>NC_054473.1:112070364-113359580 GCF_017639515.1 Carcharodon carcharias
GGAAGAGAGGATTTCAAATTATGTGTTCAGTAAGGTAAATATGGAAAAAAAATGGGTCACTAATCTGTTAAAGGCTGGGCGCCCGGTAGATGCTGCAGCTAAATGGACGGAAGGGAAGGATCATAAAAAATCCATAGAAAAGGCCGTCTGGCTGATGTGCTTCCACAAACAGATCCAGCTTTTGGACAGGCTCGTTGAAGCACAGGCAGCTGAGATTTGGCAGTCAGCCCTGGAAGTCCAAACAAAGGCCCTAGCAGGGGAGAAGTTACTGTTAGCATTGCAGGCTCTGAACCAGGAAAGGGTGCAGTTAGTGGGGGAGCATAAGACCCAGAAGGAATATTTACAGTGTCAGGTCACTGAGGCCAAGAACAATGAGCTGAGGTGGCAGGAAAAGAATGTCCGCCTAGCAAGACAAGTAAGAGAGCAGGAGGAGAAAGTAAAAGGCTTACAGGCAGCCTATAAGATAGTGAGCGCACAGGGGTTTGAGGATGCAGACCATGGCCCCTGCCAGAAGCAGATAGAGAGTCTGAACCTTGCTCTAAGGACAGCAAAAGGCATGGTGTGCCTCGTAAGCCCTAGTGCAGCCCAGGTCAACTTCACAAGGAACCTGAAGAGGACAGTTCAGACACCACAGGTAGTGCCAAGGGACTACCCGGTTGAGGAGCAGGAGGGCCCACGACCACCACCAGTAGCGCCAAGCTTTAGCGAAATCTGACAGGAGGGGGTGGGTGGAATTAAGGGCAGAAGCTGAGGAGGAAAACCCCCACCAAGAGAGGCTGGGACCGGGGCCGATGTGCCCGGCCTGGCAGCAAAGGTTCGGCCTGCCCGCTGATAACGGGGATGAGGTACCCCTCCAAAACCAGTTCGTAGTTCCCCACGGCACCCAATAGCTTAGGGCCATGGTAAGCCATTTAACCAAACTTGCGGCAAATGGGGATCCCTCGGTCCACTTCAGGGAAGTGGAACAAGCAGCAAGTATCACTCCCTGGAGAGTGAGCTCTTCCAGTCCTTCTCTGACCAATATAAGATGGGACAGTGTGATTATGGGGAGCTCAAGGAGGAAGTTCTTGAGGCCATGGGGATGAATGAGAGAAGTCCTTTCTCACAGGTGGAAAAAACAGTGCAGCTCATAGGAGAGCCCCTGCAGGCTTTTGCAGACAGGTTGTGGCTGATGTATAGGAGCGCTTGCAGTGGGACGCCTAACCAGGCTAACCTGTACCAGGATCAGAGGGCCCACTGGCTCCGTTGCCTGGTGGCAAACAGCTTGCCACAGATCAGGGCCGCCGCAGGAATGTGGTTTGACCCAAAGACTACTGAACTCACAGTGATCAGACAATTGACCATAGCTTACCATTATGGTAAATGAACCGATGCACACTCACCTAAAGGGAGAGTGCATGAAATGAAACCCGGCCAGGGTAGGAAGGAATGGCATCAGGAAGAGAATAACCCTTCCAGCACAAAGCTCAACTGTTATGGGTGTGGGAAGAATGGACACTGGAGGAAGGAGTGTAAGAATCCTTGGAAAGATAACAAGGGAAAGAATTCCTCAATCCCAGCCCAAAAGACAGAGATAGGAATCCCTCCCTCCATGGTCGAGTCATTTTTGGATGCCATGAGAACCCTATTGACTGGCCCAGGGAAGGTAGCAGCCACCACCGGCACACTGACCCCATCAGCCCCATCTAACCCACAACCCTGACTAGAGCCAACACAGCCTGTTTACCTGTGTTCCCTTACCTACGACTTATGGAAGAGACCCCTCGTTGAGATGGAGGTAGAAGAGGTAAAGGGGACCTATTTGTTGGACACAGGAGTAAAATGTACCGTGATCCATTCAGCTAACCTCACCACCTCACCTCTATGTAACGGGGTCCCATACAGTCTGTCAGGTGAAGAACAGGCTGGCTCATTTTCCATCCTGCATTCATTTAGGAACACTCTGCTCTAAGTGGACCTGTATCCTAATGAAGTGGGAAGTGGAGGGTGGAAAAGGGATCCTGGGAGCCGACTTTATTGTAGGCCACGGGATCCTATTGGATTTGAGGAATCACTGCCTATGGGGGGCAAAAACAGGAAAGGAAGGCAGAGTAGTAATCATCCCAGGGAAACAGGGGAAGGGGACCCTGCGCACCATGAAGCCTAAAGAGGGTTATAACCTCAAACTCATGGTCAATAATAACCCAAGGGAGTTCCAGGCATTTGTGCGAGCCTAACCTAGCCACATTTGCTACACTCAAACACGACTGTGGGAGGGTCAACGAGTTTGAGTCAGTGTAGATGGGGACCCTACGGCCCGACCACAAAAGTAATATAACTTCCCCAGGGAAGCAGAGCCAGATATGGAAGCAGCCATGTCCTCCTTAGTACAACAGGGGGTCCTGAGATCGATAGCCACCCACATGAACTCTCCACTGTGGCCGCTTAGAAAACCGGACAACTCCTGGAGGGCCACAGTGGACTATCTTGTGCTCAACAGTAACAACCCAGGCTGTGCACCCATGGTAGCAGCAGTTGCTGATCAAATAGGAAGTATCCCAGCAACCGTGACCACTTTCACAGTGCTGGATATCTCCAACGGGTTTTGGTCCATCCCTTTAAGGAGAGAGGATCAGTACAAGTTTGCCTTTACCTTTAAAGGGCAACAGTACACCTGGAACTGTCTGCCTCAGGGGTTTCACAATAGCCCCAGCATTTTCCACCAATGCATGGCAAACAGTTTAAAGGGCTTCAGCCAGGCCAGGCGGCTGGTACAATACATGGATGACCTGCTCCTATTCACCGATTCGAGAGAGGAACATAGCCCACTTCTGGCCGAACTGCTGGAACTGCTCGGGCAGGAAGGTTTTAAAGTGAACCCAAAGAAAGTGCAGATCGGCCAGCAGGAGGTGAAATTCCTGGGCCTGAAAATACGCGCTGGGGAAAGGGCCATAGATAAAGCTAGACGGGAAGCAGTACAGGTGTTACCAGTCCCCAACACAGTCACGGGAGTGAGATCGTTTCGAGGGCTAACCGGATACTGCAGAGACTTCATTGAGGACTGTGCGGCCACAGCAGCCCCTCGGCTCCGACTCCTGCATAAGGGAGTGGAGTGGGTTTGGGATGAGGGATTACAGGCAGCATTTGTCAGGCTCAAGAAAGATCTGCAGACCGCACCAGCTCTAGGGGCCATAGATGGAGGGAAAGAGTTCTTCCTGTAGGCAGCAGCCAGCGGGGACAGCCTGAGTGCTGTGCTGCTCCAAGAGCGGCATGGCAAGCTGAGACCGGTGGTCTACTCCTCCAGCAGACTCACAGATATGGAGAAGAGCTACTCCAATTGTGAAAGGCACCTCTTGGCCACACATTGGGCTGTGAAAAGATTGCTGATCTTCACAGGCAGCTCTCCCATCACCCTCCCCACCCATCACACGTCCATCCAGGATGGGACAGTGAGCAGTGCCCACATTGCTCGCTGGACTCTGCTTCTCTCACCGATGGACCAAAAAGTAAAAGGGCTCTGCAAGCCGAAGCTCACAGCTAACCTGGTATCTCCTGGAACAGCCCACCGGTGTTCCATAGAAGAGGTTTGGGAAGTAGACATAGGTTTACGGGCCGGGATACACCCACAGGCCGTGAAATCTATGTGGATGGCTCCAGCACGGTATCTGCTGGTGAGCGACTCATGGGGTGTGGAGTTTATGACCCAGCGGCAAACCTTGCCCTGGCAATTAAGCTCCCCAGCACCATAAGCGCCCAGCAGGCTGAACTGTCCATGGTAGTGTACGTGGTTACACACCCTGAGATCTTCCCCACCCCATACACGATTTGCTCGGACAGCATGTTCACATGCAATTCATGTACAGAGTACCTGGCCACCTGGTCCCGCCGCGGATTCACCTCCGCTGACAGGAGACCCGTCACAGTGAAAGCCTTGCTGGAGAAAATCTTAGCAGCAGTGGGGGAGGAAGGTGAGGTTTTCATCCATAAGGTGAAAGCCCATTCCTCCGCAGAACCCCGGAGTGAGAGCAACCGGCAGGCCGATGTGCTAGCTAAGGAGGGTGCCCGCACAGGCATTTTCTGGGACCCATATGGGTCCCATCCTATAGCAGCAGTCACGGGTAGGAATGGGACATGGGGGAGTGCAGGGGTAGCTTTAGCCCCGGACCTTAAGACGGTCCAAACCCATGACCCCGTCCTCAAGGCAGTCCTCAGTTCAGTGGTAGAAGGGAAAAGGGTAGAGGGCCCTTACAGCACAGCAGCCCTCTCTGTAAAGGAAGGCATTCTGTTTAAGGGAGAGCAATGGGTAGTACCACAGTAGCACAAGAGGGAATTCCATCAACTGGCCCATGAGGGTCCAGGAGCGGGGCATCCTGGGTCTAAGACCACCTGGCAGCGGGTGGAACAGGCAGGATGGAGGCCAGGACTCAGGGAAGATGTCCGCGAATTTGTGCCAGCTGTCTGGTGTGTGCAGTTAACACCTGCACAAAAGAAAGGTACCTATGGGACACATCAGGAGGGTAGAAGGACCATGGCAGTCGATCCAGGTGGACTACATCGGGCCCCTGCCCACCGCCCTGGGAGGCTATAAGTACTGCCTAGTCCTGGTGGATGTATTCACAAAGTGGGTAGAAGCCTTCCCCTGCCGATCAGCCACGGCTCTGAGTACTGCCAGGATCCTGGTCAGGGAGGTGTTCTCACGATGGGGGCTACTACAGTACGTGGAGTTTGACCAAGGGAGCCACTTTACCAGGCAGGACATGCAGAATACCCCTATGGTACTCGGCATAGAGGGGATATGGCACGTTGCACACAACCCACTGTCCTCAGGGATTGTAGAGAGGATGAACAGAACCTTGAAAGAAAGGCTGAGGAAAGAAACGGTAGACTCACCTAGAAAGTGGGTAGAAGTCTTACCATTGGTCCAAATGGGGATCCAAGCCAGCCAGTCAAAAAGCACAGGGTATTCCCCACACGAGCTCATGACTGGTAGGATTATGCGGACCCCCACCCATGTGCTGTCCCCAGTGCTCACGGAGGGTCAGCTCAGAGAGGTGAACAGGGACAGCTTCGACAGGAATCTGTTTGAACACCTTAAACAGGTTCACTGGCAGGCTGCTAGCAACATGGGAAAACAGCATCGGAGTAACCGACTGCTGCTAGAACCCCATACGCACCACAAGTGGGACATAGGGGATCAGGTTATGGTTAGGAATTTTGCTTGGGAAGACAGCTTAGAACCATTATACATGGGGCCCAAAGCATTGTAGATAAGGGAAGCCCCATGGTATACGCCATAAAGCTGCGTCAGAGCACCAAATGGTTCCACATTAACCAATGTAAGTTGTTTAAATCTGAGAGAAGGGAACAGCCAGTTGGGGCAAGGTCTGAGGATAAAAATCTTCAGCCTGCAGCAGGAGCAAACTCTCAGACTGCACAAGCAGATGCAGTGGCTTGTTTTAAGGGAAAGGCCATCCCACCCACCGCCTGGGACACTCCCCTGCTCATCTGAGACTCAGACGAAGTGGGACCTGAGGGCAGAGAGTTACCTGCCCCGACACAGGTTTAGAAGGGGTACAGCCTGAGGATAGAAATCCCCAGTCAGCAGCAGAGGAAATTCCACAGACCGCACAAGAGGGGACAGTGGCTCGGGTTGAAGACCCAGCAGCCAGAAAACCCCCACCAGCCAGAGTCCCTAGAAGGTCCCCACGAAAGCCATGTCCAAAGAAATCGTGGTCACAGGCTCCCCAGTTTAAAAGGGCAGCCCCTCAAGTCAGGGATCAATCTGAGGACAGAGGTCCCCAGCCAGCAGCCGCAGGCTGCTAGTGACCAAAGGAACAGGACAGGGTGGCCACACCGAAGGGAGTAGTGTGCTATAGCCCGAACAGGGATTAACCTGGGGATGGGCGGCGGATGTACGTAGCTTCTGTTATTTAATTTTGAGATTGTTAAGTTTGGGTGTTTTAGTTTAATTTTAAATAAGATGGTTGGTAGTTTAAGTATTATTGTTTAAGAGTGTTTGTATTGAGTCGAGCTCGCAAGACTCGACTATGCTTTACCCAAGCCAGCGAATCTGTTCGGGACCTGGCTATATGCTCTTATGTCTCCCTACAGAAAGGATTTCGATACGATGGGGGGCATACTCCTACTCACCCTGATAAGAATGGCCACTGGGAGGCGAGGTGATGTGGAAGACTCCCACATTTTTGGGTGCTCAGGAGAGACAGCACCGGTTGTGACTGTAAGGGGCAGAGAAGGTAACGTGGAGGAGATCACTACTTATTCCCATGTGGGAAGATGGCCAGGGTGGCTGGGATCTAACTCCACCCGATACTCCAGTCAGACTAGGTTCATCTACAGGGAAGCCTTCCTCCACTGCCCCAGCATACAGGTTGTGGCCACACGGGTCAGGGAAAACGCGTGTGCCTGACCTGCAGAGGACAGATTCCCCCGGGAAGGTGATGGTGGCTCAGGAAGCTGAGCAGAGACATGGGGAACGGTACAGCTGACTTGGAGCGACTGGAGAACGATACCCAACGGACTATTAGCGGGAACCATGGGGGGGGTGAGTCTGTGCTGGGACAAGTGGTGGAAATCGGAACAGGGAATCTATGTCTACATGTGGGGATCGCGGAAGACCTGCCCCACGGGCGTATCCATTTTCCGCAGCATGGCTAGACAAGGGGAAGGGGGTGGAATGGGATTCCCACCTACACACTTGCATAACCCCATCCTCTCCAGCCTCAGTTAAAGCCACTAAACTCGTGGCACGCGCCAAAAAGCCCCTGCCCACGGCCCCGACAGTAAGAACACATATGGAGAAGTATGCCACCACCAAGAGACCAGGGAATGGGCTGGTACTAGTGCCGACTGAAAAGGTGCTATACCAGGGGGTACACTATGTGGTAGCTTCGGTGATTCTAAACCTCACAGAGGTACACTTACCTGAGTGGTGCCCCAAGGAGACAGAACAGCTATACCAGGCCCTGTTAAGAGAAATGCTCAGGAAATTCTACGAGTTCTATTTTGCCAATGTAGACAAAACAGAACTGTACACTATCCACACTGAGTACTTTAGCAATGCTGGGAGACAAAGAAGGGGAACCTGGAATGATGCTTTCACAGCATATAATGCAGGATCCTCTGTGATAAACAGTCTGGATGACAGAATTGCAGACACAAATAAACGGTTTAAAAACACAATTATGAAAAATCTTAACAGAGGAGAACACAGTGATAGGCTCAGAGCTACACGAGGACAAGGCCATGACGGTCCATTTAAAGGAGATTATTGCTGAGTTGGGAAGGTACGCCAAAACAGTGAATGCACGCATTCAAGAGGTTAGGAATGCATCAAACCAGGCTGCACAGAATGAGGTGTGCGTGCTGTACGGGGCATGGTTGCTGGGCGAGGGCCACAGCAACCTGGAGAATTTAAAGCAAGGTTTAGTCCCTTCCTGGACCAGCAACAAGCACCTCACAGCCCTCCACCCATTTGAGAATTCACTAAGCCCGTGTCAGTTCTGCCTAACCTCTGAAGCCTACCTTGTCCCAGTAGACTGAGGGCACTTCAACCACACCATCATGTGTATAGTAGTGAGGATGCCGGTCGGGTGGGACAGCCCGACCTGCACCGGTATATAGGGTGGAGAACATTGGAGTCATTCAAAGGGGTGCACACGTCCGTTTTGCAGCGGTCCCACCTTACGTTATAAAGTAGGTGCACATGATGACAGGTACAGACCTCTCTGGGTGCCGGAGCTGGGGTGCACAGGTAGCATTATGTCCCCAGCACTTGAACGCCTATTCCAGACCACAATGTGGGTTTAAAACTGATGGTGCACGGCCTATAAACTGTACCATGGAGGTAATGGCACAAGGCCATGTTCCCCCACAGGTAGCATATATAGGGGGTGGGACATATTGTGTCACCACAAGTGTGCCCCACTACCAGCTTGGACAGTCTGGTAAATGACAGCAGTTTTTGTTTTAAACCCAAGGCAGAAGTTCAAGTGGCCCAGGAACGGATTGTCCCCATTCCCGAACCCTCCACTGTTCACCTCACTGTTAGGGAAAACATTAACAACCTGCAGAGCTCTGTCACACATTTCAGTTACGAAATTCCCCCTCTACCAGAACATCTTACTAAACTACTAAAAGCTGTAGAATTATCACAAAAATATTTCTATACTTTGGAAAAGAAAACACATGAAATAGAGGGAGAGATTCAAGGTGTCACAGTCCCACCCTGGTGGGACATTTTCGAAAACATAGAGGTCCCTTCATGGGTCAGAGTGGCTTCCCACATCCCCGTGGTTTGCCAGCTGGGAATAGTGTTGTGTTCTCTGTACAAGGGAAAAGGCAAAATTCCAAAATGAAAGGACCTGGAAGAAGCATTATGCTAAGGTGGAGAGAAATACACCTGTTTGAACCTTTCATATTTTTTTTTGTGTTCCTGAATAAAGATTGTTATTTTTTTTTGTGTTCGGTTATTTTTAAGAAAGACTTTTACGTGTTGTTTCCTTTTAATAAAGATGTATGTGCACCAAGTGGGGTGTTTGGATGTATGTAAATAACTGTATTTTGCCTATGCATGCTTACGTACACCACATTTTAAAGAATGGGGAATGTATGTGTCATAAGATCTTAGATAGGTAATTACAGGGCAAGGTTAACTATGGAGGGTCAGGAATTTTTTTTTCCAGTATGATACTTGAAGCAAGGTTTACATATCACAGGGGGTGGCTGAACGGTTCTCAAAGTTCCCACATTTTTCGTATCATTAACAAAGATATGACTTCTGGACTTTTATGGCAGAGGACCCAGCTGCTGAGTTAAGTGTAGAAATCTGCAGACAGGAGGCTAGGCCCATGAAGGCTTGGGACTGGACGTGCCCGGGCTTGTTGAGTGCAGTGTGGATTGTTGCCTGCAACCAGACAATGAGAGGAACAGAATTCGCATTCTTCCCTTTAAAACAATCAACCCAGAGAAAGACTTCATCTTACATGAAACTATAGCCCATCAAAATCTTGCATAAATAATCGCTACTAAATAATCACTACTAACTACTAAGGCAGGAAGGCAGCAATCAATGCAATTATGCGAACCTATCAATACTCCACATATACAATGGCTTATAATTCAAGACTAGTTACGGGGACAGGAAGACACCGATAAACATCATGCGAGCCCATTAAAAACAACGAGACAACAATCACCTGAAGAAGCCCACCAAAATCAGACAAAGAACTAACCTTGATTTGGATTGAGATAAGAAATTCATGAAATAGTATAACCGGGCCACCAGTTACAAAGGAGAGGTGGTGAGCAGTTTTGGAGCGGTTTAAGTGGAATTTAAGCAGGGGGAGGTAGCTGAGCCAAGTGGAGGGACGAGATCTGGAGGTTTGCAGGCCCACAGGCAACATCATGGCGAGGGGCATGGGGTGGCAGGCTCAACCAAAGACAACAAGGCCGCAACCGCAGCCTTCCACGAAGATCGACCACCTACAACCACGTCCTCCACCCAACTGAAGAACCTTTGCAGATTCCACAGACCAGGACCACATGGGGATGGCAGGCCCCAGAGGATACAAAGAGCGTGCCCCAAAACTGCAACCAGCTTACCTGGTTGGAATTCGAACTGTCAAGGAACCCCAATTGGTGAGCATGATCCCTGACCTCTCCTAGTTCAATTTAGTTAAGTTTTGGGGATAGGGCTAGGGTAAGGGGATTAGTAGCGTGATTTTCCCTCGTTATGCCGTGTGTTCCCCCTTCTTAATTAAGTGTACTTTGTAGGTCTGTATAATCTCAATGTAATCCTAATGTTATAAGTTCATTTGTGTCTTCAATAAACACAGTTTTTTTTTTCTTGCATCAAAACCAGTTGTCTGCTGCACTTTGTCACAACCCCCAAATAAGTCCAAGGTCTAGAACCCAGGTAGTGGCAGCGATTCGAACTGCTCAGAAGTCAGAGGTGAAGCTGACACATACCACCACCCACTACAGACAAACACCCAGACACAGCTTGCTCATCACCTTCAACCTTTCGACATGTGCAGTTTTAAATTTAGTTGGCTAATTTGCCATTAATAATAATCTCCTTTAGAAGTCTCACAGGTGAAACATTATCAAGTACCATATGGAAATCCAAACCAACTATATCCACTAGCTAGCTGTCATCTACTAGGTTTCACAGGCCAGGAGGCGAGAAACAAATACTGTTTCAAAATACTATTATTAGGAAATGAGGTTAAGAAATGTTTCTCAAACCATTTAATTCCACTAGTGATCCCATTAAATTATTCTATGGATGTCAGACCCTCCAAAGACCCAATAAAAACAAGTATAAATAAAAGGAATGCAGCTCAGTTATCACAATGACTGGGATTCCTTTGCCAAGGTTGTGTGCACAGAGATTCAGTTCCTACAGGGAGTTGAGAGCTGTGACTGGGGCGTAATTCATTTATCAATTCTACAGAGTCCTTCGTGTCACCATTCCCGATATGGAGTGTATAATGGTCCCTTCTTGATTTTTAATATTTGGAATGTAAGGATATTTTGACAGTTCATGGGGCACAGGCATTTCTGTTACTTCTAATCTTTTCAATCAGGAGTTTGACATTGAGCCCTTTCGTTTCTGCAGCATGTGGCATAGCCAAAGCTGCTGGTGTGCCAGGCGTAGAATGATGGTTGTAATGCTTGCAAATAGAACCTAGACATGCTCTGATGCACTTCATTTCATCAATTAATAAAGAGCATTAACTACAGTATGAAATGCAGGAAGGGTTTTCAGATAATGCAACTGTTCCTCTGATCTGCCCCAGCAAGGAGTGTTAACTGAAGCCTCAAAAAGCAGCCAGCACTGCACCATTTCCTATAGTAGCCAACCTTGTGGTCTCTCTCTTTAAAATTGCCATTCTTTCGGGCCAGAATATAGACAGTTTTGTGCTATGGGAGAGTTCCCATTAACGAAAGGGGCTAGAATTCATTTCAGCTGATATCTACACCCCTGCTTCCCTCTGACAGTGGAGACTTACACCCTATCAATCTGGGCAGGATTCAAACTATGATTGAAAAAAGGCACTGCGCAACCCACTCCCCACACCCACTGTCATGCATGATGCTGATCTTTAGTCAGTGGTACAATAATGGTTTAGTTAGGCAATCCTGTCCACCAAAGAAAGGAAGAAATGGCATTTTACCTGTACACTCCTCCAGTCTGGGCCGTCTTGGAACTGTGGTCTGAACTGTACAGTCACTAATAGGTGCAGTGCAATCATTGAAGGAGATTATTGAAGAACATAAGCCACATAGGTAGGGTTTCAGCTCCAATTGTGACTGCAGCACACCAGATATTTGGGATCATTTTTCACTTTGAGATGAAACAAAAATGTATTATAAAAACCCAATGAACTCTAGTAGCACCTGAAGCATCTGTATGGAAATATAATTTTTGCATGGGCAGAATTACCACGCTGTGCCAAGAACTAAAGTGAGAGATCAATCCCAGTGCCCTGGAACCCCATGCAATTTGTTCATCCTTAAATTGAGATTTATACCAACATTTCCTGGTCTTCACACTCTGACATGTTGAATTTCTGGTGATTTTCTTCATCCAGCTTGCACTGGTTCAGCTGGAAGCACACAGTCTCCTTTGAATCAGAAGATTGTGAGTTCAAGCCCCACTTCCAGAGAGCACAGAGAGTACAAAATCTAGACTGTCATGCCAGTGCAGTACTGAGAAAGTGCTACACTGTTTGAGGTGCAGCATTTCCAATGAGACATTCAACTGAGGTTCTACCTGTCCTTTCGGGTGGATGTAAAAGGTCTCATGGCACAACTTCTTGAAGAAGAACCAGGAGACACTCCCTGTATCCTGCCCAATATTTATCCCCCAAGCCACAGTTTCTGAAGTAGGTCATTATCACACTGTTGTTTGTGGGAGGTTGTTTTGTGCAATTCCTTACATTGTCCACACTGCAAAAATATTTAGTTGATTGTAAAGCACTTTTAGACATCTTGTGGTCTTGAAAGGTACAAGTTCTTTCTTTCTGTCTCTTTTCCTGCAGACACTAACTCGAGGACGTGCCATGAGTTGGCTTGGTGAGATTTGATGTTCACTGTAGGAAGCCAGAAAAGAATCACTGTAAACTACTGAGCCTCTTTCTTGTGGTATCGTTCCATCCTACTCTCTCGCTTACAGCCTCTTCTGTCAACTACCGAAATCCAAAGGACACCTCAAGCCATATCTGTTGGTGATGTCTGGTGCCCACTAGAATGTGCATATCTTGGTGAGCATTGTCCTATCTGGAGAAATGTAAACAGGTTCTCCGGGGGGGCACAGGGGCCATTTACTCTGGTGTTGTCCTACCTGAGTTGGCAGATAAATGAAAACCAGCACCATTGCCTACACTGCTTCTGCTCTCAATTGCAGACTCCTGTGTGTATAAGAGACATGTACATGCATACAGCTTGTACTCTGCCATACGCAAATGATACATAAATGTCCACCTGGTATGTAGAGAAAGGTTGTCAGGTTGGTTACTGAGCCATGGACTGGAAAAATAAAAACCTACATTTATATAGTCGCTGATCTCACCTCTTAGGAATGTCTCAAAACATTTTTTTTTAATTCATGGGATGTGGACATTGCTGGATAGACCACACTTTATTGCCCATCCCTAATTGCCCTTGTTCAGAGGGCACTTAAGAGTCAACCACATTGCTATGGATCTGGAGTCACATACAGGCAGGACCAGGTAAAGATGGCAGATTTCCTTCCCAAAGGGCATTAGTGAACCAGATGGGTTTTTATAACAATCATCTCATGGTCATCATTAGGCTTTCAATTCCAAAATGTTTTATTGATTTCGAATTTCACCATCTGCTGTGGTAGGATTTGAACCCTAGTCCACAGATCATTACCCTGGGTTTCTGGAATACTAGGCCAGCAACAATACCGCTACACTACTACCTCCCCAAACACTTACATACTTTAAAAGGACATCAACAGTTGCTAGGTAAACAAACACCTTGTCCACTTCAAGAATCCGAAAATAGCATTCAGACGCATAGCCAGTTAACCAGTTTTTTTTGTGTGGTACAGGTTGAAGAGTAAATATTGGCCAAGGAACTGGGAGACCTTCCTTGCTTTTCTTCAAATAATGCCAGAGATCGTTAACATCCACCAGAATCAGCAGGACAGAATTACCAGCTCACTGGAACCTCCTTTCATACTATATTGGAACAGAGGAAATAGGGGCAGGGGTAGGCCATTTGATCCCTCGAGCCCGCTCTGCTATTCAACTAGATCATGGCTGATTTTCTACTTCAACACCATTTTCCTGCACTATCCCCATATCCCTTGACATCTTTAATATCTAGAAATCTATTGATCTCTGTCCTAAACATACTCAGTGACTGAACCACTACCCTCTGGGGTAAAGAATTCCAAAGATTCACCCTCACCTCCCTTCAGTCCCAAATGGTCTACCTACCTCTTATTCTGAGACTATGTCCCCTGGTTCTGGACGCCCCAGGCTCTGTAAGAATTTCGTATGCTTCAATGTGATTGCCTCTCATTCTTCCAAACTCGGAAGAAAACAGGCCCAGTCTCCTCAATCTCTCCTTATAGGACAGTCTCACCATCTCAGGGATCAGTCTGGTGAACTTTTGTTGCACTCCCTCTATGACAAGTATATCCTTCCTTAGGTAAGGAGACCAATATTTCAGATGCAGTCCTATCAAAGCTCTATACAAGTGCGGCAAGACTTCTCCACTCCTGTGCTCAAATCCTCTTGCATTGAAGGCCAGCATACCATTTGCGTTCTTAATTGCTTGCTGAACCTGCATGTTATCTTTTACGAACAAGGACACCCAGACCCTTTGGACATCAATACTTCCGAATCTCTCACCATTTAAGAATTACTCCGCATTTTTGTTTTTCCTACCAAAGCGAAACCTTCACATTTTTCCACATTATATTCTATCTGGCATGTCATTGCCCATTCATTTAGCCAGTTTAAATCCCTTGAAGCCTCTTTTCTCATCCTTCTCATAACAGTGGAGCAGGCCAGGCCAGAGGGTAGGCCAGTGGAGCAGGCCAGGCCAGAGGGTAGGCCAGTGGGACAGGCCAGGCCAGAGGGTAGGGCATCGGGACAGGCCAGGCCGGAGGGTAGGACAGCGGGACAGGCCAGGCCGGAGAGTAGGGCAGTGAGACAGGCCAGGCTTGAGGGTAGACCAGTGGAGCAGGCCAGGCCAGAGGGTAGGCCAGTGGAGCAGGCCAGGCCGGAGGGTAGGGCAGTGGGACAGGCCAGGCCGGAGGGTAGGACAGTGGGACAGGCCAGGCTGGAGGTTAGGGTGGGGGGGGCCAGTGTGCCCCTCATTTCTCGGATGACTACCTTGCTGTCCTCCTCGAGGAGGTAGCAGCAGGCGGGAGGTGCTGGTTCCACAGGATGGGAGGAAGAGGCCCCCCCCACATGACGAAACGTGCCTGGGAGGAGATGGCGGAGGTGGTGAGCTCCTGCGATGTGGTGCTGCACACCTGGATCCAGTGTCGCAAGCACTTCAATGACTTGCTGCACTCTGGCAGGGTGAGAATCACGTTGGCATTGGGCATTTAACCTAGCATGTCGGCTTACACCCCTTCTCCCCCCGCAAGTCTGAGTGTAGTGACTGCATTGAATCATTGACAGAGTCACACCATTTCCGTGAGGCAGGCACCAGTGCAGATACTAGCACCTCGGTGGGAATTCGAACATTGGCTAGTGTCCCGGGGCACAATGGTGAGGGCACTTCACAGTCGCTGGAGGAGCTGGCAGAGACATAAAGTGCCCATGGTACAAGCAGTCAGAGGACTGCAGGGGACCAGGCACATGCTCAGTCGGTGCCTGATGATGTACCTCTGGAGGTGTCTGCAGCACAGCAAACGCAGGAAATGCGGCTGGGTGTGTGGGAGCATCTGGGGGTGATACATGGGGCTATGCTTGGCTTGGTCTCCATGGTGGAAGAGTCTACGCGGATGATTGCCGAAGTAATGAGCCACATGTCCGAATGCCATTTGTACTCCATGGAGAGAGTGGTGACTCTTGTGGAGAGGCTACTCCAGGAGACCTGCCATAGCTTCCTGGGGATGCACTGTGACCAGCAAGCCCTCACATCGGCACTGACCTCAGCTGGTCAGTGCCAGTGTGGGAGATGGTTTGGGCATCAACTTTCCCAGCTCGGCGCCCATCCATCCACGGTGAGCAGGAAAGTCCGAAGTGACCACACATCGGGGCAGCAGCTGCCTGGCATCTCTACAGGCTCCTCTCAGGGTGCTCCGGATGAGGGCGGCAGCTCCTCTGCCCCTCTGCCAGTGACCGTAACATCCAGTGAGGCTGCGACAATTGGGGAGATGCCAGCTGTGGAACGGGCCACTCCCTCCCAGGCGGGGCCAGCACAGGCTCCACAGGCCAGAGGACGGCCGCTAAGGTCACCGAGGCCAACAGGACAGCAAGGTCAGCAGGCTGTCTCAGATACCACTCCCAGCGAGGGGGCAGCACCAAGACGTAGCACCCAGAAACGAAAACATAAGGCACCTTAAGCACACCACGGGTTTATCACTGGTGTTTTTTTGTTGGCCCGAGATGAGGTCCTTATGATTTGTTTTGTTTTGTAACACTGTTGTCTTTTTTTTTGGTATAAGTGTGTTTGCTTGACATAATAAATTCAGATATGTCGCCATGGCTGAGGGTGCCTCTTTTCTTCTGCATGTGTATGGTTTCCAAAATTGTAATAAGTGCTTGGTTGGACATTCAGCTTTATTAACAAGGCCCTTAGTGACTGTTCCTAACCTGGCAGGTTGAGCACTTTGGTGTTAAGTATCGAGCATACAGCCCAGGCTTGTCCTGGAGGTCCATCTGTGGTGTGCTCGCTGAAGATTCATTAGATTAAAGCCTCCCAGGTATTCCTGTTTCCCTAGAGAATGCCTGGGTCAGCGTCTACCCCCTCAGCATTTCCCTGTGCGTGCTCATCCTTGGACTCACTGCTGGACTCTGTGTGCAGCCGCAGCCACTGCATCAACGTCTTCATCGTCCACAGCATCCCCCTTTCCAGTGCCAGATTGTGGAGAGTGCAGCATGCCACGACTATCAGCGACACACAATTTGGGGGGTACTGGAGTGCGCCACCTGAGCAGTCCAGGCATCGGAAGTGCATCTTGAGAAGTCCAATGGTTCTCTCCACCACAGCCCTTGTGGTGCCGTAGCTCCTATTGTAGCGCTGCTCAGCTTCTGTTGTTGGATGGCGGAGAGGCATCATGAGCCACCTTCTGAGGGGATAACCCTTGTCACCCACCAGCCATCCATCCAGCCGAGCCAGGGCACTGAAGAGCCCCAGCACCTGGGAGTGTCTGAGGATGTAGGCATTATGGGAGCTGCCTGGGTACCTTGCACAGACTTGCAGAATCAGCATCTTGTGATCACACACTATCTGCACGTTCATGGAGTGGAAGCTCTTCCTGTTGACGCAGGCACCGGGCTTACCTGCTGGTGCCTTGATGGCCACATGTGTGCAGTCTATAGCACCCTGGATGCGGAGGAAGCCAACAATCGCTGCTAAGCCTCTGGCTCGCTGCGTCTGGCTTGCCTGGTCCCAACGGTAGTGGATGAAGGTCAATGCATGCCTGAACAGTGTCTGTAACCTGCTTGACACAAGTGTGGACAGCTGATTGGGAGGCACTGCAAAGATCACCCACCAATCCCTGGAAGGATCCAAAGGCATAGAAGTTGAGGGCAGCTGTGACCTTCAGAAAAGTCCAGAAAAAGCAGCTGGTAAGTTTCAAAAACTTTCATAAATAAATACTTGACTGTGCCCACTCACAACCCCAGTGAGCCCTCTTATCCCGCCTGTGGATGAGATTTATACAAATGTGTCCTACCCGCCTGCCCGTTGCCCCCGTGCGCGACCCGAAGATCACACGGGGCCCGAAAAATCTGCGTCGATTGGCGCCTCAACGGCTTTAAGTGGCCCATTAATTGATGGCAGGGGTGCATCAGAGATCATTGCACACCCGCCCAGCAAAATATCACGATGGCCAAACCAGCTTCTAGATTCTGTGAAAACTCACTCAATCCCTCCTGTGTACAGTATCCAAGCGGATGAAATACTGCCAGGTACAAGGTGTTCAGAAGAGATAGGAAGGAATGGAGGTGGGGTGGCGGTATTGGTTAAGGAGAGCATTGCAGTGCTGCAGAAAGAGGATGTTCCAGAGGGTTCAAGTTCAGAATCAATTTGGCTAGAGCTAAGGAACAAAAAGCTCTGTGTAATCCATAGACTGCCAAGAGAAGGACATAGAAGAACAAATATGAAGGGAAATTACAGAGAGATGCAGGCAGTATAGAGTAGTTATAATGGGGGATTTTAATTACAAAGAGCAGAGAGTTGCAAAAGATCCTAGATTGTGTTCAGGAGAATTTTCTACAGCAGTATGTGTCCAATACAACAAGAAAAGATCTGGTTCTTGGAAATGAGGCAGAGCAAGTAGATCAAGTGCCAGTGGGGAAACATTTAGAAGGCAGTGATCATTGTATTGTACACCTTTGGATGATGATAGAAAAGGACGATCGGCAATCCAGAGTAAAAATAATTAACTGGACAAGAGCTGACTTCGATGGGGCAAGAACAGAGCTTTACCAGATAGACTGGAAGGAAAGATTGGCAGGAAAAACTGTAGCTGAACAATGGGCTACATTCAAAAAAGAATTGCTTCAGGTACAGTCAAAGTATAGTCTATCAAAAGGGAAAGGTAGGGCAAAGAAATCCAGAGCTCCCTGCATCCTGGGTACACCTGCAATCGCTGCAAATCCTCAGGCTCCATCCAGTTGATTCTGGATATCCTGTGTGAAGGAGATGTAATTCCCAGCCCTTCAGAACATTGCACCTATGAAGGCCTTTATGTAATGGTGTGCAACAGGTTGTGTGATATCATTGAGGTCTCCACAGGCTGTCTGGAATAAGCCTGTTGTGGAGAAATTCCGCGTTACAGTGACCAATGCGACAGGCATCGGGTGACCCCCATTCACAGTTGGATGAGATTTTCCCTGTGATCATGTCACAGAGTGATGTGACCATGGCTCTCGAAAGCCTGAGTCTTCTCCTGCATTAAGTTTTGGCCAATTTCTGGCAGCTGAATCTCTGCCTAGGGTTGCATAAGGCTATCTGCGCCTTCACTCAGGGTCTCTGAGTTCCTCCTGACTCTTGGGGCCTGGCGCTGCTCTGTCCCCTTCATGCAGCAACACTGCATCCTGAGCCTCCCTATGTGCCCTTCTTCTCCTCACCCTCCTTCTCCTCCTCCTTATCCTTCTCTTCTCCTCACTGGAGGTTGTGTCTCCAACAGAGCCCACAACGCTCATTTGTCTCAGAGGCATTATAGCTCTGGGAGATGGCCAGGAAAAAAAATCAAACACTCAGAAAAGCTCTCCTCATCAGGGGAAAGGCTTCCAACTCAAATAGCCTGAAAATGGTGCTCTCATGAGCACCCCCTGCAGTTACTAATGTGTTAACTGCAAAGTAGAGACTCTGGTTTCCGCTGAAGCTTCCAAATTCGTCCAAACAAGCTTGATCATTAAAAAACATTCCACACATGTCGTGATTCTCACCCTGAAGGTGTACTGTTGCCTTCAGGATGTATTATTGCTCTCAATTGCGTCCTTAATGACCTTAATAAACTTTTAAATTGACATTGAATAATGTGGGCGGGTTTTCAGCTTTTAGCCCCGCCTGCATAGCGTATTATTGCAAACCAGTGTGAATATTTTGGAAACAGCACCCGGTGTCATCGTGCCTGATATTACATTTGGCACTGTGAGGAACCCCTCCTGATCCGGGAGCATATTATTCAGGCCAATGTATTTGTTTCGTTTCTCTGTCATTTCATTATTCCCAATCATAAATTCTCCTGTCTCTACCTGTAATGGACCCACATTTGTCTTTGCCAATCTTTCCTATTTACATACCCATAGAAGCTTTTACAGTCTGTTTTTATGTTTCTTGCCAGTTTACTCTAGTATTCTGTTTTCTCTTTCTTCATCAGTTTCTTGACCCTCCATTGCTGAATTCTAAAAAAATCCCAATCCTCAGGTTTACTACTTGTTTGGCAACTTTACAAGCCTCTTCCTTTGATCTAATACAATCTTTAACTTCTCTTGTTAGCCACGGTTGGATCTCTTTTCCTGCTGGGTTTTTGTGCCTCAAAGGAATGTAAATTTGTTGTAAATCATGTATTAATTATTTAAATGCTAGCCATTGCCTGTCTACTTCCATACATTTTAATAGCATTTTCCAATCTACCACAGCTAATTTTTCCCTCACACCTTACAAAAAATCATAAGAACTAGGAGCAGGAGTAGGCAATTCAGCCCCTCGAGCCTGCCCCTCCATTCAATACAATCATGGCTGATCTCATTTCGGCCTCAACCCCAATTTCCCACCCTCTCCCCATAACCTTTCAACCTGTTACTAATTAAAAATCTGTCTATCTCCTCCTTAAATTTATCCAGCGTCCCGGCATCCATTGCACTCTGAGGTAGTGAATTCCACAGATTCATGACCCTTTGAGAAAGGTAATTCCTCCTCATCTCTGATTTAAATCGACCACCCCTTAACCTAAAACTATGGCCTCTCATTCTAGAATGCCCCACAAGGGGAAACATCCACTCCAAGTCTACTTTGTCTATTCCCTTTAGTATCTTATATACCTCAATTAGATCTCCTCTCATCCTTCTAAACTCTAGCAAGTATAGGCCTAAACTGCTCAATCTCTCCTCATAAGGCAAGCCCCGCATCTCTGGAATCAATCTAGTGAACGTGCTCTGAACCACCTCCTATGCAACTACATCCTTCCTCAAGTAAGGGGACCAAAACTGTGCACAGCATTCCAGGTGCGGTCTCACCAATGCCTTGTACAGTTGCAACAACACTTCCCTATTTTTATACTCTATTCCTTTAGCAATAAATGCCAAAATTCCATTTGCCTTTCTTATTACCTGTTGTATCTGCATACTAGCTTTCAGTGATTCATGCACAAGGACACCCAGATCCCTCTGCACTGAAGCATTCTGAAGTTTCTCTCCATTGAAATAATAAGTCACCTTTTTATTCTTCCGACCAAAATGGATAACCTCACACTTATCCACATTAAACTCCATCTGCCAAATTTTGGCCCATTCACCTAACCTGTCCATATCCATTTGTAAATTTCTTATTTCTTCATTGAAACTTACTTCCCCAACTATTTTGGTGTCATCTGCAAATTTAGCTATAGTACCTTTTATCCCTGAATCCAAGTTATTAATATAGATTGTAAATAGTTGGGGCCCGAGGACCGAACCCTGTGGCACCCCACTACTTACAGCTTGCCATCCAGAAAAAGATTCATTTAGCCCGACTCTCTGCTTTCTGTTGGTTAGCCAATCCTCTATCCAAGCTAACAGATTACCTCTAACTCCATGTGATCTTATCTTATGTATTAATTTTTTGTGCAGCACCTTATCAAAGGCCTTCTGGAAGTCCAGATATACTACATCTACAGGATCCCCATTATCCACTTTGCTTGTCACATCTTCAAAGAATTCTAGCAAATTAGTCAAACACAATTTATTCTTCATAAAACCATGCTGACTCTGATAGATTGCATTTTGACTTTCCAAATGCCCCATTACTACTTCTTTAATAATGGATTCCAACAATTTCCCAATGACAGATGTTAAACTAACTGGTCTATAGTTTCCTACTTTCTGCCTCCCCCTCACTTTGAATAAGGGCATTATATTAGCATTTTTCCAATCCGCTGGAACCTTTCCAGGATCCAGGAAATTTTGGAATATTATAGCCAATGCATCCACTATCTCCCCTGCCACTTCCTTTAAGACCCTGGGATGTAGGCCATCAAGTCCTGAGGACTTGTCACCCTTTAATCTCAATAGTTTGCTCAGTACTTTTTCTCAAGTGATAGTGATTGTTCTAAGTGCCTCCTTCTCTATACCCTCTGCACTACCTGTTATTATTGGGGTGGTACTAATGTCATCCACCGTGAAACTGAGGCAAAATGTCTCTGCCCTTTCTGCGTTTCCCACTGTTAACTCCCCAGTCTCATCCTCCAAGCGACTAACATTCATTTTAGCTACTCTCTTTCCTTTTATATACTTGTAGAAGCTTTTGCTATCAGTTTTTACATTTTGGGCTGGTTTTCTTTCATAATTTACCTTTACTCTTTTTATTTTTTTTTAGTAACCCTTTGTTGATCTTTAAAAGTTTCCCAATCTTCCAGCCTGCCACTGACCTTTGCAATTTGGTATGCCTTAGGTTTTGCCTATGTTATCTTTAACTTCCTTGCTTAGCCATGGATGCTTTTTCCCCCTCTTACCATCTTTCTTCCTCTTTGGAATATATTTTACTTGGTAGGAATTGAATATCCCCTTAAACATCTGCCATTGTTCATCAACTGTCCTACCTTGTAGTCTTCGTGACCAGTCCACTAGGGCTAAATCTGCCCTCATGCCTGTGTAGTTAACTTTGCTTAACTCCACAACACTAGTGTGGGACTCATGTTTCTCACTCTCAAACTGAACTTGAAATTCTAGCATGCTATGATCACTCTTCCCTAGAGGATCCTTTACTATGAGATCATTGATTAATTCCATCTCATTACACAAAACCAAATCCAGAATAGCCTGCTCCCTGGTTGGTTCCACAACATATTGCTCCAAGAAACAACCTCTAATACACTCTATGAACTCCCCCTCAAGACTACCCTTGCCAATTTGATTTGCCAAGTCTATATGCATATTAAAATCACCCATGATTATTGCCATGCCTTTCTTACATGCTCCCAGTATTTCATGGTTTATGCTGTGCCCTACTGCTGAACTACTGTTTGGGGACCTATAAATTACTCCCACCAGGGACTTCTTTCCCTTGCTATTTCTTATTTCTACCCATACCAACTCTACGTCTTGCTCTCCAGTGCCTATAGCATTCCTCATTATAGCACTAATCTCTTCCTTTACTAACAAAACTACACCACCTCCTTTTCCTTCCTGCCTATCCTTCCGAAACAGAGTACCCTTGGATATTCAATTCCCAAACTTGTTCTCCCTGTAACCATCCCTCAGTAATCGCCACCAAATCATACGTATTTTTCTTTATTTGCGCTGTCAACTCATTGGTTTTATTCCAAATGCTACGCGCATTCAGATACAAAGCCTTTAAGTTTGCCCTATTGTCAATTTTCCGTATTCTTATATGATTCTTTGGTGCAATATGGCATTCGCATAGTTTGTCCCTTCCTTTCACTTTTTGGTAACAATCAGCCTTGTCACTAACCAGCACTGCTACCCTCTCCTTAAACTTCGATTTTTTATATTTCCATGCAACTGAACCCTCCCGTTCACTATTTAGTTTAAAGCCCTATCTACAATCCTAGTTATGCGATTTGCCAGGACACTGGTCTGAGCATGATTCAAGTGGAGCCCATCCGAACAGAATAGCTCCCTCTTTCCCCAATACTGGTGCAATGTCCCATGAATTCAAACCCATTTCCCCCACATTAATCTTTGAGCTATGCATTTACCTCTTTAATCTTATTGGCCCTCTGCCAATTAGCTCTTGGCTCAGGTAGTAATCTGGAGATTATTACCTTTTTGGTTCTGCTTTTTAATTTAGCCCCTAGCTGCTCGTATTCCTTCAGCAGAACCTCTTTGCTCGTTCTACCTATATCGTTGGTACCTACATGGACCATGACAACTGGATCGTTCCCCCTCCCACTCCAAGTTCCTCTGCAGCCCAGATGAGATATCCTTAACCCTGGCACCAGGTAGGCAACACAGCCTTCAGGACTCCCGATCCTGGCTACAGAGAACAGTACCCTAACAATACAATCCCCAATTACAACACCATTTCTCATTTCTCCCCCCACTTGAATGGCTCCCTGTACCACGGTGCTATGGTCAGTGTGCTCATCCTCCCTACAGTCTCTGCTCTCATCCACACAGGGAGCAAGAATCTCGAACCTGTTGGATAGGGCAAGGGCTGAGGCTCCTGCAGCGCTACTTCCTGGATCCTTCTACCTGCCTCACTCATAGTCACACCCTCCTGTCCCTGCCCACTACCCAAATTTGAGGTAGTTAATCCAAGGGGTGTGACTGTCTCCTGAAACACAGCATCCAGGTAACTCTCCCCCTCCCTGATGTGTCACAATGTCAGAAGCTCAGACTCCAGCTCACCAACTCTGAGCAGGAGTTCCTTGAGCAACCAACATTTGCTACAGATGTGGTCACTAGGAACCTCAGTGGGGTCCACCAGCTCCCATGTCATGCAGCTACAACACATAGCCTGGCCCTGCATCTCTATTTTATTTTATTAGTTTTCAGTTTGTTTTTAAATTTCCTACTGGTCTTTAGCTTATCAACCTGTAAAATATTTCTCCAATTTACCTTTAATCTGAAAGCAAGTTAGAATAGAGATTCAAAATACACTTTTTAAAATCAACTGGAACTCACTCTGTCCTGCTGAATTGAAGCTG
The DNA here is from genome assembly GCF_017639515.1 of Carcharodon carcharias. Taxonomy (NCBI): domain Eukaryota; kingdom Metazoa; phylum Chordata; class Chondrichthyes; order Lamniformes; family Lamnidae; genus Carcharodon; species Carcharodon carcharias. The sequence goes on from NC_054473.1 coordinate 112,093,901, forward strand.
AAGCGTTAGGCCTCTGATCCTGGGCCCCAGTAGTCACCTTTAATCTGAAATCAACTTATAATAGGTAGTTGAAACAAGCAGTTACTAATGGTTTTCCTGTGATGTCACTCTGCTTTTTTTCATTCGGCGACGGTGATTGCAGGGGACACTCTTCCCAGACTGCTTCCCGGCGATGGTGACTGCAGAGGACACTCTTCCCAGGCTCCTTCATAGTTTCCTTTGTTTAAATTTAAGGTCCTAGTTTCCAATTGAACTACATCACTTTCAAGCTTAATTTAAAATTCTACCATATTATGGTCACTCTTCCCCAAAGCTCCTTTACAACAAGATTTTAATTAGCCTTTTCCCATTGCACAATACTAAATCTAGTTGGTTCTTCATCATACTGTTCTAGAAAACCATCTTGTATACATCCAGGAATTTGTCTTTCATAGCGTTAGTGCAAAGTAGGTTTACCAAGTCAATATGTAGTTTGACGTCCCTGTTATGGCAAAGCCGATGGTAAATGCTGAGCTGCTCAAATTCCAGAGGGAAACTTGAAACAACTGCCACAACTGTTTTGCTATTTGTATAAATTTCGAGATGCATGCCTTGGAATTCAGTAGTAATAAGACCACCAAGTAGTATAGGTTGCTTTCAAAACTAAATTAAGTCGTTATTAATAGAAGAAATGATCTTAAGTATACACATGGATCTACAAATTACTATTATGATAACTTCTACATCTCTTAATTAATCTAAACCCCTAGTTACATTTTTGTTAAGGCAACAGTAAGACACATAGGGCAGGATCTTTAGGTCGGTGAGTGGAGGGTGGGGCCCGCTCGCCGAGGCATAAAATGACGTGGGATGATGTCTGGCGGAATTCCCGACGGTACCCTGCGTCATTTCCATTTTCAGGTCGGCGGGGGCGCAGCCGAGTCAGCTGTGCGCCTGCTGATCTGTCAACGGCCTATTCAGGCCATTAATAAAACAATTTAGGTCATTGACAGGGCTGCCTTCCAACCTTATGGTTAGCGGGCAGGCTGGGAGCCCTGGCAGGCTTAAGAAAAAGCATGAAACCTCATCCACGGGTGGGATGAGGTTTCATGAGGGTTTTTAAATATTTAAAAAAGATTTGAGTTAAAATGATGGACATTCCCAACTCATGTGACAGTGTCACATGAGGGGACATTTCAGGGAAATTTTTTAAACATTTACCTTCAAAGTTTTAATTCTGAGCCAATCTCCCTGAGGCAGCACTTAGCCTCAGGGAGTTCAGTGCGCTCTTTTGCGCACATTCCCAGCTGAGGGACACCCCCCCACCCCCAACCCCCCCCCTCCTGCCCGCACAGGGAGCGCATAGCACTTCCTGGTGGATGTCACGCTGGGCGGGCATTAATTGGCCTGCCCACTTAAAATGGCGGCACGGCCCCAATTGGGGGCAATAATTGGAGGCGCACCTGCCCGTGCCTGCTCCTGCACTTCACCCCCCAATGGGGGGAAAATTCTTCCCATAGATTTTAAAAGTAACACACAGTACCCTGCAACAGTCACATTCAAAGTGAGTTTTCTTAATTTCAGTTCTTTGTAGACAACAGTTTGAGGATTCGGTGCTGAAGGCTTTTCACACTTGTTAGGTCCTAGAATGCCTGCCCTTACACACAACCTTCACTTCTTTATAGATATTTTCCCCCTTGAATGCAAATTCACATATTTTCACTGTCTTTGGACTTTTACCTCTCTAATAATGAAATCTATCATAGTACCATTTTTACCAGTAATCTTTGGGAAAAATAAACACACTATTTATTAACTTCTCCTGGCTAGGTGTAATATTTCATTTCCTCTTTTGAATTCAATCTAATCTGGTTTATTTAACAATGCAATCGTTCTCTTTCACCTTACATCCTAAAACATCACCCATGTTTACTTACTTAACATTTCAAACCTAGCTTATCTTCTATTACATAACAGCCTTCAGACCAGCTGCCTTTAATTCAGTTAGGTCACGCACACACACAAACTCACACACACAAACACACACACACACCCCGATAGACATAGACCCCACTATTACTCTACTTAACAATAAATTCCAATAACATTATGAAAATTATTGTATCTTCTTGACAGTCCCCCCCATGATTACTGTATTATCCTTGCTACACGCATCTCTAATTTTCTGATTTATACTGTGCTCTACATTACTACTACTGTTTGGTAGCCTATAAATAACTTTACCAATGTTTGTTCTCCTTGCTGTTTCTTAGCTCACCCAAACTGATTCCACATTTTGATCTTCCGATCTAAGATCCTCTATCATTAATGTACTGATCTCATCCCTTATTAACAGTGCTACCCCACCTCTTTTTCCTTTATGCCTCTCCTTCCTAAATGTCGCATACCCTTGAACACTCAGTTCCCAGCCTTGGTCACTCTGCAGCCAAGTCTCTGTAATGGCAACTAGAACATGACTGTTTACTTCTAGTTGTGCCATCTATGTTGTTGAGAATGTTGTGTGTATTCATATAGAGTGCCTCTAAATCTGTCTTTTTATTATTTTCCTAACCTCTAGCCTTATCTGCTGGCATAATCTTAATTTTGTATGCTCTGTCCCTTCCTGCCACACTCCGATTATCATATCCCTTATTGCTACCTTGCTCTTTTGCCTCTCTCTTTAATTTATCACATCTTTCCTTAGTAGTTGTCTTGCCCCCACTATTTAATTTAAAGCCCTCTCTGCTGCCCTGGTTTTATGACACTGGTCTCACATGGTTCAGGTGAAGACTGCCCCAATGGTACAGCTTCCACTTTCCCCATTACTGATGTCATTGCCCCATGAATCGAAACCCATTTCTCCCATATCAATCTTTGAGCCATGCATTTAACTCTCTAATCTTATTTACCCTACTCCAATTTGCTTGTGGCTCAGGTAATAATCCAGAGATTGTTACCTTTGAAATTTAATTTAGCCCCTAGTTGCTCATACTCTCTAAGCAGGGCCTCTTTCCATGTCCTATCTATGTTGGTACTTAGTGGACCACGATGACTGGATCCTTCCCCTCCCACTGCAGGTTCCTCTCCAGCCCTGAGTAGATGTCCCCCCTGGAACCAAAGAGGCAACACAGCCTCCTGGGCACTCGCTCATGACTGCAGAGAACTATGTCCATTCCTCTGACTATACTGCCCTGTCACTACATTCCTGTTACTGCCCCTGCTTGAGTTGCTTCCTGTACCATGGTGCCATGGTCAGTTTGTTCATCCATGCTGTAGACCCGCTTTCATCCATACAGGCTGCAAGAAACTCAAACTTGTTGGACAATTACAAAGGCTGAGGCTCCTCCACTTCTACCTTCTCGATCCCCATACCTGCTTCATTCACAGTCACACCCTCCTGTCCCTGAATATGGGCCAAATCATACAACCCTATCCTAAAGAGCGTGACTGCCTCTGGGAGCAAAGTGTCCAGGTAACTTTCCCCCTCCCTGATGTGTTGCAGTGTTGGCAACACAGCCTCCAGCTCAATGACTCTGAGCCAAAATTCCTCCAGCTGCAGACATTTACTGCAGACGTGTTTCCCCTGGATCACAGTGGGGTGTTCACAAACTGAAGTGGCAGCTTCCATAATTTGATGCCTGCTTTTAACTAGGAATACACTGTACACGAGAAAGGATAATACTGAGCCATTTGATGGCAGATGTGGGTGAATTCTCAGCTTTTAGCCAGCATTTACTGTCCACGTCATGGTTACTGGGCTAGTAATCTAGAGGCCAGGGCTAATAATCTAGAGAATACGAATTCAAAGCAGGTTTGAGAGCTTGATTTCAGTTTCAAAAATGTACGAATAAAAACTCGCAGTAAAAGTGTTGTAAAAGAAACACTAGCTGATTCCTTAATGTCCTTCAGGGAAGGGAACCTTTTTTATTCATTCATGGGGTGTGGGCTTCGCTGGCTGGGCCAGCATTTATTGACCATCCCTAGTTGCCCTTGAGAAGGTGGTGGTGAGGTGTCTTCTTGAACCACTGCAGTCCGTGCGGTGTAGGTACACCCACAGTGCTGTTAGGGAGGGAGTTCCAGGATTTTGACTCAGCAACAGTGAAGGAACGGCGATATATTTCCAAGTCAGGATGGTGAGTAGAATTGAAGGGGAACTTTCAGGTGATGGTGTTCCCATCTATCTGCTGCCCTTGTCCTTCTACATTGCACTGGTCGTGGGTTTGGAAAGTGCTGTTGAAGGAGCCTGAGTTCCTGCAGCGCATCTTGTAGATGGTACACACTGCTGTTACTGTGCATTGGTGGGGGAGGGAGTGACTGTTTGTGGATGGTGCCAATCAAACCTGCTGTGCTAACATGGGCTGGGTCTATATATGACTACAGTCCCATACTGATGTGGCTAACTCTTAACTGCCCTTTGAGTTGTAGGTCACTCAGCTGCATCAAACCACTGATAGTGGCTCACTGGCAGCCCACTCTTCAAGGCAATGTGGTATAGTATTAATAGTATGTTAATTATACTGTTAAGATTACCAGGTGAAGGGCATTGGTTAATTAAGCACTTAGAGAACTTATAATTAGAGACTTTGCTGGAGAGGGAACATGTGGTATCCACTGGTATGCTTGAAGGCTTCCATGACTGGGTGGGAACTGTGGGGGCTGGATTGCATCATTAGCCCCCAAAATGACATTTTAATTTGATGCGATAAGTTTCCTTGAAGATTTTTGTCTTTTGTTGCACTGCCCCTTTAAGGGGCTATCACTTTGATTTATTAATTTGCCAACCTGTTTGTTGTTTAACCTCTAAAGATTATAGAGACTTCCCTGGAGGGGGAGCACCCAGTGTCCACAGGTGCGCTTGAGGCCTATTGCAACTGGTGAGCACTGTGGGGGCTGGAGTGCTTCATCAGCCCTGGGAACAACATTTTCAGTTAATTAGTTAAGTTTCCTTTAAAATGTTGTCTTTTGTTGCCCCTTTAAAAGGCCATCACTTTAATTTAACTTAATTGTTCTTTTTTCCCTCGTTAATCAAATGAGTACTAATGCAAGCTGTTGGGACACTGGGAGTAGTAGGTAAAGGGCAGACATATGTAATGCTGCATTCTGTAAATAAACTTATTATCAAAAACAAGGCTGGCATCTGGTTTTATACTTCACCATCTGGCTGTGATCCCTTTAACAGATGGGCCATAAATGGCAGCCTTGCCAGCGATGCCCATATCCTGAGAATGAAATTTTTAAAAAGAACCATCCACCTATTTTTACCTGCCCAGTACAGGGGTTAAAAAAAATTACAAAGAACAAGCTGTCAGCCTTACCCAAGTTTAAACTGAACTGTGTGCACTGGCCTACACAGTGGAGAATCGGCTGTCAATCCTTTCTGGGAATGCACTGGACAAAGCAGACAGCAACTCATGGCAGGGCATACATTTGTGACACTGCACAACCTATCTGCCACTGGGCATGCGCTCCAAGTAATGAAGCTTTTCAAAACTCAGATTTGTTCAATTTAAAGCACCTGGTGTTGCTGCTGTGCAGTCAATTCACCAGAGGTTAAGATTGAGTTCACCTCATATCGTGGAACCAAACCTCATTGAAGGCAAATGGTTAGACAGAGTGTATCACCAGCTCTGAATCAGGCACAGAATTAGATCACTGCCTTCTTAAACCATAAATTAGTTGCAGCACAGAAGGAGGCCATTCTGCCCATCAAGTCCATGCAGGTCCTCTAACAAGCAATACAGCCAGTCCTGCCCTTTTCCTGTAGGCCTGCAAATCCTTGCCCTTCAGTACTTATACAATTCCCTTTCAACAGCCCCAATCAAATCTGCTTCCACCACACTCTCATTCAATACATTCTAGATCCTAACTACTCGCTGTGTAGAAAGGTTTTCCATGTGTTGCCTCTGGTTCTTTCACCAGCCTTGTGCCAATGGGAACAGCTTCTCTCTAACTACTCTGTCTAGATCTTTCATGATTTTGAACACCTCTATCAAATCACCTGTTAATCTTCTCTTCTCTAAGGAGGTTAGCCCAGCTTCTCCAATCTGTCCATGTAACTAAAGTCCCACATCCCTGAAATCATTCGTGAATCTTTTCTGCACCCACTCTAAAACCTTCATATCCTTTCTAATTGGACACAATAACCCAGTTGAGGGAGAACCAGTGTTTAATGAAGGTTCATCTGTTTGTTTTCAGATACTGGATGCAGGGATTATTCTTTGTGTGACTGCCTTTGCAATAAAGAAAACTGGAGCTTCTAGTTAGACTAAATTACTTACTACTTAAAACTAAGGACCCATTTAGAAGACGGGGCAGTGGACTAGATCTGAATACTGACGTTTCACTTTCAGGTTCTCCAGGGAGTGAAAGCTTCATCACTCCACTGGATAGAAAGATGGAACTGAAGATGTAGGAGGCCTGCTGAGCCCCCCGCATTTTACCCTCCGCAAATGTGAGGTCATTCAAAACTCTGCTGCATTGTATCCCAATGCAAATTATTCACCTTTCACCCCTGTGGTTGATGACCTACTTTGGTTCCCACTTAAACTACACTTTGATTTTAAAATTCTCATCCATGATTTCAAATTTGTCCATGGCCTTTCCCTAACGCTGTAACTTCCTCAAGCCCTACCACCCTCCGAGACAATGGCGCCCCTTCTAATTCAGGCCTCTTGAGCATCCCTGATTTTAATCACTCCACTATTGGTGGCTGTGACTTCAGCTGCCTGGGGCCCTACATTCTGGAATTCTCTTCCTAAACCTTTCTGCCTCTCTCCCTGTCTTTGCTCCTTTAAGTTGCTCTTTAAAACATCTTTAGCCAAGCTTTTGACCATTTGCCCTGATATGCCTTTATGAGGTTCAATGCCAAATGTTTCTCCATAACGCTTCTGTGAAGTTTGGGATGCTACATAAATACAAGTTGTTGTTGTTGAAGCAAGCTTAAACAGTGGCTGTTCATGTCCTGCTGGACAGGAGCCCACAGTATAAGATCTCCCACCATTCAGCAGCAAAGAGCGGTCACATTCAGAGAGACCGCACAAAAGCTGGTGCGGGAAATGGAAATGTCACATTGATGCAGCTGGCTAGAGTCCTATTTAGGACAATGTAAAGGGGCTTTGATATTGAATTTAACTCCTCCTGTGTTTGATCAATGAAGTGTTTGAAGACCTACACTGCATCGATGAGTCTAATGAATCAATCACAGAATCACAGAAATTTTACAGTGCAGAAGGAGGCCCAATTGTATCTGTACCAACTCTCCAAATGAACAATTCACTTAGTGCCACTTTCCCACCTTCTCCCTATAACCCTGTACATTTTTTCTTTCCAAATAGCAGTTTAGTTCCCTTTTGTATGCCTTGATTGAACCTACCTCCACCACAATCTCAGGCGGTGCATTACAGACCGTAACCATTTGCTGTGTGAAGTTTTCTCTCATATTGCTTATGCTTCTTTTGCAAATTCCTTTAAATCTGTGCCCTCCCATTCTCAATCTTTTCATGAGCGGGAAAGATTGCAGTATAGTGACTGCAGTTGAAGATATAGGTTTTACTGTTTAGTGAGGGTGGCCAGTATCGTGGAAATGAACGGAGGACAGTGCAGACTGGATCTTGTGTGTTAAGTTCTGAAGCACTCTTAATGATATTTTTGAAAATATGTCATTCTGGAGGAAGGATGGGTGGGGAGTACTGTATTATGTGAGTCACTGGAGTATGTGATTAACAATTTAATGAGGTCTGCTATTGTTTCCATGGACTGAAGAAAGTCTTAGGTATCGTATAGAGAGAGAAGAATGCATGTAAAGTACAAAAAGTTAGGATAAGTTAAGAGTTAGGATATTTCTTAAATCATCTACAACTGGAATAGGTTATCAGAACATGCAAGTTTTGTTCACCCATCATCCTTGTGATCACTGACCTACGTTGGCTCCAATTTAAGCAATGTCTCAATTTAAAATTTCTCATCATTATTTTCAAATTCCAGCATGGCATCACTCCTCCCTAACTCAGTAACACTGTTGAACCCTACAACTCCAGGCCCCATGAAGTCTCATGGCATCAGGTCAAACATGGGCAAGGAAACCTCTTGCTGAGTACCATATACTGCCGGATCCTTAGCTGATGAATCAGTGCTCCTCCATGTTGAACACCACTTGGAAGAAACACCGAGGATAGATATGGTGCAAAATGTACTCTTGGTGGGGGACTTCAATTCCCATCACCAAGAGTGGCTTGGATCACAAAGGACGTACCTGCCACTTGGACCTGCAGCAGATCATGAGATAACCAACAGGAGAGAAAATTCTACTTTATCTCATCCTCACGAAATTTACTATTTGTAGCTGCATCTGTCCATTACAGTATAGACTGGGGAAAACACAGTATAGACCTTGTGGAGACAGGTCACATCTTTACACTGAGGACACCTTCCACCATGTTGTGTGGTACTACCACAGTGCTAAATGGCATAGGTTCAGAACAGATCTAACAGCTCCAAACTGGGCCAATATTAAGAACTGTCGATCATCAGCAGTAGAATTGTACTCAAGCACAACCTGTAACCTCATGGCCCAGCATATCCCTCATTGTACCATTACCATCAAGCCAAGGAACAAACCCTGGTTCAATGAGAAGTGCAGATGGGCATGCCCTGGAGCAGCACCAGGCATACCTAAAAATGAGGTGTGAATCCAGTGAAGCTACATAGTGATTGGCACCACATCCACCATCTTAAACACTCATTCGGTCCACTACCGAGGCACAGTAGCAGCAGTGTGTGCCATCTACAAGATGCATTGCAACAATTCACCAATATTTCTTCAGGAGCATCTTTTTTTATTTATTCATGGGATGTGGGCATCACTATCTAGGCCAGCATTTATCGCCCATCCTTAATTGCCCTTGAGAAGGTGATGGTGAGCAGCCTTTTTGAACCGCTGCCGTCCATGGGGTGTGGGTACATCCACAATGCTGTTAGGAAGGGAACTCCAGAATTTTGACCCAGTGACAGTGAAGGAACAGTGATATATTTCCTAGTCAGGATGGTGAGTGGTTTGGAGGGGAACTTCCAGGTGGTGGTGTTCCCATGTGTCTGCTACCTTCTAGATGGTAGTGGTCATAGGTTTGGAAGGTGTTGCCAAAGAAGCCTTGGTGAGTTGCAGCAGTACATCTTGTAGATGGCACACACTGCTGCCACTGTGCATTGGTGGTGGAGGGAGTGAATGTTTGTGGATGGGGTGCCAATCAAATGAGCTGCTTTATCCTGGATGGTGTCAAGCTTCTTGGGTGTTTTTGCAGCTGCACACCTCCAAGCAAGTGGAGAGCATTCCATCACACTAATGACTTGTGCCTTGTAGATGGTAGAAAGGCTTTGGGGAGTCAGGAGGTGAGTTACTCAATGCAGGATTCCTAGCCTCTGACCTGCTCTTGCAGCCACAGTATTTATATAGCTAGTCCAGTTCAGTTTCTGGTCAATGGTAACACCAGGATGTTGATAATGGGGGAATCAGCAGTGGTGATGCCATTGAATGTCAAGGAATGATGGTTAGATTCTGTCTTGATGGTGGTGGTCATTGCCTGGCACTTTATGGCACAAATGTTACTTGCCACTTGCCAGCCCAAGCCTGGATATTGTCCGGGTCTTGCTGCATTTGGATATGGACTGCTTCAGTACCTGAGGAGTTGTGAATAGTGCTGAACATTGTGCAATCATCAGTGAACATACCCACTTCTAACCTTATGATGGAGGGATGGTCATTGTTGAAGCAGCTGAAGATGGTTGGGCTGAGGACACTGCCCTGAGGAACTCCTGTAGTGATGTCCTGAAACTAAGATGATTGACCTCCAACAATAACAGCCATCTTTCTTTGTGCTAGGTATGACTCCAACCGGCTGTTGTGGAAAAAGAAACCACTTCTGCCTGTAAGCTGCGAGTAACCTTGGACTTTTATTTACAAGCATATGCTAGGAGGACACAGTCTGGTTCTACAGGGTATCTCCCTGGTACAAAGCCTGTGTAACATATTTATATCTTTTCGCTATCACATTTCACTTTTAGGAGACAGTGATCATTGTATGAGGATGTTTTAGGGTGATGCTGGAAAAGAAAGATAGGCAGTCCAGAGTAAGAAAAATTAACTGGACAAGAGCTGACTTTAATGGGGGCAAGAATGGAGCTGGGCCAGATAGATTGGAATGAAAGATTGGTGGGAAAAACTGTAGCTGAGCAATGGGCTACCTTCAAAAAAGAATTGCTTCAGGTACAGTTAAGGTATAGTCAATCGAAAGGGAAAGGTAGGGCAAACAAATCCAGAGCTCCCTGGATGAGAAAGGATATTGAAGTTAAGATAAAGAAGAAAAAGTGCACTTATGACAGGAGTCAGGTAGAAAAAAACAATTGAGAACCAAGCGCAATGCAGAAGGTTCAGAGGGGAGGTTAGAAAGCATATTAGAAAAGCAAAGAGGGATTATGAGGGAATACTGGCAGCCAACATAAAGGGGAATCCCAAAGTCTTCTATATGCACATACATAGTAAAAAGGGTAAGGAAGGAGTAGGGCTGACCAGGGATCTAAAAGCGCATTTACACATAGAGGAAGGGGCCATGGCTGAGGTATTAAATGAATACTTTGCATCCATCTTTACCAAAGAGGTAGATGCTACCCTGGCCATGGTGACAGACGAGGAAACCCCTGTCACTAGAAGGGTTCAAAATTGATAAGGAAGAAGTGTTGAATAGACTGCCGGTACTTAAAGTTGACAAGGCACCAGGACCGGACGAGATGCATCCAAGGATATTGAAGAAAGTGGGAGTAGAAATTGCAGGGGCACTGGCCATAATTTTTCAGTCTTCCCTGGGCTCAGGTGAGGTACCAGGGAACTGGAGAATTGCAAACATTATGCCCTTGTTCAAAAAAGGTTGTTAAGGATAAGCCCAGCAACTACAAACCAGTCAGTTTAACTTCTGTGGTGGGCAAGATTCTAGAAAAAATTATTCGGGATAGAATTAGTAGTCATATGGAAAAATATAGGTCGATAAGGAAGAGCCAACATGGATTTCTAAAGGGGAAAACGTGTTTAACTAATTTTCTGGAGTTTTTTGAAGAGGTAAAAGAAAAGGTCAATGAGGGCAATGCTGTTGATGTGGTGTACATGGACTTTGAAGAGACATTTGATACAGTGCCACACAACAGACTTGTGAGAAAAGTTATTGCTCATGGAATAAAAGGGATAGTAGCAACATGGAAACAAAATCGGCTGAAAAATAGGAAGCAGAGAGCAATGGTCAATGGATATTTTTCGGACTGGAGGAAGGTTTGCAGTGGATTTCTCCAGGGGTCGGCATTGGGACCCTTGCTTTACATGATATATATTAATGATTTAGATCTTGGTGTAGAGGGGACAATTTAAAAGTTTACGAATGATACAAAGCTTGGAAGTTTTGTGAACTGCGAGGAGGACTGTTTAGAACTTCAAGAGGGTATAGACAAATTAGTGGAGTGGGCAGATAGGTGGCAGGTGAAGTTCAATGTTGGGAATTGTGTGTGGGTGCATTTTGGTAGGGAGGCTTTATTAATAGGGGCATAGAGTACAATAGCAGGAAGGTTATGCTGAATTTATTGAAGACACTTGTTAGACCGAAGCTGAAGTATTGTGCGAAGTACTGGGCGCCATATTATAGGAAGGATGTGAACACATTGCAGCGAGTGCAGAAGAGGTTTACAAGAATGGTTCCAGGGATCAGAGTCTTCAGTTATGAAGACAGATTGGTGAGATTGGAACTGTTCTACTTGGAGAGAATAAGGCTAAGAGGAGATTTGCTAAAGATGTTCAAAATCATGAGGGGGCTGGACAGAGTAGATAGGGAGAAGGTGTTCCCACTCGTAAAAGGGTCAAGAACAAGAGGGCACAGATATAAAGTGATTTGCAAAAGAAGCAAGTGTGATTAAGAAAAAACTTTTTCACACAACGAGTGGTTCTGGTATGGAATGCACTGCCTGGAAGTGTGGTGGTGGCAGGTTCAATCGAGGCATTCAAAAGGGCATTAGATGATTATTTGAATAGAAACAATTGCAGAGGCACGGGGAAAAGGCAGGGCAATGACATTAGGTTATAATGCTCATTTGGAGAGCCAGTGCAGACACGATGAGCTGAATGGCCTCCTTCTGCGCCATTATGATTCTGTTATTCTGCCTAGTACAACCTCCAGTTACACACCTAATGAGCAGAATTATTCAGGCTGCAGATGTCTCTGTTATCTCACTTGGAGGCTGGGAAATGTGTTGGTTCTAATGCCTCCCAGTCTGTACTCTTATCATCCTAACATTTGTTTACCCATCCTACGAAGGTTATTAAGTTTTATGATTTGTGATTGTTAGTTAGGTTCCCACAGAACCATACCCATCATGCCTATGTGTTGGCTATATTTCCCATCATGCTTCGAAAGAGCTCTCATAACTACATTTGTCTATTCTAAAGCTATTAATACGTTTCCATCCTTATCAGTTACCCCACTTCACAGCGGGGAGTTTTCCACCGATTCCCATCGTCGCCAGTTTTGCTAGGGTTCCTTGATGCCATACTCGCTCAAATGCTGCCTTGAGGTCATATTTCAAACTCACGACCTCTGTCACCTGGAAGGACAAGGGCAGCAGATGCATGGGAACACGATCACCTGCAAGTTCACCTCCATGTCACACACCATCATGACTTGGAACTATATCGCCATTCCTTCACTATTTCTGGGTCAAGATCCTGGAACTCCCTTCCTAACAGCACTGGGGGTGTAGCTACCCCAGACGGACTGCAGCAGTTAAAGGAGACAGCTCACCACCACCTTCTGAAGTGAATTTGGGGATGGGCAACAAATCTCCTGAAAGAATAAACGAAAACTCTCTGAGATCTCTGCATTGCTCAGTTCAGGCCTTTTGAGCATCCCGTGAAAGAATAATTTTAAAAAAAGCACCATCATTGGCGGCCATGCCTTCAGCTGCCTAATCTCCCAGCTCTGGAATTTCCTGCCTAAACCATTCATCCTCTCCACCTCTCATTATTCCTTTAGGATATTCCTTAAAGCCTACCTCTGACCAAGTTTTTGGTCATCTGACTTCCTATTGTCTTTTGTGGCTCATTGTCAAATTCTGGCCAATAATGCTCTTTTAAAATGCCTTGGAACGTTTCACTACTTAAAGTGTGCCATATAAATGCGAGTCATTGTTTTTGTAGATTAATTGCAGGCCTTCAAAATGAGCCGGACTAGTTCCTGATAATGAAGGACATCTTGAGTTAGGTCAGAAGTAGCTTTAATGTTATCAGCCACCATCAACTTCTGGAGCTTGCTTCTTCTGGTTTCAGAAAGGAATTTTCCAGACTATTTTGCTAATGAACCTAATGTTTCCTCTTTTTTAACAACTCCCAGATTGCGTGATGGTGAGCGGGTTGATGAAGGATGTAGGCAATACCCTATTTGAATGAGACACTGGATGATCCAATTGTTTTTTTCTCAGTTGTTTCGGCTGCATATTTGAGCACAGATTAAGGCACGCTTACTTAACTCCAGGATGTTCCATAGCACCAATGTCACGACACCAACACCCCAATCAGCACTGTGACATTTTTCACAATTTCCCACATCAGTTATTTAGCTTTTCTGAGTGAGATTGATACTGCAGTGCCACTGTGATCTCACACTAGCAACTGGATTCAAACTGTTCAATCTCACTTCATGTAGAGTGACAAGAGATTAAAGTGAAACTCCTAAAGTGAAGTGTTAAGCCAAACTCACTGCATCAACCATCCATTAGTTACTCTCTAATTAATTATAGCAACTTTAATCCCACAAAATGAATATTGCACTGTAGAAATGTGGCTCATCTGTTAATGTAAAAATTCTGGCGATATTGTCTCTTGTTACATGAACACATTGGATTTAAGAGGTATTCTTTTAAAATTTCATTAATGGATTGTGGGCATGGCTGGCAAAGACAGCATTTAATGCCCATCCCTAATTGTCCTTGCCCCTGGGGGTGCCAGGTGTATTGTTATGCGTGCGGCTGCACGATGAATATACAAGAGAGCTGTACCCAACAAATGTTGTTCGTGTCTCTCTTTGGGCATCAGCAGTGACAACTGAGAGAGTTGGCAGGCTGTGTGGAGTTGTCTGACGAACGCAATCTGTGAAGCCAGCAGCACGTCCTCTCATATGGGAAAAGCAAATTTGTCATTATACATGCACAGACAGAGTTAGTACCATTAGCATCACAGCACAACCAGTGCAATAGAGAGCCACATTATTATACCCAGGAAAGGAGAAACTTCTCTGAAAGAAGAAAGAACTGTTAAGCCTAAGAAGCCTATCCCTCCTTGATTAAGAGAGTGGATATGCGATCAAACAAAACCGTCAATACAAAAATAAAGCACTGCAGATGTTGAAAATCTGAAATAAGAACAGAAAATGCTGAAAACACACAGCAGGTCAGACGGCATTTATGCAGACAAGAGTTATTGACCTGAAACATTAACTCTGTTTTGCTTTCTAAAGATACTGCCAGACCTGCTGGGTGTTTCCAGAATTTTCTGAGAAGTCACTCAGCTCTTTTCAAACATAAATGTGAAGTTAGAACAAATTTCCTGGTTTTCAAATGTGATCTTTCATTCTTAAACTTTTGGATGTGCATTGGTGTAGGGAACAGCAGCACTATGCTGGTTTCTAAAACACTCCCAATCCTCAGATTTACTACTATTCTTTGCAAGATTATAAACCTCTTCTTTTAATCTAATGCTATTGTTGATCTCCTTCGAAAGCCACAGATGGATCTTTCTCACTGAGTTTTTGTTTTTTAATGGAATGTATTTTTGCTGAGCATTCTGAATTGTTTCTTTAAATGTTTCCCATTGTTCATTACTGCCAGACCTTTTTGTTTCTTTACCCAATCAACCTTAGTCAGTTCGATTAGATCTAAACCATTTATCTCTATTTGTGCCACTAGTTTATCTATCTTATTGTAGATGCTTTGCAATAAAAATAAAGCAACTTCAATTTTATTATTTTACTGCTGCTATTCCCAGCATGAACCTATCTCGCTGATATACTTTTACCACTAAACTCTCTGTCCCTACCTTTCCCGCACAGCTTGTCTTTACCCAGATCGATATACTTTTGCCTTAACTTTGATTTTTGGATTTCCAAATTTCCCTTCATCTGGATCGCCCTCCCACTACTTTAGTTTACAGCCATTTCCTCCTGCTCTGATCATATTTGTTGGTGCACTCTTATGTCTGTATGTTCTGTCCCTTCCTGCTGCACTCTGGTCACATTACCCTGCATTGTTGCCTTGTCCTTTCTCTTTAACTTTCCAAATCTCCCGTCATTTGAACTGTTCCTCTCCCTCCACTATTTAGTTTAAAGCCCCCTCGACAGAGTGAGAAAGCCCCACCTAATCTGCCCAAACTAACGGAAGTTCTGAACTAGAACCAAGTACGAAAGTGGGACAGATGTAAAAATCAGAACAAAGCACAAGCCCTAAAAGAGAAGTAAATTCAAAACATTTCCATTTAACGTCGGCTAAGGTGAGAGGTATCTTTCCCTTGTATTTTCCAAATTTCTCCCACTTCTTCCTCTCTCTTTCTTCCTCTCCTAACTTTTGTGCCCATAGAAGCCTCGGCTATTTGGCTGCCTTTTATATATCTGAGTCCACAAGGTGCATGTCGGCAGGATTTTCAGCCAGTTGGGGCATGGCAACCCAGCCTGATGGCTGACATTCAGAGATGCGCTCTTTGTAGTTCCATCGTTTTTTCACATAAATGTTCGTGGAATTCTGGAACACTCTTCCCAGAAAGACTGTGCATGCTGGGGGACAACTGGGCCTGTCAAGGCAGCGATTGATATATTTTGTTAGGTTATATTTTCAAGGGATCTGGAGCAAAGGTGAGTAAGGTAAGGAAGATCTAATTGCATGGTGGATCTAACTTTGAAGGGATGATCGGCCTAATCATTTTTTTATGCTAATCACAAATGGGGATTTTGGTTGACTTGCTCACTCTCTACCCTCTGAGTCCAGTTGTATTGCCCAGCTAACTACAATTGCTGAGATCCTTTAACTTGGCCCAGATTGAGGACAGCATTGGGGCTTTGCTGGTCTGCTTTTTTTGTGCAACCTTCTTGAGAAGTCGAGTGGTTTTTAGGGAGTTCAGCTTAACTTTTATTTTCACAAAAACAAATGGCTTTATACAAAAGGAGAACAACTTCAAGCCCTGTGCAATCAACCCAACAGAAACATTAAAACCCAGAAGATGCATTTATGTTTTTTTCATATATTGTTCCAGCTCTCTCAAGCATTGCAGTACAGAAACAAATGGCTGAATTATTCATGCCTAGCTCAGCAGAAGGAAAATAAAATGCTTTTACACTACGTCCTTTCAAGTAGATCCTATTTGTAACAGTTCCCTTCTTCCTTAGCAACCTTGACTGCCAGAAAACACTATCGATTTATTTACTTGTTACTTCTTATGCCTGACAACCGAAGACAATAAGCTTCATCAAGTAAGAGTTGTCAAACAGAGTGAGACATTTTCTCTTCTCATTGTGCTTTTATTTTGTTTTCTTTTATGGGGATGGGGTGTTCATGGAGAGGAAGATAAACATTATTCCATTATTTCAATGTGGCATCCTTCTCCCCAGATACACAAAATCGAGAATCTTTAACAACTAATCTTCAAACATAAGGCACAGCAACCAACAACCTTCTCAGCAAGAAACAATGGGCTGGGGGCCAGGCGGAGTGGCGGGGTTGGGGTGGGGGGGTGGTGGGTACAGGGGTGGTGGGGCTGTACGGCTCGCCTCCCCTTCTCTGGAAGCAAAGTCAGTGTGGAGCCTACCTGCTCCATGCCAGCCTGCCCCGCAGCTAAAATGCACTGCAGGTAGGCTGCACGAAGGCCAAGTGGAACTTCTGCCCCTTACTGAGGAGGAAGTCCTGCTCTTGGAAGCTGCTGGCCAATCTCCATTAGTCCTGGGAGTGCCAAGAGCACATTAGTGGGTGCTGCCAAGGTTGCAACAGGGAACAAGAAGAAGAAGCAATGCTTGCCTCGACACAGGTAAGTCCGGGATCTCGGTCAGGGAAGGTTTGGGCAGGTTAGGAAGGGGGTCAGGGAGGTGGGGTGGTGGGTTTAGGGCTGCAAGTGGGTAGGAGGAAAGGGAGTGTTCTATCTTGTTGTAGGGGGCTCATCCCCCCACCTCCCCACCCGCCGATCCGAAGGTAGAAGGTAGAAGGTTCCTTCCCGGCCTTTGAAGAATTTATTTTAAAAATCAGGCTTCCCACGCCTGCCCAACTGCCCGTGCCAAACCTTTTATGGTATGGGCAGAGTACTATTCGGGTCAATTGCCTTGTTAGCAAGCCTAGTTGACCCTTGATCGCCTATTTAAATATGGCAGGTGAGCTGCTGATTTCAGTGCCCCGCTCACCCCCCATATTATGCGGGCGAGGTCAGTTGGATGGTGGGAAGGTGGGCACCCGCCTACTTTACATGCCCCCTTTGCCCAAAAGACGCCCAGCAGGGGCACATAATATGCTGCCAAACGTTTTACTGAATATGAGGCATGAAATATGAATGACATAAGGAGTACCAGCAGTGTAATGCAAAAAGGTGATTTCTCGAACAATGCCGCATCCTGCTAAAATCCTGACATGTCGCTAACAGTGTTCCACGGCAGATTAGGCTCTACAGAGGCATCAGAGAGGGTGCAGAAACAGTTTATAAGAATGGTTTCTGGAATGAACAACTTCAATTGCGTGGAGAGATTTGAGATGCTGGGGGCTGTTCTTAGAAAGTGCTAGGAGGAGATTTATTCAAAATGATGAGGGATCTGGGCAGAGTACAAAGGGGGAAACTGTTCCCATTGGCAGAAGGGCTGAGAATCAAGGGACACCGATTTAAGCTAGCTGGCAGAAGAACAAAAGGCGACATGAGTGAGTGATCTGGATCTGGAATGTGCTGTCTGAGAATGTGGTGGAGGCAGGTTCAATCCTGGCTTTCAAAAAGAAATAGGATAATTATCTGAAGAGAAAAGGATTGCAGGGCTGAAGGGAAGAGTTGGGAGAGTGGGACCAGCTCTTGCAAAGATCTGGGACGGACTCGATGGGACTCATAGACTCATAGGCTTTTACAGCGCAGAAGGAGGCCATTCGGCCCATCGAGTCCACATCGGTCAACAAAGATCTGGCTAAAACAAAAACAGAGTTACTTGGAAAAACTCAGTAGGACTGGCAGCTTTGGCGGAGAAGAAAAGAGTTGACGTTTTGAGTCCTCATGAACCTTGAACAGAACTCAGTGAATCTAAGGAGAGGGGTGAAATATAAGCTGGTTTAAGGTGGGGGGGGAGAAGTGGGAGGGGGTGGTGTGGTTGTAGGGACAAGCAAGCAGTGATAGGAGCAGATAATCAAAAGATGTCACAGACAAAAGAACACAGAGGCGTTGAAGTTGGTGATATTATCTAAACAATTGTGCTAATTAAGAATGGATGGTGGGGCACTCAAGGTACAGCTCTAGTGGGGGTGGGGGGGCATAAAAGATTTAAAAATAATGGAAATAGATGGGAAAAGAAAAATCTATATAAATTATTGGAAAAAACAAAAGGAAGGGGAAGAAACAGAAAGGGGGTGGGGATGGAGGAGGGAGTTCAAGACCTAAAGTTGTTGAATTCAATATTCAGTCCGGAAGACTGTAAAGTGCCTAGTCGGAAGATGAAGTGCTGTTCCTCCAGTTTGCGTTGGGCTTCACTGGAACAATGCAGCAAGCCAAGGACAGACATGTGGGCAAGAGAGCAGGGTGGAGTGTTAAAATGGCAAGCGACAGGGAGGTTTGGGTCATTCTTGCGGACAGACCGCAGGTGTTCTGCAAAGCGGTCGCCCAGTTTACGTTTGTAGAGGAGACCGCATTGGGAGCAATGAATGCAGTAGACTAAGTTGGGGGAAATGCAAGTGAAATGCTGCTTCACTTGAAAGGATTGTTTGGGCCCTTGGACGGTGAGGAGAGAGGAAGTGAAGGGGCAGGTGTTGCATCTTTTGCGTGGGCATGGGGAGGTGCCGTATGTGGAGGTTGAGGAGTAGGGGGTGATGGAGGAGTGGACCAGGGTGTCCCGGAGGGAACGATCCCTATGGAATGCTGCCGGCGGGGGGGGAGGGGTGAAGTGAAGATGTGTTTGGTGGTGGCATCATGCTGGAGTTGGTGGAAATGGCGGAGGATGATCCTTTGAATGCGGAGGCTGGTGGGGTGATAAGTGAGGACAAGGGCGACCCTATCATGTTTCTGGGAGGGAGGAGAAGGCGTGAGGGCGGATGCGCGGGAGATGGGCCGGACACAGTTGAGGGCCCTGTCAATGACCGTGGGTGGAAAACCTCGGTTAAGGAAGAAGGAAGACATGTCAGAGGAACTGTTTTTGAAGGTAGCATCATCAGAACAGATGTGACGGAGGCGAAGGAACTGAGAGAATGGGATGGAGTCCTTACAGGAAGCGGGGTGTGAGGAGCTGTAGTCGAGGTAGTGTGGGAGTCGGTAGGCTTGTAATGGATATTGGTGGACAGTCTATCACCAGAGATTGAGACAGAGAGGTCAAGGAAGGGAAGGGAAGTGTCAGAGATGGACCACGTGAAAATGATGGAGGGGTGGAGATTGGAAGCAAAATTAATAAATTTTTCCAAGTCTAAACGAGAGCATGAAGCAGCACCGAAGTAATCATCGATGTACCGAAGAAAGAGTTGCGACAGGGGGCCGGAGTAGGACTGGAACAAGGAATATTCCACATACCCCATAAAGAGACAGGCATAGCTGGGGCCCATGCGGGTACCCATAGCCACACCTTTTATTCGGAGGAAGTGAGAGGAGTTAAAGGAGAAATTGTTCAGTGTGAGAACAAGTTCAGCCAGACGGAGGAGAGGATGGGGATTGTTTGGGCCTCTGTTCGAGGAAGAAGCTAAGGGCCCTCAGACCATCCTGGTGGGGGATGGAGGTGTAGATGGATTGGACGTCCATGGTGAAGAGGAGGCAGTTGGGCCAGGGAACTGGAAATTTTTGATGTGATGTAAGGTGTCAGAGGAATCATGGATGTAGGTGGGAAGGGACTGGACAAGGGGAGAGAGAAGGGAGTCAAGATAACGAGGAATGAGTTCCATGGGGCAGGAACAGGCAGACATGATCGGTCTGCCGGGACAGTTCTGTTTGTGGATTTTGGATAGGAGGTAGAAGCGGGCTGTCTGAGATTGGGCGACTATCAGGTGGAAGCTGTGGGAGGAAGATCTCCAGAGGAGATGAGGTCAGTGACAGTCTTGGAAACAATGGCTTGATGTTCAGTGGTGGGGTCATGGTCCAGGGAGAGGTAGGAGGAAGTGTCTGCGAGTTGACCCTCAGCCTCCGCGAGGTAGAGGTCAGTGCACCAGACAACAACAGCACCACCCTTGTCAGCGGGTTTGATGACAATGTTGGGGTTGGACCTGAGAGAACGGAGTGCAGTAAGTTCAGAGAGAGACAGATTAGAATGGGTGACAGGAGTGGCTACACTAATCCTATTTTCCAGCGCTTGGCCTATAGCCCTAGAGGCTATGGCAATACAAGTGAATATCGAAATACTTCTTAAATGTTATGAGAGTTTCTGTCTCAACCACCCTTTCAGGCAGTGAGTTCCAGACTCTCACCACCCTCTGGGTGAAAAAAATTTCTCCTCAACTCCCCTGTTAGCCTTCTACCTCTTACCTTAAATCTATGTCCAATGGTTATTGACCCCTTTACTAATGGAAAAAGTATCTTTCTCTCCACGAATGGCTTCTTTCTGTGCTGTAACCATTCTATGAAAGAATTTACATTTATGTAGCACCTTTCATGACCTCAGGACCTCTCAAAGACAATTGAGTGCTTTTCTTCAACCATGGGATGTGGGCGTCACTGGTAAAGCCAGCATTTATTGCCCATCCCTAATTATACTTGAAAAGGTGATGGTGAGCTGTCTTCTTGATACATGGGTAACTTGCTTGGCCATTTCAGAGGGCTGTTAAGAGTCAAGCACATGAGTTTGGAGTCACCTGTAGGCCAGGGTAGGTAAAGAAGGCAGATTTCCTTCCCTAAAGGATATTAGTGAGCCAGATGGGTTTTTATGACAATCGACGATAGTTTCAAGGTTACCATTACTGAGACTGACGTTTTGTTCTAGATTTATTTGATTAACTGACTTTAATTTCCCCAACTGCCATGCTGGGATTCGAACTCATGTCTCTGGAGCATTAGTCCAAGCCTCTGGATACCTAGCCAAATAACATGACCACTTTGCTACAGTACCCTTATTTTTAAATATTTATGTTTTTAAATTCATTTCTGGATTTCCTCCATCCCTTTTGCGAAGGACTTCTCCCTCGGAATGGCCTAGCTCTAATTTTAAGGTGATGTGCCATTGTGCTGGACTCTCCCAAATAGTGTCTCTCTATCTACCATATCAAATCCTTTATTCACCTAAACACTGCAATTGCCTCAGCCTTCTATATTCAATCGAATACAAGCCTAGTCCATGCAACCTGTCCTTGTAATCTAATCCTTTTAGCCTCAGTACTATCTTGGTGAATCTGCACTGCATCTTCTCCAAGGCCAATATATCCTTCCTGAAATGCAATACTCAGAATTGAGTGCAGTGCTCTACACAGGGTCTAACCAGAGGTCTGCACAGCTATAACATAGCTTCCATTCCTTTTTATCCAAACCTCTTGTGCCAAAGGCTAACATAGAACAGAAACATAGAATAGTACAGCACAGAAGGAGCCCATTCGGCTCACTGGGTCTGGGCTGACTCTTTCGAAAAGGAATCGATTTAGTCTCGCTCTCTTGTTTTTTTCTCCATGTTCCTGCATTTTTTCTCCTTTTCAGAGCCACTATTGAATCTGTGTGCACCACCCTATCAGGCAATGCATTCCGAATTCTAATCATTTGTGGTGTAAAAAAGTTTTCCCAACTGTCACCTCTGGGCCTTTAGTCGATCACCTTAAATCTCTGCCCTCTGGTGTTTTGTAGCACTGTATCATGTCTTCAGGATGTCCTAAAAAGCTCCACACCAAATTTATTACCTTTGAAGTCCAGTCACTGTTGCTGAGAAAGCAAACATGGCCAATGTGCACACATCATGGTGCCTCAAATGGCAAGGAAAACATGTGGCCCTTTGATCTGATTTCATTATATTGATTGAGGGAAGAGTTTTAGTCAGGCACAGGAAGAACTCCCTGCATTTCATGTAGTGTTGAGTTTCTTAACACTAAAGAACAAAGAACAAAGAAAAGTACAGCACAGGAACAGGCCCTTTGGCCCTCCAAGCCTGCGCCGATCATATTGCCCGTCAACTAAAACATTTTGCACTTCCGAGTCCATATCCCTCTATTCCCATCCTATTCATGTATTTGTCAAGCTGCCTCTTAAACACCACTATCGTACCTGCTTCCACCATCTCCTCTGGCAGCGAATTCCAGACACTCACTATTCTTTCACCTTAAATCTATGTCCCCTAGTAATTGACTCTTCCACCCTGGGAAAAAGCTTCTGACTACCTATTCTGTCCATGCCACTAATAATTTTGTAAACTTCTATCAAGTCGCCCTTCAATCTCCGTCGCTCTAGTGAAAACAATCCAAGTTTCTCCAACCTCTCCTCATAGCTAATAACCTCCAGACCAGGCAGCATCCTGGTAAACCTCCTCTGCACCCTCTCCAATGCCTCCATATCCTTCTGGTAATGTGGTGACCAGAATTGCACGCAAAATTCCAAGTGTGGCCTAACCAAGGTTCTATATAGCTGCAGCATGACTTCCCAGCTTTTATACTCAATACCCCTGCCAATGAAGGCAAGCATGCCATATGCCTTCCTGACTACCTTATCCACGTGCGTTGCCACTTTCAGTGACCTGTGGACCTGTACACCCAGATCCCTCTGCCTGTCGATGCACTTAAGGGTTCTGCCATTTACTGTGTAA
Source organism: Carcharodon carcharias (assembly GCF_017639515.1). NCBI lineage: Eukaryota > Metazoa > Chordata > Chondrichthyes > Lamniformes > Lamnidae > Carcharodon > Carcharodon carcharias. Next base: position 112,116,871 of record NC_054473.1, read on the forward strand.
TTCCTGCCTGTATTAGACCTTCCAAAATGTATTACTTTGCATTTGTCCGGATTAAACTCTATCTGCCATTTGTCCGCCCAAGTCTCCAACCGATCTATATCCCGTTGTATCCTTTGACAATCCTCTTCACTATCTGCAACTCCTCCAACCTTGGTGTCGTCTGCAAACTTACTAACTAGCCCAGTTACATTTTCATCCAAATCATTTATGTATCATAAATCATCCACCTGATCAGTCAGACAAGACTTCAATTTAACATTGCATAACAAATGATGGGAACTCCAACAACTTCCTCAGAGCTACATTGATGGTGCCATAAGTTTTTAAAATCCTTTTTGTACACTTATTATTTTGTACCTTTCCAATAGCTGATATTATATTTATGATATACAATAGTCATACAAATGGTGGGCAGCTCCTGTGATGTTTCTGTGGCACATGCAGGAAGTGTGAGAATTGACACTGCACATGCTACATAAAAGCAAACTGACCTCGTCCAGCTTTCTGCTTATTCTCACAACAGGCACCAGGTGGCATGGAAGACACATTGCTTTCAAAACATATTTGAATGTTCAGACAAAAGCATTTATGTCTATTTTTAAAAAAAGTTAACATCTAAAATAATATACAATTGCTACACAAAGGTCCTAGTCTCTAGAATGTAGGTGAACTTTGAATCTAGATAACAAAATTATCTAAAGTGTAAATAAGATTTCCATGAGTAAAAAGCAACAGTCTCTCATGTCTCGTACTATATGGCGCTTGTGCCTGTCAGTACCAACTGTTCTGCATGTACGGTCATGGCAGATTAAAGAGAGCAAGTCACTTCAAGGAAACAGCAGGCATCTCCCGTACATTAATGAAGAGGTCCAGTGCGAGGTGCACACAGGCTTGTGTGTGTGCCAGGCTGCATTGGATCTGACCCCAGTAGCGCAGGGTCCTGTTTGGAGGAAAGGTTTGCATTTATATAGCACGTTATTGACCTCAGCATGTCTCAAAGTAATTTACAGCCTATGAAATACCAGAAGTGCGGCAGTCAATTTGCTCACAGCAAGCTCCCACAAACAGCAGTGTGATATGTTCAGATAATTTGTTTTTATGATGTTGATTGAGGAATAAATATTGGCTAAGGTACCTGGGATAACCCTCCTGCTCTTCTTCAGAATAGTGTTGAGGGATTTTTTTCCATCCACTTGAGAAGGCAGATGAGGACTCAGTTTAATCCTTCATTCAAAAGGCAGCACTTCTGGCAATGCAGGACTTATTCTGTACTGCACTGGAGTGTCAACTGAGATATAATGCTCCCGTCTTTGGAGTGGGGTTTAAACCCACAAATTTCTAACTCAGAGGTAAGAGTGCGACCCACTGAGACTGATATCACAGATCTGGTGATGTGGCACAACCTAGCTGATTTTAACAAAGCGAAGCCAAACTATGACCATTAACAGATTAAATTGTATCATACAACAGGGCTGTTGCTTTCAGCTTGTTGTGAGGATCCCAAGTTTATACATAAAGTATCTAATGAGGGATGCTGCCAACATAAATGGCAAATTCACACTTTTATCCGTCGCTGTTTCAAGATGATTCAGGACTGACCAACAGAAACTGAAAGAAGCCTGAATAATCCAGACAAATGAAAGGCTACAATTACACTTGGTGATAATATAGCTCAGTGCTGAACGGGTTCCTGAGCGCTCTTAGCAGAAATGTTGACCTTTTTCTTTTAAATGGTTTTCTACCCCTGTTAAAATAGCAATCAGAGAATTGTCACTCCAAAGCATTAAATGCAATGTGCTCTTGCCACCAAAGTGATTTATACCCCAATGTGACACAGGCAGGAACTTACCTTCAAGGCCTCCGTGCAACAGGCATGAAATATTAGATTTGTCAATATGGCAATGGTATTTCATCGTTACTGCAAAACCCAACATCTCTCCCTTGAGCACTGAAGCAAAACTATAAAGCAATCTTTGGCTGCAAGTTTAACTGTGGCAACTTAATCAGTGACTCAGAGAGAGGGCAATAAGGGTTAGACCCTCATCTGGTGTTCAAAAGGCACAGAGTCCGAGGGATGCTCACTGGCTGAATGCCTCACTGGTCATTGGAACTCATTCTAATTAATTCTCTAACAGGTTAGGAAGGATCAAGATGATCACAGTTGCCCAGCCTGAGCTGTAATTCTTCTGGCGGTGTAGATGGTTGGGACTGGATTGGGAAAACCAGAGCATTCGGCTTATAAAATGTTCTTGAACATGATTAAACACAAGTGAGAACAAATCAGCTACCTGTTTCACACACCACCCAGAAATCAATGAAAATCAAAATCAGGCAGAGTAAGCAGAGTCACTTTCAACCACCTCGCCCACTGCTTCATTCAATACACCCCTATCACTCACCCATTGCCCTATTCAACGCAATTCCATCACTAACCCACTGCTCCATTTTCCACGCCCCCATCATTCACCACTGCTGCATTCAACACACCTCCATCACCACCCACTGCCCGATTCAACACATCTACTTCACTCACCCAATGCTGCATTCAACACAGCTCTATCACTCACCCACTGCCCCATTCAACACATCTACATCACTCACCCAATGCTGCATTCAACACAGCTCCATCACTCACCCACTGTCCCATTCAACACATCCACATCACTCACCCACTGCCCCATTCAACACACCTCCATTACCCACCTACAGCCCTATTCAACACACCTCCATCATTCATCCACTGCCCCATTCAACAAATCTCCATCAACCACCAACTGCCCCATTCAACACTCGTCCATCATTCACCCACTGCCCCATTCAACACATCTCCATCTTTCACACACAGCCCCATTCAACACTTCTGCATGACTCACCCACTGCCCCATTCAACACACCTCCATCACTCACAAGCTGCCCCATTTAACAAATCTCCATCACTTACTCACGGCCCCATTTAACACTCCTCCATCATCACCCACTGCCCCATTCAACACACCTCCATCACTCACACTGCCCCATTCAACACACCTCCATCATTCACCCACTTCCACATTCAACACACCTCCATCATTCACCCTCTGTTTCATTCAACACACACCATCACTCACCCACTGCCCCATTCAACAAACCTCCCTCACTCACCCACAGCCCCATTCAACAAACCCCCATCATTCACCCTCTGTTCCATTCAACAGACCCACATCATTCACCCACTGTTCCATTCAACACATCCCATCATTCACCCACTGCCCAATTCAACACACCTCCAACACTCACCTACTGCTCCATTCAACATAACCCCATCACTCACCCACTGTCCCATTCAACACTCCTCCATCTTTCACCCACTGCCCCATTTAGCATAGCTCCATCATTCACCTAATGCCCCAATCAACACACACCCATCACTCACCCACTGCCCCACACAACACAGCTCCATCACTAACCCAGTGCCCCATTCAACACACTTCAATCATTCACCCAGAGCCCCATTCAACACACCCCCATCATTCATTCACAAATCCTTTCAACACACCCCCATCACTAACTAATTGCCCCATTCAATGCACTTCCATCACTAACCCACTGCTCCATTTGCCACGCCACATCCTTCACCACTGCTGCATTCAAAACAACTCCATCACTCACCCACTGCCCCATTAAGCACATCCGTATCACTCACCCACAGCCATATTCAACACACGTCCATCACCACCTAGTGCCCTATGCAACACACCTCCAATATTCATCCACTGCCCCATTCAACAAATGTCCATCAATCAACAACTGCCCCATTCAACAAAACCATCAATTACCAACTGCCCCATTCAACACCCCTCCATCATTTATCCACTGCCCCATTCAGCACATCTCCATCACGCACCCACTGCCCCATTCAACACTCCTCCATCATTCACCAAACTGCCCCATTCAACACACCGCCATCACTCACACACTTCCCCATTCAACAAACCTCCATCATTCACCCATTGCCGCACTCAACACTCCTCTATCACTCACACACTGCCCCATTCAACAAATCTCCATCACTCACCCACTGCCCCATTCAACACTCCTCCATCATTCAACCACTGCCCCATTCAACACACTCCATCATTCACCCTCTGTTCCAATCAACACACCCACATTACTCACACACTTCCCCATTCAACACACCTCCATCAATCACCCATTGCCGCACTCAACACACCTCCATCACTCACACACTGCCCCATTCAACAAAGCTCCAGCACTCACCCACTGCCCCATTCAACACTCCTCCATCATTCAACCATTGCCCCATTCAACACACACCATCATTCACCCTCTGTTCCATTGAACTCATCCCCATCACTCACCCACTGCCCCATTCAACACTCCTCCATCATTCACGCACTGCCCCATTCAACACAACTCCATCATTCACCCTCTGATCCATTCAATACAACCCATCACTCACCCACTGCCCCATTCAACACTCCTCCATCATTTACGCACTGCCCCATTCAACACAACTCCATCATTCACCCTCTGATCAATTCAATACAACCCATCACTCACCCACTGCCCCATTCAACACACCTCCATCACACACTCACTGCCCAACTCAACAAACCACAATACTCACCCACTACCCCATTCAACACACCCCCATCATTCACCCACTGTTCCATTCAACACACCTCCATCATTCACCCTCTATTCCATTCAACACACACCAGCTTCCACCCACGGCCCAATTCAACACACCTCCAACACTCACCTACTGCTCCATTCAACATAACCCCATCATTCACCCACTGCCCTATTCACCATACCTCCATAACACACCCACTGCTCCATTCAATACACCTCCATCATTCACCCACTGCCCCATTTAGCACACCTCCAACATTCACCTACTGCCCCATTCAACACACAACAATCACTCACCCACTGCCCCATGCAACACACCTCCATAACTAACCCAGTGCCCCATTCAACACACCTCAATCATTCACCCACACCCCGATTGAACACACCCCCATCATTCATCCACTGCCCCATTCAACACACCCCCATCATTCCTCCACTGCCCCATTCAAGTCACCCCCATCATTCACCCACTGCCCAATTCACCATACCTCCATAACACACTCACTGATCCATTCAACACACCCCCATCACTCACCCGCTGCCCCATGCAACACTCCTCCATCACACACCCACTGCCCAATTCAACAAACCTCAATATTCACGCACTGCCCCATTCAACACTCTTCCATCATTCACCCACTGCCACATTCAACACACCAAATCATCCATTCACTGCCCAATTCAACACACTTCCATCACTCACCTACTGCTCCATTCAACATAACCCCATCACTCATCCGCTGCCCCATTCAACACTCCTCCATTTTTCACCCACCGCCTCATTCAAAACACCCCCACCATTAACCCAATGTTCCATTCAACAAAAACCATCACTCACCCACTGCCCCATTCAACACTCCTCCATCACACACCCACTGCCCAATTCAACAAACCTCCATCATTCACGCACTGCCCCATTTAGCACACCTCCAACATTCACCTACTGCCCCATTGAACACACACCCATCACTCACCCACTGCCCAATCCAACACAGCTCCACCACTAACCCAGTGCCCATTCAACACACCTCAATCATTCACCCACTGCCCTATTCAACACACCACCATCATTCACGCACTGCCCTTTTCAACACACTTCCATAACACACCCACTGCTCCATTCAACACAACCCATCATTCATCCACTGCCCCATTCAACACATCTCCATCATTCACCCAATGCACTATTCACCATACCTCCATAACACACACACTGCTCCATTCAACACACCTCCATCACACACCCACTGCCCAATTCAACAAACCTCCATCACTCACCCACTGCCCCATTCAACACACCCCAATCATTCACACTCTGTTCCATTCAACACACCTCCATCATTCACCCTCTATTCCATTCAACACACACCAGCTTCCACCCACGGCCCAATTCAACACACCTCCAACACTCACCTACTGCTCCATTCAACATAACCCCATCATTCACCCACTGCCCTATTCACCATACCTCCATAACACACCCACTGCTCCATTCAATACACCTCCATCATTCACCCACTGCCCCATTTAGCACACCTCCAACATTCACCTACTGCCCCATTCAACACACAACAATCACTCACCCACTGCCCCATGCAACACACCTCCATAACTAACCCAGTGCCCCATTCAACACACCTCAATCATTCACCCACACCCCGATTGAACACACCCCCATCATTCATCCACTGCCCCATTCAACACACCCCCATCATTCCTCCACTGCCCCATTCAAGTCACCCCCATCATTCACCCACTGCCCAATTCACCATACCTCCATAACACACTCACTGATCCATTCAACACACCCCCATCACTCACCCGCTGCCCCATGCAACACTCCTCCATCACACACCCACTGCCCAATTCAACAAACCTCAATATTCACGCACTGCCCCATTCAACACTCTTCCATCATTCACCCACTGCCACATTCAACACACCAAATCATCCATTCACTGCCCAATTCAACACACTTCCATCACTCACCTACTGCTCCATTCAACATAACCCCATCACTCATCCGCTGCCCCATTCAACACTCCTCCATTTTTCACCCACCGCCTCATTCAAAACACCCCCACCATTAACCCAATGTTCCATTCAACAAAAACCATCACTCACCCACTGCCCCATTCAACACTCCTCCATCACACACCCACTGCCCAATTCAACAAACCTCCATCATTCACGCACTGCCCCATTTAGCACACCTCCAACATTCACCTACTGCCCCATTGAACACACACCCATCACTCACCCACTGCCCAATCCAACACAGCTCCACCACTAACCCAGTGCCCATTCAACACACCTCAATCATTCACCCACTGCCCTATTCAACACACCACCATCATTCACGCACTGCCCTTTTCAACACACTTCCATAACACACCCACTGCTCCATTCAACACAACCCATCATTCATCCACTGCCCCATTCAACACATCTCCATCATTCACCCAATGCACTATTCACCATACCTCCATAACACACACACTGCTCCATTCAACACACCTCCATCACACACCCACTGCCCAATTCAACAAACCTCCATCACTCACCCACTGCCCCATTCAACACACCCCAATCATTCACACTCTGTTCCATTCAACACTCCTCATCATTCACCCACTGCCCTTTTCACCATACCTCCATAACACACCCACTGCTCCATTCAACACACATCCATCATTCACCCACTGCCCTATTCAATACACCTCCATCATTCATGCACTGCCACATTCAACACACTTCCATCACTAACCCACTGCTCCATTTGCCACGCCACCATCCTTCACCACTGCTGCTTTCAACAAATCTCCATCACTCACCCACTGCCCAATTCAAAACATCCGCATCACTCACCCACTGCCCCATTCAACACACCTCCATCACCACCTACTGGCCTATTCAACACACCTCCATCATTCATCCACTGCCCCATTCAACAAACGTCCATCAATCACCAGCTGCCCCATTCAACACTCCTCCATCATTCACACACTGCCCCATTCAATCCATCTGCATCATTCACTCAATGCCCAATTTAACACACCTCAATCACTCACACACTGCCCTATTCAACACAACTCCATCACTAACCTACTGCCCCATTCAACACACCTCTATCACTCACCCACTGCCCCATTCAACAAATCTCCAGCACTCACCCACTGCCCAACTCAACAAACCTCCATCACTCACACACTGCCACATTCAACACACCGCCATCATTCACCCACTGCCCCATTCAACAAATCTCCAGCACTTACCCACTGCCCAACTCAACAAACCTCCATCACTCACACACGGCCACATTCAGCCACTGCCCTAATTAACACACCTCCATTATTCACCCTCTGTTCCATTCAACACACACCCATCATTCACCCACTGCCCGATTCAACACACCTCAATCATTCACCCACTGCTCTATTCAACACACCGCCATTATTCACCCTTCTTTCCATTCAACACACCCCCAACACTCACCCACTGCCCCATTTAACACACCTCCATCACACACGCACTGCCCAATTCAACAAACCTCAATATTCACCCACTGCTCCATTCAACACTCCTCCATTATTCACCCACTGCCCCATTCAACACCCCTCCATCATTTACTCACTGTTCCATTCAACACACCAAATCATCCACTCACTGCCCAATTCAACACACCTCGATCATTCACCTACTGCCCCATTCAACACAAACCCATAGCTCACACACTGCCCCATGCAACACAGCTCCATCATTCATCCACTGCCCCATTCAACACACCCCCATCATTCACCCACTTCCATATTCACCATACCTCCATAACACACCCACTGCTCCATTCAACACAACTCCATCATTCACCCACTGCCCAATTTAGCACACCTCCATCATTCACCAACTGCCCCATTCAACACATCTCAATCATTCACCAACTGCCCTATTCAACACACTCCTATCATTCACCCACTGCCCCAGTCAACACACATCCATAACACACCCACTGACCTATTCAACACTCCTCCATCATTCAACAACTGCCCCATTCAACACACTCCTATCATTCACCCACTGCTCCATTCAACACACCTCCATCATTCACCCAGTGCCCCATTCAACACACCCCCATGATTCACCAACTGCCCCATTCAACACAGCTCCATCATTCACCCTCTGTTCCATTCAACACACCCCCATCACTCACCCCCTGCCTCACTCAACACTCCTCCAGCACACACCAAATGCTCCATTTAGCACACCGCCATAATTCACCTACTGCCCTATTCAACAAACCTCCATCATTCACCCACTGCCCCATTCAACACAGCTCCATCATTCACCCTCTGTTCCATTCAACACACCCCCATCACTCACCCCCTGCCTCACTCAACACTCCTCCAGCACACACCCAATGCTCCATTTAGCACACCGCCATAATTCACCTACTGCCCTATTCAACAAACCTCCATCATTCATGCACTGTCCCATTCAACACACTTCCATCACTAACCCACTGCTCCATTTGCCACGTTCCCATCCTTCACCACTGCTGCTTTTAACAAATCTCCATCATTCACCCACTGCCCCATTCAACACATCCGCATCACACACCACTGCTCCATTCAACACACCTCCATCACCACCTACTGCCCTATTCAACAAACCTCCATCATTCACCCACTGCCCCATTCAACACAGCTCCATCATTCACCCTCTGTTCCATTCAACACACCCCCATCACTCACCCCCTGCCTCACTCAACACTCCTCCAGCACACACCCAATGCTCCATTTAGCACACCGCCATAATTCACCTACTGCCCTATTCAACAAACCTCCATCATTCATGCACTGTCCCATTCAACACACTTCCATCACTAACCCACTGCTCCATTTGCCACATCCCCATCCTTCACCACTGCTGCTTTCAACAAATCTCCATCACTCATCCACTGCCCCATTCAACACATCCGCATCACTCACCCACTGCCCCATTCAACAATTTTCCATCACACACCCACTGCCCGATTCAACAAACCTCCATCACTCACCCACTGCCCCATTCAACACTCCTCCATAACACACCCACTGCTCGAATCAACACACCTCCATCATTCACCCACTGCCCTATTCAATACACCTCCATCATTCACCCACTGCCCCATTCAACACACCTCAATCATTCACCAACTGCCCCATTCAACACACTCCTATCATTCACCCACTGCTCCATTCAACACACCTCCATAACACACCCACTGCCCCATTCAACACTCCTCTATCACACACCCACTGCCCAATTCAACAAACCTCCATCACTCACCCACTGCCCCATTCAACACAACCCCATCAATCACCCTCTGTTCCATTCAACACACCCCATCATTCACCCACTGCCCTATTCACCATACCTCCAACATTCAAGCACTGCCCCATTCAACACACTTCCATCACTAACCCACTGCTCCATTTGCCACGTCCCCATCCTTCACCACTGATGCTTTCAACAAATCTCCATCACTCACCCACTGCCCCATTCAACACATCCGCATCACTCACCCACTGCCCCATTCAACACACCTCCATCACCACCCACTGCCCTATTCAACACATTTCCATCATATATCAACGGCCCCATTCAACACAACCCCAACATTCATCCACTGCCCCATTCAACACACCCCCATCATTCACCCACTGCCCTATTCACCAGACTTCGATAACACACACACTGCTCAATTCAACACAACCCTTCATTCATCCACTGCACAATTCAACACCCTTCCATCACTCACGCACTGCCCCATTCAACACACCCCCATCACACACCCACTGCCCAATTCAACAAACCTCAGTAAACACCAACTGCCCCATTCAACACACCTCCATCATTCACCTACTGCCCCATTCAACACAAACCCATCACTCACCCACCGCCCCGTGCAACACAGCTCCATCACTAACCCAGTGCACCATTCAACACACCTCAATCATTCACGCACAGCCCCATTCAATAAATCCCCATCATTCATCCACTGCCCCATTCAACACACCCCCATCATTCACCCACTGCCGTATTCACCATACCTCCATAACACACCCACTGCTCCATTCAACACAACTCCATCATTCACCCACTGCCCAATTTAGCACACCACCATCATTCACCAACTGCCCCATTCAACACACTCCTATCATTCACCCACTGCTCCATTCAACACACCTCCATCATTCACCAACTGCCCCATTCAACACATCTCAATCATTCACCAACTGCCCTATTCAACACACTCCTATCATTCACCCACTGCCCCATTCAACACACATCCATAACACAACCACTGCCCCATTCAACACTCCTCCATCATTCACCCACTGCCCCATTCAACACACCTCCATCATTCACCCTCTGTTCCATTCAACATACCCCCATCACTCACCCCCTGCCCCATTCAACACTCCTCCATCACACACCCACTGCCTAATTCAACGAACCTCCATCAGCCACCCACTGCCACATTCAACATACCCTCATCATTCACGCACTGTTCCATTCAACACACTCCATCATTCACCCACTGCCCTATTCACCAAACCTCCATAACACACCCGCTGCTCCATTCAATTCACCTCCATTATTCACCCACTGCCCATTTCAACACACTTCCATCATACATCAACTGCCCCATTCAACACACCCCCATCATTCACCCACTGCCCTATTCACCAGACTTCCATAACACACCCACTGCTCCATGCAACAACCCTCCATCACTCACCCACTGCCCCATTCAACACAACACCATCATTCACACTCTGTTCCATTCAACACACCCAATCATTCACCCACTGCCCTATTCACCATACCTCCATCATTCATGCACTGCCCCATTCAACACACTTCCATCACTAACCCACTGCTCCATTTGCCAAATCCCCATCCTTCACCACCGCTGCTTTCAACAAATCTCCATCCCTCACCCACTGCCCCATTCAGCACATCCGCATCACTCACCCACTGCCCCATTCAACACACCTCCATCACCACCTACTGCCCTATTCAACTCACGTCCATCATTCATGCAATGCCCCATTCAACACACTTCCATCACTAACCCACTGCTCCATTTGCCACGTCCCCATCCTTCACCATTGCTGCTTTCAACAAATCTGCATCACTCACCCACTGCCCCATTCAACACATCCGCATCACTCACCCACTGCCCCATTCAACACACGACCATCACCACCTACTGCCTATTCAACACACTTCCATCATTCATCCACTGCCCCATTCAACACGCTTCCATCACTAACCCACTGCTCCATTTGCCACGTCCCCATCCTTCACCACTGCTGCTTTCTACAAATCTCCGTCACTCATCCACTGCCCCATTCAACACATCCGCATCACTCACCCAATGCCCCATTCAACACACCTCCATCACTACCTACTGCCCTATTCAACACACTTCCATCATACATCAACTGCCCCATTCAACACAACCCCAACATTCATCCACTGCCCCATTCAACACACCCCCATCATTCACCCACTGCCCTATTCACCAGACTTCCATAACACACCCACTGCTCCATTCAACACAACCCATCATTCATACACTGCTCCATTCAACACATCTCCATCATTCACCCACTGCACTATTTACCATACCTCCATAACACACACACTGCTCCATTCAACACACCTCCACATTCACCCACTGCCCCATTCAACACCCATCCATCATTTACCCACTGTTCCATTCAACACACCAAATCATCCACTCACTGCCCAGTTCAACACACTTCCATCACTCACCCACTGTTCCAGTCAACAGAACCCATCACTCACCCACTGCCCCATTCAACACACCTCCATCACACACCCACTGCCCAATTCAACCATCCTCAATAAACACCAACTGCCCCATTCAACACACCTCCATCATTCACCTACTGCCCAATTCAACACAAACCCATCGCTCACCCACTGCCCCATGCCACACAGCTCCATCACTAACCCAGTGCACCATTCAACACACCTCAATCATTCACCCACACCCCCATTCAACACACCCCCATCATTCATCCACTGCCCCATTCAACACACCCCCATCATTCAACCACTGCCGTATTCAACATACCTCCATAACACACCCACTGCTCCATTCAACACACCTCCATCATGCACCCAATGCCCCATTTAGCACACCTCCATCATTCACCAACTGCCCCATTCAACACACTCCTATCATTCACCCACTGCTCTATTCAACACACCTCCATCAGTCACCCACTGCCCCATTCAACACACCTCAATCATTCACCAACTGCCCCATTCAACACACACCTATCATTCACCCACTGCTCCATTCAACACAGCTCCATAACACACCCACTGCCCCATTCAACACTCCTCCATCATTCACCCACTGCCCCATTCAACACACCTCCATCATTCACCCAATGCCCCATTTAGCACACCTCCATCATTCACCAACTGCCCCATTCAACACACTCCTATCATTCACCCACTGCTCCATTCAACCTACCTCCATCATTCACCCACTGCCCCATTCAACACACCTCAACCATTCACCCACTGCTCCATTCAACACACCTCCATAACACACCCACTGCCCCATTCAACACTCCTCTATCACACACCCACTGCCCAATTCAACAAACCTCCATCACTCACCCACTGCCCCATTCAACACAACCCCATCAATCACCCTCTGTTCCATTCAACACACCCCATCATTCACCCACTGCCCTATTCACCATACCTCCAACATTCAAGCCATGCCCCATTCAACACACTTCCATCACTAACCCACTGCTCCATTTGCCACGTCCCCATCCTTCACCACTGCTGCTTTCAACAAATCTCCATCATTCACCCACTGCCCCATTCAACACACCCGCATCACCACCTACTGCCCTATTCAATACACGTCCATCATTCATGCACTGCCCCATTAAACACAATTCCATCACGAACCCAATGCTCCATTTGCCACGTCCCCATCCTTCACCACTGTTGCTTTCAACAAATCTCTATCACTCATCCACTGCCCCATTCAACACATCCGCATCACTCACCCACTGCCCCAATTAACACACCTCCATCACCACCTACTGCCCTATTCAACACACTTCCATCATACATCAAATGCCCCTTTCAACACAACCCCAACATTCATACACTGCCCCATTAAACACACCCCCAATATTCACCCACTGCCCTATTCACCAGACTTCCATAACACACCCACTGCTCCATTCAACACAACCCATCATTCATCCACTGCTCCATTCAACACATCTCCAAAATTCACCCACTGCACTATTCACCATACCTCCATAACACAAACACTGCTCCATTCAACACACCTCCATCATTCACCCACTGCCCCATTCAACACCCCTCCATCATTTACCCACTGTCCCATTCAACACACCAAATTATCCACTCACTGCCCAATTCAACACACTTCCATCACTCACCTACTGCTCCATGCAACATAACCCCATCACTCACCACTGCCCCATTCAACACTCCTCCATCTTTCACCCACTGCCTCATTCAAAACACCCCCCACCATTCACCCACTGTTCCATTCAATACAACCCATCACTCACCCACTGCCCCATTCAACACACCTCCATCACACATCCACTGCCCAATTCAACAAACCTCAATAAACACCAACTGCCCCATTCAACACTCCTCCATCTTTCACCCACTGCCTCATTCAAAACACCCCCACCATTCACCTACTGTCCCATTCAACACAAACCCATCGCTCACCCGCTGCCCCATGCAACACACCTCCATCACTAACCCAGTGCACCATTCAACACGCCGCAATCATTCACCCACACCCCAATTCAACACAGCCCCATCATTCATCCATTGCCCCATTCAACACACCCCCATCATTCACCCACTGCCGTATTCACCATACCTCCATAACACACCCACTGCTCCATTCAGCACACCTCCATCATTCACCCACTTCCCCATTTAACACACCTCCATCATTCACCAACTGACCCATTCAACACACTCCTATCATTCACCAACTGCCCCATTCAACACACTCCCATCATTCACCCACTGCTCCATTCAACACACCTCCATAACACACCCACTGCCCTATTCAACACTCCTCCATCATTCACACACTGCCCCATTCAACACACCTCCATCATTCACCCAGTGCCCTATTCACCAGACTTCCATAACACACCCACTCCTCCATTCAACACACCTCCATCACTCACCCACTGCCCAATTCAACAAACCTCCATCACTCACCCACTGCCCTATTCACCAGACTTCCATAACACACCCACTGTTCCATTCAACACAACCCATCACTCACCCACTGCCCCATTCAACACACCTCCATCACACACCCACTGCCCAATTCAACAAACCTCAATAAACACCAACTGCCCCATTCAACCCTCCTCCATCTTCCCCCCACTGCCTCATTCAAAACACACCCACCATTCACCTACTGCCCCATTCAACACAAACCCATCGCTCACCCACTGCCCCATGCAACACAGCTCCATCACTAACCCAGTGCACCATTCAACACGCCTCAATCATTCACCCACACCCCCATTCAACACACCCCCATCATTCATCCATTGCCCCATTCAACACACCCCCAACATTCACCCACTGCCGTATTCACCATACCTCCATAACACACCCACTGCTCCATTCAACACACCTCCATCATTCACCCTCTGCCTCATTTAGCACACCTCTATCATTCACCAACTGCCCCATTCAACACACTGCTATCATTCACTCACTGCTCCATTCAACACACCTCCATCATTTACCAACTACCCCATTCAACACACTCCTATCATTCACCCACTGCCCCATTCAACACACCTCCATAACATACCCACTGAACTATTCAACACTCCTCCATCATTCACCCACTGCCCCATTCAAAATACCTCCATCATTCACCCTCTGTTCCATTCAACACACCCCCATCACTCACCTCCGGACCCATTCAACACTCCTCCATCACACACCCACTGCCTAATTCAACAAACCTCCATCACTCACCCACCGCCACATTCAACATACCACCATCATTCACGCACTGTTCCATTGAACACACTCCATCATTCACCCACTGCCCTATTCACCATGCCTCCATAACACACCCACTGCTCCATTCAACACACCTCCATTATTCACCCACTGCCCTATTCACCAGACTTCCATAAACACCCACTGCTCCATTCAACACACCTCCGTCACTCACCCACTGCCCCATTCAACACTCCTCCATCACACACCCACTGCCCAATTCAACAAACCTCCATCACTCACCCACTGCCCCATTCAACACACCTCCATCATTCACCCAATGCCCCATTTAGCACACCTCCATCATTCACCAACTGCCCCATTCAACAGAAACCCATCGCTCACCCACTGCCCCATGCAACACAGCTCCATCACTAACACAGTGCACCATTCAACACGCCTCAATCATTCACCCACACCCCCATTCAACACACCCCCATCATTCATCCATTGCCTCATTCAACATTCCTCCATCATTCACCCACTGCCCCATTCAACCCTCCGCCATCATTCACGCACTGCCCTATTCATCATACATCCATAAACACCCACTGCACCATTCAACACACCTCCATTATTCACCCACTGCCCTATTCACAAGACTTACAAAACACCCACTGCTCCATTCAACACACCTCCATCACTCACCCACTGCCCCATTCAACACTCCTCCATCACACACCCACTGCCCAATTCAACAAACTTCCATCACTCACCCACTGCCCCATTCAACACAACCCCATCATTCACCCTCTGTTCCATTCAACACACCCCATCATTCACCCACTGCCCTATTCACCAGACTTCCATAACACACCTACTGCTCTATTCAACACAACCCATTATTCGTCCACTGCTCCATTCAACACATCTCCATCATTCATCCACTGCACTATTCACCAGACCTCCATAACAAACACACCGCTCTATTCAACACACCTCCATCACTCACCCACTGCCCCATTCAACACTCCTCCATCACACACCCACCGCTCAATTCAACAAACCTCCATCACTCACCTTCTGCGCCTTTCAAGACACCCCCATTATTCACATTCTGTTCCATTCAACACACCCCATCATTCACCCACTGCCCTATTCACCATACCTCCATAACACACCCACTGCACGATTCAACACACCTCCATCATTCACCCACTGCCCTATTCAATACACCTCCATCATTCATGCACTGCCCCGTTCAACACACTTCCATCACTAACCCACTGCTCAATTTGCCACGTCCCCATTCTTCACCACTGCTGCTTTCAACAAATCTCCATCACTCACCCACTGCCCCATTCAACACATCCGCATAACTCACCCACTGCCCCATTCAACACACCTCCATCACCACCTACTGCCTTATTCAACACATTTACATCATATATCAACTGCCCCATTCAACACAACCCCAACATTCATCCACTGCCCCATTCAACACACCCCCATCATTCACCCACTGCCCTATTCACCAGACTTCCATAACACACACACTGCTCCATTCAACACATCTCCATCATTCACCCACTGCACTATTCACCATACCTTCATAACACACCCACTGCTCCATTCAACACACCTCTATCATTCACCCACTGCCCTATTCAACACACCCCCATCACTCACCAACTGCCCCATTCAACACACCTCCATCACACACCCACTGCCCAATTCAACAAACCTCAATACGCACCCACTGCCCCATTCAACATTCGTCCATCATTCACCCACTGCTCCATTCAACCCTCCTCCATCATTCATCCACTGTTCCATTCAACACACCAAATTATCCACTCACTGCCCAATTCAACACACTTCCATCACTCAGCTGCTGCTCCATTCAACATAACCCCATCACTCATCCACTGCCCCATTCATCACTCCTCCATCTTTCACCCATAGCCTCATTCAAAACACTGCCACTATTCACCCACTGTTCCATTCAACAAAACCCGTCACGCACCCACTGTCCCATTCAACACTCCTCCATCACTCACCCACTGCCCCATTCAACACACCCCCATTATTCACACTCTGTTCCATTCAACACACCCCATCATTCACCCACTGCCCTATTCACCAAACCTTCATAACTCACCCACTGCTCCATTCCACACACCTCTATCATTCACCCCACTGCCCTATTCAATACACCTCCATCATTCATGCACTGCCACATTCAACACACTTCCATCACTAACCCACTGCTCCATTTGCCACACCACCATCCTTCACCACTGCTGCTTTCAACAATTCTCAATCACTCACCCACTGCCCCACTCAACACATCCTCATCACTCACCCAGTGCTCCATTCAACACAACTCCACCACCACCTATTGCCCTATTCAACACACCTCCATCATTCATCCACTGCCCCATTCAACAAATCTCCATCATCCACCTACTGCACCATTCAACACACCTCCATCATTCATCCTCCGCCCCATTCAAAAAACCTCTATCAATCACCAACTGCCCCATTCAACAATCCTCCATCATTCACCCACTGCCCCATTTAACATTCCTCCATCATTCAATCACTGCCCCATTCAATCCATCTGCATCATTCACCCGCTGCCCGATTCAACACACCTCAATCACTCACACATTGCCCTATTCAACACAACTCCATCACTAACCTCCTGCCCCATTCAACACACCTCCATCACTCACCAACTGCCCCATTCATCAAATCTCCAGCACTCACCCACTGCACAACTCAACAGACCTCCATCACTCACACACTGCCATATTCAACATACTTCCAACATTCACCCACTGCCCTATTCAACACACCTCCATTATTCACCCTCTGTTCCATTCAACACACCCCCATCATTCACCCCCTGCCCCATTCAATACACCCCCATCACTCACCCACTGCCCCATTCAACACACCCCATCATACACCCACTGCCCAATTCAACAAACCTCAATATGCACCCACTGCACCATTCAACATTCCTCCATCATTCACCCACTGCCCCATTCAACACTCCTCCATCATTCACCCACTGTTCCATTCAACACACCAAATTATCCACTCACTGCCCAATTCAACATACTTCCATCACTCAGCTGCTGCTCCATTCAACATAACCCCATCACTCATCCACTGCCCCATTCATCACTCCTCCATCTTTCACCCATAGCCTCATTCAAAACACCGCCACTATTCACCCACTGTTCCATTCAACAAAACACATCACGCACCCACTGTCCCATTCAACACTCCTCCATCACTCACCCACTGCCCCATTCAACACACCCCCATTATTCACTCTCTGTTCCATTCAACACACCCCATCATTCACCCACTGCCCTATTCACCAAACCTTCATAACACACCCACTGCTCCATTCAACACACCTCTATCATTCACCCACTGCCCTATTCAATACACCTCCATCATTCATGCACTGCCACATTCAACACACTTCCATCACTAACCCACTGCTCCATTTGCCACGCCACCATCCTTCACCACTGCTGCTTTCAACAAATCTCAATCACTCACTCACTGCCCCACTCAACACATCCTCATCACTCACCCACTGCTCCATTCAACACAACTCCATCACCACCTATTGCCCTATTCAACACACCTCCATCATTCATCCACTGCCCCATTCAACAAATCTCCATCACCCACCTACTGCACCATTCAACCACCCCCATCATTCATCCACTGCCCCATTCAACAAACCTCTATCAATCACCAACTGCCCCATTCAACACTCCTCCATCATTCACCCACTGCCCCATTTAACATTCCTCCATCATTCAAACACTGCCCCATTCAATCCATCTGCATCATTCACTCACTGCCCAATTCAACACACCTCAATCACGCACACATTGCCCTATTCAACACAACTCCATCACTAACCTCCTGCCCCATTCAACACACCTCCATCACTCACCAACTGCCCCATTCAACAAATCTCCAGCACTCACCCACTGCACAACTCAACAGACCTCCATCACTCACACACTACCACATTCAACACACTTCCATCATTCACCCACTGCCCTATTCAACACACCTCCATTATTCACCCTCTGTTCCATTCAACACACCCCCATCATTCACCTCCTGCCCCACTCAATACACCCCCATCATTCACCCACTGCCCCATTCAACACACCTCCATCATTCACCCACTGCTCTATTCAACACACCGCCATCATTCACCCTTCTTTCCATTCAACACACCCCCATCACTCACCCACTGCCCCATTCAACACACCTCCATCACACACCCACTGCCCAATTCAACAAACCTCAATATTCACCCACTGCCCCATTCAACACTCCTCCATCATTCACCCACTGTTCCATTCAACACACCAAATTATCCACTCACTGCCCAATTCAACACACTTCCATCACTCAGCTGCTGCTCCATTCAACATAACCCCATCACTCATCCACTGCCCCATTCATCACTCCTCCATCTTTCACCCACAGCCTCATTCAAAGCACCGCCACTATTCACCCACTGTTCCATTCAACAAAACCCATCACGCATCCACTGTCCCATTCAACACTCCTCCATCACTCACCCACTGCCCCATTCAACACACCCCCATTATTCACACTCTGTTCCATTCAAAACACCCCATCATTCACCCACTGCCCTATTCACCATACCTTCATAACACACCCACTGCTCCATTCAACACACCTCTATCATTCTCCCACTGCCCTATTCAACACACCCCCATCACTCACCCACTGCCCCATTCAACACACCTCCATCACACACCCACTGCCCAATTCAACAAACCTCCATATTCACCCACTGCACCATTCAACATTCCTCCATCATTCACCCACTGCCCCATTCAACACTCCTCCATCATTCATCCACTGTTCCATTCAACACACCAAATTATCCACTCACTGCCCAATTCAACACACTTCCATCACTCAGATGCTGCTCCATTCAACATAACCCCATCACTCATCCACTGCCCCATTCATCACTCCTCCATCTTTCACCCACAGTCTCATTCAAAACACCGCCACTATTCACCCACTGTTCCATTCAACAAAACCCATCACGCACCCACTGTCCCATTCAACACTCCTCCATCACTCACCCACTGCCCTATTCAACACACCTCCATTATTCACCCTCTGTTCCATTCAACACACCCCCATCATTCACCCTTCTTTCCATTCAACACACCCCCATCACTCACCCACTGCCCCATTCAACACACCTCCATCATACACCCACTGCCCAATTCAACAAACCTCAATATTCACCCACTGCCCCATTCAACATTCCTCCATCATTCACCCACTGCCCCATTCAACACTCCTCCATCATTCACCCACTGTTCCATTCAACACACCAAATTATCCACTCACTGCCCAATTCAACACACTTCCATCACTCAGCTGCTGCTCCATTCAACATAACCCCATCACTCATCCACTGCCCCATTCATCACTCCTCCATCTTTCACCCACAGCCTCATTCAAAACACCGCCACTATTCACCCACTGTTCCATTCAACAAAACCCATCACGCATCCACTGTCCCATTCAACACACCCCCATTATTCACACTCTGTTCCATTCAAAACACCCCATCATTTACCCACTGCCCTATTCACCATACCTTCATAACACACCCACTGCTCCATTCAACACACCTCTATCATTCACCCACTGCCCTATTCAACACACCCCCATCACTCACCCACTGCCCCATTCAACACACCTCCATCACACACCCACTGCCCAATTCAACAAACCTCCATATTCACCCACTGCACCATTCAACATTCCTCCATCATTCACCCACTGCCCCATTCAACCCTCCTCCATCATTCATCCACTGTTCCATTCAACACATCAAATTATCCACTCACTGCCCAATTCAACACACTTCCATCTCTCAGATGCTGCTCCATTCAACATAACCCCATCACTCATCCACTGCCCCATTCATCACTCCTCCATCTTTCACCCACAGTCTCATTCAAAACACAGCCACTATTCACCCACTGTTCCATTCAACAAAACCCATCACGCACCCACTGTCCCATTCAACACTCCTCCATCACTCACACACTGCCCCATTCAACACACCCCCATTATTCACACTCTGTTCCATTCAACACACCCCATCATTCACCCACTGCCCTATTCACCATACCTTCATAACACACCCACTGCTCCATTCAACACACCTCTATCATTCACCCACTGCCCTATTCAATACACCTCCATCATTCATGCACTGCCCCATTCAACACACTTTCATCACTAACCCACTGCTCCATTTGCCACGTCCCCATTCTTCACCACTGCTGCTTTCAACAAATCTCCATCACTCACCCACTGCCCCATTCAACACATCCGCATCACTCACCCACTGCCCCATTCAACACACCTCCATCACCACCTACTGCCCTATTCAAAACACCTCCATCATTCATCCACTGCCCCATTCAACAAATCTCCATCACCCACCTACTGCCCCATTCAACACACCTCCATCATTCATCCACTGTCCCATTCAACAAACGTCCATCAATCACCATCTGCCCAATTCAACAAATGTCCATCAATCACCAACTGCCCCATTCAACACACCTCCATCATTCACCCACTGCCCCATTCAACACTCCTCCATCATTCACACACTGCCCCATTCAATCCTTCTGCGTCATTCAGCCACTGCCCAATTCAACACACCTCAATCACTCACACACTGCCCTATTCAACACAACTCCATCACTAACCTACTGCCCCAATCAACACACCTCCATCACTCACCCACTGCCCCACTCAACAAACCTCCATCACTCAGACACTGGCACATTTTACGCACCTCCATCATTTCCCCACTGCTCTATTCAACACACCGCCATCATTCACCCTTCTTTCCATTCAACACACCCCATCGCTCATCCGCTGCCCCATGCAACAATCCCATCACTCACCCACTGCCCAATTCAACACACCTCCATCACACACCCACTGCCCAATTCAACAAACCTCAATATTCACCATCTGCCCCATTCAACACTCATCCATCATTCACCCACTGCCCCATTTAACAACCCTCCATCATTCACCCACTGTTCCATTCAACACACAAAATCATCCACTCACTGCCCAATTCAACACACTTCCATCACTCATCTACTGCTCCATTCAACACAACCCATCACTCACCCACTGCCCCATGCAACACACCTCCATCACACACCCACAGCCCAATTCAACAAACCTCAATAATCACCAACTGCCCCATTCAACACGCCTCAATCATTCACCCACACCCCCATTCAACACACCCCCATCATTCATCCACTGCCACATTCAACACACCCCCATCATTCACCCACTGCCCAATTCACCGTACCTCCATAACACACCCACTGCTCCATTCAACACACCTCCATCATTCACCCACTGCCCCATTTAGCACACCTCCATCATTCACCTGCTGCCCCGTTCAACACACACACATCACTCACCCACTGCCCCATTCAACACTGCCCCATTCAACACTCCATCAATAACCCAGTGCACCATTCAGCACACCTCAATCATTCACTAACTGCCCCATTCAACACACTCCTATCATTCACCCACTGCCCCATTCAACACACCTCCATAACACACCCACTGCCCTATTCAACACTCCTCCATCATTCACCCACTGCCCCATTCAACACACCTCCATCATTCACACTCTGCTCCATTCAACAAACCTCCATCACTCACCCACTGCCCCATTCAACACACCCCCATCATTCACCCTCTGTTCCATTCAACACAATCCATCATTCACCCACTGCCGTATTCACCAGACTTCCATAACACACACACTGCTCCAATCAACACACCTCCATCACTCACCCACTGCCCCATTCAACACTCCTCCATCACACACCCACTGTCCAATTCAACAACCCTCCATCACTCACCCACTGCCCCATTCAACACATCCCCATCATTCACACTCTGTTCCATTCAACACACCCCATCATTCACCCACTGCCCTATTCAACACACCGCCATCATTCATGCACTGCCCCATTCAACACACTTCCATCACTAACCCACTGCTCCATTTGCCATGTCCCCATCCTTCACCACTGCTACTTTCAACAAATCTCCATCACTCACCCACTACCCCATTCAACACATCCGCATCACTCACCCACTGCCCCATTCAACACACCTCCATCACCACCTACTGCCCTATTCAACTCACTTCCATCACCACTTACTGCCCTATTCAACATCCCTTCATCATTCATCCACTGTCCCATTCAACAAATCTCCATCACTCACCTACTGCCCCATTCAACACACCTCCATCATTCATCCACAGCCCCATTCAACAAACGTCCATCAATCACCTACTGCCCGATGCTACAAATGTCCATCAATCACCAACTGCCCCATTCAACACTCCTCCATCATTCACACACTGCAACATTCAATACAACTGCATCATTCACCCACTGCCCAATTCAACACACCTCCATCTCTCACCCACTGCCCCATTCAACAAATCTCCAGCACGCACCCACTGCCCCACTCAACAAATCTCCATCACTCACACACTGCCACATTCAACACACCTCCATCATTTACCCACTGCCACTTTTCAACACACCTCCATTATTCACCCTCTGTTCCATTCAACACACACCCATCATTCACCCACTGCCCCACTCAACACACCCCCATCATTCACCCACTGCCCCATTCAACACTCCTCCATCTTTCATGCACTGCCTGATTCAAAACACCCCCACCATTTACCCAATGTTCAATTCAACACAACCCATCACTCACCCACTGCCCCATTCAACACACCTCTATCACACACCCACAGCCCAATTCAACAAACCTCAATAATCACCAACTGCCCCATTCAACACACCTCAATCATTCACCCACGCCCCCATTCAACACACCCCCATCATTCATCCACTGCCACATTCAACACACCCCCATCATTCACCCACTGCCCAATTCACCGTACCTCCATAACACACCCACTGCTCCATTCAACACACCTCCATCATTCACCCACTGCCCCATTTAGCACACCTCCATCATTCACCTGCTGCCCCGTTCAACACACACACATCACTCACCCACTGCCCCATTCAACACTGCCCCATTCAACACTCCATCACTAACCCAGTGCACCATTCAACACACCTCAATCATTCACCAACTGCACCATTCAACACACTCCTATCATTCACCCACTGCCCCATTCAACACACCTCCATAACACACCCACTGCCCTATTCAACACTCCTCCATCATTCACCCACTGCCCCATTCAACACACCCCCATCATTCACCCTCTGTTCCATTCAACACACCCCCATCACTCACCCACTGCCCCATTCAACACTCCTCCATCACACACCCACTGCCTAATTCAACAGACCTCCATCACTCACCCACTGCCACATTCAACACACCCCCATCATTCACCCACGGTTCCATTCAACACACTCCATCATTCACCCATGGCCCTATTCACCATACCTCAATAACACACCCACTGCTCAATTCAACACACCTCCATCATTCACCATCTGTTCCATTCAACACACCCCATCATTCACCCACTGCCCAATTCAACACACCTCCATCACTCACCTACTGCTCCATTGAACATTACCCAATCACTCACCCACTGCCCTATTCAACACTCCTCCATCATTCACCCACTGCCCCATTTAGCACACCTCCATCAATCACCTACTGCCCCATTCAACACACCTTCATCACTCACCGACTGCTCCATTCAACATAACCCCATCATTCACCCACTGCCCCATTCAAAACTCCTCCATCATTCACCCACTGCCCCATTTAGCACACCTCCATCATTCACCTACTGCCACATTCAACGCACACCCATTACTCACCCACTGCCCCATTCAACACAGCTCCATCACTAACCTAGTGCCCCATTCAACACACCTCAATCATTCACCCACAGCCGCATTCAACACACCCCCATCATTCATCCACTGTTACTTTAAACACACCCCCATCACTCAGCAATTGCCCCATTCAACACACTTCCAACACTGCTCCATTTGCCAGGTCCCCATCCTTGAACACTGCTGCATTCAACAAACCTCCATCACTCACACACTGCCCCATTCAACACAACCCAATCATTCACCCTCTGTTCCATTCAACACACCCCATCATTCACCCACTGCCCTATTCACCATACCTCCATAACACACCCACTACTCCATTCAACACACATCCATCATTCACCCACTGCCCTATTCAATACACCTCCATCATTCATGCACTGCCACATTCAACACACTGTCATCACTAACCCACTGCTCCATTTGCCACGCCACCATCCTTCACCACTGCTGCTTTCAACAAATCTCCATCACTCACCCACTGCCCCATTCAACACATCCGCATTACTCACCCACTGCCCCATTCAACACACCTCCATCACCACCTACTGCCCTATTCAACACACCTCCATCATTCATCCACTGCCCCATTCAACAAATCTCCATCACCCACCTACTGCCCCATTCAACACACCTCCATCATTCATCCACTGCCCCATTCAACAAAGGTCCATCAATCACCATCTGCCACATTCAACAATTGTCCATCAATCACCAACTGCCCCATTCAACACTCCTCCATCATTCACCCACTGCCCCATTTGACAACCCTCCATCATTCACCCATTGTTCCATTCAACACACCAAAACATCTACTCACTGCCCAATTCAACACACTTCCATCACTCACCTACTGCTCCATTCAACATAACCCCATCACTCATCCACTGCCCCATTCAACACTCCTCCATCATTCACCCACTGCCTCATTCAAAACACCCCCACCATTCACCCACTGTTCAATTCAACACAACCCATCATCACCCACTGCCCCAATCAACACACCTCCATCACACACCCACAGCCCAATTCAACAAACCTCAGTAATCACCAACTGCCCCATTCAACACACCTCAATCATTCACCCACACCCCCATTCAACACACCCCCATCATTCATCCACTGCCCCATTCAGCATACCCCCATCATTCACCCACTGCCCTATTCACCATACCACCACAACACACCCACTGCCCCATTTAGCACACCTCCATCATTCACCTGCTGCCCCGTTCAACACACATACATCACTCACCCACTGCCCCATTCAACACTCCATCACTAACCTAGTGCCCCATTCAACACACCTCAATCATTCACCAACTGCCCCATTCAACACACTCCTATCATTCACCCACTGCCCCATTCAACACACCTCCATAACACACAGCACTGCCCTATTCACACTCTTCCATCATTCACCCACTGCCCCATTCAACACACCTCCATCATTCACACTCTGCTCCATTCAACACACCCCCATCACTCACCCACTGCCCCATTCAACACTCCTCCATCACACACCCACTGCCCAATTCAACAAACCTCCATCACTCACCCACTGCCCCATTCAACACACCCCCATCATTCACCCTTTGTTCCATTCAACACACTCCATCATTCACCCACTGCCCTATTCACCAGACTTCCATAACACACCCACTGCTCCATTCAACACATCTCCATCACTCACCCACTGCCCCATTCAACACTCCTCGATCACACACAAACTGCCAAATTCAACAAACCTCCATCGCTCACCCACTGCCCCATTCAACACACCCCCATCATTCACCTCTGTTCCATTCAACACAGCCCATCATTCACCCACTGCACTATTCACCATACCTCCATAACACACCCACTGCTCCATTCAACACACCCCCATCATTCACCCTCTGTTCCATTCAACACACCCCATCATTCACCCACTGCCCTATTCAACACACCTCCATCATTCATGCACTGTCCCATTCAACACACTTCCATCACTAACCCACTGCTCCATTTGCCACGTCCCCATCCTTCACCACTGCTGCTTTCAACAAATCTCCATCACTCACCCACTGCTCCATTCAACACATCCGCATTACTCACCCACTGCCCCATTCATCACACCTCCATCACCACCTACTGCCCTATTCAACACACTTCCATCACCACTTACCGCCCTATTCAACACACCTTCATCATTTATCCACTGTCCCATTCAACAAATCTCCATCACCCACCTACTGCCCCATTCAACACACCTCCATCATTCATCCACTGCCCCATTGAACAAACGTCCATCAATCACCAACTGCCCGATGCTACAAATGTCCATCAATCATCAACTGCCCCATTCAACACTCCTCCATCATTCACACACAGCAACATTCAATACAACGGCTTCATTCACCCACTGACCAATTCAACACACCTCAATCACTCACACACTGCCCTATTCAACACAACTCCATCACTGAGGTACTGCCCCATTCAACACACCTCCATCACTCACCCACTGCCCCATTCAGCACACCTCCATCACTCACCCACTGCCCAATTCAACAAACCTCAATAATCACCCACTGCCCCATTCAACACACCCCCATCATTCACCTACTGCCCCATTCAACACAAACCCATCGCTCACCCACTGCCCCATTCAACAAATCTCCATCACTAACCCAGTGCATCATTCAACACACCTCCATCATTCACCCACACCCCCATTCAACACACCCCTATCACTCACCCACTGCCCCATTCAACACTCCTCCATCACACACCCACTGCCTAATTCAAAAAACCTCCATCACTCACCCACTGCCACATTCAACAGACCCCCATCATTCACCCACTGTTCCATTCAACACATTCCATCATTCACCCACTGCCCTATTCACCATAACTCCATAACACACCCACTGCTCCATTCAACACACCCCCATCACTCACCCACTGCCCCATTCAACACTCCTCCATCACACACCCACTGCCCAATTCAACAAACCTCCATCACTCACCCACTGCCCCATTCAACACACCCCCATCATTCACCCTTTGTTCCATTCAACACACTCCATCATTCACCCACTGCCCTATTCACCAGACTTCCATAACACACCCACTGCTCCATTCAACACACCTCCATCACTCACCCACTGCCCCATTCAACACTCCTCGATCACACACCCACTGCCAAATTCAACAAACCTCCATCGCTCACCCACTGCCCCATTCAACACACCCCCATCATTCACCTCTGTTCCATTCAACACAGCCCATCATTCACCCACTGCACTATTCACCATACCTCCATAACACACCCACTGCTCCATTCAACACACCCCCATCATTCACCCTCTGTTCCATTCAACACACCCCATCATTCACCCACTGCCCTATTCAACACACCTCCATCATTCATGCACTGTCCCATTCAACACACTTCCATCACTAACCCACTGCTCCATTTGCCACGTCCCCATCCTTCACCACTGCTGCTTTCAACAAATCTCCATCACTCACCCACTGCTCCATTCAACACATCCGCATTACTCACCCACTGCCCCATTCATCACACCTCCATCACCACCTACTGCCCTATTCAACACACTTCCATCACCACTTACCGCCCTATTCAACACACCTTCATCATTTATCCACTGTCCCATTCAACAAATCTCCATCACCCACCTACTGCCCCATTCAACACTCCTCCATCATTCACACACAGCAACATTCAATACAACGGCTTCATTCACCCACTGACCAATTCAACACACCTCAATCACTCACACACTGCCCTATTCAACACAACTCCATCACTGAGGTACTGCCCCATTCAACACACCTCCATCACTCACCCACTGCCCCATTCAGCACACCTCCATCACTCACCCACTGCCCAATTCAACAAACCTCAATAATCACCCACTGCCCCATTCAACACACCCCCATCATTCACCTACTGCCCCATTCAACACAAACCCATCGCTCACCCACTGCCCCATTCAACAAATCTCCATCACTAACCCAGTGCATCATTCAACACACCTCCATCATTCACCCACACCCCCATTCAACACACCCCTATCACTCACCCACTGCCCCATTCAACACTCCTCCATCACACACCCACTGCCTAATTCAAAAAACCTTCATCACTCACCCACTGCCACATTCAACAGAGCCCCATCATTCACCCACTGTTCCATTCAACACATTCCATCATTCACCCACTGCCCTATTCACCATAACTCCATAACACACCCACTGCTCCATTCAACACACCCCCATCACTCACCCACTGCCCCATTCAACACTCCTCCATCACACACCCACTGCCCAATTCAACAAACCTCCATCACTCACCCACTGCCCCATTCAACACACCCCCATCATTCACCCTTTGTTCCATTCAACACACTCCATCATTCACCCACTGCCCTATTCACCAGACTTCCATAACACACCCACTGCTCCATTCAACACATCCTCCATCACTCACCCACTGCCCCATTCAACACTCCTCGATCACACACCCACTGCCAAATTCAACAAACCTCCATCGCTCACCCACTGCCCCATTCAACACACCCCCATCATTCACCTCTGTTCCATTCAACACAGCCCATCATTCACCCACTGCACTATTCACCATACCTCCATAACACACCCACTGCTCCATTCAACACACCCCCATCATTCACCCTCTGTTCCATTCAACACACCCCATCATTCACCCACTGCCCTATTCAACACACCTCCATCATTCATGCACTGTCCCATTCAACACACTTCCATCACTAACCCACTGCTCCATTTGCCACGTCCCCATCCTTCACCACTGCTGCTTTCAACAAATCTCCATCACTCACCCACTGCTCCATTCAACACATCCGCATTACTCACCCACTGCCCCATTCATCACACCTCCATCACCACCTACTGCCCTATTCAACACACTTCCATCACCACTTACCGCCCTATTCAACACACCTTCATCATTTATCCACTGTCCCATTCAACAAATCTCCATCACCCACCTACTGCCCCATTCAACACACCTCCATCATTCATCCACTGCCCCATTGAACAAACGTCCATCAATCACCAACTGCCCGATGCTACAAATGTCCATCAATCACCAACTGCCCCATTCAACACTCCTCCATCATTCACACACAGCAACATTCAATACAACGGCTTCATTCACCCACTGACCAATTCAACACACCTCAATCACTCACACACTGCCCTATTCAACACAACTCCATCACTGAGGTACTGCCCCATTCAACACACCTCCATCACTCACCCACTGCCCCATTCAGCACACCTCCATCACTCACCCACTGCCACATTCAACAAATCTCCAGCACTCACCCACTGCCCCACTCAACAAACCTCCATCACACACCCACTGCCCAATTCAACAAACCTCAATAATCACCCACTGCCCCATTCAACACACCCCCATCATTCACCTACTGCCCCATTCAACACAAACCCATCGCTCACCCACTGCCCCATTCAACAAATCTCCATCACTAACCCAGTGCATCATTCAACACACCTCCATCATTCACCCACACCCCCATTCAACACACCCCTATCACTCACCCACTGCCCCATTCAACACTCCTCCATCACACACCCACTGCCTAATTCAAAAAACCTCCATCACTCACCCACTGCCACATTCAACAGACCCCCATCATTCACCCACTGTTCCATTCAACACATTCCATCATTCACCCACTGCCCTATTCACCATAACTCCATAACACACCCACTGCTCCATTCTACACACCTCCATCATTCACCCACTGCCCAATTTTCCACACCTCCATCATTCACCTGCTGCCTCATTCAACACACACACATCACTCGCCCACTGCCCCATTCAACACAGCTCCAACACTAACCCAGTGCCCCATTCAACACACCTCCATCGTTCACCCTCTGTTCCATTCAACACACCCCCATCACTCACCCACTGCCCCATTTAACACTCCTCCATCACACACCCACTGCCTAATTCAACAAACCTCCATCACTCACCCACTGCCCCATTCAACACACCTCAATCATTCACCCACTGCATCATTCAACACACCTCCATCATTCAACCACTGCACTTTTCAACACACCTTCATCACTCACCTTCTGCTCCATTCAACATAACCACCACATTCAAAACTCCTCCATCATTCACCCACTGCCCCATTTAGCACACCTCCATCATTCACCTACTGCCACATTCAACGCACACCCATCACTCACCAACTACCACATTCAACACAGCTCCATCACTAACCTAGTGCCCCATTCAACACACCTCAATCAGTCACCCACAGCCGCATTCAACCCACACCCATCATTCATCCACTGTTCCTTTCAACACACCGCCATCACTCACCAATTGCCCCATTCAACATACTTCCAACACTGCTCCATTTGCCACGTCCCCATCCTTGAACACTGCTGCATTCAACAAACCTCCATCCCTCACCCACTGCCCCATTCAACACATCTGTATCACTCACTCACTGCCCCATTCAACACACCTCCATCACCACCTACTGCCCCATTCAACACTCCTCCATCATTCACACACTGCCCCATTCAATACATCTGCATCATTCACCCACTGCCCAATTCAACACACCTCAATCACTCACACACTGCCCTATTCAACACAACTCCATCACGAACTTACTGCCCCATTCAACACAACTCCATCACTCACCCATTGCCCAATCCAACAAATATCCAGCGCTCACACAATGCCCCATTCAACACACCTCCATCACTCACCCATTGCCAAATTCAACAAATCTCCAGCACTCACACACTGCCCCATTCAACACACCTCCATCGTTCAACCACTGCCTCACTCGACAAACCTCTATCACTCACACACTGCCTCATTCAACACACCTCCATCATACACCCAACCCATTCAACACAACCCATCACTCACCCACTGCCCCATTGAACACACCTCCATCACACACCCACTGCCCAATTCACCAAACCTCCATAACACACCCACTGCTCCATTCAACACACATCCATCATTCACCCACTGCCCCATTTAGCACACCACCATCATTCACCCTCTGTTCCATTCAACACACCCCCATCACTCACCTTCTGCCCAATTCACCATACCTCCATAACACACCCACTGCTCCATTCAAAATACCTCCATCATTCACCCACTGCCCCATTTAGCACACCACCATCATCCACCCTCTGTTCCATTCAACACACCCCCATCACTCACCTACTGCCCAATTCACCATACCTCCATAACACACCAACTGCTCCATTCAACACACCTCCATCATTCACCCACTTCCCTATTTAGCACATCTCCTTCATTCACCTACTGCCCCATTCAACACACACTTATCGCTCACCCACTGCCCCATGCAACACAGCTCCATCACTAACCCAGTGCCCCATTCAACACACCTCAATCATTCACCCACTGCCCCATTTAACACACCCCCATCATTCAACCACTCCGCATTCAACACACCTCCATCACTAACGCACTGCTCCATTCAACACACCTCCATCACTCAACCACTGGCCCATTCAACACACCCCCATCATTCACCCACTGACCCATTCAACACACCTCCATCATTCACCCACTGCCACATTCAACACATCTCTATCATTCACCCACTGCCCCATTTAACGCACCCCCATCATTCAACCACTGCCGCATTCAACACACCTCCATCACTAACCCACTGCTCCATTCAACACACCTCCATCATTCACCCACTGCCCCATTCAACACACTCCCATCAGTCACCCACTGCCCCATTCAACACACCTCCATCATTCACCCACTGCCGCATTCAACACATCTCTATCATTCACCCACTGCCCCATTTAACCCACCCCCATCATTCAACCACTGCCGCATTCAACACACCTCCATCACTAACCCACTGCTCCATTCAACACACCTCCATCATTCACCCACTGCCCCATTCAACACACTCCCATCAGTCACCCACTGCCCCATTCAACACACCCCCATCACTCACCCACTGCCCCATTCAACACACCTCCATCATTCACCCACTGCCGCATTCAACACATCTCTATCATTCACCCACTGCCCCATTTAACGCAGCCCCATCATTCAACCACTGCTGCATTCAACACACCTCCATCACTAACCCACTGCTCCATTCAACACACCTCCATCATTCACTCACTGCCCCATTCAACAAATCTCCATCACTAACCCAGTGCATCATTCAACACACCTCCATCATTCACCCACACCCCCATTCAACACATCCCTATCACTCACCCACTGCCCCATTCAACACTCCTCCATCACACACCCACTGCCTAATTCAAAAAACCTCCATCACTCACCCACTGCCACATTCAACAGACCCCCATCATTCACCCACTGTTCCATTCAACACATTCCATCATTCACCCACTGCCCTATTCACCATAACTCCATAACACACCCACTGCTCCATTCAACACACCTCCATCAGTCACCCTCTATTCCATTCAACACACACCATCATACACCCACTGCCCAATTCAACACACCTCCATCGATCATCTACTGCACCATTCAACATAACCCCATCATTCACCCACTGCCCTATTCACCAAACCTCCATACCACACCCACTGCTCCATTCAACACACCTCCATCAGTCACCCACTTCCCCATTTAGCACATCTCCTTCGTTCACCTACTGCCCATTCAAAACACACACATCGCTCACCCACTGCCCCATTCAACACAGCTCCATCACTAACCTACTGCTCCATTCAACACACCTCCATCATTCACATCAACTGCCCCATTCAACACACCCCCATCATTCACCCACTGCCCCATTCAACACACCTCCATCACACACCCGCTGCCCCCTTCAACACATCTCCATCACACACTCACTGCCCCATTCAAGACACCTCCATCATTCACCCACGGTCCCATTCAACACACCTCCATCACTAACCCACTGCTCCATTCAACACACCTCCATCATTCATCCACTGTCCCATTCAACACACCCCCATCATTCACCCACTGCCCCATTCAACACACCTCCATCACACACCCACTGCCCCATTCAACACACCTCCAGCATTCACCCACTGCCACATTCAACCCACTTCCATCACACACCCACTGCTCCATTCAACACACCCCCATCATTCACCTACTGCCCCATTCACCACAGCTCCATCATTCAACCACTGCACTTTTCAAAACACCTCCATCATACATCAACTGGCCCATTCAACACAACCCCATCATTCATCCACTGCCCCATTTAACACACCCCCATCGTTCATCCACTGCCCCATCCAACACACCTCCATCATTCACCCACTGCCCTATTCATCACACTTTCATAACACCCACACTGCTTCATTCAACACACGGACATCAGTCACCCTCTGTTCCATTCAACACATCTCCATCATTCACCTGCTGCTCCATTCAACACACATCCATCACTCACCCACTGCCCCATTCAACACAGCTCCAATACTAACCCCGTGCCCCATTCAACACACCTCCATCACACACCAACTGCCCCATTCAACACAACCCAATCATTCACCCACTGCACCATTCAACACACCTCCATAACACACCCACTGCTCCATTCAACACACCTCCATCATTCACCCTCTATTCCATTCAACACACACCATCATACACCCACTGCCCAATTCAACACACCTCCATCAATCACTTACTGCACCATTCAACATAACCCCATCATTCACCCACTGCCCTATTCACCAAACCTCCATACCACACCCACTGCTCCATTCAACACACCTCCATCAGTCACCCATTTCCCCATTTAGCACATCTCCTTCGTTCACCTACTGCCCATTCAACACACACACATCGCTCACCCACTGCCCCATTCAACACAGCTCCATCACTAACCCCATGCCCCATTCAACACACCTCCATCACACATCAACTGCCCCATTCAACACAACCCACTCATTCACCCACTGCACCATTCAACACACCTCCATAACACACCCACTGCTCCATTCAACACACCTCCATCATTCACCCTCTATTCCATTCAACACACACCATCATTCACCCAGTGCCCAATTCAACACACATCCATAACATACCCACTGCCCCATTCAACACTCCTCCATTATTCACCCACTGCCCCATTCAACACACCTCCATCACTCACCCACTGCCACATTCAACACTCCTCCATCATACACCCACTGCCCAATTCTACAAACCTCCATCACTCACCCGTGCCACATTCAACACACCCCCATTATTCACCCACTTCCCCATTTAACACACCTCCATCATTCACCCACTGCCCTATTCAACACACCTCCATCATTCACCCGCTGTTCCATTCAACACACCCCCATCACTCACCCGCTTCCCCATTCAACACTCCTCCATCACTCACCCACTGCCCCATTCAACACTCCTCCATCATTCACCCACTGCCCCATTCAACATACCTCCATCATTGACCCTCTGTTCCATTCAACACATCCCCATCACTCACCCACTGCCCCATTCAACACACCTCCATCACACACCCACTGCCCAATTCAACAAACCTCAATAATCGCCCACTGCCCCATTCAACACACCCCCATCATTCACCCACAGTTCCATTCGACACACCTGCATCATTCACCCTTTGTTCCATTCAACATACCAAATCATCGACTCACTGCCCTATTCAACACACCTCCATCACACACCCACTGTTCCATTCAACACCCCTCCATCACTCACCCACTGTTCCATTCAAACACCTCGACCATTTGCCCAGCAAAGACAAAGGAGAACTCAAAGCTCATATTCAGAGTTCGGATGAAAGGTCATTTGAATCTTGTTCCAAGCTGTCCACTCACATCTCGCATCTTCCACACATTGCTAGCTATTCAACTGTTACAGGCACAACACCGAAACAAACTGCACACATTCACTGAGACACTTCCCTGTCCTACGTGTGATTAGTTTCCCATAATAGGCAGTTGCACAGCAGCTATCCAGCGGCGGGGGGAGGGAAGGCCGGGGGGCAGTGGTGGGGATGGCACTGGTAAGCACAGCTGTATCTGCTCACCTTCATGGAGGAGACAGTCCTGGGAATAATTGGAGAAGCCATCATTGAGGCCATGGGTTGTGGTGTGCCTCAAGCCATGGAGGGTGACAGTATGTTCCTGCCTAATCCACCTTCTCACAATCCACTTCACCCTGACCCCACAATCTGCCATGATTTACAAACTACAGATGGTGTAATCATATAGAAACATAGAAACATAGATAATAGTTGCAAGAAAGGCTATTTGGCCCCTTAAGCCTACTCTGCCATTCAATATGATTATGGCTGATCCTCTGTCTCAGCCATACTCCCACTCTCTCCCCATACCCCTTGATGCCTTTAATGTCTAGCAATTTATCTGTTTCCTTCTTGAATATATTCAGTGGCTTGGCCTCCACAGCCCTCTGTGGTGGAGAATTGCACAGCTTCACCACCCTCTGAGTGAAGAAGTTTCTCCTCATCTCAGTGAAGATGGTGGATTTTGACACTGACAACTGGGAGACAATCGCTGGCAGCCATGGCCTCTGGCGGCTGACGGCTTGCAGGGACATTGGAAGAGGCAAGCAAAAACAAAAAAGCTCAGCTGGCCACGAAGAAGTTCCAGAGAAAACGGAGGCCAACAACTCGTGCAGCTTCTCAGCCCACCATGCAGCAAATGCGGCAGAGACGGCCACGTCAGAGTGGGTTTCCTGAGCCACTCCAGGTAATGTTTAACACAGTGATGACCACCACGGCGATAAGCATTGTTTTACAAGATGCAAGGCTTCCACCAATGAGACGGTGTTTCCATACTATGAAAGCAGTCTGCCTAATCCCGTGCTGCATAGTCCAGTAGAGGAAATCTCACAGCACTGCTCCGATTTTGTACATATTCCCTGGCCTGCTACTGTGGCAGGGGGCTGGGAGCAAATTATGGCTTTGTTCCTTCAGAAAGAAGGCCTAAGAATGAAGGTGACTCCTTTAAAACAGAGATGAATAAACACAAGTGAAAAAAGCATTGCTTCAGAGCAGCAATGTTGTTCTCCCATCATGTGAGGATGTTATATGCATGTGGATTTTGTACACTGCATTTTTGAGTAGAATTCAAATGGTGGTTGTGGATCAACAGAGATCCTTTGATCCTGGAACGCAATGATTCATTGATTTAAATTGCCAGTGGTGCATTGATGTAAATGGCAGGGGTTTCCTATGAGCTGAGTTATCTCATCTCTCATGAATGTTGGCTAACTCTTCAATTGATTGAATCCAAAGCCGCGCAAATGTAAATTTCTTTCCTGCTGTGTGACTCCGTTGGGAGCTCCATTTGTATCTGTGTGTTTTTGGATTGGCAATTGTGATTTCATGTGTTATGTTATCGTTTACAAAAACTGCAAATAGATGAGAAATGTCGAATATGTGGGTCATCTCAGCCAGGTTGTAGAAAGACAAAGGTGAGTGAAACAGCTCCAAAATAGAAGGGAACAAAATGGGATGTGATGGGAACAAACTGGTAGGAAGATAGAGGAGGCCAATGTTGATGTGAAGTCACTAACACAGTGTTCACTCAAAGGGCCGCAGACAAAGGAGTAAGTTGAGAGCTCAATGGAACTGAGCATGTGTAACCAGCACACTAAGAAGCTACTGCTGTTTCAATCTATTGTTTAGGCTGAAGGAAAGTTCACCTCTATTCCCTGCTTATAATCATAGAATGGTTACTGCACAGAAGGAGGCCATTAAGCCCATCACATCCATGCCAGCTCTCTGCAAGAGCAATTCTACAAGAGCAACAAGAGTAGGGAAACAGATGTGTGTTTAATTTAAATTTTGGCAACAGTAGAAGTAGTACTAACATATTCAACTATTGAATTTGCTTTGCTTAGTCATGAGAACTTTGTTTTCAAAACTTGCAAAAATTCATTTTATTTCTCCAGAATTGTTCTTCCTGAAGGTAATTGTGTAGAATTTACATAGAACTCACTGTACAGAATGGGCCATTTAGCTGAACAAATCCGCACTGGTGTTACGCTCTACACAAGGCCCCTCCCACCCATCTTCATCCCATCCTTTCAGAATATACTTCTGTTTCTTCCTCCTTCATGTCGTTACCTAGCTTCCCTTTAAGTACATCTATGCTATTCACCTCAACACTCTATATGTAATACTGAGTTCTAGCCACTCTCTGGATGAAGAAGTTCCTTCTGAATTCCCTATTGGATTCAATTGTGACTTTCTTATATCCCTAATTTTGGATATGCCCACAAATGGAAACTTCAGGCTAGAAATTTGTGTGCCCGAATTTTGGGCACGAGGTTGCTATTTGCCTGCACCCATTTAGATCAAGGTGGGCAAAACATAAAACTTGTACCCACCTCAGCTGGATGATAATGGCACCAGCTTGCGCACCTCCAGCACTGACCAGCACTCAGTACACAGCAGGAGTTCCTGGCAGCATTGTTTGCTGAACATATGATAAAGGCAGCCTGCTCTCTCTTAAAGGCAGGCTATCTGTTAATGGGAAGCTGGACAAAAAGTTTTCTGCAATGGAAAGTCTTGGAAACCGATCAGTGGGCAGAGAGAGGATCCATAGTGATGGGTGTGGAGCTAGAATCATTAGTGGTGCAAGTAGACAGGAGGAGAGATGGAGGGGAGGTCAGGAGACCCTCAAGAACCATACTCAGGAGGGCTTGGAAGCATTTGGCCAGAAAGGTCAACTCCCAGAGTCTGGGACCCAATGACATGGCAGCAGAGGTCTAGTGACCTCACGTGGATGGTTAACACTAGTGAATGCATCTTTACATGACATCTCCTGTTCACCATATCACCAATCTCTCACCCAGCAGCACTCTCAGGCACTCAGGACTCAAGCCTAATATTCAGATACTCCAACTCACCCTCTCACCTCTACCATTCTCACACATGCACCTCTTGCTCCCTCCACATAAGCCCCAGCTGTTCAACCATGGCAGGCATATCCAAACCTGCAATCACCCAGAAGCCACCACTGAGAAGGACAAGGGCAGCAGACAGTTGGGAACATAACCACCTGGAAGTTTCCCTCCAAGGCTCACATCATCGTGACTAGGAAATATATTGCTGTTCCTTCGCTGTTGCTGGGTCAAAATCCTGGAATTCCCTCCCTAACAGTACTTTGGGTGTACCTACAGCACATGGACTGCAGCAGCTCAAGAGGGGAGCTCACCACCACCTTCTCAAGGGCAATTAGAGATGGGCAATAATTGCTGGCCTAGCCAGCAATGCTCACATCCTGCGCTACACAACCACTGATATTCTGTCTTCTCTGTTGCAAAACAAGATGGCATACAATAGAAGAGAGCAGAGCAGAACTGATGGGGACAGGCACCAGCCTCCCTTGAGCCCTGTGAAGGAAATGGCTCACTGCATCATTAGACCAGCTGTGACAGAACCTGTGGCATTTGTTGCTGCTGAAGACATTAAGGATGATGGTATGTTCCTGCCTTATGCCCCTTCTCAACTCCAGCTCACCCTCATCCTGCTATCTGACATGGTAAGCAAGGTGCTTATGGTATGACCATGAACCTCTTTCTACTCATGCCACTCGCCTTCCCTCACCTCGGTCTTCCCTTTCTGAGTTCCTGCTTTCAGGCATTCAAGAACTGCCTCCCACCCAGCCACAAGAGAAGGAAAGAAAGCACCAACATAGCACCAATGAAAGGGACCTGTCACTTGATCTGACACACACAGCCACCAGTTCAGACATTGACACTTGATGGATAGCATAGAGCTGTGAGTCACCGGCCACAAGCAAGCAGCAGCCAGGCCAGCCTGAATGAATTTTTTGTTTGCCAGGTCACCAGGGGACAAACTGGCAGATGAGTCCAGCTGTAGAGGACCCAGATGAGGACCTCAATGAGGCAGCCTAAAGGACAGTGCTGGGTGGGCATGTACACTGAAATGCTGGGTGCATTGGCTGGTCTGCTAGACATTCTCCTGTCACTGCCAAGGAGCGTGGAGAAATCTGGCTCCAAGTTGGCAGAGGGCATCGTGCAGGGGTTGCCTTGTCCACAGCCTCTGTTCCATCTCCCTGCGGTGCTGCAGACCCTGAGGCACTGCAACTGCTGACCCCAGACCTGTTCCCACCTTTGTCTGGACAGGTCTCCTCTGTCTTCCTGAAGATGTGGCACCCTCTCTGGCAATTGCTGGAACTCACTTAAGCCTGTCCATAAACACTCCAGAATACTTTCTTTATTTGGCTCTGCATCAAATTTTACCTGATAATCGTCCTGTGACATTCCTTGGGAGGTTTTTACTATATTACAGTTGCTTTATAAATGATATTTGTAAGTGGGTTGAGTGACTAATATATTTATGCAGATATGAGAAGAGATGCAATGAATACTGTGGATAGGTGGGCTAAATGGAATGAAAGGCTTTCACCTCTGAAACAGTCATTATAAGGGCCTGATTTTAGTTTTGTGTAAATGAATGGGTCTTGGGTGAGTTAAAAGCGGGCCCTTTGTGAAGCCTCCTGTGCTCTTTAGCCACCAGGCTCCAGAACAGGGCCAGGCCAGGCCAGCAACTCAGCCACTCATTAAATCACAGCACAGTGAACTAGAATTTCAAAATGCTGTTTTTCTTAAATAAAACACTGACAAATTCATGATGCTTGGAGCAAAACAATAATTACTTATCAAGCTGGAAAAAAATCACATCCATCTGCAGCAGTTCTCCACACTGAGCTGAACCTATAGTCTTTGTACTGATGTCTCCAAGTTACATGCAGAAATATTGAACTTAAGTCATTGCTGCTTAACAACACTCCTACAAATAACACAAAACACTAAATTATTACAGCAGTGTAAATCACAACTCATTTTATATTCGACTGGGCTTTCTTAGCTTCCTCACCCATCAATTAAAGGTAACAGTATTTCTGCCATCTAAATATTTAATTGGATTTGAAGAAATAGTTTATTGCAACATTGAGTATGCATGGCTGCTTAAATTGATCAAATTTACAAAGTGTATAGCCTGAGGGCTTTGGAAATGTACAGTGCGTTTACATTTCGTATATATCCAACTGAGGAGCATTCCAAAATTCAGGAATCATTCATTGTGGATGTGCAACTAGTGCTGCATCATGTCCTTTGGGAGTGCAGATAGCAGTTCTCTCCAAGCAAGTCAAGCATGATCCATTGGAATTTGTAGCTAGAAGCTCTATTACAGATTCCAGAGCTAGTAGGCAGGATTTATTGTACTCAGAGGATCAGGAATTTATGCAAGTAATGAATTCAATGCTCCAACTTCTCTTCCTCCTTTACCTGCCCCGTCTACACACACAAACCCCAACAACCCACCACACTGCCTCAATAGGCAAACGTATGCCCTGAAATGAATGTATGCATCTGAAATACTGTCTGCTAGCTTAGGTTTCAGAGAGAAACATCTTGTGAAATCTTTGTACACCCGTGTCCCACAGCACGATTTCTAGGCCAGTAGGATAGGTCCAATGCAGTGTTTACAAAGCCACATGGGACTGTCTGAGGCTGTTCATGGAGAGCCGGCAAGATTGGTTGTTTCCCAGAAGTGCTTCCCCTTTAATTATCCTTTGGATTGACTGCAGTTAAGCAGTTTTGGAATATGTGGGTCCATATTTAGGTAGATGTACTCAACAACCTCAGTCATTTGTGACAGCACGTCCCAGAAGGGACAGCCCTATGTGTGGCTCTTGTATAATTTTCCCAGCATTCCACTGGAGTTGCCTAAGCAGCAGCAGGATGTCTGAATTAAGATATTCTCATCCGCCTCCATGTCTCTGCAGTGGGTCACCAGAACACAGCTTAGGGGGTATGCAGAAAATAGGGTGATTTTTATCTCCTCCAATGTGCACAGCAACTCAGATCTCAGCCGAGGCTTCTTCATGTAAAAGATTCCATGACATCTTTCAAAGAAGGCCACTGGTGTTCTCCCTGGCCAACATTCAGCATTATTAACACAGATTATCTGGTCACTTGTCTCATTGCTGGTTGTGGAGCCTTGCTGTGTACAAGTTGGTTGCTGTGATTCCTTTTTTATTAAGCCAGTGACTGCACCTCAAAAGTACTTAATTGGCTTAAAGTGCTTTGGGATGTCCTGAGGTCATGAATGGGGCAAGTTTTTTTTTCTTCTTCTTCTCCCTTGACCTTTCCGCAGCTTCGACACATCGAGAACACGATGCTGGTCCAACACCTTTCCTCTTTTGTGCAACACAGTGGGACTGTATTAGCTTGGTTCCACTATCATATACCAGAACTTCTAAAAGCCATGACTTCTACACATGCCTGACACTGTGCTCTTCAGATACCCACTTCTCTTCCCCATCTACATGTTGTGCCTTGGCAGCATCATCCACAGCCTGAGATCAGCTTCTTTATATATGTACATAGTCCTCAGCAGGAGTATTGTGTCTAATTCTGGGCACTACAATTTGGGAAGGATGTCAAACCCTTCGAGATGGCATAGAGGGGATTTGCTGAAATGGTGCCAGGGATAAAGGATTTCAGTCATGAGATTGGGAACCTTGGATTATTCTCCCATTAACAGGAATGGTTATGGGGGGATTAATGAAGACACACAAACTCATGAAGAGTTTTGATAGAGTAAATAGGGAAAGATGGGGGCAGTAACCAGAGAATGCAGATTAAAGATAATTGACAAAGAATCTAGAAGTGAGATGAGGAAAACTTTTTTAATGCAGTGAGTGAGAATGATCTGGAATGTACTGTCTGAAAGGGAGAAAAAAGTAGATTCAATAAAAACTTTCAAGGAATTGGAAGAGAGAAAATTGCATGAGAAAGAACAGGGGATTGGGACTAATTGGAAAGCTCTTCCAAAGACATTGTGGGCATGAGCTGTAAGATTCTATGATGACATCCATCTGCCCAGGTACACCTTCCATTACCTCTTTCAAACCTTCCACTGCCTCAGTGTCCTCCAGCTGTTTATCTGAAATCCAGTCTTGAATGAAGCCAACTCCATTTTCCTGCCCA
This sequence comes from Carcharodon carcharias, assembly GCF_017639515.1. NCBI lineage: Eukaryota > Metazoa > Chordata > Chondrichthyes > Lamniformes > Lamnidae > Carcharodon > Carcharodon carcharias. The sequence continues at coordinate 112,160,707 of NC_054473.1, forward strand.
CTCCCCATATTTCCTTGATTCCTTGAGAGACCAAAAATCTATCCGCTCCAGTCTTAAATGTATTCAATGATGATACATCCACAATCTTCTGGGTTAGAGAATTCTAAAGATTCATAACCCTTTGAGGGAAGATATTTCTCCTCATTTCAGTCCTAAATGATAGGCCCCTTATCCTGGGACTGTGCCCCCGTGTTTTAGATTCTCCAACCACCCTATCAACATCAGCATCAACCCTATCACGCCCCTTCAGAACTTTGCATGTTTCAATGAGATTACCTCTCATTCTTCTAAACTTCAGAGAATGTAGGCCCAATTTACTCAGCCTCTCATCATCAGACAACCCGCTCATCTTAGGGACCAACTTCGTGAACCCTCACTCTCCCGCCTCCAGTGCAAGTACATCCTTTCTTAAATGTGGAGGCCAAAACTGCACACACTACTCAGATGTGGTCTCACCAAAACCCCATTTTTAAAAAAATCATTCACTGGATGTGGGCTTCACTGGCTGGGCCAGCATTTATTGCCCATTCCTACTTGCCCTTGAGAAGGTGGTGGTGAGCTGCCCACTTGAACCACTGCCGTCCATGTGGTGTAGGTACTCCCACAGTGCTGTTAGGAAGGAAGTTCCAGGACTTTCACCCAGCTACAATGCAGGAATGGCGATATATTTCCAAGTCAGAATGGTGAGTTACCTGGAGGGGAACCTCCAGGTGGTGGTGTTCCCATCTATCTGCTGCCCTTGTCCTTCTAGGCAGTAGTGGTCATGGGTTTGGAAGGTGCTGTTTAAGGAGCCTTGGTGAATTCCTGCAGGGCATCTTGTAGATGGCACACACTGTTGATACTGTGCATTCATGGTGGAGGGAGTGAATGTTTATGGATGTGATGCCAATCAAGTGGGCTGCTTTGTCCTGGACGGTGTCCAGCTTCTTCAGTGTGTGGGAGCTGCACTCATCCAGGAAAGGGGGAGTATTCCATCACACGCCTGACTTGTGCCTTGTAGATGGTGGACAGGCTTTGGGGAGTCAGGAGGTGAACTCGTCGTCTCAGGATTCCTAGAATCTGACTCGCTCTTGTAGCCAGAGCCATTGGCTAGTCCAATTCAGTTTCTGATCAATGGTAACCCCCAGGATTTTGATAGGTGGGGAATCAGTGATGGGAATGCAATTGAACATCAAGGGATGATGGTTGGTTTCTCTCTTGTTGGAGATTATCATTGCCTGACACTCGTGCAGCGCAAATGTTACTTGCCACTTGTCAGCCTAAGCCAGGGTATTGTCCAGGTCTTGCTGCATTTGGATACGGACTGCTTTAGTATCTGAGGGGTCACAAATTGCGCTGAACCTTGTGCAATCATCAGCGAACATCTCGACTTCTGACCTTATGATGGAAGGAAGGTCATTGATGAAGCAGCTGAAGATGGTTAAGCCTAGGACACTGCCCTGAGGAACCTTTGCAGTGATGTCCTGGAACTGAGATGACTGGCCTCCAGCAACCAACACCATCTTCCTTTGTGCTAGGTATGACTCCAACCAGCGGAGAGTTTTCCCCCTGATTCCCAGTAACTCCAATTTTGCTAGGGCTCCTTAATATCACACTCAGTCAAATGCAGCCTTGATGTCAAGGACAGTCACTCTCACCTCACCTCGGCAGTTCAGCTCTTTTGTCCACGTTTGAACCAAGGCTGTAATGAGATCAGGAGCTGAATGGCCCTGGTGAAACCCAAACTGGGCATCAGTGAGAAGGTTATTGCTAAGCAAGTACCACTTGATAGCACTGTTGATGACCCCTTCCATTTCTTTACTGATGATCGAGAATAGGCTGATAGGGCAGTAAAATTGGCTGGATTGGATTTGTCCTGCTTTTTGTGTACATGATATACCTGGGCAATTTTCCACATAGCCAGGTAGATACCAGTGGTGTAGCTGTACTGGAACAGCTTGGCTAGGGGCATGGCAAATTCTGGAGCACAAGTCTTCAGTATTATTGCCGGAATGTCGTCAGGGCCCTTTGCAGTATCCAGTGGCTTCAGCCATTTCTTGATATCACATAGAGTGAATCGAATTGGCTGAAGACTGGCATCTGTGATGCTGGGGACCTCTGGAGGAGGCCAAGATGGATCATCCACTCAGCACTTCTGGCTGAAGATTATTGCGAATACTTCAGCCTTACCTTTTGCACTGCTGTGCTGGGCTCTTCCATCATTGAGGATGGGGTTATTTGTGGAGCCTCCTCCTCCAGTGAGTTGTTTAATTGTCCACCACCATTCACGATTGGATGTGGCAGGACTGCAGAGCTTAGATCTGATCTGTTGGTTGTGGGATGGCTTAGCTCTGTCTATCACCTGCTGCTTATGCTACTTGGCACACAAGTAGTCCTCTGTTATAGCTTCACCAGGTTGACACCTCATTTTTAGATATACCTGGTGCTACTCCTGGTGTGCCCTCCTGCACTCATCATTGAACCAGGTTTGATCCCCAGGCTTGATGGTAATGGTAGAGAGGCGTATATTCCAGGCCATGAGGTTACAGATTGCTTTCGAGTACAATTCTGCTGCTGCCAATGACCCACAGCGCCTCATGGATGCCCAGTCTTGAGTTGCTAGATCTGTTTGAAATGTAGCCCATTTAGCATGGTGGTAGTGCAACACAACATGATGGAGGGTATCCTCAATGTGAAGGCGGGATTCATCTCCACAATGACTGTGGTGGTCATTCCTACTGATACTGTCTTGGACAGATGCATCTGTGGCAGGCAGGTTGGTGAGGATGAGGTCAAATATATTTTTCTCTCTTGTTGGTTCTCTCACCACCTGCCACAGACCCAGTCTAGCAGCTGTGTCATTTAGGACTCGGCCAGCTCGGTCAGTAATGGAGCTACTGAACCATTCTTGATGATGGACATTGAAGTCCCCCACCCAGAATACATTCTGCGCCCTTTCCACCCTCAGTACTTCCTCCAAGTGGTGTTCAACATGGAGGAGCACTGATTCATCAGCTGAGGGAGGGCAATATGTGGTAATCAGCAAGTGGTTCATGGGGTCCAGAGTCCAGGGCAAATCCCTCTCAACTGTATACCACTGTGCCGCCACCTCTGTTGGGTCTGTCCTGCTGGTGGGACAGGATAGGGATGGTGATGGTGGTGTCTGGGACATTATCTGACAGGTATGATTCCATGAGGATGACTATGTCAGGCTATTGCTTGCCTAGTCTGTGAGACAGCTCTCCCACTTTTGACACTAGCCCCCACATGTTACTAAGGAGAACTTTGTAGGGTTGACAGGGCTGCAATGCCTCTGTCAATGCTGGGTGTTCCGTTTGGTTTAATTCCCTTTTTGTGACTTTGTAGCCGTTTGTTACAACCGAGTGGCCATTTCAGAATCAACCACATTGCTGGGGTCTGGAGTCAGGAAAGGACAACAGATCTTCCCTCCCTAAAGGATATTAGTGAACCAGATGGGTTTTTACAACAATCAACTTTGGTTTCATGGACTTCATAGACTTTTAATTCCAGATTTTTATTGAATTCAAATTCTACTATCTGCTATGACCCAGGTCCCCAGAGCAGTACCCTGGGTCTCTGGCTTACTGGTCCAGCAACAACGCCACTTACGTAATCATCACCTCCACCCCACCCCACCCCCCAACTCCCCCCACACCCCAGCCCCTATACAACTGCCATAGGATTTCTTTATTCCAGTGCTGCAAACCCTTTCAATAAAGACCAACATAATTTGCCTTCGTAATTGCTTGTTGTACCTTCATGCTAACTTTCTGTGTTCCTTTTACAAGCACACCCAAGTCTCTTTGAATATCGACATTTACAAATTTCTCACCTTTTAAAAAATATTCTGCTTTTCTAGACTTATGACCAAAGTGAACAGCTCCACGCTTCCCTACATTATACTCCATCTGCCATCTTGTTGTCCACTCATTTTTTTTTAAATTCATTCATGGGATGTGGGCTTTGCTGGCTGGGCCAGCATTTATTGTCCATCCCTAATTGCCCTTGAGAAGGTGGTGGTGAACTGCCTTCTTGAACCACTGCAGTCCATGTGGTGTAAGTACACCCACAGTGCTATTAGGAAGGGAGTTCCAGAAATTTCACCCAGCAACAGTAAAGAAACGGCGATATATTTCCAAGTCAGGATGGTGAGTGACTTGGAGGGGAACTTCCAGGTGGTGGTGTTCCCATCCATCTGCTCCCCTTGTCCTTGACCTGTCTATATCCTTTTGCAGCCTCTCTATGTCACTTCCACAGTTTACCTTTTAATCTAGCTTTCTACCATCAGCAAATTTAGATACATTACTCTCTGTCTCTTCATCTAAGGCATTTATATATATCGTAAATAGCTGACGTCCCAGCACCAATCCTTGCGGCACTTCACTATTTATTGCCTGCTAACTTGAAATTGCTCCATTTATGCCCACTCTCTGCTTCCTGTCTATTAACCAAACCTCTACCATGCTAATATATTACCCCCAATCCCATGAGCCCTTATTTTGCCTTATCAAATGCCTTTTGGAAATCTAGGTATACTACATCTATTGGTTCCCCTTTATCTGCCCTACTTGTTACATCCTCAAAAAACTTTAAACATTTATCAAACAGGACTTTCCTTCAGTAAAACCATGTTGACTTGTTCTAATCATACTATGCTTTTCTCAGTGCATTGTTAAGACTTCCTTAACAATAGATTCCAGCATTTTCCCAATGACTGATATTAGGTTAACTGGCCTGTAGTTCCCGGTTTTCTCTCTCCTTCCTTTCTTGAAAAGCGGTGTAACGTTTGCCAACTTCCAATCTGATGGGACTAAGGAATTTTGGAAAATTGTAGCTGGCGCATCCATTATCTCTGCAGCTATCTCTTTTAGAACCCTAGAGTGTAGGCCATTAGTTCTTGGGGATTTTGTCAGATTTTACTCCCTTAAGGTTCTCCAATACTTTTTCTCTGTTGATATTCTTTTCCTTTATTTACTCACTATTTTTAGCCCCCAGTTTACTGTTAAATTGGCGCTGGGCTGTTCAGGGGTGATGTCGGGAAGCACTTCTTCAAATAAAGGGTGGTGGAAAGCTGCAACTCTCCCCTTCCCCCCCACCAAAAAGCAGCTGTTGTGGCCAGGGCCAACTGAAACTTAAAACTGCTAGATTTTTGTGAGGCACGGGTGTTAGGGGCTATGTAATGAAGGTGAGTAAATGGAATTGAAACACAGATCAGCCATCTAATTGAATAGTGGAGCATGCTCAAGGGGCGGGATAGCTTATACCTGCTTTATGCCTGTGTGAAATGTGTTGGGATATTTTTTTCTTATGTTAAAGGTACTATTTAAACCAAGTTGTTGCTGTATACGATCAGATAATTTCCAGTCAGGGGTTTTATTCATTAAGGTAGGTCATTTTGATAAATCATTGTGTTGTGATTCCACTCTCATGTTAGCTTTTGTTATCAGAAGCACCAATATCATTCCTCATGCAACGAAGACCATTTCTGTTTTGCAGAAAAGGAAGCAAAAACCTTTGAAGCAGAAAAAAAAGGACAGATCATTCTCACTCCTTATTGTGGAGAAGATTAAAAGTTATCGTCATCTATTAGATCCTCAGGAGCACATAGTCTTCAAATCTACCTGACACATCGGATATAATGCACACTTTTACTGATCACCTCAAAAAGTCCAAAAAAATCTTTGTGTACCCTACAGTGATGACAGATTGCCTATTGAAGGGGACATACATTCCACTGAATTCCCCAATGAACCAAACCATAGTAAAGAGAGATATTTGATGGCCCTAAGTCCAACCAAATTTTCCAACCATCTTTCATCCATTTCTCCTTCATCTATCTTATCTGATCTTAAATTGAATGCTGACATCTCCATTACTGAAGCTGCTTCTGAGAAGCTTACTTTCCTTTTTTCTTCAAGGCCAATTATTTTTTTGTTCTCAACTTTTACATTTCTACAAAGCTCACATCCTTCCAGCTCCTAGGATGCTGCTCCCATATCCTTGGAAGATCATTTTATAAAAATTTATTCCCCGGATGTAGGTGTTGCTGACAAAGCCAGTATTTATTGACGACCCCTAATTTCCCCAAATAGGTGGCAGTGCACCATCTTATTGAACCTCTGGTAACCTCTGTTCTGTTACAGCTGGGTGATCTACTAGGCAATTTCAGAGGGCGGTTAAGAGTCAAGCATGTTGGTGTCGACTGGAGTCACATATTGATAATACTGAATAAAGATTGCAGGTATTCCCCTGAAGAACATTTGTGAACTAGGTTATTACAACAATCCAAAAGCTTCATAGTCACTTTTAGTCATACCAACTTCTCCATTTCCTGATTTGCTGGAACTGAATTCAAATTCCCAAATGGTCATAGTTCTCTTAAATTCACAGAACACAAGAAAGAGGTTTGCATTTGGATTTGTGTTTTTTCTTTCAGCGCTAGCTTCTTTCTTCATGGTACTTCATGACCAAGATTTTACGGCCCCTTCCGCCCGGCGGGATATTATTGTCCCGCCGAACTGAATGGAGAGTTAAATGGCTTGTCACATCTGCCAGGGGGCTGGTGGGGGGGAGACACGCTGTGGTGGGGCCGTAAAATCCTGGCCCATGTTGAACTTGTAGACACTACAGTGGCCAGTGCTTCTCTGAACATTCCCCACTCCCCACTCCCCCTCCTCACAATCTCCAAATACAGTATCCTACATTCTATTCCTCTATCATACAGTCTGCATTCAAATCAAGTCGCATTGCACTGTTTCACACACCAGCTTAGTATCACCTGTGGCTCAGTTGGTCACACTCTTGCCTCCAAGTCACAAGGTCTGGGTTTAAGTCCCATTCCAGGGCTTGAGTACAAAAATCTAGGCTGAATGTCAGTGCAGTACTGAGGGAGTGCTATACTGTTGGAGGTACTGTCTTTCCTATGGGACATACTTGTCTGAGTGAATGTAAAATATACCATGGCACTGTTTATATGTTTCAACAAGATCACCTCTCATTCTTGTAAACCACAGAAACAGGCCCATTCTACACAATCTCTCTTGATAGGCTAACCCTTGAGGGAATCAATCTAGTGAGCCTTTGATGTATCCTCCTAAGTCAAGTATATCTTGCCTTAGGCATGGAGACCAAAACTGTACACAGTAATCCAGGTCTGTTCTCACCAAGCCCCTGTGCAATTGCAATTTCTTACCCTTGTGCTCCAACCCACTTGCAGTAAAGGTAATATCAAACATTAAAACAATTCATTTCTGGTCTGCCTGAAGACAGCTCCTTGTCTGCTAGTGATTCATCCTGAGCTAGTTTCTTGGCAATCTTTGCCAGTGGTAGCTTCCATTGTTGCCTTCTACCCTCAGGGCCAGGGCAAGGATACAGGTCCCAAGTCTACTTCAGCTGTAACAGGAACTAAACCCAGACTGGTGGTGATGTTCTGATCCACACACTAGCCATCTAGTCACTGAAGCTAACCAGTCCCCATATGAAAACAATTACCAACAGCAACATTTCAATTTGAAGCAAATGTCAACTATGCTGCTTGCATAATTATATTTTGTATACCTTTTCATTGTCTCCACCCTTGACTCAGTTCATCAATTGTTGAACCCCTCAATCGTACTTTTGCTGCCTCTAGACTTGATTATTGCAATGCTTTCCTGGTGGTCCTCCCACCTTGCACCCTCCGTAAACTTGAGTTCATCTGAAACTCAGCTGCCCTAACTGAGATCAAGTCCTGTTCACCCATCACCACTGTGTTCACAGACCTACATTGGCTCCTGTTCCAGCAATGTCACAATTTTAAAATTCTCCTTGTTGTCAAATTTCTCCATGGCCTTACCCCTCCCTTTCTCTACAACTTCCTGCAGCCCCTTACAACCTTCTAAGGTATCTGCGCTCCTCCAATTCTGGCCTCTAGCACATCCCCAATTTTAATCACTCCACCAAGGCCCTTAAGCTGTCTGGGCCCTGAGCAGTGAAATTCCCATACTAAGTCTTTCTGCCTCTCCACTTCTCTTTCCTCCTTTAAGATGCTCCTTTAGCCTACCTTTTTGACCAAACATTTGGTCATTTGTCCCAACATCCCCTTACCCGGCCTGGTGTGAAATTTTGTGTGATAATGCTCCTGAGAAGCCGCTTGGGGAATTTTACTACTTTAAAGGAGCTACATAAATGCAAGCTGTTGTTGTTTTCTGGCAGCAATAGAATTGAGTGGGAACAGTTCCAAATACCTGTGCTTTCAATCGCCCATAGCTAAATGAGCTAAATAGTTGCAGCTATCCAAGAACCACTGGTGAAATATGTCACTGTTTCTATTACAGTAATAATGCTGCTACTGACATTTAATAATCATTAGTTCTTGGATTTTTTTCACCATCAAGTATACCCTATAAAACCCTAAAATCAGCCAGCAATCAGGAATTACCTGGATTAAAGCAAAATACTGCTATTACTGGAAATCTGAAACAAAAACAGAAAATGCTGGAAAAACTCAGCAGTTCTAACAGCATCTGTGGAGAGAAAAACAGAGTTAACGTTTCGAGTCTTTATGGTCATAAGGGCTTGAAATGTTAACTCTGTTTCTCTCTCCACAGATGCTGTTAGACTTGCTGAGTTTTTCCAGCATTTTCTGATGTTGTTGTGTTAGGAATTACCTGAAGCTCCACAAGGTGAAGGATACCAGTGGTGATAATTGCACAATCCTTGATTTTGCGCTCCTAATCTCAGTATCAAACTCTCTCAAGCCAAGTATATAGCATGGTCTGATAGGGAGTCTGGCTGTCTTACCCTGTCCAATACACTTAAGCAGCAAACTCCAAGGTGAGCCCAAAGCTGAATAACTCCGATTCCCCATCTGACCTCCTTGTAGCTTGTGAAATTGCATTTGCCAATCAGTACTAATTAATAACTAGTTGTTGATGGTCACTTTTGTTCTGTGAGAACATACTCACGAGGAACTCAGATGAGCCTGCTTGGCTTGGGATTGTTTAGCTGATGCAGAGGAACTTCCATTCTAAGGATAATGAGGGTCTGTTCTCAGTTTCATTCATTCTCCCTCTTTATAAAATCAAATAAAAGGCCAATTTCCTAAGAGGTCACACTACCAGGTCCTCACGGTTATTCACATAATAATTTACAGCACTTAAGGTATGGCAACTCAAAATAGGAAAGATAAAGAATGAATATAAGGATAGAATTGCTCACAAGGGAAAGATAACCAATCCCCACCACCCACTAAAAACAAATGTTTCAGTTATTTTTCACCTCTTTTCGACTTCTCCTGTGCCATCTACATTATATACCCAAAATGGATGTTAGTCAACATGCTGCACAACCTCTGGCAATGCTACTGAGTAATTGCCCCCTTAGGGACTGGATTGTGTTTCTTTTTCACTTGCATCTGCTTGGCCGCTATCCATGACTTCCCAGGCAAGAATGAAAATCATCCTGCGTGGGGAGTTGCAGTGTCAAACCATTCCAATGAATTTACTGTTCCACCAGTATGAGCTTTTCTGTTAAAGGTACATTTTCTGTTCTTTCTCGAGACATGAGCAGATGACATTGGCCTGCAGATGGCACTGCAAATGCACAATTCAAAGATAATGCTCTTCAATGTGAAGATTGCTGCAACAGAAAATGATTCTTCTCAAATAAAGGGAGAGAAGGGAAACATGGCCAATGCAGTAAACACAATGTGCATCCAACTAGTAAGGTTTAGAACTGGGGCTAGAACGATAGAAAAATGGAGGTTGTGACATTTGGGTCCACGTGGGACCTTGGCCAGAATTTTACGTTGATCGGGCAGGTGCGCACCTGACTTGAATGCACGTGAAATTGCATGAATTGATGTCGGGCATGCGCCCCAACGTCATCGCACACGCAAGCAATATTGAGGGTCGGCAGTCGTGCGCGGGAGGCAGAGCCATGCTTGCTGACAATGAAAGGATAATTTAAGGCCATTAAAAACCCTATTGTCCATGATTTTACATTGCCCGCGTGACTTCGCTCTCGTCACCCAGGCTAAAAGGGCAGGTAGGCAGCCCATTTTTAATGAAACCTCATCCAAGGGCGAGATAAAAAGCATATGGAGTATTGCTATTGTGAGTAGTGAGGAGTTTAAGAGATAGATTGCTGCTGGTTGCTTAGTGAAACTTGACAGATTTATTTCTGTTTTGAGCTTCAGTCTTTGCACTGCTAGCCTTCGTTTCAGGTGTCTCCAAGGCGCCAGGAGGGTTTATACCGTATGGACCCTTCCAGTCACCAGGTAGCCTTCTGTCTTTCTGGTAATGGGGATTGTCTGCTCCACTGGTGGCACCTCCTCTGAGGAGCAAGAGAGAGGCAGAAGGGAGAGAAGGCCAGGTGTCCATAGGTAGTGTCCAAGGGACCGAACTGTGAGAGGAGAGGTGCAGGCACATGGGGTGCAGGGCCAGCAGGTAATCCAAGGCGGAAGGAGATGCAGAAGGCGCCACTATCCTGCTGCCAGAGTGTACAGGCAGTGATGCTGCTGCCTCAACATGTCAGAGATTCAGTGCTGAAGGACGCTCCACCTCTCCAGGGAGACTATGACCTCCATATCAGAGGATCGGGCCAGAGATCACCTCCAACTGTGTGAGTGGCCACCCCACACCAGTGGCTCTGAAAGTCACAGTGCCCTCAACCTGCAAAGCAATCAGGCCAAGCAGCCTGAGCTCACCCCCTTGGCCGGCGCCAAAGTCATTGACGGTTGGCATTCAGACTCTTACATCCCTGAGCACCATGAGGCGACGGCCAGCCATTAACGCCTCTCCATACAGATTCATGCCAACTCGATACTCACCATTGCTGAATGCAGCAGGTCATTGAACCTTTTGCGGCACTGCACCTGCGTGTGCTGCACATCATGGCCACTGACCTGGGCTGCCACCTCTGCCCATGCTTTCTTGGTCAGGTGAGGTGGCCTCCTCTTGCCTTCGCTGAGGATGAGGATAGCCCGCCTGGCACTGACTACCTCCACGAAAATACCCAGGCACTCATCCGAGAACCAGGGGGCTGAGAACCTACACCACATTGACTGCAGTGGTTCAAGAGGGCAGCTCACCACCATCTTCTCAAGGGCAACTAAGGATGGACAATAAATGTTGGCCCATGAATGAATTTTTAAAAACGGGTTTGCCCTCCTGCCTGGTGTGCCCAGCTGGTGCAGGTGCCATTGCAACACAAAGAAAAATGATTCGCCAAACAACTCTCCAAAGCCACAAAGTGTCCCCTGGGAGCCTTCAGGCAGCTGCCTCTGCTGCTTTTTAAGTCTCCCACCAGGTCACTATTGGACCCGGTGCCCGACAGGATCCCGCCCTCCTGGCCCTTCAGACCCATTGAGCAAACACATTTCATGCTGGGCAGCCTTTAATTGGCCCCCCACTGTGAAATCACGTTGATCTTGCCTGGGACCGGATTATACATCTGCTTCCGAGCCTGCACACTTGGGGGACTTTGGTGTTGGAGCTGGTTATGGGGGAGGTCGGTCAAAATAAACTTTACCCTATCTTCTTCCCATAAGATCAGAAGTCTCCCCCCCACTCCCCTCAATCTGAACAGCCAGCAAATACCTGAATGGTAAAATAGTATAAGAGTGTGAGTAAAAGTATGGGAGCTGAGTCTGATCTGGGAATCAGAGCTCTTTATATTGAAAGAAACGATCACCTCAAATAATTCCAATGTGCAAAATTTCACAAACATTTTCCTAAAGCAACTCCTCAGCCTCTCTCTTTTTAAATAATTGACTATTTAATATCTAAATTCTATGTAATTGAGCAGCAGAAATCAAACAGATATTTCAGTCCACAGCATTTTATTGAGAAAGGAACTGCACACATTTTGATCTTATAATTCACTTGACCTTCAAGCTTATGAATCCTATGGCATGACATCACCCACTGATGTATTCTCATTGCATTCTTTGAAAAAAAATAAAAAAACTGGCAAATAACTTCCCCCAACTCCCAGTTTTCTGACAGATCTAGTTACCAATTCTCAGCCCAATCTCTCAACAGAGATCCCCTAATTCATCCTGATGTTGTCTGAAAGTTCCCTGTCCTGCTGTCAATGCTGAATCCTTTTCTTTGCTTTCCCTTTCCTTTGCTTTTACTATTTAAACTCCCTTTGATGAATTTATTCCTCACAGATGTGATTGGGTATTTGATGATACCATTAATGACTCCCTTCTGTTTATTGACCTGGTCTGGCAGTGGCTCCTGAGTGTGGTACGATACCAATAAATCATGTGCTGCAAACCAATGTAAACACAAGGCGTGACCTCTCAAAGGTGCCATCATCACAAAAACGTAATTCTGTGCTTCATATGTGCTATCACTACGATGTGTGCTCTCCCTCACTTTAAATTTTGTTCCTGCGCTTCAATTTCACCTCCATTTCAGCAGCAACCTGCATTTATATAATGCCTTTAACATGGTAAAAAGTCCCAAGGCATTTCAGAGGAGTGTCATCAAGCAAAATTTGACATTGGGCCACATAAAAAGCCAATAAGATAGGCCACCAATTGCTCAGTCAAAGAAGTAGATTTTAAAAGGTGGAGAGGTTTAGAAAGGGAATTCCAGAGCTTAGGACCTAGGCAGCTGAAGGCATGCCGCCAATTGTAGTGAATAAAGGCTGAGCTTCACCAATTTCTAAAAGAAAAATCGAAGAGAAACCATGAGACAGTAATCTCATATCATCGATCAGTTAAAAGTCACACGCTGCTCCAACTTGACACTTCTAGCTTAAGACCTCCTCTTTACCCTTTAATAGGATTAGAGCTGAGTACCAACTGAAAAAAAGATTGAAATAACCTCTTAAATGGTCTCATCAGAGACAGCTACAGATACTCAGTGATTCTCCCCTTTACACACTCTATCAGTGCTCCCTGGGCATTCTCAGTGCTCTATTCTGTTCCAATTCCTTCTTTCATGGAACGTGTCTGTGCAGCCGGACTGATATCGCATATATGGTTTTTTTTTTTTATTCTTGTCATGCACAGCAATGCGCTTTACAGATGGGAGTGTTCACTTTGCTGTCCTGCATTATGGGAATGGGAGCCAATAACACCGATACTGTAAAATTTGGAATCTTCTCAGTGTTGGCCTCTCCTAACTTGTTGGGCCTGGAACAATGCTTCACCATTGGCCCACTGAAGTAAATCAAGGTGCAGCCTGATGGAACAGGCTGTGAGAAAGTATGTTGATCAGACATGGCCAACCTAAAACAAAAAGCTATCTAAAAGCTGACAAACAGCTTCACCAAAGGGAGCACAGTTCTTGTGAAGCTGATAATTCAATGATGGCCATGATTGTGAGCCTGTGACTGATGTGAACAACCAGCAACATGAATTTTGGAACTTAATGAAGTACGTAAAAGTGTTTCATTGGCTCTAAAGCATTTTGAAATGACCTGAGGTAGTGAAAGATGCTATATAAATGAAAGATTGCCTCAGTGTTTTTTGTGCTGTCAGCATCTCCAATATTCCTCATTTAAAATTGGGGGGGTGGGATCCCAATAATGTGAAAGTCTGAAGGAAAGAAAGAACAAAATGATATGTAACATAATCTCATTTTGAATACTTACATAAAGCAACTGTAACAAGGTGAACAAATTATATATTTCCAGTGTATGTGGAACATATTCTAAATATTTTGGGCTAGAATTCGATGCAGTAGGACCTTAACAAACTGAAATCCTAAAAGTTGATGGCCAGAATTTTTCAGCCCCATTGGCATCGGGTGTCATGACAAGTGGTAGCGGGTGAAACATGGCAAGAACACCAAAAGTTTGCTTCCGCTCCAACCGTCAATAGTGGGCTGCATTTCCCACTGCCGCACGTCAGAAACGTCACTTTAATACATTTGCAATTAGTTATAAGCCTTGCTCACCAGAATCAACCTCCCCCCACCACCGTCAAATTTACCGGCCACGTCAGCATGACTTCAGAACAGTGTGCTTCACAACTGCCTTTAAAAGGCCTGCACCTGGTGACCTGAACTTCGAGGGGAACTCGGAGGTGAGTGCACACAACATTGTACAGCACCAGGCAAGTTGTGTTTTTCCAGGCTGGCTTTCAGTGCGGTGCCAGGGCAAGGGTTCCAATGCGGGTCAGGCCGGGGCAGGGGTGGGGGTGGTGGAGGGCCAGGCAGCACAGACTGAAGGAAAAACACAAGCATATGCTGGGTGGGGGGGAAAGAGGGTGGGGGCTGAGAGAAGCAGCCACGCACTTGGAAAAGCTTGTCAAAAGTGAGCATTCTGGAGTAGCTGAGGCTGTTCAGCTGCAGCTCCATTGACATGCTTGGAGTTGGGTCTCTGGAGCTTAGCTTCCCACCCAAGCAACGCAAAACGATGAATGTGCCACTAATGCTCCAGATCTTTTCACCCCTCGGGCACAGTCTGAAGATTGATGTGCATTTTAGGGTGCAGCAGAGAAATTGGCTGACTTGCTAAGTTGTAGAATACCCTTGCGAAAGGTGGCCATGGCACAGTCACTGGTGGAGGCGCTCACATCCCCTTGCAATGTCTTTATTAAGGTTTGGACAGTACCCATCATGGTTCAAGCTAACAGTGCAGCCTTGTAGCACAGTTTAGGAGAATGCCTGTACCTGAGCTGAGAGGACAGCATGCAGTCCAGTGGCTGAAGCTGCCACTAATCGGTCAAGTGGAGTGGGGCGGAGATGGGCGGGGCTTCGGATAGCCATGAAGTGCACTACACATTGGCCATCCAAGCGGTGGCCAGCACTCTTCTGCATGCATGAAGGGGCCTTCAGGCTTAACAAAAGGAGGTTCTTAGGACAAATATGCTAACCCATGCTACGCTCTCTTTGATCCTGCAGGAGTAAAGCATCAGGCTCATGAAGCCTGGTGATTTAGCGGTATGCCTCATGGCTTACAGGGAGCAGAGAAGAAGAAGATGACAGCTGGGGGGGTGGGGGGGTGCCTGGCTCAGCAAAGGGAGAAGCACTACCTTCAAGATGAAGGGGCAGCAGGGCCTGCTGGGAACGCAGCTGAAGATCCACAGTGAGCCATCACTCGTAGGCGCCTAGCTAGACCCAAGGTCCATAGGCAGTGCCTGTCATTCCCATGGATGACGGAGAACCAGTGCCGTCAAAGACTGTGCATGTCTTCGGAACTGGTTGGTCACATATGCCACCTTCTGCAGGATTTGGCGCCACAGGGACATGGAGGGCATCCAATGCCAATGGCCATGAAAGTTACCATGGTGCTCAAGTTTTATGCCAATGGCTCCTTCCAGGGCTCCACAGGTGACATGTGCGTGATCTCGCAAGCCTCCACACGCAAGCGTACCCAGGAAGTCATGGACAACATCTTCGCAAAGGCACAGAACTTTGTGCATTTCACCCAGGATCAGGAAAGCCAGGAAGCAAGAGTGCTGGGATTTGCACTGATCTTAGGTTTTCCACAGGTACAAGATGCCATCGACTGCACTCACATGGTGCTTAGATCTCTGTGGCAACAAGCAATCAACAACTTCAACTGCAAGGGCATCCACTCGCTGAATGTTCAGCTGGTGTGCGACCACCACAAACGCATCTTGCCCACAATTCCCAGGGAGCATCCATGGCTCCTATAACCCTCAGATCCCTGATGTTTTCCAGGATCCAGAGAGGCTGCAGGGTGGGTTCCTCCGGGACAAGGGCTACCTATAAAGGACGTGGCCGAATGCACCCCTGCGGCTGCCTCAGACTGCTGCAGCAACGGTACAATGAGGCTCATGCTGCAGCTCGCACCTTAGTGGAATAAACCATCAGGATGTTGAAAATGAGGTTCCGGTGTCTCGGCAGGCCTGGTGAAGCCCTGCAATGCAGTCCACCAAAGGTGTCATGCATCACTGTCACTTGCTGTGTGCTCCACAATCTGGTGCTACAATGGAGCGAGGACTTGACTGAGGAGGAGATGGAAGAGCTGCATGTCTCCTCATCTGTGGAGGATGTTGAAGGGGATGATGGTGAGGAGGTCCTTGAAGGTGAGGATGTCAGCGATGAGGCCATCGCACTGTCCAGATGAGGCAGGCGTGCTCGAAAGATCCTCATAGGATGGTGACGAAATGCACTGAGGACAGTCCTCACCATGCATTTATGAATGTTTCACTCTTGTCTGGCTGATGGCAGTGCACATACCCTCAGTGCTCAAGCTCATGTCATGGAGATGCTGCGGAGGCCCTAATAGTCTCTAGGTTCCAGGAAGATGATGATGATTTACAGTGAGGACACTCCATAGATCTTCACATTGCCTCTGTTAGAAACACAGGAACATAGAAACTAGGAGCAGGAGTAGGCCATTTGGCCCTTTGAGCCTGCTCCACCATTCAATATGATCATAGTTGATCCTCTATCTCAACACCATATTCCTGCTTTCTCTCCATGCTCCTTGATGCCCCTAATATCCAAAGATTTATCAATTTCTTTCTTGAATCTACTCAGTGACCGGCCTCCACAGTCTTCTGTGGTAGAGAATTCCATAGGATGGCCACCCTCTGAGTGAAGAAATTTTTCCTCATCTCAGTCCTAAATGGCCTGCCCCATATCTTGAGACTGTGGCCCCTGGTTCTGATTCACCAACCAGGGGAAACATCCTTCCTGCATCCAGTCTGTCCAGCCCTGTTAGAATTCTATATGTTTTGTTCAGATTCCCCCTCATTCTTCTAAACTCCAGTGAATATAGGCCCAGTTGAACCAATCTCTTCTCATACGACAGTCCTGCTATCCCCTGTAGCAACCTTCTCTGCACTCCCTCTATGGCAAGTATATCCTTTCTTAAGTAGGGAGACCAAAACTGCACGCAACACTCCAGGTCTCACCAAGGCCTTGTATAACTGCAGTAAGACATTCCTACTTCTGAACTTAAATCCTCTTGCCATGAAGGCAATACCATTTGCCTTCCTAATTGCTTGTTGCACCAGCCTGTTTACTTTCATTGATTTGTGTACAAGGACACCCAGATCCCTTTGTACATCCACATTTCCCAATATATCACCATTTAAATAATTCTCTGCCTTTCTGTTTTTCGCACCAAAGCATATAACTTCACATTTATTCACTATAGTGCATCTTATCTAAACAAACAACTTATCTAAATTGCCGAAGCCTCCTTGCATCCTCCTCATAACTCACAGCATCGCCAAGTCTTGCGTCATCAGCAAACTTGGAAATATTGCATTTGGTTCCCTCATCCAAGTCATTTATATATATTGTGAATAGCTGGGGCCCAAGCTCTGATCCCTGTGGTACCCCACTAGGTTCACCTGGAAAAAGACCCATTTATTCCCACTTTCTGTTTTCCGTCTGTCAACCAATTCTCAATCCATGCCAGTATATTACCCCCAATCTCATGTATTTTGCCTACAGTCTCTTTTATGTGGGACCTTATCAAAAGCCTTCTTGAAATCCAAATACACCACATCCACTTATCAATTCTCCCTTATCAATTCTACTAGTAACATCTTCAAAAAACTCCAGTTGATTAGTTAAGCATGATTTCCCTTTCATAAACCCATGCCAGCTTGTCTGACCCTTATGATGTTTTCCAAGTGTTCTGTTACAATGTCTTTCATAATAGACTCTAGCATCTTCCCCAAAGCTGATGTTAGGCTAATTGGTCTGTAATTCTCCATTTTTTCTCTCTCTCCTTTTTTAGATAATGGTGTTACATTTGCCACCAATGCATTCAATATCTCCAAGGCCACTTCCTTTAGTACTCTGGGATGTAGATTATCTGTTAATGTCTGACTCCTGTCTAGCTGAGGGCAGCTTGCTTGAGCTCTGTGATCAGGGTCATATCATGGAGACTCATCCGTGAAACTTTAAATGCACCTGATCCTTCATCAGCCTTCAGCATCTGTTCCCTTCAGGAGAACAGCGTCACTGGTCACAGATGCTGAAGAGATGGGGGCCAGCCCTGCCTTAAAGCTGCTGAGAGCACACAGAGAGAATGATGGAACTCTGTGACACCTGCCCACAACATTCTGGCAGCAATGACAAGCACCGTCGAGGTGCAGACATCACTAATATGTCCAGAGAGTGTGAATCCAGACCATTACTTTGGTCTGAAGGCTACACATGGCACAGGGAAGAGGCCCTGGACTGAGACACCTGCCTTTATCTTGTGCAGAAAGGTTTCACATCTGAGTGACATAAACACTGCTCATCAGAACAAGGAACCATAGACAGGGAGACATTCTTGGGAGTGTATTTACAATAGTGAACATTATGTACAACTTATTAACACCCATGCACAGGCTGTGCAATTACATCATCTTAGCCTTCCTAACCCTGTCTTGGTGCTCCCCCAGTGTCCACAGCGGAGGTGGAGACTGCATGATAATTACTATGCTCTATCTGTAATGACCTTGGCAGGCCTCCTCTGCAGGGCTGAGA
The DNA here is from genome assembly GCF_017639515.1 of Carcharodon carcharias. Classification (NCBI taxonomy): domain Eukaryota; kingdom Metazoa; phylum Chordata; class Chondrichthyes; order Lamniformes; family Lamnidae; genus Carcharodon; species Carcharodon carcharias. Next base: position 112,179,111 of record NC_054473.1, read on the forward strand.
CCTGGAGGGCCACGGCCTGCTTTCAGGGTCGTGCTGGCAGTGGCACTCTTCTTGGCCTGTGAAGCTGGAGCTGGGAAGAGGGGATTCAAATGGGCTGCACACTCCTAGAGTCACCTGGGTTGATGACCCTTGGGTGTGGAGCTGCTGATCCTCCTCCCTATAGGTGCCTGACGGCCCCTGGCTGACTCCTTGATGTGAAGGGGAAGCTGGAGAGAGATTGAGCTGCCCCGCACCCCTCTCGCATTGACACTGTTGGATGCCAACTATGGCATCAGCGATAGAGTTTAGGCTGAGCAGCAGTGCAGGGCCGATGTCCTGGACCAAGGTCTTAACAGCAGCCGCTATCCTTCCAGTATTAACCTCGGTGCATGGCATGCTGGCGCCATCACCTCTGACTGAGGGTGGAAGGATTTCTCCATCATGCCTTACAATCTGAGGAGTGCAGCGGACATCCCTACCTGATGTTCCGGAGCTTACCTTTGCAGCTCCAACAACTGAGGTATGACTGAGTCCAGAGGCTCTTCATTTGACTTGGACTTAGCAGGTTTCTGGCCTGCAGCAGTCCTCCAAGTGCGGGAGACCTGGGAAGTTCCTGTTGTGCCACCTGCTCTGGATCAGACAGTGCAATGTGCTCACCAGATTGTGACCCGGAGACTAATCTAAAGCTAGGTCCCACAGAGGTGTGTGTCTCTGCGCTGGTGGAGGGTGTGAGTGAGCATTATGATGGGTCTTCAATGAGGGTGTCATCAGATTCTTCTTCCGAGGTGTCTTCGGGGCTTGAGTCGAGGACCTGGCTCGTGGAGCTCCTTGGTTGCTTCCCAGATGTGCCAGCGATAACAAGGAGAGATAATTAGCGCTTGGCAGGGGTCTGCAGAACAGGGGAACTCACTCACAGCATGGTTGTCTGGTAGATGTTGCACTGCTGGATCCTCACTTGGTTGAGCAGCACTGACCTCACCCTCAGCACAGGAATGGTCCAGATCATTGCTGGCCAGCTGGATGAGTCTATTTTCAAAGTCTGTGAGGACCTTGATTTCAGGCATTCCTCTACCAGTCTGCAACCTCTCCCTTTGGTTGTGTGCCAGCTTGTCCTGCATGAATACAGATGGAGAGACGGTAAGCAGGACGCTTGCCAGGCCACATATTAAGGATGCTTGGCATTTGTGGATGGTGAGTGGTGCCATGGATGGGATGAGGACAATGAAGGTGTGTGTGAGAGAATGAATGGTGATGTCCCTTGAACTGGCAGTGACTGAGGTCCCTGTGGACGTTTGATGGGTTTGTGAGTGTGTGAGTTGAGAGTGATAAGAAGAGTGACTGACCCCAATGGAATGGAGGAGATCATTCATCCTCTTTCGGCACTGGGTGGCTGTCCTCTTTTGCAGGGTGTTGGCGCTGACCACCGCTGCTACCTCCTCCCATGATAGATTGGCAGCCTTTCTGGCTTGTTATGGTGCAGAGTGGAGGTAGAGGACTTCTTGGCGAGCCTCTACTGCATCCAGTAGGTGCCCGAGGGAGGTGTCGCTAAATTTTGGGGCAGCATGTTTCCTCCCTTTGGCAGCCAAGACTTTCCAGAAGCTTCTGATCCCTTAGAAAGTGCTAGATTTGTGCCCTTTAAATATGGCACTTGGATTACTGAAGGCCTGAGGTCACAGCGGGGCGGCCGAATCAGAGGCTGCCTGCCAGCAATCTGGCATGTTTCCTGGAAATGTATTATTAATGAGGCTGGGAATGGGACAATACAACGCGAAAACCCAGCCAGCTGGTAAAACGTCCTTTTTCCTGCCCGCTATAGTACTTAGTGCAAACCTGAGACCATTCCACCCGATGTGACTGGTGTAGTGCTTCAAGTGTAGAGTTTTACACAGAAACGAAGTTCCAGTGCTGGCACCAACGGATGTTACATCTCAAAGTAAAGGAGCACGTATAAAGTACATGTTTGAATTCATTCATGTTAACACTGCCTGGAATAATGTATCCAAAGCATGTTTGGATTGAGACTATGATCTTTACAATTTATGGAATGTACCTATCGATTGCATTTGTATTTAATTTGGTTTGCATATGAATAAAGCTAATTTTTGAAGGACAAAAATTGCAGTTGTAGCATTTACCTTTCACATCTTTATGTGCTTTTAAGTCAATCAATTACTTTTGAAGTGTAGTCACTACTGTTACATGGGCAAATAAAGTAAGACATTGTAGTAATTACGGTTTTATTTAGTGTAATGTACCTTTAAGAATAATACTTGTTAGGCAAGATCACATGACCAGTAGTAACCAATAGGAGAGTAGCATGGGCAACCTCAGCAGTCAATGTAGAGATAGAGTTGGAGTTGAAAGCACACGTGTTGTTGCTGCTGAGTACATTGTAAATAAACTTAAAGTTTCCACCCAAGAAGTGTCTGCAGATCAACTCTATCATTAATAGTACAACTCGGCCACCCTATAACAGACATTCAAATATTCAAAGCAAAAATATTGGTGTTGCATTTCTGGAGGGCTTGAAATGTGCTCCTCCAGAAAATGTAGAATCTTATAATCTAAAACTGCTGTTTTGTGGTTGCTTCAAGCATTATTATAGTCCATAGTAAATAGATTATCGGACTAAAAAGTGGCAAAAACAGATGGCATTTGGAAATTTAAAGACAGCTCTTTCTCTAAAGTTACCTCAACAGTCACTCACTCACATCCAACTCCACCATCCCCTTGCCATTCATTCCCCTCTGACCCAATTCAGAGGTACTGCACTCCCTCACTCTATCATGGAGAAGTGCTTCCTCCTCCAATCCCAGCTCACACTGGTACTCTCCTCCATTTCCACCCTCAAGATCAGTTTGGCGGTCTTATCCTCCCCTCCAACCCTGTTCAAGCTGCTACCCTTCTCCCACCCCAGTTTAAGCTGGAAATCAATTTCCCGCTCTCTAATTCAAGTTGATATTCTTTGAACACTACAACTTTTTAAATTCAAGCTGTTCCTTCCCATAGGAATATAGGAATAGGACAAGGCCATTTAGCCCCTCAAGCCTGTTCCACCTTGCCATTCAATGAGATCATGGCTAATCTGCAACCTAACCCTATAAACCCACTTTGCCTTTAATCTCTTGGGCTAACAAAAATTTATCAATCTCAGTTTTAAAATCAATCGCAGTTTGCGGAAGAGAATTCTAAATCACCACCCTTTGTGAAGATATTTTCCTAATTTCAATCCTAAAAGGTCTGGCTCTAATTTTTACACCATGCCGCTCGTTCTTGACTCTCTAACCAACGGAAATAGTTACTCACTATCTACCCTTTCTGTTCCTGTTAATATCTTGAAACTTCGATCAAGTTACTCCTTAGCCTTGCAACTTCCAGAGACTACAATCCAGTTTGCATAATCTTTCCTCCCAGGGCCTGAATCTTGTGCTCGTCGAGCGCGTGCCAGTGGCGGGGCTGGAAGTGGAAGTGAAATGTGCTTCCGGCTGTGATTGGCCCCCAAATGTAATTTCATGCTGGCTGGCCAATTAACGGACAGCCAGCATGAAACGCGCACTGAGAAAGGCTTGGCAATGCCGGAGGGTGGCATGAAGAGGGCGGGCGCCGAATAAATGAGGCGCAGGTGGGCGCTTCTAACGAGATCCCCGAAGGCAGGCAGCTGCTGCGGAGCTGCCTCAGGGAGCTGCAATCCTGTACAGATTAAATGAGAAGAGGAAAATGCAGCGAACTGTGTCTATGCAGCATATTCAAGAACCTGACAGCAGAACTCAAAAAATCATTAGCCCCCAGACATCTGTTTTTATTATGCTTCACCCTGGACATTTCATCCCACTCTGGATTGAGGTTGTAGCAAAAACGTGAAGACTGCCAGGCCAATCAGCCCATCCTCCAACCACAGAAGTGGGCGAGCCACGGAAAATCACTTTTAATTGACTCCTTAATGGGCTTAACTGTTGTAAATGGAAGCGTGCCCGCCGAGCAAAATATCATGCAAGTGCTCAATAACGTCGGGTCATGTGCCCGATATCTTCTCATGCGATTTCATGCTCTGTCGGGTCAGGCACGCGTCTGCTCAAGCGACACAGAATTCTGCCCCAGGTGGCACCCTGACAAATATACGTCACACTCCCTCTAAGGCCAATATATCCTTTCCAAGACATAGTGCCTCAAAGTGTTCACAGGGCTCCAGGTGTAGTTGAAATAGTATTCTGTATAGCTGAAGTATGGCTTCCACTGCGTTGTATTCCTGTCCTCTATATGCAAAGACCAGCATTCCATTAGCCTTTGTGATTAATTCTTGTACCTTTTCTTGACATTTTAATGACCTATATACCTGGATCCTAAAGTATCTTTCGACATCCGTTGTTTCTAGCTTTTCACCATTTAGAAAATACCCTTTTCTATCCGATAAAAACAAAAAACTGCGGATCCAAAACAAAAACAGAAATACCTGGAAAAACTCAGCAGGTCTGGCAGCATCACTCTATCACATACACCTTCATTGTCCTCATCCCGTCCATGGGACCACTCACCAACCAGACAGGCCAGGTATACTTATCGTCTGGCCTGGTAGGTGTCTTGCTTACACTGTATCCATCGCTATTTATACAGGACAAGCTGGCACACAACAAAAGGGAGAGGTTGCAGACTGGTGGAGGAATGCCTGAAATCAAAGTCCTCACAGACATTGAAAACAGACTCACTTAGCTGGCCGGCAATGATCTGGACCATTCCTGTGCTGACGGAGAGGTCGGTGGTGCTCAACCAAGCGAGGATCCAGCAGTGCAACATCCATCAGATAACCATCCTGTGAACAGTGTGTCCTGTTTCACAGGCCAGTGCCATGCACTAATTATCTCTCCTTGCTTTTGCAGGCACATCTGGGAAACAGCTGAGGAGGTCCATGGCCCAGGTCCTCGACTCAAGCCCCGAAGACACCTCAGAAGACAAATCAGCTAAAACCCTCACTGAAGACCCATTACAGTGCACGCCCACACCCTCCACCAGCGCAGAGACACAAACCTTGGTGGGACAAAGCTTTACAGTAGCCATGGGGTCATAATCTGGTGAGCACAATGCACTGTGTGATCCACAGCAGGCAGAGGCAGGGACCTCCCAGATTTCTGGCACTTGAAATCTGCTGAGTTTGAGTCAGATGGCAAACCTCTGGACTTGGTCATACCTCAGTTGCTGGAGCTGCAAAGGCAAGCTCAGAAACATCAGTAAGGATGTCTGCACTCCTCAGGTTGCAAGGCACAATGGAGGAGTCTGTTGTCTTCAGTTTGAGGTGATAGCGCCGGCATGTCAATGCACCAAGGTCATGTGAGAGGGGTGCAGGGTAGCTCAATTTCACTTCAGCTTCCCTTTCTCCTCAAGGAATCAGCCAGGGGTCCTTGGGTACCCATTGGGAGGGTGTAGCAGTCAGCGGGCTGCCTCCACATCTGCTGTGGATGTCGCAGGAGCAGCAAGACATAGTGGCAGAGTTAGGAAGGTTAAGGAGATGGAGTTGCACAGCCTGGGCATGGGTGTTAATCACTTACACATAATGTTCACTACTGTAAATAAACTCCCAAGAATGTCTTCTTGCCTATGGCTCCCTGTTCTGATGATCAGTGTTCGTATCACTCACACGTAAAACCTTGGTCCCTGCGCAAGACAGAGGCAGGTGTCTCAGTCCAGGGCCTCTTCACTGTGCTTTGTGTAACCTTCCCAGCACACTGACGGTGTGCCTTCACAGTCACTGGACACATCAGTCATGCCTGCACCTCGATGGGGCTTATCATTGCTGCCAGAATGTCCTGGGCTGGCGGCACTGAGTTCCGTCATTCTCTCTGTGTGCTCCCAGCACCTTTGAGGTGCGGCTGGACCTCATCTCATCAGCATCTGTGTCTGGTGACAGTGAGGTCCTGAAAGGTTCAGCTCACGAAGGATGCCATAGGATCAGGAGAAGTTAAAGTTTCCCCACTGCACCTCCATGATATGACCCTGTTCACAGAGTGCAAGCAAGGTGCCATCAGCTAGAATGGAGTCAGACATTCACATAAGTTATGTGAGGATCTATGGAGTGTCCCCACTGCATATCATCATCATCCTCCTGAATGTAGGGACTATGGGCATCTCCCGTGTCTCCATGACAGAAGCCTTATCACAGAGGGTACATGCACTGCCATCAGCCAGACATGAGTCAAACAATCATAGGTGCAATGTGAGAATCTATGGTGTCTCCTCACTGCATGTCATCATCAGCCTCCATGAATCTAGCAGCTAAGAGGGTCTCCTGAGCAGGCCTGCCTTGTCTGGCCAGAACGGGGGCTTCATTGTCATCATCGTCACCTTCAAGGACCTCCTCACCCTCATCCCCATCGACGTCCTCCTCATCAGAGGAGAACCTCCAACTCCTCCATCTCCTCCTCAGCCGGCTCTTGTCCGCGTTGCAGCGCCAGGTTGTGAAGGGCGCAGCAGATGATGACAATGTGGGACACCCTCTGTGGATTATATTGCAGGGCTCTACCAGGCCGGTCCAGGCCTCATTTTCAGCATCCCAATGGTCTGCTCCACCAAAGTGCGAGTTGCAGCATGAGCCTCGTTATAACTTCATTCTGCTGCAGTCTGAGGCCACCGCACAGGTGTCATCAGCCACGTCCTCTGTGGGTAAACCTTGTTCATTAGGAGCCAACCCTGCAGCCCCTGTGGACCCTGGAAGATGTCAGGGATCTGAGACCCACTGACAATGTAGGAGTCGTGGACACTCGCTGGGAACAGTGCTCAGATCTGCAGGATGCAGCTGAACATTCAACGAATGGAAGCCCCTGCTGTTGATGTAGTTGACTGCTTGTTGCCATGGAGATCTAAGCGCCACGTGAGTGCAATTGATGGCACCCTGTACCTGTGGGAAACCTGAGATCTGGGCAAATCCCAGCACTCTTGCATGCTGGCTTTCCTGATCACAGGAAAAATGCACAAAGTTGTGTGCCTTCGCGAATATGGCTTCCGTGACCTCATGGATTCCTTTGTGGGTGGAGGCCTGCAATATCCCAGAAGTCGCCCATGGAGCCCTGAAAGGAACCACTGGCATAAAAACTGAGCGCTGTGGTCAACTTTCACAGCCACTGGCAATGGATGCCCTCCATGTCCCTGTGGCGCCAAATCCTGCAGCAGGTTGCAGATGTGAGCTACCAGTTCCCTAGACATGTGCAGTCTTCGGTGACACTGGTTCTTGGTCATCTGCAGGAATGAAAGGCGGTGTCTATAGACCTTGGGCCTAGCTAAGCACTGATCAGCAATGGCTTGCTGTGGCACTTTCAGCAGCACGCAGGGGAGCCCCAGCAGCCCCCTCCTTCCTGAGTGTGCTGCTCCTTCCTCTGCCCAGACAGACGCCTCCGTCTCTCTTTTCTTCATCTCTGCTCCCTGTAAGCCATGAGGCATGTGGCTAGTTCACCAGGCTCCGTGCTCCTGATGTGCTCCGCCTGCAGGATGAAACAGAGAGACACATGGGTTAGCATGGGTGTACTAAGAACTATTTGGTTAAGTCTGAAGACCCCTTAACGCATCCCGGAGAGCGCTGACTGCCACTTGTATGGCCAGAGTTTAGTGCACTGCATGGTTGCCCGAAACCCCATCCTCCTCCACCCCACTCCACCTGGCCAATTGGTGGCAGCTTCGGCCATTGGATTGCATGCTGTGGTCTCAGCTCAGGCTCAGTCATTCTCCTAACCCGCACTGCAAGGCTGCACTGTTAGCTTGAACCATGGGGGAGACTAGTCCAGACCTGAAAGATGAGATTGCAAGGGACTGTGAGCACCTCCGCCAGTGACTGCTTCACGGCCAGCTTTCGCAAGGAAATTGTACAACGTGCCCAGTCATCCAACTGTTCTGCAGTACACTAAAATGCTCATTAGTTTGCAGTCTGTGCCCGAGGGGTGAAAAGCTCTGGAGCATTTGGTGGCAATTTCATGCCTCTGCATTGCTTGAGTGGGCAGATAAGCTAGAAGCCCGACTCCAAGCATATCAATGTCACTGTGCCTGGGCTTTCTCAGCTGCAGAGGAATGGTCACTTAATTCAAGGTTTCCCTAATGCATGGCCTCTTCTCTCCCCCCACACGTGCTTGTGCACTACCATCAACTGCTGTGCAGCCCTTGCCACCCCCCACCCTGCAACTCGCCTCAACCGCAGTGCCGCCCTTGTCCCAGCACCGCACTGACAGCCAGCCAGCAAAATGTGACTAGCCTGTGCCCTCGTCTGAACATGAGGCGCCTCAACCTTGAGATCAAACAAGCTACCCTCGTGATCACTGCGCAACGTTACTGTGCACCCACCTCTGAGTTCCCTTCGAAGTGCAGCTCATCGGGTGCACGCCTGTTATGAAACGCCGACATGCTCGGATGATCCAGTGTGGGGGGATGATTCTGGCAAGCTGGACTTCTAATGATATGCAGCTGTATTACAATGAAATTCCCAATGTGCAGCAGCAGGAAACGCGGAGCAGATGATTGCAAACTGGTTTCACGGTGTCGTGAAACTGATTTTTGGCCTTCCCACCACATTGCCCGCTCACGCTGCCAAACACGCCGGCCACCAGTGGGAGCGGATGATTCTGCCCTTTGCCTCCTTCCACTCAGCCAATTTCTTAAATGGGTCAACAATTTACCTTCAGTTCCTTGCAATTCAACTTTAGCTAAAAGTCTTTACCTAAACTGCCTTCTGGAAGTCCATATAGATAACATCCATAGACATTCCTCTGTCCATTACTTTAGTCACCCATCTTTAAAAAATTCAATCAGGTTGGTCAGGAACTACCCAACCTCACAAATTCATGCTGCCTCCCTGATAGGTTGACAATGTTCAAGGTTTTCAGTTACTCTATCCCTAATTGCAGACTCCGCCACCATCCGACTAAACCCAGTTTGAGCTGGGACTCCTTCCCCATCCCAATTAGTGCTGGTGTTCTCCTTCCTCCCTTCCCCAAAGGACCATGCCCAGCTTCTTTCCCCTTCCGTTCATCTTCCTCCCCAGTGCACTCTTTGCTTCCTCTTCATTGCCATCCACTTCCCGTCCCTTCATCGTTAAACAATTCCCTTTCCCACTCACTGGCAACCATTCCCTGACCTCTTTCCCTTCGGTGTTCTTCCCCATGAGAGTCTTGTTTCTATTGTCGGATATTATTCATGCCACTGCACACCGACGCAAAGATGGCAGGAATCGCATTCTTAGCTCTCGTAGGAGCAACATCGAGGGGAGAGGGGACAGAGTTGTAATGATTTTCTCCAACAAACCTTGGTACCTGGAATGAGCCCCAGCTCACTGATGGCTGGCATGTACAGCTGATCAGATTACCTCTTTTTTGTTTGGCCTTCATTTCAATTTTTATTAAAAAAAATGCAGACTGTAAATTTAACGTTGTAGATCATAAGAACTTACTTTTGTGTAGCACCTTTATACATTTCATTTATATATCACACAGCATCACTGCATGGCTGGGGCAGTTGTCCAATCAGCAGCAAGCCGCCCAGTCTTGTCCAGTCATTCAATCTGGGGACGCCAGGAGGACTGTGCCAGAAACTGCCTGAAGGTTACCTGTGCGCTTGGTGTCATGCAAGGGCAGAAAGGAACTGATTCAAACTGTTTGAGATCCAGTGCACTGATTCATAACAAGATTTGCATTGTATATAAATATATACATCAAATATGTGCATTCTGAAGCACTGTCAAGCGCCAGCTGTCGCAGGATATACATTATCTCGCATAACGTTGCATATTTCTGCGTGTATTTAAAGGGACCTTGCACTCCTCCGTCTGAACACTTAGTTTACTTCTAAAATATAGCTGTAAATGTAGCACAACGAGCTTCTCTGTTGCCCTTAATCACTTCCAACTGGTACCTGTAGGCATGAATTCATTCCTTTATAGGGGTCAGTTTCTCAGGCTGATATTTTCTGCATGATATAAATCACTGCTATCAAGGTTCTGCTCAATGGGGACAAACCAATAAATTGCCTGTTTCCTCATCTCTAGCTGAAGGACCATTGATTGCTCTTGCTTGTTTCTCATGTGTCATTATTGCTGATCAGTTTAACTCCCTCTCTCCCTCTCCCAACCCTGACTCATGGGTGGCAGCCAATGTGTTAAGATGATGTGCAGTGTGATGTGTCTGAATGAGCAGCAACAGAATTCTGGCTGGTGCTCCAACTAAGTGCTTTCCTTGTGCTTCTCAGCAGTGTACCAATGAACTCAATTACATTAACCTGCTTGACTACCCCATCCAGTGCATCCACTTTGTTCTACCTCAGAAGTCTGCCTGTTGCCCACCACACCTCTATGCTGCTGAGAACATAAATGATACTCTCATCACTCCAGTGCCCTCTTCACCAAAAATTACAATGAACTTTGAACATCATGATCTCTCCTGCATCCCCAACACTGTCTTCACAAACTTTCAAAAGTGCCCTGTGATCTAATCAATCAATTTTACAGTCTTCACTTTTGCTTGTAAGTTTCTCCCTCCCTTTCCTCAGTGATCTGCCCTGGTCATTTATCCCTGCACACAACTGCTGCCCCTCCAATACTGGCTTACTCCTCCTCCTTCCATCCCACATTCCACTATTTATGGTCACACTTTGACACTGCCCTCTCTTAATTCCTTGGCAGCTTGTTCCCTGCTTTTAAAAGACTTCTAAAACATCCCAGGCTTAGGTCACATTCCTAGCAGTTACACTCAAACTGTGCTGGCACTGACCCCATCAGAATGTGTACGGTCAGTGGGAAAGTACATTTGTTGTAATGGGGCCAATGGATTCTCACACCTGTACACACACATCTTGGGCAAATAGCAGTCCCACACTTGGCGAAATCTCTGCTACCTACAACTGTCCAAGGGCAACCAGGTGGGGTGAGGTTGGGGGGGGGAGCGATGGGGGAGGGAATGGTGAAGCGATAGTGAACGGAACTCGGAGGAGTATTTTTTGTTCCCCTCTTCACCCCCTCAACAAAGGAGTTGATTGTCCCTGTCCAACTTTAATCACTGTCCTGTGCTTCACTGACTTTGCAAGAAGCAGGTAAAGACTATGTCCATACAAGCTTAACCAGGAGCTCCCAGCATTGGACACGGACCAGGCTATCAGGCTCCAATGCTTTTCACATAAATTTATCAGCCAGAATTTTCACCATCAACTGAGCCAAGTTGATGCTTGAGGAATAATTTTCTCCTTTTTAGGTTCACTTGCTCAACAGGAATGCGTATGAGAAATACTGATGGGCATTGCACACCCAGTTTAAATAGGTGTTTCATAAAATGAGGTTGGGCGCTACCAAAACATTTTTATTGTGGGATTTGCCCCACAGTATAGAACTAATCCTGATGAATTGGTAGTGCCACTCAAAGAGGAGAAGATGGTTTGTAGGGAATGGAAAAATGTTACATTGGTCCAGTAGGAAGCACTTTTCTACGAGTGGGACAGAAGAGAGGAACTTTCTCTCAGTTAAATGAATTACAAATGTGGGGCTGAACAATACGCTCCCAAAACAGGAGCAATTTCCGCATCGGGAAACGTATTATCGGGCACAATGGCGTCGGGCAACGTTTCCGATGTCATCACTCCTGTTTTGAATAATAGTGTGCGGGCGGGCTTAAAGGTCAGAACCCTGCCTCCGCTATGGTGATCTCAATGAAAGTGTAATTAAGGTCATTAACAACTCAATTGATTGCCATAATACGCTCTGGAGGCAATAAGGCAGCCTTAGAGTCAGAATCACTTCATGTGGAGAATCTGTTTTTTAATGGGTAAGCTTGTTGGGGCAGGTTCAAAAGCTGCAGCTGAGCACAGAGTCTCAGCTTAACAGTTAGTACAGCAGCGACTGCAGGAATCATTTGAGGTAGAGGCCTTTTCTCGGCTGTGGAGTGCTCTGCTGAGCGCTAGGTTTTGTTCCTGCCCATCTCTTAGGGCTATAATGTACCTCTGACATGTGTGCTTTGTGGTCTCGGTGGGAGACATGAACTCCAGTGATGAGGATTAGGAAGAGGAGGAGAGTGAGAGGAAAACGGGCAGAGCGGGAGGTCCAAAATATGTTGGCGATGTATGAAGGGGACAGAGAGATAGCCTGAGAGTCCGGACCCACACAGAGACCCTCAGCTGAGGCGTAAAAGGTCTTATGCAGCCTCTAAAGTCTACAGGCAGAGATTGAGCTATCAACAATTGTCAGAGACTCAATGCAGGAGAAGACTCAGGCTACCAAGAGCTATCAAGACCCATGGACACATGACTCTGAGACATACTCGCAGGGGAGATCTCCTCCAACTGGGCTGAAGGGGCACCCGATACCTGAGGCTTTGAAGGTTATTGTTGCACTCAGCTTCTTTGCGACAGGCTCATTCCAGTTTGTGGAGACCTCAGTGGCATCACACAACCAGCTGCACATCCTGCACTCAACTTTGAAGCTTGCAAACTGCTCAATTACACTTCTTCTAGAGGCTTTTTACTTGATCCTGTAATAGCTGGGTCCCCTGAGGCTGTCCCGTGCCAGGGTCCCTTTAAAGCACTAACCGTGACCTTGCCCCAGGTCACAGCCTATGACCTCGGAGGACAGACATCCTGCCCTTTAGCATTCATTGGGTGGCACGAAGGCCTCAAATGTGCCCTTCAGCTTGATGAGCCCCAATCAATGTGTTATCGAGCATGTTCCAAAGGCGGGACCGGAAGTCCAAAGGCTGCCGACTTCTGGGTGCGGAACCCACCCTTGGCACCCCAGCATAATATTCGCTCCATGGAAGTGGTTCGATTCCTTAGTACAAATCACTTCACCTTGAGGCACACAAAATGCACAAGAGAATTTGCCTTATTTAAAAGTTGCGATCTATTTTGAAAATAAAGGTAATATTTGCCGTTTGCTACTGAGGGAATTGTGATTTTGATCCTAGAACTGCAGACTTTTATCTGGCTTAGCATCAGTTATCAAAGTACTTGCTGAATTGTTGCTTTGAGGGAAATGCCAGTCCATTCACACGAATATCATTTTTATTGTTCAAAACCTAAGGTTACAACACTGATATTTCTGAATCCTTCACATCAGGAGCAGAAATACAGATGATGAAAGCATATGTAACATGTCAAATTCTATTTGCTGTGTTAGGCTCTTGTTGGAACACAAAGTGGCATATTTTCCCTCAGAATGTCAGCTACACGTGTTGTAGGTCGGAGCCTCCATCTCTAACAGGGGGCTAAAAAAAAGGGGTGCAGGTACTGAGTTGTCTGACCATGTAAATCAGACTTCCATTAACTGAGTCCCTGATTATTGAACATGAATTGCAATCAATCCGGCTCATTCCACTTTATCTCCTGCTCGCAAAAGTGGGGATTCAACTGCCATCATCGCAATCTTCCATTTTTCCCCTCCTCGCATGCCTGTGTGCATCAGCATCCCTTGGTCAAGTGGCCAAGCTTCAGTGGTGAGTGCAAACATTGAATGTTATCAACTATGGAACCTGCTCCTGTTCACAAGTGGAGACAGCAGGTTATGTCATGACACATTCAGGGATATGTCCAATCAGAATTGGCAAATCTAGGAATTGGCTGTGCAGTCTATTTGAACTGAAACTCTACTGAATCTAATAGGCTATGTTTTTTCCTCACACCCAACTGCCTTATCCATGAACTACCCTATATAATCCATCTATTATGTAACGCAACTTGACATTTCTAAATGCAATTTGAGTATTGCTGAAAAAAGAGACATAGGGCGGAATAGTCCCAGATTTGCACCAAATGTAGTGTGGTAGCAGGTGGGAAAGAGGGCGTTTTACCCGCCAGCCACAATGGTGGGTTTTCACACTGTATCGTCCCATTCCCGCCTCATAGGTTATGCATTCCCGGGAAACACACCGGGTCGCTGTTGGGGCGGCCTCTGTTCCACCCACCCTGCCATCAGTAAACGGGGAGCCTTGTTTAAAGGGTGCTCTTGCATGGAGCTAGCACTCTTCAAGGGATAGGAAGCTGTTTGGAACTGATGGCTGCCAAAGGAAGGAAACATGCTGCCCCCAAATTAGTGATGCCTCCCTCGAACACCTACTGGATGCTATGGAGGCCCGCTGCATAGTTCTCTATCTCGCTTTGGGCAAAGAACAGCAAGCAAGGTCACCAATCCAGCATGGGAGGCGGTGGCAGCAGTGGTCAGTGCCAACACCCTGCAAACAAGGACAGCCACCCAGTCCATGAAGAGGATGAATGATCTCTTCCATTCTACCAGGGTAAGTCACTCTTCTCTTCACTCTCTACTCACACACTCACAAACCCATCACACATCCACAGCGGTCTCAGTTGCTGCCAGTTCAAGTGACATCACCATTCACTCTCTCACACATACCTTCACCTGCACTGTGGATCATGTCCTCATCCCGTCCATGGCACCACTCACCACCCACACATGCCAGGCATCCTCATCTGGCCTGGCAGGGGTCCTGCTTACACTCTCTCCATCTGTATTCATGCAGGACAAGCTGGCACACAACAAAAGGGAGAAGTCACAGACTGGTGGAGGAATGCCCGACTAGAAGGTCCTCACAGACTTTGAAAATAGATTAATTCAGCTGGCCGGTTGGACAGTTCCTGTGCTGATGGTGAGGTCGGTAGTGCTCAAACAAGTGAGGATCTATCAGTGCAACATCCATCAGACAAACATGCTGTGAGTGAGTTCCCTGTTCCGCAGTTCCCTACCTTGCACTAATTATCTCTCCTGGCTTTTGCAGGCACATCTGGGAAGCAGCCAAAGATGTAGACAACCCAGGCCCTTGACTCAAGACCCGAAGGTGCCTCGGGAGAAGAATCTGATAACACACTCAATGAAGTCCCATCACAGCGCTCACCCACACCCCTCACCAGCGCAGAGACACACACCTCAGTGGGATCCAGCTTTATAGTAGCTTCTGGCTCACAATCTGGTGAGTAAATCGCACTGGCTGAACCACAGCAGGCGGCGGCAGGGACTTCCCAGATCCCCAGCATTCGGAGGACTGCTGGAGGCCAGAACTTTGCTGAGTCCGAGTCAGATGATGAACCTCTGCACTTGGTCATGACTCAGTTGCTGGAGCTGCAAAGGCAACTAGGGAATATCAGGGAGGGATGTCCGCTGCACTCCTCAGAGTGCAAGGCACGATGGAGGAGTCCATCAGTCTTCATGCTGAGGTGATAGCACTGGCATGCCAATGCACAGAGGACAACACTGGTAGGGTGGCGGCCATCACAGAGACCTTGGTCCAGGACATCTGTCCTGCACTGCTGCGTGGGGTGAACTCCATCGCTGACGCCATAGTTGGCCTCCAACAGTGTCAACACGAGAGGGGTGCGGGGCAGCTCAATCTCACTCCAGGTTCCCCTTCTTCTCAAGAAGTCAGGCAGGGGTCCACAGGCACCCATAGGGAGGAGGATCAGTGGGTACACACCGGGCCATCCACTCCACTAACCTTCCGAATCCCCTCTTCCTGTAACCCCAGCAGCTCCAGCTCCACAGGTCAAGGGGGGTGCCAATGCCACACAGCAGGACCCTGAAAGCAGGCTGAGGCCCTTCAGGTCTTGGCCCTCCAGAGGACGCCCTTCAAGGTCATCACAGACAAGGCATAGCAGCCAGCAGGCTGTCTCCAACCCCACTGTGGATGTCATGGAGTACCAAGATGTAGCGGCAGGGTTAGGAAGTTAAGAAAATGCAGTTTCACCATGTGGATATGGGCATTAATCACTTGTACATATTGTTGATTCTTGTAAATAAACTCCCAACAATTTCACCCTGTCTATGGTTCCTTGTTATGATGAGCAGTTTTTGTGTCAGTCTGAAGTGAAAGTTTGATTCCTGCACAAGATCAAGGCAGATGTCTCAGTTCAGGGCCTCTTCCCTGTGCTTTGTGTAACCTTCCCAGCACACTGATGGTGTGCCTTCACAGTCACTGGATACATCAGTCATGCCTGCACTCGATGGAGCTGATTATTGCTGCCAGAATATCCTGGGCCAGCGGCACAGAGTTCCATCATTCTCCCTGTCTGCTCCCAGCACCTTTGAGGTGCGGCTGGACCCCCATCTCCTCAGCATCTGTGTCTGGTGACAGTGCGGTCCTGAACGGTTCAGTTCACGAAGGATGCCATAGGATCAGAAGAAGTTAGAGTTTCCCCGCTGCATCTCCATGATGTGACCCTGTTCATAAAGCGTGAGTGAGGAACCGTGAGCCAGACAGGAGTCAGACATTCTCAGAGGCAATGTGAGGATCTATGGAGTGTCCTCACTGCATGTTATCATCATCCTCCTGGAATATAGGGACTAAGAGCATCCGCTGCATCTCCATGACAGGAGTCTTATCACAGAAGGTATGTGTGCTGCCATCAGCCAGATAGGAGTCAAAGGTTCACAGATACAATGTGAGAATCTACTGAGTGTCCTCTCTGCATATCGTCATCCTCCTCGAGTCTAGTGGCTATGAGGGCCTCCCAAGCATGCCTGCCTCATCTGGCCAGTGCAGTGGTCTCATCATCTTAATCCTCGCCTTTGAGGAGTTCTCACCCCCATCCCCGTCAATGTCCTCCTCATTGGGGGGGATGTCCATCTCCTCCATCTCTTCCTCAGCCAGCCCCCACCGCATTGCAGTGCCAGGCTGTGAAGGGCACAGCAGGTGACGACAATGCGTGACACCCTCTGTGGACTGTATTGCCGGGCTCCACCACCCTGATCCAGTCAATATGCCAATGGTTTGCTCCACCAAGTTGCAAGTTGCAGCATGTGCCTCGTTGTTTGTTCGTTCTGCTGCAATCTGAGGCTGCTGCAATTGTGTCATCAGCCCCGCCCTCTGTGGGTAGCGCTTGTTCCTGAGGAACCAACCCTACAGCTTCTGTGGACCCTGGGCGTTGTCAGGGATCTAAGGCCAACCAAGAACATAGGATTCATGGACACTCCCTGGGAATCATGCGCAGACCTGCAGGAGGGGTTTGTGGTGGTCACACACCAGCTGAACGTTCAGCGAGTAGAAGCCCTTGAGGTTAACATAGTTGACTGTTTGTTGCCACAGAGATTTAAGCGCCATGTGAGTACAGTTGATGGCAGCCTGCACCTGCGGGAAAACTGAGATCTAGGCAAATCTCAGTGCTTTTGCTTGTTGGCTTGCCTGATCCTGGGTAAAATGCACAAAGTTGTATGCCTGGGCAAATATGGCATCCGTGACCTCACGCATACACTTGTGTGTGGAGATTTGTGAGATCCTGCACAGGTCATCAATGGAGCCCTGGAAGGAGCCACTGGTGTACAAATTGAGCACTGTGGTCACTTTCATGGCCATTGGCACTGGATGCCCTCCAGGTGCATGTGGCGCTAAATCCTGCAGCAGGTGGTATATGTGACTGACCAGTTGCCTAGACATGCATAGTCTTTGGCGATACGGTTCTTGGTCATCTGCAGAAATGACAAGCAACATCTATCGACTCTGGATCTATCCGGGCACAGACCAGGGACAGCTCGCTGTGGCTCTTCAGCAGCATGCGCGGGAGCCCCAGATGCCCCTTCTTCCTGAGGGTGCTGCTCTTCCCTTCGCTCAGCCAGGCACCTCCATCGCTCTCTTCTCAGTCATCTCCGCTCTCTGTAATCCATGAGGCATACAGTTAGGTCACCAGGCTCCATGCTCCTGATGTACTCCTCCTGCAGAATGAAAGAGAGAGACGTGTGGGTTAGCATGGATGTTCTAAGAACCTCTCTTGGTTAAGTCTGAAGGCCTCTTAATGCATCCCGGAGAGTGTTAGCCACCAGTTGGATGGCCAGGATTTAGTGCGTTGCATGGTTTCCTGGAATCCCAACCAGCTCCGCCCCACTCCTAACCTGCACTACGAGGCTGCACTGTTAGCTTGAACCATGGGGAAGACTGGTTCAAACCTGAATGATGACATTGCAAAGGGCTGTGAGCACCTCCACCAGTGACCACTCCATGGACAGTTTTAGCAAGGAGATTGCACAACATTCCAAGTCGTCCAACTGCTGTCTGAGCCCGAAGGATGAAAAGCCCTGGAGCATTTGGTGGCTCTTTCAGGCCTCTGTGTTGCTTGAGTGGGCAGAATATAAGAACATAAGTAATAGGAGCAGGAGTAGGCCATTCGGCCCCTCAAGCCTGCTCAGCCATTCAATAAGATCTGCCCCAGGCCTCAACTCCTCTTCAGTGCCAGCTCCTCAAGCCCTCAACTCCCTGATAGTTCAGAAACCTATCGACCTCCTCTTTAAATACTTTCAGCAATCTAGCCTCCACAAGTCTCTGGCCTGAGAATTTCAGACATTCACTACCCTGAGAGAAGAAATTCCTTCACGTCTCAGTTTTAAATGAATGTCCTCCTATTCTGTAACTATGTCCCCTGGTTTGAGATTTCTCTACTACTGGAAACATCTTCTCAACATCTACCCTGTCAAGCCCCCTCAGAATCTTGTATGTTTCAATAAGATCACCCCCCCCCCATTCTTCTAAACTCTAATAATTAATGGCCTAACCTGTTTAGCTGTTTTTGATAAGTCAACCCCTTCATCCCAAGAATCAGCCTAGTGAATCTCTTTTGAACTGCCTCCAATGCCAGTATATCTTTTCTTAAATACGGGGACCAAAATTGTACACAGTACTCCAGGTGCAGCCTCTTTAACACCCTGTACAGCTATAACAAGACTTCCCTATTTTTTAACTCCAGCCCCCAGCAATACAGGCCAAAATCCCATTTGCCGTCTTAACTACTTGCTGCACCTGGATGCTAACATTTTGTGTTTCATTCACAAGAACACACACTCTATGTTGTACTTTTTGGAGTGTCTCTCCATTTAAATAATAGTCTGCCTTTTAATTCTTCCTACTAACGTGCATGACCTCACACTTTCCTACATTAAACTCCATCTGCCAAGTTTTTGCCCACTTAGTCAACCTGTCCATATCCCCTTGCAGATTCCTCATGTCCTCAAATCAACATGACCTCCCACCTATTTTTGTATCGTCAGTAAATTTGGATACATTATGCTCTGCCCCCTCCTCCAAGTCATTAATATAGATCGTAAATAATTGAGGCCCTAGGACTGGTCCTTGTGGCTCTCCACTAGTTACGTCTTTCCAACCTGAAAAAGACCCTCTAATCCCGACTCTCTGTCATCCGTGTGTTAGCCAATCCTCAATCCATGCTACCACATTACCCCCGATACTGTGAGCTTCTATCTTGTACAATAGCCTTTTACGTGGCACCTTATCGAATGCCTTCGGAAAATCCAAATACACTATACCTACTGGTTCCCCTTTATCAACTTTGCTTGTTATATCCTCAAAGAACTATAGCAAATTTGTCAAACATGATTTCCCTTTCACAAAACCATGTTGATTCTGTTTGATTTCGTTAAGCTTTTCTAAATGCCCTGCTTTTTCTTCCTTAATAATGGACTCTTAACATTTTCCCAAAAATAGGTGTTTGACTGGCCTATAGCTTCCTGCTTTTTGTCTCCCTCTTGAACAGGGACATCACATTAGCGGTTTTCCAATCCGCTGGGACCCTCCCAGAATCCAGTGAGTTCTGGAATATTTCGACCAATCCCTCCATTATCTCTGTGGCCACTTCCTTTAAAGCCCTTGGATGTAGGCCATCAGGTCCTGGCGACCTGTCTGTCTTTAGTCCCATTAGTTTGTCAAATACTTTGTCCCTCGTGATAGAAACTGTTACAAGATATTTTTGTACCATTAGCTCCTTGCTTATCTAGTATCTTTGGGGTGTTTATAGTATCCTCCACTGTGAAAAGCGATGCAAAATATTGGTTTAAATTATCTGCCATTTCCCTGTTATCAATTCTCCAGTTGCATCTTCCAAGGGTCCCACACGTACTTTAGCCACTCTCTTTTTAAATACCCTTAGAAGCTCTTACTGTTGGTTTTTATATTTCTTGTCAATTAACTTTCATAATCAACTTTCTCCCTCTTTATTAGCTTTTTAGTCATCCACTGCTGGTTCCTAAAAAATTCCCAATCCTCTGGCCTACCACTAGTTTCTGCCACTTTGTATGCCTTAGTTTTTGATTGGACACTCTCCTTGACCACCTTTGTTCACCACAGGTGAGTCCTTCTTTTTGACCAGGATAAATTTTTGCTGAGTGTAATGAAATATCTGCTTAAATGTCTGCCACTACTCATCCACTGACCTTCCCCTTAGTCTATTTTCCCAGCCTGCTTTAAACAACTCTTTCTTCATACCTCTGTAATTGCCTTTATTTAAATTGAGGACACTGGTTTGAGACCCGAGTTGCTCACCCTCAAGCTGAATTTGAAATTCTACTATGTTGTGATCGCTACCCCCTGGAGGGTCCTTAACTACGATATCTCTTATTAATCCCACTATTACACATTACTAGATCTAAAATAGCCTGTTCCTGGGTACGTTCTGCAACATATTGCTCTAAGAAACAATCCCTGATGTACTCTACAAATTTGTCTTCCATGTTACCTCTGCCAATCTGATTTGTCCAGTCAATAGGGAGGTTGTGGCATAGTGGCACTGTCACTGACTGATATATCAGAGACCCAGGGTAATGCTCTGGGGACCTGAGTTTGAAATTTTAATTCAATAAAAAAAAATCTGAAATTCAAAGTCTGATGGCAACCATTGTCGATTGTCGTAAAAGCCCATCTGGTTCACTAATGTCATTTAGGGAAGGAAATCTGTTCTCCTTACCTGGTCTGGGCTACATGTGACTCCAGACTCACAGCAATGTGGTTGACTCTTAAATGCCCTCTGAACAAGGGAACTTAGGGATGTGCAATAAATGCTGGACTAACCAGCAAAATATATGCAAATTAAAATCATCCATGACAATTGTAGTGCCCTTTTTACATGCCTCAATTATTTCCTGATTTATACTTCATCCTACAGGGAGGCAACTCTTCTGTAGCCTATCGATGACCACCACCTGTGACTTCTTCCCCTTCCTGTTCCTTGTTTCCACCCAAACTGATTCTACATCATGGTCTATTGCACCTTTTTCACTACTCACCACTGATACCTTCCTTTATTAACAAAGCTACTCCACCTCCTTTTCCTTTTTGCCTATTTTTCTAGAATGTTGAAAACCCTTGAATATTGAGTTCCCAGTCTTGGTCACCCTGCAACCACATCTCTGTAATAGCTATCAAGCCATATTCATTTATTTCTAATTGTGCGTCAACTCATCTAACTAAATGCTGCGTCCATTGAGATAAAGAGCCTTAAGCTTTGACTTTTTAGCATTACTACTCATTCTAGTTCTAATTTCTGCTGCACTTGTCTGCTTATATTTTCTGCCCCTTCCTGTCACACTTTGATCATCATTCACCTCTTCGCTACCTTGCACCTCTGCTCTCTCACTTCTTTTTGTTTTTTAAAAATTTCCCTTCAATTGAACCCACTCTCTCACTAATTAGTTTAAAGTCCTATCTACAACCTTAGTTACACGATTCTCCAGGACACTGGTCCCAGCATGGCTCAAATGAAGCCTGTCCCAGTGGAACAGTTCTCTCCTTCCCCAGTACTGGTGCTAGTGCCCCATGAATCAGTTTCCCTGTCAGGCTCAGCTTCCCACCCCTCAGTCTCCCCATTGCCTGCCATCATTCCCCCTCCTCCCCCACCATCTTACAAATCCTTTCTGCCCCTCTGCCTCCCTCTGTCTTCTATCATTCCCCCCCTCCAACCCTTGCAAAGTCTTCCTGCCCCTTTGCCCCCTGTGTGTTTGCTATCCTTTCCCCTCACCATCAAAATGCTGGTCTCTGAATGGTCATCCCCATCCGAATCCTGCTACACAGTTGCGTCCTTCAGGACAATCGTAGTGCCTAACTGGAGCAGACCATCCCTACACCCACACCCCCACCCAGTTGCAATACTAATATCTGTCTGAATATTCATCCCAGCCTCAGTGCTCCTGCACAGTGCTTGTAACTACGGAGGCACCCATTGGGAACAGATCAACTCTACAACCCCAGCAGTGTGGTGTATGTGGTATATGGTGCATCGCAACGAGACCAGTGTAATGATGTGGCAGGTGGGCTATATATGTTGCACAAGCCTCAAAGTCACGAGCAAAATGAGGTCTGGCCACTGCGCACCACACTTTTTCAAATGTGATTCAGACCAATGTGATTTCCCACCAGCGTGACGCAAGATTGGGGGGTGGCATGTGAGTCCTGCAAACAATTAATTTAATGAGCATCCACGAGATGGTAATGAATGCTAATGGCGTTCACACCACTCCTCAGCGGGATACCCGACCCGCCATTAATCCTCCATTGGGAGAATTGCAAACTGCTTTCACACTGGCAGGATTCCAACTTTTCAGCTCCCTCTAGATGCTGCACCCCTGCCTGCCACAAAACCCACCATGGGCAAGATGGGGAAATTCCGCCCTATGTTTTGAGCTTTGCAGACATGGTCTGGTTATGTAGCATCAGCACTTTGCCTGTTGCGAACAGCCGAAGGGACGTGATTCGAAGAGACAACACAACCAATTTAAGATTATCAGTCATAGCCAGACAGCTTGCCAGTGATCCAGCAGGTTCAAGCTGTTCTATCTATTGGACTGATTTGGCATTCAGCGTCTCTGCCTATTGGCTGATTTGGGGTTCAAAAGCTTTTTCTATTGGCTCTCAAGGGGTTCAGCTGATCTTCCTGGCTGAGGCTTTTGAAACATCTGTTTAAATACATGTTCTGCCAGTATTGATATGAAACTGCTGTTTCACTGTGAGTGTTTTCAGAGGTAATGAAAATGTTTTGTCTTCCTCAGCCTGGAAGCTGATTACAAGGATAGTTTAGAAAAAAGATTCTGTATTCCTGGATTAGTAATGTTAAATACTTCTCAAACTGTTAGTTGTATAACTGTTTGCCCTCCAGCACGGTTGCAACATAAGGACCCACCAGATGATAAAAGAACCAAATTATAATTAGATATATCAAGTTGTGTAACATAATAGAAAGATTAAATAGGGTTACAGATAGTTCATGGATAAGGCAGTTGGGTGTGAGGAATAAAGGTAGCCTATTACAATCAGTAGAGGTTCAGTTCAAATAGCCAGCACAACCAATTCCAAGCGTTGCCAGTTCTGGTTGGACATATTCCTGAATGTGTCATCACACAACCTGCTGTCTCCACCTGTCCTGCCCCCATATTCCTACCAATGGCTGCTCCGCATGTTCATCCTCACAGTTCTCCACTTTCCCACAACCAATCCGAAAGCCAACACACTCTTTGTTACTGCTTGACTGTCAGTCTATTTTTTCATGTTTAATAGTTTTATAGCTAAACAATTGTACACAAAGAATTGTGTTTAAAAAAAAAACCAAGGTTTATCATTTCTATGGGTAAAACAACAACTGCCAAGGAAGGTGCCTTTGTTGTTAATGTTGCTGCTCCTCTTGTTCCTCTTCAGAGGTCCAAATGGTGCTGCATAAACTGCTCCCATGTTGCAGTGAAGACTGGCATCAGGGATGTGCAGATCAAGGTGAGTGAAGTGCAATACACTCACTTACAAGTAGTTGGCATTCATTCGTCAAGCAGAGAGGGAGGGCTGTGAGCAGCAGTCTCTCACCTGGCCATGGCTGGAACTCTTTAGTTTCACTGATCAAAGGCTTCCCAACCTGTCAATTTCACTGAAGAAGCTCTCTCTGCTGTGCACTCACTTCAGTGACCCTGGTGAACTCCACACAGCTTGAGAAACCTGTGTTCTTTTCTCCATGGTTTCTCCCAGCAGTGTCCTAGGGATTTGTCTTTAATTCCTGCAGATTCCAGGGCAATGCAGGAGGATTAGCCCTCTAACCACATCCTGCTCTCCTTCATTCCCTCTTTCCCTTTCACAATATCTTTGTTCCCCTGGCAGACAGCTCATAAACTGCCCTACCTAAAACCAGGGATCAATATTAAAACGGTCAAAAAACATGAGGTACTTCTAAACCTTTGCAGTCATTGGTGATTTTGATGCATGAAATAATAAAACTAGATAATTAAATTGTACATCAAATTTCTTTTTCTACCGCTCCAACACTGGCAGGCAGTTTTTTTAGCTTACTTCATTTTAAAATGAGAGATTCCATTTTTCCTCATCTATTTGCTTCATAAATTGATTTTTTTTAGCCTTTATTTTGAATTTGTGATTTACATTTCTATATTTCTACATTTGCTTCTAAGTTTTATCTCTTCTATTATTTCTGATGATTAGCCTTTTCTTGTTGACCTATTTCATTTTAACGTTCTTTATATATAATCTAAATATCATGTGCTGCTGGGCCACCTTTCCACAACTTTGGACTTATCAAATGCTGCAATTGTTGACTTCATGTGTGATGAGAAGAATGTAAATGATGATGAGGTAGTGCAATGTCCCAAAGTGACATGAACATTAAGGAAATGCTGCAAATTATGATGGGGTTGCTTAGCTCAGTTGGTTAGATGGTTAGAAAGTAGTGCAGAATGATGCCAACAATGAAGGTTAGATCCCCACACTGGCTGTTCATGGAAACCTGCCTCCTTGCCTTGCCTCATGCTTGATGTGGAGTGATGCCTCTCATGCTATATAACCACTTGTCTCTCTCTCTCTCTCTAATGGGGTGATGGCTATGATCCCTGGTACACCATGCTAAATTAGGGGGAGATGGTAGCATAGTGGTAATGTCACTGGGCTAGTAATCCAGAGGCCCAGGCTAACGTTCTGGGGACACTACGGCAACTCGTGAAGTTTACATTATTATTAATAAAGATCTGAAAAGCTAGTCTCAGTAATAGTGACCATGTTGGTTGTCATAAAATCCCACCTGGTTCACTCATGCCCTTGTGGGAAGGAAATCTGCTGTCCTTACCTGGTCTGGCCTCCATATGACTCCAGACCCACACTTCAATGCCCTCTGAAATGGCTAAGCAAGCCACTCACCTGTATCAAATTGCTACAAAGCCTTAAAGGAATGAAACTGGATGGACCACATGGTATCGACCTAGGCACACTGTTGGATCCAGTGCCCTTTAGTTTGTTGGGGCTGAAGGATCCAGGTTACAAGCTTGTTTCAGGGTGAGCAAGTTGGTACAGAGAACATCAGGAGATCATTATTAGAATAAACACATGCCGTTTATTTACAAACTAAACTTAGCAGCTACATTTGTGTGCTCACAACTCAAAACTCTGTCTTCACTCTTCAGTGTCTAATTCAAGACTCCCCCACAGTGGTAGCCAGCGTTACTCCGCTATTGGGTATTAGGGTCATGTTATCTTACATTACAACACTTGTCTTAAAGGTAAGTTACACATCAGATTACTACACACACCCAGACCTGTCGACTCTGACTAGTTGTCCTTACTAACATCTGGAATTCATGCCAAAATTGGGAGAGCTGTCTCATAGATAGTCAAGCAACAACCTGACAAACTCATACTGACAGAATAATACCTTACAGATCATGTCCCAGACACCACCATCACCATCCCTGCGTCCTGGCAACACAGTGGTATACAGTTCAGTTGGGAGTCCTCAAAATTGACTCCAAACCCCATGAGGTCTCAGGGCACCAGGTCAAACATGGGCAAGGAAACCTCCTGCTGATTACCACCTACTGCACTCTCCTTGGCTAATGGCTCAATAAACCTCCATGTTGTACACCACTTGGAAGAAGCACTGAGGGTGGCAAGGGCATAGAATGTACCCTGGGTGGACAGTTCAATGTCCATCATCAAGGGTGGCTCGTAGCACCATTAATGACTGAGTTAGCCAAGTCCTAAATGACATAGCTGCTAGGCTGGGTCTGCGGCCGGTGGTGAGGGAACCAACAAGAGGGAAAACCTACTTGACCTCGTCCTCACCAATCTACCTGGCACAGATGCATCTGTCCATGACAGTATTGGCAGGAGTGGCCACTGCGCAATCCTTATGGAGGTCAAGTCCTGTCTTCACATTGAGGATACTCTCCATCGTATTGTGTGGTACTACCACTATACTAAATGAGATAGATACCTAGCAGATCTAGCAACTAAAACCTGAGCATCCATGAGGCGCCGAGGGCTATCAGCAACAGAACTGAACTCAACCATAATCCGCAACCTCATGGCCCGGCATATCCCCCATTCCACCATTACAATCAAGCCAGGAGATCAACCATGGTTCAATGAAGAGTACAGGAGGGTATGCTAGGATAGGTGCCAGGCATACCTAAAAATGAGGTGTTAACCTGGTGAACCTACAACACAGGACTATTTGCATGACAAACAGCGGAAGCAGCATACAATAGACAGAGCTAAGTGATCCTACTTAGAAGAGGCACTGAGGGTGGCAAAGGCACAGAATGTACTCTGGGTGGGGGATTACAATGTCCGTCATCAAGACTGGGTCGGTAGCACTACTACTCACCGAGCTGGCTGAGTCCTAAAGGACATAACTGGTTCTGCGGCAGGTGGTGAAGGAGCCAACAAGAGGGAAAAACCTACTTGACCTCATCCTCACCAATCTACCAGTTGCAGATGCATCAGTCCATGACAATAATGGTAGGAGCGACCACCACATCCATAGTGGTGGACAATTAAATAACCAACTGGAGGAGGAGGCTCCACAAATATCCCCATCCTCAATGACAACAGAGCCCAGCATATCAATGCAAAAGATAAGGCTGAACCGTTTGCAACAATCTTCAGCCAGAAGTGTCGAGTGGATGATCCATCTCGACCTCCTCAAGAGGTCCCCAGCATCACAGATGCCAGTCTTCAGCCAATTCGATTCAAGAACCTGCTGAAAGTACTGGATATTGCAAAGGCTATGGGCCCTGGTAACATTCCAGCAATAGTAATGTAGACTTGTGCTGCAAAACTAGCTGTGTCCCTCACCAAGCTGTTCCAGTAAAACTACAACAATGGCATCTACCTGACGATGTGAAAAATTGCCCAGTTACGTCCTGTCCACAAAAAGCAGGACAAATACAAAGTGGCAAACTCTCGATCATCATTAAAATGATGGAAGGGGTCATCAGTGCTATCAAGTAGCAGTCACTTAGCAATAACCTGCTCACTGACAGTTCTGCCAGGGCCACTCAGCTCCTTGGTTCAAACATGGACAAAAGAGCTGAACTCAACAGGTGAGGTGAGAGTAACTGACCTTGAGATCAAGGCAGTGTTTGACCAAGTCAAAAGAGTCAAGGAGTCCTGGCAAAATTGGAGTCAATAGGAATCAGGGGAAAACTCTCCACTGGTTGGAGTCATACCTAGCACAAAGGAAGATGGTTGTGCTTGCTGGAGGTCTACCATCTCAATCCCAGGACAACACTAAAAGAGTTCCTTAGGGTACTGCCCTCGGCACAACCATCCTTAGCTGCTTCATCAATGACCTTTGCATCATTCTAAGGTCAAAAATGGGGATGTTTGCCGATTATTGCACAATGTTCAGCATCATTCGCGACTCCTCAGACACTGAAGCAGTCCATGTCCAAATGCAGCAAGACCTGGCCAATATTCAGGCTTGCAGGCTTGGGCTGACAAGTGGCAAGAAACATTCATGTCACACAAGTGCCAGGCAATGACCATCTCTAACAAGAGAGAATCTAACCATTGCCCCTTGACATTCAATGGCATTACCATCACTGAATCTCCTATTATCAACATTCTGGGGGTTACCATTGACCAGAAAGTGAACTGGAACATAAAAATACTGTGACTAAAAGAACAGGTCAGAGGTTGGGGATCCTATGGCAAATAACTCATTTCCTGACTCCCCAAGGCCTGCCCACCATCTACAAGGCACAAGTCAGGAGTGTGAAAGAATACTCTCCACTTTCCTGGGTGAGTGCAGCTCCAAAAACACTCAAGAAGCTCAACATCGTCCACAGCAAAGCAGCCCACTTGATGTGCATTCCATCCACCACCTTAAACATTCACTCCCTCCACCACTAATGCACAATGGCAGCAGTGTGTACCATCTACAAGATGCACTGCAATAACTCACCACAGCTCCTAGGCAGCACCTTCCAAAGCTGTGACCTCTACCACCAAGGAGTACAAGGGTAGCGGATACTTGGGAACACCACCACCTGCAAGTTCCCAACCAACCCACTCACCATCCTGACTTAGAGCTATATCGTAATTCCTTCACTATCCCTTGGTCAAAATCCTGGAACTCACTTCCTAACAGCACTATGGGTGTACCTACACCACATGGACTGCAGCGGTTCAAGAAGCCAGCTCACCACCACCTTCTCAAAGATAATTAGGGATGGGCAATAAATGCTGGCCTAACCAGTGATGCAACATCCCATGAAAGAATAAATTTTTTTTAAATTACCTATTACCTGTGATGGAATGTGATGTGAAAGGAGAAAACTAACTATTGGG
This sequence comes from Carcharodon carcharias, assembly GCF_017639515.1. Classification (NCBI taxonomy): domain Eukaryota; kingdom Metazoa; phylum Chordata; class Chondrichthyes; order Lamniformes; family Lamnidae; genus Carcharodon; species Carcharodon carcharias. Next base: position 112,207,430 of record NC_054473.1, read on the forward strand.
ATGGTTTACCATTAAAAGAAGACTGCTAACGATTGCAAGTGATGACCAAAAACAACAGCTTTCATTTATATAGCATCTTTAACACAACAGAGTGTCCCATGGCACTTCAGAGTAGTGTTATCAAACAAAATTTGACACTCCCATGACTATCCTGACAGAAGAGACACAGTCAATAGCTTACATCCATACTTTTGTTAGCACTACACCAGTGTTGCCAATGCTTTAGCCATTGGGGTTGCATGTAGCTGATAAGGAATCCTGATATGCCAATTGCCTTCCCAACCCTTCCAAATGACTATCTGCTGAGCATTCTGGGAACAATATATATTCAATTTGTTGCTTGTGACGTAGAAGGATTTCAGATTGAAGCAGTAGTGATAAGGTTGGCCAATCCAAGGCTTCACACCCCATAGGAGAGCACTGGATATGCAGAAGATGAGGAGTCACAGCAGTAGCTGATAGCTGTTGCACTGGCAGTGCCAACCCAGTGGCATAGGCTAGCTGTAGATGGCACAGCTCTGCACCTGCCTGCATGTTAGGCTAGTGCTGGTATAGCCAGTAATTGTGCAATGGTTACAAGTAGGCCAGTGTAAATGTACAAAATGGTTGATGTAAACTGGCTCTTGTGCAGCCCAACCTGCCTGGAAACCTTCCATTGTCTCTTCCCTTCTTCCTCCAAAAGGGGGAATAAAGTAAAGGGGGATTCCCAGCGGGAAATTCGCCATCTTAATAACCTGTTGGCAGTAAATATAAAGCAGCAGTGCCACAACACTTGGCATAAATATTCTCAGCCATCTCGTGAAGCAGGACAGGTTTTGAGGAAAGATGATCACTTTACCAAGTTTGAAAATCAAATTTGCCAGTGATTTCAATCTAGATTTTTCTAATGATTTTCCAAATGACATTTATTTCCAGCTGCCATTTGCTCATTTCAAATAAATGAGATAAGGCTGGTTTCAAATGTCATCAATTAGAAACCTAAGCTGTTTCTGCTGTTATTTTTGATATTACTGAATGAAGAAGATGTCCCTCTCTGGTTTTCTTTATAGCTTTATCTCAGTCCATGTTTGATGTCTGTGTATGTGTACCTTTGTTTTTTCCACCTTGTTCATTCTGCCTCTCTCAATCCTCCTAGCCTCTCTAGCCTCTATTTCTGGATTTTACCTAATTTGTGCATGTTTCTCTTTTTCTCTCCCTGGTTTCTCTCTTTTTCCCCCCCCCCCTTTTTCTACCATTATGCATTTTCATGCAGCAGTCTTTCCCTTTCCACTTCCCTCTCGCATTTGATGTTTCTCTTTCTGCCTGCCTTACACCGCATTACTGCATTTATGTCCTTCTCTCTCTCTCTCTCTCTCTCTCTCTATATATACCTCCTTCACTTTATCATATGGTTGTGTTTGTCACACTGTGTACCGCCATCTCTCTATCAGTGTGTGCATCTTAGGTTCTTCTACCCCTCTCAGTCTCCTTTCATATCTCCATCTTAGCCTATCTCTCTGAATAAGCATATTATGGGAGAGTCTATCAGTAACAATTGTTTGCTTGTTTTTAAGATTGGCAATGTATCCAAGAAGGCAACTATTTGAACAGTGATGTGGAGTTCACCTGCAATGGGATGGATGGGTACTGAACTTGCGATGTACCACATTTTAGTCTGAAACCCTACTGGACAGCACAAGTTATAGTAATTGCTCTTGCAACTGTTTCTTCCAGCTTTGGATGAAATGTAATATTTACCTCATGATTATGACGATTTAGCATTAGCCTAAGGACAGCATCTCTGTAATATCAAAAGAATGTGGTTTATCATTACTGGAAGGAACATGCCAGGCAAAGGGCATTTATTTTGCATTTTACTGCATATTATTTCCCTGGTCTTCAAATAAACAAGAGGATTAAACAACATTTTTATTGCTTTTGGCAAGTTGTTTATTTAACAAATATTAATTTATTAAAGGAAAAAATTTAATTGAAGTGCTTCAGCCCTCAGCTATTCACATTTATTTGCTTTCCATGTATGAATCTCCAACCTACTGGAACACATTCTCATTTTGAAATGAAATTTAATCTCATGGTGGAACCTTGTATAAGAGGCTTGTTTTGTAAAGTTATAAGGAAATTTTGGATGTGAATAACCTCTGCACAACAGAATTGCAGTGATCTTATTGAAAGCATTATGACAATGCTATTTCTGTGAAGCATTAAGTTATTTCGGTAAAACCTGACAGCACATTGTTGATTACTTATCTAAGGCAAGTTCACTGCCTTAGATAGGGAGACTAAGACTGTACACATTTACTCCAGGTGTGGCCTCACCAGGGCCCAATTTAATTGCAGTAAGATTTCTTCATTCTTATACTCCAATCTCTTTGTAATACAGGCTAATATACCATTTGCTTTCCTAAGTGCTTGCTGTACCTGCATGCTAACTTTCTACAGTTCTTGTACAAGAACACCCAAGCCCCCAGGAACAGCAGCATTTCCCAGTCTTTTGCCATTTAAAAAAAAATCTGCTTTTCTATTTTTCCTTCCAAAGTGAATAACTTCACATTTCTGCTCTGCTTCAGCCCACTCACTTAACCTGCTTGTTATGAACTTGATGTACCAGACAAGTTTCTTACTTGAAACAGATAACTTTACTATAGGGCTCGGTTAGAAGCTATATGCTTGAACCATGCCCACGACTGGAAAGCTCCACCCCCAAGATTACCCGCGCTTAGGGTTCATTCGTCAGTACAATCACGTGACCCCCTAAAGGCAGTAGGAAAGGTTATACCTAAAATCACTACATTTCCTCTCCCCTTAGGTTTTTTTTACATTTCCTATTTACAAGAAATATTTTAGTCCACAACATATACATATACACAGGCCAAGTGATTCAAGATTAAGTCTCTGAGGTGGTTTTCTAATTTGGTTAGGGCGCTGTAGCTCCACCACTTGAGATTCTCCCACTGGATGGACATGATCAGGAACTGCAGCATGCAGGTCATCCTTAGACAATGGCAGTTCAGGATTAGTTAATTCTACAGAGACATCAGGTATGTTTATTCTAGGTCGATTTGTCACCTCAGGCATTAAAGGTTCGACATTAATTAGAGGTGGAACAACTGGTTATTGGAACGTCTCTCTACTGCGTAGATGATCCCACATTTTCGAACAATTTGGTCTTCCACTTCCACTTGGAATGACAAAGGTCTAGTTTCAGAGACCAGGAACCCAACTAGGTCCATTTCCAAAATTCCGCACGAAAACTGTACATCTTCGAGCTTTGCTATAAATATCATGGTTCACTTTTTGACTACTCTGATTCTTCTCTACCTTCCCCTCTAAGTTTGGAAACACCAGGCTTAACCTTGTACAAAGGCGGTGTTTCATCAGTAATTCAGATGATGTTGATCCCATAGTTGCATGAGAGTCATACAATAATTGAGGAGAAAACGTGTAAGTCGAGTTTCTAAAGTACCTTTGGATAAATTTTTCATTCCTGATTTGAAAGTTTGCATTGCTCTTTCAGCTAACCCATTGGATGAGGGATGACATGGTGCTGTTTTAGTATGTTTAATTCCATTTAAACTCATGGATCTCTGGAATTCCGTCCTAATGAAGGCAGTACCTTTATCCGAAACAATGACTTCTGGTCGGCCATGTACACTAAAACATTGGCTCAGCTTTTCAATAGTTGCACACGATGTCAGTGATCTAACTTCATGCACATCTATCCACTTAGAATGCGCACTGATGGTCAATAAAAACATGGTACCTAAAAATGGACCTACATAGTCTATATCTAATCTAACCCAGGGTCGACCAGCCACTCCCACGGATGCAGTGGAGCTATAACAGGCAACTTCTATTGTTGCTGACACTGGAGACAGTGCTTGATCATTCTTTCAATGTCACTGTCAATGCCTGGCCACCCGACATAACTTCACGCAAGAATCTTCACCTTCAATATGCCTGGATGCGCAGTGTTAAGCTCTGTCAAGAGTGGTTCTTTTCTTGCGAGAGGATGACAACTCTTGATCCCCACAACAAGATTCCATCTTGACAACTTAACTTTTTTTTTACGGGTATGGAATGGTCCTATCTCCTCAGTCACTAGTGAATTCGACCATCCTGGCAATACCAGGTCTCGGACTTCTGACAAAATTGGATCCCTGTTTGTACAATTCCTAATTTGATTCGCACATACATGCGAAGAGTCCAAGAAATTCAATGCAAGCAAAACTTCTTATGGCACAGGAGATGTACAGTGCTATCTGGTAACGGAAAGCGATTGAGTACGCCTGCATTTACAATATGCACAGCTGGACAGTGCATAAAGGTATATTCATATGCCGATAAAATCGAAGCCCAACATTGAATTCTTGCTGAGGCCATTGGCGGAATAGCTTTATCCTCACTAAATAAACCCATGCGTGGTTTATGATCCAACACTATGGTGAAATGTCATCCATGCAGATGCTGATGGAATTTCTCCACTCCAAATATTACTCACAAGCCTTTCTTTTCAAGTTGTGGATAACCATTCTCCGCTGCAAAGAGGGTTCTGGAGATATAGCCTATTGGCCTCTTGGATTGGATTTCTGTCTTTTCTTCACCAGTTTGCCACAGAATTTAGTCTCATCCTTTTGATTTCACAGTCAGCCAAATTTCTCTCTGGTGAAACCTTAACTTGGTTCAGTTCGGTGGATGAGCTACCCATGGCTTCGCTACCCACTTGCATCTTGGAAAGTTCCACGACTTTTCCTTCTAATGCCTCTTTTGTTTCAGTCAGCTGATTCTTCAGCTCTTCAGTCTCCTTCCTGTTCCTTTGGGCTTCCTCCTGGAACATTGAACATTGTTGAGTCTTCTCTGTCAACTGTTTCCTCAGTTTGTTCAGCGTGGCGTTATATTTGTTTTGTTTCTTTTCCAGTGGAACCAACTCTGACCTGACGGATCCTTGCATCCTGTGAAGATACCTTGATTCCCCTAACTCATTCTGCATTACACTGTCATATTACCGTATCAACTCAGGAAATCTTCCTGTTATCACTTGAAATATTTCTGACTAGTTGAGCTTAATTTTTCATAACCTGTCACAGCCCAGGTGACTAGGTCCTTGACCTGTAACAATGAACATTGGAAGCTGGGCTCTCTGTTGCCTATAGGACATAGGTACTGTGCCGATGCCCTTTACCTATATTGACTCTTGAGTGTATGGGCAGGATTTTTCTCTTGTCGGGTGGGTGGGCACGCACCCGGCCCGAATGAGAGAAAAATAGTGCGGAATGACGTCAGGCGAGCGTCCTGAAGTCATTGTGTACTCTCACGATATTTCGGCGCGCCCACCGACAGTTAAGAGGTGTATTAAGGCCCTTAATCAATTAACTAAATTTGATTTTTTGCTGCCTGTCCAACCATCTGGTTAGCGGGTGGGCGAAAAGGCCAAGCGGCCTTTGGATTTTTTACGAAACCTCATCCACGGGTGGGATAAGGTTCCCAACAGGAATTAAAACTAAAATAAAAATGTTAAAATCTCATTTATAACATGTCCCTACTCATGTTTTTAACATTTTTAAAGTCTTCATTTTTATTTTTAAAAATCTTCAGCTCCCTGAGGCAGCTCTGTGCCTTCAGGGAGCTTTCAGCGCACACAACTGCGCGCATGCACAAATGTTTGTGCTTGCCCTCCTGCCCCACCCCGTCCCCCTAGACAGTGCTGAGGCTCCCAGCACACAGTTCACACTGGATGGCCGTTAATTGGCCAGCCAGCATGAAATTGCGGTTAGGGACCAATCACACAATCACGGGTGACGGTCAGTTTCGCCTGCCTGCCTGCCTCGCCCGCCTGACAAGGTCAAAATCCTGCCCTATATCTTCAGTTGAGCTGTGGTTTGCTCCAGATTAAGTGGCTGGGTACCTTCATTTAGGCATTTAAATGTGTGATCCCCCACCACTGTGGTCGAGGCTCCCCTGTCTACCTCCATGACTAGAGGCTTCCCATTCACTTGAAGGGTGACGGTTATTGGCTCAGTTTTTACTGCTTTGACATTGTACAGGGGATAGATATGAGTAGCAACAGCTTCTGGTTCGGTTATATTGTGCACTTTAAACATCTACTGTCTGATTGGCTGTCTCAATTTCGCTCTGCATTGCTTTATAGCATGCCCTTTTTTGTGGCAGTAATGGCATTCTGCCTCCTTAAATGTGCAGGCTTCTGGTACCACCAGCCCATCGGTAATAGATTGATTTCTGAATTGCTGCTGTGATGTTTCTACTAGGCCTTTTTGTTTTTTGAGCAGCAGAGACTGTCCCCTGCTTCGTGGTTGTCTCCCTGGTTTTCACACCATGCCAAGCAGTAAGTTCCCACCCCAACTGAAGAACGGCACCATCTTGTACACCCTGTAAAGCCTGCGAGCCCCTCTCAGCATTCTCCTTTGCAAGCAATATTTCCATAGCGTGCCTCAAATCAATGTTAACTCTGCAAGTAAACAGTGCTGAATGGTGTTGTCATGAATGCCACAAAGCAGCCAGACCCGCAACATGTCAGAGAGTGTATCTCCAAAGTCACAGTGCTCAGTCAACTGCTTCAACTTCACGATATAAGTTGCGATGGACTCTCCCGGGGCTCTTACTCTGGAGTTAAACTTAAACCTCTGCAAAATTACAGATGGCTTCGGCTGAAAATGCATCTTCACGAGATCTACCAATTCATTAAAAGATTTAGAATTGGGTGCGTTTGGGGCCATCAGATCGCAGATGCCGTTATATGTCTTGCTCCTGGAGACACTTAAAATAATTGCTTTCTGCTTCTTCTCCACTGTTATTTCGTTCGCCACAAAGTAAAAACCTAGGTGCTCTATGTACTGGATCCAGTCTTCCATGGACGAGTCATAAGGTTCGATTTTGCCAACAGGTGGCATGACTGGTGAGTCTACTTTTCTTTCTTTCCTTAAGAATTGATGTACTCGCATTCACAAGGCGAGGTGCAGTGTCAGAGCTATCCCATACTTGTCGACAAATGTTATAAACTTGATGTACCGGATAGGTTTCTCACTTGAAACAGATAGCTTTATTACAGAGCTCATTTAGAAGCTACATACTTAAACCAGGTCCATGGCTAGAAAACTCCAGCCCCAAGATTACCTGTGCTTGGGGCTCACTCATCAGCACAGTCACATGATCCCTAAAGGCTGTAGGGAAGGTTACATCTACAATCACTTCACTGCACATATTCTTATGCAGCCTCAATGCTTACCATTCCACCTAGCATTGTATTGTTCATTCACCTACGTCACTGATATAGATTATGAATAAGTGAAGTCCAAAGTTTTGATCCTTAAGGTACCCCACTGGTTACAGATTGCCAACCTGAAAATGAACTGTCCCTTCCTCCTTTCTGTTTTCTGACTATTAACCAATCCTCATCCAATCTGATATTACCTCCAAAAACATCAGCCCTAGTTTAATGTAATAACCTCTTGTGTTGTACCTCATCAAATGTTTTTTCTCCTACATTACAATACTGAGGCAGTGGTATTGTCACTGGACTAGTATTCCAGAAACCCAGGGTAATGATGTGGGAACCCGGGGTTCAAATCCCACCACAGCATATGGTGAAATTTGAATCCAATAAAAATCTGAAATTAAAGGTCTCATTGCACAATGCTAGATCTAAAGCAGCCTGATTTCTGATTAGTTCCTTGACATACTGGTCTAGAAAACCAACATAAGAAGATTAGAAATAGCAGCAGGACTAGACCATATGGCTGCTTGAGCCTGCTCTGTCACTCAATATAGTCATGGCTGATCATTGGCCTTAATTCCCTCTTTCACCTGCTCCCAATATCCCTTGATTCCTTGAGAATGCTCCACAATATCATAGCAATTTGGTTTGCAGACAGTATGAAGATTAAAGTAGTCCACGGTCACCTGATTACCTCAGTTAAATCCAATTCTAGTTTCCAGATTTATACTCTCTCTGGCACTATAGTTAATGTATGGTATCTATTAACTAATCTCACCCATGTTTACTGCCCCTTGTATCTTAGCCCCAGCCAAATTGATTCTATATCTCGATCTGTACCACTACCTAACCTAAAGGGTATCACTGCCTCCTGGATCACAGTGTTCAGGTAACTCACACTTCCTGATGCTCAGCAATATCTGCAACTTGGACACTAGCTCAACAACTCAGAGCTGAAGTTCCTTGAGATGCAGATCATTACTGTAGGTATGGTTGTCCAGTTTGGTGTTGTTCTCCATCAGCTCTCACATACTGCAATTGGCGCACACCAGCGGCACTGCCTGCTCTATCTAACCTTGGTTTATTTAATTCATTAAAGCTTATGTATCTAATCAACATATGACGATATAGTTAGATGAAATAAGGTGGAGGAAGGTGTCATTCATTTGCTCCAAATGACCTGTTTCTGTGGTGTAAGTACTATGCAATTCCATGTGCAAAGAGATTAATTTGTACTGCAGCCCTGAAATCTCTTTCTGCTTTTCTTTTTTCTTTCATGGGATGTGGACGTCACTGGCAAGGCCAGCATTTGTTGCCCACCTCTAACTGTCCTTAAAAAGGTGATGGTGAACCGTCTTCTTGAACCACTGCAGTCCACGTGGTGTAGCTACACCCAAGGTGCTGTTAGGAAGGGATTCTAGCGAGAGTAAAGGAATGGCAGTATGGTTACAGTCTTACTAAAGTGGCAAATAGAGGTCTGGCAGGTTTTCCTCCTCCCCTCTCTTCACTGTTTTGATCACATTGTCTCTTTCGCTAACTCATATTTTTTCAGGACCACAAAACATTGCAACTACTCAACTACATGAGTCTGTCCTACCCATTACAATGCCCAGGCTTCTAAAATTGAATCTTGGTACAATCTAAGCACTACTTTCTCATTTCCCTCTTTTCATTTACTCTTCTCATCCTTAGTAGAGCTCCTGTGACCATTTGCTATTACTATTATTATTACTATTAATATTATTCTTCTCCATTACCTGATCAACAATTAGTAAATCCCAAGGTTTTGTATCCAATAATAAGACTGAACTACCAATAGGGCACTGAAATCATGGAACCAGTTTGGCCCATACAGCTTGATAACAAATATCAATAGCTCATAATGTTAGATACCAATTAAGGATGATGTTTGGAACTTTAGACTTGAAAGCTCTTAGATCTAGGAGCAGAGAGGATAATAGTTGTATTAACAAAGGGTTCAATACTTGCTGGACTCAAAAGCGAAGTCCCCTTCAAAACACAACAAAAATGTTATTAAAGAAAGAAGTGTGCATCCACCCAGTTCCTATAAATAAAGTGAGAGAGGGAGAAAAGACAGAAGAAGCATAAGAGGGAGAAGAGAGAGAAAAGAGAGGAGGGTGAGGAGGGCAAAGACGGAGAAGAGGGGGAAGAGGAGGAAGGGGTGGAAGGGATGGAAGAGGGGGAAGGAGGGAAGAGGGAGAAGAGGGCCAAGAGAGAAGATAGAAGAGGATGCTGTGATCTTCCAAAGAGCTCATCAAATATTTTAGCTTGGTTACAAGCCAAATCTGACAACTGAACCATGGTATGTGGTGCTGATTCATTGAGAAAAGAGGGGGTAGGGCTTTTGGAAATATTTGAGATGTGATTCGGGAAACATATGGAGTAAATGAAGTTGGCTGATAAGGAAAGCAATGAGTAGGTGTTGGCAATGACCCAAGAAGAACATCGTTTGACCTATGCAATCAGAGAAAGGAAAATAAGTTGCCTTGTAGTATTCTTAATTGTAATGAAGATAATGATAGACTATTTTTATATTTGTTCATGGGATGTGGGAATCACTGGCTAGGCCAGCATTCATTACTCATCCCTAATTACCCTTGTTCAGAGGGCTGTTAAGAGTCAACCACATTTGATGTGGTCTGCAGTTGCATGTAGGCCAGACCAGGTATGGACAGCCAATTTCAGATAGGTTTTCACAACAATTTTTTCATGGTTATCATTAGACTTTTAATTCCATATTTTTATTGAATTTCAACTCAGGTCCTGAGATCTCTAGATTACCAATACAGTGACAATACCATTATGCCACCATCTTCCCAGACTTCATGGGAACATAGGTGGGTTGGTAGACTGGGCAGCAGGTGGCAGATGAAATTTAATGCATAGAAGTGTGAAGTGTTACATTTTGGCAGGAAGAATGAGGAGAGACAATATGGAGTAAAGTGTGCAATTCTAAAGGAGGTGCAGGAGCAGAGGGTCCTGGGGGTATATGTGAATAAACCATTGACGATGACAGGGCAGGCTGAGAAAGTGGTTGAAAAGGCATATGGGGTCCAGCTTTGTAAACAGGGACAAAAGAAAGGATGTTATGGTGAACCTTTATAGAACACAGGCTCAGCCATTGTGTCCAGTTCTGAGCACCATACTTTAGGAAGGGTGTGAAGCCATTAGAGAGAGTACAGAAAAGATTTACGAGAATGGTACCATGGGATGTGGAACTTCAATTACGTGGTTAGATTGGAGAAGGTGGTGCTGTTCTTCTTCAAGAAGAGAAGTTGGGAGGAAATTTGATAGAGGTATTCAAAATCATGAGGGGTTTGGACAGAATAGGTAGGGAGAAACTGTTCCCATCAGTGGAAGGATTGAGAGCCAGGGAACACTGATTTGTGATTGGAAAAAGAACCAAAGGCGGCATCAGAAAAAAACTTTTTTATGTTGTGTGTGTGGTTAGGACTGCCTGATAGTATGGTGGAGGCAGAGTCAACCATGGCCTTCAATAGAGAATTGGATAATTATCTGCAGAGAAAAAAAATTCAGGCTTATGATGAAAGGGTGAAGGAGTGGGGCTTGCTCTTGCAGAGAGTCAGCATGGACAGAACGGCTCAAATAGCCTCCTTCTGCATTGTTACATTCTATAATTCTATGTTTTTAAAAAATTCATTCACAGGATGTGGGCTTTGCTGGCTACGCCAACATTTATTGCCCATCCCTAGCTGCCTTTGAGAAGGTGGTGGGTGAGCTGCTTTCTTGAACTGCTGCAGCCTATGTGGTGTAGGTACACCCACAGTGCTGTCAGGGAGGGAGTTCCAGGATTTTGACCCAGCGACAATGAAGGAACGGCAATACATTTCCAAGTCAGCATGGTGAATGACTTGGAGAGGAACTTCCAGGTGGTGGTGTTCCCATCTATCTGCTGCTCTTGTCCTTCTAGGCAGTAGTGCTCGTGGGTTTGGAAGGTGCTGTTGAAGGAGCCTTGATGAATTCCTGCAATGCATCTTGTAGATGGTACACACTGCTGCTATTGTACGTCAGTGGTGGAGGGAGTGAATATTTGTGGATGTGGTGTCAATCAAACGGGCTGCTTTGTCCTGCATGGTGTCAAGCTTCTTGAGTGTTGTGGGAGCTGCACTCATCCAGGCACGCTCCTGACTTGTGCCTTGTAGATGGTGGACAAGCTTTGGGGAGTCAGGAGGTGAGAAACTCGTCACATGATTCCTAGCCTCTGACATGCTCTTGTACCCATAGTATTTATATGGCTAGTCCAGTTCAGTTTCTGGTCAATGGTAACCCGTGGGATGATGATAGTGGGGGATTCAGTGAGGGTAATGCCATTGAACATCAAGGGGTGAAGATTGGATTCTCTCTTGTTGGAGATGGCCATTGCCTGGCACATGTGTGGCACGAATGTTATTTGCCACTTGTCAGCCCAAACCTGGATATTGTCTAGGTCTTGCTGCATTTGGACGTAGACTGCTTCAGTATCTGAGGAGTTGCGAATGGTGCTGAACATTGTGCAACCATCAGCGAACATCCCCACTTCTGACCTTGTGATGGAAGGAAGGTCATTAATGAAGCAGCTGAAGATGGTTGGGCTGAGGACACTACCCTGAGGAACTCCTGCAGTGATGCCCTGGAGCTGAGATAATTGACCTCCAATAACCACAGCCATCTTCCTTTATGCTAGGTATAAGACCAAGCAGAGGAGAGTTTTCCTCCTGATTCTCATTGGCTCCAGTTTTGCTAGGGCTCCTTCATACCACACTCGATCAAAAGCAGCCTTGATGTCAAGGGCAGCCACTCTCACCTCACCTCGGAAGTTTAGCTCTTTCATCTATGCTTGAACCAAGGCTGTGATGAGGTCAGGAGCTGAGTGGCCGTAGCAAAACCCAAACTGGGCATCAGTGAGTAGGTTATTGCAAAGCAAGGGCTACTTGATAGCACTGTTGATGACCCCTTCCATTACTTTACTAATGATTGAGACTAAACTGATGGAGCAGTAATTGGCCGAGTTGGATTTGTCCTGCTTTTTGTGTACAGGGCATACCTGGGCAATTTTCCACATAGCCGGGTAGATGTCAGTGTTGTAACTCTACTGGAACAGCTTGGCTACGAGCACGGCAAGTTCTGGAGCACAAGTCTTCTATACTATTGTCAAAATGTTGTCAGGGCCCATAGCCTTGCACTATCCAGTGCTTTCAGCCATTTCTTGATATCATGTGGAGTGAATCAAATTGGCTGAAGGCTTACATCATCCACTCGACACTTCTGGCTGATGATTATAGCAAATGCTTCAGCCTTATCTTTTGCACTGATGTGCTGGGCTCCTCCATCATTGAAGGTGGGGATATTCGTGGAGCCTCCTCCTCCATGTACTGAAAGGGGAATGGAGTTTTGAAAGAGGGGTCGGAAGGGCAGATGGAAGGATTCTTATTTTTATCCTCAGGATGTGAGCATTGCTGGCAAGGCCAGCATTTATTGCCCATCACTGAGTGCCTTTGAGAAAATGGAAAAGGAGAAAAAGGATGATATTTGTGGACCACCTGACAATTATGTGAATAATTGAAGAGAAAAACACAAGACAGAGATGCTTAAGAAGAAACTAAGCCAAAATCAGCCTTAGGCAGACTATTGATTACCACGATTAATATCTGACACAGGGCTTGCTTTTACTCAAGCCACCTCACATCAACCCTTTAAATCCTCATCATTACTAATGTCAGGCTGTGCCCTGTTCCATAAGAAATCTAACTGCCTGCCTTGAGGTTAAAAGCTTCAAATCACCAAAATGTTGCTTAGATGTCTCGACATTCCACTCAGGTAATTGCTGTGCTTGATAATATCCTAATAGCCAGTGGTGATCCATCAATTAAAATAGTACACAATATCATATATCATACAATCAGTTAATGACACAGTTTCCACCAGGTACCCGAGCCTACTGCATTCAAAATCTTGTTTGCTTGTATTGGAACTGGCTAGAACGTTTTGTGGACATGCTGGGTGGTATGTCTTATGTAGAGGAACTGTAGGCTGACTCAGGTAGTTACTCCAAACTGGTTTATTAACATTATGTATAATATTTACAAGGTGGGTTACTGAGTAGGCACATCTCCCGAGTGCTCCCTGCTTAATCCGCTGTACAGTCTGTAGCACATGACTGCTGATGTCACTGACACATCAGAGTCTGTTTATTCTACTCATCTATTACACTACACATCCCCACATGTACATTATCTACTTTTTAGAAAAATAACGGTGTTAACTATTTTTAATTATTTACAAGGCATTTACTTTAAACTATTTACATGCCACTGACTTTGCCACCTCCTCGTTACCACCTACCCCCACCACCCCCACTCCCCCCCAGAGACCCCTGGTCAGAAGTTAAGTCTCTGTGGTGTCTTTACCACTCTTCTGGACCACACTGTTGTGACTGCCACGTAGGGCCAGAGGTCTGGAGGTGGGTCCTGGGGTGGATCAGCATCTCACAAGCCGCTCAAAGGATCCTTGGGGAACAGCACCTCATCTTCCGCTTAGGCACTTTACAGCCTTCCGGACTTAACGTTGACTTCAACAACTTCAGATCATGAACTCTCTCTCCATTCCCAATCCATTTTGATCCTCTTTTCTCTATATTCATTTTTATTTTTAAATTTTAATTTAATTTTTTTCCCTTTTATTTTCATTATTATTAGTGTTCAAATTTATTTCCATTTTAATTCATTGTTTTACCCCAGCTTTTAGCCTATTTTTGATCTTTTTTCCCACCACTGTCCCCTCCTCCCACCCCACCCCCACTAGGGCCATCTGGCACTTTCCAATGAGCCATTACCACATTCTGCTTTCCACACTTAATGTCACTGTTAGCACCTCCTTGAGCCAATACCACCATTATTAACAACCCTTTGACCTTTTGTTTATGACATCTTTTGCACTCTCCCCTTTGCCTCCACCTATCGCTGGCCTTCTATCCAGCTTTACTTGTTCCAGCCCCCCTTAAACAGTATATTTCACAACATTTCTACTTCCCTTTCGCTCGGAAGAAGAATCATACGGACTCGAAATGTCAACTCTGTCTTTCTCTCCACAGATGCTGTCAGACCTGATGAGTTTTTCCAGCATTTTTTGTATTTGTTTCAGATTTCCAGCATCCGCAGTATTTTGCCATTAAATTGGATGTTCCTGGTCAGTAAAGGAATGTGTGCCTTTAGACATTGGCCCATGAGCAATTAGCTTAAGAGAATCCATTACCAGAGGCATGGCTCAGTAATGCATTAGGGCTGAATGGCAGTCAGGATTCTTAGACATCAGGGTCTTGCTGTTCCTGGCTACTCATTCAGGCTCCCTGTTGGCTTGTGGATGAATAGGGGAACTGGTAATATGGGTGTCAGTAGGGAATGTCCTGAAGTGGTCATTAGCAAATTGTGGACTATTATCTGAGATGAATTTTATGATCCTGTTCCTATTGAGGCGGGGGTGGAGGGGGTGGCGGGGAGATGGGGAGGCGTAAAATGCAATGAGCTGTTCAGAAGTCCTTTGACTTCCACAGGACCATAAAATCCCACCAGTGTAAAATTCCACCCATGTGTATAGAAGATGGCCTGCGGCACTCTGATCACTGACTCAGCCATTGTGGTGTGGAGTCTGACTACTTGCAGATATCTAGAGATAATAATCTACAGCAACAAGATATGTCTTGCCCTGATGATCAAAGAGGTTGAGTTCCAATTTCTGCCAAGGAAGTTGGATGGTACCAAAGTTGGATGGTAGCAAAGGTACAAAAGGGGCCAGGGTGTCCCTCCTGGCTGCCACTTCCTCCAGGAAGATGGCTAAGCACTCATCAGAAAAGCAGGGGGCCGAATGCCCACTCGACTTGCCCTCCTGCCTGCCATGTCCAACTGCACTCAAATGCATAGCTGTTAATTCTGCAGCTGTGCAGGAGAGGACAAAATCTTGAACAGCCTGTAATGCCCGGCCACTACAAAGATTGCAGTGCATATGCTCTGCACTTTGCAATCCCAAGGTGGCCTTCATAGAGCCTGTGGAGGATCTCTTCTCACATGGACCTAGGAATGACCAGATGGTGATCAAAAACTCAGAGGTCATCCACTATGGTTAAGTATCCACAGAGGAGGTAGTCTGCAAGATTATATTTAGACCAAACTTTCAGGCAGAAGCCTTGTAGTTGGGCACATTCCATTGTCTTCTTTTCGTGCTTTTCAGACATCTTGGAGCTTGGTGGCAGAGATAGGCAATAAATTCATTTGGCCAAAGAGAATGCTTCCACTTCTGAGACAAGTGCAAATTCCAAGGCAATAGCTTGGCCTACTGTAGCTCTGGAGAGAGCATCAGCCATGGTTTACGACTTTCCCAGAATGTAGACAGCTGTGTATTGACAACGCATCAAGAAAAGGCAAAACTACTGAATACGTGGAAGCATTTTAACAATCTCCGTGGAATTCAAGAGGGTAATGAAGGGTTTGTGGTAGGTCTCTACATGGAAGGATAAGTCCATGAGGTAGTCTGAGAACCTCTGAATGGTCCATGTGACCGTTATATTTATATGTATCAATAATTTAGATGAGAGAACCAAATGTAATATTTCCAAGTTTGCTGACAACACAAAACTAGGTGGGAATGTGAATGGTGAGGAGGATGTTAAGAGGCTTCAAGGCAATTTAGAGAAGTTGTGCAAGTGGGCAAATACATGGCAGTTGCAGTGTAATGTGGATAACTGTGAAGTTATCCACTTTGGTAGGAAAAACAGAATAGCAGAGTATTATTTAAATGGTGATAGATTGGGAAATGTTGATGTACAAAAGGACTTGGGTGTCCTTGTACACCAATCACTGAAAGCATGGATACAGATGCCGCATCCAGTTAAGAAGACAAATGGTATGCAGGCCTTGCTGAGAGCATAAGACGTAAGAGCAGAAGTAGGCCATTTGGCCCATCGTGTCCGCTCCGCCATTCAATCAGATCATGGCTGATCTGATAATCCTCAACTCCACTTTGCTGCCTTTTCCCTATAACCCTTGATTCCCTTATGATTAAAAATCTGTCTATCACAACCTTGAATATACGTAACGACTCAGCCTCTACAGCCCTCTGTGGTAAAGAATTCTGCAGATTGACTACCCTTTGAGAGAAGAAATTCCTCCTCATCTCTGTTTTAAATGGGTGCCCCCTTATTCTGAGATCATGCCCTCTGGTCCTAGACTCTCCCACAAGGGGAAACAACCTCTCAGCATCTGCCCTGTCAAGCCCCCTAAGAATCTTATATGTTTCAATAAGGTCGCCTCTCATTCTTCTAAATTCCAATGAGTACAGGCCCAACCTACTCAACCTCTCCTGATAAGAAAACCCCTCCATATCCGGAATCAACCTAGTGAACCTTCTCTGTACTGCCTCCAATGCCAGTTTATCTTTCCTTAGATAAGGGGACCAAATCTGTTCACAGTTTTCTAGATGTGGTCTAACCAGTGCTTTGTATAGCTTTAGCAAGACTTCCCTATTTTTAT
Source organism: Carcharodon carcharias (assembly GCF_017639515.1). Classification (NCBI taxonomy): domain Eukaryota; kingdom Metazoa; phylum Chordata; class Chondrichthyes; order Lamniformes; family Lamnidae; genus Carcharodon; species Carcharodon carcharias. Next base: position 112,224,200 of record NC_054473.1, read on the forward strand.
ACTCCATTCTCTTTGAAATAAAAGCCAACATTTCATTTGCCTTTCCAATCACCTGCTGAACTTATATGTTAGCTTTTTGGGATTCATGCACAAGGACTCCCAAATCCCCCTGTACTGTAGCTTTCTGCAGTTTTTCTCTATTTAAATAATATTCAGCTCCTCTATTCTTCCTGCCAAAATGCATAACCTCACATTTTCCCACATTGTATTCCATCTGCCAAGTTTTTGCTCACTCACTTAACCTGTCCATATCCCTCTGTAGACTCCTTGTGTCATCCTCACCACTTGCCTTTCCACCTATTTTTGTGTCATCTGCAAACTTGGTGATAATACATTCACTTACCCCATCTAAGTTATTAATATATATTGTAAATAATTGAGACCCCTGCACTGATCCCCGTGGCACTCCACTAGTAACAGGTTGCTATCCTGAAAATGCCCCCCTTACCCCAACTCTGTAAATTCTATTAGTTAGCCAATCCTGTATCCAAGCTAATATACTACCACCAACACCATGGGCTCTTATCTTATTAAGTAGCCTTATGTGCGGTACCTTATCGAACACCTTTTGAAAATCCAAATATATTACGTCTACTGGTTCCCCTTTATCTATCCTGCTTGTTACCTCCTCAAAGAATTCTAATAAATTTGTTAGGCATGATTTCCCTTTCATGTTTGATTAAATTATGTATTTCTGCTATTACATCCTTTATAATAGAATCCAAAATTTTCCCAATGATGGATGCTAAGCTAACTGACCCATGGCTACCTGTTTTTTGTCTCCCTTCCTTTTTGAATAAAGGTATTACATTGGCCATTCTCCAAGCCTCTGGGACTTTTCCAGAATCTAAGGATTTTTGGAAGATTACTACCAGTGCATCCACTATCTCTGTAGCTACTTCCTTTAATATCCTAGGATGCAACCCATTAGGTCCAAGGGACCTATAGGCCTTTAGCCCCATTAGTTTCCCTAGTATTTTTTCTCTAGTGATAGTTATTGTATTTATTTCCTCCCCCCCACTTTTGCCTCTTGAATATTTAGTATTTTTGGAATGCTATTAGTGTCTCCTACCGTGAAAACTGAAAGAAAGTATTTATTCAATTCCTCTGTCATTTCCTGGTTCCCCATTATTATTTCCCCAGCCTCATTGTCTAAGGGGCCTATGTTCACTTTGGCCTCTCTCTTCCTTTTTATATATTTAAAGAAGCTGTTACTGTCCATTTTTATATTACTTGCTAGTTTATCCTCAAAGTTTATTTCCTCCTTTTTTTTTGCACATCTTTTGTTGGTTTTCAAAACTTTCCCAACCCTCTGGCTTACCATTAATCTTTGCCACATTGTATGTTTTTTCTTTCAATTTGATACTGTCCTTAACTTCCTTGGTCAACCATGGTTGGTTTATTCCCTTCCTTGAATCCTTCTTGCTCACTGGAATGTTTCTTTGTTGAGAGTCATGAACTATTTTCTTAATTGTCTGCCATCGTTCATCAACTGTCTTTTCTGCTAAACTGCTTTCCCAGCCCACTCCAGCCAACTCTGTCCTCATTCCTTTGTAATTACCCTTATTTAAGTTTAGCATAGTTGTTTCTGACCCAAAGCCTGGACTTTTCCTATGGCGGGTAGGCTGGACGGGGGCGGGAGTGGAGTAGATCGCAGCCCGCGATCAGCTGCGCGCTGCCATTTTACGCGGGCGGGCTAATTAAGGCCCGCCCAGCATAATGCACGGCCAGCATGTGCAGGTGGGGGGAGGAGGGAGAGTCGGGGCCTGCATTCCTTCGTGCATATGCATATGCAGGAAAGCATGCAGCAATCTCCCTGAGGCACAGAGCTGCCTCAGGGAGATTGAATAGATTATAGAACATTTTAATAAATGAAGTAAAAATTTATTTAAACATGTCCCCTCATGTGACAGTGTGGATGAGGTTTCCTGAAAAATGCGAAGGCCGCCTGGGCTCTTTGACTGTCCACCAACCTTAAGGTTGGATGGGCAACATTCTAAAGTATTTTAATTAATCCCTTAATGGCCTTCACAGGCCCTTAACATTTCAGCAGGTGCGCAGCTGACTCTGGCTCACGCTTGCCGAGCAAAATATCGTGATGATGCGCGATGACGTCGGGACATCATCATGTGTCCTTGTACGCCGCGGAGTGTCGGGCCCATCCCTTCACACCGACCGGTAGATTCAGCCCCAGGTTTCTCACTCTCAAACTGAATGTTAAATTCTAAACTGTTTCCTAGGGCATCCTTTACTCTGAGATCATTTATTAAACCTGCTTCATTACACATTACCAGATCCAAAATAGCCTGATCCCTGATTGGATTCACAACATATTGTTCTGAGAAGCTGTCCCAAATACACTCTATGAATTCTTGCTCGTGGCTACCTCTGCCAATTTGATTTTGCCAGCCGACATGAAGATTAAAAGCACCCATGATTAATATACTGCCTTTTTTACATGCCCTCATTATCTCCTCATTTATTCTCTGTCCTACAGTATAGCTACTGTTCGGCGGCCTATAGGCTACTCCCAGCAATATCTTCTTCCCCTTATTATTTCTTACCTCCACCAATATGGATTCCACATCTTCCAATACAAGATCCATTCTTGCTATCGTACTTATTCCATCTCGTACTAACAAAGCTACCCCACCACACTTTCCTTCCTGCCTGTACTTTCAAAAAGTCACATGCCCCTGAATGTTTAGTTCCCAGCTTTGATCTCCTTGTAACCATGTCTCCATAATAACTATAAGATCATACCCATTAACCTCTACTTGTTCCGTTAATTAATTTATTTTGTTCCAAATACTAGGTGCATTTTAGTAAAGAGCCATTAATTTTGTCTTTTTACCATTTTTCCCCCCTTTGAACCTATTTGCTGTTTTTTTATGTTTGTACACTCTGTCCCTTCCTGTCACACTCTGGGTATCATTACCTAAATAGCTGCCCTGCAATGCTGCCATATCCTTTTGCTTTGTAAGCCTACATATCCCCTCTCAAGAACCCTCCCTACCCATCTCTATTTAGTTTAAAGCCCTCTCTACAGCCTTGGCTATTTGTTTCTCTAGGACACTGGTCCAGCAAGGTTGAAGTGACGCCCATCCCACTGGAATAGCTCCTTTCTACCCCAGTACAGGTGCAGAAAGGACTTGAGTAAAGGAGCAAGCATGGCTTACTGCAGCTGTGCAAGATCTTGGTGAGATGGCACCTGGAGTATTGCGTGCAGTTTTGGACTCCTTACCTAAGAAAGAATATACTTGCCATAGAGGAAGTGCAACGAAAGTTCACCAGACTGATTCCTGGGATGCTAGGATTGTTGTATGAGGAGAGGTTGGGCCAACTTGCCCTGTATTCACTGGAATTTAGAAGAATGAGAGGGGATCTCATTGAAATGAATAAAATTCTGACAGGGATAGACAGACTGGATGCAGGGATGATGTTTCCTCTTGCTGGGTGGTCTAGAACAACGGGTCACAATCTCAGGAAACAGGGTAGGCCATTTAAGACTAAGATGAGGAGAAACTCCTTCACTTAAAGGGATGTGAACCTGTGGAACTCTCTATCACAGGGGGCTGTGGAGGCCAAGTCACTGAATATATTTAAAAAGGAAATAGATATAGTTCTCGACCCTAAAGGCAACAAGGGGTATGGGGAGAGAGTGGGAGTGCGGCGTTTAGATAGGCGATCAGCCATGATCATATTGAATGGCGGAGCAGGCTCAAAGAGCCGAATGACCTACTCCTGCTTCTAGTTTTCTATGTTTCGATAACAGCTAGTGCTTCCTTCTTGATGGTGGCGCAGTGTCATTCTATTTCTGTTAATGATCTGGAAGCAAAGCATACAGGCTTGTTGTCATCATTCTTCTGGAGTTGGACAAGAACAGCACCAAGGCCAGTTGGGGACATGTTCATGCGCACTACGGTGGGCAATGCTGGATTGTAATGTGCCAGCACATCTGAAGAAACTAGCCTGTCTTTAATACATTGAAAAGTAGCATTGTTCAATGCCCCAGAACCAATGCTGGCCTTTCCATAGGAGATCCCTTAGAGGTTCTGTGATGGTGGCTAAATTTGCGATAAACTTGCCCACATGGTTATACATCCCTAGGAATGCTGGACGTTTGAGATTACATTTTGGTTGGGGAAAGTCACTAATGGCTTTTGCCTTGTGATGATCCACCATGATAGTCTGTCTTTGGATGATACGGCCCAAAAATTTGATGGTGGTCTTGGTAAATACACAATTGTCTTTAAAGTGAGACCTACTTCTTGGACGGCCTTAAGAACTTCTCGGACTCAGTGGTCATGCTCCTCCCTTGTGGACCTGTGGATAAGGACATCATCCATGTGGCATATGACTTCTTGTTTACCTTCTAAACTCATGGACAAGGTGCACTGGCATATCTCCGAAGCTGTTGAGATCCTGAAGGGAAGATGATTAAAACAAAATTGGCCAATAGGCATGATAAAGGTTGTCAGCAGCCTGGACTCCAGGTCGAGAGGTATTTACCAAAACTCACTATTAGCATCGAGATTAGCGAAGAGGATGCTGTTGGCAAGCTTTGCCAGGCTGTTGTCCACAGATGCCATTGTGTGGACTTCCCTCTGGACTACTTTGTTTAATTGCATGGGGTCTGCGCCCAGCCTGAGTTGACAACTTAGTTTGGGAACCGTCACCATTCTGGAACACCACTGAGTTGCTTCTGTAATAGGTGATAAGACACCTCAATGTGGCATGAGGTCAAGTTCCTCTTTGGCTTCGGCAGTAGAGGATGTGGTATCCTCCTGGTGATGAATAGGCACATTGGCATGGCATCTGGGAGCAGTGAAATGTGGTATTCGTTTTTTAGCTTACCCAGTCCTTGGAAGGCTTGTGGGAATTTTTGGAGGAATTCAGTCTGGTTGAAGGACTTCATTTACTTTTTGTAGGATGCCCAGTTGATATACACATTTCTGCTGAGTGAAGAGATGCTTTGATTATGTAGAGTATAGACAGTCTCTGTGACCTGTCGTCTCTTGTGTTATTGGATGGCTGTGATCTGACCGTGACCTGCAGATTAGTTCATCCTGGACCTTGGAGTTTAATGTTTGATAGCTGGACAGGCTGTGTTGAGCAATGCCAAATGATCAGCCAGTATGGAAACACCAGCACCAGTATCAACTCTTAAAGTTGGTTTTAAACCCTTTGGCTTCTAAAGCGACAGACAGGAAGTCTTGGTGATGGTTTTGTAGTTTTCCCAGGAAGTCTGAGTGAGATGGTATTTGTTTGTTTGGGGTCTATGTTCTGGTGAGCTGTAAGCTGCAGTTGTTCTGTTGTTTTTTAGAGGCTTTGAATGTACAGAACCACTAGAAATGCCCTGTCCTCCCAGATTGGAAGCACTCTGCACCCCCTGCTCAGCAGTCTTGCTGTCTGTGTTGTTTTTTTGCACCACAGTATAAGCACTTCAAGATAGCTGCTGTACGGTTTCCTGCCCTTTTGGCCAGTTTGTCGTAGTTCTGCATGGGCAGGGCTACCGCACCTGGGCCTAAAACGTGAATGGGCATCCCCGGCGCCTTGGCATGTCAGAGGACCAGAGGCCGAATTTGTGTAAATGGGCCAGCTTACCTGGTGACATGAAATGGTTCAGCGAGTGTGCGATCATCCTTCATGGACTCCTGTGTTTGAGACCTAGCTACCATGAATAAGGGGGCAAGAAGCGATTTGAAACATTCCCTTGGTTTGGAGGATCAGTGGGCAACATGCATCTGTCCAGAATCGATGTCCTGATTTGAAATAAAAAAAACATTGGAGGCTTTTAAAACAGACTCAAAGTCAGCAGAAGTCTCATCAACTCCCTGGCTGAGAAGTATCTGGTCAGCGGTGGGCCCTATGGTGTAAAGGAACAAACTGACCTGGTGTTTTGCCCTCTGATAAGGAGACCTGAGGCTGCTCGGTTATTATTGCGCCATGTCTTCCAACGTCAACCTTTGTGCAGGCCCTCGAGACATTCGAGCGGGCAGGGTAGGGGCAGTGACTGCTTATCAAGGTCCGTCATCGTTACCCTTTTCAGTTGGCCTCTTGCTTAGGTACACTTGTGGGATGTCATTTCAACCAGCGTTCATTCCAGTCCTGGAATATGGGCATATAGCACCAAATCTTAGTTAGATTGGTGTCACCACCAGCGCTATTATGTTTTGTGGATGTGCAAGATAGAATGTCTTAGGTAAACCAACCATAGGCTGACTCAGTGTGAATAAACCAGTCTGGAACAACTACCTATGTACAATGGATTACTGAGTCGACACATTTCTCCTGAGTGCTGCCTGCTTAGTCTGTTGTAGAGTCCCTAGCATATGACTACTGATGTCACTGATACATCATAGTCTACATCACTCACTTTCGCTATATATTTATTCTCTTAACCTATTACACAACACAGAACACTGCCCTTTCATGTCTGTGACCAAAGTTCAGAATAGAGAGACTGGCTGAGAAGTCCCTCACTGTGATGATGGTTAAAGATCTTAACTGAGCCGATTCTGGGTGGTTTCAATCATTTTCCTAAATGGTTGCGAACATATGGCACAAAACTCCCACAGTCTCTAAATTTACATCTGATGTTCAAAGAAAAATGGCAGAGAGAGCCATTTGTTGTAAAGCCTCAATCCCTACTGCTGTCAAATAAAGTTAGCCTATGCTCACTTCATTACCAGGTGATATTTCAAAGGAACTGATTCAGAAAAAAAGAGTTTTATTTAAGTCATGGATTCAGTGCATGTACAAGGGAACATATCCTTGTTCAATCCTTGATGATGCTGTTTCATAGAAAAAAACACTACAGTGTAATTTGTTTACAATTATATTTTGCTAATAGTATTCTGTCAAAAGAAATGAACTGCTGATGGGAGCAGACTCTCTCAGCTTGAGGTATGAGGAAAAGAGCATGTTGCAGCTATTAGCATTGTTTTAGTTCCACACCAGCTTACTTAAATATGGAATCTAAGAAATCTAAGTTGTAGGACATTAACCACCCCATACACAGATTGATGATCCAGAATGAAATTTTACCTGCTCAATAACTAGTTAAATGCATTTTGTTCTAAGGGACTCTAGTTACTCTGTCAGTCTTAAATCCCTGCAGCTATGTGAAGTATTTCTAGAAATCCATTATTATGCTCAGAGATAGACCCTGACATCTTCTACTTCCCAGCTTTCAACTCACTTGACAAAATGCAAGTCAGACTGATGGATTCTTAAATTGAAGGTTATTGTCCAGAACCTCATTCATTATTATGGCACCCAACATTTTACCAACCAGCTTTGCGCCTTCCAGTGCCATGCAAGCTTTTTCTTTCTTTCATGGAATGTGACCATCACTAGCATGACCAACTTGTTGTCCATCACTAACTGCCTTGATCTTGCTAGATCATTTCAGAGGGCTGTTAAGAATCTGTGGATCTATCATGGAGGCCAGATAAGGATGACAGATTTCCTTTCCTAAAGCACATTAGTGAATCAGATGGGTTTTTACAACAAATCAATGATAGTTTCATGGTCACCATTAACAGACTAGCTTTACATTCCAGGTTTATTAATTTAATTCAAATTCCACCAGCTACCATGGTGGGATTTGAACCCATGCCCCCAGAACATTAGCCTGGATTGCTGGTCCAGCAACATTGCCACTACACCACCATCAGTGACATATTTCGTGACCTCAATTAAGGCCTCTAGATCCACAGGGAGTCATATTTGTTCCAGCTCCTATCTTTCCATCGACTTCCGTAGAGAACCATAGAACAAAACAGTGCTGAAAGAGGCCATTCAGCCCATCATGCCAGTGGAAGCTCTTTGAAAGAACTATTCATTTAGTTCCATTCCACTGCCCTTTTCCTATAGACCTGCAAAATTTTCCCCTTCAAATATTTATCCAAATTCTCCTTTATAGTTATGACTGAATCTGCTTCCACTACTCTTTCAGGCAGTGCATTCAGATCACAACAACTTGCTGTGCAATCAAAATTCTCACTTTGCCAATTACCAATCTGTGATCCTTCTGCTACAGGGAACAATTTCTCCTTATTCACTTGATCAAAACACTTCAAGGTTTTGAAGACCTCTATTTCATTGCCCCTTAAGCTGCTGCATGTAATAACAAAAGTTATACACAGACTTATCTCCTCTCCAAAAAATGTAATCGCATATCCATTATAAAAGCTACATGTTGCATATGCCCATCCTGCCCAACACTCCTCTGATGCCTGTCATATTTCAAACATCACACACTTTCCAATATATTCTGTATCACACTTTAAAAAAGCATAAACAAAGGCAGTCACTCGGAACATGCAAAAAAATCTCAAAAGCAGTAAGTATCAAAGCTATTGAATCCATAATCTCTGAATTAACTATAGCACAATAAAAGCCAAGGTTCCAATCTCCAGTCTGAAGCTTTGAATTAACTTGCCTAATTTTTCTTGCGTTCGACTACTCAATCTGGAAAGTTCCCTTACCAAACAACAGTTAAACATTTATTGGTTTTTGGCAGTTTCTAGCAGAACAACTGGAATTGTAAACTTAAAGTCACACATTTCCAACTTGGCAGATAATGAATCATGCAATTCACCTCCTTATAGAATAGGGCATCATCTAAATTACTATCAACATAGTCTTTTGGGAGACATACCAGTGCAGGTATAAAGGCCAATAGCTCACAATGAGGTAAAACATCTTTTCTTCGCTTTTTCCCAAGTTTCACCTTTTCTGATTTCTGCTGGGGTTTGGGCCTGACATCATCTCGTGGGATTTCACGATCGTTTGGGTTGGGCACGCGTGTGCCCGCCCGTGGAATGTAAAATTCTGGCCTTGGTCTCTGTAGATACCAGTAACCCTCCAGTAGTCACTCAAACCCTCCAGTAGTCACTCAAGTGTCCATTCGCCATGTGTGAATCTATAAGTGAGTGTCAGTAAACCATTCACAAACATGGCCGAAATTTTGCAGCCCCTCATGCTGATGGGGTCATTTGGTCCTGCTATCGCAGATTTCAATGGCTCACCGGGGTGTGGGTGGGGATGGTGGAAGACTGTGTCCTGTTCTCAACTAATATGCATGCATGTAGATACTCACTCACTCATTCTCTCCAATAGGGTTCACTGGATAGCATTCAAGAGTGGGAGTATGGGCTTATTTAACAATTTCTTAGTAGAGGCCAATTTCAGCTTTCTTTCTGCTCCCTTAGATGAGTCAGCATAGAGCAGGAGTCAAACCAGAGACCTTCTGCTCTATACTGGACTGGTGACTTTACTCATGCCCATAGGAAATGCTAAAGGCCACAATTCAATCTCAGGTTTCTGTTAGGGTCACTTGGATTTGGTTTTATGGCTCACAGCTATGGCTGTCTATTGCCCTGCACCTACAAATTAATTATGAAGGTCCTCAAGATACGGGCAGTAGACCGGGTGGGAGATGGGGGTTTGGTGACATGATGTCTCGTGTACTCTTCTGATGAGATTTGCAAATTTTAACATAATCACAAATTTAAAAAGGTGCATTGCCTTTTGGTATTGCTGCTAATTATCACCAGATCCTTGCACTCTCCCGTGTGTAAAGACAGTCAGGAAACTGTAGAGAGATGCATTTTCATGGTAAACCTCTCCTACAATTTAGGAAAAAACACTGGGCTGGATTTGTTGCACCCCCTCTGCCCCTACACTTCCCTGCCCCCATCCCCTCCATCCTCCCCACCAGCCACCTGGAAGGAAAGTTGGTCCCGAACAGACCGAATTTTAAAAAAAAATGTGCCCCACAGAAATAACATGTTGAGGGTGGGCAAACCAGGCTGAGGGTCGGACTTCCACCCATCAGTGGACAGGAAGCCCACCCTCGAGAGCTGCTGGCCTATCTGAACTAGAACTAGTAGTTGGTACAGCTAGGACTGTAGTGAATCCTCAAGAAAAAGATCCTGGCCACCAGAAACAGCTAAGTCCTGGGCTTTTAGGACAGGGAGGGATTGGATAGCCTAGGGAGGAGGGGACACAGGGTTTGGGGAGGCGGGGTTTGAAGGGCAGGCAGGGAGGAATGAAGAGGATGTGACATCTTGGGGGTGATGGCCCCAATGTGCACAGGGCACCCCCCAATTGATGAGTCCCCTTACTGTTTGCCTTGTCAAAGAAGTCATTTCAAAAACGACCTTTGCACTCTAGCCCGCCTGCCACTACCCAGCATTTTATGGCAGTGGAAGCGGATTGAGGCCCTTAATTGCCAATTCATTTGGCAGTTACGGACCTCAATAGGCCTATGGATGGGCAGCCTAGTGGGTGACTTACCCATCCCCTGTATTATGGGGAACAGGTCAGGGTGGGTAGGAAGGAGGTGGGCTAGGCACCCGACATATTTTACGTGACACCCCACCCCCAAAAACACACCAAGCATGAGGGAACAGTAAAACATAGCCCACTATTTCAAATTGTTTCCCACTGTCTCCATAAAGACCTTTGCTTCCCTGTTGAAAAGATGTTGGCTGTCAGCCATAGGCTCCCACACCAAAGCATCAGTCCCACATACGTACTTTTTTTTAACCTGTGGCTTTTAAAATACATTTAGATGTTGCACACAGAATGAGAATTGCCCATTGCTACATTAGGGCATATAGTCAAGTTTATCTTCATCAAAGTAATGGGTTAAACTCTGTTTATCAGGTAATATGCAAATATTACAAATTCTTACCTTAGGCTTTCTTGGTCAAAGTTTGCGTTTATTTGATTATTGTAAGTAGTTTTTTGACGTGTAATACCTCTGAGCATTGCTGACTGTGCTTCAGATTTGATCTTGTCAAGTTGCTTTGGAACTCTGACTTCAAAGGAGACTAAACTGATGAGACCAGAGACTTTCTCTAGTTTTCAGTTCTTCTCTGAATTCTGAAAATGCAGTCAGATAACTTAATACTCGGTTGCTCTTATTCACATTAACCCAACCCAGGAGAAAGTGCCGCAGAAGTTGGGATCTTTGTTCTGAGGTGGCGGGGTTTTCTGGGAGTCGGGTTGGGTGACCACAGAATGAGCGCAGAGGCTGTCAGGTGTAGAAGCGGGCTGAGTGGAAGGCCAAAAAACAGCCCTCCACCTCTCACCCTGCCAACACATTCCCCATGCCTCATCCATGCCAACCCCATACCATTTCATGACCTATAGCCACCCCCATGGCCCCTCACACCCTCCATGTTACCTATGCCCTTTTACCCACCCATGTCCCCTTGTACACTCCATGCTGATCCATGCCCCTCCACCCATTTGAAGGCCCTTTATAGCTCCTATGCCAGCTTAGTGCCAACTCATGCCAACCCCATCCCCCATCCACCACCCTTTACCCTTACACCGACCATGCCAACCCACCCAGTATCCACCATTGGCAGACCTTGGGAGCCATACTGAGATTAAGTAAAATAACATTCTAAGTGTCTACTGCAGACTATTTAAAAAAAAACACTCTCTTTCATATAAACCCACTCACTATATTTACATTCCTTCAACTACATAATCCCTCACAAGAACAAACATTTCATTCAGGTGCTTAATTCGTTATAAAAGCAAACATTGGAAATCATAATCCTACTTCAAAGAGTCTATAACCACTTGGAGCTGTTAATTAAACTGTCAAATGGAAGGCAACCCACTGTGATAATTGAAGGTTGCAAAATCAATCATCCAGCACAAATCCAGTAATGATAACCCTCAGGCTTATGTGACAGACAGGCAGAGTGAAATAGTAAGCAATAATTTTTTTAACATTCCACAGTTTTTTAAAAATTTAAAAGGGCAGGAGTTTTAAATGCATTGACAGTTTGACAGTTCTTTTGACACTTTTGACAGCTCCTCTTGATGGTTGCTTTTGACATCTCTCTTGACAGTTCCAATGAGTTTATGTGCTTTTTATGCACACTCATCCACTTTTAATAATCTCAAAGGGCACCTCAACTCTCCCATAGGGCATTTTACCTCTCCCAGAGGGCAGCTGGCCTCCCTTCAAAAGTGTCCTGGGACCAAATTCAAAGGGGTGCCGAACATCTCTAAATGACTCTGCAAAGTTTAGTCCTGCTACTAGCAGGTCTGATCTGCACACATTGTGTTTCCCACTCCCAGCTAACGAATATCAGACTTGCCAGGAGGCAGCCGATATTTTATATGGGCAGCTGCCTCCATGAAACATGCATGTGCAAAATCCTGATCTGGCCCCAATCCCACTTCAGCAAAAATGTTAGGTCCCATGTTTGGGGGTGGGACTTCTGGATGTTGGCCTCCTCCACCATTGTGAAAATCCAGGCCTTTGACTCAATTTCTATTTAATGCCAATTTTATGGAACTGTAGAAATCACAGCACACAAACAGTTCATTCACTCCATCAACTGCAATTTTTCTCCACAGTAGGCATCCTTACTCGCTCACCATTTCCATCAATATCCCTCTTTTGAAACAACAATCTAAAAACCTTCTAAATTAATTTACATTCTCTGTCTCAACTATGGTTAGCGATGGAGAATTCTTCACTTCAGCCACTCTCTGTGTGAAGGAATGGTTTTCTAAACTCCCCCTTAATTCCTTTCGTGAAATAAACTGTAACTAATCACCTCATCATAACTCTTCTGAAGATCTCTAACGCCCTTCAGAACCCTTTAACCTCCTGGGCTTGAGCGAAAAAAATCCCTAACTTCTCAAGACAAACCTGTAACAACCCATTCTTTATGACATTTGAATTGAATCTACATTGCACCTTTTTGCAATGATCAATAACAAACACACTTTTTTTCTCATATTTTCTAACAACTTTACCTAAAAATGCCAATTAACCTTATGTTGTTGGTTGTCCTCTTCACATTTGTGCTTTACTTCTCCAAATAAAAATAGGTTTATGAGACAGTGTATTTGATATGAATGTCATATTTTGACATGAATATGGTGGCACAATATCACAATTCTATTGTTATAGAAATAGGTTACTGCATGTAAGGTAGTTATCAGGCCTCCAAGTGCAGATCCTAAAAAGGTACAGCTTCTTTAAGTTTTGCCTGTGGGGACTATTGTGAACATTGCGAGTGAAATAATTATGTACCCCCAAAGAAACCTAATATTTTAGGGATCAGTTCTAAGTGATGTATCAAAGTCAGACCTCTGGCTGCAATTTAGGGCCTAGAGACCCAGGTTACAGTGCTGACTCTTGCCTTGTCCTTTTTCCAAGCTCAGCAGAACTCTTCAGATGCATGCTTGCAAGAATTTGTGGCTTCAGGATGCTAGCTAAATTTTAATGCTGATAAAAACATAAAGGAAACCTTGGCTTGCTAATGGTGGGCTACTGGGGAATTTAGCTTCATATCAGACTGCAGATACCTGTTGCAAAGCTGCACAGGAGTGGAGACTGCCTCCTGAAGGTGATCTCACACCTCTTTCCAAAATCCAACACGTGCGTTACAACACTAGTACTGCGTTGATACAAATGCTAAACTTTTGCATCCACTTAAAACCGGTAATGTAAGTGGCCTCTACAAATTTTGCATTTGTTTATACTCGAAAGAAATATCGTGCCAGTACTACTGCCAGCAATCCAGTTTAATAAACCTGAAGTACCAGTGGAAATATCCAGATTCAAGTTCCCTGCAACCCTTGACTGAACACAAGCCAATATTTAGGTTTGAACAGACTGTACTCCAGCTGGGTTGAACCACAATTCCGTCTGGCATGGCAAGCTTCCTTTTTTGGAACTTGAATGAGAAATCAGTCACATTAAAAAAGACGAAGTACAAAATAAATTAAGGTGTTATTGCAAAATAATTATCGGTGCAAGAATAGAAACATCAACATGACCCTTGACTGAAAGTGCTGGTAACACTAGAACTGGTCTTAATGCTTAGGAGTTCAGACCCATTCTGGCTCCATTATTTACCAACTGATCATGACTGTCTTGAACTTCTAGAAAACACAAGTTGCTTGCATCTTATAATGACAGTGATAAAGCTGTCAACCATGTTGGTATAATATTCATGTAGTGGTCCCACCTACACAAACCCAAAATCTGTGTTCTCGTGTTGTAATCATGTGGATATAGGGGCTCAAATTCCTGGGTGCCAAAAGCCATTTCAGCCTGAGATGCAGGGTTTCCTTTGGTTGTTCCGATATGTTTGGTGCTGGACTCTGCCATTGACCATATGGGATGATGAGTATTTCTGGGAATTGTGGGAAGAGATGATTAATCTGAGCTGTTTACATTGACAGTTCGTGTTGAGTAGTATTCCACAGAGGGTGCTGGTATCGGACTGAACTTTGGGATAGACAGTCATGCTTGTTGTCTGGGTGCAAGTGCATCACCTTTGCATCTTAAAATGTGTCCTGATTTTCATCCTGTTAAAATCAGTGAAGGCATAAATATACCCTCCCCCACCCCATGCCTCCAACACATTGTTGAACAAATGTTACTAAATAAAAGTGGATAGTAGGAAAGTAAAAGTTTGTGTGTAAAAAGCACAAAATTGTTGGACTAAGGGGAAAGAGCAGGGAAATGGGACTAATTGGATAGCTCCTTTTAAAGAGCTGGCACAGACAGGATTGGCCCCCCCATTGGTGCTATATGATTCTATGACCTTTTCTTAATGATGTGCCTGGCAGTGCTGGGCAGCTTAACACATGGAAATGAGCTCTACAAATCAACTAGTTATAGGGATCATTTGAGTCACCAGCCAAATCCGTCTCTAAACCAAATTGTGCTGTAATTATTCTAGTGGAAATACAGTAATAACTTCAATGACTAATTCACTAATATGAAGCTCTGCCTTGTCCTGTATAACACATGTTGCTGCTTTAGAGTAAGGTCCAGGTTGGGGCACTGCATATTTTCAGCAGCAGAATGGCACTTCTTTTGCAGTCAAATTAACTCATAGCTTTGCTTAGTTATGGTAAACTTGTAACAGGTTAATCTGGTAATTGCTTTAAGACCTGTGCAACTGGAAGCTAAATTAGTTAGACATTGTATGTATTACTGCTTGTGTCAATGCTGATATCAGGTCCATTCAGAAGGTGAACTTTTAGGCAGTTCCTCAGGCTTCCGTCCACCCTACAACATGCAGCCTTATAAAAGCCACATCTGGGATCACAGGATAAATGTTGAATTTAAGTCACTATTTTCTCCAGTCTCGCCGGTGTCTGGCACTGTGGCTCCTGAGCCTTCAGTGGAATAAAAAAAAGCTTACATACAATGCAGCATCTGAGCATGTGCATACTCAAACCAAGCAATCAATAAGCTCCTTGTCTAGAACGGTAGAGTGATAGAATAATTCTGAACACCTATTACTTTGTGCTTAATGCACAATGCATGTGGCCATTCAAGAAACAATACATCACTGCATCAGGTCGATAGCAATGCTAAGGGATACTGACTCGGTCAAGTTTTACATCAATCACAAAGCTGGAAGAACTGAGTGAGCGGCTGCTTGAGGCTCCAAGGTTAGCAAGTTTTCCCCACTGTTGCACAGGTCCATCATTTGTCTCTTGACGGGCTCACTGATTAGCCAGTGTTTGGACTCGTACATTACTCTTGCCAGGTTTCCAGGACAGAGGACCCATCACAAGAGTTTCCCCAAGCTCTGTAGAAGACCAGTGCTTCCAATTATCTGGCTTCTTTAGCTATAATGACAAATGTGAAGGAGCTGTTCCTGGCATCTAAGGAATGTTCCCGCAATGTACAGTGTTTAGCAAGTTACAAATTAGTTTGTGGAAAGCTCTCTTCCGAAAGATTGCAAACAAATAAAAGGAAGCTGCCACAACGAGGCATTAACTGGAGATTCTGGTGGTAAAAGAGATCGCGTGCAAAAGTGCATATTTTTGCAAACTTTTTCAAACAGACAGTGATCTCATTTATGTTGTCAACTGGTAACATCTTTGAACTCATTTGTTCATATTCCAAAGTTATTGAAGGGTCCCCCCACTGGTGTTCAATGGTAGCAGACTGTTACTGAAGTCACAACTCACTATGGTTGAAGTCTCACTAAAACAAAGGCAAATTACTGTGGATACTGGAAATCTGAAATAAAAACAGGAAGTGCTGAAAATACTCAGCAGGTCTGGCAACATCTGTGAAGAGAGAAACAAAGTTAATATTTCAGGTCAAAGACATTCCTTCAGAACTGAAGGGAAATAGGAATGTAATAGATTTCAAGCAAGCTGAGAGGGGGTGAGGGGATGGAAAACGAAAGGAAAGGTCTGTGATAGTGCGGAGGGTGGGAGGCATTAACTGATGAAAGCTTTAGTGGTACAAAAGGCAACGGGAGTGAAAATTATAGCAGTAAAGAAACAAGCGATTTGTCTAGAAATAAAAACAGCAAGTGCAGAAATACTCAGCAGGTCTGGCAGCATCTGTGGAGACAGAAAAACAGAGTTAATGTTTCGAGTCCAATATGACTCTTCTTCAGAAACAGTTGTGAAGAAATGTCATATCAACTTGAAATGTTAACTCTGTCTGTCTCCCTCCACAGATTCTGCAGCTTCCTGATTTTATTTCAGATTTCCAGCAACTGCAGTATTTTGTTTTTATTCAAGGATTCATGCTGAGTGGGTGTGAATGGCAGAATGATGAACAGCTATCTTCAAAAGCAAAAATGTGAAAATCAAGATGGCGGCAGGGGCGGTACCGAGTTTACAATCTGAAATTGTTGAACTCAATGTTGAGTCCGGAAGGCTGTAAAGTGCCTAACTGGAAGATGAATTGCTGTTCCTCCAGGTTGCATTCAATGGAACAATACAGCAAGCTGAGGGCAGAGCTGTCCACGTGAGAGCCAAGTGGAGAATTAAAATGGCAAGCCACCAGATGCTTGGGGCATGACAGTCTCCATCCTTGGTCTGCTACATTGTTCTGATGAAGTTCAACACAAGCTGGAGGAACAGCACCTCATCTTCAGATTAGGCACTTTACAGCCTTCTGGACTCAACATTGAGTTCAACAATTTCAGAGTGTAAACTTGGTCCCCCCATCTCGTTTTCCATATTTTTGCTTTCAGACACATTATTCTGCTATTCACATCTAATCTGCACAAATCCTTTGTTTCTTTACTAGGGCCATTTCCACTCCCTTTGCCTTTTGTCCCATGATATCTTTTGTTAGTTAAAGCCCTCCACTTTATCACAGGCATTTTATTCTTCCTCACCCCTCCCCTATTTCACTTGCTTCAAATCTATTACATTTCAATGTCTCTTCAGTTCTGAAGAAAGGTCCCGAATCTGAAATGACAACAAATGCTGCCAGACCTGCTGTGTATTTCCAGCATTGTCTGTTTTTATTCATGGTTGAAGTCTCCTTTGACCACAGTTTTTAATATTTATGCTTAGCAAACTGCTGGTTCTTAATGAGACCTTAAATGTGAGATAAAAGAAGTTGGTTGGAGAAGGGTGAGGTAAGTACAAAGGAGGACAACATCCAACACAATGACTGAAAAGCAAGAGTCCACTGCTAATCCAAATATGAATCACAATCAAATCACTGTTAATTCTAATCAACAGGATACCTGCCAATCACGCAAGACCAGAAGCTTTCATGTGAAAATGGTTTCTTTAATTCTCTCCTTCCATAAAGCTTTGTGTGATTACTCACCCAATGGCTGCCCAGCCACTATCCTGTTGTGTTCCCCCGCCACTGCTGCTCTGGCATTCCGTTCAAATACGTACTGCACAAATGCGTATCCTTTGTGTACAGAGCACCCCACTATCTTGCCGTACTTGCCAAAGATGGCCTCCACATCTGCCTTCTTCACAATGGCTGTGTTTAGGTTACCAATGAAGACTCTGGAGTTGATGGACTTGGGGTCATTTTTATTGGTCACATTACTGGTCATTGACTTACTTGACATTTTCCTCTAGGAGGGACCTGCAAAAGTATAAATGAACGTTTACCTTTGAGTAAAGAATGATCTGTGCAGCTTGTCGAAAAGCTTTATTCTTTAGTTTCTTTGTGCATCTGCATACTTGCTAATTAAGCCAAGGAATGGGGTGATGGAAAATGGGAAATTTCCCCTTTGAACCCAGGGATGACATTAATTTGTCACCACCCAGTGGCATAGTGACTACTGCAGCACTAATGCTCATTGCCATGAAGGTGTATGATAAAGGTGCCAACCCGCACTCTGCTCATGCTGGTATCCAAGCTGTACTGTGTAGGGGAATGCCAAGTGGAGGTTATTGCAACTCCAGGTCGTGGGTAGGGATATGGGGAAATTGTCAGCACAGTCCAGGCTGAACACAAGGGTCACTGCGGGAGGCTTCGGAGCCCTCCAAACAGTAGAGATCTCAACACAGACAAACCCACTTTACTTCAACAAATTACCAAAAAATAAAGATAAGCTGATAAAAATTACACCAGACCTTTTGTAATATAGGTGCTTTTGTTTTCAAAGTATTTTAATCAAAGGATAATTTGTGATCTTCCCTCAGGTAGTTCGTGAAATTGTTTCAAGTACACTCTTGACATCTATGGATGCTTCTGAGATTTCAGTCATATAAAATAGAGAAATCCTTGATTATTATCCTAATATCCCAAACCCAGCCCTGAATCATACCTTCAATTGGAATCATTTGTCACTGTTAGGCAATGCCATCTAAGTCTTTCCACACTATGACATGCTGCTAATATCAGCCCAATTAGCTAAGCAACAGAGAGGGTGAGAAAAACCAGCATAGCTTTCAGTTTATTAGTAAAGTTTTTCGTAAGACCTGGAAAACTCCGGTAGAAACATAAAAATATTAAAATAATTTTGCATATGTACTTATGAATATACATATGCGGAACTAGAATAGCATGCTTTTCAAAGATTTTTTTATTCATTCGTTGCATGTGGGCATCGCTGAACTAGGCCAGCATTCATTGCCCATCCCTAACTGCCCTTATGAAGGTGGTGGTGAGCTGTCTTCTTGAACTGCTTCAGTCCCTGTGGTCTAGATACGGGAGATTCTTTGAATCAGTGTTAAATGTGAAGATTAGTGCTTCAACAAAAACTTGTGTTCATATAGCACCTAGTAAAAGATCCCAGGGCACTTCACAGGAACCATTTCCGGCAAGATTTAACACTCAGCCACTCGGGATGTCAGGATTGGTGACAAACAGCTTGGTCAAAGAGGTAAGTTTTAAGGATCATTATAAAGGAGGAAAAGGAGGTATGCAGGTGGAGAGGTTTAGGGAAGGCATTTCAGAACTTAGTGCCCAGGCAAATGAAAGAATGGCCACTAATGATGGAGCAACTAAAGCCAGGGGTGCTTAAGAGGCCAGAATTGGAGGAGCACAGCGATCCCAAATGGTTGTATGGCTAGAGGAGATTACAGGGAGCGGGACAGGCCAATGAAAGAATTTGAAACCAATCTAAGATCAAGACATCGATGGAGTGGGAGCCAATTTAAGTCAGTGAGCATAAGGATATTGGGTAAACGGGATGTGCTTCCAACATATCTTCATTGGAAACTGGGTTGCAGGCAATTTACACTTGCTAATTAGGATGCAGATAAGAGCAAATATTTTGGGCACATCTTGCTCACCCGCTTGGCATCATAAAGTTCTGCTCCATCGGCTTTATGAACAGCCAGAGTGATTTGTCAACTACATCCACAATATCAGTTGAATAGATGTCACATAAAGGGACAGTTCTGTACAACATGTCAGCTTGCAGACTGCGTACTAAAGCATAAAACAAGGTAACTGGTCAATTGAGAAACAATATCAAGTGTACCTACCCTTTATTAGAACTTTGGGTTAGTTCTGTAAAATACATTTTTATTTTAATTCCAACTGTTAGGGTTATATTCAGGTCTCAGCTGCTCAGGGTGAAAAGAAAGATTGATTACAGTTGTTTTTCATGGAACAAAAGGCTAAAAGTAATTGGAAGATTTGCAACAGCCAATTTAGCTTTCTAGGACAAACAATGCTGAATTATTCAAACTGTGAGCAATTTGATCCTGAAGCTATAGGCCACGATGCATTCTTACCTTAATTTTACTTCTAATAAGACAATACTTAGCATTTGTGTGATAAGGTAAAGTACAAGACCATTTAGCACATCAAGCATGCTCTCTCACCTTTCTTACCAAAACAGCTCTATGTTTTCAGTCTAAATTCTCTGCCTTCTTAATATCTCTTAATGCACCCCCACTTTCCAGGTAAGCACCTTTTCTTTTCTTTAGAACATGTTACTTGACTTTGCATCACTGGCTTAGTTCATGACGTCCTCACCAGCCTTTCTATGGAGCTGTGTCTCCTGAATCTGCTTTTTAAGTGGCTTAATTTCAATTGTAAGAATATGTCCCCACGTTTTACATTCCCCTTTTAGAAGGAGGAGTCAGCCCTGCCAATTCCCTTAAATCATCCCTTGAACTCTTCATCTCCTAGTCTTTCATCACAATGCAGTTTGTTCAGTCCTGGCATTATCCTGGTGAATCATGGCTGGAGTATCTCCAAGGCTGATATGTTATTCTGAGGGTGAGGCGCCCAAAGCTAAACATTATTTGCCAGTAAGGTTTCACCATCACTCTATATAACTCACTTTATACTTGTGGTGAACCACAGAATCACATTATCTTTTTTTAAGTTGTATTTGTTATATCCGAGAGCTAATTTTTAATGGCTTCTGTTCCTGGAACCCAAAGCCCTGTCATTTATCTATTCCCCCTCCCCAACAACAACTTCCACTTCTATGGCATATTGTAGTAAACCATACCAAGGTGCTTCACTGGAGCATTATCAGATAAAGTCTGACACAGCACCACATAAGGAAATAGCAGGACTGGTGGCCAAAAGCTTCTTCAAAGAGGTAGATTTTAAGGAGCACCTTAAAATAAGGGAGAAGTAGAGTCACAAAGCAGTTTATGAAGGGAATTCCAGAGCTTAGGGCCTAGCCAGTTAAAGGCATGGCCACCAATGAAGAAGTGAAAGCAATTGGAGATACAAAAGAGTTCAGAATTCAGAGTTGCTGGAAGACAGTTAGACTGGAGAAGATTACAGAGAATGGAGCGAGAGCATAGAAAGTGTGAACAAAAAAAATGAATATTTTAAAATCAAGGCATTGCCAGACCAGAAGCCAAAGTAGTTAATTGAGCACAGATCTAATGGGTGAATAGAAATTGGTGCAAGTCAAGATGCGGGCAGATGAGTTGAATTTTACAGAGGGTGGAAGGTGAGATTGCAATAGTTGAGTCCTAAGGTAACAAAAACATGGATGAAGATTTCAGCAGCAACTGAAGCTGGAGAAGAGTCTGGCTCAGCCTCAGGCAGCAGTCAGGGAGTTGCGAAGAATAGTGAACCAATGTCCTTATGCTGTTAATTAAATACAAGTCATGCAAATGTATTCCTAAATGAATAGCTTAAAACAACCAATTTGGAACGCCCATGAACATTTCGCCCGGTGAGAGATTTGTCATTCCCTCTTCCTATTGTATAAAAGCAAAATATTGTGGATGCAGGAAATCTGAAATAAAAACTGAAAATGGTGGAAATACTGGAGAGAGAAATAGAGTGGAATAGAATAGAGAGAAATGGAACAGCCTGATGAAAGGGTATCAACCTGAAACGCTTCCCTCTCCAAAGTTGCTGCCAGACCTGCTAATATTTCCAGCATTTTCAGTTTTTGTCCATCTTTCTAATTATTGACACCTGTTCCGAGGTGTAGTAGCTCCTACTTGGTTGTGTTAATTGTAACCCCCATCATCCAGCCCACTAGTTTGTGTACTCTTCTTCATAATTCACTAAAACATCAGAAAAAGGACATCTTCAGTCAATTAGATAAGTAAGAAAATGGTAAAACCAAATCTATTCTGTGAATGTTATTTAATGGAGACAAGGTTGATACGAGATTAATTGGTACCTCTTGGGACTTCTTTCTCTGTTTATCACGGCAGAATATTGATCATTCAATACGTTTCTACTTGTCATATTGCTTTCCTGTCTAATTTTTTCAATATCCTTTGCGTAAACATTCAACTAAGGAGCTGTTCTCAGACACATACAAATAATTTTATTCAGGCTACATTACAGAATTTTGTAAAATCAAAATACCGCGAATGCTGGAGATCTGAAATAAAAACAGAAAGTGCTGGAAAAATTCAGCCGGTCTAGCAGCACCCGTGAACAGCGAAGTAGAGTTAGTGGGCTGAATTTTCTCAGAATTGCAGTAATGCGGTAGCAGGCGGGTAAAATGGAGTCCCACCCACCGATGTAAATGTGGGTTTTCACGCCGTATCTTCCTGAGCCCACCTCATTATATATTCACTCCCGCAAAACCCACTGTTTCCATGGCAGGTGGGCTCTCATACGCCCGCTCACCATCACCCTACTGTTGCATCATTCCGGCCGCCATCTTTAAAAGGCAGCTGCCAGCAAAGTGCTCATCACCACAAGCTCACTACCGCTGCCCGGGAGACATGGCCAGCAAAGGCGAAAGGACTGCAGCCCCCCATTTCAACGACGGGTCCCTCAAGTGACTGCTAGATGCCGTGGAGGCCTGGCGGGGTGCACTCTACCCCCGCTCTGGCCACAGGATGGGTAGCAATTTCACCAACCCGGCTTGGGAGGCGGTGGCAGCGGTGGTCAGTGCGAACGCCCTTCAGAGGAGGACAACCACCCTGTGCCACAAAAGGATGACATTTCGCCAGGGTAGGTCACTCTTTTCATCATTCCCAACTCACACACTAACAAACCCATCACACATCCACAGGGCCCTCATTCACTGTCAGTGCAAGGGCCATCATCATTCACTCTTACACACACACCTGCATTGACCTCATCCTATCCATGGGACCACTCACCACCCACACAGGCCATGCATACTTGTCATCTGGCCCAGCAGGAGTCCTGGTACACTCTCCCCATCTCTATCCATGTAGGACAAACTGACTCACAACAGGAGGGAAAGGTTGCAGACAGGTGGAGGAATGCCGGAGATCAAAGTTCTGACAGAATTCAAAAACAGAGCCATCCAGCTGGCCGGCGATGACCAGGACCAGTCCTGTGCTGACGGTGAGGTCGGTGCTGCTCTACTAAGTGAGGATCCGTGTCCTCTTTCACAGTCCACTGCCATGCAGTGCTTTGATTACTTCTCAGGCACACTCGGGAAGCAGCCGAAGGAGTACATGATCCAGAGCCTCCAAGCAAGCTCTGAAGAAACCTCTGAAGAGGAATCTGAAGTGTTCCTCCCTGAAGTCCCATCCCAAGTGCTCACCCACACCCTCCACCAGCGCAGAGACACACACCTTGGTGGGACCAAGCTTTAGAGTGGCCCTAGGATCACAATCTGGTGAGCACATCACACTTTCTGATCCACAGCAGGCAAAGGCAGGGACTTTCCAGTCCCCAGCACTTGGCGGACTGCTGGAGGCCAGAATGTTGCTGAATCTCAGATGACGAGCCTCCAGACTCTTTCATGTCACAGTTGCTCAAGCTGCAATGGCAAGCTAGGGAACATCAGGAAGGGATGTCTGTTGCACTCCTCAGATTGCAAGGCACAATGGAGGAATCCTTTCGTCTTCAGGCTAAGGTGATAGCGCTGGCATTGCAACACACCGAGATCAGCACTGGTAGGATGGCAGTCGTCATGGAGACCTTGGTCCAGGATATCACTCCTGCACTGCTGCGCGGGCTGCACTCTAACGCTGATGCCATAGTTGGCCTCCAGCAATGTGCTCGCGAGAGGGGTGCTGGGCAGCTCAATCTCACTCCAGCTACCCCTTCTGCTCATGGAGTCAGCCTGGGGCCCCTGGGCACCCATAGGGAGGAGGATCAGTAGGTGCTCCAGGGCCATCCACCCAGGTGACACTGGGAGCGACCGGCCCATCTGACTCCCCTCTTCCTGTGACCTCTGCAGATCCAGCTTCAAGGAGAGTGCCATTGCCACACAGCAGGACCCTGAAAGCAGGCTGGGGCCCTCCAGGTCACGGCCCTCCAAAGGACACCCATCAAAGTCATCACAGACAGGGTGCCACAGTCAGCAGGCTGCCTCCACCTCTGCTGTGGATGTCCGGGGAGCACCAAGACATAGATAGCAGCAGGGTTAGGAAAGTTAGGTAAAGGTGGTTGCACAGCCTGGGCACAGGTGTTGATCACTTGTATAGATAGTTCACTATTGTCAATAAACTCTTAAGAATGTCTCCCTGTCTGTGGCCCCTTGTTCTGATGAGCAGTGTTCTTGTCACTCAGATGTGAAACCTTTCTGCACAAGATAAAGGCAGGTGTCTCAGTCCAGGGCCTCTTCCCTGTGCTCTGTGCAGACTTCAGACCAAAGTGATGGTCCAGCCTCACGCTTCCTGGAAACATTACTGATGCCTGCACCTTGGCAGTGTTGGTCATTGCTGCCAGAATGTAGTGGGCAGGCATCACAGAGTTCTCTCATACTCCCTGTGTGCTCTCAGCACCTTTAAGGTGGGGCTGACCCCCATCACACCAGCATCTGCGACCAGTGATTATGTGCACCAGCTCCTGAAGGGCTGAGGTGCTGAAGGTGGACACAGCATCAGATGTATCTAAAGTTTCATGGCTGCATCTCTGAGATGGCTCTGATCATGGAGCGCAAGCGAGCTGCCCTTGGCAAGACAGGAGTCAGACATTCTCAGAGGTTATGTGAAAAGCTATGGAGTGTCCTCAATGCATGTTGTCATCATCCTCCACAAATCTGGCAGCTACGAGGGCCTCCCGAGCACGCCTGCCTCATCTAGCCAGTGCGAGAGCCTCATCCCTGTCATCGTCACCACCGAGGACACCCTCACCCTCCTCCCCAATAGTGTCCTCCTCATTGAAGGAGACCTCCAGCTCCTCCCTCTGTTGCAGCGCCAGGTTGTAACGGGTGCAGCAGATGACGATGATGCGTGACACTCTCTGTAGGCTGTATTGCAGGGCTCCACCAGACCGGTCCAGGCACCTCCAGCATCCCAATGGTCTGCTTCACCAAGTTGCGAGCTGCAGCATGAGCCTCATTATATCTTCACTCTGCTGCAGTCTGAGGCCACCACACGGGTGTCACCGCACGGGAGCCACAGCCTCTGCAGGTAGCCCTTGTCCCCGAGGAGCCAACCCTGCAGACTCTGTGGACCCTGGACAATTGCAGGGATCTGCGAGCAACTCAGGATATAGGCGTCGTGCACACTCCCTGGAAACCATGTGCACACCTGCCAGATACGTTTCTGATGGTCACATACCAGCTGCACGTTCAGTGAGTGCAAGCCCTTGCAGTTGCTGAAGTCCACTGAGTGTAGCAATGGAGACCTGAGCACCACATGAGTGCAGTCAATCACACCCTGCACCTGTGGGAATCCCGAGATCTGAGCAAATCCAATGGCCCATGCATCCTGGCTGTCCTGGTCCCGGGCGAAATGCACAAAGTTGTGTGCTATGGAGAAGATGGCATCTGTGACCTCATAGATGCATGTCTGGGTGGCAGATTGTGAAATCCCATTACCTGTGCAGCCCTGAAAGGAGCCACTGGCATAGAAATTGAGCGCCATGGTCACTTTCGCAGCCAATGGCAGTAGATGCCCTCCATTGCCCCTTGGCGCCAAGTCCTGCAGTAAGTGGCAGATGTAAGCTACCAGGTCCCCAGACATGCACAGTCGTTGGCGACACTGGTTCTCAGTCACCTGCAGGAATAGCAGGCAGCGTCTATAGACCCTAGGTGTCGCTAGACACCGACCAGCCACGGCTCACTGTCCCTTCTGGGCAGCGTGTGTGGGAGCCCTGCTGCCCCTTCTTCATGAGGTTGCTGCTCCTGCCTTCGCGCAGCCAGGAGCCTTAGTCGCACTCTCCTCCACCTACTATGGTCTCTGTAGGCCATCAGGCATACAGCTAGGTCACCAGGATCCATGATCCTGACGTGGTCCTCCTGCAGCATGAAAGAGAGAGAGAGATGTGGTTATCATGGCAGTACTTAGCACCTTTCCTGGCCCGGTGTGACCACCCTTCCTGGTGAGTGCTGGTCACCCCTTGGATGGTCCAAACTGAGATGCTGAAATTGCAAGCGGCTGTGAGCTCCTCCAACTGCTACATGGCCAGCGTTGGCGAGGAGATTGTACAACGTGTGCAGTCAAACTGCTCCAAGGTCCAATAAAGTGTTGGCGGACTCGAAGTCTGTGCCGGGGTGGGGGGGCGGTGAGTAAGGTATGAAGTGCTTGGTGGCCCTTTGGTGCCTCTGCGATGCTTGCGTGGTGGGCAGGCTAGGAGCCTGACCCCAAACATATCACTGTGACTGCACCTGATCTATCTTAGTTGCAGAGGCAGGGTCAGTTTATACAGAGTGCCCCTAATGCTTCCCTCACTTACTCTATCCCCCACCTCAATTGCCTGTACGCGGGATGCAGCGCCAGGGCAGCGCTTGACGCCCCCGCCCCCCCCTCCTCAGCAGCCGCCTCCTAGGCTGGCCAACGTTTGTCCCCATACACCCTCCATCCCTCAGCAGGTGCCTACGGGGCCAGATATCAGTTTCCCCCTCCCCCCAGTGCCCCGAGGCCTGTAAATAATGGGTGAGCTGAGAAGAACGATGCTGTTCAATCACCTCAGTTCCCCCAAAATGAAGGCTTGCCAAGTGCACGCTGCCTGTGTGTTGTTGTGAAACGCGTCGGTGTGCTTTCCTGCCGACGTGGACGGATGATACGGCGGAGTTCCGAGAGCCTGGCGGGATGGCCTGTTCATTATCTGCTGATGTATTACAATGAGCTCCCCGCCGACTGATGGCTGTTGGCGGGCTGAGTGGAGGATCGCGACCTGCCTTCCCGCCATCATGAAGTGGGTCCTGCCATATTTTCTGCACACACCACCTATCACACCCACTGCCAGCGGGCTTGGAAAATTCTGCCCAATGTTTCAATCCAATATGACTCTTCTTCAGAGGTCAATTTTGGAACAGGATTTTGTGTTTGCCAAATCCTAAATCACTAAATGATATTGGCATCAAATCTCAATAGCCCAAGACAATCTTTTCCAAACTTCTGTCCAAGTCACTCTGGTCAGCCTGAGATAACATTCCTGCTCCTTATTATTCAGTCTTTGCAAGGAATGGCTTGGCTTTCACTCAACACCTCTCAATAGTGACAACACTATGATCAGAAATGCTGAGAGGTTAATTGTGAACTGATGCCCCAGTACTTTTAAATGTAACAACAATCCTAATGCTGTGAAATACAAGTCATACAAATATATTTGCTAATGAGCAGCTAGAAATGGCTGGATCAGGACGCCTACCAGCACCTCGCCTAGTGAGAGTTTGGGCACTATCAACCCTTTGATTTTTCTATTGGGTTGCTCGCAGCAGTGCCCGGGAGTTTAATCGTTATTTCGTGGAGACTCCAGGACAATCCTATAGTCTTGGTAACCCTGTGTTAAGCCTGACTTTGGGGGAATCGTCCCAGATTTGCAATAAGTGCAGTAGCGGGTGGGTAAAATGATGTTTTACCTGCTGGCCGCATTGTGGCTTCTCACGCCGTATCGTCCCAAATCCAGCACATTAATTATGCATTCCCAGGAAACACGCTGTGTTGATGGCGGGCGGCTTCTCATTCGCCCGCCACACCATCGCCTCGCCGTTTCATCATGCAGGGTGCCAAATTTAAAATGCAGCCGCATGCACGCCTCTCAGTGCTTCCAGCCCAGGGCTGCTGTAAAGAAGACATGGCCCTATATGGCAAAAAGACTGCAGCCCCCAAGTTCAATGACGCATTCCTCCAGTGCCTTTTGGATGCAGTGGAGGCCCGCTGTGATGACCTCATTCTGGCTGCAGGATGGGCAGCAATGTCACTAATCTGGCTTGGGAGGCGGTGGGAGTGGAGGTCAGCGCCAATGCCTTGTAGAAGAGGACAGCCACCCAGTGCCGCTACAGGATTAATGGCCTCATCAATTCCGCCAAGGTAATTCAATCTTCTCAGCTCACACACTCACAAACCCATCACACATCTACAGGGGTCTCACACCTCAAGGGCCAACACCACTAACTCTCACACACACCCTCACATCTCCATCAATCTTATGCCCTCTCAAGCTCATATCCTCATTCTATCCATGGCTCTGCTCACGTAAACATTCCATGCAGTGCCATGTGTCCTGCTCATACTCCCTCCATCTATTTCTGTGCAGGAGAAGCTGGCTCACAACAGTAGGGAGAGGTCCAAGACTGGGGTGGAGTGGCCCACATTAGACCCCTCACTCACTTTGAGCAGCGTGCCATCATGCTGACTGGTGAGGATGTGGACCGTGCCTGCGATGATGGTGAGGTCGGTGGTAAATATCCCCGTGAGAATCCTGCACCACATCATCCCCCTCTCAACACAAATATGGGTGCTCTGTCTCTCCTGCTTTTGACTCTGCTGCCATGCACTACTTATCTCTACTTTGGTTCACAGGGAGCTCTGCCAAGTGACTGACACCCTCAGCCAGCCAGTCCCTCAGCTCCATCCACGTCCTCACCTCCAGCCAAGAGGGCAGCTCCTCCATTGAAGAGCTGGAAATAAGCAGCCTGGAAGACCCTCACACCCTGCACCAGCGCAGCGACACACCTCAATGGGACCTAGATCTAGAACAGGCTCAGGTTCACAATCTGGAGGTCACCACATGGACACATGTCTATAGCAGCAGGAGGCAGGTTTGGCTGAGCTCCCTAGCACTCGGAGGACGGTTGGGGATCAGGTACCTGTGAGCTCCGATTCAGATGACAAGCCTCTGGATTCGGCCTTCCAACTCATCCTGGAGAGTTAGCCGAATGTGTGGGAACATCATGCAGAGCTGTTGGAAGCCATCAGCAAAGTGGCACGTGAGTTGGAGTGTGTCCGCTTGCTCTCTGATGAAGTGGTGCCCACATGTGCATGTATGGAGGTCTCCATGGGGAGGATGACGGATCCCATGGAGACCCTGGTCCAGCAGAATGGGGAGATGTGTACAGAGCTGCACTCCATCACAGGAGCCATGGGTGAGTTCCTGCAGTGGCAATGTGAGAGGGAAATGGGACACCTCGATATCCCTCCAGGTGCTCCTTCCCCTCAAGCAGTCAGGCTGGGTCCCCTGAAGGGAGAAGGAGTGGCAGCTGGACACCCCCAGGACATCCAATCAGGATTCTCAGAGGCTGTCCTCTCCCTCCAAGTCCCCTTTGCCTGTGAGCCTCTCAACCTCGTCCCCTGTCACCACAGAAGAAGCAGCTGGCCAATGAGGGATTCTGGAGGGAGAAGGGAGTGTGTGTGTGGCAGAGCATTCCTGAGCCTCGTGCAAGCACTTTCCCACACACACAGATCCTTCATGTATCATACTCACCTCGATTTCCTGAGCATTTTCAATGCTGCCTGCTGGGGTTCGCTTTCAGTCGTCCATCTGAGCTGACTTGCACCTCCACCCACCCACTGAGCACATTCACATGCAGCACCTGATCTTGCCCACCATGACTCTCATTTCACTTTCGATTTGGACAACATGGTCTTGATCAGTTTTTCTTGTGCTCGCCCCACATTTTCCCCTCCCCCAGTCACCCATTTCCTTTCCCCTATCACTGTTGACCCTTCCAATATCACCTTCCACTTCCCCTCAGTGACCTACCAGCTGCAACGTTTTTCCTTCGGGGATGTCCAGGTGAATTAGTCCGTCCGTTTCCTTCTCGAAAATCCCATCCCCATTCACATTCACCTCCCCAACCTCCTCCTTCCCACCCCCAGGGTCCATGTTAACCACTGAGTCCCCACCAACCACCCTTGCTATCCCTTCTACTGATACTGTCGAACCCTCACCCTCCCATCATACTGTCTCACTCTGCCCTCAGTCATTCTCCCCCTTCCCTCATACCGTGCCCACCCTCAGTTCACTCCCCAGGAGGCAGTCATGGGCCCATTAAACCCCTCCCTTGCATGTTCACTTGAACATCCCCTCCCTCCAGACCCCATCCCACCCTGGAACCCCTTCCCCCTCTCCGGACCCCTTTCCCCCCTGGAACCCCTGCACCCCTCCGGACCACTCCCCCCAGGAATTCCTTCCCCATACAGACTCCTTGTCCCTGGAACCCCTTCCCCCATTGGAATAATTTTCCCTGGAATCTCTTCACCCCTGGAAACCTGCCCCCTCCCTTAGACCTCCCACCACCCCCCCCCCAGACTCCCCCGCTTAGTCTTTCCCCCTTCCTGACTCCCTCAGAGACCCTTAATTTTTCTACCACCCTTAGTCCTTCCCCACTCCCAACTCCTTCCTCCAGCCTTACCTCTTCCTCCAGCTTCACTTCTTCCTCCAGCTTTACTCCTTCCCCCTTCTCGACTCCTTCATCCACCCTTACTTCTTCCTCCACTCTTAATCCCTCCCCTCTCTGTACTCCTTCCTCCTCCTGGACTCCATCTCCTTTTCGCACTCCTTTCTCTCTCTGGAATCCTTCCCCTCCACAATCCTTGCATGCTCCAAACTCCTTCCCTAACACCTTACACACCCCCATACTCCCCAGTTGCGGTTTCTCTTCAGATCGTATAAATCTTTTGCCTTTTACTAGTTGCCACTTTCTACCCAGTTACCCCCTCCTTCCCCATACTCCCTCCCCCTCCCAACCTTATCTCCCCGGCACCTTCATTCCCCCCTTCCCAACCTCACCACCCCCTCAGCACCTTCATTTCCCCTTCCCAACCTCACCGCGCACACCCCCCACCCCCCCCCCCCCCACGCCCCCCCATACCTCTTCCTCTCTTAGTCGATCCTAGCTCTTCCTCTCCCACCCCCTTGACCATTATCCATTGTGAGCATCAACAGGGACCTTCCAATCTCTGTGAGCTGCTTCCCAGCAGAGCCACATCCATGAGGATCCACCCAGCATGGCATGGACGTTCCTCCAGGATCCTGTTGTAGTCGGGTTTCAACATTGTCTGCTCCTCAGATGTCCGCTCTGTGAGCAAGGCCCTGGCACTAAGCCCCAACTTCTGCAGTTATCAAGATACATTCTACACTGGCATATTTTCCTGCCGACATGGGAGGGCGATCCAGCAGAGGGGGATGAGTCCAGCGGGCTGGCCCTAAGCTGATTATATTACAATGAAGTTCCTAACGTCCAATGGCAGGGAACGTGGCCCACCATCAGCAGGCAGAGCGGACAATCACAAACTGCTTTCACGTTGTGAAACAGATTTTTGGCCATCTCGCCATATTGTCCACTCACGCTGCCAAACATGCCCCGATACCAGCAGGCATGGAAAATCCTGACCTCTGTATTTAACCAATGTTTGAACGTGCACTTTCCAGCGGAAGTCACTAGATGGTGGTCAGGAGCTTCAGACCCCTGCTTATTCCCAGTTGATTTTCTCACCTTAACCCCAAAAGCACTGAGACAAATTTGCTTCCTGCCTATTTGTTTTTCCGGGAATCAACAAACACGCTACAATCTATGAATGAAATGTGAAGCCTTCTAGTCTCTATATGGATCATTACAGAGAGCTGGTGTTGGGCATGCTTGGCAGTGTGAGTGGACAGTATGGTGAAAAGCCCAAAAATATCGGTTTCACGACATGGTGAAATCAGTTTGCGACTGTCCGCTCAGCCCGTCAATGGTGGGCCGCGTTTCCTGCCATCGGACATCAGGAACTTCATTGTAATACATATGCATATCATTATAAAGCCAGCCCTCCAGAATCAACACCCCCCATGCTGGATCATCTGCCCATGTCGGCATGATTGCACGTCGATGTGTTTCACAACAGCACATAAGTAATGTGCACCTGGCAAGCTGCGCTTCACTCGGGACTTTGAGGTTTGTTTGCCACCTTGTTTCAGGCAATGATCGCGCTCATTAGCTCCAGACTTCACAGACAGCACCATGTCACTGTTAGGGGGGCTCACGGGTAGGTCTCTCCCTACCAGACCTTTGTACGGCTGCAGGGCTATGGCTTGCTTGGGAAGGGGGAGAAATGGCCTCAGGCAAGGGAAGAGGCTGCAGGACGAGGGCTGTACTGGGGAAGGAGGGCATCCCAGGATGTGTAGGGGCATAAGTTGATTTGTGCAAGTGGCCTCAAGATGATGAGGTCTGAGGAGGCAGTCTCCAGAGGAGATGAGGCCAGATGCAGATCTGAGGATGTGTGTGAAAGAGTGAGTGGTGAGAAAAAGTGCCCAGATTAACTGAGCTCCATGTGTAAGTGACAAGATAATTTGTGGAACAGTGAAAAAACATGTAACTGATAACTGTGCCCCTTTATCAGCTTCTCATTGTTAATGAACAAAATGTCTACTAGCCACCCAGAACAAGACGTGCTGCACTCCATATAATTCAGTACGTTAGCTTAACTCAGCTGTAATTTGTTAGCGATTTAATGGGCATCAGGCTGTGAGTGTCAAAGAAAGACCAGTTACTAAAAGTGACAGGGCAGTTTGGAACATATTAATTATCGTCAATGGCACATTTGCCAAGTTATCCTTAGCTGCAGTCTTATCTTTTCTCTCACTGCATGGAGCCCTTTCTAAAGTGGCATCAAAATTACAGCTCTGCATTCAAAGATTGCCCAGCCGCTTGAATGCATTTTATTTAACACATTTTGAACTTTCCACAGTGTTTGGCACCTTCTCTTCCTTTCTTGATTGGTGTTAACGTATGGTTCCAAGAACACTACTACTATTTGATTAGTAACAGGCGCATGATCAGCCAGGGGAGACTTTGACCTGAGTGAGACAGAGACAGAGTGAGTATCTTTGGGAATATGGTTCAAAGTGGGAATTCGGTGAATAGGGGGAAGGAGGCGCTTAAGGTTTACTGCAAGAAATGCGACCTAGAATAGAGTGCTGGGAAATTTAGGGAGTTAGGGAGGCAAGGGAAAGAGATGATAACTATCTCAGCTTTCAGGAAATGGTCATACTCTGCTACAGGAGAAGAAGCTGGTTATTTGGTGACTATCTGGTAAGTGACTAAGGTTTATTCTATTCCTAAGGTTCAAAATAGTCTAGTAACTGGTGGTAAGATTAACAGAAGTAAAATATAGAATTGAATAAAATAATTAAATAGTTAATTAGAACACGTTAAGGATGTCAGGACAGGTGATGTGTCACAGCTGCAGCATGTGGGGCTCCTGAATGACATTTTAATCCAGGGCAAACACGTCTTCAGTAAGTGTTTGAAATTTGAGCAGCTTCAGTTCAGAGTTTATGATCTCGAGGCTGAACTGTGATGCATTCAGGAGGAGGATAGTTACCTGGATTCTTTGTACTAGGAGGTAGTCACACATCAGGACAAGAGTCTTCTAATTTGGTCAGTGCTCAGGGACAGAAAGTGTGACTGCAAGTGAGGCAGGTAAGGGGACTCAGAGGGCAGGAGCACAAGGGTCTGAACCTTTACAATTATCCAACAGGTTTAAGGTTTTTTCAGCTTGTTTGGATGAGAGTGAGGGTTGCAGGGTAGTTGAGCTAACTAGCCATGGCACCGTGGTACAGGAAGCCATTCAAGTGGGGGGAGAAAAAAGGAATGTAGTGATAGGAGCGGGTAATATAGTCAGAGGGATTGATACTGCTCTCTGTAGGGCAAAGAGCGTGAATCCAGACGGCTGTGTTGTCTGCTTGGTGCCAGGGCTTGGGACATCTGCTCGGAGCTGGAGACGAACTTGCAGTGGGAGGGGAAGGTCCCAGTTGTCATGGTCCATGTAGAACCAATGACATATGCAGGATAAAGAGGGAGGTTCTGCATATTCAGTATGAGGACCAAGTTACCAAATTAAGAAGCAGAACCTCAAAGAATCTCTGGATTATTACCTGAGCCACGTGCAAATTGGCATTGGACAAATCAGATTAGGGAGATGAATGTGTGGTTCAAAGACTGGCATGGGCTCCGATTCGTTGGGCACTGGCACCAGTACTGAGGAAAGTGGGATATGTACTGTTGGGGCAAATCTAACAGTAAATCAATAGATGAAATTAGAGGTTATAAAAAGAATAAAAGGTTAAAACTAAAAGCTCTGTATCTGAATGCACGTAGCATTCAAAACAAAACAGATGAACTGAGAGCACACGTAGAAATAAATAATTATGATTTGATAGCCATTACAGAGACATGGCTACAGGAGGACGTGGATTGCGACCTGAATATTGTAGGCTACAGGATATTTAGGGAGGACAGGAAGTGAAGAAAATGTGGAAGAATGGCTCTATTAGTTAATGATGGTATTAGCACAATAGAGAGGGATGACCCAAGTTCAGGAAACCAGGATGTGGAAACGGT
The DNA here is from genome assembly GCF_017639515.1 of Carcharodon carcharias. Taxonomy (NCBI): domain Eukaryota; kingdom Metazoa; phylum Chordata; class Chondrichthyes; order Lamniformes; family Lamnidae; genus Carcharodon; species Carcharodon carcharias. The sequence goes on from NC_054473.1 coordinate 112,258,369, forward strand.
TTGGGTAGAGATGAGAAATGGTAAAGGCAAGGAGACACTTGTGGGAGTTGTGTACAGGCCTCCTAACAGTAACCACATGATAGGATGGAGCATAAGGGAAGAAATAATTGGAGTTTGTCAGAATGGCACGGTGATAATCATGGGAGATTTTAAATTTACATATAGACTGGGAAAGTCAGATGGGCAAAGATAGCCTAGATGAGGAGTACATTGATTGTTTTTGGAATAGTTTCTAGAACAGCATGTTCTGGAGCCAACCAGACAGCAGGCCACATTAGACCTAATATTGTGCAATGAGATGGCAGTAATCTTCTCATAGCGAAGGCACCCCTGGGTAGCAGCAACCATAATATGACTGAATTTTATGTTCAGTTTGAGGAAGAGAGGAGTGGATCTGAGACTAAGTTTTTAAACTTAAATAAGGGCAATTATGAGGGCATGAAAGCTGAGCTGGCTAAAGTGAATTGGCAAATTAGGTTAAGGGATAGGTCAATAGAGGTGCAGTGGCTAATATTTAAGGGGATATTTCAGACTGCACAAAAAGATACGTTTTAATGAGTAAGAAAAAGTCCAATGGACAGACACACCACCCGGGGTTAACTGGAAAGGTTAAAGATAGTAACAAACTTAAAGAAAAAGCATATAACTGTGCAAAGTAGGTGACAGATCAGAGGATTGCACAGAATATAAGGAACAGCAAAAAACGAATAAAAGACTAATAAGGAGGGAAAAATTAGAGTATGAGAGAAAGCTAGCCATAAATATAAAATGATAGCAAGTGTTCTTATAAATATTTTAAAAAGAAAAGAGTTAACAAAGTGAGTGTCGGTCCTATAGAAAGTGAGTCTGGCAAATTGATAATGGAAAACAAGGGGATGGTAGTTGAATTGAACAGCCATTTTGCAACAGTTTTCACTATAGAGGATTCAAATAACACCCCAGAAGCAGCTATAAACTAGGAAGTGGAAGTGGGGAAGGAAGTTAGGAAAAGAACTGGTAGTGAGTAAATTGTTGGAGCTGCGGGCTGACAAGAGCTCTGGTCCTGATGGACTTCACCCTAGGGTCTTAAAAGAAGGGTCTAGTGAGATAGTTGATGCATTGGTTTTAATTTTCCAAAACTCGTTAGATTTGGGGAAGGTCCCATTAGATTGGAAGATAGCAAATGTAACTTCATTATTCAAAAAGGGAAGGAGGCAGAAAACGGGAAACTATAGGCCAGTTAGCTTAACATCTGTCATAGAGAACATGTTAGAAGCTTTATTAAAGAAGTTATAGCAGGGCACTTGGATAATCTCAAGGTCATCAGGCAGAGTCAACATGGTTTTGTGAAAGGGAAATCAGGTGTTTAACCAACTTATTGGAGTTCATTGAGGAAGTAACATGTGCTGTGGCTAAAAGGGAACTGGTGGATGTACAGTACTTAAGATTTCCAAAAGGCATTTGATAAAGTGCCCCATCAAAGGTTATTGCAGAAAATAAAAGCTCATGGTATAGCGGGTAACAGATTGCTGTGGATAGAAGATTGGCTGGCTAACAGGAAGCAGAGAGTAGGCATAAATGGGTCTTTTTCAGGTTGGCAAGATGGAAAGAGTGGTGTGCCACAAGGATCAGCGCTGGGACCTCAATTGTTTACAATTGTTGCCAAATTTGCTGATGACACAAAGATAGGTAGGAAAGTAAATTGTGAAGAGGACATAAGGAGGCCAAATATATATATATAGGTTAAGTGAATGGGAAAAGATCTGGCAAATAGAGTATAATGTGAGAAAAAGTGAAATTGTCTATTTTGCAGGAAGAATAAAAGAGAAGCATATTATCTAAATGGTGAGAGATTGCAAAGCTCTGAGGTGCAGAGAGATCTGGATGTCCTAGTGCATGAATCACAAAAGGCTAGTATGCAAGTACACTAAGTAATTAGGAAAGCTAATAGAATGTTATCATTTATTGTGAGGGGACTTGAATTCAAAAGTAGGGAGGTTATGCTTGAGTTCTACAGGGCACCAGTGAGACCACATTTAGAGTACTGTGTACAATACTGGTCACCTTATTTAAGGAAGGATATAAATGCATTGGAAGCAGTTCAGAGAAGGTTTACCAGGCTAATATCTGGAATGGGTGGGTTGTCTTTTGAGGAAAGGTTGGGCAGATTAGGCTTGTACCCTCTGGAGTTTAGAAGAATAAGGGGTGGCTTGATTGAAACATATAAGATCCTGAGGAGTCTTGACAGGGTGGGTGTGGAGAGCATGTTTCCTCTTGTGGGAGAATCTAGAACTGTTTAAAAATAAGGGGTCGCCCATTTAAAACAGAGATGAAATGAATTTCTTTCATTCAGACGATTGTGAATCATTGGAACTCTCTTCCTGATAAGGCAGTGGAAGCAGAGTCTTTGAATATTTTTAAGGTAGAGGTGGATAGATTCTTGGTAAGCAAGGGGGTGATAGGTTATCAGGGGTAGATGGGATGCAGATTTCAGGTTACTGTCAGATCAGCCATGATCTTATTAAATGGCGGAGCAGGCTTGAGGGGCTGAATGGCCTATTCCTGCTTCTTGTTCCTATCTGTCCCAAATGGCCTTAATTTCTCAGGTATGACCTTGTAAACATAGTTGGAGTGGACAACCAAGTTTTTTGTGGCCCTGCTCCACCAGGAAAGCATAGGGTTGTAGTATTTCTGCTTGCTTGTTGTTTGCTCCTCTGACTTCAATCTCCTTCTGAAGTCAAGGGCATTAAAATATCTGAGGTGGTCATAAACATCATTTAAGACAGCTGCCTAAGATGGGGCAGGGGCGAGAAATCAATATAGCATCTCTTTCATGAGAGCCCCTTAGCAAGCCTGGATGCCAGGTACAGATTGACATTCTTGGTCCTTCATCTCCTGATTTCGATAATATGCCAGATAGATATTGATCTGGAGTAAAAGTACCAAATAAGTTCTTCCTCCCAATTGTCTGGGGCTGCCCGACAGAGACCGAGATTGGACATAGTATATGACAAACTTTCCTGCTATGTGTAGCTCACTACTACTTCACACACATAATTCCCACATTCAGAAGCCCCATTCAACAGTGGTTTATGGAATTTTATTAACATTAATTATGATTATAACTTCTTGGTACAGTAACAGATTTAACAACTATGGGTGCACAGTACACAGAATATTTTATTTGAGTATGGTTGTAAAAAGAAACATGCTCAAACTTATTGTCTTGCACTTATTAGGACAGAATTGCAAGAATTCCAAATCTCAAAGGTGGTTATGTTCCAATTGACACTCCTGTCTATATCTCACTCTATCAGTATAACCCTCTGTCTTTTCTACCTCACATATGTATCTTGCTGGCCATAAGTGCATCTGTACTATTTGTTTCAAACACTGCCTGTTCCACACTCTCACCATTCTCTGGATAAAGACATTTCTTTTGAATTCCCTATTGGATTTCTTGGTGATTACCTTAAACTGATGGCCTCTAATGCTTTTCCCCATTGGTAGAAATATTCTCTCTGTGTCTACTTTTATATATTTTGAATACCTCCATTCAGCCTGTAACCATGGTCCTGAGTTTCTGATTACTTGCCATTTAATTTTTCATTCCCTTCCCATTCTGACCTTAGCCTGCTGCACTGCTCCAATGAAGCTTGGGGAGCAGCATCTTTCAATTAACATTTTACAATCTTCCAAACTCAACACTGATTTCAACAATTTCAGACCAAAACTACTGCTCAGCATTTTTTTCAGATAACAGATGCTGGTTATTGTTCTGATGTTACCATTTCCAGCTCCCCTAGATTCAGCTTTTGTTTCATTCCTTGCCCCTTTTGTTCTAATCCAGAAAGCCAGTTAGTGAAGAATAAAACTGAGGCCAATCTTTGCACACTTTGATATTTATTCACAGAAATAAACATTACAAGTATGCACCTCCCAGCCCAAGAACCACAGTTTTAGTCTGTGTCTATTTATAAGACCCAAGTGAAACCCGAGTTAATGTCCACCAACAGCATACTTCAAACAGAATGAATATACAATTAACACATTTGCCTTGCACCATCATCCCTTTTGTTATTTAAGCTTTCCTGTCTTCAATCCTATCACAGACCTTCCCTTTTGTTCTTTCTTCTCTCTCCCTGCCTCTGTACTTGCTTAAAACCTGCTCCACTTCTAACTTTTCCCAGTTCCAATGAAATGACATCAACCTGAGACGTTAACTCTGTTTCTCCCTCCACAATCGTTGAGTATTTCAAGGGCAAGGACGCAGGGGAAAAATCCATGTTATCATAGAAAACATTATGGCCCATATTTTACCATCAAATTAATAGTGACTGCATTTCATTAGCTATGAAGTTCTTTGGGAAGTTGTAAGGATATGAAAGATGCTATATCAATGCAATTTTTTTTTTCAGATAAAGCCATAACCCTCTCCTCATTTGAAGTGAGAGGTATCAGCTAATAGCAGTTCCACTGAACCTGTGATATGCATATTGAACCATTAAATAAGAGCAGTGTGGATCATTGGAGAGTGATGAATCACGTAGGTTTGGCAGCATAGCAGTTATGTTACTGGACAATAACCTAGAGGCATGGACTAATGATCTGGAGACATGAACTTGTAAATTTGAATGCAGTTAAATAAATAAATATTGAATAAAAAGCTTGTTTCAGTAATGGTGACGGTGACACTACCCACTTGTCGTAGAAACCCATCTGCTTCACTAATATCTTTTCTAGAAGGAAGTCTGCTGCCCTTACCTGGTCTGGCCTCTACGTGACTCCAGACCTGGCGTGGAACTCAATGAGGTTGATTCATAACTGTCCCATGAGATGACACAGCAAGTCTCAGTTATACCAAACAGCATACTTGCAGCAGTTCAAGAATCACCATCACCTTCCCAAGTACAATTAGGGATGGGCAATAAGTGTTGGTCTTTCCTGCGATGCCCACATCCCTTGAATAAAAAAAATCCTTCACATAGTATATGGCAAATGTATCATGTACAGAACACTGCGGTTTCCACCTGCTGCATACCTTTCAAATGATCCTCTATGCAAGCGCAGCATTCATCACGAATATCATTTACAACTATTATGGCAGTTGAATGGTAAATGCCAAGCTGCCCAAATCCCAGAGGGAAACTTGAAGCAGCTGCAACAGCTATTTGCAATTTATACTTATTTCGAGGTGTGGACTTTGAATTCAGTAAAAAGAAGGCCACCAAGTCTTATATGTCTCTTTAAAAACTAAATTAAAGCTTTAGTAAATAAAAAAATGATTTTAAGCACATACATTGGTTTACGAATTACTACTATAATAATTTCTAGCTCCCCTGATTAATCTAACACCCAGTTACACCTCCATTAAGGCAACAGCAAAATGCATAGATTTTAAATGACCCAGAAAAAGTAACACGATACCCTGGAAAGTCGAATTGAAAGTGAGTTTTTCTCAGCTTCGGTTCCATGTGGACAGCAGCCTGGGGCTTAGAAGCTGGAGGCTTTTCACACTTGTTAGATTTTAGAATGCCTTCCCTTGCACACAGCCTTCTCTCCTTTATACATATTTTCCCCTTTGAATGCAAATTCCCATTGTTTCATTATGTCTTTGGACTTAACCTTTCTAATAATAGAAATCTATCATAGTACCAATTTTACTAGCAATCCTTGGGGAAAGTAAACACCCCGGGCAGAATTTTCTGCCTGTCGGGTGGGTGGGCCCGACCCAATCTCTGGCAGGCGGGGAGCCGATCCCCACCGGAGAAGCGGGCCCCACTGCCATTTTAAGTGGGTGAGCTATGCGCTTCCTGTGCGGGCGGGGAGCGGGGGGGGGGGGGATTCCTCAAATGCGAGAGTGCGCTCTTTCATGCATGCGCATGAAAGAGCACACAACTCCCTGAGGCTAAGTGCTGCCTCAGGGTGATCGCTGACAACTGTATAAACTTTAAAAATAGAAAAATAATAAAATCCTTAACACGTCCCCTTCATGTGGCAATGTCACACAAGAAGGGACATGCTAATAAACTTTTTTAAACCCTACATGAAACCTTATCCCGCCAGTGGATGAGGTTTCATGTTTTTTCTATTTGCTGCCAGGGCTCCTGGCCTGCCCACAAACCTTAAGGTTGGACAGGCAGGGCCTTTAATTGTTTTAATTATCCTGTCAATGGCCTCAATCAGCCATTGGCAGGTCAGCGGGCGGACAGCTGATTGCGTTGTACCCCTGCCTTCCTGAAAATTTAACTGGGGGGACAGCGCATCATTTTGCGGTCGGTGAGCAGGCCTTGCACCCTGCTCGCCGACGGTAAAGTCCAGCCCCCTGTTTCTTAACTTCTCCTGGCTAGGTGCAATATTTCACCCACTCTTTCGAGTTCAAAAGGGTCTGATTTATTTAAAAATGCAAATGTTCCCTTTACACCTCACATTCTAAAACTTCTCCCATGTATTCTTGCTTAACATTTCAAACCTAGCTTATCTTCTGATACATCACAGCCTTTCAGACCAGCTGCCTTTAATTCAATTAAGTCCCACACACACAGACCCATTGACACAGACCCCACTGTTACTCTACAATAAATTCCAATAACATCATAAAAATTAATATATCTTCCTGATACAGGTATGACTTTCCTTTATATTCATATGCACTCTGTTGCTGCTTTCCAGTAGTATATTATCATTTTATTTTTTGTGCTAATTTTCACATTGTACAACTTTTCTGTCAAGATCTCTCAGTAGTGGATGCAGAGTTTAATTCCACATGTATTGCCTCTGTAACATGTTGGGAAGGAGCACATTCTCCTCCACCAAGGACATGACAAGAATGTACAAAGCTGTAAACAAAAAAAAAATGGACTTCACAGACTTGCCACTCAAGCCATGCCACAGAAATACTACACAATCCATAGTCCATTCCTGGATTACCAAATATTACATTATTTGTATTGGGGAGCTAGCTTTCAGGTTGCTTGAGGGGTGTTAAATAATTAGTAATACAGATACATAATAATTGGCTTTTTCTGAAGTTTGCATTAACAAAATGCACATAAATCACAGAATGATTATTGCACAGAAGGAGGCCATTCAGCCTGTCAAGGCTATGCTGGCCCTCTGAAGGAGTAATTCACCTAATGCCACTCCCCAGAGCCCTGCAACTTTTTCCTTTTCAGCTAATGATCCAATTCTCTTTTGAAAGCCTCAACTGACCCTGCCTCCACCACATTCTCAAGCAGTGCGTTCTAGATCCTAAACACACACTTAGTGAGAAAAGATTTTCTTCATTTTGTCACACTTCTTTTGCCAATTATCTTACCGGTGCTGATCCTTCCATCGATGGGAACAGTTTCCCCCTAGCTATTTTGTCCAGGCCACTCATGTACATAAGAACATAAGAAATAGGAACAGGAGTAGACCATTCAGCCCCTCGAACCTGTTCCGCCTTTCCATAAGACCATGGCTGATCTTCTTGTGTTTCATTTCCATATTCTCATCTAACCCCGATAACCTTTGACTCCCTTGCCTAACAAGAATCTATCTATCTCTGCCCTAAAAATATTCAATGACCATGCCTCCACCACCTTCTGATGCAGAGAGCTCCAAAGTCGTACAACCTTCTGAGAGAAAAAAATTCTCCTCATCTCTGTCCTAAAAGGTCAACCCCTAATTTTAAAACAGTTCAGGACTCACCCACAACATCCTTTCGACTTCCACCTTGTCAAGACCGTTCAGTATTTCATACACTTCAATCAATTCACCCCCTCACCAATGGAAACAAGTCCAGTCTGTCCAACCTTTCTTCATAAGACAACTCACTCATTCCAGGTGTCAATCAAGTAAACCTCCTCTGAACCACCTCCAATGCATTTACATCCTTCCTTAAATAAGGGGACCAAAATTGCACACAATATTCGAGGTGCAGTCTCATCAATGCCCTGTATAACTGAAGCATAACATCAATCCCTCTTGTAATAAAGGATAGCATTCCATTAGCCTTCTTAATTACTTGCTGTACCTGCATACCAACTTTTTGTGACTCATGTACCAGAACACCTAGAACCCTCTGCACCTCAGAGTTATGAAGCTGTTCTACATTTAAGTAATACTTTACTTTTTTGTTCTTCCTGCCAAAGTGAACAACTCCACATTTTACCACATTAAACTCCATTTGCCAGATCTTTGCCCACTCACTCAACCTATCTATATCCATCTGCAACCTCATGTCCTTTTCACATCATACTTTCCTACCTATCTTTGTGTCATCTGCAACTTTAGCTACTATGTCTTCACTCCCCTCATCTAAGTCATTGATGTAAATTGTAAAAAGCTGAGGCCTCAGCACAGACCACTGTGGGACTCCACTCTTTACATCCTGCCAATCAGAAAAATACCCATTTATGCATATTCCCTGCTCTCTGCCAGCCAGCCAATCTTCTATCCATGCTAATATGTTACCCCTACACCATGTGCTTTTATTTTCCGTAATAATCTTTGATATGGTACTTTATCAAATGGCTTCTGGAAATTCAAGTACAGTATGTCTACAGGCTCCCCATTATTCACTGCACATGTTACTCCTTCAAAAAACTCCAAAAATTGTTCAAACATGATTTTCCTTTCACAAAATCATGCTGACTTTTCCCTATTGCCTAGAGCTCTAAGTGCCCAGCTATAACCTCCTTATGATCGATTCTAACAATTTCCCTACAACAGACGTCAAGCTAACTGGCCTATAGTTTCCCGTTTTCTGTCTCCCTCACCTCTTGAATAGAGGGGTTATATTTGCTTCTTTGCAGTCTGATGGAACCTTTCCAGAATCTAGAGAATTTTGGAAAATTAACACCAGTGCATTGACTACCTCATTAGTCACCTCTTTTAAGACCCAAGGATGTCGTCCATCGGGATCTGGAGACTTGCCAGCCTGAAGCTCCATCAATTTGCTCAGTACCATTTCTCTTGTGATTTCAATTTCACCAAGTTCCTTTCTCCTGTTCACCTCCTGATTTGTAGCTATTCCTGGAATGATTTTTGTATCCTCTATAGTGAACACAGAAGCAAAATATTTGTTCATTTCATCCACCATTTCCTTATTATCTACTATTAACTCTCTACCGTCACTCCCTAGAGGACCAACACTCACTTTACTCTTTTCCTTTTTAAATACCTGTAGAAACTCTTGCAATTCATTTTTACATTTCTAGCTAGCTTCTTCCCATACTCTAACTTCTTTCTCCTAATTAACCTTTTAGTCATTCTCTGCCATTCTTTATATTCTGACCAATCATCTGTCCTGCCACTAATCTTTGCGGTATGCTTTTTCCTTAAGTTTGTTGCTTTCCATAACATCTTTAGTTAACCTCGGATGGTGGGTCCTTCCCTAGAATCTTTCTTTGCAATAGGAATGTACTTTTTCTGAATACTCTGAAATATCCCTTTAAATGTCTGCCACTGCTTCGCTATTGATCTATCCTCTAGACTACTTTCCCAGTTCACTTCAGAAAGCTCAGCTTTCATGCCCACATAGTTGCCCTTACTCAAGTTTAAGATACTAGTCTTAGACCCACTCTTTTCCCTTTCAAACTGAATGTAAAATTCAATTATATTGTGGTTGCTGTTACCTAGGGGTGCCTATACTCTGACGTCATTAATTAATCCTGTCACTTTACACAATACCAAGTCTAATATAACCTGCTCTTTGGTGGGTTCCTGAACATGCTATTCTAAGAAACCATCTTGAAAGCATTCTAAGAACTCCTCATCCAGGCTACTACTGCCAGTTTGATTTTTCTAATTTATATGTAGATTAAAATTACCCATGATTATTGCCACCCCTCTTTCACAATATTTTCTCTTGAACACTTTGTCCTATATTGTAGCTAATGTTAGGGGGCCTGTAGACCACTCTCACTAATGACTTTTTTCCCCTACTATTCTTCATCTCCACTCAATCTGATTCTACATCCTGATCTCCTGAACCAAGGTCATCTCTAACTCTTGCACCAATGCCCTCTTTGATTAACAGTGCTACCCCTCCACCTTTACCTAGCTTCCTATTCTTCTTGAATATCAATATTCAGGATCCAATCTTTGTTGTCCTGCAGCCACATCTCTGTAATTGCTATCAGATCATATTTAATTACTTCAATGTGGGCCTTCAATTCATTTAAAACAAAAATAAAAATACCTGGAAAAACTCAGGAAGTCTGCCAGCATCTGTGGAGAGGAACACAGTTAACGTTTTGAGTTCGTATGACTTGAAGAGTCATACGGACTCGAAACTTTAACTGTGTTCCTTTCTGCAGATGCTGCCAGACCTGCTGAGTTTTTCCAGGTATTTTTATTTTTGTTTTGGATTTCTAGCATCCATAGTTTTTTGCTTTATCAATTCATTTACTTTGTTCCGAATGGTACGTGCATTCATATACAGGGCATTCAGTTTTGTGTTCTTGTTACCTTTGTAACACCTAGTCTTGACTGTTGATCTATTCTTAGTTTTTTTTTTTCTCTGTCCCTTCCTGCCATTCTCTGACCCTCTTTTCTCATATTACTATTTTGCTCTCCTATCTTGACTCGAAATCTTGATTTGCTATCTCTAGCCAAGCTTGATCCCTTACTCCTCTTGTTTAGTTTAAAACTCCCTCTACTTCCCTGGTTATGTGATTTGCTAGGACACTCGTCACAGCACAGTTCAGGTGTAAACCGTCCCAACAGTACAGCCCCCACTTTCCCCTGTACTGATGCCAGTGCCCCACAAACCGGAACCCATTTCTCACACTCCAGTCTTCGAGCTACACATTCATCTCTCTAATCTTATTTTCCCTATGCCACTTTGCACGTGCCTTAGGTAATAATCCAGAGATTATTACCTTTGAGGTTCTGCTTCTTAACTTGGTACCTAGCTCCTCATACTGACTTTGCAGAGCCTCTTTCCAATTCTACCTATGTCATTGATACCTATATGGACCACAACAACTGGATACCCCCCTCCCACTGCAATTTCCTCCTGCCTTGAGCAGATGTCCCAAACCCTGGCACCGGGCAGGCAACACAGCCGTCTGGACACTCGCTCTTTGCTGCAGAGAACAGTGTCAATCCCCCTCATTATACTATCCCCTGCTCCCACTAGATTCCTTTTTGCTCCCCCATCTTGAATAGCTTCCTGTACCACAGTGCCATGGCAGCCAGCTCATCCACCTTGCAGACTTCGCTTTCATCCACACAGGTTGTGAGCACCTGTTTGACAATTGCAAAGTCTGAGGCTCCTCTGCTCGTTCCCATTACCTGCCTCACTGACAGTCAAATCCTTCTGTCCCTCACTGCTGACCGAAACAGAGGAACCTTTTCTAAGAGGTGTGACTGTCTTCTGGAATGAAGTATCCAGGTATTTCTCCCCCTCCCTTATGTTGCGCAGTGTTTGCATTTTGGCTTCCAGATCAATAATCCTGATCTGGAATTCCTCAAGCTGCTTACACTTCCTGCAGAAGTGTTTTTCCTGGATCACCTTGGTGTCCAAAAGCTCCCACATCTCACAGCTGCAACATAATATCTGTCCTGCCATTCTAACTTATGTTATTTAATTAATTTACTTTAACGACTTTCTTCCTATGTATGCTACAACTTACTGTGTTTACTGAATGCTAGTGCCACTAACAATTGAAGATTATATGCTTCTTAACTGCAAAGGTGTGTTTTAGATGTTTATTTAAATTAATTTATTTTTATCGCCTTTTTTATCTTAATTGTTGTATTTTAATTTTAAAGTTTTCAAATTTTGATTTATTATTTCAAAGTTTTAGTTCTTTTTATTTATAGATCTACCTGAACTTGCCTGTTTTAAGCTGGTTTCTCACACACTGTCCCTTAGACTGAGCACCTACCGGCCAATCAACTTACCAGCTTCCTGTGATGTCACAGTTGCTTTTTTTGCTTTTTCCCTGTCTGCAGCCTCACAGCAGCTGAAACAGTGAAACAGCTCAGCTCCCGCCTGTCCCCCGCAGGTCTGCTCTGCTCCGATGCCCAGCAATGTAGGCCGCTCTGCAATCCCCGGTCTGTATTTATAGGCACTCCTCAGCTCCCGCCTGTTCCCCGCAGGTCCGCTCTGCTCCGACTCCCAGCAATGTAGGCCACTCTGCAATCCCAGGTCTGCATTTATAGGCGTTGCTCAGCTCTGCTTCGACTCTACCAAATCTCTCAACCTCCTCTTCTCCAAGGAAGAGAGTCTCAATTTCTACAATCGTTGAGGTTGAACCAGTGCTTTATACAGATCTAAATCTTTTAATTTTAATTTAAATATAACTTTCTTGCTTTTGTACTCTATGGGCGAAAATTTACATCAGCAGGATTTTACGTTCCTGCCGAAGTCAACAGATTTTAGAATGGCTCACTGCATTTTACGGCCCCATCTCCACCGCGATGGGGCTGTAAAATTCCAGCCGATGCCCCTTTTGATAAAGGCCAGGATACTGTATGTTTTATTAACTGCATTCTCAAACTGTCCTGCTACCTTCAATGACGTATGCACATATACACCCAGGTCCTTCTGCTCCTGCACCTTCTTTAGAATTGTACCCTTTATTTTATATTGTACATGTGCACTCTTCCTACAAAAGTGAATCACTTCACACTTCACTGCATTAAATTTCATGTCACTTTTCTTCCTATTCCACTAATCTGTCTATGTCCTTTTGAAGTTCTACACAATCCTTCTCACAGTTCACAATACTTCCAAGTTTGGTATCATCTGTAAATTTTAAAATTGTGCCCTGCACACCAAGGTCTAGCATGTATCAGGGAGAGCAATCACCAATCCCTGGGGAATTCCACTATAAACTTTCCTCCATACTGAAAAACAACTGCTCACCACTACTCTCTTATTCCTGTAACTCAGCCAATTTAGTTATATTGCTACTGCCTCTTTTATTCCATAAGCTCTAACTTTGCTCACAAGTCTGTTGTGCGGCACATTATCAAATGCCTTAAAAATAGGAGAAAATGGGCATCTTATCCATTTTTTGACAAAAAAAGGAATGCATAGTTCAACCATCAAAGCCATCTTTTGCACCGGTGTGATTTTCTTTTTCTATTGCCCAAACTTGCAACTTTAATATTCTTTGAATAAAATTACCAAGAATAGAACTGGGTTAAAATTGCTCTGAACACATTTCGCACAGAACCTCAAAGCCACCAATGAAAATCATCATCTACCAATCTGTGCTGTATTGGAGCTCAAACCTTTGAGGTAAAAGCACAGCTTTCTGTCCCACCCAGACCTCCAGGATTCTCACCATTTTTGAGGTATTAATGGAAGAAGGCACGAATGGTGAAAACAATCTTCCTTCTCTGGTCCTTTGCTTCGTTACACAGATTCCATAAAAGTCCAGTCCTAACTACTTTACTATCTCCCATGTCATTTCCTAATTAAGTTACTTATTACTAAGGCTATCTTACACAGGGATTGCAAGAACAAGCCTACAGGTACAATATTTCATTTCTGAACTGAAACAGTTAATTTGCCTTATCAGCACTAGATTAAGAGTTTAATTAGCAGGAGACTATAACCCAACTGCTGCAAGCTCCATTAAGAGCCTAATCATCTAATGAGATATTCAATAAAAAAGCAGTTTCCCTTTACTCTTGAATTGGTACATCACTACAGTTACTCTGTCGCTGTCTCCTTTTAATAAATCAATTACCCAACATATTTACCAGAATGCTCACACTGATATGAGTACAATTAAACATCATTGTGAGAAATCTGGTGTTTTAAAATTCAGTTCTTGCATTATGCGAAACCCAGTATCAATATAAATTGAATATGAAACGAACATGATGGCTTGCTATTCTCATCAATTGATCGATTTGACAATGTGCTGGATGCTGCAGGTTCTGCACACAGAATGACCAAGCTTTACCTCCTGACATCAATGATCCAGCTGTTTATTTACACAGATAGCCAAAATCGCTGCCTCTATTTCACTCCTGCTAAAACCAATCCACTGTATCTTCGTTAATCTTACATCTCACTCATTTCAATCGGAGCACAGTCTTGCAATCTGGGCACTGGCATTTTAATCTGTGGATGTTATGTAAGTGTTACAGATCTGCACCCAGTTTCATGTTGTAAACATAAATAGCACACTATTGCCATCATCGAAGTGGTGTCTCTTGATGTCTGGCATCTTCTGCTTCAGTCATATGTTATCTACTCTAATTTATTCTCCTTTCAGCACTCTGTCAATTGAAAGGAGCAGGAAAACTTGAATCCGATACCTCTCATTCTGCCAGGCACTACTGGTAATCCTTTATCGAAGGAAATCACTGTTACAAAGGCTATGAGCCAAAAATGTCACAGATGGTTGTGCAGTAATGACACTGGCATGACATTTGTCCAGTCTGATTGTAAGTTGATACATTCACCTGTATTTTTTTTCATTCATTCATTCATAGGATGTGGGCATTGCTGGCTATGGCATCATTTATTGCCCATCCCTAATTACCCTTGTTCAGAGGGCATTTTTAAGAGTCAGCCACATTGCTGTAAGGACAGCAGATTTCCTTCCCTAAAGGACAGAAGTGGACCATATGGGTTTTTATAACAATCAGCAATGGTTTCATGGTCATCATTAGACTTTTAATTGCAGATTTTTATTGAATTCAAATTTCACCATATGTTCTGGTGGGCTTCAAACCTGGTTCCCCAGTACATTATCCTGGGTCCCTGGAATACTGGTCCAGTGACAATACCACTGTGCCACCACCTCCCCACCCTAAACCAGAGATCACAATTGTTTCTGGCATTTGTCAGGATATTTCCATGTAGGTTTTACTTACCTGTACAGAAGGAGGGATAATCTGGGGCTAACTTGCAGAGTATGGGTGGTCATTACTTCACAGCAGTCCAAACTGAATACCAGACTGAATATGAAAGCAGGGCTGAGGAGTGTCAGAATTTGCATTCCAAAAATAACACACATGACAGCACTTCATTGCTTTTTGTTTTTAGCATTCCTTTGAACACAATATTAGTTTACGCCCTAGTCCTAGTTTTGAGAATCAGGCAATTTAATGGTTGACCAGCACGACAACCATTTTAAGCTAAGCAGAGTTGCCATTTCTTCTACGGATCACAACCAATTTACTCCTTCCTCACTCCTGGGGAAGAATTCTGCATTAAAGTTCACTTGCTCCAAAAGGTAATCAAGCAAAGCTGAAGAACAATTTTCCATCTCATGTCTCCACAACTCAACCCTGGCCAGCTGTCTTCCAAACAACAGCTTTCCAGATAGCACAGCATCTAATGTATTCCATGGTGATTTGACTGTCTTAGTTATTACATATCCCTATAGCCATCAAGGTGATTCACAGTTACTTATTTAATTAACTTCTTTTTGAGGAAGTAATTGCCTCAGACTGAATCAACTCCCGGGTATTCATTGTTCTATATATAAACCATCTGAAACCCTCGATTAGATTCCAGTCTGTAACTCACTCCTGAGTATCCATTATTCTATATTTAAACCACCTGAACCCCTCAATTAGATTCCATAGAACCATAGAGTCATAGAAAAGTTACAGCACAGAAGGAGGCCATTCAGCCCATCTTGTCCATGCCAGCCCGAGGACACCCAGGTGCCCTTTCTAATCCACCTTCCTGCACCTGGCCCATAGCCCTGCAGCTTACAGCATTTAAGGTGCAGATCCAGGTACTTTTCAAAAGAATTTAGAGTTTCTGCCTCTACCATCAACTTGGGTAGCGAATTCCAGACACCTACCACCCTCTGCTTAAAAAAGGTCTTCCTCATGTCCCCACCTACACCTTCTGCCACTTATCATGAATCCATGTCCCCGGTTCTAGAATTCTCCACCAAGGGAAACTATTTTATCCTGTCCACTCTGTCTATTCCCCTCATAACTTTGTACACCTCAATCAAGTCACCTCACAGCCTTCTTTGTTCTAAGGAAAATAACTCCAACCTATCCAATCTCTCCTCGTAGCTATACTTTTCTAACCCTGGCAACATTCTTGTAAACCTCCTCTGCACTTTCTCCAGAACTATTACCTCCTTCCTGTAATTTCGTGACCAGAACTGCACACAATATTCCAGTTGTGGCCTCACCAGTGTTTTATACAATTCCAACATTATATCCTTACTTTTATATCCTATACCTCTGCCAATGAAGGAGAGCATTCCATATGTCTTCTTTACAACCTTGTCTACTTGAACTGTTGCTTTCAAGGACCTGTGTGCTTGTACGCCAAGATCTCTCACTTCATCTACCCCTCTTAGTATATTCCCATTTATTGTGTAATCCCTGTAACTGTTTGACCTCCCTAAATGTATGACCTCACACTTCTCTATGTTAAAATCCATCTGCCACTTTACCGCCCACTCCACCAACCCATCTTTATCGTTTTGGAGATTATGGCTATCCTCTACACTATCCACTACTCAGCCAATCTTTGTGTCATCTGCAAATCTCCCAATCATGCCCCCCACGTTCACTTCCAAATCGTTAATATATAACACAAACAGCAAAGGTCTCAACACTGAGCCCTGTGGAACACCACTTGAGACAACTTTCCATTAGCAAGGGCATCCATCGACCATTACCCTTTGTTTCCTGTTACAAAGCCAACCTTTTATCCAGTTTGCCACATTACCCTGAATCCCATGAGCTTTTACTTTCCTGACCAATCTACCATGTGGGATCTTGTCAAATGCCTTGCTAAAATCCATGTACACAACATCTACTGCACTACCTTCATCAACCCTTCTTGTCACTTCCTCAAAGAATTCAATCAAATTTGTGAGGCAAGACCTTCCTTTAACAAATCCATTCTGACTATCCCTGAGTAGTCCATGCCTTTCCACATGACAGTTAATCCTATCTCTCAGGATTGATTCTACTAATTTGCTCACCACTGATGTAAGACTAACTGGCCTATAATTGTTTGGCATTTCCTTTGATCCCTTTTTAAACAATGGAACTACGTTTGCATGCTCCAGTCCTCCGGTACCTCCCCTGTATCTAGCGAAGATTGGAAAATTATCCTCAGAGCATCTGCTATCTCCTCCCTGACTTCCTTCAGCAGCCTCAGAAACAATCCACCTGGCCCTTGTGACTTATCAACTTTCAAGGATTTCAACCCTTCAAGTACTTCCTCTCTCTTTATGACTATCCTGTCCAATATCTCGCAGAGTTCCTCTTGGACTACCAAATCTACATCCTCCCTTTCCTTTGTAAACACGGAGACAAAATATTCATTCAAAACCCTTCCCACAGTCTCTGCATCTACGCACAAGTTTCCATCTTCATCTCCGATAGGTCCCACTTTTTCCTTAATTAACCTTTTAGCATTAATATATTGGTAAAACATCTTTGGGTTATCTTTAACTTTGCTTGCTAATCTTTTCTCATGCCCTCTCTTTGATTTCCTTATTTCCTTTTTTACTTCATCCCTGCACTTCCTATATTAGTCTAGGCTATCTGCAGTGCTTAGTTCTTTATGCCTATTATTTGCTTTCTTTTTCTGTTTGATCTTCCCCTGTATTCCTCTAGACAACCAGGGAGGCCTAGATTTGGCAGTACCACTCTTATTTTTGTAGGGGACATGTCTACTTTGTACAATTAGGATCTCGCTTTTTAGTGCTTCCCACTGGTTTTCCACTGTTTTATCCTCCAGCAGTGCTGTCCAGTCCACCTCAGCCAAGTCCCTTCTCATTTCTGCAAAATATGCCTTCCCCAGTTCAAGACTTTTACTCCTGCCTTATCTCTGTCCTTTTCCATGGTAATGCTAAATCTATCTGAATTGTGATCACTGTCCCTGATATGGTCGCCAACTGTCACTTCACCCACTTGCCCTTCTTCATTCCCCAAGACTAGGTCTAGAATTGCATCTCCTCTCGCTGGGTTTGTCAGTAATTGGTTGAAAAATTTTCCTGTACACACTGCATGAATTTTTTCCCCCTCAGTGCCCCTTATATTGTTTGAATTCCGGTTGATAGTAGGATAGTTGAAGTCTCCTACTATTATTGCCCTCTTGTTCTTACAAGCAGAAATTTGCCTACCTATTTGTTCTTCTATCTCCCTTTCACTATTTGGGGGTCTGTAGTATACTCCCAGTAGTGTGACTGCCCCTTTTTTATTTCTAAGCTCAATCCATAAAGCCTTATTTGTTGACCCATTTAGTATATCATCCCTTCTTACAACTGGAATTGATTCTTTAACCATTAGTGCTACCCCCCCTCCTTTTTTATCTCCTACTCTATCATCTCTGAAGACTCTATAATCAGGGATATTAAGCTGCCAGTTTTGTCCCTCCTTTAGCCAGGTCTCCGTTATAGCAATGACATCCTGCTGCCATGTGTCTACCTGTGCCCTTAGCTCATCTACCTTGTTTGTAATACTCCTTGCATTGAAGTATAAACAGTTTAACCCTGTCAATTTCCCTTGCTGGACACTTTGTAAACTTTGCTTCTCCTGTAACTCCATCTCTATCACAACGTCCCTAGCTAATGTTCTACCTCCATTTTTCTGATCTGAATCTGACCTATCTGATCCTACTCCTGGGATCCCAACCCCCTGCCACACTATTTTAAATACTCCCCAACAGAACTAGCAAAAGCCCCCGCAAGGACACTGATCCCAGCTCTGCCTGGGTGCAGCCCGTCCAGTTTGTACAGGTCCCACCTTCCGTAGAACCAGTCCCAGTGCCTCAGGAATCTGAATCTCTCCCGGCTACACCATCTCTCCAGCCATGTGTTCATTTGGTCTATCCTCTTATTCCTGCTCTCGTTAGCACATGGAACTGGGAGTAATCCTGAGATTGCTACATTTGAGGTCCTGCATTTTAATTTATCTCCTAACTTCCTGTACTGAGCTTGCAGGTCCTCATCCCTTAGTTTACCTATGTCGTTGGCACCAATGTGTACCACGACCACTGGCTGCTTACCTTCCCTCCCCAGAATGTCTTGCAGCCGCTCCGTAACATCCCAGACCCTGGCACCAGGGAGGCAACATACCATCCTTGATTCACATTTGCGGCCACAGAAGGGTCCGTCCTGTAACTCACTCCCTGGTATCCATTAGTCCACATATAAACCACCTGAGCCCCTCGACTAGATTCCAGCCTGTAACTAACTCCCGGGTATCCATTATTCTATATGTAAACCATCTCAACCCCTTGATTAGATTCCAGTGCATATCCACTTTATCTATGCACAACACCACATACATATAAAACCGCAAAGAGAAAGAATTCGTGATTGGGACCAAATTTTGTAGCATGGCCATGCAGCTTCAATCAGGGTTAAAACT
This sequence comes from Carcharodon carcharias, assembly GCF_017639515.1. Lineage (NCBI taxonomy): Eukaryota > Metazoa > Chordata > Chondrichthyes > Lamniformes > Lamnidae > Carcharodon > Carcharodon carcharias. The sequence continues at coordinate 112,277,668 of NC_054473.1, forward strand.
GGATACAGCACACTTCAGAAAATTCCAGGTAAATTCCGTTAATTCTGTGACAGACCTGGCACCTGGAATGCAATGGATTTATAAAGGCAAGTTTGATAAATCCATCTGAAGTTGTGGTAAGAAAGAAAACATATTCATTTTGGTCGTACTTGTCATGGATAAAAATTGGATTGAATAGAAATTTCCAACACAAAAGATCCCAGGCAAAAACAATTGGAAATTGAGACCCAGACAATTAACTTCCTCAAAAAGTAACTGAACGAATATCCAGTAGTGGAAGGAGTGGATATTGCATCAATTAGTAGGATACCAATCAAGCAAATCAATGTGCACTATCCACTGAACTCAATATCTACCTACTCCACCACCTGTGCTGTGGCTGTGCTATGCATGATCTACAGGAGTCACAGCAACAATTCCCACATGTTCAGCAACACCTCCCTTCCCTGTGTCATCTGTCATTGCGTGATATTACAACCAGGTGAGGAGAGGCCAAATGGCTCCGCTCTTTTTCCACTCCTTACTTACAGGGTTTTTCAGTTTAAAAGAGTGTACAAGCCAATTTTGTAAGTGTTTAACTGTTTAGGTGCTGTGATCACAAAAGAACCAATTGGACAGGTTTTCTTGTGTTTATCAAAGAAAGAGGTTAATTCTTTTGTATTTACACTGATCTGGGTAAAACAAAGTATGCATCAACTTTCACATGCACACACACAGACACACACATTTGGGGGGCCCATACTCAAATGCAGATTACAGGATGAGGAAGGATAGGTTGATCAAATCAGAGCCCTTAAGTAAAGGAATAAACAGTTGGTGGCTCGGTGACTCTGCTGGTCAGACACTCCTTCGGTGGACCTGATGTTTCAATTTTAAGTTGTGCCCAGATAATTTGGTTGTTCCTCTGGAGACAGTGATGTTGAGCAGAATTTCTATTTTAAAAGGTCTCTGTAAGCAATCAGTATGCCTCTGATTGGTCTCAATCAACAAAAAGGGTTCAAAACTTACTAGGCAGAGTGGAGACAGAGCAAAGTTCAACAGCTTCAGCTGCTTATCCTCAGTTCATCAGCATCTCAACATCAACTTTCTGCAAATTGTGTCTTTTTTAACTGTACAAAAGGGTTTTGCTGATCATGTGACTTGCTCTCTCCATCGTCGGAGGGGTGAATCCAAATAAGGCTGTTGTTCTTGTATTCCAAAAGGTAGCTTGATTAGCTCATGTCTGCAAAGTTACCTTAGCCATAGTCTCATGGCCCAAGCGATTGGATTTAATGTCCCATCTCCAACAGTTGAATCTCAAGTGCTTGTCTTAATGCCTTGCTAATGGCACAGGAGATAGGGTCTTTCACATTTCTCAGGGGTTTATTGTCTCTGATGGGGCCTTCGCAGACCCGGCATCTCTATCCCAATGAAGCAGAATGTGGAACGCATAATGATGCAAATTGGGCAGCCATTCCTTTGGCTGTGATGTCCAGTCATCCTCTTTAGCCTGATGCTTTAAAAAGTCTGTTCTTAAGAGTTCAAGTTCAAGTTCCCAGCCAGTGGATTAAAAACCTCTAATATAAAATAAAAACAGGAAATGCTGGAAAAAACAGATATGGCATCATCTGTGAAGAGAGAAACAGAGTTAACCTTTCGAGTCTGTATGACTCTTCTTCAATCTCTGTTTGAAATAAGCACATCTTGAGGCAGCGGAATAGTGATGACATAGGAATACCATCACCTCCAAATCCCCTCCAAGTCGGGTTATCAACTGTTGAAGATTGACTTGGAGTATCAAGCGATTAAAGTCTAGCCTCCAGCACTGAGGTTGATACTAAGATTTTGAATACTAAACAAACCAAGCGTTATAGGAGTAGGGGTAGCACAGTGGAGTTGAGGTAAAAGATCAGCCATGGTATTAATGAATGGAAAAACAGATTTGAGGGGTTGTATGGCCTACTCCTGTTCCTGTTGTGTTTCTCGGAAATATGGAATTCTTTTTTTTAACATACAATTCGGGATGTGGCCATCACTGGCTAGGCCAACATTTATTGCCCATCCCTAATTGACCTTGAGAAGGTGGTGGTGAGCTGCCTTCTTCAATTGCTACAATCCCTGTGGTGTAGGTACACACACAATGCTGTTAGGGAGGGAGTTCCAGGATTTTGACACAGTGACAGTGAAGGAACGGCGATATATTTCCAAGTCACGATGGTGAGTGGCTTGGTGGGGAACTTCCAGGTGGTGGTGTTCCCATCTATCTGCTGCCCTTGTCCTTCTAGAAGGTAGTGGTCATGGGTTTGAAAGGTGCTGTCTAAGGAGTCTTCGTGAGTTCCTGCAGTGCATCTTGTAGATGGTACACACTGCTGCACTGTTCGTCGGTGGTGGAAGCAGTGAATGTTTGTAGAAGGAGTGCCGATCAAGCGGGCTGCTTTGTCCTGGATGGTGTCAAACTTCTTGAGTGTTGTTAGAATACTCTCCACTTGCCTGGATGAGTGCAGCTCTATCACACTCCTGACTTGTGCCTTGTAGATGGTGGGCAGGCTTTTGGGAGCCAGGAGGTGAGTTACTCACTGCATGATTCCTAGTCTCTGACCTGCTCTTGTAGCCACAGTATTTATATGGCTGGTCTGGTTCCATCTCTGGTCAATGGTAGCCCCTAGGATGTTGCTAGTGAGGGATTCAGTGATGGTAATGCTGTTGAATGTCAAGGAGTGATAGTTGGATTTTCTCTTGTTGAAGATGGTCATTGCCCAGCACTTCTGTGGCACAAACCTTACTTGCCATTTGCCAGCCCAAGCCTGGATATTGTCCAGGTCTTGCTGCATTCGGACATGGACTGCTTTAGTACCTGAGGAGTCGCGACTGGTCCTGAACATTGTGCAATCATCAGCGAACATCCTCATTTCTGACCTTATGATGGAAGGAAGGTCATTTATGAAGCAGCTGAAGATGGCTGGGCTGGAGACACTACCCTGAGGAACTCCTGTAGTGATATCCTAGAACTGAGATGACTGACCTCCAAAAACCACAACCATCTTCCTTTGATGACATACTCGTTTCTATGCCTGAACAGATGCTTTATTGACAATTCTTTAAAATTTTTGCTCGTATATGCTTACAGCTTCCTGCTTAATTAGTTCTTGTTCCTCCAACTACTTTGCTTGACCAACAGCACAGAAAACAGTCAACAGAATCACAATCAATACTGAACAACTGAACAACTGAAAACTACAGATCCTAGTTTTTATGTTGTTATGCAGGACATTGTAAGCAGTAATCCATGAGAAAAATCATGGCTGCAATTTTTTTTATAAACTTTCATTTGGTATTTGTTTCACTAGTCATAAAAATATTGAACATATGGGAAGAAAAGCTGTTTGAATGATGTCAAGGAGCATCCAATCACCACTGTGACAGCACATTCAACCCCAGGACGTACTGCAGCAGTTCAAGGCTGCTACATTTTCAGGAGAATTATTGATGGACGAGAAATGTGGCCTTGCCTACATTAACTATTTTCAAGAACAGATAGAAAAAGGTGCACACCGCCCAACACAGTCAATGAATGTTAAAAATTGCTGTATGACAGTATCCTGAATGTTGGTTGTGGGGGGATGGTAATACTGTTAAATGTCAAGGGGAGATGGTTAAATTTTCTCTTGTTGGAGATGGTCATTGCCTGGCACTTGATTGATGTGAATGTTACTTGTCACTTATCAGCCCAAGCCTGAACATTGTCCAGGTCTAGCTGCATGCAGGCACAAACTGCTTCATTATCTGAGGAGTTATACATGAGGCAGGATTTTCCCTTCTTTGGGTGGGTACGGCGGGTGGGCCCGGAAGTGGCTGCAAAACGGACCCCGCCCGTGATCAGGTCCACCCACGATTTCATGTTGGCTGGGCAGTTAGCGGCCAGCCAGCGTGAGAGGTGCGCTGAAAGGCTCAGCACTGCCAGGGTGGGGGTGGGAGGAAGGCGAGTGCTGAAGTCTGAGCATGTGCAGGGGAGCACGTGCTGACAGCTCCCTGAGGGCACAGAGCTGCCTCAGGGAGCTGAAGATTTGGACAAAGGAAAAGAAAACTTTAATAAATGACATAAACATATCCTCACATGTGACTCAGTCACATGAAGAGGGACACGTTAAAAATGAAGTGGAAACTTTTTTTGTGTGTTTTACTTACCATCAGAAACCTTATCTCGCCCATGGATGAAGTTTCTTAAAAAATGCAAAGGCCACCTGGCCGGTTCGCCCACCCGCCAACTGAATGGTTGAGCAGGCAGCAAAAAATACAACTTAATTAATGCTTTATGGGCCTTAATAGGCCTCTTAATTGTAGGTGGGCACGCTGCCAACTCTCATGCATGCCCACCAACCGAAAGGCCGTGAGAGTGTGCAATGAAGTCGGGATGCTCGCCTGCCTGACTGATGTAAAATCTGCCCACTTAGAGGTGAACAAGTTGCAGGTGATGTTATTACTAAGCGCCTGCTGCCCTTGTCCTTCTCAGTGGGAGAGGTCACAGCAAGCCTCGCTCAAATCCTCCCTTGATCTTGCTCAGAAGATCCAGCCTCAGCTTCCCTTCCTTTGATGCTGCCTCTATGAAAATGTAGTTTGCTGTTTGAGCATCAACCATTCTTCACAACTCAAGAGTCCCAAGCAACTAGAGCAAGGTATTCTTAAGGCCTAGATTTTCCCATCACTTTATTTGATCTTACTTTGGGTTAATGCCAGCACTTAAATAATGATGATTAGAAAATTTATGCTATTGAATCCAGGGCCATTTTACAGTTCTACCATTCTCCAGAGATTCAGCTATGACGGAATACATACACCCTGCAAAGTGACTTGTTACGGAGTTCAAATGGAATAAAAACATAGCTAGCATCAGTCCACAGTGAGATCTGTCTCTGTGATTTCATTGCCTTTCATTCCCAGTGCAGGGATAGCTGTTTAAAAGAGCTGCGGTATTTTCAGCCGTATGCTCTTAAATCATACCTGGCTCTGGACTCCTTCCTGTCTCAATCACTTAGCTGGCTGCATCAGTCACAAAATCATGGAGTGGATCCAGCACAAGGTGAGGAACGCGTGAGTGTTATCACTCTGCACCAAAGCCAACAAAAGTACAGCCCATGGCCAGATCCAACCCAAGGAACGCTTTCACCCAGACCACAGACGAGAATCATAGAATGATTATAGCACAGAACGAGGCCATTTGGCCTGTCACGTCCACACCGACGCTCTGCAAGAGCAATTTAGCTAGTTGCACCACCGCTCCCCGCCCGCCCACCCCCACAACCCTTTCCCCATAGCCCTGCAAATTTTGACTCTTCAGTTGTGTGGCATATTGCACGACAGAAATGAAGACCAATGTGAGGTATGACCAGGGTATGTTTATTGTGTCACTACGTACCATACATGCTCATACATCATATCGCATGAACATAATGCATGAATAAATTAGACTGCTTCCGTCTTTCTAAAAGAAGAAGTGTTGGCGGGATGCATTTTTGACGCATATTCAGAAGACTATGGGTGTAATTTTCTGTGCCTACTGGCATAAGCAGACAATATGGTGAGAAGGCCAAAAATCAGTTTCATAACATTGCGAAACTAGCTTGCAATTGTCTGTTCTGCACGTCAATGGCGGGCTGCGTTTCCTGCCGTTCGACGTCAGGAACCTCATTGTAATACATCTGCATATCATTATAAGGCTAGCCCACCAGAATCACCACCCCATCGTCCCCTGTCCCCACTGGATCGTCCACCCACGTCAGCAGGAAAACATGCTAGTGTAGAACATGTCTTGACAAGTCTGACATGCAGAAGTCAGGAATTACCGCCAGGGCCTTGCTCACGCCACAGACATCAGAGCAGCAAAGGTTGCTGGAGCCTGACAGCAACCGGACCCTGGGGGAATGTCCATAGCATGCTGGGTGGGTTCTCATGGACATGGCTCCGCCACGAAGCAGCTCACGGAAGGTTTAAAGTCACTGTTGAGGGCCTGCTCACAATGGATGATGGTCGAAGGAATGGAGAGGAAGGTCCAGTTGTGTTTGGGAGAGGAAGATGTACCAAGGGTGGGACAGGAAGAGTGGAAGATCTAGGATCAACTGGGAGAGGAAGAGGTGTCGGGGGGTGGTGAGGTATGGAGCGGAGCAACAAAGGTGTTTAGGGGTTGAGGTTGGGGGCAACGAATGTGTTGGGGGGAGAGGTTTAAAGAGAGCAGTGAAGGTGTCGGGGAGAAGTTGGTAGGTGGCGGGGGCACTACAGGGGAAGGAGGGGGAGAAGATGGCAACTGGGGAGGTAGGTGTAAGGTGAGTGGAAGGTGTATAGGAAGGAGTTCAAATAGGGGGGAAGGAATGCAGAGAGGGGAAGGAGTCCAAGGGGAGGAAGAAGTGAGGAGAGAGGAAGGAATCTAGGGGGAGGAAGGAATCCAGGGGACGAAGGAGTCCAGGGAACGAAGGAATCCGGGGCAAGGATGGAGAGTGAAGAGAGGAATGGGTAAGGGTGGAGGAAGAACTAAGGGTGGAGGAAGGATTCAGGATAGGGAAAGGGTAAGTTTGGCGGAGGAAGTAAGGGTGTCTGAAGGAGTCAAGACAGGGGAAGAACTAAGGGGTGGGGGAGTCTGGCAGAGGGAGTCTGGGGTGGAGGGAATGGACTAAGGGTGGGGGGTGCGGTTAGTCTGCTGAGGGAAAGGAGTTCTAAAGGGGGAAGGAGTTCCAAAAGGGGAAGGTGTCTGGGGTAGGGGAGTAGTTCCAAGTGGGAGTGAAGAAATTCCAAGAGGGGAAGGCGCTTGGACGGGGAAAGGGTCCAGAGAGGGAAAGGAGTTCTAAGGGCGGAAGGAGTTCAAAGCAGGAAAGGAGTCCAGAGTGGGGGGGATATCCAGGTGAACATGCAAGGGAAGCTCTGATGAGTCCATGAAGGCCTCTCAGGGAACAAACCGAGGGTGGGACCGAGGGCAAAGTACTGAGGCAGGGTGAGAGGGTGAGGGTACAATGGTCTCAGAAGAAGGGATGGTGAGAGTGTTTGGTGGAGACTCAGAGGCAGAAATGGACACTGGGGGTGGGAAGTAGGAGGCCTGGGAGGTTAGCGTGGATGGGAGTGTGATTTTCATGAAGGAAGGGAGTGTGCACATTCACCTGGACATCCCCGGGAGTAAAGGGTTGTGGCTGGTAGGTCACAGAGGAGAGGTGGAAGGTGATGCCGGGGGTTCGACTTTGATGGGGGAAAAGGAAATGAGTGACTGGGGGAGGGGGAAGGACAGGGGACCTGAAGAAAAATCTTAGATGCCTCATGCTTGCCAAATTGAAAGTGAAATGAGAGTCATGGTGGGTGAGATCAGGTGCTGCAAGGGAGTGTGATCAGTGGGTGGGCGGAGATGCAGGTCGGCTCAGATGGTCATCTGAAAGTGAACCCCAGCAGGCAGCATTGAAAATGCTCAGGACATTGAGACGAGTGTGATGGATGAAGGATCTGTGTGTGTTGCAGAGTATTTACACGAGACTCCGAAAGGCCCTGCCACATACACTTCTCCCTCCAGAATCACTTTTGGGCCGGCTGATTGTGGCTGAGCTGCTAGTGGGGGAGGAGGTGCAGTGGGAGGACTCGTGAGGTCTGTCAATGAAGCTGAAAGACACCATTACACATTATTCAGTGAAAATTAATATATTTCCAGATCATAAAGTGACAAAATGTGTCCACCCGTGCAACCAACCGTGATCAAAATTCCTTAACTTTTGAACACCTTAGACTTCTAGGTGCTGCCCTGACATCCGCAGCAGGGGTGGAAACGGCCTGTGCAATGGTTGGCCTTCTTGCCTCTGATGCCTTTGGCGTGGGTCCTTCGGAGATCGGAGACCTTGAGAGCCCTGGCTTGCTTTGGCTGTCCTCCCATGGGCCAACTGCTCCCTCTGTTGTGACAGAGGATGGAGGTTGAGGGGGTGACAGGCAAAGGGGACTCGGAGGGGGAGGACAGCCTCTGAGATTCCTGAGTGGATGACCTGGGGTGTCCAGCTGCCGCTCCTCCTCCCTTCAGGTGCCTGAAGACCCTGGCCTGACTCCTTGAGGGGAAGGAGCATCTGAGGGGTCATCAAGGTGCCCCATTTCCCCCTCATGCTGCCACTGCAGGAACTCACCCAAGGCTACAGCAATGGAGTGCAGGCCTGCACACATGTGTTCTTCTGGACCAGGGTTTCCATGGCATCCACCCTCCTTCCCATGGAGCACACACATGCATGTGTGGGCACCATTTCATCAGAGAGCAGGCAGACACACTCCTCCGACTCGCATGCTACTCTGTTGAGGACTTCCAACAACTCTGCGTGTTGCTCTCCCGCCTTCTGCTGACTCTCCAGGATGAGTTGGAAGGCTAAATCTAGAGGCTCATCATCTGACTCAGACCTCACAGATGCCTCTTCCACAGCAGTCCTCCGAGTGCCAGGGAGCTCAGCTGAACCTGCCTCCTCCTGCTGCAGACACATGTCTGTGCAGTGACCACCAGATTGTGAACCTGATCCTGCTCTAGATCTAGGTTCCACTGAGGTGTGTGTCTCTGCGCTGGTGGAGGGTTGGGTAAGCACTGTGATGGGTCTTGCAGGCTGCTTATTTCCAGCTCTTCAATGGAGGAGGTGTCCTCTTGGCTAGAGGCGAGGATGTGGATGGAGCTGAGGGACTGGCTGGCTCAGGGTGTCGGCCACTTGGCAGAACTCCCTGTGAATTAAAGTAGAGATAATTAGTGCATGGCGCAGAGTCAAAAGCAGGAGAGAGAGAGATAGCACTCACTTTTGCATTGAGAGAGGGATGATGTGGTGCAGGATCCTCATGTGGGTGTTCACCGCCGACCTCACCATTGCCGCAAGCACAGTCCAGGTCCTCACCAGTCAGCGCGATGGCACGCTGCTCAAAGTGAGTGAGGGGCCTAATGTGGGCCACTCCACCCCCAGTCTGGGACCTCTCCCTACTATTGTGAGCCAGCTTCTCCTGCATGAAAACAGCTGGAGAGAGTGTGAGGAGGACTCATGGCACTATGGACACAGGACACATGGACACAAATGTTTGTGTGCTAAGCAGAGATATGGACAGGGTGAGGATGTAAGCTCCAGAGGATATGAGCCTGATGTGAGGGTGTGTGTGAGTCAGTGATGTTGTCCCTTGAAATGTGAGATCCCTCTGGGTGTGTGATGGCTTTGTGAGTTGAGAGTGATGAGAAGAGTGAATTACCCTGGCAGAATGGATGAGTGTTGCGGCACTGGATGGCTGTCCTCTTTTGTAGGGCATTGGCGCTGACCACTGCTGCCACCACCTCCCAAGCTGGATTATTGATGTTGCTGCCCCTCCTGCAGCCAAAGCAGGAGTACAGGACATCATGACGTGCCTCCACTGCATCCAAAAGGCCAGTGGGCTGCAGTCGTCTTGCTTTTGGGGGCCATGTCTTCCATGCAGCAGTTCTGGGCTGGAAACACTGAGAGGTTTGCATGTGGCTGCACTTTAAGTATGGCACCTGGCACGATGAAGCGGCGAAGTGCGAATGAGAGCTCGCCTGTCATCGAAGCGGTGTGTTTCCGTGAGTTCATTATTAATGTGGTGGGACTGGGGGGATAAGGCGTGTGAAGACGCCATTGCAGCCGAAGGGTAAAACATCATTTTTCCTGCCTACTATTGCACTCAGCGCAAATTTGAGACGATTCTGCCCTATGTTTCAAACAGATTCTGAAAATGTATTTTGTAACCTTTACTGACATACTTAGCATTAATACAACTGGTTCACTTTTCCCTTCTTGAACTACATCTAAAAATCAAGCTTAGTAAGTGGCTTATAAAGCTTTCCTGATCTCCTTACAGGTTTTGGTGTCGAGTCAGCTTTTAGACAGTTTGGTTTTGGTTCAATATTCACAGAAGATCCTGTATCTTTCTCAGGTATTGGTATTTCAGGCACGGAGGTCCGAACAGCTTCAAACTCTGGCACGAGCTTGTAATCGAGTGGATCATGCTAATGTTTTGCCAGGATGATCTACAAGAATATTTCTCACCTTTCTATCAATTTTAACCAAAGTATCTTTTGGTTCCACTTCCACTACATTTCCCAAATGCCACATCTGTCACTTGAGGGGCCATTCAAACCAGAATTTAGTCTGAAAATGTGTTCTCTTTTGTTTACAATAACATGATGTTTGCCTGAAATACTTGTGTTCAACTTTGATAGTCAAGTTTGGTAAGTCCTCACGTGTATTGTGTATTGTTTTGGTCTCCTCACCTAAGGAAGGATATACTGGCCATAGTGGGTGTGCAATGGAGAATCACCAGACTTATCCCTGGGAACGGTGGATTGTCCTATGAGGAGAGACTGAGGAGACTGGGCATGACTTCTAGAGTTTAGAAGAATGGGAAGGGCTCAGAAGGGTGGATGAAGGAAGAATGTTTCCACTGGCTGGAAGGGGTTGGGGAGGGTGGGGGTTGTGGGGGATCATCTAGAACTAGGGGACACAGTTTCAGAATAAGGGGACTAAGATGAGCAGTAATTTGTTCACAGAATCAAAGAATTGCTACAGCGCAGAAGGAGACCATTTGGCACATCGTGTCTGCACCGGCTCTCCAAATGAGCATCATGACTAAGTGCCAGTCTCCTGTTTTTTTCTCATATCCTTGTACATTGTTTCTATTCAAATAATCATCTAATGCCTCTTGAATGCCTTGATTGAACCTGCCTCCACCACACTTCCAGGCAGTGCATTCCAACTTGCGTGAAAAAATTCTGAGAAAAAGTTTTTTTCTCACATCACATTTGCTTCTTTTGCAAAACACTTTAAATCTGTGCCCTCTTGTTCTCGATCCTTTTACGAGTGGGAACACCTTCTCCCTACCTACTCTGTCTGGACCCCTTATGATTTTGAACATCTCTATCAAATCTCCTCTTAGCCTTCTTCTCTCCAAGAACAGTCCCAATCTCGCAATCTATCTTCGTAACTGAAGACTCTGATCCCTGGAACCATTCTTGTAAATCTCTTTTGCACTCTCTCCAATGTGTTCACATCCTTCCGAGAGTGTGACATCCAGAACTATACACAATACTCCAGCCGAGGTCTAACTAGTGTCTTATATAAGCTCAGCATAACTTCCCTGCTCTTGTACTCGATGCCCCTATTAATAAAGCCCAGGATACTATATGCTTTATTAAGTGCTCTCTCCACCTCTCCTGCCACCTTCAAAGATCTATGCACCTATACACCCAGGTCTCTCTGCTCCTACACACCCTTAAGAATTGTACTCTTTATTTTATATTGTATCTCCATGTTCTTCCTTCCAAAGTGCATCACCTCACACTTCTCTGCATTGAATTTCATCTGCTGCTAATCTGCCCACTCCACCAACTTGTCTATGTCCTATTGAAGTTCTACACTGTCCTCCTAACAGTTTACAATGCTTCCAAGTTTTGTATCATCCGCAAACTTAGAAATTGTCCCCTGCACACCAAAATCTAAATCATTAATATATATATCAGGAGCAGCAAGGGTCCCAATACCAACTCTGGGGAACTCCACTACAAACCTTCCTCCAGCCCAAAAAATATCAATTGACCAGTACTCTCTGTTGCCCATTACTCTGCTAATTTTGTTTCAACTTTACTACTGTCCCTTTTATTCCATGAACTATAACTTTTCTTACAAGTCTTTTGTATGGCACTGTGTCAAATGCCTTTTCAAAGCCCATGTACACCACATCAACAGCATTACCCTCTTCAACCCTCTCCATTACCTCTTCAAAAACTCCAGCAAGTTCGTTAAGCACAATTTCCCCTTTAGAAATCCATGCTGGCTCTTCCTAATCAACTCACATTTTTTGATGTGACTATTAATTCTATCCCAAATAATTTTTGTCTAGAAGCTGCCCCACCACTGAAGTTAAATTGACTGGTCTGTAATTGCTAAGCTTATCTTTACAAACTTTCTTGAACAAGAGCGTAATGCTGCAATTCTCCAGTCCTCTGGCACCTCCCCTGAGTCTATGGAGGACTGAAAGTTTATGGCCAGTGCCCCTGTAATTTCTACTATCACTTCCTTCAATATCCTTGGATGCATCTCATTCGGTCCTGGTTCCTTGTCAGCTTTAAGTGTTTGTCCAACACTTCCTCCTTATCAATTTTGAACCCTTCTAGTGACAGTGTTTTCTCCTCTGTCACTGTGATCTTGGTAGCATCTGTTTCCTTGGTAAAGACAGGTGCAAAGTGTTCATTTAACACCTCAGCTATGCCCCCTGCCTCCATGTGTAAATCCCCTTTTTGGTCCCTAATCAGCCCTACTCCTCCTTTTACCACCCTTTTACTATTATTGTGCCTATAGACGACTTTGGGATTCCCTTTTATGTTGGCTGCCAGTCTTTTCTCATGATCCCACTTTGCTTCTCTTATTTGATTTTTCACCTCCCCTCTGAACCTTCTGTATTCAGCTTGGTTCTCAATTGTATTTTCTACCTGGCGCCTGTCTTAAGTGCACTTTTTCTTCTTTGTCTTAATTTCAATCTCTTTTCCCATCCAGGGTGCTCTGGATTTGCCTTACCTTTCATTTTTGAGGAAATATACCTTGACTGTGCCTAAACCATTTCTTCTTTGAAGGTAACCTATTGTTCAGCTACAGGTTTTCCCGCCAGCCTTTGGTTCCAATCTATACAGCCCAGCTCCGTTCTTGCCCCACTGAAGTCAGCTCTCCCCCAGTTAATTATTCTTACTCTGGATTGCACAATGTCCTCTTCTACCATGATCCTAAACCTTACGATACAATAATCACTGACTTCTAAATGTTCCTCCACTGACACTTGATCTACTTGGCCACATCATTTCCAGGAACTGGTCTAGCAATGCTTCCTTTCTTGTTGGGCTGGACACATACTGCTGTAGAAAATTCTCTTGAACACAATCTAGTAATGCTTGCCCCTCTCTGCCTTTTAGACTACCACTGTCCCAGTCTCCATTCGGGTAATTAAAGTCCCCCATTATAACTACTCTATAATGTTTGCACCTCTCTGTAATTTCCCTGCAGGTTTGTTTCTCTACATCCTTCCTACTAGATGGTGGTAAATAGACTACACTGAGGAATGTAATTGCACCCTTTTTGTTCCTTAGCTTTAGCCAAATTGATTCTGTCCTTGAACCCTCTGGGACATCCTCTTTTTCCAGTACAGCAATGCTCTCCTTAACCAATACCACCACCCCTCCTCCTTTCCTATCTTTTCTGAACACCCAGGAATATTTAACATCCTGTTCTGCCCCTTCTTGAGCCAGGTCTCTGTTATGGCCACATCATCATATTTCCACATGGCAATCTGCACCTGTAACTCCCCAATCCTATTTACTATACTCCGTGTATTCACATACATGCACAGTAACCCTGATTTAGACTTCATAACTTTCTCCCTCACTCTGACTCCACCTATTAACTTACTATTCTCTATACTAGTTCTAGCTAATTCTCCCCCAGCTAGCTTCTCACCTTCCATCCTGGATAACTTTAAGCTCATCAAACTCTGCTGCACCAAATCCTGTTCTTGCAGACCTACATTTGTTCTAGTTAAGGGATTGCTTTTTGTTCCAAATCCCTGCATGGCCTTACTCTCTGCCTATCTCTGTCATTGAGTATGTTCAAGGCAGAGATTAATAGATTTCTAGGTGGTAAAGACATCAAGGGGATAGTGCTGGAAGATGGCACTGAGGTAGAAGATCAGTTATGATTTAATTGAGTGGTGAAGCAGGCTTGAGGGGCCGAATAGCCTACTCCTGCTCCTATTCCTATGTTTGTTCCTATGACTCAAACATTTCATGCAATGGAGTTGTGGAGTTGTTCTAGACTTCAGCAGGGAATTAGCCAGCCACTGTTTCGTACTGGAATTTGAACACACAGGCAACACTTGTTTCTTGGGTACACAAACAGAATTACCTGGAAAAACTCAGAAGGTCTGGCAGCATCGGCGGAGAAGAAAAGAGTTGACGTTTCGAGTCCTCATGACCCTTCGACAGAAAGGGTCATGAGGACTCGAAACGTCAACTCTTTTCTTCTCCGCCGATGCTGCCAGACCTGCTGAGTTTTTCCAGGTAATTCTGTTTGTGTTTTGGATTTCCAGCATCCGCAGTTTTTTTGTTTTTATCTTTGTTTCTTGGGTGTTTCTTTAACCATTCTAACAGATCTTTTAGCTGCCCCATTTGACGCCGGATGGTCAGGAGGATTGAAAGTACACTCGATATCGTTTTGCTTCAAGAAATTTTGGAATGGAGCAGAACAAAATTGAGGACAGTTATCTGAGAGAAGCTCCTCAGGTAATCCATGATAAGCAAAATTAGATTGTAACTCATCTACTGTTGATCTAGCATTGTTATTTAACCCATGTGCTTTACTTCAATCCACTTTGAATAGCGACCAATGAGCACCAAGGACATTTCCCTTTTCACAAAAAGTCCAGACGAACTCTGAAATGATCAAGTTGACCATGACAGATTCCAGAACTGCTATAACATCATACATTCTATATTCTGTTTCCTTCAGCTTTAACCATCCTTGGCAAGATATTTCCATCACTACACGATGTTTAATATAATATCATTGCTACCCACAAATTATGTGTCGTTTCCAAGGGAGGGACATATTTCTGTAAACATAAACTGTTTCCCCGGTCACCCATTATGCTACAATCTTGACGTTTGTGTGTGGACAGTTTTATTGCAAGCTGGCCTGAAGCTAATTTGCTGAATCAGGGGTCAAAATGACTCCAGAGAAACATTAGACTCCCTTCTGCAGGGGGTCAGATCAGCGCCATCTCTCTGTCCACAGTTAGCGGTGAGCGACAGAATTGCTCGTGGCTGTAAGATATACAGAGCCCTGGATCTCAATCCATCCCACACGACACTTCCATAAAGTGCCGTCACCATCCTTCAACAAATAGAATTTACGGACAAAAGTCAGCAAGATTCTAGCCACAACTGGAGTTGTATCTGACAGAAGGTAATCCATTTTCTTGAAAAAATGATCACTACTTCAGTTCCTTCCTTTAAGCAGTTTGCAGCAATAGGTTAAGGATTCGTGGAAACTACAACAACATTCAGCTTGCTGCTGAGGTACTTCAGTTAATTCCCTGAACATGCCTGTCAGGAGGAAGAGTTAATATGTAGAGATTATGACAAGTATCAATGAATGTCAGACCAGGTCACTGAACAGAAGCTGGGGCAGATCTCATAGTGCTGTGATTAAGTCAGTCTTCCTTTACTTTATTGATTATGTCAATCTTACCTCTGATAAGTAGGTACAAAATGTAAGAGTCTATACAATTAGCATGCCAGAGCTGATGTATCATGGGAAGTATAGACAGATTTAGGCTTTAACTTTAGTTAGAACATTTAATGGGTACAGTAGTACTGTGGTTCTGCTATTGGATTAGTAATCCAGAGGCCTGGGCTAATGCTCTTGAGACATGAGTTCAAATCCCTCCAAGGCAACTGGGAAATTTAAATTCAGTTAATAAGATAAACCTGGAATAAAAAGCTAGTCTCAGTGAATGTGATCATGAAACTAGCAGATTGTTATAGAAATTCATCTGGTTCACTGATGCCATTTCAGGGAGGAATTCTGCTGTCTTTAACCACTCTGGTTAACATGTGACTCCATACTCTTAACTGCTCTCTGAAATGACTGAGCAAGCCACTCAGCTACCATCAAGCTGCTACCAATAGATGTAATAAGAATCAAACCAGACAAACCACCCGGCATCGACCTAAGCATTGGAAACGAAAATGCCATACCCTGCCCAGTCGACCCTGCAAAGTCATTCTCACTAACATGTGGGGACTTGCAGAGCTGTCCCACAGACTAGTCAAGAAATAGCTATAATATAATCATACTCAAATAATCATACCTTACAGGTAATGTCCCACACTTCTCCATCACTAGTTCTGGGTAGGTCCTCTCTCACCAGCAGTTCAGACCCAGCAGAGGTGGCACCATAGTGGTAAACAGTCATCAGGGAGTTTCATGGCATCAGGTCAAAGCTGGGCAAGGAAACTGCTTGCTGATTGCCGCCTACTACCCTCCATCAACAGATGAATCAATGCTCCTCCATGTTGACCACCACTTGAAAGAAGGGCTGAGGGCAGTAAGGGAATAGAATGTAATCTCCATGGGAGACGTCAATGCCCATCACCAACAGTGGCTCAGTGGCTCCATTACTGACCCTACTGGCCGAGTGCGAAAG
Organism: Carcharodon carcharias; assembly: GCF_017639515.1. Taxonomy (NCBI): domain Eukaryota; kingdom Metazoa; phylum Chordata; class Chondrichthyes; order Lamniformes; family Lamnidae; genus Carcharodon; species Carcharodon carcharias. The sequence continues at coordinate 112,293,877 of NC_054473.1, forward strand.
AAAATAGGCTTGTGACAGGTGGTGAGAGAATCAACATGAGGGGAGAAACTTACTTGCCAACATTGTCATTAATCTACCTGCTAAGGATGTATCTGCCCATGACTGTTTTGGTAGGTGTAACCATCACATATTTCTTGTTGAGGTGAAGTTCTATTTTAACACTGAGGACACCATCCATTGTAATGTCTGGTGTTTTGATAACTGGGCATTCATAATGCACTGTGGGTCATCAGCAACTGAATCATATTCCACCACAATCTGTAACTGCATAGCCTGGCATATCTCTCACTCTACCATTACCATCAAACCAGGAGACCAACCCTGGTTCAATCAGAAGTATAGAAGAGTTTGCCAGGACCAACTATAAATGAAGTGCCAACCCAGTTAAACTACAAGACAGGAATATGTGCATGCTGGACAGCAGAAGCAGCATGCTATAGACAGAGCTAAGCGATCCCACAACCAATAGATCAGATCAAACCTTTGCAGCCTTCCCACATTCAGTCGTGAATGGTGATGGGCAATTAAATAACTATCGGGAGGAAGAGGCACCATGAACATCTCCAGCCTCAATGATGGTGGAGTCCAGCAGATGAGTGCAAAAGACAAGGCTAAAGAATTTGCAATTAAGTTTCAGCCAGAAATGCTGAGTGAAAGATCCATCTCAGCCTCTACTTGAAGTCCTCACCATCACATGAGCTATTCTTTACCAAATTTTATTGGCTGCACGTGACACCAAGAAATGGTTGAGTGAGCACACTGGATACAGCAAAGTCTAAGGGCCCTGACAACTTTCTGGCTGTAGTGCTGAAGACCAGCTCTGAATGTTTTAGAACTAGCCAAATTGCTAACAGCAGAGCTTAACACTGGCATCTACCAAACAATGTAGAAAACTACCCAGGTATGTCCTGTCCAAAAAAAATGGGACAAATCTAATTAGCCTATTACTGACCCATGAGTCCAATCTCAAAGGTCAGCAAATTGATGGAAGGTATCATCAATGCTATCAAGTGGCACTTACTCAGCAATAACCCGCTCACTGACACTCAGTTTGGGTTCCGCCAGGGCCACTCAGCTGCTGACCTCATTACAGCCTTGGCTCAAACATGGACAAAAGAGCTGAACTCCAGAGATTGGTGAAAGTGACTACCCTTGACATCAAGGCAGCACTTGACCAAGAGTGGCATCAAGGAGTGCTAGCAAAGCTGGAGTCAATAGGAATCAGGGGGAAAACTCTTCGCTGGCTGGAGTCATGAGTAGTACAAAGGAAGATGGTTGTGGTTGTTGAAGGTCAGTCATCTCAGCTCCAGTGTATCAACGCAGGAGTTCCTCGGGGTAGTGTCCTAGGCCCAACCATCTTCAGCTGCTCCACCAATGACCTTCCTTTCATCATAAGGTCAGAAGTAGGGATGTTTGCTGATGATTGCATAATGTTCAGCACCATTCGCAACTCCTGAGATACAGAAGCAGTCCATATCCTAATGCAGCAAGACCTGCACAATGTTCAGGCTTGGGCTGGCAATTGGCAAACAACATGCCCACCACTCAAGTGCCAGGCAACGACCATCTCCAACAATAGAGAATCTAACCATTGCCGCTTGACATTCAATAGCATTACCATTGCTGAATCCCTCACTACCAACATCCTGGGGGTAACCATTGACCAGGAACTGAACCAGACTAGCCATAAAAATATTGTGGCTACAACAGCAGGTCAGAGGCTCGGAACCCTGTGGTGAATAACTCACCCCCTGACTCCCCAAAGCCTGTCTACCATCTACAAGGCTCAAGTCAGGAGTGTGATGGGATACTCTCCACTTGCCTGGATGAGTGCAGCTCCAACAACACTCAAGAAGCTTGACACCATCCAGGACAAAGCAGCCCGCTTGGTTGGCACCCCTTCTACAATCATTCACTTTCTCCGCCACCGACAAACAGTGGCAGCAGTGTGTACCATCCAGAAGATGTACTTCAGGAACTCACCAAGGCTCCTTAGACAGCACCTTCCAAACACATGACCACTGCCATCCAGAAGGACAAGAGCAGCAGATAGATGGGAACACCACCATCTGGAAATTCCCCTCCAAGTCATTCACCATCCTGACTTGGAAATATGTCACCATTCCTTCACTGTCACTGGGTCAAAATCCTGGAACACCTTTCTTAACACAACTGTGGGTGTACATACACCATATGGACTGCAGCAGTTCAAGAAGGCAGCTCACCACCACTTTCTCAAGGTCAATTAGGGATGGGCAATAAATGCTGGCCTTACCTCACTGCTTCCTCATGCTGAGTGCCATACTTAAATTGCAGCTGCGTGCGTACCTCTCAGTGCCTCCAGCCTAGGACTGCTGCACAGAAGACATAGCCCTGAAAAGCAAGAAAACTGCAGCCCCCTGATTCAGTGAAGTGTCCCTGGAACGCCTTTTGGATGCCCACCATGATGTCATCTATCCCCGCTCTAGCCGCAGAAGGTCCAGCAATCTCACCACTCCAGCTTGTAATGCAATGGCATTGGTGATCAGTGCCAATGCTGTACAGAAGAGGTTCGCCATCCATTGCAGAATGATCTCATCCATGCTGCCAGGGTATGGCAACCATCTTATCACTCTAAAGTCGCAGAGTCACAAGGCCATCACACTTTCACTAACATCTCACTCACTGCCAGCTCAAGGCATATCACCACTCCCTCTCTCACACACATCCTCACATCTCCTCTGGCCTCATCTCCTCTGGAGACTGCCTCCTCATATATCCTGGGATACCCTCCTTCCCCATATAGCTCTCATCCTGCAGTCCCTTCCCTTGCCTGAGGTCACTTCTTCCCCTTCCCCAAGCAAGCCCTTGCCCAGCAGCCATTTTAAAACCAACCCCACCTTATGGCTGGTCTGGTGGGTACAGACCTGCCCGTAAGCCCCCCTAAAAGTGATGTGGTGCTGTCTGTGAAGCCTGGTGCTGATGACTGCGAGTGCTGCCAATAGCAAGGTAGACAAACAAACCTCGAAGTCCTGAGCAAAGTGCAGCTCACCAGGTGCACGCCGCTTATGTACAGTTGTGAAACACGTCACTGTGCAATCACGCCAGCATGTTCGGATGATCCAGCGTGAGGGGATGATTCTGGCGAGCTGGGCCTATAATGATAATGAGGCCTGCCATTGATGGGCAGAGCGGACAATTGCAAACTGGTTTCACAACGGCATGAAACTGATTTTTGGCCTTCTTGCCATATTATCCACTCATGACGCCGAGCCGCCAACGAGCATGGAAAATTCTGCCTCTGGTGTCACATAGTGCCCAAAACATGAATAAATGATCAAATGTCAATGAGAAAGCTCAGGACCAGGACTTGGCAAAAGACGATCTGGGGGAGATGAGTTTTTTTTAGATTGTAAACTATTCACTGTTGGAATGCATTGTCTGAAATGGAAGCAGATTAGAGAAACTTTCAAAAGGGAGTTGGAAATATAATTGAAAAAGAAATATATTAAGGTTATGGGGAAAGAGCCAGAAAGTCAAACTAATTGAATAGTTCTTTCAAAGATCTGGCATAGACACAATGTGCCAAACAGCCTCCTTCTGTGCTGTATGATTCCATGACTGTGGCTCTGACATACCAACCAAACTGACATCAACTAACATGACAAGGGATTGAGTGTTGGATGTTCTTGCTCATTATGGCTTAGTGGATGGTACACACATTGAAAAAAATTACATGGGGTCTTGGGGTTGCAGGATTTCAATTCTTCCCAGCATTGTTCATCACACATTAACATTGATTTCAATTCTCTAGAAGCAGAGTGTCTAGGCTTTTTACCTTTGTGGTTTCACGTAGAGACCCAGGGGCCACACACCGGGCATACAATTGGTTTTTGGCCCCGGCATAAATAGGCCATAATGAACCAGCAGCCCCTTTAACACTGCACCCATTTTTATTTCCATTGACCTAGATCAACTGACCCCCAAAACTTTAAGATCCTGATCCTATTAATTTGCAGAACTTTCCAGTTTTTGATATGAACAGATCTCAATGTCCTGGTCTAAGATTTATCAAGCAATGATGCAGTAGTACTAAAAACAGCTCTTTCCAAACCTCTGGAGGTACAAAATTTAAAGAGGATAAAAAGGCTTCTAAGAAATTCAGGCTTGAACTGGACTGAATTTTGAGGGCCAGACTGTCAAGGTTTGGAGGTCATCAACAGCCCAATGGCCACAGTTTGGATATTTCTGTTTGTGCAACTTGCCAAGCATAACTTAGGCTTGTGTTAACTGATTGTCTCTCCACAGATGCTGCTAGACCTGCTGAGGTTTTCCAGCACTTTCTATTCTTAGGCTTGCTTCCTTTCATTTGTCTTGTCTCTTTGCTTTGCTGCATGGTTCAATTACATATGTGTGCAATCCCTTTCCTTCAATTCACTCTCCCACTTGTACTTGGGTAGTTTCCTTTTCCCATCATCTAGGAGTGATGGCTTCCTGATGCATTGTTAATTATGGTAGTCACTATTACATTAGTGGAGCAACTTATAATCTAATGGAACGCGGTAGCAGAAGGTTCCAGATACTGAGTTTGATACGTTGAGTAATCCGGGATCAACTGAGTTCATTTCAAGCATAAAAAACTAACTCAAGATAAAACCAGTGCACAGAACACACGCCGCAGTGGGAAACTGGATATACCTATTATCCACACCCAAGTTAAATATTGTTAAATAAGGAGCTAATATAATTCTCTGAGTTGTTTAAATTCAGTGATCAAAGTAAAAACTGTCTATTCCCAAATCATGCTTAACACAGCTATTTCTAAATCACACCTCAATCAAAACCTTTATCTCTGATATTTTGATTTCCTCTTTTTGAAATGGTAATTTTTTTGATAGAATGAAACCTGAATGTGTCTAAGTGACAACATGTGACACATACACAAATCCTTTATGCTGTGGAGTGCTGTCATTTGTGTCTCTGTTAGGGTTCCCAACAAGGAAAACAATTTTCATCCAGTGTGTCAGCTTCATCAGTGGATAGGAAATATAAAAAGGAAAAGAGGAACTAAAGTGAGTGTTGTTCCCTTCGAGGGTGAAGCTGGGGAATTAAAATGGGAAATGAAGAAGAGACTGTTCATAGGAGAAGACACTAAAAGTATCCCAAGAATAGTGGAAAATCAAGAGACAAAGGTTGGAAGAAAATTAAAGCAATCACTATCACTAGAGAAAAAGTAATGGGAAAACTTATGGAACTTAAGACTGACAAGTCCGCTGGACCTGATGGCCTGCATCCTTAAATCGTAAGAGAAGTGGCTGCAGAGATAGTGGATGGGACATGCTGCTATTCACCACTAATAGGACACTGCCATCAAGCCAAAGTTCATTCTGCCTATCACGCAAATGAGTAATGTGGTACATGAATGTCAGTGCCAGTGTGATGCTAGATATGTGTAGACCGTATATTCCAACGACTGGGGGATTGTATCAAGCAGCACGTCCCAGTCACTGTTCACAATAGGCAGGTTACAGACCGCACCCAACCAGCCCATGCTTGCAAAACTCAAAACACAATGTCCAACATTAGATGCGATGCCATGATTGGACAACATTTGCTAAATAATCCTCAGTGTGCTTAGAGTTACGCTGATAACCGATTTAAGATTGTCAACTGGGCTCACAATATGGTGCTGTTGCGTGTACTGGAAGCTACATATATTAATACACAGGGCCCTGTTCTTTGCATACAGAAAGAACATGTTAATTCATTGTGCCTGTTTCAACTAAACAAAATAAGTGACAACCATTTTCTGACTCATTCCTCAAGGCAATGCCTTGATCAATCAGGGTCAAGCTGCCTGGTTTAAATTTCAAATACTGCTTGGCAGTTAAGTGTCAGTCACCATCAGTGGTGCTTTCTCCATGGCAATGCCACTTACCACCAATCAGCTCTCCTTTCTCATACAGAATAAATTGTTGTTTTCCTCCTTTATATAGGTATTTTTGCGAGTGTCCTGATGAGTGCAAGATGAAAAGCTTTGGCATGTCTCTTTTTTTTCAGCAACACTCAAGTTCTGTTATACCAAATGACTATTTGAAGACAGAGTGTATTGCAGCCAAATTTTCTGACAATACAAAGCTAGGGAGGAAAGCAATTGTGAGGAGGATACAAAGAGTCTGCAAAGTGACATAGATAGGTTATGTGAGTGGGCAAAAAACTGACAGATGGAATATAATGTGGGAAATGTGAGATTGTCCACTTTGGCAGGAAGAACAGAGAAGCAGATTATTTAAATGGAGAGAGAGTGCAAAACGCTGCAGTGCAGAGGGACCCAAATGTGCTTGTACATGAATCACAAAAAGTCAGCATGAAGGTACAGCAGGTAATTAGGAAGGCAAACGGAATGTTGCCCTTTATTGTAAGGGGGATGGAGTATAAAAGTGGGGAAGTCTCGCTACAATTGTACAGGACATTAATGAGACCACACCTAGGGTACTGTGTACAGATGTGGTCACCTTACTTAAGAAAGGACATACTCGCATTGGAGGTAGTTCAGAGAAGGTTCACTAGGCTGATTCCTGGGATGAAGGGGTTGTGTTATGAGGAAAGGGTGAGCAGGATGGGCCCATACTTATTGGAGTTTAGAAGAATGAGAGGTGATCTTATTGAAACGTATACGATTAAGAGGGCTGTTTGGAGTTTGCACATCCTCCCTGTGTCCGCATGGGTTTCCGCCGGGTGCTCCGGTTTCCTCCTGCCGTCCAAAGGTTGACTGGCTATGGTAAAGTGTCTGTGTGTGTGTGTGTGTGTGTGTGTGTGTGTGTGTGTGTGTGTGTGTGTGTGCCCAGTGATGGACTGGTGTCCTGTCCTGGGCGTACCCCACCTAGCGCCCATTGCCTGTCAGGCTGGGCTCCAATGCCCCACGACCCTTAATTGGATGAAGTCGTTCTGGGAAAGTGAGTGAGTGAGGATTAAGAGGGGACTTAACAGGATAGTTGTTTAGAGGATGTTTCCCCTCATGGGGGAATCTAGAACTGAGGGCACCATTTCAAAATAAGAGATCTCCCATTTAAGATGGAGATAAGAAGGAATTTCTTCTCTCAAATGGTCTTTAGTGTTGGGAATTCTCTTCCCAGGGAGGCTGGGTCATTGATATATTCAAGGCTAAGTTAGACAGAGATTTGACCGACACGGGAGTCAAAGGTTAACAGGGGTGGGGAGGCTGTGTTGGAGGGGGGGAAAACAGGAAAGTGGAGTTAAAGCTATAAAGACCACAATCAGATCAGCCATGATCTCAATGATTGGTGGAGCAGACCTGAGGCCTACTCAAGCTTCTATTTCTTATGTTCTTATGTCGTTATGAAGGTTGCATGAAAGCCATTCAAGGAATCTCATAAGACCGTGTTCCACATCATACGTGCAATGTGATCTGATAAATTTTTATATATTGAAAACATATATGTATCACCATTGGCAAAAGTCTGTGCTGTGTTGAGAAAAATCTCTCTCAAACCTGGAACCAATTGCCAAGCTGTATTGATCAGTTCAAACAAAAAAACCACAGATACAACATCATTTTATTTAATGATGGGAAACAGATCCCAAAGCACGATTTCATAGAAGAATGGAGTGGGTAAGCGGCGGGGTGGGGGAAGTGGGGGCAGGGGGGAAGGGCAAGGTGGGGGTAAGTCTCCCTGGTGTCCTGGCCAATATTTATTTCTCAACCAACATCATGATAAAACAACAGGTTATCAGGTCAATATCTCATTGTTGTTTATGGGATCTCGATGTGTGCAAATTTGCTGCCATGTTGGCTACATTACACTAGTGAGGCCTGCACTTTAAAAGCTCATCCTTGTCTGAACAGTTCTTCAGGATTCCGAGGAAGAGATTGTCAAAGGCATCAAATATTTTTTTAAAAATTGATAAAAGAAACACTAATCAAATTAGCACAATAACGAGCATAGCCAGAATGAATTCAACCCACACAGTCATTAAGAATGAACAAAAGGTGGAGATTAAGTGCAGCTCTCCTGCCCTCTGAACATCAATACATTTTGGATTGTGAACAGTTGGCTAAGGCAGGTAACTGTTCCTCAGTGCCAGATCTAAATGTGTAGCTGTTGACTACTAGTACGAATCCCGCCCATGGATAACCTTTAAAATATATTTGTTTGGTCCAGCTTTTCCACATTTTTTACCCATAAAGTTCATGAAAGTCAATGAGTTTAGGATGTTCCCATTGGACAACCAGTAAACTTGTAGCAGTGAGGGATTGGACATCTGTTACACTTATACTTGACGACTGTTACAGCTCAAACCATCACTTTTCTCCTGCGGGCATCTGCATAATTTAATATGGCAACATTGGCAAAAATGTAGAAAGCGAAAAAACATCCTTAGAAACGGGAAAAAGTAATTTCCCTCCCACCCCATGCAGAGACACTGGGGAAGGCCCAGCCTGCTGGTAACTATGATGCACTGAATATCTGTGTTTACTTTAAGGTGTTAGCTTTTGCCTTTGTTCATGGATAGCCTGGGGTCTGGAGTAAAGTTGTAACATTTTTATGCTGCAATGGAGCTTTGTTTAACCTGAGCCTGAGCCTCAAAACCACAACTCAGGCAATCTCTGTAGGAAAGTGATCCATCTAGAGGTCAAATTGCAGGTAATTGTTGTTGACAGATCCCTGCCCCCGCCCTAGTAGATCAGCTGATCAGGTCTGAAACACCAAGGGCAGCGTTTTCCAACACCGCCTGCTACCGGGATCATCAAGTCCCTCGAATGCCAATTGACTTTTGGCTGGGCCACCAAATCGCCCGAAGCAGGTCCCGCCAATTCAGGGCCAGAAAATTCCGGCTGAAGTATCAAAATTTTAAATAAATGCTTTTCCCATTGTGTTGTTCCCTGTAAATCAGATATTATGGATTTAATTAAATGGTGAGGCCTGGGGGTGAAAAAACTAAATAACTGGCATGGCTAACACGAAAATCAAAATGGCAACTGAGTGCTGGGAATGCTTGATTCATGTGTTCATATTTTAATTCTTCCACCATTCTAGATACTAACCAAATGAGAATAATTAGTTTGGAAATGTGGCATGATTTTGTGTGTGAGAATATGAGAATGGGTGTATGAGAGAGTGTGAGGGAATATTTGAGAGTGTGAGAGTGTGTGAGAATGTGAAAGAGTGTGAGAGTGTGTGAGAATGTAAGAGTGTACGTGAGTGTGCAAGAGAGTTTGGAAATAAAAGTCTGTGTGTGTGTGTGTGTATCTGTGTATGCATGTGTGTGTTTGAGAAAGAATGTGAGATAGCGAGTAGGTGAAAATATGTGTGAGAGTGACAGCGCATGGGTTGAATTTAATGCCCTCCTTTGAGGTGTCTTTGGATGCAGAGCGCATTTAATCAAGCTAGAGCGTGCAGGGTAGGAACCACTGTCTTTCTGTCCCTGAGTACATCTGGATGGGAATGCTTTCCGGGGTGGGATGTTTGCCCTACTGCGAGCTTATTGGTGGGAGGCCTGATGCTGCCCATGCAAGTGCCTGATTGGAATGTAATAGCATTGGGCCTCTGAAAGAAAAGCAACATGGGGTCCCACCCAGGATGACCAACTATCCTGGATTTTCCTCATGTCATTGGTCTTTTTGTTCTGCATCCTGGGTCAGCCCTTCCTGGGATGCATTTTGTCCTGGATTTTTGCCCTCTCTGCAGAACATCAACTAAATTGGTGGTTTGAGCTTGGCGCTGTTCAGTGGGTGTCCCACCCCCTCTCCCACGGACTTGCCAGCACCCACCCACACCAACTCCCCACCCCCACCCCAGGATCTTCCAGCATCCTAGGCTCCAGCTCTCATGGTCTTGCCAGTGCACACCCCCAACTCCCCGTACCACACCCCTTCCCCCTGATGGCAAAGTCCCTTACTTTTTGCCCCCAGAATTGGTCACCCTGCCCCCACCGACCTTCAACCAGTGATTGAGATCCCCGTCACCCATATTATGGGCAGAATTTTGCCCTCGGATGGCGTGCGGGCCCCACCGGCTCGGCAGCGGGCGGACAGCCGACCCGCGCCACTGAAACGGGGCCCACCGCCATTTTAAGTGGGCAGGCCAATTAAGGCCCGCCCAGCAGCATCCCTGATGGGAAGTGCTATGCGCTTCCTGTGCAGGGGGAGGAGGGATGCCCCATCTGTCAAAGTGACAGTCCGAAAAACTTTAAAAATACAAAAATTAAAAAATTATTAACATGTCCCCCTCATGTAACAATGTCACACGAGATGGGACATGTTAATAAAAAACACATAAACTTTATAACTTTTTTACAAAATGGACATGAAACTTCTTCTCGCCAGTGGATGAAGTTTCATGAATAATCTGGAGCCCACGGGGGCTCCTGGCCTTCTCGCCAGCCTTAAGGTTGGCCAGGCAGGTCTTTAATTACTTTACTTAGCCTGTCAATGGCCTCAATTGGCCATTGACAGGTCAGCGGGTGGACAGCTGATTTCGCTGCCCGCCCGCCTTCCTAAACATTTAAAGGGACCGGAATAACGTCAGGGATTCCTCCCGACGTCATCCCATGTCATTTTCCCCTCGGAGAACGGGCCCCGCCCTCAAATCGCCGAGGGGAAAATCCTGGCCTATGTCCTGGCCCACGTGTGAGAGAGCATGAGTGTGTAAGAATGTGTGAATGAGTTAGAAAGTGACAGTATGTGTGAGAGTGAGTATGTCTGAGGGTATGCGAGAAAGGGTGCGTGGAGAGTAAGTGCGTAGTTAAGAGAGGGAAGAGTGTGAGTGCGTGTGAGGGGGTGACCTTATGGATGTGTATAATAAACAATATGGAAAGGGTAAATTTGAGGCCTATTTTAACAGGAGCGATAGTCTGGGTGGGCAGGGATTATGAACCTATTTACACAACTCACTTCAATAGTTGAAACTTGCTGCAAATCTCAACCATTTTTGGATATTAAGAATTTTAGCAGCTATTTTTGAAAGAATTAATCAAAACTATAATAAGTGCTTTCACTGAGAGTCTGTTCCACTAGAGGAACTAATGCATTTCTCCTCTTCTTTATTCTTGTGAAATTTTTCCATTGTGCCTCTCAGCACCTTCAAGGCCAGGAGAATGTTGACTCTGCTTCCTCCAACAAAAACAATTCAGAGCCCTAATCAGACTGCTAAATTGCAGACTCTTTCCCATTGCATTTCTCTGAAAAAACTAGCATATCAATCCCTTTCACAGGCTCGCAAAGTATACACAGATTATGGAAGGCCATTTGGTTCATTTTAGCTCAAATGTCCAGCTGGACCCCACAGTTGGCTAATATGAGATAACCACAGTTCCTTAAATCATCCCAGTGTTTGCCACTCTGGCTGGAAGCCCATTCCAAGTATTAGTCACTCATTAGTCATCAGTCCTAAATTTGTCTGTTAACAGTCTGAACCAGACCTATTTGTTCCATTGATAAAGCAGTGCTTTGGACTTACCCCTTTGTGTTTAATATTTACTTCTATAAGGTTGCCTCCTTTCAAAACACAAGTTGTTCCTGCCTTTCCTCGTAATTCCATTCCAGTGAGGAGGATAGAGACAGACTTCAGGAGGGCATAGACAGGCTGATGAAATGGGTAGACACACATGGTAGATGGTGTTTCAAGCAGAGAAGTGTCAAGTGTCAAGTCACATGGGAACAAAAGCAAAGAAGGTAGGCTAAACCTCTATAAAACACTGGTTAGGTACCCACTGGTGTACCATGGCCAATTTAGGTGCCATCAGGATGGATGCCAAGACCTTCGAGAGGATGCAGAAGAGTTTTATTAGTTTGGTACCAGGGATGAAAAACTTCAGTTACATGGAGAAACTAAAGAAACTGGGGTTATTATCCTTCGAGTAGAGAAGGCTAAGGGAAGATTTGATAGAGGCATTCAAAATCCTGAAGCGTTTTGACAGAGTAAATAAGGAGAAACTGTTTCCGGAGAGGTCGATACCAGAGGACACAGATTTAAATAATTGACAAATGAACCAGAGGCAGTAAGAAGAAAAATCTGAGCTGTTACAGGCTGGAATGGACTGCCTGAAAGGACAAAGGAAGCAAATTCAGTAACAACTTTCAAAGAGGAATAGGATAAATACCTGCAGAGGATGAATTTGCTGCACTGTGGGGAAAGTGGGACTAATTGGATGACTATTTCAAAGAGCCGGTACAGGCATGATGGGCCAAATGGCCACATTCTGTACTGCATCTTTCTGTGATACCATGCTGATTCACACCATTCGGGAAAGTTGCTCATTTTAACTTCCTAAGTATTGTACATTTCCCTTCTCAACATAAAATATAACCTGTCACCATTCCACCCATTTTACTTTGTCCAACTGATTTTGTGGTTTCTGAGGTGCTTTGTGGCATTCAGCTACTCCTACGACTTTGCTGTCATCTGTGAAATTCATGACATTACTTTCAGCTTTTGAATACAAGATATGAATGGACATTACATAAAGTAGATGATGCTGGAAATCAGAGGTAAAAACAAAAAATGCTCAAAATATTAGCCAAGGCCAGGGTCATCTGTGGAGAGGAAAACAGGGTTAGCATTTTAGATCAATGTGCTGATGAAAAGTCATTGACCCAAAACATTATCTTTGTTTCTGTCTTCACAAATGCTGCCAGACTGCTGAGTATTTCCAGCATTTTTTGGTTTTATTTCAGATTTCCAGCATTCTTTTTGCATGAAGCAGGGGTCCTGACATTGATCCTTGGGATACCCCCTTCAGCGCTGGTTCCAACTGGACCTAACTCTTCTCATAATCGTTCAACTAATGTCCAACCTATTTCCAAGACTTATCATGACTTCTCACCCCTTAACCATATCTTTCACGTGGAAACTTGTCAATTTTTTTTGCAACAATGTTCACTGCAGCACGGGACTTATTACAATTCACTTAGAATATGGATCTGTCATGCACGATCTTTGACTTCTGAATTGATTGACTGCAATTGATTATTTAAATTGGTTATTTAAATTATTAAATATTATTAATATAAGATCAGCTGTTCGCAACAGGCAAAGTACCTACCATACCCAGCCAGCCTGTGCTTATAAAACTCCAAACAGTGTCCAACATTAGATGTGATTCTGCGATTGGACAACATTTACTGAACAGTCCTGGGTATGCTAAGAATTATGCTGAAAACCAATTTAAGATTATCAGTCAGGCTCACAGTGTGGTTCACTTACATGTGCTAGAAGCTGCATACATTAACACACAGGACCCTGTCCTTTGCAGACAGAAAGATCATGTACACACATCACACCTGTTTCAGCTAAACAAAATAGGCGACAGCCATTCTCTGGTTCATTCCCCAGGGCAATGCCTTGACCAATCAAAGTCACCCTGATTTGAACTTAAACAAAGTTGGGCAGTTCACTGTCAGTCTTCAGTTAACTGGTGCACTCTCTATAGCAACGTCTCTACCAATCAGAGTCTACTTGCCAACCAATCAGCACTCTCATCTCATGAAATATAAATTGTTGTTCCCTTTACAATTCACATTCTTGTGAATTATCCTGATGAGTGCAAGACAAAAAGCTTTGATGACATGTGTCTTTTTTCAGCAACACTCAAGTTCTGTACTACCAAATGACTATCCACTATTTTACTTGCTAAGGTTACAAGATTAATGGGCTTTTATTGTTTACTCTTGTTGCAAATGGGCACCATATTAGCTGCTGAGGGTAAGATGTCCAAATCACTACATAATATTCCAAAAAGGAGACTCACCAATTATATGTTGCAGCTCCACGTACAAATTAGTCATCTGTACCAAACATTTACATCATAAATGGATAAGTGGAGTGCTTCAACAGAATACATTGAGTGATGCAAGGCCACAGAAGGCACCTGCCCAACTGGATACACTAGAGGGTGCCTGTTCCATACAGTGCAGAGCAGTGCACCCAGAACAGTCCCAGAGACTGCGAAACATCTGCCTTCTTTGCAGAATGTCACTGAGACTGCTCCAGCAAATTGCATGTCATCTGCTGAATTGTTTCCCTTGCATGTATTGTTCTATTTTAGGGTCCAATGTTCAATTCATAGACAGAAATAAGCTCTGCACTTATTTTTTGAACTTCTAAGTGCCAAATAATCTGTTGCAAATGTAAGTCACAAAGCAGTTACTGTGTATATGTCCGATGTCCATAGCTCAAGTCAGCATGGGTCCATGTTTCATTTCTGCGTGTGTACAAGTGCATGTGTGTGTGTGTGTGTTCCTCAGTGTATGTACATGCCTAGACAGTATCAACAGTAATACAACTGAATCAGCTCAGTAGAATGTGACTTACTCAGTATCAACCTCATGTTAAAACTGAATTAAAAGTTATTTGATGCTGATACTGGATGGAAAAAATGTTCCATTCTCCACTCCTCTTATCTCAATAAGCATAAAATACCAGTCCATTTTTAAAAAACTAACCTGGTTAGCACGATCATTTAAAAAAATGTCCTTTGTTCTGATAGATCTCGTAGAATCTCTCACAGTCAAATTAAAGTAAAATTATATTTTTTCTTCTCTCCTACAATTTAATTCTCTGAAATTTCAGTATGGTTTGATATTTTTGATGGTAAGCCACATCTGCAGTATGTAAGCTCTTAATTTATATTTTGAACTGCCACTGTAGCCCAAAAATATAATTTCCACATTTGCATCTCTATCTATAATGAACATTCAGGCAGACGTCTTTGCACTTTAATAATTGATGAAGCTTCTTTCTTCTGAAACCTTCAGCCCCTTATAGCTAAACTTTAAAACCTCACCTGAGCAGGGATCTGCAAAAGCTGATCAGCAAAAAGCAGTCAGATGTCGATCTTGTGTTTTGTACTTTAATATTCTCTTAACCATTAAAATCAGGCATGTGCTCGGTGACGTAAAGGTACATCCTGAGCACTGAAGTTTTTTACTGAATGAGAATGATTCAATCAAAGCTACTAACCAAAGTGCCAGGTGACAAAATCATAGGGCTAGTGGGCATAGATAGCTCAAATGATTCAAGGCTGCGCATTTAAAGGTAACAGATTTAACATTTGACCCATACAATACCAAATGGGAGAGTCCTTGAACTGTCATGGATGTTATAAAGCAATGTGTGTCCATCAAAATGATTGCTTGCTGTAAAAAAATTTATTACATCGCCTTTGGGAGTTGTATATAAAAGCAATGACTTTCTAATCCCAGCAAGAAACAAGTTCCACTGGCTCAAACCTCAGGTACGCCTACACCAGTAGTTTGACTGCAGTGTGTTTTGTGATACAAGAACTGTGCCAACCCTGCATTTGACCAGGTTTATACAGGGAGCCTGGCCTTCAACATGCTTGGCTGAGGATCGCAAAATCTGACAGAACATTGGAAATAGTAACTGGAGTAGAACATCCAGCATCTTAAGCCTGCTCCACCATTCAATAATATCATGGCTGATCTTCACTTTCCCCATATCTTGATTCCCCTAGAGTCCAAGAATATACTCAATGATGAAGCATTCACAACTCTTTGGGGTAGTGAATTCCAAAGATCCCAACTCTGAGTGAAGAAATTCCTCCTCGCTTCAGACTTATATTGCCAACCCTTATCCAAGACAACACTCTCTAATCTGAGACTCTCTAGGCAGGGGAAACAGCCTCTCTGCATTTACTCTATCAAGCTCCATCAAAATCATGTATGTTTCAATGAGATCACCTCTTATTTTTCTAAACTAACGCCCAATTAAATCAACCTCTCATCATAGAACAGCCCTCACATCCCAGTGACTAACCTAGTAAATCTTCACTGCAACTTTCCTTCGATAAGATGACCAAAACTGTGCACAATACGTGTGGTCTCACCAAAGCCCTCTACTATTGTAGCAAGACTTCCTTAGTATAGTACTCCAAACCCCTTGCAATGAAGGCCAACATGCCATCTGCCTTCCTAATTGCTTGTGAGCTCACGATTTGACAAGCTCTTAAAGGGTTGCCTCTTGCCACCAAAGGAGAAATTGTGGTGGAGAATGAAAAATGGACTAATTGTTTATAGTGACACAGCAACAATAGGTGAATCCTGAGGTACTGCTCCCAGGGATTCTACTAGAAATCTTGAGGCAGGAGGTTCACCAGAGGAGGGCAGCCCTAACTAGGACTTAAATCTAACCTCTAGTAGTTGGACAAGTGTTAGCTGCATGGAGCGTGGCATCCATCCGTGACAATGCAGTCACTCAGTTGCCTGATGCATTGCTGCAAATGAACAAGACATGTGTTGCTTTTAGAAGCAAGGCAAATTGGACTAGAACTCTTGCAACTCTTGGAAAGTCCATCAAGAATAGCACAAAGCCAAGTCTGGGAAATGCCATTAAAGGCATTGGGCACAACTATTTGTATTTTCACAAATCTTGTGTTGTGCGAAGATGATTGGCACATTTTTCTTGAAGGTTGAAGCCAAGGCATGAAAAACAATGCTGAGCTGTCTTTGGCTGAAATGCTCCTCAGCTGTCCATGGGCTTCTCAACAACATCTGCAGCCACAGTTGCACAGGATAGCCCTGTTCAAACCAGTCCAAGCTAACTTGTCTTCTTCAAATAAGCCACCATGCACTGATACATAAGGAAGGCATCCATGTTGCTGGCTGGAGAAGAATCACTAAAGTACAGAACGATATTTTTGTGCCCAGACAGCACTGGAACAGAGAGGGAAAACTCTTTCTTTCCCTGAGACCAGGGCTTTGATCTGAAAAGTCCTGATGCTGAGGCCTGACTCTTGAGGGAACCCTGTTATCTGACAAAGGCAGCACTTTAAAATCAAACTTGTGCCTTCTTTCTACAGAAAAAAGGATGAAGACATTGTTCCTTGCAAACGTTGTCACCTCCCTGATATGTGCGTTGAAATACATACAGCTCCAAATGATAAACATTTTTCGGGGTTGCTTGGAAGGACACAGTGGCCAATAAATTTGACAAGGTGGTAACATTCACTTCTGCAGGAAAAATCAGTACTACTTCTAATATTTTTTTCATTCATTTATGGGATGTGGGCATCGCTAGCAAGGCCAGCATTTATTGCCCATCCTTAATTGCCCATGAGAAAGCAATTAGGGATGGGCAATAATTTATGGCCTAGCCAGCAATGCCCACATTCCGTAAATGGATAAAAAAAGAAAAAACGTTATGTGCAGACTGTTGTGCAAAACATCATACAGCTTTGTGGTCACCTGTCTTGCAAAGTTGTGAGACCAAAAAGTTAATTCCAATAACATATCAGCAATAACTTGCATTTATATAGCACCTTTAATATAATAAGAATTCCCAAGGTGAATCACAGAGGCACCATGACACAGAACCTCTTAAGGAGATGCGAGGGCAGATGACTAAAAGCTTGGTTAAACAGGTAGGATTTAAGGGGTGTCTTAAAGTAATAAAGTGAGATAGAGAGCCAGAGAGATGTAGGGATGGAATTCCAGAGCTTTGGGCCTAGACAACTGAAGGCACGGTTACCAATGGTGGAGCAATTAAAATCAGGATGCTGGAGAAGCTGGAATTAGAATAATGCAGATATCTCAGAGGGCTGTAGGGCTAGGGGAGATTACAGAAATAGATGGGGCGAGGCCATGTAGGGGTTTGAAAACAAAGACGAGAATTTTAAATTCAAACGCTGTTTAACTGGGAGCCAGTATATGTCAACAAGCACAGGAGTGGTACAGGGAGGCAGCTCACCCACTATTTTCTCAGGGGAAATTAGGGATGGGCAACAAATGTTGGTCTAGCCAGCGACACTGACATCTTGTGAACTAATAAGTTTTTAAAAATAGGATAAATTCTTGATTGACAGGGGAGTCGCAGAGTCCAGGGGGGTAGACAGGAAAGTAGAGGCCACAATCAGAACAGCCATGATCTTATCAAATGGCGGAGTAGGGTCGAAGGGCCAAATAGCCTATTCCTGCTAATTTGTACGTTCCTATGCATGTTAGAACAGCATTTAGTGCAAGTTAGGACACGGAAGAGTTTTGGATGAGCTCAATTTTATGGCAGGTAGAATGTGGGAGGCTAGTCAACATAGAGAGAATAGTCAAGTGTTGAGGTAACAAAGACGTGGATGAGGATTTCAACAGAAGAACAGCCGAGACATGAGTGGAGGTGGATGATGTTATGGAGGTTGAAATAGGCAGACTTAATGACAGTGTGGGTATGTGATCAGAAGCTCATCTTGGAGTCGTATATGACAGTCATGTTGCCAGGTTGACTATTTCAGCCTCAGACAGTTGCCATGGTGAGGGATGGAGTTGATGATGAGGGAGTAGAGTTTGTGTCAGAGACCAGGGATAATGGCTTCAGTCTTCTGAATTTTTAATTGGCGGAAACTTCTGCTCATCCAGTACTGGACGTCAGATAAGCTGACAATTTGCAGACCATGGAGAGGCCGAGACAAGTGGTGGTGATGTAGAGCTGGGTGTCATCAGTGTACATGCGAAACTAACACTGTGCTTTTGGATGATGTCGCCAAGTGACAACGTATAGATGAGTTATAGGAGGGGGCCTAGGAAAAATCGTTGGAGGGCATCAGAGCTAAGGAAAAGAAGCCATTGATAAGGATTCTCTGGCCTACTATTAGATAGATAGGGATGAAACCAAGCAAGTGCAGTCTAACCCAGCTGGACAACTGTGCACAGACTTTAGAGGATCTGTGTCGAAGGCTGCTGCTGGTCAAAAGGAACGAGGGGAGGGTGGTTTGTCTTTGTTACAGTCTACAGTCATGTAGGATGTCATTCATGACTTTGGCAAGAGTTGCTACCACAGTGCAGGTGCCGGGATGTAACAAGTGTCATTGAACAAACTTCCAGTGCATTCAAAATCTGCAAGGAAGTGACGAGAACGAAAATAAAATCTCACAATAAATGACACGTGTTAGCAAGTCAAAAAGAAAATCATTGGCAGGAATTTCCTCAGAGCTTCTTCATCACCCTGTGCACATGAACTCGACTGGGCTTGATTCCCCAAGTGAGTCACTGTATCTCCCAGCTTGTCAAGTGGTGAATCACAGCTCTCGCTTGCTCCTGGGAGCTGGGGCTCCATTCTGAGTCATGGGGTTGCCCAAGCTGCTTGCAAGAGCAGAAATAGAATCAAGCTTCCTGCTTCTGGATGTTGGCTCCCTCTTAACAGTTCCACTCACACCATTCTGTGGATCCAGGCGGCATGCTCGCAGTGAAGGACCGGCAATCCAGCTCCCACAATTGGTCCACACTTAATGATTGACGTGACAAAATTTTCTGCTCCTCTCCAATTGGTGAGTGCACAAAAGCATCCACCATTAGTGATTGCCATGATTCACAGGTGCCTCTGTCACATAGGTTGATGCAGTATGGGGTGCAGCAGGATATAGCAGCTTATGAAAGGCACGCTTTAAACCTGTATGCAAAAATTCCTGAGGTTTCAGACTCCATGGCCAGAATTTTAACCTTGATGAACGGGCGGGCAGCCCGACTCTGCTGTCGAAATGGGGCTGGCCGCCACTTTGAGTGGGCGGACCAATTAAGGCCCACCCAGTGACCTGCCTGCGGGGGGTGAAGGGATTCCACATCTGTCAACCTGCGCTCTTTCAAACATGCAAGCGAAAGAATGCACTGCTCCATGAGATTAAGTGCTGTCTCAGGAAGAGCACTGAATGTTTAAAAAACTTTAAAAATAGATAAAGAAAAACATTATTAACACGCCCCCCTCATGTGACACTGTCACACGAGATGTGACACGTTAATAAATATGAGTGAAACTTTAATAAACTTTTTTAAAACTGAGGTGAAGCCTCATCCCGCCAGTGGATGAGGTTTTATCTTTCTTCAGAAGCCCGCTGGGACTCCTGGCCTGCCCGCCAGCCTTAAGGTTGGATGGGCAGGTCTTTCAATGAACTTAATAATCTGGTAAGTGGCCTTAAATGGCCTTTGACAGGTCGGCGGGCAGATAGTTGATTTCGCTGTCTGCCCATCTTCCTAAATGGACCAGGATGATGTCGGGGATTCCTCTCGACGCCATCCCGCGTCATTTTCCCATCGGCGAGCGGGCCCCACCCTTAAATTACCGATGGGAAAATTCTGGCCCATGGGTGAGATCATGCATGAGCCTTAATTTTACTGAGAAATTGTTTGTACGATATAATGGTATAATGATATAATGGTATCAATACAGCACAGTGTGTGATACAAAACTACATTCAAATCCAAAGCAGAAACTCTGAAAATCAAACTTTGATACAAAATCATTTTAAAATATTCATCCTTGTTTTCAAATCACTCCATGGCCTTGCCCCCTCCCTATCTCTGTAACCTCTCCCAGCCCCTCAACCCTCCAAGGTATCGGCACTCCTCTATTCTGGTCTCTTCAACATCCCCAACTTTAATCACTCCATCTTTGATGGCCATGCCTTCAGCTGCCTCGGCCCTAAGGTCTGGAATTCCTTCCCTAAACCTCCCCAACTCTCTATCTCTCTTTCCTCCATTCAGACACTCCTTAAAACCTACCTCTTCAAGGGATAAGTTTCCAAATATATACTCCCAAAAATGCCCTTCACTTGGAATGTGGAATGTAGAACTTGGGGGTGTCAGGATCAATTAACCCTTCAATCTCATAAATTGAGCTGATGCCTGAGCAGTAGTATTAAAGCGTAACAGTGTTACAACTCTGGGTAGAAATGTGATAGCCAGGTGACCACAGCAAATGGCTGTGTCTCTCCAAGCACCATCATGCCAGCACACGTGTGGTTCTCTACCAGCCCTTCATACCTTGAGGCTGCGGCTCCTCCCGAACCTTCTCCTCATTTGAATTGGTAATTTCTGTATTGGCATCTGGGACACCAAATGCTATACCTGGAAGGGCTGTTCTCTGATGTGAGACCATGTTAAACTGGCCATTCTCCCCATGGTGGGACCTCCAGATAAATCCCATGGCTATTATCATCCCAGCTGTACTTACTCCCCGCTCAACCAGCCCCCCCCCCCCAAAAAAGTCCCTGGGTTTTCCCTGTGCAGTTATAGCCGAGACCACAGCATCATGCTGTTTCAGCTGACCCTGTAGGCCATAAATTTCAACATGCATGCAGGATGGTCAACTTCTTGCAAGAGCTTGTTAACCATCAACCGGAGGGCACTTTGGGCATCCACAAAATCCTGTTCAAGTTTTCGGACTTTGGCCTCTAATTCTTGGTTTTGTTCCTTTATTTGCTTGGATCCACAATCCATGCAGTGCTCACCTATAGCTGTATCAGTCTGCATGGGAGGTCACTCAATTTTTCCTCTAGCTCCTGGTGTGGGTCAATTTAAAGACTGCATTCCTGGAAGACACCTCTGAGTCCTAATGTTTCTTGGATGCACTCCAATTTTCAAAGGGAGCATGGAAGATAGGGAATGGGGAGGTGCTTGTTAATGGCTCGGGGCGGGCGAGATCAGAATTTTCAATCTGGAGAGCAAGAACTACGAACAGTCCGGTGCATATAAATGATTAACTGTCTGGAGCTACACGATTGGACACTGCCTGACATGGATAATGACGCAAAGTGAAGGAAAATAGAGGCGAACACACAAACATGCACAGAGCAGGGAGTCATCAGGGCTCCTGGATGCACAGGTCAACTCAGACTAAAGATGGACAATCACACTAAGTTGCTCAACCAGTGGCACAGGGTTGCCATCGCTGATGCTGTGAGGCGTGCTTTCCTAACTAGTGAGTGGTTGGGGTCCTGAGAGGAGTGTTAGGCTGCTGGCTTCACCTGGACAGCAAAGGTTGGCAGGGTAAGCCCTGCTGCACAAACCACTGGCAGCTGAGTGACTGGAGATAGGAACAGGCTACAGTACCCTGACATCAAGCAGAGCAGCAAGGAGGAGCTTCAGCAGAGATATCCTCCTGGTCAGGAGGAGGCTAGAAGATCACAGAGAGGGCCTTGAAGGAGGAGAAGGCGATACCCATGATATTGAGTATCCTGCTCAAGAGTCAGCTACCTGCAGGTGGCAGGGTACCAATGCTAGAGGAGACCTGTGCCTATCCAGGCAGGTGGTCTTGAAGATTTGCTGCGGTGCAGAGTGAGCTGATGCCTCAGAGCCCCCATGGCAGTCTACGACCTGATCTCATCACCATTGCCATTAAATGTTCAGTATCTGGGTTATTCCAGGGGTCAGCTGAGTAATATCTCACCGTCGACACCTCATCAAACCATCATAGGTGCCCTCTTTCAGAGGGTGGGGGAAAACATCCATTTTAACACAGAGAGTTTTAGAGCTATCGAAGAATTCCTTCAGGTCTAGGGGATGATCAATTTTGTTTTATTATTTGTTCATGGGATGTGGGCGTCACTGGCTAGGCCAAACTTTATTGCCCATCCCTAATTGCCCTTGGAAAGCTGGTGGTGAGCCTTCTTGAGCCGCTGCAGTCTACGTGGTGTAGATACACCCTACTGGTGTTAAGGAGTGAGTTCCAGGATTTTGACACAAGCCTAGAGTACACAGAAATCTGCGCGATACAATTAAACAATGCTTTTATCACTACATAAATCAAGGACATCACACACAGGGCAGACTTCACCCAGGTGACCGATCAAGTGCAGTTGGCAGTGTGACGCTTTGCACTCACTGCCACTCCTATCAGGTGCCCCCTATGAAGACAGCCTGTTCCATTGAATTTGTAGCCGACTGAGATGGCTATAGCTTCTGTCCTGGTCTTTGATGTGCACAGTGGGGGTCCTCCACAGTCTGCTGCACCCGCATCATTGGAGGGGTAGCCTCTGTCACAGGGCTTTGTGGTATGGATGCTTCCTGAGTCAGAGGAGCATAGGAGGTCAGTGTCCCCTGACATGACAGTGTCAGTGTCATGAGGGTAGCTCCCTCATGAGGCCCTTCGACTGCCTTAGCCCTGTCATGGTGCTGAAAGTTAGCTGAACAAGGCTGAGACACAGCCCGCATCCACTCCTCATATCTCTGTGCCATCAGTGACACTGAGCGGTCAATGCTACAGAGACTCTCACTCTTTATGTACATGTCAGCATGCTGCTCCTGCACCCAGTCACAGTGGTGCTGCATATGGCTCTCCAAGAGGGTGGCCCTCTCTCACTGAAGGAGCACATGCGCTCAAATCTCTGAGCAGTGACAGAGCACATGCTTCCACCATAGTCATGAGCTAGGTCAGGTCTGGCACTCCACCTCCTGTCTGCACCATCTCTCGGGCATCGTGCGCACATTTCTCCTGCAGGATGAGGGGAATGAGGAAGGAGGCTGCCCTCCATCAACTCTCACAGCATGATATTGACAGGAGCTCTTGCACTCCTCAACGGTGCCCCCTGCTCACTTGCATCCCATATATGAGGGTGACTGACATCTCAGTGATGGGACTGGGCACTCACTATGACAATATCAGGAGCACTATTGATGCACACTCTGTTGAGCTCGTATACATGCTGCTGTGTTCATTGTTGGTGTCTGCTCGCTTCTCACCTTACCAGATCTTCTCAGGTCATTGACGTGTTCGCAGCACTGGACCTACATACTCCTGGTTACGGTGTGATATCTGACCTTCTTCACCAACTCCAGCCATGCCTTTTTGGTCTCCTGCATGACGGTTTTCCAGCCAGAGGCCAGGGAGAAAATCAGCTGCTTCTCAGCCACAGTTCTGCAGGGGGGCGGGACACTCGAAAATCTGGGGGCTGCTCATGTCCGCCTACTCCTGGTGGTGCCAGCCCAACCCTGTTCTTCTCCCTGGGTAGCAATCTCCACAGCGAGCAGCAGGCCCAGTCATGCCTGCCACTTACCTTTTCAATGGGACATTGACAACTATGTCCCACTTCCAGACTGCTTTCAGTGTCGTTGAACGGATGTCGAACACATCTGGGCCAATCAAACCATTTACATTTGAAAATTGCATTGTTAGTGAGGCTGATATGGCATGGGATCGTGACCTGGAAACGATCTGGTGGCCAGGTTCCCAATCCAGAATAGTAAATCTCAACCTATAGCTCCAAACTAGCAAGGTTCAACTCTTGGCACAGAGCCTGGCTTGCCAGCAGTGCAGATTGGAGAATCGGGTATTGAAATCCAAAAGAAATTGTAGTGCAATGACAACTTGGCTAGAAAATTAGGATCACCATAAATCACGTACACTCATCTGTATGTCTAATTCTTCCATGTACGGTAAATTCCTATTGAGTGAGACACTGCACCAGGAGTAGAGTCTCACTACTATAGGGTTAATGTCGATTAATTCCTTTAAGAAGGATCTGGGCAAATATCTAGTTGTGGAAGATATTGAAAGGAGAAACAGATGGCCAAACATTGCGAAAGGCAATATGGACTCAACTGCCACGGATTACAGTGGATCAGAAATAAATAACTTTGGATTAATATCTCTGAAATTTGAGGGGGTGGCAAGAGAGATAGGAGTAGTGATATTTGACCTTGTGGTTAAACAGATGGTGGCTGTTGAGGCAGAAATACATTTGAGCAGCACTGGCATTTTCCAATCTATGTTAATAATGTTTATTCTCTTTCTATATATGAGTGACAGCACCAGAAAAGAAAATAATACAATTAATTTTCCATGTCTTCTCCAATCAGAACTGAATAAGTGATGGAGCCAATAATGCTTTAGCAGTTTGGGTGCCAGGAACACGTGTTATGGAATGCAGTGGTCTGAGACCTGCTCTATCTGACACACTGAGCAGAAACGTACAGACAGGAATTATACAGGGCATTCGAAGCCTGAATGAACCGACTGTGCACCGCAAATAAGAGCAGCTCCCTGCAACGTAGTTGATGCAGCTGAGAAGGCTACCCATCATCCAGGGCCAATTGCAAACTAATACTGCAAAGGAGGGTCACAGGTTAATTCAGGTTTTCCTTGGCCTGCATTGGCCCTGACCTGTCCTGCCTCATTTCCACTTTGGTCTTAAAAAGCCAGCGAAGTGCCATTGCTGTTGGCCTTTCAGCTTGAGTGGTGCAAGCAACTGCTGCTGAATCTTTCAACGACATGAGGGCCACTAAAATACTGAACTTAGCCAGCTCCGTCTTGCAGCGTGAGGCATGGAGAAATGTTTGATGTGTAGTGCTTAGCCATGGCAAAACAATTCAACATTTCTTGGTACATCGTCTGCCTAAATGTAGGAATTCTGAGCATAAATATGTACAGAGGAGATCTGACATCATTTTTGTTCTGAGATTAGTCCCTCTGCCTTGGATTCTAGGCATGGCACTAGTTTCTTAGACAGACTCTAGACATACTCTGGTATCTGCTTAACATTTATTTATTAGTACTACACCTAAACAGGTCTCAAAGTAGGCACGTAGCTCCATGGCATGATTCCAACCCCCCTGTTGAGAGTCTAGCACATGACTAACTGGTGTCAGTGCTACATCATCATCTGCGTCACACATTAGCATATACCATCTGTTAACCCTTTATACTATAATGTTTACTTTTGGCCCGGATTTTTGCTCCCGAGGCGGGTTCACAGAGTCGACAGGTTTCCCGCTCAGTGAACCTGCCTTGGGAAAAAGTGCCCCGCATAACGGGGTCTTCATTGAGTCAGGCCCACCATTCCCAGGAACAGTTCGGAGGCAGCCACAGGGGCTGCCGAGTACCGAGAGGGACTGTTTGAAAGGCCTGGCTCGGTGCTCTGGAACTTGGTCCCAGTTGTTTTTTTTAATATTAGGACCTCTAACCCTCACCCCTCAAACCCCCTCACCCCCCATCCACTCCCCATACCTCATCCATGATAACCATGCCCCCCACCCACCCCCAATGGCCCCTCACACTTTACATGACAACCTATGCCCATGGCCCCTTATAGCCGCCATACCAACTTAGTGCCAACTTATGCCAATACATGATCCTACTATTATCCCCATGGCCCCGATACCCCCATGTCAACTTAGTGCCATCTCATGCAAACTCATGTCTCCACCCATCAACTTTTGTCCCTACACCATCCATGCCAACTCACCCAGTATCCATCATGGGCAGACCTGAGGAGCTGTGCTGAAATTAAATAAAGTTTTGTGTATCTATTACTAACTTTATTATATACATTAAAAATGAATCTCATTGATAAAAGCCATAAGGAAGTCTTATGGTACCATGATAGCATCACTCCCTCTAGACTAGAAACTTTGGGTTCAAGTCCCATGCCAGAACTTGTTGGCCACGAAATTCATGACATGGTTCAAAGGGCTGATAATCAACTCGGGAATCCTTCCATCACATCCCCACTATTCTCCAAAGGGAAGAAGGTGTACCTTAAGAAACACATTAAAAAACTGACAAAAGCCCATTCGATACATTTAAAACCTCTCAAATACTTAATCCCTCATAAAACAAACATTTGTCTTCATAGTCCCACATCAAAGATGGCTGATCATTTAATAACCTCTTGGAGCTGTCAATCAAATGGTGAACTTGCATCCCCCAACTGGGATAATGATAGGTTGTGGAAGCTGTCAATCAGTCATAATACGATAATTATAGACCCCAGGTTTATGTCAACAAAGAGCTATTGAAACTGCAAGCATTGATTTTCTTTAAATCAGAGACACAGCAGGCTGTTTTTCTTTAAAAAATTAAATAGCAAGGAGATGTAACTAACTTTGACAGCTTGACAGTTCCACAGACCTTATCTGACTTTTATAAACATTCACACCTACTCCTAAAAATCATAAATCATGCACTGCAGGGTACAAACTCAGCATTGGGTTCACGTGACGCTGCTGTATTTGGATTTCCCCAATGTGTATATCACATCCTTTTCCCTTCTGGCAAAAATAGGATCATCAGAAATAAGAGCGGGTCTTCTGGATCCAGGCTTCTGACACCATTTTGGATAAGGTGCAGAGACTCCATGACTCTGCGAAAATCTGGGCCTTTGTGTCCAAGTGTAAGAGGAATGTTATCGATTCAGCAGCCTGTTATACATCTCTCATTGTTCTCATCTTCACTGAAGTCAGTGGAAGAGAATTTAAATGCCCACAAGTGGTTGAATGGATTTCATCAATTTTCCACCATCACTCAAAGTCAAAATGACTCCATTGAGACATCCCTCACCACACTGTTGTTTGAGGGAAATTACTTATGCAGAATGTTTCACAAGAACACAAGATATAAGAGGTGTAGACCACACAGCCCGTTGAGCCTGCACCACCATTCAATATGATAATGGCTGATCTTGGGCTTCAACTCCACTTTCCCGCTTGTTTCCCATATCCCTTCATTCCCCGAGAGACCAAACATCTAGCTATCCCAACCTTAAATGTATTCAACAATGGAGCACACAACCCTCTGGGGTAGAAAATTACAATGATTCACAGGCCTTGAGTGAAGAAACTTTTCCTCATCTTGCTCTTAAATAATTGATCCCTTATCCTGAGATTGTGCCCCCATGTTATTGATGCTCCAGCCAGTGGAAACAATCTCTCAGAGTCCACCCTATCAAGCCCCTTCAGAATTTTGTAGGTTTCGCCTTCTTCTACACTCCAGAGAATATAAACCCAATTTACTTTGCCTCTCATCATAGGATAACCCTCTCACCTCAGGGACCAACTTAGTCAACCTTCGCTGTACCGCCTCCAATGCAAGTATATTCTTCCTTAAATGTGGAGACCAAAACTGCACAGTACTCAAAATGCAGTCTCACCAAAGCTCTGTACAATTGTTGCAAGACTTCTTTATTCCTGTACCCCAATTCCCTTGCGATGAAGGCCAACATACCATTTGCCTTCCTAATTGCTCACTGTACCTACATGCTAATTTTCTGTGTTCCTTGTATGACCACACCCAAGTCTCTCTGAACATCAACATTTACAGGTTTCTTACTTTTAAAAAACGTTCTGCTTTTCTATTCTTATGAGCAAAGTGAATAACTTCACACTTCCCTACATCGTATTCCAATTAATCTGGCTATGTCTCATGGCAGCTTCTCTGTGTCCTCCTTGCAGCTTATCTTTCCACTTAACTTTGTATCATCAGCAAACTTAGATACATTACTCTGTCTCTTCATATAAGCTATTAATATAGATTGTAAATAGTTGAGTCCCCCAGTTCTGATCCTTGCAGCACTCCATTATTCACAACGTGTTAACTTGAAAATGCCCCATTAACCAACCCTCCACCCATGTTAATATATTACCCCTAACTCCATGTGCCCTTATCTTGCCTACTAAGAATATCTTACCTTCTCAAATGCCTTTTGGAAATCCAGGTTCCACCTATTGGTTCCCCTTCATCCTTCCTACCAGTTACAAACTCAAAATAAAATTCTAATACATTTGTCAAACAGGAATTCCTTTTTGTAAAACCATGCTGATTTGTTCTAATCATACAATGCTTTTCTAAGTGCATTGTTAAGTCATCCTTAATAATAGATTCCAGCAGTTTCCCAATTACTGATTTTAGACTAACTGGCTAATAGATCCCTGTTTCCTTTCTCCCACCTTTCTTGAAAAACAGTGTTACATTTGCCAACTTCCAATCTGACTGGACCGTTCCTGAATCTAAGGAATTTTGGAAAATCATAGCTCACGTATCCACTATCTCTGCAGCTATCTCCTTTGGAGTCCTGGGGTGTAGGCCATCAGGTCCCAGGGATTAGTTGGATTTTAGTCCCTTCAGTTTCTCCAGTATTTTTTCTCTGCTGATATTAGCTTTTTGAATTTCCTCGTCTTTTTTGTTACATACCAGTTTAAAAATAAACCGTTGTGCAGTGGCTTAAATTGTTACAACATGTTGAAATGCAAGTATATTATGTCATGTCTAGCTCATGATGATAGAATTGAGAATTATAGTTCCTTGGCTTCTTTCCAATTTATGAAAACCTGGCTACCAAGCATCTGTCAAAAATGCCCTAGGAAAAGGTAAGAGGACATTAGACACAAGAGGACTGGATGCTGGCTGCACAGCGCTCACACAGATACCCTAGTGAAGTTCCCAATATTAACATCTGAAGAATATATGGAGGAGTGTTTTTGGTTTTGCAGCACAATGGTGAACAGATCGAATAAAAAGACTATGTACTAACTGGCCCTTGCCCAAGTGCAATTTCTGTATGTACACATGTCTGGGTGTTCCATCAGGTATATACTGTCCTTTGCTCAGCCTCCTGTGATTGTGGTGTCTCTTTATTTGCAGATACAGACCCTGCCCTAAGTTTGATGTGCCTCTAACCCACAGAGGATCAGGGACAAATGTGGCATTACAGCTGGCTGCAGCAGAATTGGTAGATAAAGGGAATTCAAGGGAATTGAGTAGGACAATACACAATATATTTTTGGAGAATAGTCATACAAAGAAAATGGAGACAAATGATTGTAGATTCCACACTGGTAAAAAAGAAACAGATAGAAATATGAAATGCACTGTGCTTACACCTTCTAATATACAAAAAATAAATAATGCTGTCAAAATGACAAATCGCTGGCACTGAAAATTCTGCCCCAACAACCTTTGTACTCTTCCAATGTATCATATTAAATAAGCCAGGAGAGCAACTAAAATGGGTAAGCACCTTCAGTTTATCATGAGATCAGCCCATTGCTCAAAATCCATCTCCTTCACTAATGTCCTGCAAGGAAGGAAACCAATTGACCTTACCAAGTCTGGCCTACATGTGGCAGAGGAATGTAGTTGACTCTTATCTGCCCCCTTAAATGGCCTAGCAAGCAATTCAGTTGTATCAAACTGTTACAGGAAAGTTAAATAAAAACACAGGCACTGGAAACAACAAAGGCACAGGCTGTCCAGTTGACCCTGCAATGTCCTCCCTAACATCTGGGGACTTGTGTCAA
This sequence comes from Carcharodon carcharias, assembly GCF_017639515.1. NCBI lineage: Eukaryota > Metazoa > Chordata > Chondrichthyes > Lamniformes > Lamnidae > Carcharodon > Carcharodon carcharias. The sequence continues at coordinate 112,323,665 of NC_054473.1, forward strand.
AATTGGGAGAGCTGTCCCATAGACTAGTCAAACAGCAGCCTGACACAGTCATAATCACCGAATCATACCTTACAGCCAATGCCTCAGACACCATCATCACCATCCCTGTGGAATGTCCTATTCCACCAGAAGGGGTGGTGGCATAGTGGTATACTTTTGGGAAGGATTTGTCCTGCGAGTCCTCAGCTTTGACTCCACCCCATGAAGTTTCATGGCATCAGGTCAAAAATGGGCAAGGGAACTACTATTACTGGATCAAAATCCTGGAACTCCCTCCCTAACATCACTTTGGATATACCTACACCACAAGACTGCAGCAGGTCAAGGCGGCTCACCAGCACCTTCTTAAGGGGAATTAGGAATGGGCAATAGATGCTGGCCTTGCCAGCAATGCTCACAACCAATGAATGAATAATAAGAAATCTGCTTGACTAGTCTATGGGACAGCTTTCCCAATTTTGACACAAGTCTCAGATGTTAGAGGGGAGGGTATTGCAAGATCAACAGGGCAGCCTATGCATCTCTGGTGCCTGTGTCGACACTGGGTGAACTGTCTGGTTTTATTTTTATTTAACCTTTCTGTAGCAGTTTGATATAACTGGATTGCTTGCTAGACTATTTAAGGGGGCAGATAAGAGTCAGTCAGATTCCTATGCATCTGGAGTCTCATGTAGGCCAGACTGGGCAAGCTCAGTTGGTTTCCTTCTAGAATAACTTCCAAAAGAGTTTATGTTAAGATTAGTAACTTTACAGGCTATTGTGGGCATGCTGCATAATACACAACCAACGTACAGTCTTTACCTACTTCTTTTAAAGTACACACAAACTTTATGCCCTTAATGCATATATTTGCATATTAAACTGCCAGAAAATACACCACCTACATCACAGGGACTGCAGTGGTTCAAGAAGGCAGCTCACCACCACATCCCCAAGAGCAATTAGGGATGGGCAATACATGCTGGCCTATCCAACGATGTCCACATCCCATAAAATGAGTAAAAAATAGTTAATGTGAATAATTGCAACTAATTTCTTATTGAGAAACTCGATGCGTCATTGATGCAAAATGAAGATGCTGTTTGTGAAAACTTGTGTGTTCCTGTTTTTGAGGTATGTTATAGACAATCATTGAAAAGATCTCAAGCTCAAGTTAGAAAATCACACTCTCCTGCTCAGTTGCCTTTGACATTTCTTGCAAAAAAGTAGGCAATATCAAGGAAATTTTACTTGTGTTTACTCACTGCCCTCAATTTAAAAAGTAAATCAGGGTATGAAATACACACACTCTACTATGAAATCCTCTTCCTAATAACCACCATGCACGCACACATGTAGACATAATCTATCACAGCCTCCTCCACTTAATAACCCATAAACTGGATCATCTTCTGAATAATCAGCGCACACACAAACCCGTCCATCACTCCATCCTCTTCCCAAAGATGCAAACTCACACTCCACATCCATAATTAGTACACACCCATATTCCATCACTCTGTTCTAAAACCTAATAACCACCACACACACCCATTATCTTTTCCTGATATTCAGCATTCATATCCCAGAAGCTTACGAATAATCATATATTGCGTCCTTTTTCTAATAATAAGGATACACACAGCCCACTCCTGCAAAAATTTCCTAAATTAATACAAAAAAAGAATTACCTGGAAAAACTCAGCTGGTCTGACAGCCTCGGCGGAGAAGAAAAGAGTTGACATTTTGAGTCGTCATGACCCTTCCACAGAACTGAGCGAATATAAGGAGAGGGGTGAAATATAAGCTGGTTTAAGGTGGGGGGGTTTTGGTGGGGGGGTTTTGGTGGGGGGTGGGGGGAGGGTGGGGGGAGAGAGAGAGAAGTTGGGGGGGTGTGGTGGTGTGGTTATAGGGACAAGCAAACAGTGATAGGAGCAGATCATCAAAAGATGTCACAGACAAAAGAACAAAAGAACACAGAGGTGTTGAAGGTAGTGATATTATCTAAACGAATGTGCTAATTAAGAATGGATGGTAGGGCACTCAAGGTACAGCTCTAGTGGGGGTGGGGTGGAAAGACTAGCGGGGCATAAAAGATTTAAAAATAATGGAAATAGGTGGGAAAAGAAAAATCTATATAAATTATTGGAAAAAACAAAAGGAAGGGGGAAGAAACAGAAAGGGGCTGGGGATGGAGGAGGGAGTTCAAGATCTAAAGTTGTTGAATTCAATAATCAGTCCGGAAGGCTGTAGAGTGCCTAGTTGGAAGATGAGGTGCTGTTCCTCCAGTTTGTGTTAGGCTTCACTGGAACAATGCAGCAAGCCAAGGACAGACATGTGGGCAAGAGAGCACGGTAGAATGTTAAAATGGCAAGCGACAGGGAGGTTTGGGTCATTCTTGCGGACAGACTGCAGGTGTTCTGCAAAGTGGTCGCCCAGTTTATGTTTGGTCTCTCCAATGTAGAGGAGACTGCATTGGGAGCAATGAATGCAGTAGACTAAGTTGGGGGAAATGCAAGTGAAATGCTGCTTCACTTGAAAGGAGTGTTTGGGCCCTTGGATGGTGAGGAGAGAGGAAGTGAAGGGGCAGGTGTTGCATCTATTGCGTGGGCATGGGGAAGTGCCATAGGTGGGGGTTGAGGTGTAGGGGGTGATGGAGGAGTGGACCAGGGTGTCCCAGAGGGAACGATCCCTACGGAATGCCGCCAGGGGGCGTCAAGGGAAGATGTGTTTGGTGGTGGCATCATGCTGGAGTTGGTGGAAATGGCGGAGGATGATCCTTTGAATGCGGAGGCTGGTGGGGTGATAAGTGAGGACAAGAGGGACCCTATCATGTTTCTGGGAGGGAGGAGAAGGCGTGAGGGCAGATGCGCGGGAGATGGGCCGGACACGGTTGAGGGCCCTGTCAACGACCGTGGATGGAAAACCTCGGTTAAGGAAGAAGGAAGACATGTCAGAGAAACTGTTTTTGAAGGTAACATCATCAGAACAGATGCGACGGAGGCGAAGGAACTGAGAGAATGGGATGGAGTCCTTACAGGAAGCGGGGTGTGAGGAGCTGTAGTCGAGGTAGCTGTGGGAGTCGGTAGGCTTGTAATGAATGTTGGTGGACAGTCTATCACCAGAGATTGAGACAGAGAGGTCAAGGAAGGGAAGGGAAGTGTCAGAGATGGACCATGTGAAAATGATGGAGTGGTGGAGATTGGAAGCAAAATTAATAAATTTTTCCAACTCCTGACGAGAGCATGAAGCAGCACCAAAGTAATCATCGATGTACCTGAGAAACAGTTGTGGAAGGGGGCCAGAGTAGGACTGGAACAAGGAATATTCCACATACCCCATAAAGAGACAGGGATAGCTGGGGCCCATGCGGGTACCCATAGCCACATCTTTTATTTGGAGGAAGTGAGAGGAGTTAAAGGAGAAATTGTTCAGTGTGAGAACAAGTTCAGCCAGATGGAGGAGAGTAGTGGTAGATGGGGATTGTTCGGGCCTCTGTTCGAGGAAGAAGCTAAGGGCCCTCAGACCATCCTGGTGGGGGATGGAGGTGTAGAAGGATTGGACGTCCATGGTGAAGAGGAAGCGGTTGGGGCCAGGGAACTGGAAATTGTTGATGTGATGTAAGGTGTCAGAGGAATCACGGATGTAGGTGGGAAGGGACTGGACAAGGGGAGAGAGAAGGGAGTCAAGATAACGAGAAATGAGTTCCGTGGGGCAGGAGCAGGCTGACACAATCGGTCTACCGGGACAGTTCTGTTTGTGGATTGTGAAAAGCTTCTTTACTCAGAGTGTGACTAGAATGTGAATCTCGTTATCACAAGCAGTCTTTGATCCAAATAGCACAGATGCATTTCAGAGGAAGCTAGATAAGCACTTGCAGGAGAAAAGAATTCGTAGGGTATTACTGATAGGGTTAGATGAAGTCAGGTAGGAGGAGGCTTTCATGGAACATAAACACTGGCACAGAGGAGTTGGGTCCACTTCTGTGGTGTAAATTTTATGGCAGGAATTTCCCAGCCAAGGAGAGTCATGTTTTGGTGCACTAAGAGAGTTAATCACCCTAAAGATGAAGTCAATTAGGATCCTGCTATCATCACACCCTGTTTGGAGTTTCATTTCTGTTTGAGGTAGAAGCAAGCCATCTGAGGTTGGGTGACTATTAGGCTGGACGCTGTGGGAGGAAGCTCTCCAGAGGAGATGAGGTCAGTGACAGTCCTGGAAACAATGGCTTGATGTCAATGGCTTCTCCCCCACACCCCCAACCCCTCCCCCACCTTAAACCAGCTTATATTTCACCCCTCTCCTTATATTCGCTGAGTTCTGTGGAAGGGTCATGAGGACTCGAAACATCAACTCTTTTCTTCTCCGCTGATGCTGCCAGACCTGCTGAGTTTTTCCAGATAATTCTGTTTTTGTTCTGGATTTCCAGCATCCACCGTTTTTTGTTTTTATTCCTAAATTAATACCTTCACAGAGATAAGCATCACTTATTTTCACTTGTGGGTGAGGCCAAAACAAGGATCACAAATATAAGATGTTCACTCATAAATCCAATAGGTAATTCAGGAAAAGCTTCTTTACTCAGAGTGTGATTAGAATGTGAAGCTCATTATCACAAGCAGTCTTTGATCCAAATAGCACAGATGCATTTCAGAGGAAGCTAGATAAGCACTTGCAGGAGAAAAGAATTCGTAGGGTATTACTGATAGGGTTAGATGAAGTCAGGTAGGAGGAGGCTTTCATGGAACATAAACACTGGCACAGAGGAGTTGGGTCCACTTCTGTGGTGTAAATTTTACGGCGGGAATTTCCCAGCCAAGGAGAGTCATGTTTTGGTGCACTAAGAGAGTTAATCGCCCTAAAGATGAAGTCAATTAGGATCCTGCTATCATCACACCCTCTTTGGAGTTTCATTGGGGGAGGGTTGAAGGCATGCAGGGGACTGCCAAACCACCCCCTCCCTCCCCAATATGTACTTGTTAATTAATTAAAATATTCAAATAGGAAATTAAGCAGAGTCATGGAACTTGTTTCCCGACCAGTCGGCAAATCACCAGGGTCAGAGGTGAGTGCAGAGTCGGGAAAGCTTCTTCACTGAAACTGACAGGCTGGAAAGGCTTTGATCAGTGAAAACTAAGTATTTTGGCCTCGGCCAGGTGACAGGCCACTCTTTAAAACACAGAGTGCTGTCACTGCTTGACTCGTGATTCTCAACTTCTTGGAAGGCTCTTCACCTCTCTAGTGCTTCACACTCCTTTAGCTGCATTTTTCTGCTGCCAGCCTTCACCACAGAATGGGGGCAGCTTATGCAGCCTCCACCTTCCCCCTCTGAAGAAGGGCAGGAGAAGAAGCAACACCACCAACAGTACCAGCTGTCTTCTCCTCAGCCACGTGCTGGTCTACAGGACAGAGAGGATGGAGACTAGGGTTCAGCTGAAAGGAGGTGAGACCCTGATGCAGGACCTACAGGCAGAGGATCAGCTCTCGTGACTTGTCTGACAACTAGTGCATCAGGAGGCTCAGGATCTCATGGCATCTGTTGACATCTGCAGTCTCTTGGAACAAGATTTCCTTGCTAGGGGACGTCAATGTGCTGTAACTGGAGGGCCAATCCACTACCCCACACCACCCTCCCCCAGGTCACCACCTGTTCCCAGCCCTGAATGTTCTCCTATCCTGGAAAGGTAGAGAGTGGAGGGGTGAGGATTCGTAATGGCTTGTGTGGAAAGGAGAAAAGGACACCATTTGTGGAGAGTGACTGCCAGGCTTGAGAGCAAGCGGACAATGGAATGAGGGTGTGTGTGACCATTGCCTGATCAGAAGGGGATGTGCAGAGTGGCCTGAAGAGAAAGGATTGACTGCAGCTGCAAGGGATGTTGGTCCAAGCAGTGCAATATTGGAGAACACTGGGGAAGTCACAGTGTGGGTCTTGGCAGTTGAAAGTGTTATGCCACCCGTCATGCCCTCCTGAGGTCCTGGGTATTCTCGATGCACTGTTTCTGCTGTTGGCTTCCGCAGCCACTTCCATCCATGCCTGCTTGGTTGGAGAGAATGTCCTCTTCCTCCTGTCCTTGGGAAACATCATATCATGTCAGGCCCTCGGATCCCACAAGAGGATCTCTGGGTAAGAGTGAGAGACTAAGGAAGCAACCTGCCCAGGTCTTCTCTGTCTCCATTCCTGTGGTGACTGCATCATCAAAAATGCAAGTGCTGTTGCGCTCTAGTAACCCATTGTGGGCTCACTTCAGTTAGAAATCCTTCCTCTGACAGAATGGACACATCCTCCTGCTCTTCCCTGATTGTCCACGGAACCTGCAGGTGGGATGCTGATAACCTGGCTGAGTTAATGAGTCTCTACAAAGCCCGCTCCATCCAACAACAGATTCCTGACTCACAAATGATCCCGCCATTTGGTTAGAGTCTAAGTTGGGAAAATTCCATCCCATGTTTCTTTGCAACCTAGCATTTCAGTGAATGGGTAAAACATATTATCATTTAGAAACTGCAAATAGTTAGAAGCAAAATATTACTTGTCAAGGGATAAGAGATCTAATATTCAGCTATATAATGAAGCCTATACTTGCCTTTTTCTTGTGCAATCTTAATGGATGTCAAAGGAATGACAAATAAAGACAATCTTACTTCCCAATTACCACCAGCTCACTGCTGTACAATCACTCCATGTCCTCAGGCACTGATGACAATTTAGTAGGGCACATTTTAAAATCTAAATAAATGAGTTTTTTTTCTGCAGAGTGGAATTTTTGCATTAGGAGAATTTTGCTGAAAAGGGAGACATGTTGAAGAAGATTTTTGTCTTGCACTCATCAGGACAAATGCAGGAATACCAAATTTCAAATCGAAAGGCTGCTGATTGGTTGGCAAGGTGACTCTGATTGGCCGAGGTGTTGCCACTGAAAAAGCAATGGGGAACCACAGGCTCCCCAAGCTTCCAGATAATACAAAAATGAGGCAAGGCTTGAACATATTCCTTTTATTTGCAGAGGACAGTTACCTGCTTATGAATGTATGTCGCTTCTAGCAGTGCCAGCGCGATGCCAGGTAAATAGACCATACATTCCAGCGACTGGATGATTGATTCAAACAGCATGTACCTTCAGTTGTTCATAATAGACAGAGTACAGACTGTACTCAATCAGCCTGTGCTTGCAAAACCCAAAATAAAATGTCTACTGTTAAATGTGATTCTGCAAATGGGCAGCACTTGCTGAACAATCTTGAGCATGCTAATAATTACACTAACAACCAATTTAAGATCATCAGTTGAGTTCATAATGTGACTCATTTATGCTTGCTGGAAGCAACATATATTAAGACCATAAGACATAGGAGCAGAAATTAGGCCAATCGGCCCATCGAGTCTGCTCCGCCATTCAATCATGGCTGATAAGTTTCTCAACCCCAATTCTCCTGCCTTCTCCCTGTAACCTTTGATCCCCTTACCAGTCAAGAACCTATCTATCTCGGTCTTAAATACACTCAATGACCTGGCCTCCACAGCCTTCTGTGACAATGAATTCCATAAATTCACCACTCTCTGGCTAAAGAAGTTTCTCCTCATCTCTGTTCTAAAAGGTCTTCCCTTTACTTTGAGGCTGTGCCCTCGGGTCCTAGTGTCTCCTACTAATAGAAACATCTTCCCCACGTCCACTCTATCCAGGCCTTTCAGTATTCTGTAAGTTTCAATCAGATCCCCCCTCATCCTTCTAAACTCCATCGAGTATAGACCCAGAGTCCTCAAACATTCCTCATATGTTAAGCCTTTCATTCCTGGGATCATGCTCGTGAACCTCCTCTGGACCCTCTCCAAAGCCAGAACATCCTTCCTGAGATACAGGGCCCAAAATTGCTCACAATATTCTAAATGTGGTCTGACCAGGACCTTATAAAGACTCAGCAGCACATCCCTGCTTTTATATTCTAGTCCTCTCGAAATAAATGCCAACATTGCATTTGCCTTCCTAACTACCGATTCAACCTGCAAGTTAATCTTAAGAGAATCCTGGACTAGGACTCCCAAGTCCCTTTGCACTCCAGATTTATGAATTCTCTCCCCATTTAGAAAATAGCCCATGCCTCTATTCTTCCTACTAAAGTGCATGACCTCACACTTTCCCACGTTATGTTCCATCTGCCACTTCTTTGCCCATTCTCCTAACCTGTCCAAATCCTTCTGCAGCCTCCCCACCTCCTCAATACTACCTGTCCCTCCACCTATCTTTGTATCATCTGCAAACTTAACCAGGAAGCCCTCAGTTCCTTCATCTAGATTGTTAATGTATAAAGTGAAAAGTTGTGGTCCCAATACTGACCCCTGTGGAACTCCACTAGTCACTGGCCGCCATCCTGAGAAGGACCCCCTTATCCCCACTCTCTGCCTCCTGCCAGACAGCCAATCTTCTATCCATGCTAGTACCTTGCCTCTAACACCATGGGCTCTTATCTTCCTGAGCAGCCTCCTGTGCGGCACCCTGTCAAAGGCCTTCTGGATGTCCAAGTAGATAACATCAATTGGCTCTCCTTTATCTAACCTACTCGTTACCCCCTCAAAGAATTCTAACAGATTTGTCAGGCATGACCTCCCCTTGATGAAACTTTGCCCAATTTTACCATGCACTTCCAAGTATTCTGAAATCTCATCCTTAATAATGGACTCTAAAATCTTACCAACGACTGAGGTCAGGCTAATCGGCCTGTAATTTCCCGTCTTTTGCCTCACTCCCTTCTTAAACAGGGTGGTTACATTAACGATTTTCCAGTCCTTTGGGACCCTCCCTGACTCCAGTGATTCCTGAAAGATCACCACTAACGCCTCCACTATCTCTTCAGCTATCTCCTATATTCATAAGCAGGGACCCATTCTCTGTAAACAAAAAGAATATGTTTAAGCCTTGCATCTTTCTTTAATTTCCCAGGAGCTTAGGGAACCTATAAATCCCTGTTGCTTTCTCAATGGAAACACCTTGGCCAATCAGAGCTAACATGCCAACCAATCAGCATCCTTTTCTCCTGTATTATAAATTGATGTGATTATTTGAAATTTGGCATTCTTGTATTTTGTATTTGTCCTGATGAATGCAAGACCAAAAGCTTCGGCAACATATCTCTCTCTTTGGCAATATTCAAGTTCTGTACTACCAAGTGACTGTATATCTGAGAAGGGGAATTTTTATCATTAGCTGTTTATTGGGAAGGACATATGAAGAATACAAAAAAAAACATGCTAACTACAGCTTTAAGAGAAGCTGAAGTTCTGTAAAACCAGTCACAAGCTACATCTTTATTCTGATTCAATAAAAATCAGAAGCATTGTTATAACTTGATGTTTACAAAGCACGCTCACTGCAGCAAAGTAAAACAGTCAAGTCTGCTGCAAGCAATAAACGTAAGATAATAGTTTGTTCAAGCAATTCAATTGCTTGCAAAATTTAAATCACCTTCTGACTGCAGTTTCTGCTGGCATGTTCCAGAATTCAAGGTCAATTGGTTTGGAGCAGTGAGTGAGGTCTCCCTCAGTTACACCCTCCGTGTGACTGCTCCTGTCTCAATCAGCTGGGTGTCAAAACCACACACACAAAAGCATTTAAAAAATGAGCTATGGCGATCAACAGGGAGCATCCATGGACTGAATAGGGATGACTCCATCCCAGACCAGAAAGGCAGATAAAACTTGGCTCAATTCGAGCCAGCTGTCAAGTGTGCACAGGGCAGATCAAAACTCCATTCATGGCTTGTCAGAAACTGTTTTGTATCTCAAACTGAGCTTCCATTATCTGCACTTTGATTAACTACCTGCCCTCTCATCCTCCAGAACAATCGTGGAACGAAGCCTCCTACAGGTTCTTTTGTTCTTTGCTTTTTCTTTCCTTCTCTTGGTGAAAGTTTCTGATATGTGCTTTTAATTTTCCTTTCATGTGCGATTTTTTTTTCCCAGTGCTACAACATGTGCACAAATCTCATTTATCTGTCGATAGGCTATAATCTATCGGAAGGAGGAGCAGGAGTCCTCTGATATGGAGGCTTCACTGTATGTACCATCAAAAGTCATACAGACAATTTGTATGATGAAAATACTATTGAAAACCATGCTTATTCCACTTATGAAGGAAACCTCATTTGTGACAAGGTTATGGAATCTTTCACTGATATTCAACACTTACACATGCATCACCCTCACCACGGGCTGTGATAACATTTTATTTTGATCTCAAAGGGTTCTGTACTCTTGTACAATTTTTTAAAAACATGTTTCAGTGCATATTGTCTACCTGGTTAGCAATTTAAATGTTAAACAGTACTACAAATTTACAAAGCTCAATGTTGCATTGGTGCTTTGCCTCAGTATTGTCCTTGGCTTTTTCAAGTCCACATCTATTTTGTTTTGGGATTATAAATCATCATGTAATCCTCAATAAAAAGCAATTTGTTTGTTTCTTCTTCCAAACTGAGAGATGGAAGGGCTTACCCAATCACAGAAATGTTCCTTGTCTATTTTGCCATGTCTGTTTGTGTTTGTGTTAAAATATAACACTTAAAATGTCATGAATTAAGATGGGGGCAATAGTCAAGCAAGAGACAAAAATGACATTTAAATTTTTAGAAGATTTTGTACTTCTCAAGCCTCAGTTCCACTGCAGTACTGGGTAGGTGTAGAAGGGCCTTTCGTACCATTCTGGCTCAACACTTAACGTATGCTGCTGACTTGATGTTGTGACGGGTAATAACTGCACAAGGTATTCAGCATTAGTAGGGCACAGTGCCTTTTTACACTGCATCGCTTTTAGGAGCAATTTGCTCAGCCCTTAATCACTGTACCCCCCCACCTGCTCCAAACCTAGTAACAAGTGATGAAGTAAAGCTGGCACTGTAACAACAGCTACCCACTCACCCTACTGTTAAAACATGCACTGAGTAATTGCTTCGATATAACTGTGTCATGAGACAACCAGAAATAACCCTTCAAATAGTTTAAAAACAAAAAACTACGGATGCTGGAAATCCAAAACAAAAACAGAATTACCTGGAAAAACTCAGCAGGTCTGGCAGCATCGGTGGAGAAGAAAAGAGTTGACGCTTCGAGTCCTCATGACCCTTCAACAGAACTAGGTGAATCCAAGGAAAGGGGTGAAATTAAGCTGGTTTAAGGTGTGTGTGTGTGTGTGTGTGTGTGTGGGGTAGAAGTGGAGGGGGGTGGGGTGGTTGTAGGGACAAGCAAGCAGTGATAGGTCATCAAAAGATGTCACAGACAAAAGAACACATAGGTGTTGAAGTTGGTGATATTATCTAAAGAAATGTGCTAATTAAGAATGGATGGTAGGGCACTCAAGGTATAGCTCTAGTGGGGGTGGGGGAGCATAAAAGATTTTAAAATATTTAAAAATAATGGAAATAGTTGGGAAAAGAAAAATCTATATAATTTATTGGAAAGAACAAAAGGAAGGGGGAAGAAACAGAAAGGGGGTGGGGATGGAGGAGGGAGTTCAAGACCTAAAGTTGTTGAATTCAATATTCAGTCCGGAAGGCTGTAAAGTGCCTAGTTGGAAGATGAGGTGCTGTTCCTCCAGTTTGCGTTGGGCTTCACTGGAACAATGCAACAAGCCAAGGACAGACATGTGGGCAAGAGAGCAGGGTGGAGTGTTAAAATGGCAAGCGACAGGGAGGTTTGGGTCATTCTTGCGGACAGACCGCAGGTGTTCTGCAAAGCGGTCACCCAGTTTACGTTTGGTCTCTCCAATGTAGAGGAGACCGCATTGGGAGCAACGAATGCAGTAGACTAAGTTGGGGGAAATGCAAGTGAAATGCTGCTTCACCTGAAAGGAGTGTTTGGGCCCTTGGACGGTGAGGAGAGAGGAATTGAAGGGGCAGGTGTTGCATCTTTTGCGTGGGCATGGGGAGGTGCCATAGGTGGGGGTTGAGGAATAGGGGGTGATGGAGAAGTGGACCAGGGTGTCCCGGAGGGAACGATCCCTACGGAATGCCGCTGGGGGGGTGAAGGGAAGATGTGTTTGGTGGTGGCATCATGCTGGAGTTGGCAGAAATGGTGGAGGCTGGTGGGGTGATAAGTGAGGACAAGGGGGACCCTACCATGTTTCTGGGAGGGAGGAGAAGGCGTGAGGGCAGATGCGCGGGAGATGGGCCAGACACGGTTGAGGGCCCTGTCAATGACCGTGGGTGGAAAACCTCGGTTAAGGAAGAAGGAGAACATGTCAGAGGAACTGTTTTTGAAGGTAGCATCATCGGAACAGATGCTACGGAGGCGAAGGAACTGAGAGAATGGGATGGAGTCCTTACAGGAAGCGGGGTGTGAGGAGCTGTAGTCGAGGTAGCTGTGGGAGTCGGTAGGCTTGTAATGGATATTGGTGGACAGTCTATCACCAGAGATTGAGACAGAGAGGTCAAGGAAGGGAAGGGAAGTGTCAGAGATGGACCACATGAAAATGATGGAGGGGTGGAGATTGGAAGCAAAATTAATAAATTTTTCCAAGTCCCGACGAGAGCATGAAGCAGCACCGAAGTAATCATCGATGTACCGGAGAAAGAGTTGTGGAAGGGGGCCAGAGTAGGACTGGAACAAGGAATATTCCACATACCCCATAAAGAGACAGGCATAGCTGGGGCCCATGCAGGTACCCATAGCCACATCTTTTATTTGGAGGAAGTGAGAGGAGTTAAAGGAGAAATTGTTCAGCTTGAGAACAAGTTCAGCCAGACGGAGGAGAGTAGTGGTGGATGGGGATTTTTTGGGCCTCTGTTCGAGGAAGAAGCTAAGGGCCCTCAGACCATCCTGTTGGGGGATGGAGGTGTAGAGGGATTGGACGTCCATAGTGAAGAGGAAGCAGTTGGGGCCAGGGAACTGGAAATATTTGATGTGGCGTAAGGTGTCAGAGGAATCACGGATGTAGGTGGGAAGGGACTGGACAAGGGGAGAGAGAAGGGAGTCAAGATAATGAGAAATGAATTCAGTGGGGCAGGAGCAAGCTGACACGATCGGTCTACCGGGACAGTTCTGTTTGTGGATTTTGGGTAGGAGGTAGAAGCGGGCCGTCCGAGGTTGGGCGACTATCAGGTTGGAAACTGTGGGAGGAAGATCCCCAGAGGAGATGAGATCAGTGACAGTCCTGGAAACAATGGCTTGATGTTCAGTGGTGGGGTCATGGTCCAGGGAGAGGTAGAAGGAAGTGTCTGTGACATGACGCTCAGCCTCCGCGAGGTAGAGGTCAGTGCGCCAGACAACAACAGCACCACCCTTGTCAGCGGGTTTGATGACAATGTCAAGGTTGGTCCTGAGAGAACGGAGTGCAGTAAGTTCAGAGAGAGAGAGATTAGAATGGGTGAGAGGAGCAGAGAAATTGAAACGACTAATGTCGCGCCGACAGTTCTCAATGAAAAGATCAAGAGAAGGTAAGAATCCAGAGGGAGGGGTCCAGGTGGAGGGAGGGAGAATACTGGAGTTGGGTAAGAGGATCCGTTGAACGGGGAGAGGAGTCCTGCCCAAAGAAGTGAGCCCGGAGACGAAGACGGCGGAAGAAGTGTTCATATAAGCTGCTTTAAGTTGTGGCCGGGGTGGAGGGGGGTGGTGTGGTTGTAGGGACAAGAAAGCAGTGATAGGAGCAGATCATCAAAAAATGTCACAGACAGAACAACAAAAGAACACATAAGTGTTGAAGTTGGTGATATTATCTAAACGAATATGCTAATTAAGAATGGATGGTAGGGCACTCAAGGTATAGCTCTAGTGGGGGTGGGGGAGCATGAAAGATTTTAAAATATTTAAAAATAATGGGAAAAGAAAAATCTATATAATTTATTGGAAAAAACAATCACCCCCATCACCCCCTACTCCTCAACCCCCACCTATGGCACCACCCCATGCCCATGCAAAAGATGTAACACCTGCCCCTTCACTTCCTCTCTCCTCACCATCCAAGGGCCCAAACTCCTTAGAAGTGAAGCAGCATTTCACTTGCATTTCCCCCAACTTAGTCTACTGCATTCGTTGCTCCCAATGTGGTCTCCTCTACATTGGAGAGACCAAACGTAAACTGGGTGACCGCTTTGCAGAACACCTGCGGTCTGTCCGCAAGAATGACCCAAACCTCCCTGTCGCTTGCCATTTTAACACTCCACCCTGCTCTCTTGCCCACATGTCTGTCCTTGGCTTGTTGCATTGTTCCAGTGAAGCCCAATGCAAACTGGAGGAACAGCACCTCATCTTCCCACTAAGCACTCTACAGCCTTCCGGACTGAATATTGAATTCAACAACTTTAGGTCTTGAACTCCCTCCTCCATCCCCACCCCCTTTCTGTTTCTTCCCCCTTCCTTTTGTTCTTTCCAATAAATTATATAGATTTTTCTTTTCCCAACTATTTCCATTATTTTTAAATATTTTAAAATCTTTTATGCTCCCCCACTCCCACTAGAGCTATACCTTGAGTGCCCTACCATCCATTCTTAATTAGCACATTCGTTTAGATAATATCACCAACTTCAACACCTATGTGTTCTTTTGTCTGTGACATCTTTTGATGATCTGCTCCTATCACTGCTTGCTTGTCCCTACAACCACCCCACCCCCCTCCACTTCTACCCCCCTACCCAACCCACCCCCCACCCACCCACCAAACACCCGCCCCCCCACACCTTAAACCAGCTTATATTTCACCCCTTTCCTTGGATTCACCTAGTTCTGCTGAAGGATCATGAGGACTCGAAACATCAACTCTTTTCTTCTCCGCCGATGCTGCCAGACCTGTTGAGTTTTTCCAGGTAATTCTGTTTTTGCTTCAAATAATTTACTTTGCTCTAGCTCATGCTATTGAATGTCTTTGGGTATGGAATCCTGCACCATCTTGTGACTATTTGGATTGTGTCTCCATGACTATTGATTGCTATTCACTGGTGTTTCCAGCAGGTTAAGATCAAAGCGCTTTTAACTCCTCACTGTTAGTTTCTTAATACATCAGATATAAAAATCACTGCCCCTCTGAGGGAGCATAGCTATCTCTAAAGATGAAGCACTGTGCAAGGTAAATTCACCTTTATTTTGCCACTGCGGCTATTTTCTTTAGCGCTATACTCTCTGTGTAGGTTCTCAATGCAATTTTAACATTATCAACCTGCACTTGCTTTCCTTGACATGCCACGGCCAGGATAGTAAAGTCATATTGATATGCCATTGTTCTGATGCTGCCACTAGTCTCAGACTCCACATGTACAAGGTCAACTTGACACAACGGATCTTTAGAGAACCACTTCCCCAATGTAAACAGGGTAAAAGATAGAGCAATGTGTGTATGGTCACAGGAAATATTTAACCTAATATTTTACACTGCAAATACAAGCTTCTCTACAGGGATGGCACCACACTGGGTGGTCTTCAGTCAGTTTTATAAACATATACTTCTGGCACAGCTTTACTTGAGGTCTTGATTGACCTGGTTATAAGGAAACAATCACAGGAACATGGCATTTTGGCATGGATAAGACAGGGGTCCAGGCACTGGGAGCTTGAAGGCATTGAAAATGGAGCTTTGAGTGACCAGGAATATCTTTTGCCCACTCTCTCTTAGCTGGAAGATTGGTGGAAATCCCATTCATGTCTTTATCCAACCTTTCTGTACAAGCTACAGCTGCCGGTAGGGAGAACCCAAGAAAATTCCAGGCATTGATTTCCTCAGAATAGAAAGTTTTCTCTTAAACTTTACAGGAACAACTAGACTCTGTGTGACATTCCAGGTGAAAGATGACAAGACATTCATGTATTGTTGTATCTGAAATTCTAGCTCAGGTTTTCATCGAGGTGGGAATCATGACTCGGGCCAATTCCCGATGTCATGATCCCACCTGCCCGGCAGTTCCTGCCCACACTCTTTTCATCATGGGGTGGCAAGGGTGGGCTGGAGCTGGGACCGCCATTCCTGCAACAGGCCTAAGGCGGAAATGGCAGCGAGTGGAATCCGAGGTGGGCAGGTATGATCTGTCCAAGATAGCTTCATTGTCTGCCTCAAAAACCATAACTCTGCCCACTCAACTCTTCTCTGCATTTCATAATGCTGGTCAATTGAATGGTCAGTTACCATAACTAATCACCTTATTAACATATATTTAACTTATGACACACCATAACTTTATGACATGTGAAATTGTTGATAACTTTCGAACTAACCTATCAAAAGGTTCCTGACTTCAGACCAGGCCACATGGTTCACAGCTCCTTAGAATTGCCGGAAAACAAAATGGGCCTGACTCCAAAAAAACAATGAAGGCTCTAAAATGACTACCCCAACAATGGAGCTGACAAAGGTGGAATTGCTGCATGCAGGCTTGCTACTCATACCCTTAAAAATCTCACACAATGGGAATCGGGCAAGAATCATGCCTGCTGTTTTTAAATCCTGCCCACCTCTGTTCCAACACAGATGGAGGTATGAAAACCCAAGCCTCAGTTTCAACTTCAGTACGTGTACAGTGCAGTGCAGAGTGAACTCTGCTTACAGCTCACTCACAGGCGCCTTGTTTGTGTGAATTAACTGCGTGTTAATCTTAAAAATGAAGTTCATCCTTGAGAATCTCCCTAATAAGGGGAAAGATCCATATAGTCTCACTCAAGCACTTCTTGTTCCCCAACTTTGGAAATGCTCGTCAGTGGGGAGAGGAGTCCGGGAACATGTTTTGCCTAGACTTCCCCATCCCATCTTAATAGAATGCATGTGCATTCATGATGCTACTGAGCAATCATGTCATACAATCAGGAATTATTTCTTTTTGTTCACTTACATGATGTGGGCATCACTGGCTAGGCCAGCATTTATTGCCCATCCTTTATTGCCCTTGAGAAGATGGTGGTGATCTGCCTTCATGAACCTCTGCAGTCAATGTGGTGTAGGTACACCCACAGGGCTTTTAGGAAGAGAGTTCCAGGATTTTGACCCAATGACAGTGAGGGAATGGTGATATATTTCCAAGTCAGGATGGTGAATGGCTTGGAGGGGAACTTACAGGTGGTGATGTTCCCATATAACTGCTGCCCTTGTCATTCCAGATGGTAATGATCATGGGTTTGGAAGATGCTGTCTAAGGAGCCTTGGTGAGTTTTTGCAGTGTATCTTGTAGATGGTACACACTGCTGCCACTGTGTGTTGGCGGTGGAGGGAATTAATGTTTGTGGATGGGGTGCCAATCAAGCAGATGGTGTCAAGCTTTTTGAGTGTTGTTGGGGCTGCACTCATCCAGGCAAGTGGAGAATATTCCATCACACTCTTGACTTCTGCCTTGTAGATGGTGGACAGGCTTTGGGGAGTCAGGAGGTGAGTTACTCACCACAGGATTCCTAACCTCTGACCTGCTCTTGTCGCCAAGTATTTATATGACTAGCCCAGTACAGTTTCTGGTCAATGGTAACCCCCAGGATGTTGATAATGGTAATGCAAGTGAACGTCAAGCGATGATGGTTAGATTCTCTCTTGCCGGAGATGATCATTACCAGGCATTTGTGTGGTGAGAATGTTACTTGCCACTTGTCAACCCAAGCCTACATATTGTCCATGTCTTGCTGCATTTGGACATGGACTGCTTCAGTATCTGATTGTTGAACATTGTGCAATCAGCAGCGAACACCCCCACTCCTGACGTTATGATGGAGGGATGGTTATTGATCAAGCAGCTGAAGATGGTTGGGCTGAGGACACTACCCTGAGGAACCCCTGCAGTGATGTCCTGGAGCTGAAATGACTGACCTCCAACAACCGCAACCATCTTCCTTTGTGCTAAGTTTGAGTCCAACCAGCGGAGAGTTTTACCCCCGATTCCATTGACTTCAGTTTTGCTAGGGATCCTTGATCCACACTCAGTCAAATGCAGCCTTGATGTTAAGGGCAATCATTCTCACCTCACCTCTGGAGTCCAGATCTTTTGTCCATGTTGAACTAAGGCTGTAATGAGATCAGGAGCTGAGTGGCCCTGGCGGAACCCAAACTGAGTGTCAGTGAGCAGGTTATTGCTAAGTAAGTGCTGCTTGATAGCACTGATGATGATCCCTTCCATCACTTTACTGATGATCGAGATTAGACTCATGGGGCGGTAGTTGGCTAGGTTGGATTTACCCTGCTTTTTGTGTACAGGACATACCTGAGCATTTTTTCACATTGCTGGGTAGATGCCAGTGTTGTATCTGTACTGGAACAGTTTGGCTAGAGGCACGGCAAGTTCTGGAGCACTAGTCTTCAGTAGTATTGCTGGAATATTGTCAGGGCCCATAGTCTTTGCAGTATTCAGTGCCTTCAACCATTTCTTGATATCACATGGGGTGAATTGAGTTGACCGAAGACTGGCATCTGTGATGCTGTGGACCTCCGGAGGAGGCCGAGGTGGATCATCCACTCGGCATTTCTGGCTGAAGATTGTAGCAAGTGCTTCAGCCTTACCTTTGCACTGATGTGCTAGGCTCCTCCATCATTGAGGATGGGGATATTTGTGGAGCCTCCTCCTCCAGTGAGTTGTTTAATTGTCCACCATCATTCACGGCTGGATGTGCAGGGCTGCAGAGCTTAGATCTGATCCATTGGTTATGGGATTGCTTAGCTCTGTCAATCACTTGCTGCTTATGCTGTTTGGCAGGCAAGTAGTCCTGTGTTGTAGTTTCACCAGGTTGACACCTCATTTTTAGGTTTGTCTGGGGCTGCTCCTGGTATGCCCTCCTGCACTCTTCATTGAGCCAGGGTTGATCCCCTGGCTTGGTGCTAATGGTAGAGTGGGGGATATGCTGGGCCATGAGGTTACAGATTGTGGTCGGGTATAATTCTACTGCTGCTGATAGCCCACAGTGCCTCATGGATGCCCAGTCTTGAGTTGCTAGATCTGTTTGAAATCTATCCCATTTGGCACTGTGGTAGTGCCACACAACACGATGGAGGGTCGCCTCAATATGAAGATGAGACTTTGTCTCCACAAGGACTGTGTGGTGGTTGCTTCTACTGATACTGTCATGGACAGGTGCATCTGCAGCAGGCAGATTGTTGAGGATGAGATCAAGCATGGTTTTCCTTCTTGTTAGTACCCTCACCACCTGCTACAGGCCCAGTCTAGCAGCTATGTCCTTTAGGACTCAGCCAGCTCGGTCAGTAGTGATGCTGCCAAGCCACTCTTGGTGATGGACATTGAAGTGTCCCAACCAGAGTACATTCTGCACCCTTACCACCCTCAGTGCTTCCTCCAAGTGGTGTTCAACATGTAGGAGCACCGATTCATCAGCTGAGGTAAGAGGGTGCAGCACGTGATAATCAGCAGGAGGTTTCCTTGCCCATGTTTGACTTGATGCCATGAGACTTCATGGGGTCCAGAGTCAATGTTGAGGACTCCCAGCGCAACTACCTCCCAACTGTATACCACTGTGCCGCCATTTCTGCTAGGCCTGTCCTGCCGGTGGGAGAGGACATGTGCAGGAATGGTGATGGTGGAGTCTGGGGCATTAGTTGTAAGGTCTGATTGCATCAGTATGGCTACGTCAGGCTGTTGCTTGTCTAGTCTGAGAAACTCTCCCAATTTTGGCACAAGCCTCCAGATGTTAGTAAGGAGGACTTTGCGGGGTTGACAGGGCTGAGTTTGCTTTTGTAATTTCCAGTGCCTAGGTCGATGCCAAGTGGTCCACTCGGTTTCATTCCTTTGAGACTTTTTAGTGCTTTGATACAATTGGGTGGCTTGCTAGGCCATTTCAGAGGGCAGTTAAGAGTTAACCACATTGCTGTGGGCTTGGAGTCACACGTAGGCCAGACCAGGTAAGGATAGCAGATTTCCTTCCCCAAAGGACATTAGTGAATCAGATGCGTTTTTATGACAATCAACAATGGTTTCATGCTTGTCATTGGACTTTTTATTCCAGATTTTTATCGAATTCAAATTTCACCATTTACCATGGTGGAATTTGAACCCAAGCCCCCAGAGCATTATCCTTGGGTCTCTGGATTACTAATTCAGCGACAATTCTACATACGTCTCTAGACCCCAGGCACAATTCTGGAGTAGTAACGGAAGAAGAGGTCCAGCAAGGCTGGGAAATCAGGAAGACATGGAAGCAGCAGGTGTTTGCCCCAAAGAGTAAGCAAAGGAAAATGCCATTGCCGACTGGAGAGGGTGAAAGTTCCAATTGCACTATAAATGGTTTGAGATGACGACAAGCGGGGCAGATCACGAGAGGCTGTGGACATTGATGGGCTGTGGTGGGATGGGGTCTCCTGCCAGATTTCTGGTGGCTTCCACATCCTATGCACCAAGGAACCCAAACCCCAGCCTGTAACAGGCCCATAGATTGGTGGAAGTGCAGCCCATGAGATTCCTTGCCAAGATCATGGTTTGGAAGACCCTGAAATTACGCATAGGACCATGTTGAATTGACCCTTTTAGAATGGGGGTGGATTAATGAGTTAATAAAATGAGAATCCCTATCCTAAACTCAGGCACTCCAATGGGGGTGAGAGCTGAGCTCATGGAGGTATCGGGACTCCCATTCCGTCACAGCAGCTGAACAGGAATCGGCCTTTTTTTGTGTGTTGGCTCACTCCAGCAACTAAGCAGCCCTAATGCATAAGGCAGAGAACAAGATTGAGAATCTGTGATAAATATACAGATATCTGCCCTTGTAAAATCGGACAATGGAGCAATTCAGCAGAATATATTATCCTCACAATCAAAGGCACTAATATCTGAGAGCAAGACAAGTAGCGTAGACAACAAAGAATCCCGTATTCAATTGATCACCACCTTAGATAGACATAAACACCACATGAATGCTTTAGATTTTCTGTACAAATGACATAAGGCTCCTTTTATGAATTGCAAGATACACAGGTGATATGACTACAGTGTTCTTTTTTATACTGTGACTTTAGCAGCACACAGACAAGTGGCTTGTGCCTTATTCAACAGCTTTCAAAAGCAAGTCAATGGGCAACAATTTTTCACACACTTTCCACAGAGGCATCTTGTATCTATTGCATATAATTGGAACTGTTGCATGATGTACATTACCTCAATGTATTACCATGTTCACTAGTTTGATCGTGTGACTTTGTGCTGAACTGACTTTGAATTTGATGTTCAATAATTGAATTTGAGGGATGTTTCACAACACGTCCCTGTTAATTTAGAGGAAATTGTTCCTCAACACGGGGAGGTTTGTTCATCTTTCCTAGTCATAACCATTTCAATTTATTTGTCCTTACCAAGCATTGTAGAACAGAAATAAAAACAAAAAACTGCAGATGCTGGAAATCCAAAACAAAAAATAAAAAATACCTGG
Organism: Carcharodon carcharias; assembly: GCF_017639515.1. Taxonomy (NCBI): domain Eukaryota; kingdom Metazoa; phylum Chordata; class Chondrichthyes; order Lamniformes; family Lamnidae; genus Carcharodon; species Carcharodon carcharias. Next base: position 112,344,958 of record NC_054473.1, read on the forward strand.
AAAAACTCAGCAGGTCTGGCAGCATCAGCAGAGAAGAGTACAGTTGAAGTTCGAGTCCTCATGACCCTTCAACAGGACTAAGTAAAAATAGGAGAGGGGCAAAATATAAGCTGGTTTAAGGGGGGGGAGGAGAGAGAAGGGGGGATGGTTGTTGCGACAAGCAAGCTGTGATAGGAGGAGATAACCAAAAGATGTCACAGACAAAAGAACAAAGAGGTGTTGTAGGTGGTGATATTATCTAAAAGAATGTGCTAATTAAAAATGGATAGCAGGACAAGCAAGGTACAGATAGCTCTAGTGGGGGTGGGGTGAAATAAAACTAAAAGGGCATAAAAGGTATAGATAAATGATCGGTGGAATATATTAAAAATAATGGAAATAGGTGGGAAAAGAAAAATCTATATAAATTATTGGAAAAAACAAAAAGGAGTGGGAAGAAACGGAAAGGGGTGGGGTTGGAGGAGGGAGTTTAAGATCTAAAATTGTTGAACTCAGTATTCAGTCCGGAAGGCTGTAAAGTGCCTAGTCGGAAGATGAGGTGCTGTTCCTCCGGTTTGCATTGAGCTTCACTGAAACAATGCAGCAAACCAAGGACAGACATGTGAGCAGGGTGGAGTGTTAAAATGGCAAGCGACAGGGAGGTCTGGGTGATGCTTGTGGACAGACTGCAGGGGCTACCTTCAAAAACAGTTCCTCTGACATGTCCTCCTTCTTCCTTAACCGAGGTTTTCCACCCACAGTAGTTGACAGGGCCCTCAACCGTGTCCGGCTCATCTCCCGCGCATCCGCCCTCACGCCTTCTCCTCCCTCCTAGAAACATGATAGGATCCCCCTTGTCCTCACTTATCACTCCACCAGCCTCCGCATTCAAAGGATCATCCTCCGCCATTTCCGCCAACTCCAGCATGATCAAACACATCTTCCCTTCACCTCCCCGCCCCGGCAGCATTCCGTAGGGATCGTTCCCTCCGTGACACCCTGGTCCACTCCTCCATCACCCAGTGCTCCTCAATCCCCTCCTACAGCACCTCCCCTTTCGAATGCAAGATATGCAACACCTGCCCCTTCACTTCCTCTCTCCTCACCTTCCAAGGGCCCAAACACTCCTTTCAAATGAAGCAGCATTTCACTTGCATTTCCTTCAACTTAGTCTACTGCATTCGTTGCTCCCAATGCGGTTTCCTCGATATTGGAGAGACCAAACGCAGACTGGGTGACCACTTTGCAGAACACCTTCGGTCTGTCTGCAAGCATCACCCAGACCTCCCTGTCGCTTGCCATTTTAACATTCCACCCTGCTCTCTTGCCCACATGTCTGTCCTTGGCTTGCTGCACTGTTCACGTGAAGCTCAACGCAAACTGGAGGAACAGCACCTCATCTTCCGACTAGGCACTTTGCAGCCTTCCGGACTGAATATTGAGTTCAACAATTTTAGATCTTAAACTCCCTCCTCCATCCCCACCCCCTTTCCGTTTCTTCCCCCTCCTTTTTGTTTTTTCCAATAATTTATATAGATTTTTCTTTTCCCACCTATTTCCATTATTTTTAATGTATTCTACCGATCATTTATCTTTACCTTTTATGCCCTTTTAGTCTTATTTCACCCCACCCCCACTAGAGCTATCTGTAATGTGCTTGTCTTGCTATCCATTCTTATTAGCACATTCTTTTAGATAATATCACCACCTTCAACACCTCTTTGTTCTTTTGTCTGTGACATCTTTTGGTTATCTCCTTTTATCACTGCTTGCTTGTCCCAACAACCAGCACCCCCTTAAACCAGCTTATATTTCACCCCTCTCCTATTTTTACATAGATCTGTTGAAGGGTCATGAGGACTCGAAACGTCAACTGTACTCTTCTCTGGCAATGCTACCAGACCTGCTGAGTTTTTCCAGGTATTTTTTATTTTTTGTTATTGTAGAACAGAATATTTTCATTTTGGACACTCAGGTAAATTTTCCAATCAGGCTTCTGATGGGCAACAGATTATGAGTAACAATCTAACTGTTTTGATCTAAGCCCCGCTAATTTTGCAGCCGTTTGGCAAGCTTGGCACTGAGAGTTTGCTGGGGGCAGAGGTCAGGAAATTGAACACAACAAGCACCCAAAGGATTACTTATCAGGAATGAAGGGTAAAATTTAAACAGAGACAGCCACTATTTTTTATTTGTTCATGGAATGTGGGTGTCGCTGGCTAGGCCAGCATTTATTGCCCAACCCTAATAACCCTTGGTCTCTGGATTACTAGTCCAGTAATAATATTACTATGTCACTGCCTCCCCAAAAAAGGCAGATAGCTGCACATGGAGCAAAAATATTGGCACTTTGACAAATGTCACTAATAATTTTATTTGATGTATATTTCATCTTTTCTGAAGGTTTTTTGGGGTGACAGGAATGGCTTGCAAGTCTCAATGGCTTATAAAACAAATGTGCAGTCAAGAAACTGGAACAGCTTCCAAAGGATGGCACAGTTTAAAACTTAAGTGGGTGATGGTGGTTGGTGACACAGAGTGGCATCCCTCTGTTTCTCTTCACTCCATCCACAAAGAGAAACAACAAATAAAGGGGTATTTCCTCAGCTAACTCATTGTGCAAGTGTTAGGAAATGGGCCAAAAATACATAAATCTGAATGTCAAATACTTGGCTGAAAGCCTCCCGGGCAAGTAAGTGTTGACTGGGTAAATGGTCTCAAAATGTTGTCATTTGTCTTCTCATATACCACAGAAAGTAGTTGAGAGCAAAACATTTTATGTTTTCAATAAGAAGTTAGATATAGCTCTTGGGGCAAAAGGGATCAAAGGGTATGGGGAGAAAGCGGGAGCAGGCTATTGAGTTGGATGATCAGCCATGATCATGATGAATGGCAGGGCAGGCTCAAAGGGCCAAATGGCCTACTCCTGCTCCTAGTTTCTATGTTTCTATAAGCCTCTTTGACTGCCTGACTGCAAGTTACACTGCCATTTATATAGCTTGACCTTTCTATTTGGGGTTTTTCAGTATAAAGCCTTGGAAATTGCATGGACCTTTAAACAACATAATTGGAGATTTATTTCAATATTGCACATGGGAAACTGGCAGGTTCTTCAGTTACTACTTAAAAAACTTAATCAGTAAATTAAACACGCAATAAAAGGATAGTGACCAGTTGCTGCCAGGGGGCAGGGAGGGGTTGTGCGGGGGTGGGCGCGGGCAGGCACAGACCCAATCGGTACCCCCGATCGGGTCTGCTCCACCATTCTATGTTGATGGGCCAATTAAGGCCCGCCCAGCAATACATGCACCTGGAAGCGCTGAGTGCTCCCTGTGCAGGCGGGAGGCGGGATTCCCTGAGTTGGGGCCTGCGCTCTTTCGGGCATGCGCGCAAAAGAGCACAGAAACCTCCCTGAGGCACAGAGCTGCCTCAGGGAGATTAGTTTAAATTCCCAAAATTTTAATAATCGAAGAAAAAAAAATTTAAGACATGTCCCCTCATGTGACAGTGTCACATGAGCTGGGGCATGTCAATGAACTTTAATGAGAACATTTATTTAATTTATAAATCCTTAATGAAACTTCATCATGCCCATGGATGAGCTTCCATGAAAAATGCGAAGGCCACCTGGGCTCTTCTTCTGCCCACCAACCTTAAGGTCATTGTCAGCTGAAGCTTCACCCTCAGCTATTTTTCTTGGTAATGCTTTTGTCAGTGTTGCTTTCCACTCTCAGGGGCAAGGCAAGGAAGCAGATTCCCAGCCTACCTCAGCCCAAACGGGAATCAAACCCACACTGTTAGCATTATTCTGAACCTCTCACTAGCCATCCAAACAACCAAAGCTAACCGGCCGCCTTGACAACACCATGCCCAAACTTCCACTATGGTTTTTCCAGTGTTTGCACCACACTGTTTTTATTATTCTTTCATGGAATTTGTGTAACATCGGCAAGGTCAGCATTTATTGCCCATCCCTAATTGCCCTCGAGGCAGAGGTGGTGAGCCACCTTCTTGAATTGCTGCAGTTCATGTGGTGTAGGTCTACCCAGAGTGCTTTTTCCTGTAATGGCTTGATGCAACTTAATGGCTGCTCAGCCATTTTGGAGGAAACCAAATAAACTAGACTGAGTAAAGGACAGTAGGTTTCCTTCCCTCAAGGACAATTATGATCCAAATGGGTTTTTATGACAATCTGGTAATTACATGATTATTATTAATGCATTAACTATAACTATTAAGTAGAATTTTCTTCCAGATTTATTAATTAACTAAATTTAAATTCCCACAGCTGCTATGGTGGGGTTTGAACTCACACCTCCAGAGCTGTAGTCGGGGCTGCTGGAATCCTAGCCCAGTAACATAACCACCACTCTATCATTCGCCAAAGGGGCATGCCTCCCTACGCATGCCTGCAAACTTCTTTTTGAGTCCAAGCATTAGCTTATTTTGTATTCTTGGAGCATAACAAGCTACTGTCAGTGTCTGGAGGCACAGCAACGAGGAGTCTTTTTTAGTTTCCTTTACAACTTTTAGTTGTTTTCGGCACAAAAATTCTATTCTCTCCAATTTAGGGTCTGCACACAATGGACTGAAGGGAGGATGGGAGGAAAGGGAAATCAGTTTGACTTGTTTTCAAGAATGTTAAATCCTACAATTTAATCTCTGGGGGCCAGAATGTCATTTAATACATGGCTCTTGTACTTCATTTTTTGTCATATGCCTGACCATTTCACTTAGAAGTGGCCCAATTCACATACAATGAACTACATTCACTCTTGTTTTTGCACCCATTTCGCCACAGCCATGTACCACAACAACAACGAGATAAGTGATTACGAATGACCAGTTAATATGTTTGGTTTGAGTGAGGAATGATGATCAGAACATTGCAAACCCTCCTCAATACTCTTCACATAATAACAACAAATCTATTAACATTGACCCAAGTCACTGGGATCATTCTTCCAAGGATGGTGCCTCATTCATAATCTAACACTCCATCAATGCTTCAATAGATAGCCAGCAAAAAGTATGTGGTCAAGTACTGGAATTAGATTTGAACGCACAATATTCTGACAGAAGTAAGAGTAATACCTGCTAAGCTGAGCTGACCTGATATGAGGCTATTGTACTCGAAGTACAGAACTTATTTCCTGTAAATAACTTATCCACTACTTTTCTTCAAGTTGTAAACTGCTCTGGTCAAGCAGCTGCGCACTGGTACACTCCAAAATGTGACAGTGTAGCTGTAACCATGGCACCAACCTTGCTGCAACTCTCGCTAAGAATTCTGGGACATTAACAGTGCAAAAATAATAACATTGCATACAGTTGACCCACAAAAAACAAGCTTGCAGCCCAAAAAAAATACTAAACCTATCCACAAATATTTCATTACTGCATCATCTTATTAGTCAGCACATGTTCACACTACGCCCTAATAACTAATGCACAAATTCCACCACTGCATCTTCTTCCTAATAACCTGTACCCACATACTCCTCTTCCGAATAAGCAACACATAGACTCCATTACTCCAAACCTTCCAATATTCTTTAGGAAAGCAGGGTACAGGCTTTCTCCAACTGAAGCTCCATTAAATGTAATCCAGTGTCAAATCACTCTCTCTGTGCTGCAGTTGACAGAATCTTTTACCATTGACACACTGTTTCTCCAGGACTCTATCTTTTCTTCTACTCAATTCCTTCTTGATGTCAATCACCTCATTACCCAAACCTGTCCAATCACCATGATTCTACTTTCCATTTATCATCTTCTTTCAGATAATATGCTCTCCATGCTGATAATGTCCAGCTCTCCTCCATACCTTTCCAATTTCTCAGTGACACAAAGTCAGCAACATCATTCACCATTCTACTCAAGAAACCTTCCCGCTGACAGTATCACCCTGAATTCTACATCAGCCTCAATTTTTCATTTGTTGGGAATTGTGGCCTTGATCCCCAAAGTGAAATTCCCATATTGCCTCCATGCCGAAAGCTGATTTAAAGAGTTTTATTTTTCCTTTCAGGCAAACACTTTGCGCCCATTCAACAACTCTTAAAGACCAAGTCCATCCTAGGTTGAGCTCTGCCTCACTATTTGGGAAGTTCTTCTAGCTCTTTCTAGACTATCTTGAACTGGTATAGTAGGCACTTGCTCTCTTGCTGTAAGTCTCCAGCTTCCCTCTTTCCATCCCAAGTTTTCTTGTTTTTATGATCAATATGCCCCAGAGGTGTTTTTGCACACTATTCCTTCTCCCTCCATCTATACTATGCTGAAAGTAAGCTCCACTTAACAATCATCCACTTGAAATCAATCTTATCCAGGATTTCAAAACTGTCAAACCTCTTATTTTAAGCCATCTTTCTTATTCTTGAAGTCTTCAGTCTTTGAGAAAAATAAATTCTGGTACTATCTAATTACTGTTTCCTAATTTATCTTTGTTTAACGTTATAATTTTCAGCCTTGGTTGTACTTGGCTCATTTGCCTTTGATCCATCACTAGGTTTCTCAGATTTTTCCTAACATTTAGCACAGCTTCTTCCTAATGACCAATGCATGTGCGTGGAGACATAAGTGTAACACTGTCGCAATCCTTTCCGGATAACCATCACACATACATAGACTGCATCCTATTCCTAATAGCTTGTGCAGATGTACACACTATTGTCTTCCTAATAATCAGCACACTCCATTATATCCTCTGCCCAACAAATGCATACTCTATCCTCCTAATAACCAAATCACTCCACTCTCTGGCACTCAGCATGACTGTGCTCATACTCCACCCTCTTCCTAATAGCTTTGAAACACAAGTGATACACATACACATAAAATCAGAGATGCACATAATACAGGCACACACATGCACACAATCACTACATTCTCTTTGGTGATCCAATTCCATTGCATGCCATCTTCAGGGAGGAATTCTGTAGTGGGTATAAAGCTATTACAAACAGTAGATCCATTTCAAACATGTACATTACTTTCAATTTTTAACTAGATCACACAAAATACATGGAAACATGAATAAGCTTGCAGAATTGGTGTGTAATTGGCAGTGAACTTCAATGTAGAAAAGTGAAATAGGGAATATATTTTCAGGAAAAATAAGGAAGTCACACACTCCTTGGGGTTTAATGGTGGTGACAGGGGTCTCACCCACCAGCTGGATAGCTGGTGAAAGCTCACCTTGCCTCTTTTAGGGAAGGCCCACTGAATTAAGAGCCACTCAGACATTTGACCGGACCGTGATGGACCTTTCGGGATTAAGGACTCTGAGGATGGAAGTCCCGCCTGCCCAGAGGTGAGTAATGGAGGGTGAAGAGGTTGTGGGACAGAGGGGGTCACATGGGAAGTTGGCAGCAAGAGCTTGTTGTGGAGGGAGTGGGGAGTGGTGCAGGGGATGCTGGCTTTCAGCGAGGGCCTTACTAATGCCAGGTCCCTCGGTCTGGCACTGAGTGCTTTTGAATGAGGGGACGCCCCCCCGGGAGCCTGCAAGCAACCCGGTACAGATTTGTTTGTTATGCTCCCCTCATGGTATGCCCTTCATGGTGAGTTCCCTGCCCATCACTGGGTTAATAGCATTTGTAGCGGAATAAGGCCCTTAAGTGGGCATCAGTTGCCCAAGTGTTTAGAAGGGGAAGAGGAACATTGGGACACGGGGAACAGATACTGAAATCACTAAAAGTAGTAATACAGGTTAATAAAGCCATAATAAAAACAAACAATGCACTGGGGTTCATTTCTGGTGGAATAAAATTGAATAGCAGAGAAGGTATGTTAGACACAGATAGAAACTTGGTTAGGCCACACTTGCAGTACTAAGCACAGTTTTGGTATCCATATTACAAAAGAGACATAAAAGCACTGGAGAAGAACCAAAAAAGATACACAAGGAACTTAACTGAACTAAAAGGCAACAACAATCAGGAAATATTGAACTGGCTAAGGCTCATTTTTCTAGAAAAGGGATCACTGAGTGTGGTGGGTTAAAGGTCTTTAAGATTCTGAAAAGGTAGATGTAGAGAAAATGTCTTCATTTTGGGGGAGACAAGAACTAGCCATAAATATAAGATAGTCACTAAAATATCCAAGAAGGAATTCAGGAGAAACTTCATCACCCAGAGAATGTGTAGAATATAGAATTCGCTACCACAGGGATTAGTTGATGCAGCAAACACAGATGCATTTAGGAGGAAGCTAGATAAATATATTAAGGAGAAAAGGAATAGAAGGATATGATCATGGAATTTGATGAAGAGCAGTGAGAGGAGAACTGTGTGGTACATAAACACTGGGGTGGTTGGGCTGAATGGCCTCTTTCTTTTGTCATGTCAGAGCAGGCATGAAGCTATTACCATTTTTAAAAAAGCTGTGTTCCTTTTAAAATGGACCATGATGAACTGTAAAATGGCTGTCAAGGTGTCAACTGACTCAACAGCTCAGCAAGCTTTCTGGAAAGTTCCAAATTGGATTATAATGGGCAGTGGTCTCCCTTGAATTGATATACTTAAACAGCACTCTTCTGTGGAATTTCACACATGCTATTGTCAAAGGTTACCCCATTCCACAGGGACAATAAACTCCCAAACCTCTCTGACTCCGGCTGTGCCATCTAGCAAAGGGGGGCTATCAATACTGAGTATCCACACTGAAATACTAAAGACCAGTATCTCCTTTCTACTGAATACCAATGGCTTTTGGCTATGTGACTGAAACACCTTCTTCACTATGAAAGACCATCATTTGCCTTCCATTGTGCTTCACTGGCCATTATCGTGCAATTAAAACTCCCCTTGGATTTTGAAATCCTTTTATCCAAAAACTGAGAGAGAAACCAAGCAGTCTGCAGAACACCAGCAGCAACACTGCAGCTGAAATGAAAGGCTGTCATCTTGCCTTCAAGACCTGAGGCTTAAAGTTTTTTTGCCCATCCAGGGCAAAGCAGCCCACTTGATTGGCACCACATCCACAAACATTCACTCACTCACTCCACTACTGATGCATAGTGGTAGCAGTGTGTACCATCTACAAGATGTACTGCATGAATTCACCAAAGCTCCATAGACAGCACCTTCCAAACTCACAACCACTACCATCTAGAAGGACAAGGGCAGCATACAGATGGGGACACCACCACCTGGAAGTTCTCTCCAAATCACTTAGCATCCTTGACTTGGAAATATATCGCCGTTCCTTCGCTGTCGCTGGGTCAAAATCCTGCAACTCCCTCCCTAACAGCACTGTGGGTGTACCTACACCACATGGTCTATGGTTCAAGAAGGCAGCTCCTTCTCAAGCGCAACTAAGGATGGGCAATAAATGCTGGCCCAGCCAGCGAAGCCAACGTCTCGTGAATGAATAAAAAGAACCTCCAACCTGTTTCAAACAGCTCTGAGTTCACCTGTAAGAAATTAAACCTTCTGGTACAACAGCCATCAGAACCTGTCCACATGACCTGCTGAACAGTCTTTACTTCAAAGGAACCCTGCATTTAATCTAGGTTTGACTCCGGCCATCAATAACAGAGAGGGTAAAGCTCCCTCCATCACTAGAATCTTCAAGACGCATGAACTGCTAACCATACTGTTTGGTTTTAGTGCAAGTAGAAGTGTTCTACTGTCTTTAATTGTATTTGTCATTGGTGTATGTTGTGTGATTGAAGTAGGGTAGACTTTCTGGGATAAGTGTGCGAATAAATGATCCTCCTTTTTTAAATCCATGAAAATCTGCTGCTGTTGACTTTTAAGTTGACCACAAGCTAAGGGGAGGGTTTGGAAACACACAGCCTTATCAAAATTAAACTATGCTAATTACAGGCAGAAGGCAAAGGGAATTGGGGTTTTGATCTTTCTCTCTCTTCCATCTGTAACACTGTGCTGTAAATGCCACTAACTACAACGCGGTAGAATTCAGATAGAAGTGCATATTCTGAAAATTATTCTCATTGACTGTATAAATACGATACTGCAGATGGAGTTGGAGAATACCATGTTTCATTCCACTTGGGTAGGTAACCTGTATGATTCACTTGTCGCAAGACATCTTACTCACTTGAGGGATAAACATTATATGCAGGCACTCATATTATCTTTGATGCCAACTCAGTTCTCATCAGTTCAGGGCTGTTGCTCAACCCAACGAGTCAGACAGGATTAATTTCAAAGCCTCATTACATACTGGGCCAATATCCACAAAGATTACACCATTTACAGAGAACCTGAACCCCAGAAGTCCAGGGGCGTAACAAAAATTAAGAGCAACTACGAAACTACGAATGAAGAATGTTTTTTTGACCAGATTCCAGTTGTCAGCCTTACCTCCGTTGCAGCACTCATACCTCCGAGTCAGCTCATGGGTTTAATTCCTACTTTAAAGACTTGAGCACATGATCTAGGCTAACACTTTAGTGCAATATTAAAGATGTGCTGTACTGTTAGGGATGCTACCTTTTAGATGAGCCAAGGCCCATTCTGCCCTGTCAGGTGGGCATAAAAGATCACACAGCACTACTTCAAAGATGACCAAAGGAGCTTTGCTTGGTATGTTCTGGCCAATATTTATCCCCCAGCCAAGTTGGTCATTATCATGTTGTTGTTTGTGGAACCTGCAGAAATTGGCTGCAGCATTTCCTACTTTACAACAGTGACTCAAGTTGAAAAGTAGATCATTGCTGTGAAGGGTTTGGGAACCTTAAAGTGGTTGTGAAAGATGCTATATAAATGCAAGTCTTCTTATCTTTCTAGAAAAATGATTGTCTTATATTTTGCATAGCAAGTGACCTCTGATGCTTCCTGGCCAGTGCGGGCTGATTAAGTACTTTGAGGCACACTTATCAACTGATTTGTTAAATCGCAAAAGTACATAATCTCAGTGATGCACTACTTCCAGACAGTTTCTCTTTTTTTTCCTGGCTTCACCAATGAAGAGCGGGGTGCCCCCTGACTGGGTTCTGTGGGAGTGCCATCAACATTTCAATATTTGTTTTTTTTTTGCTTCCTACGCTTCACCTGACTTTTCAGTTTGGGAAGCTTGCCCCAGTATTTCAAATTATAATCAGGATAAGTAAATCCAACTTTTCCATTGTCCAAAGCTCGACAAATGTCAGCTCAATCATGACACGTGTGACCCAGCAACACAAGTCTTCCCAGAACAAATACTCAGACAATGGTACTGGAGCAAATGAAAACTTCTGAAAGGTCATGTGAACAAGATTTTAAATTTTCCTGTTGAAGCCAAGTTTAATGTTTGTGTTGGCTTTTAAAACATACTTTCATCTTCCCTTTGCATTGCTACACTAGAAATTCAACTCTTAAAAAATGACCAGCTAGAGACATGCCATCAAGAGACTCTTTCACTTAGGAACATAGGACTTAGGACCATATATTACAGCAGCTCAAGAAGGTGGCTCACCACCACCTTCTCAAGGGCAGTTAGGGATGGGCAATAAATGCTGGCCTAGCCAGGGGTGCCCACACCCCATGAAAAAAATAAATTAACAAAAGGAGCAGGAATAGACAATTCAGCCCTTTGAACCTGCCCCGGCATTCAATAAGAATACGGCTAAGAACATGGCTGAACTGATCGTGGTCTCAGCTCCACCATCCTGTCTGCTCCCCTTAACCCTTGACTCCCTTGTCTATCAAATATCTGTCTGACTCAGCCTTGAATAAATTCAATGCTTCCACTGCTTTCTGGGGAAGAGAATTCGACAGTCTAATGACCCTCAGAGAAAAAAAAAAATTTAAATTGTGGTTAACTGTAATATGTCTTTATTTTTCTACTTCTATAGATTTTTTTAAAACCCCATGATCACTTAAAATCTGTTTTAATAAGTAGTTTGCAATTTTTCTTTCTCCCAGCCTTTCCTATTATAAACACTGCCAGATGGTTTGGCAGTACCTGCCAAATTTCCAATTTGCCCTTTTGGGGGGTGAGTCTCCTGGGTGGCAGTAGGCTTTGAAACTCTGCTTGTGTTAACTTTGTTCCCTTGTGCTGAGCCTGAAACTGTAAGCCTACATCCCTGTTTGTGTAACATTGGTATTCTGTGAATAAAGTCAAGAGGAAGGAACAAAGACTGTAAAATGTAAAAGTAAGGAAATCTAATCATCACAATTCTTTGGAACACTTTGAATATTAGGAGATGTACAGATGGTGAGCTTCGCTTATTAGAAATGCACTTACTATTGATCCACATAACTCACTGTTAAGTAACTGGAGTCATTTTGATTCCCAGCATGAATTGTCATTCCCAGGATGACAAAGACATTGGTTGGCTTACCCAATCTGAATTTATGAGGGTGGCTTTTCCAATCAGCCACAGATATATATTGGAAAAATGGGCAGTGATCATTTAGAATTGGACCCCAGCCCTTTTAGCAGCCCTACTGTTCTGTTTGGCTTTCAGGTGATGTCAGAAGCACCCAAAGCTCTCTTATTTGCAATATTTAGGACTCAGTGAATGCAGTTGTTGGGTAAGAAAGTTTAAATAATTATTTTGTACTAACCTAATTTAGTTTGTAGTTGGCATTAAGCTGAAATCTACAGTTTAAATTCTGTAGTTGCCAGCCTTAAGTAGGGTTTTTTCAAGATTTCCAGTGAAAGAGCAGCTTAATTAAGAATTAAGTGACTCAGATAGGCCTTTTGTGTTAGGAGCACATATAAGTAGCCAACTTAGTGCAATTTACAATAGAGTGCCGGAAACATAAACTGAAAATGCTGGAAAAACTCAGCAACTCTGAAGAAGAGTCATATGGACTCGAAACGTTAACTCTATTTTTCCCTCCACAGGTGCTGTTAGAACTGCTGAGTTTTTCCAGCATTTCCTGTTTTTTTCAGATTTCCAGCACCTGCAGTATTTTGCTTTTATAATGCAGTGCCAGTATTGAGCGCTTCAGGGAGTTAAGCAGAGAAAGGGAAAGAGGTGTGTGGTTGCTGTTGCCTAAACTTTTTCAGCCTCCAGGAATTGATTCTTGCTCTGCTACAGGAGAAGAAGCTGGTTAATTGGTGAGTATCTGGTAAGTGATTAAGGTTTATTCTATTCCTTAGGCTCAAAATAGTATATTTTGAGCGAGAGGTGAATGGGAGAGGATAAAAGGCAGAAATTAAGACGTCTACCTGCAGTGAGACCAGCGGCAGAGTGATTTCATGAACCACAACGTGATGTGAGTGCAGGGGGCGCAGCTGATTGTTAAATATTTCTAGTCTTTAGTTTGTGTTTAGGTCTCTAGTCTTTTTTTCTCTCTTTTTGTTAAAAAAAGCTTGCTAAATACAAGATCAATACTGGTGTAAAAAATTGAATTATAATAAAGTATAAAGAGCGGGGGATCCTTCAAGTGTAAAGAGCAGGGATACTAGAGTAATTAATTAATAAATTAAATAAAATACAATAGTGATGGCAGGACAGGTGATGTGTTGCTACTGCAGCATGTGGGAACTGCTGGATACCAAGGTGATCCAGAGCGAACACATCTGTAATAAGTGTTTGCAGCTCAAGGAACTTCGGATCCGAGTTGAGGAGCTGCTGTTCAAGTTGCAGGCAATGCGCCAGAGCAGGGAGGGGGAAAGTTATCTGGACACTTTGATTCAGGACAGGGTTGCACACCTCAGATTAGGTGATTCAAATTTGGTCTGTGACCAGGGACAGGAGGGTGTGACTGCAGGTGAAACAGGTATGGTGATCCATGGGGTAGCATTCGAGGAGCCTCGGCTGCTGCAAATGTCCAACAGTTACAAGGTTCTTGCAAGCTATGTGGACAAAAGCGAGGGTTGAAGGGAGGATGGGCAAATTTACCACAGCATGGTGTTTCAGTGAGCCATTCAAGTGGGGGAGGAAATAGTAGTGGTAGGGAACAGTATAATTAGGGGGACAGATACTGTTCTCTGCACCCGTGAGCATGAGTTCCAAAAGCTGTGTTGCCTGCCCGGTGCCAGGGTTAAGGACATCTCCTAGGGGCTGGAGAGGAACTTGGAGTGGGAGGGGAGGGATCCAGTTGTCATCATCCACATTGGTACCAACAGCTTTGATAGAACTAGAAAGGAGGTTCTGCTGAAAGAATTTGAACAGTTAGGGGCTAAATTAAAAAGCAGAATCCCCAAGATAACAATCACGTGATTACTATCTGACCCACAGGCAAACTGGCATAGGGTAAATAATATCAAGGAGTTAAATGTGTGACTCGAAGATTGGTATGGGAGGAATGGGTTTCAGTTCATGTGGCACTGGCATCAGTACTGGGGTAGAAGGGAGCTGTTCTGTTGGGACCGGCTTTACTTGAACTGTGCTGGGACCAGCATCCTGGTAAATTGAATAACTAGGGCTGTAGAAAGGGCATTAAACTAAATAGAGGTGGGTGGGGAGGGTTCTTGAGAGGGGGTATATAGGCTTACAAAGCAAAAGGATATGGTAGCATTGCACGGCAGCTAATTAGGTAATGATACCCAGTGTGTGACAGAAAGGGACGGAACGTACAAACATAAAAAAACAGCAAATAGGTTCAAAGGGGGGGAAAATGGTAAAAGGACAAAATTAATGGCTCTTTACTGAAATGCACGTAGTATTTGGAACAAAATAAATGAATTAATGGCACAAATAGAGGTTAATGGATATGATCTCATAGTCATTATAGAGACATGGTTACAAGGAGACCAAAGCTGGGGACTAAACATTCAGGGTATGTGACTTTTCAAAAGGACAGGCAGGAAGGAAAGGATGGTGGGTAGCTTTGTTAGTATGACATGGAATAAGTATAATAGCAAGAAATGATCTTGGGTCGGAAGATATAGAATTTATATGGATGGAGGTCAGAAATAACAAGGGGAAGAAGACACATGTGGAATAGTCGAAGAAGAGTAGTCTATAGGCCCCCTAAGAATAGCTATACTGTAGGACAGAGAATAAATCAGGAGATAATGAGGGTGTGTAGGAAAGGCGTGTAAAAAAGGCAATATATTAATCATGGGTGACTTTAATCTTCATGTGCATTGGGATTGGCAGAGGTATTCACGAGCAAGAATACATAGATTGTATTCGGGACAGTTTCCTAGAACAATATGTTGCAGATCTAACCAGGCATTAGGCTATTTTGGATTTGGTAATGTGTAATGAGGCAAGTTTAATAAATGATCTCAGAGTAAATGATACCCCAGGAAACAGTGACCATAACATGATAGAATTTAGCATTCAGTTTGACAGTGAGAAACTTGGGTCAGAAACAAGTGTGTTAAACTTAAATAGGGGTAATTACAAAGGAATGAGGGCAGCGTTGGCTGGAGTGGACTGGGAAAGAAGTTTAGCTGAAAAGACAGTTGATGAACAATGGCAGACCTTTAAGAAAATAGTTCATTACTCACAACATAGATATATCCCAGTGAGAAAGAAGGATTCCATGAAGGGAGTAAACCAACCATGGTTAACCAAGGAAGCTAAGGATAGTATCAAATTGAAAGAAAAGAACATGCAATGTGGCAAAGATTAGTGGTAAGCCAGAAGATTAGGAAAGTTTTAAAAACCAACAAAAGATGACCAAAAAAAATAAGAGGGCAAAAATAAACCGAAGGTGAACTAGCAAGTAATATAAAAATGGACAGTAAGAACTTCTTTAAATGAAAAAAAAGAAAGAGGGAGGCCAAAGTGAACATAGGCCCCTTAGAGAATGAGGCTGGGGAAATAATAATGGGGAACCAGGAAATGGCAGAAGAATTGAATGAACGCTTTGCATCAGTCATCACAGTAGAAGATATTCCAAATCGCATTCCAAAATACAAAATAACCAAGAGGCAAAAGGGGAGGGGGAGGAAATAAATACAATAACTATCACTAGAGAAAAAGTACTAGGGAAACTAATGGGGCTAAAGGCCAATAAGTCCTTCGGACTTGATGGGTTGCATCCTAGGATATTAAAGGAAGTAGCTGCAGAGATAGTGGATGCACTGGTAGTAAGCTTCCAAGAATCCTTAGATTCTGGAAAAGTCCCAGAGGGTTGGAAAACTGCCAATGTAACACCCTTATTCAAGAAAAGAGGGAGACAAAAAAAGGTAACTATAGGTCAATTAGCTTAACATCTGTAATTGGGAAAATGTTGGAATCCATTATAAAGGATGTAATAGCAGAGCATTTAAAAATACAAAATTTAATCATGCAGAGTCAGTATGGCTTCATGAAGGAGAAATCATGCCTGACAAATTTATTAGAATCATTTGAGGAGGTAACAAGCAGGGTGGATAAGGGGGAACCAGTCGATGTAATATATTTGGATTTCGAAACGACGTTCGATAAGGTACCACACATAAGGCTACTTACTAAGAGCCCATGATGTTCAGGGTAGTACTTTAGCATGGATAGAGGGTTGGCTAACTAATAGAAAATAGAGTTAGGATAAGGGGGGCATTTTCAAAATGACAGCCTGTAACTAGTGGAATGCCACAGGGATCAGTGCTGGGGCCACAATTATTTTCAATATATATTAATGACTTGGATGAGGGAAATGAATGTACTGTCACCAAGTTTGTGGATGACACAAAAATAGGTGGGAAGGCAAGTGGTGAGGGTGACACAAAGACTCTACAGAGGGATATAGACACATTAAGTGAGTGGGCAAAAAACCTGGCAGGTGGAACATTGTGTGGGAAAGTGTGAGGTTACGCATTTTGGCAGGAAGAATAGAAGAACTGAATATTATTTAAGTGGAGAACGACTGCAAAAAGCTGCAGCACAGAGGAATTTGGGGGTCCTCGTGCTTGAATTACAAAAAGCTAACATACAGGTTCAGCAAATAATGGGGGCGGGGGGGGGGGGGGCGCAAATGGAATGTTAGCCTTTATTTCAAAGGGAATGGAGTATAAAAATGGGGAAGCCTTACTAGAACTATACAATGTATTAGTTAGACCACATCTAACATACAGTGAACAGTTTTGGTCCCCTTATCTAAGGAAGGATGTACTAGCATTGGAGGCAGTCTAAAGAAGATTCATTAGGTTGATCCCAGGTATGGAGGGATTTTTTTATGAGGAGTAGTTATGTAGGTTGGGCCTGTACTCATTGGAGTTTAGAAGAATGAGAGGCGACTTATCGAAACATATAAGATTCTTAGGGGGCTTGACAGGGTAAATGCTGAGAGGTTGTTTCCCCTTGTGGGAGAGTCTAGGATCAGAGGGCATAATCTCAGAGTAAGCAGTCGCCCATTTAAGACAGAGATGAGGAGGAATGAGGGTAGTTAATTTGTGGAACTCTTTACTGCAGAGGGCTGTAGAGGCTGGGTCATTAAGTATATTCAAGACTGAGAGGGACTGATTTTTAATCAGTAAGGGAATCAGGGGTAATGGAGAAAAGGCAGGAAAGTGGAGTTGAGGATTACCAGACCAGCCTTGATCCCACTGAATGGCAAAGCAGACTCGATAGGCCAAATGGCCTACATTTGCTCCTACGTCTTATTTCAATGTCAGCGAAGTCTAGTGGGGTGGAGGTGTTTATTGCAGAATGGCACGGTCACAAATCAGTCAATGTAAACTGGCTATCTGAGGTGCTAATAAATGTGATGTACGTTTCTAAAGAGGTCTGCAAGCCACAATGCGCAATATTTTAAGACTCCTTTTTCAGTTTTTTTTGTCATTGGGATTTCTTCTTTCTCTAACAGGACTTCCTTCTTGGGAGTCTTAAGGAGCGTTTTGGCAGTCCCATCTTTTTAAAATGTTCACAGTACTTGTGTAATGGGTAACCCCATAGGAACTTCTTGTCCTTGCACTTTATGTAGCCAGAGGAGATGTAACTGAAGGGTGTTGGGCAGGTCAGGTTGCACTGGAGGTAGTCTCTATTCATGCCTCACTGAGCATTCACATAGGCACAGGCATACCCAGCTGGTTTGCAAAGGGGTTCTGTGTATTTAGATGTCCCGAATAACCAGGCAGGCAATGACAGGACTGTGCCATCAACTGTGAGCATGCCTCCAGCTAATACATATCACTGAGCTGGCAGTAACAGCCCATTACGAACTCAGGTTGTCTGTCCTTCACGGCCAATCTGCTGCATGGGGAGGGTTCCCCTAAGTGGCAAATAGGGCCAAACTCCTCACAATTTCTTTTGCACTGACACCGCTAGCCTTTGGTCAAAGACTCAAGTTTCCTTAAATGGGATTTTGCTGGGGACGTCTGTTCCCCAAATAGCCTTTGGAAAGGGAAAAATGCTTAATGACATGATTTTGACCCCACATGCCACTTACCCATAAAACTGTTGCATCCTTCTAACGTTAGCCATCACCCACCTTTTATACACTGCTCTTCAAAAACACCTCATGTCTCATTGTTACCAATGCCAACCACCCCACCAACTCCGCTTTCTCCTGATCTCCCAATGCTAGGCCCAATATGGTTTGGAAGCTCACCTAGGTTATGTGAATGAAGCTGACCTCATTTGGGGGCTCATAACACAGCACCCGATCAATGGGCATTCAACAAAATCCAGGTTCCAGAGTCAAAGCACTTGGAGGTGAGTTACAGAGAGATCCGTTGCACAGTGCCTGTTCTCTGTTCTAATAATATATTCCTTAGTTCTGACCTCAGGAAAACTATCCTTAATGCACTTGTGTGGTGTTTCCATTTCCGGTCAGGTTTTGTTAGTCCTACTCTCAGTTTCTCCAGAGTCCTCCTCACAGACCTCCTGAGTTTCACAGAGTCCCAACTCAGCCAAAGCAGCAGTCAATCCATCCTGTCCCATAAGCCCCTCTATTACCTGGCACAGCCCAGCTTCTGCTACCCCTGGTTGCCTAAGGTTCCACTCAATGCCCTCAAATCCTCCCTGTAGCTGCTGCCCTCTCTCCACCTCACCATCAGAGGTACACATCGCCAATCTCAATACCAGCCCCTCAAGCTCATTCCTTCCACCTTCAGCAACCTCTTCAACACCCACGTTATTTTCCACTTGTGTCTGCTCCCCATCAGTGAAACACCCTGGGATGCTCTCGCCAATAGAGATGCCTTGCTCATACAAGTTAATGCTTTGCACTTGAACCTCAACCAGCCACAATATTGGAGGAGACTCTTTGTAATGGATGGAGGAAACTGGCAGTTTAAAAATGACACCGCATCTGCTGGTCAAATCAGTCACTAACCTAAAGTTTGATACATCCACTCAGAGCTATGCCACATACCTACTCCCAGCTCTAGGCACAGACTACCCATTGCAGGGACAAATGCACAAAAGTCTGTGAGCTCATGAGCCTTTCACTGAAGTCAGTGTTGTAAAGTTGCCAGCTTTAACAATCAATGAGAATTTGCCTGTTTAAATGAATCCTGGGACAGGATCTGCCTCTCACCAACCTATGAACCTGTTTCAAAAGAAAGGTTCTCAATTGATTTTTTTTAAGTTGGCAGCTCTGCTGAGACCAGCGGTCAGAGACTGTTGATGGGATGCCTGGAAAAGAACACATGCTTCTGTTAGCACTCACATCTGTCTCCAGGGATCTGAATGGACTCACAGCATGGACAGGTAACAGAGGGAACTTTAAACTATCAGAACAATTGGTCCCAGCAGCAATTCATCTTTTCAAAACAATCAAACAGAGCAAAGAATGAAAAGGTTGGGAACTCCGACTCCTAGTGCCCTCCAATTACCCACAAAGATTTGTCTAGATAGCCAAGAATGGAGATGATGGGACTATGGATCATTGTCCAATGCAGTCTCATTTCATCAACCACCCATTGTCGTATTCAAATATTCTATGTTTGATTATGTGAGTCTGTTACTATTGATGCGCACTGTGCTTAATTGGTTAAACTTGGGCATGGACTCAGAAAAGTAAGCAAAGCTGTAGAAAAAGCTGGAAGCCAGAGCTGCAGCATGGAGTAGACATGTTAAAGCACTGTGAATAAAATCTGTTACACATATAGAAACTAGAGTCATTTCTGCACTGCTCTGAAATATATAAAACATATAACACTCAAAGTTATGAAACTACTGTATCTCAAATTGTTAAGAGGATGTAAAGTTGCCTCCTTGAGCTCCTTAGAATCGAACCGATTCAATATCAAAAGGGATTAGATTACGCAAATTCTACTCTAATAATAACAACAGCCATAGGCCTTCCATTTCTGGAATAGTTAAGCAGTACTCAACACCACAGCTCAAACAATGCATTAATCTTATTAATCACTAATAAAACTCTGGGTAGTGAACTGGATGGTGCAGTGGGTTTACGTGCCAGCCTGTCATCTCTTCAACTGGCTGGTCAAATGAGCTAATATACCAGCCTGACACCTCTGTGCCCGGGCGGTGCAGTGGGTTTATATGCCAATTTGTCATTTCTGTGACTAGGTGATGCGTGGGTTAATGTACTAACCTGTCAGCTCTGCAACTGGCTGGTTAAGTGGGTTAACGTACCAGCCTGTCACCTCTGCAATTTGGGTTCAAATCCAAGCCAGACAGATGGAATGAATTTCCTTTCAGTCTGTTAGCTGCCTCTGTCCTACATCAAAGGAGTCTGGGTCATCTCAGTCAGGTTGTTACTGAGCGTGAGCCATATTTTAAAGCTGTTACCAACTGCCACCAAATTGGTGATATCGTTTTGAGGCTCATCAGATGCTAGATGCAGAAAATATGGAGAAAACACATTTGGGTTGCAGTAAATGGTGGTCTTTTAAATTGGGGCTAAGCTATATTATAGTAACAGAGCACAGGAAGCATAACTCCCTCATGTTACAGAGCTATCCCTGATGGAGGGTGGAATTTTCTGTGCCTATTGGCCGTGGACATATTTGGTGGGCATATATGGTGAGAAGGCCAAAAATCTGTTTCATGACATCGTGAAACCAGCTTGCAATCGTTCGCTCTGCCCATCAATGACGGGCCACGTGTCCTGCCGTCGGATATTGGGAAATTCATTGTAAGCTCATTATAAGTCCAGCTCACCGGAATCATCCCTCAACACTGGATCATTCGAGCACATAGGCATGATTACACACCAACGTGTTTCACAACTGTACATAAGTGACATGCACCCGGCGAGCTGCACTTCACTCAGGACTTCGAGGTCTGTTTGCCTACCTTGCTTCAGGCAGCATTTGCAGTGTCCAGAGCCAGGCTTCACAGACACCACATCACTTTTATGGGGAGGCTCACGGGCAGGTCTCTACTTACGAGACCAGATGTGAGGTGGGGGTGGTTTTTCAAAGGCTGCAAGGTTAGGGCTTGCTTGGGGAAGAGGGATAAGTGGCCTCAGGCAAGGGGAGAGGCTGCAGGGCTAGGGTGGTACTGGGAAAGAGGGGTATCCCAGGGCTTGTGTAGGGGGCACATGTTAATCTGTGCATGTGGCCTCAAGAGGGTGAGGGCAGTCTCCAGAAGAGATGAGGCCAGATGGAGATGTGAGGGTGTGTGTGAGAGAGTGAGTAGTGACGTCCCTTTGAGCTGACGGTGAGGTGCCAGTGAATGTGTGATGGCCTTGTGAGTGTGTGAGTTTAGCGTGATGAAATAGCTGCCTTACCCTGGCAGCACAGATGAGATCATTCACCCTCTTTCTGCACTGGATGGCAAATCTCTTCTGTGCAGCATTGGCACTGAACACCACTGCCACCGCCTTCCGAGCCAGGGTGGTGACACTGAAGGGCCTCCTACAACTTGAGAGGCAGGCTCCAATGGTGTCCAGAAAGCGTCCCAGGGATGCATCACTGAATCGGGGAGCTGCAGTCTTCTAGATTTTTGGGACCATGTCTTCTGTGCAGCAGTCCTGGGCTGGAAACACGGAAAGATGTGTGCGTGGCTGCACTTTAAATCTGGTGCCTGACAAGAGAAAGCAGCAAGGTGACGGCATGGCAGGTGAATCAGAGGCCGCTACCAGCGAAACAGCATGTTTCCTGGGAATGCATGATTAATGAGGCAGGATTAGGATGGTATGGGGTGAAAAACCACCATTGCGGCTGGCGGGGTAAACATCCTTTTTCCTGCCTGCTAACGCACTTAGTGCAAATCTGAGATGATTCCACCTAGAATGTTTAATGGTTACACTGGATGGGTGATTCCATGTTTTGGCATTTCTGCCAGGGTGTGTAGACTGGGAAGGTGTATCCCTTCATCTTAATGGAAAGAAAATTATGGCTGTGTGCTCACCGTTTCTCAGTGGGCTAAATGGGAATGCCGGATTGTTGAAATCATGCTGAAAATAGAAGAGTTTTCCATCGCATTGATAACCTTCCCTCACTGAGCAGAAATAGGTCACAAAAACAAAATCTGCCTACTACTCTTAGTTAACGCAGACTATGAATCATCCTTGAATGAGCTCCCATAGTTTAAAATATTTATATAAGCTAAGACTAGCAAGGCTTCCTTTAAATATACTCGGGCATTAGCATGGTATCCATTACCTGGCAATGCAACTAGTGAAAGCAAACTTCATTTAAAACTACCCAAGTTGGAATCATATTCTTCAGTAAGGACAGCATGAAGATAAGAATCACAGTGAATTTGTCTTTACAGCATAACAGAAGCAGGCCACATAAATATGCCACTCTGTTAAATAACTTACAACACAGTTGTTTGTTCCCCTACCTTGAGTTGCACATTTTTTTCACATGGTCTCACAAATTTCTTTGTCTCATCAGCTTCTCACTCTCTATTGCAATATACTTCCTTGTCTTACTCCATTCCTGCTTCTCATTCTATGTTTTTGTGTTTCATTCCCATCCTTCTCACTCATTTGGTCTTGGTCCTGCTTACTGACTTTGTGCCCTATGTTACCATTCTGTCTTTCACTCACTCTAATTATCATTCATTCTTTAGCATTATCAAAACAAAAGGGTTTTTTGAACAGAATCTGCCTGTCATACTCTCTCTATCCCCATTTCTTGTTCTCCCACTCTCTCTAAATGGAATGCCAGTACATTGTCAAATAACACTGATAATCTGGTGTAAACTATTTGTCTTGTACCTGAAAACAGGGAGTTGAACATAGAGACCAGTCATGCTTGCCTGGCTCCCTAATGGGCTCCTGCTTCACAGCAGATATCTACCTTGTCTCTTCATTTTCTCCTTTCAAACAACACTGGAGGGATTTCTCTCTTTGAGCAGTGAGCATGCAGTAGAGCTCACAGCATAGCAACACATCGTACACCAGAATAAGATTTCACTTGCCTCTTGAGAATTATCAAAAAAATTCTGACCAAACAAGAGCCATACCCACATTTACATACTAATAATATTCTGTCAGTAGTATGAAAATCACATTAGTTTGTGCAGCATATGGATAGCATGCAGAATTACCAGTTAATCAAAGGCATGCAACAAATCAGCAGCAGCTCCACTTATGCAAGATAGGATTAACCCTGAAAACACTGGAGCCCCACTCTCCTTTCGCAAGCTTTCAATGAACTTCATGGGAATGTTAGTCATGGGGAAACTTGAAATGGCTCCACTGTGTTTACTGAGTGTGAGTACTGAGCAGTGACATGACTGGTGTAGTCCTATATAGACCAATGCTCCCTCTGCTCTTCCCTGCCCCAACTCTTTAAAAGTAAAAGAGTTAGAGAAATATCTGGTTGGGAAATGGGATTGAAGCATCAGTAGATTTAAATGATCCAATATTCCATGGCATGGGATAACCCTGGATATGACAGAGCTTCTGGCAATGCAATGTGGTTATGCGATTGGATTGAAATACAGGTGCTTTCCCTGAATTCCTTTTGTCATCAGGCAGCATTTAGGTAGAACTTCCCTTGAAAAGACTGAAGAACAGCTCAGGCTAAAGAAGCCAGACAATTAACTCCCCACATCAGAATCAGAGATGTTAATTGGAACTGTGTAATTAGTAATCTGGTCCAATGCATTCAATGCAGCTGCCTATAGATGTGAGGTGTGTTAATCTCTGGTCAGTTACATTGTTAAGGTTTAATAATGTTATTGTTAAGGTTAAGGGAAACAGGTGATGGGTACTATGTGACTTTGAGCACATATAAATGGGGGATGGGGTGCATCATTACCCCTGGAAATTACATTTTGATTTAATTTTGTAAGCTTCCTTTCATGTTGTTGTTTTAGTTACAATGCCCTACCAGGCTATTACCCCCTCTGATTATTGATTTTTTTTCTAAAAAAGTGTATAAATGGGGGATAGATGGGACACTGGAAAGAGGAAGGAAGAAGAGCTGAGAGACTGGACCAGTCAATACAGCTCCACCAACTGACTTGGAACTGATTAACAAGGTGGTTTCTTCCCAGAAGACAAAAATTGTTATTTTAAACATTTATAAAAACACTGCTTTAGTCCCCAGATGGAATATTGTGTTCAATTCTGAGCAGCACAACTTAAAAGAGCCTTTAAAAGCGCGTAGAGGAAATGTATTAGTATGATTGCAGGGATGCGGGACTTCAGTTAAATGCAGGGAGAGACTCAAGGAACAAGGCCTCTTCTCCTTTGAGTAGAGAAGCTTAAGAGAAGATTTGACAAAGGTATTAAAAATCACTGAGGATTTTGAAAGCAAATAAGGAGAAACTGTCCTGTTTCCAGTGGCATAAGGGTCAGTAACCAGATGATATAGATTTAAGGTGATTGGCTAAAGAACCAGAGGCACTATGAGGAAAATATCATTCGTGTAAGGAGTTGTTATGACCTGGAATGCACTGCCAGAAAGGGTGGTGGAAACAGATTCAATAATAACGTTGAAACGAGAATTTGATAAATACTTAAAGTGGGAAAAATTACAAGGTCACGAAGTGGAGATAATTGGATAACTTGCTTAAAGAGGCAGTGGGCCTCCTTCAGTGCTGTATCATTCTATGATTTGTGCAAGAATGGAAAAAGATAGTTGGTCCATAGGGTGAGAGTAAAGCCAATCAATTCAAAGCCCAGTGTACAATTGTACTTTGTAAAGTGATTATTGATTAACAGCTAATATTAGGGTTTAAATTTGAGTTTGTAAAATGGGCAAGGCCATGATTCTCTGTAGCTTTCGTCTGGCAGGTAGCTTTGTCATCAGCAGCAACAGGTTTATATTTGGCTGCATGTGCTGTACTGGTTTGTATCTCAAGCTATCATCTGTTAGAACGCTATTCTTCTACCTACTGAAGACAAGGATATCACATAGCAGAAAATCAGAGGGCTCTTATAGGTTTACCCAACTATTCAGCATGTTAAGGAAAATTGTGCTCTAACTCAGTCTGATAACGAAGGTGATATAACAGAGTTCTTGACAATGATAGCCAGGAGAGTGAGATTCCACTGGCAATGTTACAATTGAGAGCCTTACTGGGATTTGGGAGAGTGGGGTGAGACAGAGTATTATATAATTGAGAGCCTTATAATGAGGATGGGATGTAACAGCGAGTGTGCTACAACTAAGAACCTTCCAATGATAGCGCAATGTGTCCAGAATGTGGTCAAAAAATTTCACGGGGTTAGTGCTGGCCACCAACCAACTCTTTCATGGTAGACTGGCAGAAACCTCAGACAAATGGAATAATGGCTGATAATGATAGGTTGCCACTGAAGTTCCAGTGGCAGACAAGGAAAAGCCCTGTCAAGTTCCAGGGGACTGTGTTGTACTTTGAGAGCATTATAATGGGAAGAGTCAATAACCGGAATTTATTATGGTAGGGTGTAATTTTAAATCACAAGAGGATGAAATTGTGACTATTATCTGTCAGGGGAGTATCAACTGTTGATGAGTTCCAGGTACTGTTTTCTGAAAATGATTTTTCAAGGACAGGAAGAAGATCACAAGCAGCTTTTGGATATGATGAATTGCATTGTCTGTCGCACATCGTTGTGCAAGGCAAAAGATCCAGAGTAGCTGTGTCACCCCTCGTTAGCAGGTATGTAATGCATCAGCATAAGATTCGTCAAATGAAGAGTTTTCTTTTGCCTGCTTCCCCCCCTGCGAGCATCTTTCGGATGAGACATTAAACTGAGACCACATCTGCTCTGTCAGGTGGATGTAAAAGATCCCATTGCATTATTTCCAAGAAGGACAGGGGAGCTCTCCCTGAAGTCCAGACAATACTTATCCCATTACAAACTTTACTAAATATAGATTACCTGGTCATTATCTCATTGCTGTTTGGGGGAGCTTGATGTGTGCAAATTGGCTGCTGTGATTCTCATATCATAACAGTGACACTTCAAAAATACTTTGAGATATCTGCAGGTTGTGAAAAGAGCTGTAAGCTGTAAGCTCCATCTATCCCTTATCAACCAGTGTCATAGAACTCTGTTTGGCTCAGGGCTGTGTGATCTTCCACTGTGGGAACTCTTAGGTTTTGTCATTAAATCGCTGCCAAATTCACATATTCCCTTGGCTTTAACAGGGTAGTGTTTGAAAGAGCGGGTGTGAGTTAACAGAAGAGAAACAGCCACAATGCAGGATAGGGTCATATTCTGAAGTACAGTGAAGGCATATTATAGCACAGAGTTCAGTGAGATTTACTCAACCTCTAAACAGTAGTAAAGCTTGGTCAGAATTTTATATCCCACAGGTGGGCATCCCGACATCATCACGCAAGTACGTGATATTATTTTAGGTGGGCACATGGAAAAGTTGGAAGCTGCCTGCCGACAATTAGGGCAATTAAGCCCATTAACGGTGCAATTGCCTCTGATTTTTCGTGGCCCATCCAACATTACAGTTGGAGGACGGGCAAATCAGCCAGGTGGCCTTTGTATTTTTCATCAAACCTCATCCAAGGGTGGGATGAAATTTCCGTTATGAAATAAAATAAAA
Source organism: Carcharodon carcharias (assembly GCF_017639515.1). Lineage (NCBI taxonomy): Eukaryota > Metazoa > Chordata > Chondrichthyes > Lamniformes > Lamnidae > Carcharodon > Carcharodon carcharias. Next base: position 112,371,640 of record NC_054473.1, read on the forward strand.
ATAAATATATGTGCATTTTCAGGTGATTGATTGTGATGCATGGGACATTTTTTTTGCAGCTTTTTAAACCTTTATTTCATCATTTGAATGTCTGCAGCTCCCTGAGGAGGGAGCTTTCTCGCAGCGCTCACCTGCGCCCATGAATGACAATGGTGATGTCATTGCGCGCCCTCTTCCCACCCTCACCCCGGCAGCGCTGAGCTTTCCAACGTGCGTTTCACACTGGCTAGCTGTTAATTGGCCAGCCAGCGTAAAATCGCGGACGGGGGCCGATCGCAGTCAGTGGACCGTTTCCCGGCCGCTCCCAGGCCCACCGATCGCGCGCACCCACCAAAGGTAAAATTCAGGCAGTGTGTGTCTGAAATAGATGTGTTTCAGTCTCCAGCATTAACATCCCTCATCTGACCAAGGCCCAGAACACTGTAAGCTTTAAGATTCCATTTCTGTTCCGATGAAAGAGAAAAAGTGTCCAGGGAGAGGTACAGCCCATTCTTACAACATTCAAAGTATGCTGATCCAGGATCAGTACTGACTATATCTATACAGGTGCTTGTGGTGGAGATTACTCTATTGTTCTGACTGTTGCAAGCTACACAGAAGTAAAACGATAATTCGGGAAATGTAGATAATAGCTGCTTTTGTTTACTGTCTCTGGACAATGCAATTTTAATTGGAAGCAGGACACTAAGTTATGTTTCTTATTTAGCTAATGATTTTACATTAAACCCACTAAGGCAAAATTGTGTGAAGAGGAATTTAAAGTTCAGTGACAAAAATGCAAGTGTGCTGGCTGATATTAATATTTGAACTCTTAGGGTGCAAAATTCAAATCCGTGGCAACACTGGGGGTGCCACCAAGAAGGTCGATCACCCTCCCTGAGTAAGGGCCGGCACCAACATGGTAAGGGTAAGGCACGGGTGTGCTGGAAGCTTCTGAACTTGGCCTATCATGACGTTACACAACCCGACTGGCTGGAACATACAAGTCCATTGGATGAATGTGCTTATCTCACACCAAAGATCATGAGTTCAGCTGTAAAAGGGAACCAGTCATGGCACGACCCAGCCTGCCAGTGAAGTAATTTTGAATAACTTCTGCTATTGCCATGTTTCTGGAAATACTCAGGAGTGTTTTTGAGGGTGTTGTGGCAAGTTCCTGGATTTGGCAGAGGATTTGGTGACCTATTCACAAAAAGGCTCCAACAGGCATGGGAGGGTGGGAGCTGCAATGTCAGTGCCTCTGGGTCTGCAGCATAACGGGGAGATAGAGCACAGGCTGCAGTGAGGGCAAGCTCTGTATGATACCATCTGCCAACTTGGAGCTGGGCTCCTCCATCTCCTAGATAGTGAAATCAGGCTTTGTGGTAGGCCTGTCAGTGCATCAAGCATCTTGGTCTACATGCCCGCCAGCCTTTTCCTGTATGCTGCAACATCAAAGTCCTCATCTGAGTCCTTTGAAGTAGAACTGGTCTGCAGCCTCACCCTCCGGTGAGATGGTAAACAAGCCATCATCTCCCCCTGGCCTGTTTGTAGCCCGCTTGTGTCCAGTGATTTACCACCCAAAGTGAAAAAACAGTAAAAACTGGGAAATAAATGTTTTTTGCTTCTGAGCATGTGCTGATCCCAACTGTATACTGGCCTTTAAGATTCGAGTAGTACCAGTATCTTAGCTGGTGGCTGTGAGCGTCAGATCAGTTCTGTGCAGCTTCTCTCCTCCTGGGCTGCTGTGGCTGGGCAGGCAGTAGTTCCTCGACATTTAGGACTGAAATGAGGAGGAATTTCTTCTCTCAAAGGATTGTGAATCTTTGGAATTCTCCATCCTAGAGAACTGTGGATACTTAACCGTTGAGTATAGTCAAAACAGAGATTGATGGATTTTTGTGTACTAATGGAATTAAGGGATATGGGGATAGTGAGGTAAGGTGGAGTTGAGGTAGGAGATCAGCAATGATCTTACTGACTGGCAGGGCAGGCTCGAAGGGCTGAATTGAGTTACCATAATAAACAGTCCCTGGGTGTGTTTAACAGAGACCACTAGAAACAAGACATCTAGAAACTTCCAAACATTTATTAACCATATACAACTATGTACAAGGATACATAAGCACGAGACTCCTTCCAGAACCATCTCCCTCTGAGTTCCGTGACACGTGATCTGATATCACTAATAATGTATGTTAGCTGTTAGCATAATAGCTATTAACCCATTGTACAACATTTTCCCCCTCAGTCATTCATTTTACTCATTGGCCTGAATTTATCCCTCGTTGGACGTGCATGATTGTCGGGCCCGGAAGTGGTCAGGAAACGGGCCCCCGACCGCGATTTCATGCTGGCTGGCCAATTAATGGCTGTAAAGCTCAGAGTTGCCGAGGTGGGGGTGGGAAGAGGGTGGGAGACTATGTCACTGTGGGCGCAGATGAGTGCTGTGAGACAGCACCCTGAAGGCAGACAACTGCCCCAGGGAGCTGCAGACATCCAAATAATAAAATGGAGCATAAAAAACTGCAAAAAAATATCCATGCAGCACAAACAAGCATACCTCATAAAAAATGCTGTCCCCAGATATTTCTTTTTATTTTATTTCCTGATGGAGATTTCACCCCACCCTTGGATGAGCTTCATGAAAAGTGTAAAGGCCGCCTAGCCGATTGGCCCATCCACCAACTGTAAGGTTGGATGGACCATGAAAAATTGTGTTCAACTATTCTTAAATATTTACACATCCTACATCCTCCGCTCCCCCCACCCCACCCCCTAAAGTCACCATCACCATCCCTGAGTCAGAGAGCAAGCCACTGCAGTGGTTTGACCCATCTGTTGGATCATGTTCTTGTTTCCTTCAGAGGAGGCCTAGGATCACAGTCTTCCTGTGAAAGGGCCTGTGAGCCATCAGGTAGGTTGGTCAGGCTGTCTTCTTATCTGTCTGGGTAGTCAACCCAGTCCTATAATGGTCATCTGCTGATGGATACCAGTGCAGGTCTGTTCCACCTGAGGACACCGTAGTCAGTGTGCATAAGGGTAGAGCGTGGGTGAATGGGCTGACATAAAACCTGGTCTTACCGGTTCTGATCTCCAACCAGACAGACACTCCTGGCTGGAGTGGTGGTAGATCCTGTCCTTTGTGGCGACGGTTGTATGTCACAGTCTGGTTTGCACAGTAGCAGGTCCTCGTTATTGTTTTTTCCAAAGCTTTTCTATCTCTGTCGCCTTGAGACACAGTCAAAGGGTATATGGGAACTCAGGAGCTGTGTGCATAATCTCCTGCCCATTAAGAATTCCAACGGAGCCAGGTCGTTCTGCAGTGGTATCGACTGGTAACTCAGTAAGGCTAGGTCGACGCAGTTATTTTTCTTCGACAAGGATTTGACAGTACAGATCCCTCTTTCAGCCTCTCCCTTACCCTGGGCAAGCTGATGCGGATGAAGCCATATGTCTCAGCGAGGTGTTTGAAGCAATCATTTGCAAACTGTGGGCTGTTGTCCGAGGTAGCTAAACTAGGGATGCGATGTGTGGCAAACATTCCCTTGAGCATGGCAATAACGGCCACCAAAGTGGGCCCTTGTAGCTGTTTGATCTTAATCCACCGGGAATAAGAACCCACGAGGATAGGAAGGTTTTATCCTCAAAGACAAAGAGGTCCACCCTGTGATGTTCCTATGGTCGGGATGGGAAGGAGGACGTCTTCAATGGCTTCTTGTAGTTTTGTACTACTTATGTCATCCATAGACAATTGGAAATCACGGCTTCAGTAGCTTTGGAGATACCTGGCCAGCAGACTGAATTGCAGGCTCTAGCCCCACATTTGGTGATACTCAGGTATCCCTGGTATAAGAGAATTTTTACATAGTAATGGAATTAAATAACCTAGCTGAGGACTCTGAGAATGATAATTCAGTCATTGTAACTCTTTCGAGTTAAAACCAATTAAACCAAATTCAGTCATTGTAGATGAACAAGTCATCCAAAAGACTAAAGTGATGATGCTGTTCAAAGTGTTGCTTCAGCAAAGAATTGCTAGGAACAAATGCAGGCCATTTGGTAACACAATATTCTGATATCAGTGCACACTCAGCATCAGTTTTCTGGGCCGCTCGAATTTCTTCTAGTCTTTGGGTGATTGCCAGGAGGGACTTGCTAGACAAGGAAATGTAGGAACCCACGTCCTCAGCAAAATGTACATCGTTCTGTGCAGGCTTCCCCACAGGAATACAGGATAATGCATCAGCTGTGGTTTGGTGTCTGCCCTAGACATATTCTGATTTGGCATCAAATCTCATGAGCTGTAATCAAAACCTTTGAATTCAAGGTGGCATCTTTGCTAGTTCTTTGGTGTTAAGCAGGATGACTAATGCTTATGATCAGTCTGGATACTGAATTTGAGTCCCAGGTTATAATCCAAAAACTTTTTGGAAGCCCATGTGGCCTCCAGGGCCTCCTATTCGATGGCCGCATACCACTATTCTGTTTCTGTCAGTGCCCTGGAAGCATAATATACCGGCCTGCGAGAGCTGTCTCACTGAATTTGAAACAATAGAGCCCCTAGGCCAATGGATGATGCGTCAGCCATTAGTGGGCAGGAACTTACCCAGCTTATTAACCTAGCACATGAAAAGTTGAAGCTTTGTAATGTTAAGGGGCACTGGGAAATCCTTGATGGCTGTGGTTTCAGGGGATCTGCTTGGATGCTAGATATGTGAACAATATGGCCTAAGGTGTGGAGAGTGGGTTTAGTAAGTGTTGTAGGACCGTCTGTACACTGACATCATGTTCCATAGTGGTGGCTCCATGAATAAGAATATCGCCCATATGGCAGATGACTCCATCCAACCATTCCAAAATGCTAGTCATGGTATGTAAAAAGATTTGCTGAGGCAATTCTGAAAAGTAGGCAATTGAAACAAAAACAGTTGAAGTGTGTGATAAATGTCATTAGCAACATGGACTCTTCATCTATTGAAAGCTGCCAAAAGCCGCTGTTGGCATCTACTTTAGTGAAAACTGAACTCCTCCCTTCACCAAATTCTCATTGACCGATGCTATGGGGCAAACCTCCCTTTCTACAGACTTGTTCAAAAATGCGAGGTCCACACAAATGCGAATTGGTCTGTTAGGCTTGGGTAGTGGCACCATGCCTGAGCACCAAGTGGCTTGTGTTACCGACGATATCATCCCCTGTGTAGCATGGAGTCAATCGCTTGCCGCACCTTTTTGAAGAGAGGGTGTGAGACCTTTCTTGGGATAAGCAAACACACTGGCTTGGCATTTGGCTTGAAGGTAATATGGTAAACTCCTTGGAGGGTCCCCAGACCTGTGAATAGTTGTGGAAATTCCCTCTTGAATTTATCCAGTTGGTCTTGCTTGTTCAGCTCTTCCACCTTGATAAATAAGTTTCGAATCTGAGCAGGCTCTCTGGCTCAGTAATGAGCACTCCTGATTTTGGATACATAAAGGATTTCTGTAATTTCTCTATCCTTATAACAAAGGGTGGCAGTCATCTGCCCTTGAACCTTCAGTGGAGTGACCCCTGGACCATGGGGTCGAACAGCAGTTGGTTTTGAGAAGATGGGCTTCAACCGTAGAAAGGATGGACACTCCTGCATCTGTGTCCAATTTAAACTGGTTTCGAGTCTAATGATTATGATATCCTTGGATTTAGCAACTTCACCCAAGAATGGCACTTCATGCTCTCCTGTATTTTTTATTTCCTGGATACTACTTGATCTGATTGGTCTCCTTTAAAATTTAGAGTAGGAAGCTCCCTGTTGCAGCATAACCCTTTAAAATGGCTCCGCCTCCTGCAGGAATGGCACCCTGCATCTATGGCAGGTCAGTCTTTGTGCTGATGGGGTTTCTTCGCCCCACAACAGAAGCAATGAATAATAGCACCGACTCCCCCCACCTCCTTTGTTCTCGGTCTGCTTTTTAGTGGGTGCATTGGTGCCTCCAATTGCTCACAATCTGGACTGACTCTGCTGTCTGACTTCACAAAGGTTCTCTATCAACGTGGACAAAAAAGTGGTTCTGTTTCCCTAGTTCAGCCCATCTGACTAATTGAACATCCTTGAATAAAGTTTCAATTACCTTCCAAACCTATGACCTTGACCACTTAGAAGGGCAAAATCAGCAGATAGATGGGAATACCACCACCTGGAAGGTCCCCTCCAAGTCACTCACCATCCTGATTAAGAAATATATCGCCGTTCCTTGACTGTTGCTGGATCAAAATCCTGGAACTCCCTCCCTGACAGCACTGTGGGTGTAGCTACACCATGTGGACTGCAGCAGTTCAAGAAGGCAGCTCTCCACCATCTTCTCAAGGACAATTAGGGACAGGCAATAAATGTCCTAGCCAGCAATCCCCACATCCATGAAAGAATTTTTAAAAATTAGCTCTTCTCTGGACTGCAAAAACTCAGGTAGGGCTTCGTCAAGGACGTCCACCACAATGTGGTCTCAGATGAGTTCATCCTGTGGAGCCCCATACTTACAACTGGCTGACAAACAATACAGGTTATTAATGAAAAAAAAATCAATATTTTCTCTGGATTCCTGCAAACGCCTGTTGAACCTCGCTTGGTTTATAATAATATTCCTTAGACTGAAATACAAATCCAAGGCCTTAATAACCTCCTTATAAGTTGCTGTGTCCTCATTAACACCCTATCCTCTCTAACACCCTGTCATCTGCACTGCTTCCAATGGAATAGAGGAGTGTGCTGACCTTTATCAGGTTTTATTAGGCTTCCACGCTAACTCTGAGGTGGTCCTATAGCTGCTGAATCTATGATGCCAGTTTTGCCAGTGTGCTGCTTGGCCTGGGCTTTCCATGCAGTTAAACCAGTCGGGTAGAGGTAGCACTTTTTCTATGATTGTCTCTTACTTTAACTAACTGCTTGGGACTCTGAAGTGATTTTTCTCATGATCCTTTGCCATAGCCATTCCCTCACTGCTTCAATTCGATTGCTTTCACGTTTCTGCCACTGGTAATTTCATCAGGGATCCTTGCTATTCGGAAGTTTACCACTGCAACCATGAAATATCATCATAAATGGTCCCAAGGTGTGTTTTTACAGATACTACTGGAAACAAGGCATCCAGGAATTTCCAAACATTTATTAAGGACATACAACTATGTACAGTGATCAATAAGCACCAGGCCCCTTCCAGAAGCATCTCTCTCAGTACTGATGTATGTTAGCTATTAGCATGTTGACCCTTTATCCTACACAAATGACCTACTCCTGCTCCTATTTCTCATGTTTTTATGTTAAACTGAACACCAGTAGTGCATCTTTCAAATATTTACCATTTAGCTCTGGACTGTCTATGTAGAAGTATTAATTATTCCAGTCATTGACATTTTCATTTAATTTATCAGCAAACAAACACTCAGCCGGATCACACTCTCTCCCATTGTATTCCAGCCCTTTGACCAATTTCAGACTTGGGAAAAGGTGACAATGCAAGATGATATGGGTTGGTAAGTATCCTGGCTTAACACAGCTCATGACACCGCTCCAGTCCATCACAGAGGTGGTCAATGACTGTATATTTAATGTTATGTCACTCCCATAAAGATTCCCAAATGCAACCAAACAAAATGCCATTTTCCTTTCTGTCAAGAACTCATTTCAGGAAAAAATAGCCAGAAGCAGGCTATTGGTGGACTGTAATTACTCAAGAGTCATTTAAATATATCAATAAATTGAATGCTGGTAATTGACCAATTCTTGGTTGACTTGGTGTTAAGTACCTTCAGTAGCTGCCTTCAGTGACTAATCATGGTCCACAATATTTTGAGACTTTTTGCAAGAACGTCAGAACACATGATAAAATCCAATGCTTATGTTTCCCGGAGATTCCAAAATTAATTGTACAGACTGCACAAAGTTCAAGGGAAGAATGCTAAATATAGAAAATATCTGTATTTAACCAGAGACACAGTGAAGAAGGCATGATCTTCTGAGGTATTAGATAATCAAATACTCCCTCTTCTATTAACAATCTAGTTCATTCTTTAATACTGACTTCTCCATGAGCAATCCTAAGCCCTGTTCTCAAAACTAGCCCTTGTTACACCAAAATATCTATTGAGGCCAGGTTAATTGAAAATTTCAGAACCAAGATTGATCAATTTCACTCAGCAAGAGTGGTAAGGGTTATGGAACCCAGGCAGGCACATGGACATAGATCAACCATGATCTAATGGAATGGCAGAACAAGCTTGAGGGGCTGAATGGCCAATTGCTGTTCTGATATTCCTAAGGGACATTTTCCTTAAGCAAAATACTCTGTCAGGGCAATCATTGGGCCCAGAAAATCCCCAACAGAGAAAAACTGCAGCTGTGAGCAGGGCCCATTGATCAATTCAAACATTTGTGTATTCAATAATTCTCAATGAGGAATAAAATATGTATAGTACTCTATTGAATAATCACAATGCTAGTGGAAACTAATACTTTCAACTTCTGTTTTTTAATTAAAAAATCATTGCTTGTTTCCATAGATGTTGGGTACTACGAGGCATGCTGAATGAAGTCATTACCAGTTGGGTCATTGCTTTCATCCCTCGGTCAGCTCGTTTCCACATGAACCTTATTCAGTGGAGCAGTTTTACTGTCACAGTGAAGGAACATGCATTATTCAGGCTGAGGAGTCAAATAATCTCCCGATGATTCAATTCCAGTACCAAAATGAGCCTATAAAATAGTGAAGTACTTATAATACTAATGCATGATATTGAAACCTTGGCGCATGAGAGGTCAAAGATAAATTATAAGCTTTCCATCATAAATGCCTGTGTCAAGTACTGCAGGTTGAAAGGAATGGCTGTTTCAGTAATGAGGAAGGTCAGAGGAGGACAGTGCAACAGTAGGAACAATCAACAAGACTGAAGAGACTGCAGTGGTTTGGATACTAGAATATGAAAGTAGTGAATGCAGAGAAAGAAATGGATGGAGTGAAGAAACCCTTGGACAAGAACAGAAAATTGACACTATATTCTTTGGCGAAATACATACTGGGCGAAAGCAAGGAATAATAAAATATTCAGTAAAGTGGAAAATATCTGACTAAATAAACATTGAACAATACAGCTGGCTTTGGTTCAACATTTGCTTGTCTGATAAACTCTCGTGATTTAGTAACCAGGACTTCACCAGCACTCTCAAGACGGGCTGGATGGCAGAATGCATCGGGGGGAAGCCAGACTTTGATGTCAAATTTTGAAAGGCAGGAATGGTTGCCTGCTGACCAGAGGGAGTCAGCCAGTTAAGATTATTAACTAGCCTATTAACAGTCACTTTACACCCCTTTGGGCGTTGTACCAGCATCAGAAAGGGTCCTCCGTTCAAATGGAGAGATTGCCAGGTACACATCAAGGCAGTCTCCCAGTGGCTTCCCATAGTGGGGTGGGTGAGGAGGGACTTTCCTTCCTTATGGCTCCATGGCCCTCCGAGGGGCCCTGCTGGGGCCTGCCTACCTGACCCCGAAAGCGTTTTTAAAAAAACATTCTCTCGTGGCCCTTCGAGAGTGGCTCAGCATGTAGGTCAGCTCCTTCTCCTGGCAGCCTCAGAAGTGGCCACCTCTGCTACCGAAGCTGTCAGTCAAGAGACAGATCAAGATTCTTAATGGGATAGCAGCCCCGGCAAAGGCTTCTTAATTGGCTGCTGCAGGTAAAATCCCCTCTGTATTCCTGTAGTTTGCCCGCATGGGCTCAGGGCTTACATTTGATCTGGGTGGCAGACCCACAGCATGCCCACAAAATTCTGGCCATTATTTCTTTCACTTGTCACCACTTTCTTTATAAAACTAAAGCTTGCTCTTCTCAGTGGGCCTACCTTTAATGACATCCCTTGCTTGGACTTTCTATATTTTAAGTGGGCACCATACATCTTGGCACACCTTAAAACTGAAAATGAAGCAAAGACTTCACCTCAGTCTCAGCAACTACTCAATCACACTATAAATTAGAATCAGTCTATGCAGAGGAAGATCATTCAGCCCATTGTGCTTGGACAGGCTCTTTGACAGAGCTATCCAATTAGCTATTTTGTTTTTGGTAACATGTGTTTACTGTTTACTAGTGTTCTCCCAGTGCAGTTAAATGTGATTATTAGTTTTGGTGTATGTGCATTAAGAGGGTGCTATCTTTCTACCCTTTAATATGTTGCAGAGAGAGCTTGGTGTACACCACATAGTTGCCTCAGGAAAAACTTGCATTTGTATACCACCTTTCACAGGACATCACAAAATGCTTTACAGCTGATGAAGTACTTTTGAAATCTAGCCACTGTTAAAATGTAGGAAACACAGTGGCCAAATTGTGCACAGCAAACTCCCACACACAGCAATGTGATAATAGACAGACGATTTGTTTTGTGATGTTGATTGAAGGATAAATATTGGCCAGATTAGTATAATACTCAAATAAAGGAGTAATTGTAAGCCCTGGTCAGCCTTAATATGTATGAGGCCACAGTTTTTGATTCAACATCTCTGCCTTTTTTTGGTGTGTACACAAAGTAGAAATGTTGAGAGGAAGCCTAAACTGTAACATTCAATTCCAGACTAGTCTGTTGTTAAGGAAAGTAGAAATGCTCATGGGGGTTGCTGATAGTACGACTAAAAGCACCATGTTGCTGCTGTGTAGGCTATGCCCTCATCACATCCCATCCCATACAGTATGTCAACCAGGAGTGTTTATTGCTGACTTGGGTGCTTAAAATGGGAAATTCTAGCTTCACAGGGTTACTATAGCTCACCTTGATGCACACAAAATATTCAGTCAAATAAATCTAAAGGTATAAAAGGAGACTATTGAAAAGTCCGGGAGATGAAGCACACCATTCATTTATGAATATGCGAATAACTCAATCAGCTGAAGAGCACCAACAAGCAACAGCACTTCAAATCTTCTCTTCTCGACTTGCTTTGCAGATGATTTGATCTAATCAATATGCAAAATCACTCCCCACACTAATAGGCAATAGTGTCCCAGTCTACTTCACTGATGTTTCCTGCTTTCAGATGGGGTAATAAAGTTTGACATATTTTACAATCAGTTATGCTATCGTTTGCGAGTGTCCTCATTTTTTTGTTTTGTGCTAATTTTCCTGCAGTGATACTTGATCACGATTAATTTCTAAACCTTGCAGATAATGTCAGAGGCCGTTCTGCCATAAAAAATAAAAAATGCAACTTTGCAGGCTGGGTTTAAAGTAGCCTGCTGAGGCACAACAGGGTGATTGTGGTTGTAGCTGCCCCAGTTTCCAAAATATCATTTCTTATGCATTAAAGCTTCAATACATCAAGAATAATAGATCCTCAGAAGCAATTGAAGGCTGTCATCTAATTGAGGATTTTGGACTGTCTTTAATTTCAACAATACATACAATTAGATGAGGTAGAGTCCAGATGAACATGAGATGTGGGCGTGGGGCAGTGGAAGAGAGGGGGTGAAACTGGTCTGCGCCACTTGCACAAATAGACACAAGGAGGGATTGTATCCTGCTTCATGCCATGCTCGATTCTCTATCCCATTGACTTCAGTGGATAGGAAATCAGGCGTGACAAAAAAGGAACTGGTGATTTGCTATGAACCTCATTTCCAGCTATAGGTACCAGCGCAAAGCAATTTCATCCCTGGGAGGTTTGGATGTTACATATATTGAGAATGGTTTCCTCGCAAAGAGCTAATCCTGTGGGTTCAAGAGACATTTCTAAACAAACCAAGTTCCCCTGATTGATCTGAACCCCTTGATTAGATTGCAGTCTTTTAATCCTCAAAGATTCATTATTCTTGATTGAAATGGCTAAAAACCTAATCAGTTAACACTAATATTGGAATATTAATCAATTTTATGAAAAGAAGACTTGAATTTATATAGCACCGTTCACAACCACCAGACTTCTCAAAGCACTTTACATCCAATAAAGTACCTTTGAACTATACTATTGTAATATAGGAAATTTGGCAGCCTATTTGCACACAGCAAGCTCTAACAAACAGCAGTATGATAATGACCAGGTAATCTGTTTTTTATGGTGTTGATTGAAGGATAAATATCGGCCAGGGCACCAGGGAGAACTCCTCTGCCCCCTCTTCGAAATAGTGCAATGGTACTTTTTATGTCCACCTAAGGTAGCAGACAAGGCCTCGGCTTCGTATCTCACTCAAAAGATGGCACCTCCCTCAGTACTGCACAAGAGTGTCAGTCTTGACCTTTGTTCTCAAGTCCCACGTTGGGACTTGAACCCATAACTTTCAGGCTCAGAGACAAGCATGCTCCTAACTTAGCCACAGCTGATATATTCCCAAGCTAAGAGACCTAATGCCCTACAATGAAGTTTCATCTTGTTGAAGCCAAAGAAAGTCACTTGCCAAAAGTTCCAAGGGATATTTATTCTTGTGACATTATGACTAGAGAAGTTGGAATTGTTTTCCTTTGAGTGGGTTCAGGGGAGATTGAATATCATGTAAAATCATGAAGGTGTTGATAGAGTAAAAAAGGAGAAACAGTTTCCATTAGCAGAAGGGTTGTTAACCAGAGGACACAGATTTAAGGTAGTTGATAATGGTTAGATGGGGAGAATTTTCTTTACATAGCCAGTTAATATGGCCTAGAATGCACTGTCTGAAAGGGTGGGGAATCAGCTAAATCCCTGAAGGCAAGAAAATTGCTTCTCCATTAGTTTGAGGATAACAAGGTGAACTGGTCATGTGAACAAAGCTGTGCTCCTTTGCAAAATTTTGGAATAACTCGTTAGCAAATTGCAGACCATTGTCCAACATTACAATATCTGGAAAGCTATGTGTTACATATATTCTCTTCAGTGAATGAATGACTGCATAGCATCACGGTGGAAACAATCTGTTTACTTCAATCCACCTTGAGTAGTAATCAATGACAATAAGGAATGTTTTTCCTTTAAAATCAAACAACTCCATTCCCAGGCACTCTCATGACCTTGATGGAAAAGTAGGTGGTGATAATGGTTCTTTTTGCTCTTGGCTTTTTACTGTACACATAAGAAAATTAGAAATAATTTCTCCCATAGAATGAGTAATGCCTCACCATTGGACTGATTTCTGGGCTCTTGCTTGATATTTTGCTGTCCCTAAGTGACTTTGGTGAAGTCTTTAAAGAATTGGCCGCTGCCAGGAATGCTGGTGATTCGACGATCCCTAGAGCAGATAAGCCCAGGGTCCTGGGCCAGGATTATTTAGGTAGGTCAGATAAAGGGGCGGGGGGAGGGGGGTTGCAGGGCAGGGGTGTAGGAGTGGGTTTAATAGAGGGAGTGGTTAGGAAGGAAGGGGATTTCAACCTAAGGTAGTGGCGGGGGGAGGCTGCCCAGGATTGGCAAAGGGAGCCCATGTAGAATGATCTCCTCCGTCCTTCCCGCGCTTTAAACATTTCAGTTTAAAAAAGCAAGCTTCCTGCTCCTCTCACCCTGCTGCGCATGCCGAATATTTTATGGTGTGAGCAGCATATTATCAGGGCCAACTGGCTTGATAACAACGCTGATTGACTCTTAATTATTTATTTAATTATGGCGGAGAGGGGTGGTGGGGGGGGGGGGGGGTGCTGCAGATTTTGGCACCTGCCCACCCACTGTATTATGGGGGTGAGCTCAGGGGTGAGCAGGAAGGTGGTGGGATGGGCACTCATCCCATTTTATCCACCCCCACCTGCAGGAAACACTTATCCGGAGGCATTCATCACCTTGCCACTGCGCTTGTTTTATTTCCTGCAATGTTTTTGCAGCAGCTAGTAAGTGTTCAGTAATTAGGAATGTATATGCTTCTGCCTCCTCAATGAAGTGTAAATCCTCTCGCTTGGTTCCTTCTGATAGTATCCGCGACAGTGTGTCTGCTGTCGTTTGATATGTCCCTTGAACATACTTTGTTATGGAGTCACATCTCATTAATCTTAATCTGAACTGCTGGGTTCTGGGCGGCTTCTTCACAATTTCTTTCATGTTCAGAAGAGTGACTAGCGTCTTATGGTCTGCTTCATTTTTGAATCGCAATCCCATCGTGGAGCTTGAGTTTTTTTTTTATATATGCCATGTTGCTGCAAACACTTCTTTCTCGATTATAGCATATCTTCTCTCTGTGTCTGAGGCTGACCTTGAGGTGTAGTAAACTGGTTTACATTTACCATCTCTCTGTACTTGAAATAAAAATGTCCCCAGATCTATTGGTGATGCATCTGCTGCTACTGTGGTCGGTATTTCTGTGTCGTAATATGCCAAAATTTCAAAGGAGATTAAATGCTGTTTAATCTTTTCAAAAGCATTTTACTGGTCCACGTTCCAGCACCACTTGTTAACTCTGACTCAACAGCTATCTCAAGGGGTCATTGACCTCTGCCAAATTTGGCAGGGACTTGCCCACTTGGTTAACCATCTTGAGGAATCTTTGAAGTTGAGTTATGTTCCTCAGTTGTGGGAATTCTCTGATTACTTTTATTTTTTGTGGATGAACTGTATTTACACGAGAAATTTGATCGTAGGTTTAGCAAACACACGTTTTGCATTCAATGTTGGGCATGCATCCTGTAAGACTCCCAGGTTCTAACTCCGCAGTCATGCTCTTCTCTCTTGGAGCCATGTACAAGTATGTCACCATATGGCATGTTACTCCTTCCTTGCCTTCTAGGCTTTGAGACATTATTCTCTGGAAAATTTCAGCAGCTAAAGTGTTTAATTCCTTCAATATCACACAGTATAAATCCAATTACACTTGCTCACAGTCTCATCGATGTATTCTTTCCATGAACCACTTCTGATTTGCACAAAAATGATTAAAAGGGTCAGGTCAGTACATTACTTTATGCAGTCGGAGCTATTGCTGACAAGGTGACAGGAAGGCAGGGAGTTGAGAATTCAACTTCTTATGAAGAAGTCCTGCAAGCACTTGATTCATATTTTAGCGTTCGCAGAAATGTAATTATAGAAATGGCAAAATTTAACAAGAGAAGACAAAGACCAGGCAAAAAAGCTAAAGCAAAAATTCAACAATGTTCCATACAGGCTGGCAGGGAACTGCAATTATGGAATCTTAAGAGAGGAATTGATTCAAGAGTGAATACTTGTTGCCGCCCTAAATGAAGCATTATCAGATCTCTTACAGACAACAGAGGATTTAACAGAAAATTTAACATTCAATAACTTCTGGAAAAGACCTGTATAATTAATTTATAATAAAAACAGAAAACATGGGAAAAACTCAGCAGATCTGACAGCATCTGTGGAGAGAGAAACAGAGTTAATGCTTAGAGTCCAATATCCTTCTTTGGAACTGAGATACTGGTCAAGGGAGAAAAAAAAATCAAGTCAGGATAGGAAGAAATAAGTTCAGTGAAGCAGGAGCAGGCTGGGACAATGAGTCTACCAGGACAGTCCTGTTTGTGGACTTTGGGAAGGAGATAGAAGTGGGCTGCATGGAGTTGGGGGCCTATAAATTTGGAAGCTGTGGAGGGAAGGTCTCCTGAGGAGATGCAGTCACTGACAGTCCTGGAAATGATAGCTTGATGTTCGGGGATGGGGTCATGGCCCAAAGTGAGGTAGGAAGAATTATCTGAGAATAAGTCCTAAGCCTGTACTTGGTAGAGGTTTGTACGCCAGAGAACAACAGGACCACCCTTGTCAACAGGTTTGATAACAAAGTGGGTTGAGGTCTGAGAGAAGGAAGTGCAGCAAGCTCAGGGGGAGACAGGTTGGAGTGGGTGAGAGGAACAGATAAATTAAGATGGCCGAGTACAGGTGGAGAGAGAGCATTGGAGACTTGTGAAAGAGTCCGTGGAGCAGGAGGAGGACTCTTGCCCAAAGAAGTGAGCATGGAAGCGAAGGTGATGGAAGAAGAGTTCAACATTGGGCCGAGCCCAAAATGAATTAAGGTGAAAGTGTAATGGGATAAAACTGAATCCTTTGCTGATCACAGATTGCTTGGCATCAGAGAGAGGAAGGTCAGAAGGCATAGTGAACACATGCTGAGAGATGGGATTAGAAGAAGGTATGGGTTCATGGGGAGGGGAAGGAGAGGATGGATAGGATGGGCATTTGTATCAATGAGTTTTTGCAGCTTATGTTCCTTAACATCTTACAGGAAAAGGAAAAAAATTCTTGTTAAGGCGTCAGATGAGATAAAGAATGAAATGGTACTGGGGACAAAGACAGCTTTGAGATAGGTTGGGACAGTGCTGGAGGGAGAGGTTGAGTGTGTTCTTATGATGGCGCATGGTACTTTGTGTGGATCTCAGGATGCAGTGAGAACAGCAATCTGAGGAACATTGTATGCCCCAGGGATACCTGTAATCCTGGGTGGATTTAAAACATAAGGGATGGTATTTCAATTGGAATCCACGTAGGGCAAGTCGGAGACAGAGACAGTCACTGAGGAGGGAAATATGGCTGTGAAAGCGAGTTTTGGTAAACACCTTGTCAAACACCAGGAGGGAAATGGAAAGCAATGAATGTGAACAGGGTGAAAGAGACAAACGGAAATCCTGTCAGAGAGAAGGCTTGAACTTCTTCAAGGTAGGCATCCCTGGAAGAGAAGTGGCAGTGAATTAAACACTAAAGTAAAAGCAAAATGCTGCAGATGATGGAAATCTGAAATAAAAGTGCTGGGAAAATCTCAGCAGGTCTGTCAGCATCCGTAAAGAGAGAAACAGAGTTAACAACCAATATGACTCTTCTTTGGAACTTTATATCTTGATTTCTTAAAGTGACTCGAGCATACACCAGTGATGAGAGGATAATGCCACCAGCTGAGGAACATAAATAAATTCAGTTAACTAAATAAATCTAGAATAAAAAACTCTTATCCTGGATGATGACCATGTAGCTGTTAGATTGCCATAAAAGCCCATCTGATTCACTAATGTACTTTAGTAAAGGGAATCTGCCATCTTCACCCGGTCTGGCCTACATATGTCTCCAGAATCATCACAATGTGATTGACTCTTAACTGCCTTCTGAAATAGGCAGGCCACTCAGTAGTCAAGACTCACCATCACCTTCTCAAGGGTAATTAGGGTAAATGCTGGCCTTGCCAATGATGCCCACAACCCGTGAATCAGGGGTGAATAAAAAAAATGATGTAACCAGAAACTCTGATTAAATCTTTGCTTTTTTATTTGCTGCAGAGAATTGGTGCATACCTTGAAACCAAGTATTCTTCTTTTTAAGATCAGACAAGGAATGAAGCCCACTCCTTCCACAAGGTATTTAAAATCCACTTTGCCACCAATACTGCCCTCTACCGCCTTCAACTATTTAAGCCCCTTGGGGGGAATTATCTGCAGATTCCCAGAAGTAATCAAACAGAAGTCTGGCAAGTATTTATCTCTACTATTCAATCCTGCCTGCCTGCTCTCTATAGAATCACAGCTTAGAATCTCCTCTTAGAAGCATTTGACCATTTCAGGCTTTACTTAGTCCCGTAGCTTTCATACCATTATCCCTTTTATTGCATTACATGTGCAGGGAGAATCTCCTGCAAGACTGCCATACACTATATTCCAAATAAACAGGTTGATTCTTATTACTTTTTGCTACATGTGAATCTGGATAAAAAGATTATATTGAACATTAATGATACCTTTCATAAAAGGAACCTTCTATGTCCAGCACATATGATTTTAAATTGAATAAAGACAGAGCACAGCAAAGGTGACCCCTGTTCTTTGAATTTGAATATAATTTATCAATTTGCTTCCAGTGAGCTCTCTGTAGTCTGAAAGCTAACTATTATCTGAAGAAAATCAAACCTGGTGACTGATAACTCACAGCGGGGCTACCAAATGCTTCTGTCTAATATATGGAATTAAATTAACATTTCGGCTTGGGTTAGCTTGCCAAAAAAATCTGGTTAGAATAAGCATACTGATGCATTCAACAAACCAACAGACATTTTTATAACCCTGTGCTGCTACCTCTGAACATTGCTTTCCACGAACGGATCTCATCACTAAACAAGTTCATCACTAAATTCAGTTAATTCAGTTGCATATCAGGAAGCAATAAAGACAGATTATCAAACTGGGAAAACTCTTCAATCCCAAATTTAGTGGATGCACATAAAAAGTATGAAACCATGCATAATTCGGCACCTTGCAACTGTATTCAACAGGTCAGGTTCTCAAGTGCTTTCACCAGCCATACTGACTTATTCAAAATGTAGTGCATAGGCTCCTCCAAATTTGGGAAAATATACCATCGAGGTAGAGCAGGTGGTGTTCTATGCTGTAGATAATCCGAGCTTCATCTGATCTGTAAGGACTTTGCACTGTCTTTGGTAACATTCTGATTATGTTCTGGATTATTAATCCAGAGGCTTTAAGTGACCTGGAGAGATGAGTTCAAATCCCACCACAGCAGCTGGTGAATTTAAACTCAGTTCATTCATGGCTTGACAAATCGCTCACTCCACCATTGCCATTAAATGTGCCAGGAGCAGCACTAGGTGCACCCAAAAAAGTGCAGTGTCCATCTAGTGAAGCTATAGCACAGGATTACATGCATGTTAAACAACAGGAGAAATTGAGGGGGGGGGGGGGGCGGGGAATTCCAAAGCTTAGGACCGAGGCTACTCAAGACATGGCCACCAATGGTGGGGTGATAAAAATTGAGGAGGTTCAATAGGCCAGAATTAGAGGTGTGCACGCTATCTTCGAGGGTTGTGGGGCTGGAGAAGATCAGAGATTGGGAGGGGTGTGGCCATGAGGGGTTTGAAAATATGGATGAGAATTCGAAAATCTAGACATTGCTTAATCAGTGCAGGTCAGCTAGAAGTGCCAAATCAATGTTCTATTTCCGCTTCCTCCTGAGGTCCCCTACCATCAGTGCCAGTTCTCAGCCAATTTTGTTTGCCCCATGTGATATCAAGAAACAGTTGAGCACAGCAAAGACTTTGGACCCTGAGAGCATTCCCATTATAATGCTGTGTGTCTCTAGTCAACCTGTTCTAGTACATCCGCAACACTGGCAACTACCTGACAAAGTGCAAAATTGCCCGGGTATGTCATGGCTGCAAAAAACACTGCAAAGCTGACCCCGTCAATTACTGCCCAATCAGTCTATTCCTTAATCATCAGAAAAGTGACGGATAGTAACATCGTCAGAGCTATTAAGCAACACTTACTCAGCAATAACTTGTTCACCAATGCTCAGTTTGGGTTTCACCAGGGCCACTCTATTCCAGACATTATTACAGCCTTGGCCCAAATACAGACAAAAGAGCCAAAGTTCAGAGGTGAGGTGGAGGGTGACTGCTCTCGACATCAAGACAACGTTCAACCGAGTACGGCATCAAGGACCCCTACTAAAATTGAAACCAATGGGAATCGGGGAAAATTCTTCAGTGGTTGGAGTCAAAGGAAAATGGTTGTGGGCATTGGAGTCAATCATTTCAGCCCCAGTTCATCACTGCAGGAGTTCATCAGGGTAGTGTCCTCGTCCCACCGTCTTCAGTTGCTTCATCAATGACCTTGTCTCTATCACAATGTTAGAAATGGGGATGTTGCTGATGATTACAGTGTTCAGTACCATTCACAATTCATCAGGTAATGAAGCAGAGCATGCCTTTCTGCAACAAAATCTGGACAACATTCAAGTATGGGCTAATATGTAGCAAATAACATTCATACCACACAAGTGCAAAACGCTGATCTCCAACAAGAGAGAGGCTAACCGCCTCCCTTTGACATTCAATGGCATTATCATTGCTGAATCTCCTACCATTAACATTCTGAGGTCACCATTGGCCAGAAACCTAACTGAGTGACCCATATAAATACTGTGACTTCAAGAGCAGGTCAGAGGCTGGGAATTCTGTGCTTTTTCTTCTTATCGTGTCCACAGACAGTCTATACATGGCCCAGCCAGAACTGGACACATTTTTGCACCTTGTTGTTGAATTCTGCAAAATCTGCAACAGTGCAGGGTTCCTCTAGCAAAAGGCTTTGTAGGAGATGTTGCATAGTCTGTGGCTCAGTTCCACATTCACAAGTTGTCGGGCTGGTTGTATATTTCCATTTGCTTAGTGACACCTTTGAACAATCTACACCAGTCCTAAATCTGTTAAGGCACTTCCAGGTTGCCCAGTTGCAATTAGCTCCTGGGGGATGGCTTTCGTCTGGAAGAATTTCCATCGCTGGGGGTTGTTCGAGACTGGCGAGCCAGTCTTTCCACAAGGCGATACGGGCTTCAGATGGGGTTGATTGTAATGGAACAACACTGTTCATGAAGCTTTCCCTTGACTTTAGGCGGCTGGGTGTAGGTGTATGACCATGTAGAGGGTGCCTCTCATCTGATGTTTGATGGAGTCGCTTTTTCTTGCTGACTCACTTCTTGACTCCCCAAAGCCTGTCTACCATGTACAAGGCACAAGTCAGGAGTGTGCTGAAATACTCTCCACTTGCTTGGATGAGAGCAGCTCCAATAACACTCAAGAAGCTTGACACCATCCAGGACAAAGCAGCTTGCCTGACTGGCAACCCATCCACCATCTTAAATATTCACTCTCTCCGCCATCAATACACCATGACTTCAGTGTGTACGATGTACAAGATGAACTGCAACAATTCACCAAGATTTCTTCAATTGCACCTCCCAAGCCTGTGAACTCTACTGCCTAAAAGGGTAATGGCAGCAGACACAAGGAAACGCCACCACCTGTACGTTCCCCTCCAACTGTCACATCATGCTGACTTGGAAATATATTCACTGTCACTGCGTCAAAATCCTGCAACTCCCTCCCTAACTACACTGTGGGTGTACCTACATCACATGGACTGCAGCAGTTCAAGAAGGCAGCTCACTACCACCTTCTGAAGCACAGTTAATAATGGACAATAAAGGTTCGTCTTGCCAACAACATCTGCATCGCCTATTGTTATGGCACCTTTGGAGCCTTCCACAGGCCAAGGGCAATCTAAATTATGAAAAACCAGTGGCAAAGCCAATAGAAAGGGTACAGATTCTTCATTTTGCCCGGTTTCTTTATTCCATCTCTTGCTTCAATTTAATTGATGGGGTCGAACAAGAAAGGAGAATTCTATCTCTAATGTGCCTTCCGCTTTTCCTCCTCCCTGCATCCCCATCATATTGAAATCACAATTCATCCTTCCAGCCTCTATACTCAGTCAATTCTTCCTTGGAATTAAACATTATGGTACTCCTTACACCCTCAGCCTTGATCTTCTTATTGTCATCAGCCTTTTCTAATCCAAGTTTCACAAAATCCTCATTTCTGCAAATTAATTTCCCCCCTTTGCTTAATCTCTTCTGCTCTTTTCAATCTTTTTTGCATTCTATCAAGTGGAATTCTATCCAAGGAAGTTTTCACCCTTCGCTAGATAGTTTCCCAGAGTTAAATAAAACAGTATAATTTTTAAAAAGTAAAAAAAAACCTTCTTTCATGATTAAGTGACCAATATCCAGAAAGGTTTGCATTTACTTGAGGATTGCATTGCTGATATATGACCCTACCAGGACAGTCTCTTATCAGACATTTTCTCTTTCTTTATTTCAAAGTTCCAGGGTTTGATGTCAACCCTTTCTTTAATCTTCCAATATCAGATATCTGGTATTAACAGATAACAGGACCAGAGTCATAAAGATGCAAGTAGTGCTATAGGAGGAATATCACAAAGGTAGAACAAGATGAACCATACTGAGGGGAAAAGAACTGAACAAAGGCCTTTCAGAAACATACACAAAGGGGACAGTTTTCCCAGGGAGTTGCGGGCATGTTTGAAGGCGGGGGGAAATCGCAGTAGAAGAGGCTGTGCTGATTCCTCAATGTGTTCCCACCTCCAAACGCTTTTCCCACAGGCAGTTCCAGTGTAACAACGGCAACCAACCCAACAGGTCATGGTCCTAGTAACAAACATTCAAACAAGAACTTTGAAGGCTGAAGTGGAGAAGAGTTCCATGAGAACAACATTTGAACATAGGTCAGTCAGTCCTAAGAGATAGGCAAGAAGCAAATTAAGACTCAGCAGCAACCAATTAGCAGCAATTTTCTGGTGCAAATGAGATTTTACTGGTGCCGCACCGGCTCCCGCTGTGTCTGCAACTCATCAGGTAACAGGAGGTGCATACAGAATGGAATGTCAGAGCATTGTGGCAAATGCATTAAATTTACTGCCTAAAGCTGCAAATAGACACGTCTGAGGTCCTCCAAGGCACAGGCTTGCAAATTCCTCACAACTGGTCTCTGGAGACTATGGGGAGGAATAGTGGTGAGGAGTGGCAGCTGGTGCCTCCAACTGTTTTATTCCTCCATTTTATCCAGCCCTCTCACGCCTCATGCACACCAGCAACACACTTGCATGCACAGTGACGGCTGCTGACCGTCTGGCCTTGCAGTCTCATGGGCTGGCTTGCCCTCCCATCTCCACAAATTGTTCGTCATCCCTAATTGGATGGCAGTCCCGGAAGAAGCCTCCTAATTGGGCGCCTCGCATAAAATTACCCCTGGAGCCACACTGCTACTACACATGGAGTTGTGGCCCGAAAATAGTCCTGACTACTGAAAATTTTCAAAGACAGGAAGATTCAGCCCACTTAAGTCCTATTAAAAAAAAGAGTGAACACAAAAGTTTATTTATTTGGAGGCTTTGTTATCTTATTCTCAGAGAAACATTAATTCAATGCCTTGAATCCCATATCTTTAGGTTATTGGGATCGGTTTTAAATTTAATGGCTCATTTTATTAATAGTGTTGTGGACTGGAGTCCAAGCAAGAAACAGCACAATTTTCCATTATACACTGGGCATGAAAACAATCTGTTTTCTATAACAGGTGGCTGATGCACACTGCTAGTTACTGTCCCCAGGCAGCAAGTAGAAAATCTACCCTAATATTCCAAAATTAATACCTGTAAGACTAGGGTATAAGCAGCATGAAAGCAAAATACCAATCATAAGCATCACTGGGCAGGGAGCATTTGAAAATTGAGTTAGCGGTTTAAGCTGTTGAACTTTCATTGAGAATTAATTCTGAAAATGAACACATTCTATTGGTACAGATGAGCTAGAAAGGCAGCAAACAGTCCATGAAAGGCCAAATGCAGCAAGTAAATGAGAAAATGATGGAAAATTGGAGTAAGAGGGATAAATACATTGTTGTTAATTCCAAGCTGGAAAATGGTTTCTTTCTCCAGTTTTAACAGAGATTGAAAGAACCTCATTCTGGGCAGGTTGAAGATTTCCATTTTGTTCAACATCAAGGCACTTCACAGTGATGGAAATTGTTCTTGTCCTGATGCAATACTGATTACTGCTGCATGAATAGGCTGTTTTTCAGGACTGACGTTAGTACTGACATTAAGTGCCTCTCTACAGCAGGAGCAGAAATCTACCAGTCAGAATCATGCACAATGCACAAAGTGCCAGAGCTCCCACAAACAGATCTCTGCCACATTTCTGATTCAGTTTACCAACCTGACACCTGGGCTCAGTTGGTAGCATTCTCTCGCTTCTCCGAAGGTTCTGGATTCAAGTCTCACACTCGGAGTTGAGCAGAGAATGAAGGCTAGTGCTCCAGTGAAGTACTGAAGGAGTACTGCACTGTCAGGGGTGCTATATTTTGGATGAGACATTAAATCGAAGCCCTGTTTGACCTCTCAGATGGACATAAAACATCCTATGGCACTATTTGCTGAAGTGTTATCTTTGGTGTTTTGGCCAATAGTTGTTTCTCAACCAACATCACTAAAAAAGTTTATTCAGTCATTACCAGATTGATGTTTGCAGGAACTTGCTGTGTGCAAATTGGCTGTTGCATTTCCTGCATTGCATTGACTACACTTCAAAAATATTTCATTGATTGTAAAGATCTTTGAGATGTCCTGAGGATGTGGAAGGTGCATTGTAAATGCAAGTTTTGGCTTTCTTTCTTTCTTTTTGACTAAGCATGGTAATCTGTCCAAATCTCTCTTTATGTGGTTCAGTGTTCAATTCTGTTTGATAATGCGCCCGTGAAGCTTCTTGGAATTGTTTACTATACTAAAGATGCTCTCTATATAAATTCAAGGTGTTGTTGTTGTTTATCTTTTTCTGGAGTGACAGGGTGTCGTACTATCAGGTAATAAGCTGTTTTTATTCTTTCATGGGATGTGGGTGTCGCTGGCAAGGCCAGCATTTGTTGCCCATCTTTACCTGCCCTTGGGAAGCTGGGGGTGAGCTGCTGCCTTGAACTGTTGCAGTCCATCTGGTGCAGTACACCCACAGTGCTGTTAGGAGCTCTGATATTTTGATCCAGCAACTGTGAAGATACAGCAATGTAGTTCCAATCAAGATGGTGAATGGCTTGGAGGGGAACCTGCAGGTGATGCTGTTTCCATCCATCTGCTGCTGTTGTCCTTCTAGGTGATAGCGGTCACGGGTTTGGAAGGTGTTGTTGAAGAAGCCCTGATGAACTGCTGCAGTGCAAGTCTACACTAGGAGGCAGGATTGTTTGTCCTGCAGTACTTTATCATAAATAACATTAAGTTTCAGATTTTCATGAGCATAGGCCCACCTGCGGAGGCTGCCTTTATGCAATAGGAATGAGGAAAAGAATCGAGAGTGAGTCCAAATTGCAACAACAGCAAACTCAATATAGCCAGCGCCTCAGAGTTATTTTTTCTGTCGGATTAACCAAAGTGGACATTGTACCTGGTATGTTGTAGCAGCAAGGGTGCACAAATGGAAAGCTCAAGAGAATTTATGGGACCAAGGAAACTCAAACTGTCATGTGAAGACCCCACAGTTGGTCTTTACTGACTGAAGCAAGGCTTCCAATCATTCCAGTAAAATACATGTTTCAGTTGAGTAACTTCAGTCACGTCCTCTGCCAATGCAAGCCTTTGTGTTTGGGGATAACAACACCCAATGGCAAACTTAGAGATTCAGGGAGATATCTCGCAGCATCCTGCTTCAGGAAACATTCCAACTAATAAAAGTGGAAACAGATACTTAAAATAAAAACTTAAATGCAGGTTTTCCTGGTCTAAAGCATACTGCCAAAGCAGCACATGGAACAACCAGGTCCACATGAGAGAAATTAATCTAAATGGTTGGCAATGACAAGTTAGAGAAACTTTCGGCTTAAGCTAATGATTGCAAATTTTGGATCAATGCTAGGCCAGTGAGGGGGCTGCCTGACTGTCGCAATTACATAACTAGTTTCTCATTGGCAGCAGACCCAAATGAGGAGCCCCAAAGTGAGTCTATTAAAATCGGCACTTGACCTGGACAGAATTAAATGCTGCAAAGTGAAACAGAGCATACTGCACATGACCTTGATCTCTCCTAGCTTGCTCACTGCCAGTTTCTTTCGATGTGCAAGAAAATTTGCTCCTCAAAAAAGTTTAACAGCTCGGAAATTCCACAGGGCTATTTCTGATCCCCTGCCTCAAATTCAGCCAGAGATGTGACAATGGCAGAAGCAACGGAAAGCAGACATCTATTCAATTCTGTCACTCTCCCATCAACGTTACAGCAGGAGGTTGGACCAATTTCAACTATGGAATTTCGCAGTCAATCACTCCCAAAGAATCTCAAACAATATTTAGGGAACCATTAACTGTTAGGAAATTAGTGGAACAATTATGTTCCAACAAATCTTGAATTGCCGGGCAAGGATTCATTTCCTTCTTTAAGAATGAGGAACACCTGAGAGAAGAGCAGTGCAGTTAGAAATATTGGTTGGTTGGAAATATCAATATCTATTCCTGCCCCGGCACTGATTCAGAGAGAGTCTCTGAGACAATACAATGTCAAAACAAGTCAAATTATTGCACTGTGCCGTGGGAGCAGAGTAAATATATTTTCCGTGGATTGATCAATTTTGATAAATTAATCCAATCTCCCTTGCCATAACTGCATGAGTGAGTTGTCAGACAATTTACACTAGCCAGCTTTCACTGCTCAAAATTTACATCCTGTATCATATTCCAATCCACAAAATCTTGCATTTATATGCAGTAGTTTTAATGCAGAAAAAAAATTCCAAGACCTAGAAGCATAAATCAGACACAAAAGAGATGCTGATTCAAAGGAGGGGATATGAGGGAGAGGTGATCAAGAGCTTGTGATCAGCTAGCTGGGTTTTAAGATGGGAACTAAAGGAGGACGGGGAGGTGGAGAGGCAAAGAGATTCAGGAAGGGGCCTAGAAGACAGGCTCGTCTGCAATTGATGAGCTGAAGCAAGGATGAACATTTCTACTAATCTCCAAGTCTAATTGTGAAATTCCCAAATAAAAGGAGCCTAAGACAATATTAGGAATGTTGATGTTAACTACAGCAAATTCTAATATTTCAGTATACCTCTCTGCCTCTTCATATCACTTTCCTACTTAAAATCTACTTCTTTAACCCGAGTTACTAGTCACTCCACTTAATGTCTCCCGTGTCAGTTCAATGTTAGTTTCTTGTCCTGATTAGAACTCCAAGTCATATTGATTGTTTTCCTCCACTGAAGGTATTATATGAATGCATGTTGTTGTTGTAATTCCAAGTTTGTAGTCACAAATGCTCCTCGTGAAAACTGTTTAAAGCAGTTGAGGCTGTCGTAACTTTCTAAGTACAACTGTAACACCTTGCTTTTACAGACAATAGAATACAATACACAGCCAAGTCATCTTGTTTTAATTTATAACACTTCTCCTTTGCCCAACAACCCAATGGATTTCCTGAATAAGATTGACATCGGGACCTATATTGCTCAGGTTTTTACTTTTTAAAAAAATCTTTTGAGAGAGTAAAATGGCCATGCTCATTGTGTAGGGCAGCACCAAAGTCAAAAACAGTAACAGAATGTGAGGTAAATCACGGTGTCCCATCTGAGGCTGCTTGCTAATACCAGAACGAAACACTGAGTCAGGCATCGTTACAAGGGGTCAAATTTTACCAAATTAGATCCATTCCAGGGCGGGGGGCTGTGTAGGGGGAGGTTGCTGTCTAGGAGAACCCATTTGGTTTATCGATTAGAATTGTCGTACCTGTTTAACTCAGCCAGTGTTAGCATTCCAGAGTGCAGGCATGATGACAAACCACACTCTGTCAAAGAAAGGATTTCTAGTTAAGGGGATCCCAGCAAAGTTGTTGAATTAAAGAGTGGTTCCTGAGGCTTCAGCAACCACAGGATTAGAAAGGAGGCTTGGGAAGTCTGCCTCCTAAGTCTCAGACTCTTCCCTGGCTGATGAAGTGAGCAGCAGGAGTGTGGTCCCTCAAACCTGGCGACAGTACAGCAAAGGGCACAATGGCAGCAGGAGAACAAGAAAGATGAGTAGCAACCCACTTTCGGGTACCAAACCCCGCCGTCTGACTACCCCAGCATTCTTCTGCACAGCAATCCCTATGTAACTTGAAGCCCCATTCACTTCTCTCTCCAGGCACCTCCTCACATCCTCATCAGAATAGCCAACACTGACACTCTTTCTTCTCTTATTGACACCTCACACCCATGCCTCACAATCACCCTCCACAAACATTCTCATTCCATTCTTTCCACACAATCCATTTCTCACACTCCTAACATGATGCTCTGTCTTCTTGCAGAAGAGAGCGTACAGCTCCAGGTCAAGGCAGAGAACTGGGGTTTGCTCTCCAATGATAGTCATCTTGACAGGCCCTTGGCAATTTATGCACAGCATTGTTCCCTCTATTTCTGTTTGCTGTGGACTGCGCGGTCAGTTCAAGGTTGGAGCACAGCTGTGCAAGCTTGCATTTTAAAGGAAATGTTGCTTATATGCAGCATGTTTGTTCCCTGCGTCATATGTTCACGATTGCTGCATGACTGTGCACCTAGACTGTTCAGAGGGTTTACTGGTTCACTGAGAAGAAGGTCTTGCTCCACAAGGCTGCAGATGACAGCAATGACCTGCTTGACACCTACAAAGTGTGACCAATGGCTCAGTGGGCAGCATTCCTGCCTCTGAGTCAGAAGGCTGTGGGTTCGAGTCCCACCCTAGACACTTGGGGACAAATCTTAGGTGGATAGTTTAGTGCAGTTCAGAGGGGGTGCTGCATTGTTGGAGATGCCCTTCAATTGAGATGCTGAACCAAAGCCCCTTCGACCTGTAAATGATCCTAAAGCACTATCTTGAAGAAGAGCAGGGGATACTCCCAGTGTCCTAGCCAATACTTATCCCTGAATTAGCACAAAGACATATTAGCTAGTCATTAGCTAATTGGGGTTTGTGGGAGCTTGCTGCCCACAAATTGGCTGCCACGTTTCCTACTTTACTACACTGCAAAAGTACTTCATTGGCTGTACAGTGCTTTGGGATAACCTGAGGTTACGCAAGCAGTCCAAGTCATCTTTAGGTTAGAAAAGGCCAATCACAAATCATTAAGTTGCTCTGTTGTACAGGAGGGTACAACACACAAGCTAACAGATTCCCTTATTTCATCCATAAAATATATTTTATAAAATATATTTTTTCTTCATGTAGCATGTAAAAAACAATTGGACACACTATGTTACATAGACAGAAAGTTGTTTACATGCTAATTTCCTTGAGCCATCCATTCTTGGGGCCTTTCCACATTATGAAGCCCTTTCTATTACAACATTTAGATTGCTTGTCAATGCCTGCTGCTCTGCTTTATTTCTGATTGTGTGAACAGATATGGAGAGATCACATGCCCTCTAATATTGTGGCTAAGAAGTGATCAATTGTGGAGACAAGCCACTGAATTGCTGAGTTTTCATCCAGGTCTCCACTGTCAGGATTGCGATCAATCTTTGATCAGGAATATCAATGAGGGCTGGAGCTTGAGCTAAGTGGGGCAGCCTTGCTGGACCCAGTCAGACAGACAACAGTGAGGGGCACGGGTGCTGGCAATCAGAAGGCTGTGGAGGAGGGGGTTCAAGTGGGGGTGGGGGACCTCAATTGGACACAAGGTGCCAGAACAGAAGGCTCCCAATGAGTCCGCAGCTTGCCACATAGCCACTGGGAAAATACCAACTGCAGCAGAAGCCTAGCAAAACTAGAATCAATGGGAATCAGGGAGAAAAC
Organism: Carcharodon carcharias; assembly: GCF_017639515.1. Classification (NCBI taxonomy): domain Eukaryota; kingdom Metazoa; phylum Chordata; class Chondrichthyes; order Lamniformes; family Lamnidae; genus Carcharodon; species Carcharodon carcharias. The sequence goes on from NC_054473.1 coordinate 112,400,664, forward strand.
TCTCCACTGGTTGGTGTCATACCTAGCACAAAGGAAGATGGTTTTGGTTGTTGGAGGTCAGTCAACTTAGTTCCAGGCCATCATTTAGGAATTCCTCAGGGTAGTATCCTTAGCCCAACCACCTTCAGCTGCTTTATCAGTGACCTTCCTTCCATATTGATGTTCCCCAATGATGGCACCATGTTCAGCACTATCTGTGACTCCTAAGATACTGAAGCAGACCATGTCCAAATGCAGCAAGACCTGGACAATATGCAGGCTTGGGCTGACAAGTGGCAAGTAACAATTGCACCACACAAGTGCCAGGCAATGACCACCTCCAACAAGAGAGAATCTAACTATTTCCCCTTAACATTCAATGGCATTACCATCGCTGAATCCCTCACTATCAACATCCTGGGGGTTACCATTGACCAGAAACTGAACTGGACTAACCATATAAAAACGGTGGCTACAAGACAGGTCAGAGGCTGGGAATCCTGTGGCAAGTAACTCACCTCCAGACTCTGTCCACCATCTACAAGGCACAAGTCAGGAGTGTGATGGAATACTCTCAATGGATGAGTGCAGCTCAACAACACTCAAGAATCTTGACACCATCCAGGACAAAGCAGCCCACTTGATTGGCAACCCATCCACATTCACTCCCTCCACCACTAAGGCATTGTGGCAGCAGTGTATACCATCTACAAGATGCATTGCAGGGACTCATCAAGGGTACTTAGACAGCACTGACCACTACCGTCTAGAAGGACAATGGCAGCAGGCACATGGGAACACCACCACCTGGAAGTTCTCCTCCAAACTACTCACCATCCTGACTTGGAAATATATCGCTGTTCATTCACTGAGTCAAAATCCTGGAACTCACTCCCTAACAGTACTGTGGGTATATCTCCATCACATGGACTGCAGCGGTTCAAGAAGACAGTTCACCATCACCTTCTCAAAGGCAATTAAGGATCAGGAAATGCTGGCCTGGATAGTGAGACCCACATCTCATGAATGAATAAAAAGGAGGCCCTCAACTGGCCATTAATTGGCCACTTAAGGGGCTAAACTGGCCCAAAGGTGGGCAGGGCACTCATCACCTATCTCATACTAGTAGGGTTGCCAACTATGATTAAATGTATTTCTGGAGGTTTCATCACATGACTTGCTGCCGTGCTTCAACACATCCATCTTTGTGGCACACTGCTTTCCTACTCCAACTGGAGAGCAAAAAAGACAAATTACCCAATTGGACGATGCTTGACTGTTGGCCAAACAAACTTTTCTCTCCCATTTTCAATATTTTTATATCTGGTAAAGAGAAATATCAAAAGAAAATGACAAAAAAACAATATTTTTTAATGTCCTGATGATACTTCTCCAGAGTTGTACACAGCAGTGTCTTGGAAGAATGATTTTCAATTTGTTGGCAATCCTACACACTGGTAAAATACTAGCAACAGCAGCTAGATTACAGGCAAGCAAACCACGCCATCCCACCCAATTTTACAAATCCCCCCTCCCCCCACCACCTGCCAGCATGTGACCATAGAAAGATTATAGCACAGAGAGAGGCCATTCAGCCCATCTTGTCTGTGCTGGCCAAAAAAGAAAAAAATAAGAAACTAGCCGCCCATTCTAATTCCATCTTCCTGGCCCGTAGCCTTGCAGGTTATAGCACTTCAGGTGCAGATCCAGGTACCAGTGAGGGTGGAAAGGGGCATAAAATTCCAGCCCATGGTCCAGGCTTTGCGGCAGTGAGACAACTCCTTTAGTGCAACTTTTTCCCTCACCCTTCAGCTCAAAACATTTTTGTGCTGTAAATTGCTGGAAGTATGAGCTTGTAGTGATTTAATAAAGGGCAGCTGGGAATCAGGCAGCTTAGTGAATTAGGGGACCAAAGGTCTGCATCCTTACCCAATGAGTTTTAAGGATGGAGAAGGAAACAGGAATGACAGAGAAGGTGTAAATTAAAGTCAAATTATAGGCAGAAGGTGAAAGATTGAATTAAAGGAGGAAAAAAAGTCAGCTTTTCAAAAAATTCTTACTTTACCATTTTAAATTTTACATTTTAAAAGCTTTTAAGAACTAATTGCATGACTGAGATCACAGTTTAAATGCTTCCATTTCTGGGCTGGAGATGTTGAGTAGCATTGTACAAGCATCAATCCATTCATTAAAAGATCATTATGCTGTTAAGTACCTGCCCTAACTCCCTGCACTGAATTTAACTTAAATTATATATTTCAGTAAGAAAACCCATACCATGGAGAGAATATCTATTCCATCGCTTGTAACTTCAATATTCATCTGCCACCTTTAGCCATGTTCCAAATGGTCAGAGTTCCCTGGGCTGCCTGTCAGTGAAATTCAATGATTTGCTCCGGTTCTCTTTATAAAATCAGCCCTCAGCTAGGTGCTGAATACAACGGTATACGCCATCAGGATAGAACTGACCATCTTACCGATGAAGATTTCAGCCCGCTCCATAGTAATAACACAGTTAAGCTGGAATCAAGAATGAAGACCTGATTGAAGCATAAGGCACATTACAGTGCTTTAGTCAGCTTCCTATTCCCAACTGCAACGTAAAACATGCTGGAACATTCATCTGAATCATTAGTAGATGGATAGAAGGAAAGCAAATGTGAGCCAACTGCGTCAGTTTAAGAACTGTCTTTGTACCACTTTCAATCTGCTGCAGCTCTCTGCGAATACAGGCTGTTTCTGTGCATTAATATCCTCATTTTACCAGCTGTCTTTACGATTGAGGAATTAGTTTCCTTTAGCTTTTTGTCAACTCACAGGCATGAAGATAGTGATTCTGTGGTGTAGGTCTCTGTTACGATGATGTTACATGACTGATAAACCAGAGAATCTGAGTTCCAGTCCCATCATAGCAGCTTCAGAATCTTTTTCTAAAAAAATTACGATCAATATATAGTGACCATGAAACTTGTCAGAATGTCTTAAAATCACACTGGTTCACCAATGTCCTGTAGAGAAATAAATAAAGTCCTTATCCGGTCTGGCCATCCCAGTAATATTCGTGGCACACAAGTGCCAGGCAATGAGCATCACTAACGAGAGAGAATCTAACCATCTCCCCTTGACATTCAACGGCATTATCAGCATCGAATCTCCCACTATCAACATCCTGGGAGTTATCATTGACCAGAAATTTAACTGGACCAACCATGAAGACAAGAGCAAATCAGAGGCTGGACACTCTGCAGCAAGTAACTCACCTCATCACCCCACAAAGCCGGTCCACCATCTACAAGGCACATGTCACGAGAGTGATGGAATATTTTTCAATTGCCTGGATAAGTGCAGCTTCAACAACACTCAAGAATCTCAACACAATCCGGGACAACGCAGTCAACTTGTTCAGCACCACATCCACTGCCTTAAAAATTCATTCCCTCCTTGACCAATGCACAGTAACAGCAGTGTGTACTATCTAAAAGATGCACTGCAGAAATTAATCAAGGCTCTTTTGTCAGCACCTTCCAAACCCACAACCTCTACCACATAGAAGGACAAGGGCAGCAGAAGCAATGGAACACCACCACCTGGAAGTTGCCCTCCAAACCACTCACCATCATGACTTGAACTATATTGCTGTTTATTCACTGCTGTTGGATTAAAAATCCTGAAAACTCACTTTCTAACAGTACATACACTAGATGGACTGCAGCAGTTCAAGATGGCGGCTCACCACCATCTTCTCAAGAGCAATTAGGGATGAGCAACAAATGATGGCTTTGGCAGTGGCACTCACTTCCCAGTAGACAGGAATGAACATTTTCTTCATGGTTCTTTCTTGCTATTGCCTGATGTAGGGAATTCAACGGTGTAGCAGCTGTGATAATACTGCAATGGAGGGAGTGGGGGGGGAAGTTGCGTGATGAATTGCAAGAACATTTAACCTGTTTTTAATTGGCATGATTATAACTATTAAGAATACATACAAACTACTTCAAAATACTATAACTTGGAAAGAGTTAAACCTGTGAAAATGAAAATGCTTCAAAGCAAAAGCTGTGGAGTGTGATATTGAATGGCCAGCCAAATGGCTCTAATGGCACAACTGGCAGTGGGTGGGATGTCAAGTGCAGTTTCCTAATATCTCAAAAATACCCTGTCTGAGGATGTAACCTCTTTTCTCACCTCCACCATTGTCATGGTGATAAACTTACTTAGGAGGCAGCAAGTGTACATCATTGGAGAATTGGAAAGATAGAATTTGTCTACCTGCAGGATACAGTCCCCACGTGATTGTAAGGAAACACCAGTCATTTTGGATTTTTATTAATTATATTTGCATTTATATAACATTTCACATTGAAATGTCTCAAAGCACTTTAGATAACAAAATACTTTCTTTTTGAAGTGCAAGTATGCTGTCATGTCGGGAAACTGGCAACCGTTTGTGTCTCATGATTAACAATGAGGTGAATCAGTCAGTTTGTTGTGATATTGATGGAAGGAAAATGCTGAAAAGAGAAGCCTGTTCTCCTTTGAAAAGGGCCTTGGGATCTTTATCATTCACCGGCCACACTAACATGCAGAAAAGAGCCTTAGCTTAATGTTTCATCTGAAGACTAGCATGTCCAATGATACGTTATGAGGTCATGCTGTGAGACTTAACATAAGAACATAAGAACTAGGTGCAGGAGTAGGCAATTCAGCCCCTCGAGCCTGCCCCACCATTCATTACGATCATGGCTGATCTCATTTTGGCCTCAACTCCAATTTCCTGCCCTCTCACCATAACCTTTCATAACCCCTCCCACTTTATTTTCTAGCCCAGAGTGGACACTATTACCAACACAACTAAGCTGATGCACAAATTATTTGGACGGCTTATTTAGAGTAAGGTATACCTCATTTATATTGTGGCTGCCTGTATGTTGAACCCATCCCGTGTATAACACTGTGGGATGGATTTGGGCAGCAGTAGCAACTGCAGATCACAACCACTGCAGCAACTCAAAGGTCACGCCAGACATCGGCAATATTAAACTGGTTTCTTGACACAACATATGGAAGTTTGAGCGTTCAACCCCACGCCACCCCCCCCCCCCCCCCCCCCCGCCGACCCCACATAGAACAAAAAGGTAGTTCTAACAGGCAGAGCAGCCACAGTGGCCCAAGGACCACGTTTTCTCTTTTTCTCTTCAATAAGTCATCCTGCCTCATTTATATTTCAACATCACCACCGTTAGTTATATTACTGGCAGTGAAACAATTGTTGCTTCAAACTGCCACTGTTTGGAATCTATTTCAGCACAATCTGTGCATCAGGTTTTCAGGAGAACACGTGTTGTCATGACCATGCATCATGACACATCACCAGGCCACCTCCTGTGCCTTTGCTGTATTACCTAGTGCTAAATTTCACCCCCGCCCCCACCCTACCCCCAGCGAGAGAGGCACACAACGAAAGCAAGGGGGTAAGTAAATAGTAGCATATAAACAAGAGTTATAATCCTTCTCTCTGCATCAGCCGCCAGCTGTCCGGGAGAAACACAAATCCCTTTACTTCATCACACTGTTAATTGTGTGTGCAGATGGGGATCTCTGGAGGAGCTAATCAAGAGGATCACAGACCCCCAAATTCCCTTTTCCCTTGAATGAATTCTTCAGCCCCCATTTTACATCTCACTAAGCAAAATATGTCTATTCTGTTAAAAGAATGTATAACTTCATCTTTTTTCTCAGCACAAGCAATGTTCTGCAGAAGTACCAAGGAACAACAGATTTTACAATCGAATTACAACACAATTAAAATTAAATAAAGAATCCAATAACACTTGCAGCGCAGGATGAGGCTATTTGGCCCACTGTGTCTGTGCCAGCCGATAAAGAACTATCCAGCCTAATCCCACTTTCCAGCTGTAATCCTGTCGGTTACATCGCCTCAAGTGCATATCCAAGTATTTTTTTCTTAAATATGATTACAGTTTCTGCCTCTGGCACCCTTTAGGATAGTGAGTTCCACATCCCCACCACACTCTGGGTGGAAAAAAGTTAACACCTCCCCCCCACCCCCCACCCCCCCACCCCACCAACTTCCCCCTCCAATCCTTCCACCAATTACTTTAAATCTCTGGCCCCTCGTTATTGATCTCTTTGCTAAGGGAAATAGCGCCTTCCTACTCATTCTTCCAGGCCCCCCATAATTGTATACCCATCACTTAAATCTCCCCTCAGCCTCGTCTGTTCCAAAGAAAACAACCAGAGCCTATCCAAGTTTTGGTAGCCACTGGCAATCAAATCAGATGCACTCTCAACATTACATGCGGGCTCAAGGGACAAGGGTGGGTTTCTTCCTTCTTCCTGTTCCTCACCCTCATAACTCTGCACACCAACCGCACCCCCCCACAACTAAGACAATGGAAATCATAGCTGCCATGTTCTGTGGGCCGCATATTTTCCTGCATTTTCTCAACAGCTGTTCTCTACTTTTTCCCCATATCTACAAATGAAAATGCTTGAGACAAAGTAAGGATATGTGGCTGCTATCCTGATAAATGGTAAAATTCAATCATTACACCTGGTTGAGATTGTGTATTAATGTGCCACTTCCACTATGGGTTCCATTCACTGAGGGTTGCTGATGTGATACCTAGTTGCAGCCACATAATAAGTGCAGATATCCTTCACATTCTGTTAAATGTACATCCTCCAATTCCAAAGTTTTAAAATCACTATGACCTGTTAGCGGGTCACTTCACTTGTCATCAATCTTTCCCGCTCGTATCAATTAGTACCCAGCAGGATCAGAGGAAAAAAATAATCTCAGGAATTTCAGCCATTGAGGTGATTCCTTTAACAAAAAAAAACATGCCACCAGAATGTAACTTTTTAGCCCAGGGGGATAACATTTCAGCTGTTCATAGGAAATAGTATGTGCTTTTCCTAGGGGGAGTGTTGGTGCTCCACATTTTTATCATTCACTATCCCAAAGGAAACGAGTGTGTTCAACAAGAGCCTGCATTCACACAGTGGGTGGGATTCTCCTGCCCTGCCAGCAGCAGGCTTCGTCGCGGCCCAGGCCGGGCTGAGATGGGGAAATTTGGAGGGAGGCCAGGCCGCTCTCCACCCAGAAGGAAGAAACAGTTTGGACCAGTATTCTTATTTCCCAGTTTTTACTTTTTTTTTCTCATTCTGGGCAAATTTTGCCATACGATGCGGGCCACCGGTGGGGCCAGGAAATCCCAGCCAATGTCTCTAATGCGCAAAAGTACAGCAAAGTGCTTCAGAAATAGGCAGAAAGAAAACAGATGAGTCAGAAAAGGATAGATGGGTGACAGATACTTTAGTGGAAGGGATGGGTTTCGACAATGTTTTTAAGGGAGGGAGAGGTGGAGATGGACAAAGTTTTCTTTAATGTGGGAATTCCAAAGAGTAAGAACCAGGCAGCTGAAGGTTCTGTCACCAATCCTGAGGTGAAGATAGAGTTGCCAGTGGTGACTGAATGTATTCCTGGAGGTTTCATCACATGACTTGTCCCCATGCTCCAGCTATTAGTCACTCAACACACCCATCCTTGTGACACACTACCTTCCTACACCAATTGGAAAGCAAAAAGACTCATTACCCAATTGGACGATGCTTGACTGTCAGCCAAACAGTCTTTCTCCCCCCCCCATTTTCAATATTTTTATATCTGGTAAAAAGAAATGTTCAAAGAAAATTAAAAAGAAAATAACTTTTTTAACATCCCAATGATTTTTCTCCAGGGTTGCACACAACAATGTCCTGGAGATTGACCTTCAATTCCTGGAGACTCCAGGCCAATCCTGGAGGGTTGGCAACTCTAAGGTGAAGGGAAGGGGAATGCAAATTGGCCAGAATTAGAGGAATATAGTGTTTGTAAGGCTGGAGAAAATGACAAAGAGAGGGCGGGATGGGGCCATGAAGGATTTAAAGGTGAGAACATTGATTTTAAGTTTAAAATGAAGTTGGGAGCCACTTTTGGCCAATAAGGGCAAGGTTTATGGGCAACTGGGTCTTCAGTGAAGCAGGTGCACAACCGTTAATTAGTTGCCTTTAGTAAAGTTACCTTGTTAAATACTTGTTTGCTATACTTTAAAGACCCCCGAGCTCTTCTGAATTTTCTGACCAGTAGATAAATTTCCATCCACCCAGGATAAATCTGCTAAGCTAACAGAAGTTAAAGGGTTGAATATTAACAATAGAAACAATTTTCTTCACCATTTCAGGAAGGGAAACCAATAATGCTACCTTGTGCCTTGAATGCATTATTCAATCTTTTGAATCAATTCTGTTTTACATATGTTTCTTCTTGTGATTAACTTGCTCTTTAATATGTAACAAAATGGTCATGTTTGCCTGACCCTTCATAGGAAGAGTTATCCATAACTGATATTGTGCATCTCTAGCTAACAGTTCAAAGAGGCAGATGCTTCACCAAAAGTTGCCATCTCATTTCTCTACTCAACTGCATTCAGCACATAGTCTGGTGGTGGGGTCGAAAGGGAAAGGACAGGCAAGTAAAGCTTTAAAATAAGGTTATAGAAAGACTAACCTTGATTGCATACCAGAAGAACTGTATACAGATTTGTGTATTTTTCAAAATGCAGATATGCGTTCCCAACTTCCAGCTGTCACGTAGCAGTGTGTAAGAGTCCTTGGTTTCTGACTGCCAGAATACCTCAGCAACTCATTAAAACGCTGCAATAAAAATAGAAAACGCTGAGTTCCCATCTGGTTCCATTCAAAACCTTCCTATTTCTTTCCCTTCAGATGCGGACTGACTTGCTGTGCATTTTCTGTTTTTGTTTCAGTTCCCCAACTTTCATGGTCTGCACCTTTATTTCTATAAGGGAGGGAATGTTTTGAGCAACTCAAATTATGCAATACCGTTTCTGCTCCAACACACCAAAGGCTTTGTGTGACACTGACCTAACATTCAACTGAAGGAAACCATTGCAGTAGGGGTTAGCTGAGCCCATTCATTCATTCAACTCCTGACACATTTTAAAAAAAAATATTTCATGGGGTATGGGCATCACTGGTATTTATTGCCCTTGAACTGAGTGACTTACTGGGCCATTTCTAAGGGCAGTTAAGAGTCAACCACATTGCTGTGGGTCTGGACTCACATGTGGGCCAGACCAGGTAAAGATGACAGATTACCTTCCCTAAAGGATATTAGTGAACAGGAGGGATTTTTATGACAATCGGTGATAGTTTCACAGAGCAGGATTTTTACCTCATTGGATGGGCACAGTGGGCTGGGTCTGGGAGCAACCACAAAGCCAAATGCTGCCCATGATCGGGTCCCGACTGTGATTTCATACCAGCTGGCCAGTTAACAGCTAGCCAGTGTGAAATGCGCACTGATAACCTCAGCGCTGCCTGGGCGGGGGCGAGAGAAACATGAGTGCTGAGGTGTGCACATGCACGTGTGTGCACTCAGTGAAAGCTCTCTGAAGGCACGGAGCTGCCTCAGGGAGCTGAAGATTTTTAACATTAAAGATAAAGATTTCAAAAATAAGGAAAACATGTGACTCTGTCACATGAGCAGGGACATGTTAAAAATGATTTTTACATTTTTTTGTTGTTTTTTAATCACTGTTCGAAACCTCATCCGGCCTGTGGATGAGGTTTTGCAAAAATTGCAAAGGCTGATTGGCCTATTCGCTCACCCGCCAACCGTAAGGTTGGGTGGGCAGGGAAAATTTCATTTAATTAACAGGCTTAACAGCCCTCTTAATTGTTGGCGGGCACGCTGCCAACTCCCGTGCGTGCTCTGAAATATTGTGCGAGTGCACAATGAAGTCGGGACACTCGCCTGATGACATCGCGCACTATTTCACGCATGTGAGTGTCGGGGGCGTGTCTGCACGCTGAGCTGAAAATCCTGCCCATGGTCACGATTACTGAGAGTAACTTTTCACTTCCAGATTTTATTCATGGGGCAGAATTTTGCCGTTGGCGAGCGGGGGGCAGGACCCACTCGCTGACTTGTAAAATGACGCAGGATGACGTCGAGCAAAACCCCCAACATCATCCCAGCCCACTTACATTTTCAGGAAGGAGGGGGCGTAGCAAAATCAGCTGTCCACCCACTGACCTGTCAATGGCCAATTGAGGCCATTGACAGGATAATTAAAACAATTAAAGGACCTGCCCGTCCAATCTTAAGGTTGGTGGGAAGGCCAGGAGCCCCGGCGGCAAATAGATAAAACATGAAACCTCATCCACCGGTGGGATGAGGTTTCATGTAGGGTTTAAAAATATTTAATAAACTTATTACGTAAATTATGAACATGTTAGGGAATTTTTTTTTTCTATTTTTCATATTTTTCAAAGTGGAAGCGATCTCCTTGAGGCAGCACTTTGGCTCAGGGAGGTATGCACTCTTTCCTGCGCATACATGAAAGAGCACACTCTCACTTTTGGGGAATCCCACCGCCCACACAGGAAGCACATAGCGCCTCCCGCCGGACGTTACGCTGGGTGGCCTTGGCCCGCCCACATAAAATGGTGGCGGGGCCCACTTCTCCGGCGGGGATCAGCTCCCCGCCCACCAGAGATTGGGTCGGGCCCACCCGCCCAACTGGCAGAAAATTCTGCCCATTGAATTTAAATTCCACCAGCTACCCTGTGGTGGGATCTGAACCTGTGTCCCCAGAGCATTAACACCGACCTCTGGATTCCTAGTCTAGTGACATTAACGCTATGCCACACAATAATCTGTTTACAAAATGAGATTCCAGTGAAAAGTGGAAGTTATATAAAGGACAATTATTACTCTGCTGCTGCCAACTCCTGGGGAAGGAACTTTAATAGCAAAACGATTCGATGGCACAGTCACATTCAAGAGATGTTATTGGCGCTGTCATGTATAACCTGAACCATGTTTGGGATTCACCTACAATGAGACTGATTTTTGTCCACAGTGATTGTGTAAGTAACATGGGCCTAGTGTGAAAGCACAATGTACTATAGGAGCAGCTTGTGTTACATCCAAGGCATGTGTCCATTTAAATGATGTCAAAGAAGTGGTGATGCAATCATCACTGAAAATTATGGCTTTATCTACTTTTGCATTTAAAGGTGAAGATGAGAGTGGCCAAGGGCTAGATTTTTATGGTCTTGATGGGGACCAAACAGAGGCTGAATCAGAAAAAATTGGCTGCCGAGCAGCATCTGGAATTCTCAACTCCGTTCCTGTCCTTGGCAAATTTTCATGAGGGCCAGAGAGGGAGCAGGTCCCGGAACAAGCCGGCTCCTGTTAAAGGGACAATTTATAGCATTGTTGCCTCACTGAGAGCCCATCTCCGGTAAGTTTTATTGTTTTCATGGAGGCGGCTAGACATTAGCAGCTGCCATATTTACACCACTACATGGAGGCGAGCCCCATGGATTGTAGATGGGAAGAGTTTGAAGGGTAACTAAAATGGTTTTGCTTCCTTTACAGTACATCATGAAATGCTATAGTATGAGTTGTGTCTGTGTTTCATTAAGCTGAGTTGTGACAGTGCTGTGATTGGGAGATGCAGCTATCTGTTGAACAATGTAGCCTCAATTTTCACAAAGATGGAGAAGCTCTTCATTGTAGCAAAAATGGCACCGAGGCCCTAATCCGAAAGTCCCACCCCGAACCCGGTTCCCACCATTTTCACAGAGTGGGGAAGGGGGCGTGGGTTGTCATTTGCACATCCGTGGTTCACGGGGCAGCTGCACATGTTAAAGTGCAGCTGCCTTCAGTCAGATCCAATTTTAGCTAGTGGGCTGTCTGAAACATGACTTGTGCACTTTAAAAAGTCTAATGTTAGCGGAGTTCTTTGGAGAGGTAAGTATCATTTTGGGACACTTTTGGGAAAGGTGATGTGTCTTTATGAGAAGTAAGTTTCCCTTTGCAATTATTAAAATTAGGCATAAATGTGTGTATAAAGTGGATAAACTCAGTGGAATTGTCAAGCTCATTGGAGTTATCAAGGAGGCTGTCAAGTGAGATGGCACTATGTTGGCATAGGGGTTGTAAAGGACCATGGAGGGATGATGGGTCATAGGTTGGTATGGAGTGTATGAGAGGACATGGGGGTTGGTAGAGGGGCATAGATTGGTATAGGGATTATAATGGGCCATGGGGGTGGGTAGAGCGGCATAGGCTGCCATGGAAGGTATGAGAGGCCATGGGGGGTAGGTGGGAGGTATGAGGTGGCATGGAGAGTGTGTGGGGTGAGAGGGTTAGAGGGCTGTTTTTGTTTATTTATTGTTTTGCAACTGGGACAAAGTGCTGGATTACTGATGCTGGCATTTTATCCAACATACCTCCATACCCAGCAGCCACAGTGCTGTCTCCCAGCTGCTTCCGAGGATGGCGGGCCTGAGACCCATTACACCCCACCCCCCAGAACGAAAATTGGAACTTGGAGGGAGTTTTTCAGGAGTCAGGTTTGTGGATCTTGGAATTTTTGGGCCTGCATTTGCAAGCTGATTACTTCTGCCAACTGGCAAGCTGTCAAGTTAATGTTCAACATTGTAAATGTGCAAAAGCCTTCAGAAGAATTAAAATGTAATGTAATGGATAAAATAGTAGAGTACGTTTACAGTATTAAATGGGTAGCTTAATATGATAACCATGTCTAACTGTTTAAGCTTTCCCCATTGCTTTCCTGTATTCAGTCTAGCCATCTGTTTAGATAGTAATTCTGAAGTCAGTTTGTTTACAATTCAACTGCCTAATCATTTTTCAATAGCTTGATTCCATTTACGCAGCTGGTTTGAAGAGTCTGTTTATTTACTTGGGGAGACCTATGGGCTATTTAACAGCTTCTAACTGTTATAACAGGGCTTGCAAGTTTTGTTCATAAAGTGGAGAATTGGTGACAAGGTGAGGGTGAGGGGGTGACAAGGTGAAAGGGTAATGGTGGTAGGGCTAAGGGCGGATTTAAATTTATCAGAAGGTTTAAATTTCTATGGATTGTGAGGCATTGTGAGACTTATGAGAAAAGTAATTGCTCATGGAATAAAAGGGACAGTAGCAACATGGATACAAAATTGGCTGAAAAATAGGAGGCAGAGAGTAGTCAATGGATGTTTTCAGGCTGGAGGAAAGTTTGTAGTGGAGTTTCCCAGGGGTCGGTATTGGGACCCTTACTGTTCCTGATATATATTAATGATCTAGATCTTGGTGTGCAGGGGACAATTTCAAAGTTTGCAGATGATACGAAGCTTGGGAGTGTTGTGAACTGCAAGGAGGATGGTGTAGAACTTCAAAAGGACATAGACAAGTTGGTGGAGTGGGCAGATAGGTGGCAGATGAAGTTCAATGCGGAGAAGTGTGAGATGATGCATTTTACTAGGAAGAACTTGTACAGACAATACAAAATAAGGGGGTGGAATTTTGAAGGGGGTGCAGGAACAGAAAGACCTGGGTGTATTTGTGCATAGATCATTGAAGGTGACAGGGCAGGTGGAGAGAGCAGTTAATAAAGCATATAGTATCCTGGGCTTTAATAATAGGGGCACAGAGTACAAGAGCAGGGAGGTTATGCCGAATTAATATAAGACAGTTGTTAGACCTCAGCTGGAATAGTGTGTACAGTTCTGGGCACCATATTATAGGAAGGATGTGAACACATTGGAGAGAGTACAGAAGAGGTTTTCAAGAATATTCCAGAGATGAGAAACTTCAGCTATGAGGATAGATTGAAAAAGTTGGGTCTGTTCTCCTTGGAGGGAAGATGGGTGAGAGGAGATTTGATAGAAATGTTCAAAATCATGAGGGGGCTGGACAGAGTAGATAGGGAAAAGCTGTTCCCTCTCGTAAAAGGATCAAGAATGAGAAGGCACAGATTTAAAGTGATTTGCAAAAGAAGCAAGTGTGACGTGAAGAAAAAATTTTCTCACGAGTGGCTCGGTCCTGGAAATGCACTGCCTGGAAGTGTGGTGGAGGCATGTTCAATCAAGGCATTCAAAAGGACATTACATGATTATTTGAATAGAAACAAGGTGCAAGGGTACAGGGAAAAGGTAGGGCAATGGCACTAGGTCAGCATGCTCATTTGGAGAGCTGGTGCAGATATGATGGGCCGAATGGCCTCCTTCTATGATGTTAAGATTCTGTGATTCTGCGTTCGTAATACAGCTCAACTTTTGCCTCAGATTCTATTGGAAGAACCAGGCCAATATTTTTTGTGAAGGAGGTGAGTCTTTTCTGCTCAGGAATCACCCCACCTCCGTCCCTGCTGGAGGCACCAGCTCCATCTTGAGACCAATTAGGGCCATGACTGACAGAAAGTCCCATTTCCCATAGCCTGGCAATGGAGGTGTGATTGTGAAGTGGGGATTTATCCCGCTCCCCATTCCTGCCTCCTAGATGAAAATTTAATCACAAGTGTCTTAGGAGATTCAATGCTGAACATGTTCTGCCAATGCAAAGCAGTGATCGACAAAACCAGAAGAAACTACACAACTGAAACAGAAGATTACAAATTAGATAATGCCATGATCAAACTGCATCGTTCACTAATCAGACCACACCTTGAATGCTGTATCCAGGTCTGGCCAGCAAGACACAAGGGAGGCATTACAGAGAACAGCCACAAAGCTAATCCCTAGTTCAACAATCTGGGTTATGAGTAAAGATTTGAGAACCTTGGGCTTTTCAGAAAGCCTCAGAGATAATCTTGCAGAGATATAGAAAACACTAGAAGGTATAGAAAAAATAAATCTGGAAAAGTTTTTCATACCAAATTGTTAAAGGAGAATAAAAGGAAACAAACTCAACCTAACAAAAGATGGATTTAGGATTGATACCAGGAAATTACATTCATACAGGCAGTGTTCAATTCCAAGAGTGGGTTCCTGGATACAGAGGCTGAGGCAATACTCGATTTTTTTTTTAACAAAACAAATGGATCTTGCAATAGGGGAAAAAGGGTCTTTCTGAACTAAGGTAAGTTGAATGACCTTCTCCATCTATAATCATCTCCTGATCTATGGAGGACTGGCTGAAAGTGCTTCGCTCCTCACTTTGGAGAGCAAGGTCACATCTTGCCACACTGATGGAATGAATGTTCCTTGCTAGCTTTAAGGTTGCTGTTTAGAAGGAGCTTGCGCAGTCTCAGTCCAGATCCTCATGAACTCAGACCTTCCCCACTTTGTTATTTAACTTGCAATCCTAGAAATTCCACAGAATGGCTGCTGTGGGAATGCAAAATGTATGCAACAGATTGTGATCTTCTGAGGTTTCAGTTGAGGTACTTGTCAGGCAGAGTAAATAGAGATTTAAACTGTGAGATTTAAACTGCTTTTAACTGCATCATATAAGTCCCAGGTGTGCACTACACTAAGATAAAAGCAAAAAACTGCAGATGCTGGAAATCCAAACAAAAGTAAAAATACAAATATAAAAATACCTGGAAAAGCTCAGCAGGTCTGACAGCATCTGCAGTGAGGAACACAGTTAACGTTTCGAGTCCGTATGACTCTTCAACAGTCTGTTCTGTTGTAGAGTCATACGGACTCGAAATGTTAACTGTGTTCCTCTCCGCAGATGCTGTCAGACCTGTTGAGTTTTTCCAGGTATTTTTATTTTTGTTGTGCACTACACTAACCCTGGTTGCCTGTACTGTACTCAAATGTACATTCCTCAGCACTAACACCAAGCAGAAGGTCTTCAAACACACACTAATGATCTGGGCACATAATAAAACAGCCAGTAAAATATTGTTAAAATGTTTTCAATTTTGGACGGTACAGGCCACATGCTAGGCCTGTATCTAAGGTGGGTCGTACAAACACCATATAGTGGACCAGCATGCCTCCTTTCATTCAGCATGCTGGCCCACTGCTGTTTTGGTCAGGTCAAGAAAGACGAATCTCATTTAGGAATCCACATTATAAGAAAGATGTGATTGTACTAGAGAGAGTGCAGAAGAGATTTACCAGAATGTTGCTTGGAGAGTTTTAGTTGTGAGCAGAGATTGGGTAGACTAGGGTTATTTTCCCTGGAGCAGAGGAGATTGAGGGGGGACATGATTGAGGTGTATAAAATTATGAGGGGCATAGATAGGGTAGACAGGAAGAAACTTTTCCCCTTGTGGAGGGATCAACAACCAGAGGGCATAGATTTAAGTTAAAGGGCTGGAGGTTTACAGAGGGGATGTGAGGAAGAATTTTTCTACCCAGTGGGTGGTGGGAATCTGTAACTCACTGCCTGAAAGGGTGGTAGAGGCAGAAACCCTCATAACATTTAAGAAGTATTTGGATGTGCACTTGCGATGCCTCGGCATACAAGGCTATGGGCCTAGTGCTGGAAAATGGGATTAGAATAGTTGGGCACTTGTTTGACCGGTGCAGACTTCATGGGCCGAAAGGCCTTTTTCTGTTCTGTGGACCTCTTTGATTCTATGACTCTATAAGCCACACGGAAATCCACGGGGGTGGGCAGGAGAAGCCGAGGTCCATCTTATCAAGGACCCAGCCTGTTTGTTTAGTCCTTCCGCCACATTCCTGTTGGATTTCTGGTGGAAATGCTGCAGAACACCCACAGCATTTCGACCCGGGCTATAGGCGTATTTGCTTTTTGGAGATGGGACGTACACAGCTTGCGTGCATAGAACTCACATGCAGGACTTATTTCCCAGTAAGTAAGTTGTCACCATTCACCTAATGCATGCATAATTTCAGCCACTGTTAAATTCTAATGCTTTAAACTTTAGTTCCCTACCAGGAAATGTTGACATCATTTGACCTCAATTGCATTCAGCAATTCATTTGTGCTCATTTGACATCAATTGAGCTCAAAAACAATCACTTAGCTATCATTTGATATCATTTGTGCTCAAAAGCAATCATTTAGCTACCTTTTGATATCAGAAGTAGCAATCATTTAGCTTTCTTTTGACATCACAAGTAGCAATCAACTGACATCAAATCATTTGCGATTAGCAAAATTACTTACCTTAGGCATTCTGACACCAAAAACGATCAATCTGTTTGCCATATTTCTGAATTTCGATAGTTTCAAACATCCTAAAACTGATCTAACTTTAGAAAAAGCAGATACTGTTTTAGCATATATGTTTTGATGAGCTAGTTTTATGCTTTTCTTCATAACCTATAACTAGTTCAGCACTTAATTTTGATTCTTTCGAGTGCCTTTGCCTTTGAGCCCCTTTGATCTCATTTGATGCCAAAGATGGCAAAACATTGCTGACTGCATGAAAACTCATTCCAAATTAGAACATTTGATGTCAAATGATCTCTCATCAGTGAATTTGAACACAAAAATGATGTCAAAATTTTCTGGCAGGCATTGCTGGGTTGGCAGGTTCATAGAACTTTCAGTCTCCCTGGACTAGCTGGTTGTTTAATCTTTCATCTTGCATTCCTTGCCTCAAAAATAAAACAATATTACAGTAACAAAGTTACTAAGTTGCCTGAAATTGCTTCCTCACTGTCGTAGTAGCTCTAATTTGGACACCACTTTAGAATTTTAAATAAAAGTTACAACTGCTCCCAGCAGTTATTAATAAAAGATAGCTTTCCTCCCTCTCCCTTCTGTCTCTTTCTTACTGATTCTCATGTTTTTTTTGTACTTTTACAAAATTTCTAAACACATTTGAATTTAGTGCCCAGGGGTCTCACTATCCAATGTTTTCTCAAAGACAGCTAACGGAACAGATGAAATTCATCTGTTTTTTTTTTCTCAGAAGCATCAAATAAAGAAGAGTTGTTGCTCCGCAAGTTATCTGGCCCTCACAGCTGGCTACCTGATCACTATTCACACTGTGAACAAGCATGCTTATGATGCTGTAATGGTTAAGAGAGTACAGTGCAATTTTACAAAGAGTACCCATTAAAGCAACATTGTACATCGATGAACCAAGCAGAAGCTGCTGGGGGCTATGCTCAGACTTGGAAATAATCAGCTTTCTGTTGCTGCTCATGTTGATCACAGTTAGAACTGCAATGACAATAGAGCAAAAGAGAGAAAGAGAGAGTCAGGTATTCTGGAGGAGTTTAGCACATGTCCATTCAACTCCATTCAACAAATCAAACTAGTTAGCAATTGCCGGATTGAAACCCAAAAACCAGGAGAATACTGCCTACTGATCATCAGCCTACTCAGAAGCTGGACAAGTACCTTCAAGTAACCTGAACGTGTGAAGCTTCAGACATAAATGTAAGCCATCTGGTAAATTTGCTACAAACTCTGGAAGATGGAACAACATTGGAAAAAACTGACAATGGGCGGAATTCTCCCATCCCGCCCACGGCGGGATTCATGGGGGGTGGGGTCTGAGAATTCAGTAGGAGGCAAAAAAAAATCGGAACCCCGCCATTGTAAAAACAGGTCACAATTCTCCCGATGGTGTTTTCATGGCGCAGATTGGTTATCCCACCGGCCAATGGTGCGAACGTTATTTGCCTTCATTAGCATGTCATGAATGCTCATTAAAACAGTTGCTCACTGGGATCTTGCCATGCCTTCCAGTCTTCCATCACACCAGCAGGAAATTAAGTCAGCCTCAAACCCGTTTGAAAAGGGATACCGCGCACAAATCGGATCTGAGTTCTCTGGTAACGTTGAGGCCAGTGGTACATCCCTGCCATCGCTCTGTGCCAGTCTTGTTGTGATGAACCCCACTCTGCTAGGGCTGTAGGGTTGGACTGCTCCTTCTCTTTGCTTTTGTTGTCCCAAGGAACACCACTGTGCTGTGGTACGCTGTGGTGGGCTGCGAGGGGTCGGGCTGACAAACACGAGGGGGGGCCACGAAGAGGGAAGGCTATGGAATGGCAGTCATGGAGATAGGTGAACACGAGGGGGTCAACAGGGAGGGAAGGCTGTAGAATGGCAGTGAGGGAGATGGGCAAACCCTTTCTGGGTTGCCCTCTAACCTCTCATTGCCACCAGAATGAGCAGGACTCTGTTTAAGGAGGAAGACCTCCTTGCGATGAAAGCCACTTAAAGTCAATGGCTTCATTAGCACTGTTAAAGGCTACTCAGAACTCAGTGGCTTCACATCAGCCACTGCATCTCAAGAGTAACACACAGGAATGTAGAATTTGGGAATGCAGGCAATAGTGAGGGAGACACAGCTGTACCATATATGGCATTCCATCAATGAAGGCCTGTCACTGTTCACCAAAAGTGACACAAAAAAAGAGTGACAATCCTAATGGGACAAAGGTCATCCGCACATTGACCATGAGCAACTGATTGGTCATTGATACTCCACATCAGAGATTGCAGCACAGAGCTAGGTTCGGTCACTCATCTCACTGAAACTTTGGCATCTCACACAGGGCTCAAGATGTGACACATCTGCGATGCCATCTTGGTCACCTCGATGTGTGTGCTAGTGTCTCAGGGACAAGGCGGCATCAGCCACAATGCAAATAGGGCAGGAGAAGCTATGGACCCTTACAGTCTCCAAATGTGTCATCCTCTGATGCCCCTTGAATCACTAATGTCTTCAATGTTTCCTTTCAGAGAGAAGCAAAAGCAGATATGGATCCAGGGCTCAATGCTGCCTTTGTCAGGGTCCTAATGCAATGGAAGAGGTGAAGGAGGGAGAGGCGACTCTGTGCACAGCTCCAGTAGGAGGGACATGGTCAAGCGGAGCCACAGCATGAACAGGAGGGTCAGGAGGAGAGACCCATACAATGGAGGTGACTCGCCAGACCTAGGGTTTATCATCCAAGAGTCTCCTATTTACAAATGAGCGAGAGGCAATGCCATGCATTTTGCGCTTGTCCTGAGATCTGGTACATCACATATGCCACATTCTTCATGAAGACTTGATGCCATGTGGAGCTGGAGGGTATCCCCTACCAGCGGCTTTGAAGGTGACCATTGCACTCACTTTCTTGGCCTCTGGTTCCTTCAAAGGATCAACAGGGAACCTGTGCAGCATCTTTCAGTTCACAACACATCGATGCATAAAGGAGGTTACAGGTGCCCTTTTCAGGAAGGCCTATCATTATGTCAGGTTTGCTCTGGATGAAGGTAGCCATCCCAGGCTTCCCAAAGTGCAGGGTGCAACGGGCTGCACCATGTGGCTATATGGGCTCCATGGCAGCAGCCCCTAATGTTTATGAACCACAAGGGCTATCATTCCATCAATGTACAACTGGTGTGTGATCACTGAAAGCGCATACTGCACATTTGTGCACGGTACCCTGGGAGTTGCCATGACTCCTACATCCTGAGTCACACCCAGATGCCAGAGGTCTTCGAGAGGCCATTAAGTCCACAGGGATGGCTGTTTGGGGATAAAGGGTACCCACTGAAGCGCTAGCTGATGACACCGGTATGTCACCCTCAGAGTCGTTCTGAGGAGAGGTACAACGCTGCTCACAGCTCCCTTATAGAGCAGACCAAAGGGCATCTGAAGATGCATTTCAGATGCTTGGACTGACTCAGGTGGCTCACTCCAACTCAATCCCGACAGGGTTTCCGCATCATCGAGGTGTGTTGCGCCCTCTACAATCTGGCTATGCAAAGAGGTGACTCCCTGATGACCTGGAGGAGGACGAGAATTCATCAGAGGATGAAGATCTGGAGGCCCAGGAACCTCACGAGGCTACTGAGCATCAGTATGAGCACTATCACACCATGGAGGAAGGAAGACGTGAGAGAATGCCTGTGATACGTTAATTGCTGACAGGTTCCAGGAAGAGTAAAGTTAAGTGATAGAATATGGTCACATCTCTCCTAGCCCTCAATGCCATCTTCTTTCAATTCAGGGGATGTCCACCCACTTGCAGTGAGAACGAGTCCTGCATTCAAACTTGCCTCATGAATCACCAGGCCATGGTCTTTGCTTTGATGTGTGGGACCAAGGGAAGTGAGATTTAAGTCAACCTATCTAAATACAGCAACATGAACATAAAGTGAATTTACATAAGAATGCAGTGAATGGATAAGACCTCTATAGATAAAGGTTGCTTATTCTAGTGTCTTGGATGACTAAAGGTGAAACAAACAGCCCCACTATACCAAAACAGAATTACCTGGAAAAACTCATCAGGTCTGGCAGCATCGGCGGAGAAGAAAAGAGTTGACATTTCAAGTCTTCATGACCCTTCAACAGTTCTGTTGAAGGGTCATGAGGACTCGAAACGTCAACTCTTTTCTTCTCCGCCGATGCTGCCAGACCTGCTGAGTTTTTCCAGGTAATTCTGTTTTTGTTTTGGATTTCCAGCATCCGCAGTTTTTTTGTTTTTAGCCCCACTATACCAACTGGTAAAGGCAGTGTTATCAGGTCTTCAAAAGTAGCTAACAATGAGCACATCAACTTTAATCTACACAACAGATTGGTGATCTAACACTTAATTTGTCAGCTTTCCCAGGGGTCTAACCTTAAATTAATCTCACCAGGTTATCTGTCTCAGGCAATGATTGTAACTGGAAATTTATAACCAGCAAGCCAGTTAATGTTGAATTGTCGTGACATAACTGAGCTACCTTTGTAACCTCTGCTATTCATTCTGTCAGTTAACCTTCTCTACTGAACTATTTGTAAATTCAATATTTAAGTATTAATGTTGCTAATTATAATTATGAGATTGATAAACAGTTGTAAGTGCATGGCTTGCCTGGATTTTTCTTTTATGATTTGGCAAGAAAGAGATAATCCATTCACTCAGTAATTTGTGTGAATATTAATGGGAAAAAGAAATATAAATATTGATATAATTTGAACTAATTGATCGAAGAGAGTTCATCCAGCCAAATTTAGCCATTGTTTTCTCTTGAGCATTGACAGGATGGTAAACCTCAAATAGTTTATTGATGAGAAGTCAGGATCTGCCTAATCCCCTTGTCTCAGATCCAATCCCCATGTTCTTATAATACTCTGTTTCTCTGGGAATTTTACTGATTTCCAATTGGAATTATGGAATTGCAAGGCCAAGATCTTCATTTTGCCAAGTGTTTATCTAGAGATCACACTAACTGACAGATAATAATTTAATACTTCAAATTATTTTTCAGCTACAGGATGGATGGGAAATTAGACATTATGAATTCCCTCCATAGTCTGAAAGAACTCCTTTTCATTTTGCACTCCAACACTAGGACAAGTTTCCATTTATTGATCATGGAACTGGTCTGTGTCTATAGCTAACAAGGAAGATTGTGGTCTGTTATGTTCTACTCCAGGGTCGTTTCGCTCGCGAACCGGTTGCACGCTTATCTGTCGATATGTGAGTTGATTACAATATACTGCAATCACAGAGACTAATATGAAATGAAGCACATGCTATTTATTTACACAAACAGCAGAGCACTAACATGATGTGTGCTTCTCCAACCAGACCGTACTCTAGGCTAACATTAACATGGTAGCCTGCACTACACAGCTTTGGGTCTTACAGTCACGTAGTCAATCTGCTCACATTCTCTTAAAGGTGTATTACATTTCAGATCCTTCCTGCTTTACTTGAAAGTACATTTTATAATAGTTTATTTATGTAAATAATTAAGATATCTACAAATTCAACCTCTACAACTTCAGATGGTTTATCCAAGGCCTCTCTCTCAAGAGTTATCTGCCCACTTGGCTCCCTACTAGGAACCTGTAAGTTTGCCTCTTCAACTCTCTCAGGCTCAACAGGTTCTACAGGTACTTCCAAAGCAAGAGGAGCTCCTTCTACCTGTGGTGTAGACTCCAACAGGAATGCTTGGCGCACCTTTTCCTGTGGACCTGTTTCCTGAGGTGATCCACATGTCTCCTGATTATCCAACCTTCAACCAATATATGGTAGGACAGGGGTCCTGTCACTGTACTGACTTCACCTGATAGCCATTTGGGCTCATCTCCAAAGTTCTTTGCAAACATGGCTTCGCCTACAATGAAGTTTCTTTCACAACTGTGGTAATTGTTTTCATTTTTGTGGGCCTCCTGACTTCTCTCTACCCTACCCCCAAATTTGGCCTTATGAGGCTTAACCACGTCTTGAGACTTCTCTACATTAATAAATCTGCAGGGGCAATACCGGTGGCTGTATGTGGCATAGCCCTATAGCTGAGCAGGAAGCGTGATAACTTCATTGCTATAGAGTCCCCCTCTTTTTTCATTCCGGTCTTGAAGCTCTGGACTGCCATCTCGGCCAACCCAAAGTGATCTTGACATGTGTTATGGCATTGATACTTGTAAATCTGTGGAAGTCCCCGCTGCAAAATGCCATTCCATTATCAGACATTAATATCCCTGGTAAACCGTATATCCCAAAACTCTGCTGCAATTGATCTATGGTGGCAGCAGAAGCGGGTGATCTCACCTCATGTACATCCATCCTTTTGGAATGAGTGTCAATAAGTAAAAGGAACATTGTGCTCAAAAGAGGCCCCACGTAGTCAAAGCGGAGGCGGACCCATGGCCTTCTGGGCCATTCCCAAGGATGCAGTGGTGCAGAAGGAGACAATTTCTGCATCTGTTGGCACTGCATGCAGCTCTTGGCCATGTTTTCGATTTCAGTGTCCATCCCTGGCCACCATAAGTAGCTGCACACCAACATTTTCATTCTGGAAATGCCAGTGTGAGTGCTATGTGATTCCATCAATAATGATTGTCTTCCTCTGGGAGGCACAATGACTCTTGCTCCCCACAGTTAGATGCCATCCTGGCAGGTGAGCTGGTATTCCCTGTTAAAATAGGGCTTCATCTCGTCCAACCTTGGCTCATTAGGCCATCCCTGTAAGACTTGTTCCCTGATGAGGGACAAAACTGGATCATGGTTGGTCCATTCTCTGATTTGTTTGGCATTCACTGGTGATGAATCGAGAAAGTTTAATAACAAGACAAGTTCCTGAGGGAAGGGGACATTTGAATTGCTGTTCTTTAGAGGTAATTGGCTCAGCCAGTCGGCACTGGCAATCTGGCTTCCTGGCCTGTGGATAAAAGTATATTCATAAGCAGCTAGAGTCAGTGCCCACCTTTGGATGCATGCCGAGGCGATGGGGGGTATTGCCTTATCTTCCTCAAACAAGCCTAGTAGTGGCTTGTGGTCGGATACGACGGTGAAGTGGCGACCATGCATGTATTGGTGGAATTTCTTAACGCCAAATATATTGGGTCTTTCTTTCTCTATTTGTGAGCATCTTCGTTCTGCCACACAGTGTTCTTGAGACGTAGCCAATGAGCCGTTCGGAGCCATCCAATCCGGTGGGAGAGTACTGCCCCTACTCCGTAAGAGGATGCATTGCAGGTTAAAATCAATTCTTTCTTTGAGTCGAATTGCACCAACAGGACCATTGAATGTAGTAACTGCTTTACTGCTGTAAAAGCCTGTTGTTGTGGGCTTGCCAAGTCCATCTGTGGTTTTTCTTGAGTAAGCCGTATAATGAAGCCAGTACTGCTGACAAATTTGAGAGAAAATGACTGTAGTAGTTAACTATTGCCAAGAAGGACTTGAGTTCTGTGGCATTTTTCGGGGCTGGCATAATTCTTGCAGATCTTTCATCCTGAGTTGAAAAATTTCAGTCCACTCCAACTTTACTTCCTTAAGCCAGTTCTGACTGAGTTGGACCGCTTCCTACTACCACTATCAGGGGTAGGTTAGCAGACTGGCTTCTATATTGTACTGGAACTTCGCAGATAACCTGTACTTCGCCAGTATATGTCTTTAGTCTAGTATCTGATTTTTCCAACTTTAGTGAGTGGCCTCCTCCATTCAGATACTTAAACGTGTGTTCCCCTATGGCTGTCATGGATGTTTCTGTATCCATCTTCATTCGAATGGTTTTTCTGCTGACTTCTACTGTCACGTAGATTGGTTCTGTTTTACCCATTTTTAAGTTGTGTAGCTCCCTTGATTTCTTCTGAGTCCCTAACCGCGCTCTCCATTGCGAGCGCCAACTCCAGCGCCTTGCTGAAGTCTAAATTTGTTTCTGACAACAAACATTTTTGAATGGTGTCTTTGTTAATCCCACACACTGATTGGTCTCTTAACATGTCATTAATTGACGTCTTGAATTCTCAGTCTCTGTCAGTTGTTTTAAGGCTGCTACATAGCAAGCGACTGCCTCTCCAGGAGTTGTTACCAACGGTTTCGGCTGAAAAATGGCTTTTCACAAGATTGACCAACTCATCAAAGCTCTTGGAATCTGGGGTGTTGGGTACCTATAGACTATGCATTAGGCCGTATGCCTTACTGCCACATATCAATAAGAGGATCACCCACCTCTTCTCCTCCCTTGATATGTTGTTGACCAAAGAAAAACGTGATGTGAAAAGAGTTGACGTTTCGAGTCCTCATGACCCTTCGACAGAACTGGGTGAATCCCAGGAAGGGTTGAAATATAAGCTGCTTTAAGGTGGTGGTGGTGGTGGTGGTGGGAGTGGAGGGGCGTGGTGTGGTTTTGCCTACAACCACACCACCCCCCTCCATTTCTCTCCCCCCACCCAACCCCACCCCCCCCACCCCAACCACCACCTTAAACCGGCTTATATTTCAACCCTTCCTGGGATTCACCTAGTTCTGTCGAAGGGTCATGAGGACTCAAAACGTCAACTTTTTTCTTCTCCGCCGATGCTGCCAGACCTGCTGAGTTTTTCCAGGTAATTCTGTTTTTGTTTTGGATTTCCAGCATCCGCAGTTTTTTGTTTTTGTTTTTATTTTTTGTTTTTATTTTAAAAAACGTGAGGTGTTTAATATAATGTGACCAGTCATCAGTGGTCTGATCAAATGGATCGATGCAGCCAAATTGTGGCATACTGGAGGGCGGTAACTTCGATGACATATGATGAGGGATTACATTTATAATGCACTTACAATTGGCCTGCAGAGCACGACTGATTTGCTACAGTTGAGTTTTCGCGGCTTTCCTTGGTGTCGTCAACTGGTCGTCTTTTACCTCGTCACCAATTATGTTCTGCTATGGGGTCGCTTTGCTTGTGAACCGGTTGCACCCTTATCTGTCGGCAAGTGAGTCAATAACAATATACTGCAGATGCAGAGACCAATATGAAATGAAGCACATACTATTTACTTACACAAACAACAGAGCACTAACATGACGTGTGCTTCTCCAACCAGACCCCACTCCGGACTAACATTAACATGGCAGCCTGCGCTACACAGCTATTGGGCCTTACAGTCACATGGTCAATCTGCTCACGTTCTCCTAAAGGTGTATTACACCTCAGATTATCACACGGTCCCTGCACCATATTGATCAGAACCCAGAAGTCCTTCCTCCCCAAAGGGAGGGTTTAAAAAAAGAATCAAGCTTATGGAGACAAAAAAAGCATTAAAAATACAACTGAGATCTCAGTCTTACTAATCAAGCCTGCTTAATGAGCAAAGGTTCATTCTCAATTCCTGTGAGAGATCTGTTCTTACCACTTGAGACTATGAGGCCCAAATGCTGATACTGAAATTTTGGAGTTCTCTCTAAAACACCTTGAAGAACAATTTTGACACATTCTGTAATGCAAAATCAATTAATCAAAAACATTGTTGTTCACTACTGCAGCCACAGTTCCTACTGCCAGGAAAACTGAAACAGACTTCACAGGCCTCCTGTTGAAAATATTGCTCCTTGACTGTAATAGCATTTGACCATCCGCGTTGGCCAAAAAAGAGCAGCACAAAGCCAGAAACATTGCAGCTTAACAATCAACCAAACATCCAGTCAGTAAAATGGAACATGGAAAAACACAACAGGCCTTTTCGTTCAGGTCGCGGTAACAGCTAACGTGATTTCAACGGCCAACACCAGAGGACGATCACCATTCAGTGCTATAGAATGTATTATTACCCAACAACGTCACTGTTACAAAACTTGGGGTGTGCTTTAAATATACTTCCAGCATCATCGGTCTCTTCAAGAAGTAGACCCAGTGACCCTTTAGATCAGAAATTTTCCTTTACTGCCTAATAGCAAGTTACATGACAGCTTAACCTGAGGGGTGGAAATAGAAACAATGAAAGCCTTGTTATTTGAATTGGATATTGTAAACACACACACACACGCCTCTACGAGTGCTTCTCTAATCTACTAAAAGGTAGATTGGTTAACACTTCAGTGAGATGATGTAAGTCAACAAGCTGGTTTATTTTATAACTGTCAAGTGATCAAACAAGAGAGAAACATTATTATTAGATCCCATCTCACTACATAGTACAAAGAACAACAAAGCACATCCCACTGTCCCTATTGGCAGACCTAGCTCTTCTACCCAAAGCTTTCCCTCGACATTGCCTTGATGTTAAGGGGAGGAACAGTTCATTCATCATGTTTCCCTCTCACATCAAGAACTGACCTGTAAACTATTTGTTTTATTATTTGTTTATTAGCTGAACAGAAAATCAAGGGCTCGACCTTTGACTTTCTTCCAGCTTGCCCCACCTAGGGACTGGCGAGTCGTGTTGCTAATTAAACCAGCTACTGCTCTCCTCCCAGGGTGGTGGCTATGGAATCCACCTCCTTCTAGTTCCAAGTAAACAGAACCATCCTGGCGTAATGAGTTTTAAATGACCCTTGAGCTGAAGTAGAGCACAAGAAGTACCATTCCGCAAAACATCTAGCTTTCACACAGTATGCATTTCCCTTTCCACCACTGCCACTGACTGCTTTAATTCCTTAAGAGATAAATGAAATATAAGCAAGGGGAAAAGTTACATTTGCAACTATGCGTTATTATTCTAATTCTTTTTTCAGATAAGATGTTAAACTGATGCCCTGTCTGCCCTCACAAGTCAATGTAAAAGATACCACAAATTTATTCGAAAAAGAGCAAGAAACCCTTCCCTATTGTCTTGACCAACACAAATCCCTCAACCAACATCACTAAAACAGAGTATCAGGTCATTTATCACATTGCCATTAGTGGGGGGGGTGCCGTGCACAAATTGGTTGTTTCACTTCCTACATCACAATAATAATTTCACTTTGAAAATGCTTAATTGGCTGTAAAGGGCTTTCGACATCATGAGGTTGAGAAAAGCACTACACAAATGCAGGAGCTTCTTTCTTTAATGAGCTGGAGTGGAAATTTTGGGGCAGTCCAGCAATGTGGCACAGAAGCCTCAATTCCTCCAAAAGCTGATTCCAGTCCCCTATTCAAACAAATTCACATGGGCAGAGTTTTACAGACCCGTCACGCTGAGGGCAGGGCTGTAAAATGCAACGAGCTGCTCTAAACTCCATTGACTTTGATGGGGACGTAAAATCCCGCCCAGTGGCCGGAATCATCCCAGATTTGCACTAAGTGCAGTAGCGGGCAGGTAAAACGATGTTTTATCTGTCAGCCATGATGGCGGGTTTTGACGTTGTATCATCCCAAACCTGCCACATCATTTACGCATTTTTAGGATACATGCCGTTTCCTTGGTGGGCGGGCTCTAATTTGCCTGCCACGCCATCACCTCGCCGTTTCATCACGTCAGACACCGCGTTTAAAGTACAGCCGTGCTCAGCGCTTCCAGCCCAGGACTGCAGCAAAGAAGACATGGCCCCAAAAGTTAAGACTGCAGCCCTAGGGTGCCTTTCGAATGCTGTAGAGGCCCGCTGTGATGTCCTCTACCTCCACTCTAGCTGCAGGAGGGGCAGCTACATTACTATTCCAGCTTGGTAGGTGATGGCAGTGGCGATCAGTGCCAATGTTTCACAGAAGATGTTGGCCATCTAACACAGATAGAAGATGAATGATCTCATCCATGCAGACAGGGTGAGGCAACCATCTCATCACTCTAAACTCACACACTCAAGCCCATCACACATTCACTGGCATCTCACTCACTGTTAGCTCAAGGGGCATCCCCACTCACTCTCTCACACACATACCATTACATGCCCACCTGGCCTCATCTCCTCTGGAGACTGCCTCCTCAGGCATCACCATCTTGAGGCCACTTGCACAGATCAACATGTGCCCCCCACACACACACCTTGGGATACCCTCCTTCCCCAGTACAGTCCTCACCCTGCAGCCTCTTCCCTTGCCTAAGGCCACTTTTGCCCATTCCTCAAGCAAGACCTTGCCCTGCAGTCATTGAAAAGCCACCCACGTATGGCTGATCTGGTAGGTAAAGACCTACCTGTGACACCCCCCCCACCCCCCACTCCCTTAATAGTGATGTGGTGCTATCTGTGAAGCCTGGCGCTGATGACTGTGAGTGCTGACCAAAGCAGGTAGGCAAACAAACCTGGAAGTCCTGAGCGAAGTGCGGCCCACCAAGTGCGCGTCGCTTATGTACACTTGTGAAACATCAGTGTTTTTTCCACTGACATGGGCGAACAATCCAGTGGGGAGGATGAATCCAGCGGGCTGGCCTTATAATGCTATGCTGATGTATTACAATGAGGTTCCCGACGTCTGATGGTGGGGAACATGGCTCGCCATCAACGGGCTGAGCGGACGATTGTGAACTGGTTTCACACCGCTGTGAAACCGATCGCAGCATATTGTCCACTCATGCCACCAAAGATGCCCAACACTGTCAGGCATGGAAAATCCTGGCCAATGCCTTCAGGAGAGGAAGGGAAAATTGGCGCTAAAAGCATGGAGGAACAAAATTTCTTCAAGTAATCTAATGGAGATCCAACTTCAGAAAACATCAGGTATGTTTATTTTGTAAGTCTTCCTTTGATTATTCTTTCAAGAGCTTTTTTAAATAACTCATTTTTTTTCATCTTTTCCTATAACTGTTACAATGGCACAACTTTTCATTTGCTTTAAAGCTTTTACTTATCTTTATACTAAACCCTCAGAGCTTTTCCCTACCCAATGATTCCAGATAATGGAGGGACAAGGTCAAGGCCAGTTCGGTGAGTTTAAAACAAATCTTTGATTCAAGTGATACACAACAGTCTGCCCCAAAACTGAGGACAAAGGAGATAGGCAGATTGCTTGGAGGGACAAAATAAACAGATAAAGTTTCAACTCTCTAGGCTCTGCTCAAGCATTTCTCTCTGTGTTACCTACAATCTGCTCCATGTAAGAACCCAATCCTCCCGCTTTAGGCGGGAGCTCCAAGAATGGGTGATGGTCTCCTGGAAGCTGCTGGAGGAACAGCTTTGTCTGCACTCTTCGTACCTGCACCTTACCCTGGCTGTCACGGCTTGCACCCAAACCACAAAATGTGCAAAGTACAAGGTTGAAAGTAACAAGGTGTGGCAGGGGCATTGATATTTTGGTCAACTCCAGCTGAATTGTGTGGTGGCTTAATAAAGGCTAAATTACTGGTACATTAATAGTGATAAACTAATCTTTCTGGTACAAGAGATAAGAGGTCATTGGTACATATTCTGCTACATTTTCTTCAAATTAGGGCCAAGGAATTTTCGCTGCAACAAGTCTTATTCGCATATAGCTATTCTTAAACTCTCACTTGTTACAGTGTGAAGTCACACTCCTGCTGAGAGTGCGGTGAGAGGGAAAAATATTGCACAGAAATTGGAGCCATTTTCACTCAGGTCCAATTTGAAATCCCAGTAAGTTAAGATCTGGAGTGAGAACTGATCAGGTCTATGTGAGCTGCTGTTGATCTTCTAGAAGCTATATGTCTTCATCATACAAAAGCACACAATGTAAAAGACCAGTTCCTGATCAAGTCCACTCGACCCCTGGCTGCGCTTTTTAAAATTTCATTCTCAGGATGTGAGTATCACTGGAAAAGCTACCATTTGTTTCCCATCTAAATGCCCTTGAGAAGGTGGTGGTGAGTCTTCCTGAACCACTGCGTGCCTGTGTGGTGAAGATGCTCCCACAGTGCTGTTACATAAGGAGTTCTGGGATTTTGACTCAGTGTCGATGAAGGAACGGCATTCTATTTCCAAGTCAGGATGGTGTGTGGAGGAGAACTTGCAGCTGAGATCATTCCCATGCATTTGATGCCCTTGTTCTTACAGATTTTGAGTTTGGGAGGTGCTGCTGAAGGTTGTTATAGGTTGTTCCAGTGTATCCTATTGAAAGCACACACTGCAGCCATGGCACACGAACATTTAAATATTCCCTAGTCTCCAAAGATAACAGCAGAGATTTTGCAGCTAGTGGCGAATGAATGGCTCTTGCCATTTATTACATGACAGCAGTCCAAAGACTTTTATGTGGGCTTTTCAGCAACAACTCACTATCATCGGATGTCCAAATCAGTATGCCTCCCTCTCCAGGGGATCTGGGACCAATGTGAACAGGGCAAGCAACATCATGTCTCTTCAACCAATCAGATTGAAGCATTCTCATCAATCATGCAGGGCGGAATCTTTTGCACTTGGTGCCTGCCAAAGATCGGGACCATTTGCCAATCAGATACTTGGATCACTAATGGGAGAGCTTTGCTGAGGCTCTTTCTCTGAGCATCCATCCCCGCTTTGGGTTCTCTGGCCAAACAGGGAGTGTTGGTGCGATGATATGTCCATCCTGTCAACGGAAGGATTTGCTATCAGATAGGCAAAGATAAACCCTGGCTTGGAAAGTCAGTGCCAGGGTTAAAGAATCTTATCATTGCCTTTTTAATTACCTTCCCATCAGATCTGAGGGGGGTCCCCACTCACCTAAGAACCCACCCCAGGGAAACCCAGAGAAGGGCAGGATGATATTGGGATCCCGACCTGACCTCAATTTCTGGAAATTTAACTCCCCACATGCATATAAACCCACTCTCCCCTTGGCTCGGGAAATTACTCCCACAGAGTCGAAGCCAACAATTGTAAGTTAGAATATTTAATTCAATATATAATCAGGTACAAAAAACCAAATAAAGAGAGGGGACAAGTGAAAGAAGTGACAGAAAGAAAAAGTTTAAAAAAATACTTTTTAGATCTCCAACAATAATTCAAATCTGAAGGAATGGTGCTCTACATTTGTAGCAGTAAATTTTCAGGGCCAGAGAGATTGTTTGGCAATGATTAAGATGTATCACAACATTAAAAATTAATTTACGAGTGAATGGACAAGCCCTAACCTCTTCTGTTGTGATAAGTAGTAACTAGTGGATAAGTCCCACAACTTTCTGAATTATGTGGATTTCAATGCTGAATCTATTGGTAAAGTACTATGTCATGTAGAAGCAGGGCAAATTGAACAGCAACTTCCTGATTTCCATTTTGAACTGTGTCTATGTAAACCGATGGAGACTGTTTAACCCAATCATTAGCTTGCTATGATTTGAGCTGTCCACCTACAAAAGATATCACATACCAACCTACCTGCCCAAGCCAGGTCACCATGTCACGAACCCTGAACCCATATGTTTTCTTTGACACTCAGATCTTTATCAGCTTATTTATATTCCGGTGCCAGATCCTCGCTAAAAATGGTTGCCTTGGTGCCCACCTATCTCACCAGGCCCTTTATCTGGGTCTCTGAATTTTCTACCAAGGTGTTATCTTTAGAGTCTCACACGCAGGCTGTCTGTTCACACTCAGCTCACTGAAGTTTGCCTTTTGAACATGTGGCCTTTTTATATATTTGGCCAATGAAGAACCAGGCCACAATTTCCCTCCACTTCACCTCTTAGTCACTTCTAACTAGGGCATATCACAATAGGGTTAAAGGTATAGCTCAGTATAAGCACTATTGAAAACGTTAATTTACAATTAATCACTCGGTCATTGTATTTAAGCTAGCTGTCATTAATTAATAAGGAAACCTGAACAAGGAGTTTCCCAGGATTCTCGCAGCTGGTCAAAACCTCTGTTCCTCTGACCCTGCTCTTGAGACTTCCTTTCACCCAACCATAGGTGACCATGACTTTGAAATTCTAGAATTCCTTCCCTGAATCTCTCTACCTCTCCAAATCCAAGAACCTCAAATCCAAACTCTTTAGCCAGGTCTTGGCTACCTCCCCACCACCTACTCTCCTTTACTTGGTTTCTAGCTTTTCCATTTACCTCTGTGAAGCTCTGGGACATTTTTCTATGTTGAAGGAGCTATATAAATGAAGGTTGTTGTTGAGCAAGAATGTTTTCAACCTTCATTCCTGGATGAAGTGTGAGATCTTGACCCACTTCAAACCTAGTGTTCAGAATGGTTAAGAGACCCATTTCAATTTGGGTTACCCCAGGTTAAAGCCAAGTCACTCTATAATTGCACCACACAAGAAGAGCAGTACAGTAAATTGCTTTCATGGAAGTATGTTCAGCAAACTGACAGGAAAGGAGAAGCAGTGTGTGTTAATTTTATCACAATGACATCTGCCACTCTTGATAGCATGAGGCATTCTAAACTTACAATATTGTGTTGTGTGACGATTATTTAAAATGTTTTGACAAACATGCTTGCGAAAATACTGCTCCTTTAACTCACGGAGCACAAGGTTTGTTGAAAAACTACTGAATGTTATTCACTTCAACAATCAATTACACTTAATGTTTCAAATAGTGACTGTTTGCTTCAACACCATGAGGAAGTGAAGAATGACATTTGTGGAGGGTTGAATGGTAGCATGATAAACACTGTATTTTAGTCTGACTGGCCTGGATTTTGCAGTCATAATAACAGTGCTCACTGTTATTACAAAGTAAGTTGGACACTTCTTGTGTGGTGCAATTATAGAGTAATGTGGCTTTAACCTGGGGTAACCCAACTTGAAATGGCTCTCTTAACCATTCTGAACACTAGGTTTGAAGTGG
Organism: Carcharodon carcharias; assembly: GCF_017639515.1. Lineage (NCBI taxonomy): Eukaryota > Metazoa > Chordata > Chondrichthyes > Lamniformes > Lamnidae > Carcharodon > Carcharodon carcharias. The sequence continues at coordinate 112,434,241 of NC_054473.1, forward strand.
GTCAAGATCTAACACTTCATCCAGGAATGAAGGTTGAAAACATTCTTGCTCAACAACAATCTTAATTTATATAGTGCCTTCAACATAGAAAAATGTCCCAGAGCTTCACAGAGGTAAATGGAAAAGCTAGACATGAAGTAAAGGAGAGTAGGTGGTGGGGAGGTAGCCAAGACCTGGCCAAAGAATTTGGATTAAGGTTCTTGGATTTGGAGAGGTAGAGAGAGTTAGGGAAGGGATTCCCGAATTCCAAAGCCATGGTCACCTATGGTTGGGTGAAAGGAGGTGGAGACAAGAGCAGGGTCAGAGGAACAGAGGTTTTGACCAGTTGCAAGAATCCTGGGAAACTCCTTGTTCAGGTTTCCTTATTAATTAATGACAGCTAGCCTAAATGCAATGACTGAGCGATTAATTGTAAATTAATGTTTTCACAGTGCTTATACTGAACTATACCATTAACTCTATTGTGATATGCCCTAGTTAGAAGTGACTAACAGGTGAAGTGGAGGGAAACTGTGGCCTGATTCTTCATTGACCAAATATTTTAAAAGACCATATGTTCAAAAGGCAAACTTCAGTGAGCTGAGTGTAAACAGACAGCCTGTGTGTGAGACTCTAAAGATAACACCTTGGTAGAAAATTCAGAGATCCAGGTAAAGGGCCAGGTGAGATAGGTGGGTACCGAGGCAACCATGTTTTAGCCAGGATCTGACACCAGAACATAAACAAGCTGATAAAGGTCTGAGTGTCAAAGAAAACATATGGGCTCAGGGTTCATGACATGCTGACCTGGCTTGGGCAGGTAAATAGGTACATGACATCATTGGTAGGCAGACAGCTCAAATCATAGCAAGCCAATGATTGGGTTAAACACTCTCCATCAGTGAAGAAAGAATGTTGAGAACATAAGGAGTTGAAATATTCGGCCAGGGGCGTAGGACCCCTCCACAGACAAATCCTCAAGGAAGAAAGGGCTGGCAGAGGAATTACACATGTCACACTCATGGATGTTAGCATCTTGAGCACAGCCATTGGGATCAGTCACGTGGAGATTGTGTTTCTACCAGGCCTTACCAGTAATCTGGTTGTGCTTTGATACCATTGTTCAGATATTAGCAGTAGCCAAGTCTTACTCATTCTGAATAAAATATGTCACCAATAAAGGTTTTCATTAGGAATCATTTCAGAACTTGAGAGTGAAGGGATTAATTAATTCTGACCCCTAATTCTAACAAAGTGAGGGGAGGAACGTTAAGCCTTCATGAGGTTCTAGAGATTGTGAAGGGTGAAACCAAAGAATGAGTTAAACACAAGGATGGAAATTTTAAATCTGGAACATATGAACATATGAACCAGGAGCAGGAGTAGGCCATTCAGCTTCTTGAGTCTACTCCACCATTCAATAAGATCATAGCTGATCTGGTTTGCAACCTCAACTCTACATTCCCATCTACACCTGATAATTTTTCACCCCTTGTTTATCAAGAGTATATCTAACTCTGCCTATAAAATATTCGAAGACTCTGCTTCCACCGCCTTTTGAGGAAGAGAATTCCAAAGGCTCACCACTCTGAGAGAAAACATTTCTCTTCATCTGTCTTAAATGGGTGACCCCTTATTTTTAAACAGTGACCTTTAGTTCTAGATTCTCCCACAAGAGGAAACATTCTTTCCACATTCATCCTGTCAAGACACCTTAAGATCTCATATGTTTCAACCAAGTCACATCTTACTCTTCCAAACTCCAGCAGCTACAAGCCTAGCCTGTCCAGTCTTTCCTCATAAGACAACCTGCCCATACCAGGTATTAGTCTGGTAAACCATCTCTGGAAGCCAATGGAGGACAGCAACAACAGGAGGTATGGATGAGCAAGACAGGTATATGTAGCAAAGTTTTGATGAACTGGAGTTTACAGAGAGTGGAGGGCAGGTGCCCATAGCGGCTTACAGTGGAATAATTAGGGGAGAAAGTTGTTTGTATAGTGTTGTTTCCAGTGGTGTGACACAGACCAACACTGGTTCCTCAGCAGCAGGCTGTGTCGCAGGTCACTACCTGCACAGTGCGCACAGCATTATTCAGTGATATCAGTGAAGAACGTCACTCAGGTAGTGGCCAGCAATGCTTGCTGATCCCCAGGGAACCAACATATGTCTGCGTAACCTCTCTGCGAATGAATTCTCCCATTGACTCCGGATGTAGCCTTATAGACATTTACAGCACAGGAAGCCACCATTCGTCCCATCGCATTGCGAAAGTCAACAACGATCCGACTACACCAATCCCATTTTCCAGCGCTTGGCCCATAGCCCTGGAGGCTATGGCAATGCATGCGAATATCTAAATACTTCTTAAGTCTCACAAAGTTTCTGATTCAACCATCCTTTCAGGCACAATTCCAGACTCCCACCACCCTCTGAGTGAAAAATTTTCTACTCAACTCCCCTCTTTGCCTTCTAGCTCTTCCCTTAAATCTATGCCCTCTGGTTATTGACCACTCTACTAATGGAAAAAGTGCTTTCATATCCACACTACCTATGGTCATCTTATACACCTCTATCAGGTCCCCTCTCAACCTTCACTGCTCCAAGGAAAACAACCCCAGCCTATCCAATCTTTCCTCAAAGCTCAGACCCTCCAGCAGCATCCTGATAAATCTCCTCTGCACCCTCTCCAGTGCAATCACATCCTTTCTATAATGTGGTGACCAGAACTGCATGCAGTACCCCAGTTGTGGCTTAACCAGCATCTTATAGAGTTCCAGCATAACCTCCCTGCTCCTGTATTCTATGCCTTGGCTAATAAAGGCAAGTATCCCAAATGCCTTCTTAACCACCTTTTCTACCTGCCCTGCTACCTTCAGGAAGTGTGGATATGCACACCAAGGTCCCTCTGATCTTCAGTACTTTCAAGGGTCCTACCATTCATAGTGTAACCCTTTGCCTTGTTAGCCCTCCCCAAGTGCATTACCTCACACATTTCCAGGTTGAATTCCATTTGTCACTGTTCTGCCCACCTGACCAGTCTATTGATATCCTCCTGCAGGTTAAGGCTATCCTCCTCACTATTTACCACCCTATCAATATTTGTGTCATCCGTGAACTTCTTGATCATAAATGTAGGGGGTAAGTCCAAATCATTCATGTACACCACAAACAGCAAGGGCCCCAGCACCGAGCCCTATGGAACCCCACTGGAAACAGGCTTCCAGTCACAGAAACAAAAAAGGATGTGACAAAGTAAGTATGGAGTAGATGAGCAGAAATGTAACAGAGGTGAATGATGTTGTAGGGTTAGAAGCTCTGTTTTCTAACACCAGTTTCTTAATCTTTTTCTGTCAACAAAAAAATGTTCTGCCTTTTGTAGATCTGTTAAATGGTGCAACAATGCAGCCACCTTGCAATTCGTTAGCTGTCAGTTACTTTAATGATTGCCCAATTTTCATGAGGAATGTCAGGACAAAGCTTTCAGTCAATATGATTTCCATCAACACAGACATCATTATATTTTGTATTGATAACCACAGTGTTAGCAGTTTCCATTAATCTTGTCTTTGTTGTCAAAAGGAAAACACTCTTATATACAAATGAGGGCACACTTGAGTGAGAGGTAAAACTTCAGCATATTAAATTAAAACTGTATTTCTTTGTGTCTGACTGAAACAGAACTGAGTTATTAATTTGAAGAAAGAACATTGCAAACCTCTTCCCTTTCATTAAGGAGTACATACGTGTGTGCCAATGGGATTGCAGAGAATGGAAAGCTAACTTCTTTCTTCATCCAATTATTCCCAGGCTATGCACAGCAGGAGTTAGAGACTAAAACTATAATGTGAGATCAAGAATTATTTTATTTCTGTTTATGGGATGTGGGCATTGCTGGCTAGGCCCACATTTATTACCCACTGCTAATTGCCTTTGAGAGGATGGTGGCGAGCTGCTTTCTTGAACTGCTGCAGTCCATATGGTGTAGCAACACCCAGAGAGCATTTCCAATGCCTAGGTCAACGCCGCATGGTCCGTCCGGTTTTGTTCCTTTTCGACTTCGCAGTGGTTTGATAAAACTGAGTGGCTTGCTAGGCTATTTCAGAAGGCAGTTAAGAGTCAACCACATTGCCGTGGGTCTGGAGTCATGTGTAGGCCAAGTAGGCCGGATAAGGACAGCAGATTTCCTTCCCTAAAGGACATCCTTGAACCAGATGGGTTTTTACAACAATCAGCAATGGTTTCATTGTCACTATTACTGAGACTAGCTTTATAATCCAGATTTATTCGTTGAATTTAATTTCCACTAGATGCCATGGTGATATTTGAACCTGTGTCCCCAGAGTATTAACCTGGGCTTCTGGATTACCAGCGGCATTACCACTATGTAACCGCCTCCCCCACCTTCATTTCCAGATCAGGATGAGCAGATAGAGGATGCAGCACCTCTACACTCCACCCATCCATCACTTCTGGGTTAAGCGTAGCATGGGTGAGATGGAGAGTAAAGCTTGATCCACATTCACCATTGAATACCTCTAAGTCAGACATAGATTAGAGACAAATTTATATGTTCAAAGAAAGATCCCTTGGGAGTGGCCAATGAAACAACAGCACTATTGTGGCTATAAAAACAAAAAAACTGCGGATGCTGGAAATCCAAAACTGTTATTTTGCTCACTGGTATTCCAGCAACACTCTCTCATTCTAAGCCTTGGATGTTCCTATGCCTCTAGGGGAACATAGATACAAATTGGGCAGAAGACAATCAGTGAAGTGCTTTGGGCTAGAAAGCTGCAGAATTAAATTGCTTTTATTTCAATTTCCTTTTGGATTCATGTACTTGTCAGAACAGAAGCTTTTAAAATGCAAGAATCCCCATGGGATTTAATCCCCATGAATTTAATCTGAGCGTTGGTATAATTTAAGATACATACCATGGAGTGAAACAATTTCTTTTTGAAAAGTGTTGAAATAAAAATGCGACCCATAATTTAGTAAGTCATTAATACATTTATACCAACATCAGTAGAGATTCAAAATTCAGATAGAAACAAGCTACAGTAAAAATTAGTATGAAAGGAAATCAGATGGGTCTTAATCATGCATTGGGTTGTTGAATAATGTAGTAGAGAAGCCTGCATCTGGGGTTCAAGGAACAGTTATATGCCCTTCCAAGAGAAAAAGGCCAATTGAGGTAATGTAGTGAGATGGTGGGGCTCACCCAGGAAGAAGAGCAGACTTGTTAGTCTCATGGCCTTTTCCTGTTGCTGAAATATCAGGATGAATTTTTCAGAAGGGATAGATATCCTGTCACTGGGGTGCAGAAAGCAGGAGCAGGACCCTGGGGTGGCATTTACAAATTAGGCTATCATTCAATTGAAGATGGCAACCCACCTCTGAGAGCTGCTGGCCCAATCAGAGGGGGTCAGTGCTGAGATTGCATCACCAGGGAGAGAGAGGGTGCCACAATGTTGAGGTACTCTTGGAAACATATAGTTTCTTTGGGGAAGCTAGGTCCTGGTGATTGGAGTGGGGAGGAGGGCCAGGTACAGAGGTTTGCTGTTACGGGTGGCAGTGCCTTGTGTACAGGTGTAGCCATTGCTGCTAGAGGCCACCTCTGTGGGTCATGGAACACCCATTAAAGAGAGCCTCCCAGGGAATGGACTGGGAGGCCGCCAGGATTTAGTTGCTCGGTTCCCCAGATGGCAGTGGGTCGTCCCTCGAAATGGGCAAAATGGGGTGGGAAGTGACCATTAATTGGGACAATTGGCTCAATTGTCCACAGGCAGACGGCTACACTGAGGCTCCCACTACTGGCAATATACAATGGCAGCTGGAAGACATTGGCTGCCATATTACCAGTCATCCTGCCTCAGCCCATTTCCAATAGGCCAGGAAAATTCAGGCCATCTTATCTTCTGGGCCTACATCTCAGTCAAGACACTAAAGTTCGAGGAGGGGATAAAATTTTAGTGCGCAAGTAAGGTACTGAGATGTAGCAAAGGCAAGGCTTCTAAATAATTTGAAAGGAATCAAGTTAGATTTTCCCCCAACAAATTTGAAACCAGTCCTCTCCAATAGATTATCAGGTCTCCTCAATTCAAAGAAGTGCTAAAATATTCAATGTGAAGAGTCAGGGCAAGAAATTGCTTTGAAATTGATCTGCATTGAGGACTTTACTTCTGGGAATAGAAAGTTAGCCCACACATTTGAACCAAACAACTACAGCCATCATATCCCAATTTTCTGCAACTCCTTTCACAAGTCTCTAACTCGTCACATTTTTAAATATCTTTCTTTTGAGCTGTTGAGTTGGATAATGCTATCTCCTCTCCAGTACCTCCACTTCACGTTGAGCACAATATTACTGTTTGCAGGTTATTCCATCTGAGGGCTATCACACATCAAGCCCTGTCCTCACCCTGCCTCAACCCCCAACAATACTCACCCCACCTGACAGTGCTCAACCTCACTCACTCCCCCAACAGTACTCACCACCCCCATCCCATCTCATACCCCCTCACCCCTCCGACAGTGCTCACCCCCCTCATCCCCACTCACCCCTCCGATTGTGCTCACCCCCTCACCACGCCTGACAGTGCACACCCCCACTCATCCCCCCAACAGTGTCCATTCCCTCTCCTTCTGCTGGCAGTGCTCACCCCCTCACCCTCCTGACAGTGCTCACCCCCTCGAGTCCTCACCCTCTGACAGTGCTCACCCCCTCACTCTCCCAACAGTGCTCACCCCTCTCACTCTGCCAACAGTGCTCACCCCTCTCACTCCGCCAACAGTGCTCACCCTTCCATCCCCCCTGACGCCCCCAACAGTGTTCACACCCCTCATCCCCGACAATGCTCATTCCTCTCACACCGCCAACAGTGCTCACCCCTCCATCCCCCCTCACGCCCCCAACAGTGCTCACACCCCTCACCCCTGACAATGCTCACCCCTCTCACTCTGCCAACAGTGCTCACCCCTCCATCCCCCCTCATGCCCCCAACATTGCTCACACCCCTCACCCCCGACAATGCTCACCACCCCCAACCCCACCCCACCCCCTGACACTGCTCACCACCCCCACTTCCGCTGACGGCACGAAAATGCTCAACCCCTCCCCTATTCCATCACTCCCTGGCTATGCTGGCTCATCTGATATTGATCAGGCAAAAGCCAGGTTATTCCAACAGAATCGGAAGGTCAGTCATGGGAGCGGGTGCAGGAGAGGGTGAGCACTGTCCATTGGGGGTTGGAAGTGGATGGGGGGGCGGGGAGGTCAGTTTTGAGCCATGATTGGGTTCTAAACCTTGTGGTGGTGGGTGGTGGGGCGGTGGAGGTGTGAACACTGCCAGGAAGGATAAACATTGCTGGTGGTGCTGGAGTACTTTCACATTCCAGCTGATTACTGAGTTTCATTGGTTTTATACTTGCAATGAAAAAGTTTCAAGTTAATCCATGTAAGTATAGGGCAAACAGCCCAAGTCTCTGTGGTTCAGCCCATCTGATCCTGCTGTTCTAGGGAATCGTGCAGCAATCAGTGCAGGATAAAATTAACAATTGGAAGTTTAAATGTGCAGCATAAGTACCACGCATGTACGCTTGTTGGGACTTCCTCAGGGTCCTGATACATAGCTGTGATCTAAATTAAGTCAGAGGCCTCTTCCCATTTTGGAAGGGTTGGGCCATTATAGTTTAACAATCGAGTGCCTGCTGTGGCTCAGTTGGTAATAGTCTTGCCTCTGAGTCATAAGGTTCTGGGTTCAAGTCCTACCCCAATATACAAAAATCAAGGCTGACACTCCAATGCAGGAACTGAGGGAGGGTTGCACTTTTGAGTTTGCCATCTTTCAGACGAGACATTAAACTGAGGCCTGATCTGTCTGCTCAGGTAGATGTAAAAGAGATCCCATGGCATTATTTTGAAGAAGGGCAGGGGAGTTCTCCCCGGCGTCCTAAGCTATATTTATCTCTCAATCAACAGCACAAAAACAGATTACCTGGTAATTATCACATTGGTGTTTATGGGAGATTGCTGAGTGCATATTGGCTGCCATGTTTCCTATATTACAACAGTGAGTACACTCCAAATAGTAGTTCATTTTTTTCTCTGTTTTGTATTCCTTTACCATACTTCTAGTTGCACATTTTCAGGCAAGGAACAGAGATTCCAACCGTATTGAAGGCTTCCTGTCATGCTATCCCATGTACGTTGGCTTGTTCTTCCCTTACTACTTAGAAACTGCTGTGGCTACAAGAGCAGGTCAGAGACCAGGAATTCTGCTGCGAGAAACTCACCTCCTGACTCCCCAAAGATTGTCCACCATCTACAAGGCACTCTTGGAATACTCTCCACTTGCCAATACTCAAGAAGCTCAACATCATACAGTACTTGATGGGCACCCGATCCACCTCCTAAAACAGTCACTCCCTCCACTACCAATTCACAGTGGCAGCAGTGTGCACCATCTACAAGATGCACTCCAACAATTTGGCAAGCTTCCTTCAACGGCACCTTCCAAACCTATGACCTCCACCACTTAGAAGGACAAGGGCAACAGACACATGGGAACACCACCACCTGCAAGTTCCCCTCCAAGCCACTCACCATCCTGACTTGGAACTGTACTGCTGAATTATATAGACTCATCTATGCATTAGAATTTGGCATGACATTACAATCCTGTATCCTTAAGACAGCATCACTGCCTTGTCTCTTACTGCAGCTTATTCATTCCCAAAACTTCTCACTAATGTCACTATGAACCAAGGACTAGAACTCACCAATATTAACATAAGTAAGAAAGAATATTAGAAAAAATAAAGACATTAAAGGCTGACAAATCCTCAGGACCTGATGGCTTCCATCTCGAGGTTTTAAAGGAAAGAGGTGAGAAAATTACGGCTGCTTTAGCCATAAGTTTGGAAAATTATAAACGTATTCCCATTATTTAAGAACGGTGAGAGAGAGAATCCAGGATATTTTGGACCTGTTCTAGCATCTGTTGTTGGGGGTGTTAGCGGAATCTAATATTAAGAACAGAGCTTCATGGAAACTTGAGTTGCTTAGGGAGAGTGAGCATGGATTTATAAAGGGTGGGTCAGATCTAACAACCTGAATTCAATTCTTTTGAGGAAGTATTGGACAGGGGAATGTCTATGGACTGTTCATTTGGCCTTGGTTTGGCATTCAAAGACAAAAAGTATGGATAAGTCAAATTGGACAGTAGTGACTAGCGGTGTCTCACAGGATCTGTGCTGCAGCCTCAACTATTCACGATATTGATGGATGACTTACATAACACATTAGGGAGCCATGTATCCAAGTTTGCCAATTGGTGGCATTGTAAGTAGTATAAATGGGAGCATAAAATTATAATGAGACATATTAATTAGGCTGGGGGGGTTGGTGAAGGGAAGATGTGTTTGGTGGTGGCATCATGCTGGAGTTGGCGGAAATGGCGGAGGATGATCCTTTGAATGCGGAGGCTGGTTGGGTGATAAGTGAGGACAAGGGGGACCCTATCATGGGTCTGGGAGGGAGAGGAAGGTGTAAGGGCGGATGCGCGGGAGATGGGCTGGACATGGTTGAGGGCCCTGTCAACCACCATGGGTGGAAAACCTCGGTTAAGGAAGAAGGAAGACATGTTAGAGGAACTGTTTTTGAAAGTGGCATGATCAGAACAGATGCGACAGAGGTGAAGAAACTGAGAGAATGGGATGGACTCCTTATAGGAAGCGGGGTGTGAGGAGCTGTAGTCGAGGTAGCTGTGGGAGTCGGTAGGCTTGTAATGAATATTGGTGGACAGTCTATCACCAGAAATTGAGACAGAGAGGTCAAGGAAGGGAAGTGTCAGAGATGGACCATTTGAAAATGATGGAGGGCTGGAAATTGGAAGCAAAATTAATAAATTTTTCCTGGTCCAGGCAAGAGCATGACGCAGCACTGAAGTAATCATCGATGTACCGGAGAAAGAGTTGTGGGAGGGGGCCAGAGTAGGACTGGAACAAGGAATGTTCCACATACCCCATAAAGAGACAGGCATAACTGGGGCCCATGCGGGTACCCATAGCCACACCTTTTATTTGGAGGAAGTGAGAGGAGTTAAAGGAGAAATTGTTCAGTGTGAGAACAAGTTCAGCCAGATAGAGGAGAGTGCTGGTGTATGGGGATTGTTCAGGCCTCTGTTTGAGGAAGAAACGGAGAGCCCTCAGACCATCCCGGTGGGGGATGGAGGTGTAGAAGGATTGCACGTCCATGGTGAAGATGAGGTAGTTGGGGCCAGGGAACTGGAAATTTTTGAACTTCTGTGACACATGAACTTCCGAGGCTTGGGAAATCTTTCATGGAGTGGAGTCAAAATGTGAAAGTGGAGATCATTACCAGTTGGGATTATGGATGTACACTGCACCAATTGCAAATTATGTGAACGCCAAACAACTGCGTTCACTCCCAAATTCAATCTGAACTATCCAGAGCCGGTTATTTTAGCTTAACCAGACATTTCCATCTAACATCTCATCATTGGCATTGTACACTGTTCCAACAGAGCTCAACACAAACTTCAAGATCAACATCGCTTCTTTTCCCATTGGCATTCTGTGATCCTTTTGTCTGTATAAAGACTTCAATTACTTCAGATTGTAGCTATGTTCTCATTTTCAAACTGGTTTTAACTTCACACCTGACCCCCAAGTTCCCATTTTCTTCATGCATCCCCAATCCTTGATTATATCCCACCCTATGGGCAAAATTTTACAGACTCTGCCCAATGGTTTGAAAGCAGGGATTTGTAAAATCCAGCACCTGGCAAGCACTCCACTTACCCACCGCCCCCCTCCAAACTGTCTCCCATTTTACAGGGTTGGGGGTGGGGGGGCTGGGGGGAGAGGGGGCAGTGGAGATGTCAGGTGGCCTGCTTGGGGCCTGTTGAATATAAGAACATAAGTAATAGGAGCAGAAGTAGGCTATTTGGCCCCTCAAGCCTGCCCCACCATTCAATAAGATCATAGCTGATCTGCCCCATGCCTCAACTCCTCTTTCGTGCCAGCTCCTCATAGCCCTTAACTCTCCGATATTTCAAAAATCTATCTACCTCCTCCTTAAATACTTTCAGTGATCTAGCCTCCACAATTCTGGGGTAGAGAATTCCAGACATTCACTACCCTCGAAGGGAAGAAATTCCTTCATATCTCAGTTTCAAATGAGTGTCCCCTTATTCTGTAACTATGTCTCCTAGTTCAAGATTGCCCCACTTGTGGAAGCATCTTCTCAACGTCTACCCTGCCAAGCCCCCTCAGAATCTTGTACATTGCAGTAAGATCACCCCTCATTCTTCTAAACTCTAATGAACAAAGACCTAACTTGTTTAGCTGTTTTTGATAAGTCAAACCCTTCATCCCAGGAATCAGCTTAGTGAATCTCTTTTGGACTGCCTCTAATGCCAATATAACCTTTCTTAAATATGGGGACCAAAACTACTGTACACAGCACTCCAAGTGCAGCATCACCAACACCCTGTACAGTGTAACATTACTTCCCTATTTTTAAACTCCAGCCCCTTAGCAATACAGGCCAAAATTCCATTTGCCTTTTTAATTATTTGCTGCACCTGCATGCTAACTTTTTGTTTCATGCACAAGAACACCCAGATCCCTCCATGCTGCATTTTTTTGGAGTCTCTTCATTTAAATAATAGTCTGCCTTTTGATTCTTCTTACCAAAGTGCATGACCTCACACTTTCCTACATTAAACTGCAAGTGCCAAGTTTTTGCCCACTCATTCAAACTATCTATATTTTCTTGCAGATCCCCTTGCAGGATGAGGCCCTTAAGTAGCCAATTAATGGCCAATTAAGTATCTCATCCTGCCCCCGCCAGTATATTATCCATTGCAGGGGAATGCCAATGTTAGGTGAGTAGCCTGGCAGCTTTTACTGCATGGGCTAGTGTTGAGCAAGAGGACTCTCCCTTGTTTGGGGGTTCCCCTGTACCCATCAGGGGCAATCCCCCAAACTGCACCCCTCCCCCACTTTAATCTTCTCCCCTGGCATCTCAAACCCATTCCCCCAACCACCCCCCTCCCTTGCTAGGGTCTGCCAGCTAGACCTCACCGATAGCCCAGACTTGCCTGAAGTCCAGCATCTATAACCACTTCTCCTTTGGGGGCTGCCTGTAGTCCCAGCAGTGGCCACCGCTTAAACCTGGTGCTGCTGGGACTACAGGCCTGGCAGCCAATCGGATTGATCAGCAGCTCTCTAAGTGGGATCCCTGATGTTGGTAATAATCACACTTTAAGCTTGGAAAGATGAAAGTTCTTTATGTTTAAGACTGACCATGTTTCCTTGTACAAAAGGCAGACCGGATTGAACCGGTTCTGTTATGCATCACATGACTCTAGTGCAGCTATCAAATGTGGCCCCCTGGATTACTTACACATATCAATTAGTTCCTAGCTAATTAGTTCCTAGCTCTTTACAGATAATACAACAATGTATAACACATACAAGGCCAGAGCTGGAGGAAAGCGGATATTGCAAAGGTTATGGGGCTGGAAGGGATTACAGAGATAGGGAGCAACAGAATCACATGGAGTGATTTGAAAAGAAGGATAAGAGGTTTGAAATCAATGTATTGCCAGACACATGTCTACCTCTTTCTTTTCAATTTTTTTTTCATATTCATTCATGGGACGTGGGCATCGTTTGCTAGGCCAGCATTTATTACCCACCCCTAACTGCCCTTGTGGGTCTGGAGTTACATGTAGGCCAGAACAGGTATGGATAGCAGATTTCCTTCCCTAAAGGGCATCAGTGAACCAGATGGGTTTTTACAACAATCGACAATGGTTTCATAGTCATCATTAGACTCTTAATTCCAGATTTTTATTGAATGCAAATTCCACCATCTGCCGCGGTGAGGTTTGAACCTGGGTCCCCAAAGCATTACCCTAGGTCTCTGGATTACTAGTCCAGCGACAATACCACTATGCCATCACCTCCCCAAAGACTAATACCACACCTGAAAGGATTTTTTCCCTTTATTTCATCAATACTTTGTCTCTCCAACATTTTCTGTTTCAGATTTGCAGCACTTGCAATTTTTGATTTTTATTTCATGTTGGATAAACCTTCAAGTCCATGCAGAGTAAAATCTGATGGGGTATAAAACAGCAGTCCCTCCCAATCCTGCTCAGCATATTGGGTGATAATTACTCAGAGTCATAGAAGTCTACAGCACAGAAAAAGGCCCTTCAGCCCATCGAGTCTGTGCCGGTCAAACAAGTACCTAATTATTCTAATCCCATTTTCCAGCACTAGGCCAATAGCCTTGTATGCCATGGCATCACAAGCACACATCCAAATACTTCTTAAATGTTATGAGAGTTTCTGCCTCTGCCACCCTTTCAGACAGTGAGTTCTAGATTCCCACCCCCTCTGGGTGAAAAAATTCTTCCTCACATCCCTTCTAAACCTCCTATCCCTTATCTTAAATCTATGTTCTCTGGTTACTGCTCCCTCCACCAAGGGGAAAAGTTCCTTTCTGTCTACCCTGTCTATACCCCTCATAATATTATACACCTCAATCTCCTCTGCTCCAGGGAAAATAACCCCAGTCTATCCAATCTCTACTCATAACTAAAGCTCTCCAGCCCAGGCAACATCCTGGTAAATCTCCTCAGCACTCTTTCTAGTGCAATCACATCCTTCCTATAATGCGGATTCCAGAACTGCATACAATACTCTAGCTATGACCTAACCAGCGTTTTATACAGTTCCAGCATAACCTCCCTGCTCTAATATTCTATGCCTCGGCTAATAAAGGCAGGTATCCCACAGGTCTTCTTAACCACCTTATCTACCTGTCTCACTACTTTAAGGGGCTGGTGGACATGTTCACCAAGATCCCTCTGAACCTTGGTACTTCCCAGGGACCCACCATTCATTGTGTATTCCCGTGCCTTGTTTGTCTTGCCCAAGTGCATCACCTCACACTTATCCAGATTAAATTCCATTTGCCACTGATCAGCCTATCTGATCAGCCCGTCTATACCCTCCTATACCCTAAGGCTATCCTCCTCACTATTTACCACCCCACCAATTTTCGTATCATCCGCGAACTTACTGATCAACCCTCCTACATTCAAGCCTAAATCGTTTGTATATACCACAAACAGCAAGGGACCCAACACTGATCCCTGTGGAACCCCATTGGACACAGGCATCCAGTCACAAAAACGCCCCTTGATCATCACCCTCTGCTTCCTGCCACTCAGCCAATTTTGGATCCAATTTGCCATATTGACTTGGATCCCATGGGCTCTTAACTTCATTATCAGGCTCCATGTGGGACCTTATCAAAAACCTTGCTGAAGTCCAAGTATGTCAAATGCATTGCCCTCATCTACACACCTGGTCATCTCTTCAAAAAATTCAATCAAATTGGTCAGGCACGACGTCCCCTTAACAAAACCATGCTGACTGTCTTTGATTCGCCCCTGCCTCTCCAAGTGTAGATTAATTCTGTCCCTCAGAATTGCTTCCAATAGTTTCCCCACCACTGAGGTTAGACTGACTGGCCTACAGTTCTCTGGTTTATCCCTTCCTCCCATCTTGAATAGTGATACCATATTGGCTGACCCCAGTCCTCTGGCACCTCTCCTGTAGCCAGAGAGGTATTGAAAATTATTGCCAGCGCCCCTGCTATCTCCTCCCTTGCCTCACTCAACAGCCAGGGATACATTTCATCCAGGCCTAGAGATTTATCTACTTTTAAGCCTGCCAGGCCACTTAGAACCTCCTCCCTTTCTATGCTAATTTCTTTAGTTATATCACAGTCCTTCTGCATGATTTTTATACCCACGCCGTCCCTTTCACTTGTGAACACCAACACAAAGTATTCATTTAGAAGCCTACCTATGTCTTTCGGCTCCACACACGAATTACCACTATGGTCCTTAGTGGGCCCTACTCTTTCCCTAGTTATCCTCTTATTCTTGATGTACTTGTAAAATAACTTTATTTTACCTGCCAAAGTTTTTTCATGCTCCCTTTTTGCTCTCTTAATTTCCTTTTTAAGATCCCCCCCCCCCCCCCAACTAAATATTCTATACTCCTCTAGGGCTTCCGCTGTTTTGAGCCCTCGGTATCTGTCATAAGCCTCTCTTTTTCTCTTTATCCAATCCTGTATATCCCTCGACATCCAGGGTTCCCTGGATTTATTGGTCCCACCCTTTGTCTTTACTGGAATATTTTGGCCCTGTACTCTCCTCATTTTCTTCTTGAATGAGTCCCACTGCTCTGACGCAGATTTACCAGAAGTAGCTGCTCCCATCCCCCTCTGGCCAAATCATATGTGATCTTATTAAAATCGGCCTTCTCCCAATTTAGAACTCTGTTTTCTGGCCCATCCTTGTCCTTTTCCATAACAACCTTGAATCTAATGGAGTTATGATCACTATCTGCAAAATGCTCCCCCACTGATACCTTTACCACTTGCCCGGCTTCATTCCCTAAAATTATGTCCAGAACTGCCCACTCTCTTGGAGGAACTTCTGTGCACTGGCTTAAAAAGTTCTCCTGGATGCATTTTAAGAATTCCGCTCCCTCTAAACCTATCACATTATGACTAACCCAGTTAATATTAGGGAAGTTAAAGTCCCCCATTATTACTATCCTATTATTTTTACACTTCTCTGAAATTCACTGACATATATCTGCTCTTCTATTTCTCTCTGACTGCTCATGGGCCTATAGTGAGCAATGTGATTGCTCATTTTTTGTTTTTTAGTTCTACCCATATGGCTTCATTTGAGAGGCCTTCTAAGATGTCATCCCTCTTTACTGCTGCATTTGATTCCTTGATCAATAATGCAATACCCCCTCCTCTTTTACCTCCTTCCTGTCTCGCCTGAAGACCCTATTTCCTGGAATATTGAGCTTCCAATCCTGCCCCTCTCTCAACCATGTCTCTGTGACAGTAATGGCATCATACTTCCATGTGTTAATTTGTGCCCTCAACTCATCTGCCTTATTCATCAGACTCCTTGCATTAAATAAATACCATCCAACCTTGCCAATCTCCCTTGTGCCTTAACTGGCCTATAATTTCTGTGCCTTCCAGACTCACTTGCTCTCTCTTCTAATTTTGGCTGTGCATCTCCTCTTGCTGAACCTCCTCTCAGGATCCCATTCCCCTGCCATCCCAACAGCACGAGCAAACCTCTCCGCAAGGATGTAGGTCACATTCCGGTTCCGGTGTAACCCATCTACCTCGTACAGGTCCCACCCCCCCAAAATGGTCCCAATGTCCCAGAAATCTAAAACCCTCCCTCCTGCACCATCTCTCCAGCCATGCATTCATCTGGACTAATCTCCTATTTCTATATTCACTAGCGGGTGGCACCAGAAGTAATCCAGAGATTACTACCTTTGGGGTGCTGTTTTTTAATCTGTTTCCTAGCTCCCTAAATTCTGCTTGCAGGACCTCATCCCTCTTTCTACCTATGTCGTTGGTACCTATATGTACCACGATCTCTGTCTGTTTGACCTCCCCCTTTCGAATGCCCTGCAGCCGTTCAGTGACGTCCTTGACCCTGGCACCAGGGAGGCAACATACTATCCTGGAGTCATGTCTACAGCCACAGAAATGCCTGTCTGCTCCCCTTACTAGCGAGTCTCCTACCACTATTGCTCTTCCCCTCTTTTTCCTCCCTCCCTGTGCAACTGAGCCACTCACAGTGCCATGATCGTGGCTGCACTCCTCAGAGGAACCGTCACTCTCACTGTCTTCCAACACAGAAAAACGGTTTTCGAGCAAGATGCACCCTGGGGATTTCCTGACTACCTGCTTGACATCTTTCTTCTGACTGATGGTCACCCATTCCCTCTCTGTCTGCACTTCCGTAAGCTGTGGGGTGACCATGTCTAAAAATGTGCTATCCACGAAATTCTCAGCCTCGCAGATGCACCTCAGCACCTCCAGCTGCCGCTCAAGCTCAAGTAGCTACAGCTGGTGGCACTTCCTGCACATGTGGTCGGTCAGAGTGCAAGGAGCATCTAAGACTTCCCAGGTTGCAGGTGGGACATAACACGGGACTGAGCTGCTCTGCCATGCCTCTAGTTGAAAACAAAACCCCTTACTTTACGTTAAATACAGTAAAAAAAAAGTTAAATTATTTATGTACTTTAAATAAAAACTAGAACCCTTACCTTTCCTTAGGTTAGTCTATTTTAAACTGGAGAAAAACACTTACCCACTACTCCCCAATCAACTCTCACCTTTGTGCTGACATCACCTTTTGAAGCTTCCCCACGATGTACAAGGTTATATCGCCATTTAAGGGACTGGACAGTAAAATGTTGTATTAAGGTCCTTACAACTCCTCCTAATTTGAAAATAGATTTTAAAGTGCTGGAAATGGTATCAAATAACTTGTAAAAAAATGCCATCATTATGGAATGGAGGCATAGCCCCTGAACCTAATGGAAACATCACCTTTTCTGTGATTTCCAAATTTACCACCATTGCCAATTGAACTTTTTGTGCAAAAAAATATGTTGTCGTCCCGGAATAAAATAATCAATTATTAGCCATGCATTCTGCTGCAATTTCTGTTTAGCTCCTTGTTCCTATGTGTCGAAATGCAGTATATTCAGTACTGCTGTGAGCTGTCAAGGTTTTGGGGGATGTGTGTGTTTGATTTGTTCAAGTTGCTGGTTGGCATCCACTAGTTCTCTAGATTGCTACATACGCTTCAGGCTTTTAAAATCCCAGTTTGCCATCATCCAATTGCTACTCCTTAATTAATCTCTTCTCCCTTCTGCTCTATTTGATCTTTACAGTGTCATGCATTATGCCTAATGCTCCTTCACCTAGGTTTCTCAGCAAAGAGGAAAATGAATATTGCTAAATCTTCAAAAGGGTTAAAAATGAACAACCATTTCAATCAAAAACACGAGTTAAAAAGATTAGACAGCTACCGGAGCAGGTTGTAAAAATAATTATTTCTACAAGAATGATTTGCAGCAAAATGAGAGGAATGGACTACCTGAACAGCTTGCTTCATTTTCCAAGGTCAGTCTTTTCAAAGCTGCTGCTTTTTTAGCGATGGCAGCATTACACTTCAAAAGAATTTTATTTTATAAATCCCACCTCAGGACCTCGTCAATCTTTTCAAAAGGAATGCTAGCTGGTACAATGGAATGCAAAGCAGCTCATGACCTGCAGCTTTGGCCTACTTTGTTGCCATGTCCCTACACAGAGTGCAAATAAAACTTCCAATCCTTTTTCTCCTTTGAAACTAGACATTAAGTGAACATTGTGAACTGCAGTTAGAGCATAATTCAAACCTGCTTTGAGGACTGAAAGATGAAACTACCTACAGGAACACTGATGCCCAAAATTGAAAAATTAAATGAGCCTTGCTGGGACACACTTCTTTTCACAACTGGTTTGAATCTAGGCTGATAAATAAAAGTCTCCTCCTTCACTGCAACCTGTAAGAATTGTACTTCAAATGAGTTCTGCGTACTCTCCAATCCAATTTCTATTAACCTTGAGTATATGACATAGAAAACCGCTCACAATTTGGCAAAGATATTGACACGAAATTAGCAATGTCAGTCAGAGAGGACACTTCAAATGGCTGGTTTGAGAAATGGAAATGGAAGCATCAGGCAGGCACTGCAGAGGATGGGAAGATTACAACTGGTGGAAACTTGAGAGATCATTATCTGAACCTTATGTAATCTATGCCTGACCCAGTACTGTAATGCATAGCAATTCTTGGTTCCCAACTTGTTCTGTTCCCCAACCGTGACATCGCTTTAAAAACACAGATTAAATGGTTCATTTTTTTAAAAAAGACACAGCCCCAAACTAAAATCAATCAGCACTTGTCTTTAAGAATTCGTGCTGCTCTAAAAAATGGTGCAAATTAGCTGACATTCCAGTCATATAAGCAACGGTAATTTATATTCAAACAAGACTGAAGAAAGCTAATTTTCTCTGGGCCCTATTGCAGTGCAAGCCTATCAGGCCACTATCATTCTACATCAGATGTAGCCTACAAGCTATTAACTCAAACCCTGCAAAACAAACAAATAAATGTGATCAGAACATTAACTTCTATACTGAAGTGACCATACTCTAGATTCAGTGCTTAGTATAATGGCCTTTCACCTTTGGCAGCAAGGTTCAAATCCAGCCCTGACTGAATGAAAGACACATCAGGCTTCCGCAGTTTGAATCCTGAGGGTGGAAAGTCTCAGCCCAGTTCTCAGTGGGGTTCGAAGTGAGATTTTTCTTTGTTCATTCGTGGGTTATGGGCATCACTGGCTAGACCGGCATTTATTGCACATCTTTAATTGCCCTTGAGAAGGTGGTGGTGAGCTGTCTTCTCGAAATGCTGAAGTCCATACGGTGTTGGTACACCCACAGTGCTGTTAGTGGGGGCAGTCCCAGGATTTTGACCCAGCAACAGTGAAGGAACAACGATATATTTCCAAGTCAGGATGTTGAGTGACTTGGAGAGGAACTTCCAAGTGATGGTGTTCCCATGTCTCTGTGGCCTTTGTCCTCCTAGATGGTAGTGACTGTGGGTTTGGAAGGTGCTGTCTAAGGATCCTTGGCGAGTTCCTGCAGTGCATCTTGTACATGGTACACGTTGCTACCACCATGTGTCAGTGGTGGAGGAGTGAAAGTTCATGGATGGAATGCCAATCAATCGGGCTGCTTTGTCCTGGATGGCGTCAAGCTTCTTGATTGTTGTTTGAGCTGCACTCATCCAGGCAAGGGGACAGTATTCCATCACACTCCCAACTTGTGCCTTGCAGATGGTGGACAGGCATTGAGGAGCCAGGAGGTGAGTTGCTCATCGCAGGATTCCAAGCCTCTGATCTGCTTTTGTAACCACAGTGTTTATATGGCTAGTCTAGTTCAGTTTCTAGTCAAATGGTAAACCCCAAGATGTTGATAGTGTGGGATTCAGTGATGGTAATGTCATTGAATGTCAAGAGGAGATGCTTAGATTCTTTCACATTGGAGATAGCCATTGCTTGGCACTTGTGTGGTGTGAATGCTACTTGCCACTTGTCAGCCCAAGCCTGAATGTTCTCCAGGCCTTGTTGCATTTGGACATGGACTGCTTCAGATACCTTACTTTCTGTCAGTGGATGACCTTGCCTATTCTGCTGATTGGCATCTTGGGAAGATGAGAGCCCTCCCCTGCTATTTTCTGGCTATTGATTTCAACAGGTGGATAATCGCAGGCAACCCACCCAAGATTTTGCCATGCATGTGCCAACAGAGCAGGCCCCATGCCATAGCACATATTCTGAAAATCAGACCCTGCACCCTTTCTTACTTAACCTCTCTTTATTGACGCATAGCTGGGCTCATTCAGGTGGGGGAAGTTAGCATTTCATTTTAGCTACCTAGCATTCTCAGGTCAAGTACAGCAAAGTCAACACATTTTTGCAACAAATGTCAGAACGCTGCAATGTGGTGTTCCTTTATCCCATCCCTGTAATCCTTGTTGCCTCCCTGTATAATCCAGCCATTTGGTACCAAACTAGGAGCAGTTTTGTGCATTGGCAATCAGTCCAGGATTGTCCAAGTTTTTATTTCAGTAGTATCCTTACAGTTAGATACCTGGGTTGTTGTTTAACATGGCAATCAGAAATGAAAGGGCAGAGAAAATTAATCCACCAGCTTACTCAGTTACCCCTTTCCCCTCTCCGACTCCTAAGACCACGACTAACAGATGGGACTTCTGTTCCTTGGAATTTTGTTTTGGATCAAATGGCCAGACTGCCATATTGTCCAAACTACGCAAATGAGAAAGTCAATGATTGAGCTTATGGAATCTACATTCTTGCCACTACCCCACCCTCAAGATTTTTGTTGTATTTTATGTCTTGGAGATATGCAGAGATGACACACACCAGGTTTCCAGAACTGAACAGGAGTTGTATTCAAAGTTTTAAAATGTCTGCTCTCATGCTTACAGCTTCTTGTTTCAGTTTAGTTTCATACTTGACTAAAATCACAGAGAACAGTCAACAGACACACACACACACACACACACACACACACACACAAACACACACAATCAAAACTCTAAACAATTTAACAGTTGAATGCTATACTTCTCTTAATTTCTTTGACCTCAATTTTACCAGCAGTTCTCATCCATTTAGACAAGCTATGTCATTTGTGCATCTCTGCATTCAACTCTGTATATATCTGCTTGGGGGTGTATACATCTATTCCTTTGCAGCGTATTTGTACAGTATTCCCTATGCAACTCTGACACAACATTGATGCTTTGGTCCATCAACAACTGGGTTGAGACTTATGCCTGAAGCCAACTTTGAGGGAGTTCATATTCCAAGTAGGTGTGAATTATTGTGAATACAGTTATTCTGAAGCCTGAGTTCTTCCCAACAAATGGAAGGAGGCTCTGCTGTGTGATGTCTTTATCAGGGAGGACAAGCTATCTGTTGCTTTATCGCACACTCAGATATACCAAAACGTTCCTGAATTGCTGAAACATCACTGGCTACATTGATTGCACTTGCCATGCTGTGCAAAGGTTTAAAACCCCACAAGCATTCAGTCTGATCAGATACAGACTTGTCAACATCACAACATTCTCACATCCAGAAGCTATGGACTAGGGCAGACCAAGACAACATTGACAACAAGCTGAGCAGGTCATTTTAAGGTACACTTTTTAGTTTAATTACTGTTGGTAAATAACTGAGTAAAGGATAGAGTTTTTAATAGGATGATGGTGTTTGACCACCAAATAGCGCATATAAAACATTTAAGATCTAAGAGGGAACAGAAAACACCTGTGAGGAAAAACTAAATAACAGAGTGAAAGGATGGTTTTCATCACTAAACATCCACTTTTCAAACATATATATCTCGGCATTAGTTTGGCTCATTTGGTTGCACTCTCACCTGAGTCAGATGGGCCACGGGTTCCAAGCTCCATCCCAGGATAGAACAGGATGCTTTCTAAATAGTGACAAACTAGAAACAGTGGAGGTCCAAAGAGACTTAAGGGATCCATGGACACAGATCATTAAAATGTCATGAACAGATACAGAAAATAATCAGAAAGGGCAATGGAAAGCAGCCTTTCTATCTCGAGGACTAGTAGAGGTGGAAGTCATCCTTCAGCTTTACAAAGCCCTGTTTAGACCACACTTGGAGTTACTGTGAGCAGTTCTCACCTTCAGAACGATGTACTGGCATTGAGGGAGTGGCAGAGTAGATATATCTGAATGATACCTGGACTCCAAGGGTTAAATTATGAAGAGTGGTTACACAAACTAGCATCATTTTACCTGGAATTTAGAAGGTTAAGAGAGTGACTTGATCAATTTTTTCCACTGTTTGAGGAGTCTAGAATTTGGGAGCATAGTCTAAAAAATAGATCCAAAGCTTTTAGGAGTGAAATTAGGAAACACTTCACACAAAGAGTGATTGATAGAAGTTTGGAACTCTCTTCAACAAAACACAATTGATGCTGGATAGATTGTAAGTTTTAAATCTGTGACTGATAAGATTTTTTATTAACCAAAGGGATGAAGGTATATGGGCTAAAGGGAGGTATATGGAGGCAGGTCACCCATGAACTCACTGTATGGCAGAATAAGCTTGAGGGGCTAAATGGGCGGCTCCCTTTCCTAGAATCCTATTTGAGCATGTAACCTGGTCTTAAACTCTAGTGCAATACTGAGGGAGTGCTGCCTCTTGGAGGTGCCAACTTTCAAATGAGATGTTGGACTAAATTCTGACTTGTCTGTCCCTGTGTTTCAGGAGGGTGTTAATCTCAAAGCTTTGCTGGAAGAGGAGCCTTGTCTGCTCCAACTACACAGCAGTCCTGGGAGAAATCATAGATGTTACCTTTGGCCTACAGTTATTTTCCTCCTCCCCCCAAAAATCTCAACTGTTACCCATCAGTACCCACGCTTCTGAAACCATGGCCTGAATTTTCAGCTCGGTGGGTGGGTGCGATGGGAAAGAGACTGCCAACAGCGATCGGCCACCAACTGTGATTTCACATTGGCTGGCCAATTACGGCTAGCCCGCGTGAAGTGCCCGCTGATGCAATCAGCGCCACCGGGGTGGGGGTGGAAGGAGGGCGAGCGCTGAAGTCAGCGCGGGTGCGTGGGAGCGTGGAATGAAGGCTCCCTGAAGGCAGAGGGCTGCCTCAGGGAGCTGAAGAATTTAGGTACAAAATATAAAGATTTTAAAATCTGTAAAAATGCCCACACATCTGAAACAGTCACCTGAACATATACAAAATGAAAATTCTGTCCAAACATTTTTATTCATTTTTTATTTAATGGCGGAAATCTCACCCCCGTCCTGGGATGAGGTTTCCTGAAAAATGCAATGGCCAGCTGGCCGATTCACCAGCCCATCGTAACTTGGGTGGGCAGTGAAAAATCCCAGCTAACTGCACCGTTAATGGGCTTAATGACCATCTTAATTGTTGACGAGCATGCTTCTGAGTTTAGTGCATGCCCGCTGGCCGAAATATCGCGCAAGTGTGTGATGACGTCGGGATGCCCACCCGACATCATCGCATGCTATTTTACACTCGAGTGTGTCATGCGCATACCTGCACACCGAGCGAAAAATTCCGCCCTATGTGTATACAACAAAACCAACTGACCTGGTCTGGCTTCTGGGCCTTCAGCCCACGCAATATCAGGCAACAGGGTTGAATCTGCTCCTCAAGGCAAAATCAAAATGTCACATCAATCTGTGTTTAAAAATGCGTTTAATCCATCAAGCCATCTCCAGATGGCATATTAGGTGACAGGAAAAAGGGCCAAACATGGCCATTGACTGTTTAGTGACTGAACCAACAGTACCAACCTCTGGCTTTTGCTTAGCTGACGTTCAATCATTTCAGATGTAAAACGTTCAGGTGAGCTGAAAATAGAGCTAAGCGGGACCTTCTGCTGAGCCACTGTGGCTAGTTAGGAGATGCAGACCACGTACCTGCCAACAGCACCAATCGACAGGGGCTGCCTGGTTTCTTCTCTCAGCTATTAAATGGTTAGAACACTTACACTAACACACTTGACTGGGCAGTCTATGGAAATGCATTTGCAATAAAATGAAAAGCATTCCTTTGGGTGAAGTTTCCTATCCCCAACACCGAAATCTCTTGCCTTCAGAAAGAAAAAAAATCACTATAAATATAAAAACTTAATGATTCTTTACTGTTGGCTGATTCAGATTATGGAATAAGCTGCAGCAGAGGTGGCCAAATCAGGAACAAGACACTTTCTCACAGCAGCTACACCTAGTAATGACAATAACTCCAGTTAATCCTATTAAGCTCCCATCGATACAAACAGTAGCAGCAACTCAATGCACAATTCAGAAGAAAGCTCCATTTCATTCTAATATTCAAGCTAATCTTCTCAAGTATTACAATAAAGCTCATCTCAAATAACAAGGCAGCAAAATTGGTTTTGATACATTTTTCCAATTACAATGTGTAATTTGCTTTTGCAGTGAATTGGCAATTATCACTGGTGATTTTTCTTTCCTCCCATAGAATTCTAAAATCTATAATTAAATAAGCTTTCCTATACACATTACCAGGATCTAAAGGGTTTGGAATTAGACAATATAGGGTACATTCATCAATGGGTGTTATCTCAACCCTGTTGTTAACCGGTGAAAAATAAATGGGCTGTCGCTGGTATTAATACCTTGACTTATACAAAACCCATAAACACAGCAACTGGTTATAACAGTTCCACAGCACCTAGCAAAAGCAGCAGCATTGTAATCCCACAATTCTGGGATTAGATTGGACGGAGCTCAGTCCGCTCCAGCTGGGGTGCAACAACTTGTATTTTTATAGCCTCTTCAATGCGGTAAGTTGGCCCCAAGTGCTTCACAGAAGTGTAATCAGACAAACTTCGACCCAGAGCTACACAAGACAACATTAGGACAGATGACCAAAAGCTTGGTAAAAGAGGAAGAGAAGTATCTTAATGGAGGAGAGGTAGAGAGAGATGGGGTGGTTATGGGAAGCAAATCCCAAATTTAGGGCCTAGTTAACTTAAGGCACAGGTGACTGAATCCCCTCAGTCTCCACAATGACCAAAGTTAGCCAACTGAACAAGACTAAGGTTTGAACCTCAAACACTGCTCCACTGTATGGCTTAGTGCTACACCACAGTGTACTTACCTATTGAACCAGTGGATAAGTGCCTAGAGGCATGTTTTCAACTGGTTATCTGGCCTTAGACTTACGTTGAGAATCAGTTGCACAAATTTTAGTCAAATGAAAATGAAAATTGGACTATTGCTATAACAAGTGGTGATCTATAAATGGTAAATGAACAATGAGTGTTGGTCAGTAAATAGAAAGAAAGAGGGAATAAAGAAATAATTTGAATATTTCCAGTGCCTCGCTATCTCAGAACAACTGAAAGCATTTCACAGCTTGGTACAGTTTTTTTTCTTTCAAGGGATATGGGCGTTGCTGGCTAGGCCATCATTTATTGCCCATCCCTAATTGCCCTTGAGAAGGTGGTGGCGAGCTGCCTTCTTGAACCGCTGTAGTCCACGTGTTGCAGGAACACCCAGAGTGCTGTTAGGGAGGGAATTCAGGATTTTGACCCAGTGACAGTGAAGGAACGGCGATATATTTCGAAGTCAAGATGGTGTGTGGCTTGGCAGTGGTCCCATGTGCCCCCTTGGTGAGTTGTTGCAGTGCATTTTGTAGATTGTACACTGCTGTCACTGTAAATCTGTGGTGGAGGGAGTGAATGTTTAAGGTGCTGGTTGGGTGCCAATCAAGTGGGCTGCTTTGTCCTGGATGATGTTGAGCTTCTTGAGTGTTGTTGGAGCTGCACTCATCCAGGCAGGTGGAGAATATTCCATTGCATTCCTGACTTGTGCATTGTAGATGGTGGACAGGCTTTGGGGAGTCAGGAGGTGAGTTACTCACCACAGGATTCCTGGCCTCTAACCTGCTCTTGTAGCCACTGTGTTTATTGGCTAGTTCAGTTCAGGTTCTGGTCAATGGTAATCTCCAGGATGCTGATAGTGTACAGTTTTCATGGAAGAGAAGTGCCAATGTGTGCACAGCAAGGTCCCTTCTTTTCTTTGCCTATTGTCATGGAATTGTTTGTACCTCAGGTTGCAGAAGACGCCTTACTTTAAAGTCACATCTGAAAGGAGGCACTTAAATATTCGGCTAGATTATATAATGGAGGTCTCTGATGTGGGGGCTCGAACCCACAGCTTCTGACTCAGTCATGGCTGACACCTGCCTGATGGTTAACAACAGGTCAATGCTACACTAGGCCTTATTTCTCTCCATTGCCAGCAAATACTTACTTCCTACCCAATGCAACCAAATGAGCCAAGCTTTAAAAATGAATGAAGCTCTGTAACTACATTTTTAGTAATACAATTAAAACAAGGCCCTAATTTACATTCAAAGAGGCTTTAAAACATCAATAATTTCTCTATGCAATCCTTAAACACTCATTATCTCCAGCACCAGAAACCTTCATTTATCAGTCAGCTCCTGTCAGCATCATGTAATAAAAACGTACAAAGGATTCATAAAATATACATGTAAATGTGAACTGTTGAAAATACAATATCAAAATGCCTGGCAGTCACAGCCATTATGATGATGGTCACTTTCCTACCCTCTCCTCCTTAGACAACACTTGTATTGTCAATAGCTCCCAATACATTTAGACTCTTATCAGATATAAACTGACATACTCAACAGAAATTAAATAACGTACCCCCTCTGTTCATGGACTGACATCACCTCCCTCCCCTTCCACCCCCTCCTCCCCACTGGGCACAGACTGATACCCATCCACTTGACATGGACTGAGGTACCCACCACTACCACCAACACCCGCCCCCCCCAACACCACCCCGGGCCCCTCTGGGCAGGGACTGAGATACCCCCCAACCTCCAACACCAACTTGACATGGGTATGAGATACCCCACACCCCAGCACCACTGGGCAGAGACTGAGATTACTGCCCCATTGGGGATGGACTGACAACACCACCCCCACCCCCACACCAACTGGGTCTGGAATGGCATCCCCAGGAGCTGGTGATAACCTGCAGTGCCTGATAATCACAACTAAACAATTTTCCCACTCAAATTGGAAAGGTCTGCTTTACTCAGGAACTGGTTAAGTTCCTTTTTAGAAGCATTTGATGATGCTCCTTGTCCACTGAATGTTTAGGCTCAACTCCATTTTTTGGGTCAACTTTTTCATTATTCTTTCCTCCCTTCACATCCCCAGTCCATTTCCTTTTGCTCTGGTAGGATTTCACACATACCAAGGGCGCACGGCCAAGAACATCACAGCCAAGTCTGATCTTGTGCTCATTCTCGAACACTTTCCAGCAAGTTGACACCGGAGAACAATCAAGATCCAGAACTCTTGAATGATTTTTCCACTTTGTAGCCTTGGAATTCTGAGGCCAATTGTAGGCCCTTATATCAGCTGATGCAGCATAGATCTGGAATCAAGCTTGGCCCTTCTGCTCTGTATTGTTTAGTGCTACACCTGAGTGGTGCTTGTTTCACCACACCACTGGAAATTTGTTGCTTAAGCAATTAGGAAGACAAATACCATGTTGGTCTTCATTGCAAGGGGATTGGAGTACAAGAATAAAGGAGTCCTATTACAATTCTTGTGAGACTACATCTGACATACCGTGTGAAGTTTTGGTCTCTACACTTAAGAAAGGATATACATGCATTGGAGGTGATACAGTGAAGGTTAACTAGATTAGGCCATGGGATGAGGAGGTTGAGTAATTGGGCTTATGTTCTCTGGAGTTTAGAAGAATGAGGGGCGATCTCATTGAGACCTGCAAAATTTCGAAGGGCCATGATAGGGTAAACGGTGAGAGATTGTTTCTGCTGGTCGGGTAATATAAAACACGGGGGGCACAGTCTCAGGATAAGGAGCCAATCATTTAGGACTGAGATGAGGGGAAATTACTTCACTCAAAGGTTGAGAATATTTTGGAAATGCTCTACTCCAGAGGGTTGTTAATGCTCCATCATTGAATACAGTTAAGGCTGGGATAGACAGATTTTTGGTCTCTCAGAGAATTAAGGGATATTGGAAGTAGGCGGGAAAATGGAGCTGAAGCCCAAGATCTGCCATGATCATATTAAATGGCAGAGCAGGCCGTAAGGTCTACTCCTGCTCCTATTTCTTATGTTCTTGTGTTAATTGTATATCACTGCGATCATGAACGGTGCAGTCATCTGCTCTCTCCTTTCACCTTTCAGTGATTGTGTGTTACTTGCATAGTAATCCAGGGGCCCAGGATAATACTCTAGGGACACAGGTTCAAATCCCACCACAGCAGCTGGTGGAATTTAAATTCAATTAATAACATTTGGAATTGAAAGCTAGTATCAGTAATGGCAATTGTTGTAAAAACCCATCAGGTTCACTCATGTCCTTAAGGGAAGTAACTCTGCCAACCTTACCTGGTCTGGCATACATTTGACTCCAGACCCACAGCAATGTGGGTGACGCTTATCTGCCCTCTGAAATGGCCTAGTAAGCCTCTCAGTTTAAGGGCAATTAGTGATGGGCAACAAATGCTGGCCTTGCCAGCAATGTCCACATCCCATGAAAGAATTACAAAAAAGACTAATATCATGCGGAGGGTAACTCAGCCCACCGTACCAAATTTGTTTTCAACTTACCTGGAATTTAAAGCACAGAAACAGGCCAGTAAGTCCAGATTTATGCTCCACAAGAGCTTCTTCCTACCCTACTTCATCTAACCCTAAGTACATATCCTTTTATTCCTTTCCCTCGTGAACTGATCTAGCTTCTCCTTAAAGGCATCTATGTGATTTGCATCAACTATTCCCTGTGATAGGGTGTTCCACATTCTCACTACTCTCTGGATAAAGCAGTTTCTCCTGAATTCTCTATTGGGTTTATTAGTGACTGCAATACATTTATAGGCCCTTTATACACTAACACTTAAACAAACACTAACATTACAGACATAAAGCCATTCAAACACCACAAGTAGTTTTATTTCTATAACATTAACCCCAAAATACCTAATTAAACCCCTGAAATTTACATGGAATAAAGCTGCTTAAGCCCTTCACTTGAAGTTAAGCCCATTTCCTCACTGTCATGTGAATTAATTGCATTATTTTCCAAAATAAGTTCCATTCTAACCTTTTTTCCTCTTCCGTCCTGTTTGAAACATTAAACCTGCCTTTCTTTTTCTATTTCCATAGCACATTTCAGAGAAGGAACCAATCATGTCCTAAATTAGCTTTTCCAGTCAATCAAAAGCCCCAGTTGGGAAGACTGACATGCCTGCATTGTGGATATGGGTGCCTGGTGGTCAAGTCAGCCCTTCCTGTGTAAGACGGAAGCTGGAATGCAATGGCTGATTGTGTTTATTTGCCAACACCCCCTGTAGTCCATCAATGACTAGGCAACATACTTACATGTGGTGTTCAAGGCAGTACATTTCCAAAGATGGCAAACAAGGTCGTTACATATCACACATCAAAAATGAAATCCAGGGTCTTTCTTTTTGTTCAGAATTTTGAAACAACTCTCAAGAAATTCTGCAGCATGGCAGGGGTGAGTGAGTGCACCAATTAACTAGATTCTCATTCTACATGCCATCAGTGAGACATCGCCACACAAATAATTAATTTCGGCAGTGCAGTGACCACTATTATGCAGGAGGTTCCATCACCCTTGCTACAATAAAACATACATCGGGAAATATTCAAAACTGGTATACGTGAGGAGGTACCCTTTGCAACCCCTTCTCACCTGCTCTTTTTATAAGTACACAGGGACACAGAGACATCAAGCCTCTAACAAACACTCAAACACAAATCCAACATAAACACTAAGAATAGGGGGTACTCTCCTGGATGCATGTGGGCTTGTCAACCTTCGAGGATTGCTCTGGAGTTTTCAGGAATTAAATAATCATCTTTAGGACATTGTTGCTCAGTAACCTAGAGTTAAAATCATCAGAAAAGTAAGGGTTGTGTTTTTTTTTAAATTCCTTGAACATTTTGGTTTATTAGTTATTATTATTGATTAGTTTTAGTTTATTTGCTCCATTGGAGATGGAAAAGGAAGCTGTTTGACTCTCAGTCAGGAATCACCCAATCAGTAACAAAGAGCCTGTTTGTTTTCTGATTGGTCCAGGAAGGCTGTGCATCATGAGGATGGACATGGTGTGCAGCCAATGGTGAGTGTGGGGGTGGGGTGTTGGAAGCAAGAGGGGGAAAGCTCCAGGTATATGTCCAACTAGAGTTGGCAACCCTAGGCATAATTTCTTAATAAATGTGACTCGTGGTCAAGGTGCCAGATGCCCAGCAACAGTAACTCATTTGTACCCCCTCCACACATGGCCCCTTCTCTGCATGCACAGAAAGCAGCATGACGCTCCATACTAATTTATGAAATATCTGTCTCATAAGTTAGGAATTTTAATTTTCTTTCAGCAGCACATTAAAAAAAAATCCCATTTAAAGCAAATGAGATGCAGACAACAGGAATCCACTCTGTAGCAGAGGTGGAAACATTTACATAATTATAGGAATAACTTCATTACAGCAATAACTGGAACATTTAGTTCTACAGGCCTGGACTAATGCTGGCTCAGTGCACAGTTATTTCAGAAAGTTCTGATGACTGAAGCAGCATTTCAGTGTGGCATGGGATGGGTAGGGGTAACAGGACTTGGTGAGCGTGAGAGTTTGGTATAGAGACGGGGTGGGGGAGGGGGGCTCCTTTTAGTTAAATGAATTAATTTCAAATAAACCAGGTTAATTGATTAAATAAGCTTTAATTAATTAAATATATGAAACAAGGATAGATAGAACTGGCAGTTCAGATAATCTGCCAAGTCTGCAGCATTGGGAGTTTGTAGAGAGCAAAGTGAACCTGCAGAACCTCCTCTGCTGTAAGGGTCTGCAACACGAGGAACTTTATCTCAGAGTTGTTGTGTGGAAGTCTGAGGTGCAGGCACTATGATTCATCAGGGACCAGGAGAAAATTACCTGGACATTTTGACCCAGCAGGGAGTCAACATCCCTTAGGTTAGGTAGTGGTTTACGTTTGGTTCGTGGTCGAGGTCAGGAGAGTGAGACATTGATTGGGACAGGTAAGATGCAGATGCAGTGAGCCTCAGCCTTTGTCATTGTCCACCTGGCTGCATGAGAGCCAAAACTGCAGAGAGGATGGGCAAATTGACCATGACACCTTGGTGCAGGGGGCCATTCCAGTGGGGCGGAACAAAAAGGAGTGTGGTAATGTTAGAAGATAGCAAGGGGAATAGATACCGTTCTCCCTGCCCAGAACTGAGAGTCCAAAGGCTGTGTTGCCTGCTCAATGATAGGATTAAGGACATCTCCCCATGGCTTGAGGAGAACATGGAAGGAGAAAGGGAATCCAGTTGTGATCAAATTCTTACAATCAGGAACAAAGCTCTGCTTGAGGGAGTTTCAGGGGCTAAAGTACAAATTAAAAAGCAGTAAAGTCTGGATTTCTACCTGACGTGTACAAAAATTGTCAAAGAGACGAACAGGTTTGTGATTTGTTGCTTAATGCAAAAACAAATAAAGTGACCAAAAGTGACGAACTGAATCTATTCATCTTACCTTGTGAAAATGTTCCAGTATTTTGTAGGCCAATCTTTCTACATACATTCAATTGTAATTAATGCAAAATCATAGACAGATAACATCATTCTAAATGGGTCAAAATATTCAGCCTGAGTCATGACTACATCCAGTCTCTTAGCAAAAGTTGAACTGAATTGTTACTTCTATTTCTTAATTCAACTCCCAGATTTGTGGTAACAATAACTCTAAGGATTAGACTCCAGTACTGTCTGTGACTGTAATTATTGTGCAGCGTGACTTGTGCTCTTCATTGGTATCCATGTGGTCCCTCGGGGAACCTCTCAAGTCTTTAAACCACAAGGGTGATGTGTCAAAGTGAAGAAGAGACTGACAATCAAAGTGATACAACTCTGTAAGCAACACCTGTCAGTCATTGAAAACTGAGCTGGCCACTTTGGTGACAATCTTGAAGCATTACTGTGGTTTACCAAATCAATCTATTCTCAAGGTTTAGAGCTGCTCCAGTGCCTTAGGAAGTTAAAATCATACAGAACAAAAGGAGGACATTCAACCTATCACATCTGTCCCTGCTCATTGAAAGCGCTATCTAATTGATCAAATGCAATTTCAGCTCACCATTACCAAATTTAATGATAGCTTTTTCTGGGCACAGGCTCCGTTTTTAACTGAGAACCAATTTGGCTTTGGAGGTTTGTACCCTATCATATAGTGACAAAGAGTGATTCCAAGGTGCTACAAATACACTCTGAAGCAATCTAGGAGAGCAAGTTTGCATATGGTCTGCTTCTGTCTGAAAAGGACGTGGAATCAGAAGCAATGTGGCTGCACTGTGGCTGGGCCAAAGCTGATGGCTTCAGCCTTCTTAATGGCACATCCAATACTGGGTGTCAGGTAAGCAGCCTAATAGTACAGAGGTAGTGATAAGATTCATCAATATACATGTGGAAGCTGACAGTGTCTGCATATGGGCAGGAGGTCAGAAGGTTGATGAGGAAGACGAAGCGGCCAAGGATAATCCATTGATGGGGCCTTGCAAGGAGAGAAGTGGCATTGCCTACAATCAGATACAGTATCTAGAAACTGAGTCACATGAGGGCAATATCACAGAGTTGAGCAACAGAGACGAGGCAGAGGATAACTATAGTAAACCATGTTGAGCACTTTGGAGAAATTGAGGAGATTTAGGGTTGGAAAGAATGCTGTTTGTGACTTCAGCAAGGGATTTTTTGGTCCTGTGAGGAGAAGAAGCTGGATTGGAATGACATGAACAGCGAGTTTCAGGGAAGCTGGGCATGGATTTTGGAGTTAACATTTGAGAATCTTGGATAGAAAGGCAAGGTTAGAAAGGAGCAATGGGAGACAGAGACAGGAGGGTCTCAGGTAAGTTTATTGAGGAAGAGGTGATAAAGAAGCTTTAAAGGAGAGATTATGCCATTAACAATGTCAGCTAGTATAGGGACCAGGCAGTGAAGTAGAGCAGTCAGGTGTTGAGTGGGAATTGGATAGAGGGAGCAGGCAGAATTAGTGGATTAGATAAACACTGGAAGAGCAGGGAGATGAGGAGGAGGAGAAACTGTTCAAATGCAAATTTCATGGTTGCAGTGGATGAGCCAGGTATTCTCAACAACTCTACCCACTGATAATCAATGCATTAAGTAGTTTGAGGAGGTCAGGGAAGATAAAAAGGTTTGGTTACACCTCATCCACGAACCATACAAGTGTGCTTGCCGCGAAAAGTGACCTCTCTCTTATGCTGCATTCAAGTTCTTGAATGCCTAACATCAACACCCATGAGGTCCCACATGTTCCACCCTAGTCTCTACCTGGAAGTGTTCTTACAGTCACTCATCCCTAAATAACCTTGCAGAGCAAATTGTTGCATGACACCTAATATGTGCTGACACTTGGATCTTACTGAAGGCCAGAGTTACTGAAGTTAATGTTACCCTTCAGGCACTTGTGCAATGTGCTTCAGCTGCAGGTAACGGCCTCCATGGCTCTTCCAACAGGCAGAGGTATGCTCAATGAGAAATCCACAGAGCCTGTTTGGAATGGAGGAGAAGACATTAATGGAGACTACGGAAAGGTACAGTCAGGAGTGAGAAACCAGAAATATTTCTGAAGAATTTTCCTAAAATAACATCAATATGTTTGAGATATTGCTCCAGGTCTTTAAGCATGCTCCTGTCCAGCAGAATCAGACGCCCACTTTATATCAGTGAGTGATTTATATCAAGCAATCAGGGAGCATTTGACATCAGCACATCAGCAGTGCCTCATTTAAATATGCCCACCTAATTTTGGGGTTGCTTCTTCTAGTGCAAAGAAATGATAGCACAAAATTGGGCAGGCCAAAATTTGCAAACAAGAAATAGGAGTACAACACCACATGGCCCATTGTGCCTGCACCACCATTCAATAAGATCA
Organism: Carcharodon carcharias; assembly: GCF_017639515.1. Classification (NCBI taxonomy): domain Eukaryota; kingdom Metazoa; phylum Chordata; class Chondrichthyes; order Lamniformes; family Lamnidae; genus Carcharodon; species Carcharodon carcharias. The sequence continues at coordinate 112,468,350 of NC_054473.1, forward strand.
CAGCTGATCTTGGGCTTCAGCCCACTTTCCTGCTTGCTCTCCATGTCCCTAGATTCCCCAAGAGACCAAACATCTGTCTACCCCAGCCTTAAATATATTCAATGATGGATCATCCCTCTGGGATTGTCTTTGCAGACAATTGCAAAGATTCACAACCCTTTGAGCGAAGACTCATCACATTCCGAAATGAAATGGGCAGAATCCAGTAATGCACATCCCCAACACATTTTTGACCTCTCCCATGCAAAATTGGGTTATTGTACAGTAGAAAGTATTGTCTATTATCTACATGTATGAGTTTTGTTACACAAGTTCTTCTTTGGCAATTATCTATACTGGTCTGGCCTCCACCAATGAGCTGCTTTATCGTTTGTTGAAGGGAAGGACTGCACCTGGAATAGTTGATACATGGGTTAAACACTTTGTACCACAATTTATCATTCAGTTGACAAGATGCATCATGAGACACAGTTGAGCTTGCTCGCCCCTCTATGCATCTGCCTACTTAAAGCATTTCAAGAGAGACTGATCACATGCTAAGCACAGGCAAAGCCGCCCATCTACAGGAACAGTTCATATTAACACACTGCATGATGTTTTATGTTTGGCTTTTGAATTGGCAGAGATTAAATGACAAAGATGTCGTGGAACAAAAGGCAAAGGGGGTTGTAATGGTTGTAGTAAAGAGACAAAGTATTTGTCCAGATTGAGACTGGGATTTTTCGGCCCGCTGTGGCAGGATGCACTGCTGGGGATGTGGCAGCCCAGCCAAAGGTCCATTCACTTTTGGCAGGACCAGGCGGCAGGTGGGGCCAGAAAATCCCACCCCAAGCGTAGATGCCAGGATACTGAATAGCTCTGTCTGAAAGCAAAAACATGAAAGAAAATATTAAACCAAAACATGAGGTGAGGTGAGAGTGACTGCCATTGACATCAAGGCAGCATTTGCCCAAGAGTGGTATCAAGGAGCCCTAGCAAAACTGGAGTCAATGGGAATCAGGGAAAACTGGTTGGAGTCACAAGGAACATGTTTGTGGTTGTTGGAGGTCAATCATCTCAGCTCCAGGACATCACTGCAGGAGTTCCTCAGGGTAGTGTCCTCAGCCCAACCATCTTCAGCTGCTCCATCAATGACCTTCCCACCATCATAAGGTCAGAAGTGGGGATGTTCGCTGATGATTGCACAATGTTCAGCACCACTCACAACTCCTCAGATACTGAAGCAGTCCATGTCCAAATGCAGAAAGACCTGGACAATATCCAGGCTTGGGCTGACAAGTGGCAAGTAACATGCAAGGCACCAAAGCGCCAGGCAATGACCATCTCCAACATGAGAGAATCTAACCATCGCCCCTTGACATTCAATGGCATTACCATCACTGAATCCCCCACCAACAACATCTTGAGGTGGGGGGGGAGTGGGGTTTCATTGTCCAAAAACTGAACTGGACTAGCCATATAAATATTGTGGCTACAAGAGCAGGTCAGAGGCTAGGAATCATACGACGAGTAACTCATCTCCTGACCCTCCCCCCAAAGCCTGTCCACCATCTACAAGGCACAAGTCAGGAGTGCGATGGAATAGTCTCCACTTGCCTGGATGAGTGCAGCTCCAACAACACTCAAGAAGCTCAACACCATCCAGGACAAAGCAGCCTGCTTGATTGGCACCCAACCAGCACCTTAAACATTCACTCCCTCCACCACAGATTTACAGTGACAGCAGTGTATAGTCTACAAAATGCACTGCAATAACTCACCAAGGGGACGCATGGGCCCACCACCAAGCCACACACCATCTTGACTTGGAAACGTATCGCCGTTCCTTCACTGTCACTGGGTCAAAATCCTGAACTCCCTTCCTAACAGCACTGTAGGTGTACCTACACCACATGGACTGCAGCGGTTCAAGAAGGCAGCTCACTACCTTCTCAAGGGCAACTAGGGATGGGCAATAAATGCTGACCTAGCCAACTACACTGATATCCCGTGAATTAATTTTTAAAAAGGCAAAAAACAATGAAAATGGGGGCGAGTTAATGGTCTGAAATTAGTGCAAGATGCTCTGGGGACATGAGTTCAAATCCCACCAAATGCTGTGGTGGAATTCAAATCTAATTAATTAATAAATAAAAATTCAATTAATAAATCTGGAATTGAAAACTAGTCTCAATCTCAGTAGTGGTTATTATGAAACTACTGTGGATTGTTGTAAAAACCAATTTGGTTAACTAAGATCCTTCAGGGAAGGAAATCTGTCATCCTTACCTGGTCTGGCCTACATGTGACTCCAGACCCACAGTAATGTGGTTGACTCTTAACTGCCCTCTGAAATGGCCCAGCAAGCCATTCAACTGTAACAATTAAGGATGGACAACAAATGCTGGCTTTGTTGGCGACATCCACATCCCATGAAGAATTAAACAAAATTGTTGAACTCAATCACAAAATTGTTACAGCACAGATGGAGGCTATTCAGCCTATTGTGTCTCCACCAGCTCTTCGAATGAGCAATTCACCTACCTCTATTCCTGTCTTCTCCCCGCAACCCTGTACATTTTTCTCTTTCAGGTCACAATCTGAATGCTTCAATTCAACCTGCCTTTACCACACTCTCAGGCAGTGCAGTCCAGACCTTAACCGCTTGCTGTGTGCGAGGTTGTCCTCATTTCACATTTGCTTCTTTTGCAAATTACTTTAAAATTTGAACTATCTTGTTCTCAATCCTTTCATGAGGGGGAACAGTTTCTCTCTATCCGCTCTGCCTAGATCCCTCATGATTTTGGTATACCTCTTATGAAATCTCCCCTCAGCCTTCTCTCCTCCAAGGAAAACAATCCCAACTTCTCCAATCTATCTTTGTAACTGAAGTTCCTCATCCCTGAAACTATTGTTATGAAACTTTTCTGCACTCTCTCTAATGCTTTCACATCCTTTCTAAATTGTGGCACCCAGAACTGAATGCAGTAATCCAGCTGAGGCTGAACTGGTGTCTTATACAAGTTCAACGTAACCTCCTTGCTCTTGTACTCCACGTCTCTATTGATGAAGCCTAGAGTACTGTGTGCTTTGTTAACTACTCTTTCAATCTGTCCTTCCATCTTCAATGACTTATGCACCCCTAAGTCCCTCTTCTCCTGCACCCACTTTAGAGTAGTACTCTTTGTTTTATATTGTCTCTCCACGTTCTATCTACCACAGTCCAGAATCTCATCTTCCGATTAGGTATTTTGCAACCTTCTGGACTCAACATTGAGCACAACAGTTTCAAATCATGAACTCTGTCCCCATTTTGATTTCTGTTTGTTTTTGGCATGTGTCTGTTTGAATCTAATTTTTCATGTTTTTGCTTTCGGACAGAACTGTTTATTATTCTGGCATTTACACCTCAATCTGGACAAATGCTTTGTTTCTTTACAACAATTACAACCCCCCCTTTGCCTTTTGTTCCTGTCACCTTTGTCATTTAATCTCTCCAACCCAGCCCAGGCCTTCCTCTTCTTCACCCTCCCTCCTTTCATTGGCATAAAACCCATCACATTTCTACCCTCCTTCAGTTCTGAAGAAGAGTCATATTCAACTCAAAACGTTGGCCCAGATTTTGGCTACCAAGTGGGAGAGCAGAAGTCATGAAATCACCTGGCTCAGTGTGCCAACCTTGACATATTCATAGCCCCACATCAAAGGCAGCTAAACTTTTAATAAACTCTGAGTTGTCAATCAAACTGCGAACTTAGGGCCCAACTGAGATAATAATAGATTGTGGAAAGCAGTCAAGCATTAATAATAACAATGATAGCCCTTGGGGTAATGTTAACAAACACCTATTGTAACTGCCAGAACAATGTTTTTTTTTAAACTATCACTAACACAGACAGCCTTTTTTTTAAAATAGTGCCACAGCTTGACAGTTCTACAGACCTTATCCACCCTTCAACAGCATTTACATCTACTCTAAAAATTCTAACTCCCACCCTGCAGGTTAAGGCCCTTGCTACAAGGTAACTGGGATCTGTTTGAATTCAGCACTGAGTTCAAATGGCCTGCTAAGTTCAGGTTTCCCTCATGAGAGAGTCAAGCTCCGCCCCCTTTCCCTTACCAGCGAAAATGTGATCTGTGGAAATGGGGGTGGGACTTCCGCACCTGGGTCCCGCCTGCCATTTTTAAAGGTCCGCAGAGTCTTCATGAATCCATGAAAATTCAGGCCATTAATTCTGGTTCTCTCCCCACTGATGCTGCTAGACCTGTTGAGCACTTCTAGCACTTTCCGCCGGAAGGAAAAAACATCACTCGACCTTGGGCTAATGCTATTCATCCATGCCAGCTGAGGAAGGGCCTTCCACTCACAAATCGGACTCTACAGTCACAGCAGCTGATGTTCAATACAGGAGTGACATACACTTTGGGAGCAGTCCATTGTCTCTCTGGACATGCAAATGCCACTTGTTTCTGTTCTTGCTTCACCTAATAATAATGTTGTTGCATAACCTAACTTCATAGAATCATAGAATGATAATAGCACAGAAGGAGGCCATTTGACCCGTAGTTTCATTGTTGGCTCTCTGCAAAAGCCACTCAGCTAGTGCCACACCCCAGCCAATTTTTTCTCTCTTCAGGTGCTTAGCCAATTCTCTTTTGAAAGCCATGATTGAATCTGCCTCTACTACTCTCTCAGGCAGTGCATTCCAGATACGAACCACACCCTGTGTAAAAAGATTTTTTCTCATGTTGCTTTTGCTTCTTTGCCAATTACCTTAAAGCGATGTCCTTTGGTTCTTGGTCCTTCTGCCATTGGGAACAGTTTCTCTCTATCTATCCAAATCACTCATGATTTTGACATTTCCATCAAATCTCCTCTCAACCTTCTCTAAGGAGAGCAGGCACAACTTCTTCCATCTATCTATATCACTGAAGTCACTCATCCCTGGAACCTTTGCCGCGAAACTTTCCTGCACCCTTCCTAAAACCGCACATTTTTCCTATGGAGTGCTGCCCAGAACTGGACAGAATACTCCAGTTGAGGCCAAACCAGTGTTTTCTAAAGATTCATCATGACTTCATTGCTTTTGTACTCAACACTTCTATGTATGCCTTATTGAACACTTTCTCAAGCTGCCCCTGTACCTCAATGATCTGTGCATAACCTAACTTCATAGAATCATATGACCTTCAGGTCTTTGTTTCTGTACCCCCTTTAGAATCGTGCTCTTTATTTCATATTGCCTCTCCTCATTCTTCTCACTAAAAGGCATCACTTTCCACTTCTCCAAATTAAATTTTATCAGTTACATCCTTGGAGTCCATTGGTGTCCTCACAGTTCACAATACTTCCAACTTTCATACCATCTACAAATGTTGAAATTTGTTCTAAAGGAAACACTTTCCACTCACTATAGTAACCTTCAGGAAGCTCCGTGCAACTGGTATTCACAAATGGATCACTATACACAAGAGTCTTGGCTTGTATATAGCTAAGTTGTTTACTTCCCCTTCTTCCTGGCTGTTACAGACTTGATTGTATATAATTATACATATCTGAGTGACAGTTCAGGAGAAGCTTGCTGGAGGCTTCTAATTTCTCCTCCAGTGTGGTTCCCTTTCCTGAATTTGGCCCCTGGGCAACAAATGAGACAAGAGCCAATAGCTCCAAGAAATATAGGATCCCCAATTAGGAAGATGATGATAACATTATGAAGACTCCATTAAAGTACGAAAAATGTAAATGCATTCGCATATCATCAAGATACCAACATCTGCAAAGTCTCACGGAAAACGCTAATTGCTCTTTTTTTTCACCTGAAAGTGAAAGTAAAGATCAAGAACGTTTTCCAATACTAATTAATCTCCAGTGGCATTGCTCATGGTGCAGATGTGTTGAGTAACAATGGGAGCAATACAATGTGAAACACCGTGTTGTTAAAGAGTGAATGGATCTCCCATGGGGCTGCTCAATCTGGAGGTTTTCAGCTGCTGTGCAGTGCTGTGGTGATCAGATATGTAAGCAATGTTGGAGTTAAGACAGCATTAAGGCTCAAGTCTGGATGACATATCAAGCGGGGGCTGGGAATAAGCAAGTAGATTAAGAGATCCAGCAATAATTAATTAAATGTGAATGCTTGAGGCTAGGAATGTTGACAAGTGTAACTATCGATGATCCAGACTGGGAAGAATTAAAACATGAATAAATCAAATACCATTAACCAATTAGATAGGAATGGCTGTATGTGAAAAGAATGAAGTAAATGTAAAGTAAACGCGCACAGGCAGTAAAGAATGTAACAGGTATCAGGACATAAATGAGCTGAAAAGAATGAAATAAACAGACAAGAACTGCCCAGGAGGTTAAAAGCAAACAACGCTAAAGAAATAAATAATTAATAGCTGAAGCCAGAAAGAATAAACTATGTGGGATGCAGCAAGCCTTGGAAGATTAAGTAAAATAATGGGTGAATCATAAAATGAGAAACAGTAAAGCAAATTGCAACAGCTGAGTCCAGCAGAATGAAACAAGCAAACAAATGCAAAATAGGAGTCACGATGAGTGTGTTGGCACTGATGGGCTGGGAGCATCGAAGGCCGATGACTCCTACACACTGACTGGGACTCAGGATCAAATCCTCATTTGAGGATTGGGAAGGAGAGAGGGTACAATCTTTTAGATATTGAAACTGCAAGTAGCTAGGTTTATGGGCAAACTTTCAGAGTTCCTATCATAACCCTTTAAAATTTTGCATGAGTTTATTCAGTTAGAAATGCATGTTTTGGAAGCATGTAGCTGAGCACAGTTGCTCAGCTGATTTGTCATTTTTGGGTGATATGTATATAAATGAGAATTTTCTTTTGATAATGGTACCATGAGTGCTATTTGATTAACTGCTATTCATTGAAACCAAACATGCTTCATGTGCTTAGCCGATTTCTGAAACATGGGACCTACAAGGATATTGATAGAGCCTCAGAAGAAAGCAATTTCTGTGGGAGTATGTTTGTGTGAGATCTTCAGAATTTCACTGTGTTTTGCAGCAAACTATTCTCTCCTGCTCCCTTGTTGGGCATTAATATCGAGCAAAGTCAAATCAATACTTCCTTTCAATCAATAGCTTTTATCTACCTGAATTTGTGAAAAATTGCCATGGTTATGTCCTGTCTCCAATCCTTCCAATTACTATCCAATAAGTCTACTCTCAAAGTGATGGAAGGCGTCTTTGTCAGTGTGATCAAATAGGACTTATTCACAAAAACATGCTCACCGATGCTAAGCTTGGGATCTTCTAGGCCCACCCAACTCCAGGCTTCATTCAATGAAGAGCGCAGGAGGGCACACCAGGTGCAGCACCAGGCATACCTAAAAATGGAGGTGTCAACCCTGGTGAAGCTATAACATAGGACTACTTGCATGCCAAACAGCATAAGCAGCAAGTGATAGACAGAACTAAACAATTTCACAACCAACAGATCAGATCTAAGTTTTGCAGCCCTGCACATCCAGTCATGAATGGTGATGGAAAATTAAACAACTCACTGGAGGAGGAGGCTCCACAAATATCCCCATCACCAATGATGGGGAAACCCAGCACATCAGTGCAAAATATAAGGCTGAAGCAATCTTCAGCCAGAAGTGCTGAGTGGATGATCCATTTCAGTCTCCTCCGAAGGTCCCCAGCATCATAGATGCCAGTCTTCAGCCAATTCAATTCACTCCACATGATATCAAGAAACAGTTGAAGGCACTGGATACTGCAAAGGCTATGGGCCCTGACAATATTCCAACAATAGTACTGAAGACTTGTGCTCCAGAACTTGCCGTGCTCCTAGCCAAGCTGTCCCAGTACAGCTACAACACAGGCCTCTACCAAGCAATGTGGAAAATTGCCCAGGTATGTCTTGTACACAAAAAGCAGGACAAATCCAACCCAGCCAGTTACCACTCTATCAGTTTACTCTCGATCATCAGTAAAGTGATGGAAGGGGTCAACAACAGTGCTATCAAGCAGCACTTGCTTAGCAATAACCTGCTCACTGACCACTCAGTTTGGGATCCGCCTGGGTGTCTCAGCTTCTGACCTCATTCCAACCTCAGTTCAAACATGGATGAAACAGCTGAACTCCAGAGGTGAGGTGAGAGGGACTGCCCTTGACATCAAAGCAGCATTTCACCAAATGTGGCATAAAGGAGCCCTAGCAAAACTGGAGTAATATGAATCAGGGGGAAAATTCTCCACTGATTAGAGTCATACCTAGCACAAAGGAAGTCAGTTGTGGTTGTTGGAGGTCAATCATCTCAGTTTCAGGTCATCACTGCAGGAGTTTCTCAGGGTAGTGACCTAGGCCCAACAATCTTCAATTGCTTCATAATTAACCCTCCTTCCATCATAAGGTCAGAAGTGGGGATGTTCGCAGATGATTGCACAACGTTCTCACTATTTGTGACTCCTTGGATACTGAAGCAGTCCATGTCAAAATGCAGCAAGACCTCAACAACATTCAGGCTTGGGCCGATAAGTGGCAAGTAACATTCACAACTCAAGTGCCAGACAATGACCATTTCCAATGAGAGAAAGTAATCATATCCCCTTGATAGTCAATTGCATTACCATCACTGAATCCCCCACAATCAACATTTTGGAGGTTACCACTGACCAGAAACTGAACGGGATCAACCATATAAATTCTGTGGCTACGAGAGCAGCTCAGAGACTGTGTATACTTTGGTAACTCTGACTCCCCAAAGCCTGTCCACCATCTACAAGGCACAAGTCAGGAGTGTGATGGAGTACTCTCCAGTTGCCTAGATGAGTGCAGCTCCAACAATGCTCAAGAAGCTCAACACCATACAGGACAATGGCAACTGCGTGATTGGCATCCCATCCACCACCTTAAATATTCATTCCCTCCACCACAGGTGCACAGTGGCAGCAGTGTGTACCAGCCACAAGATGCACTGCAGTAACTAATGTTCCTTCGATAGCACCTTCCAACCCTCTGATGTCTACCATCTAGAGGAACAAGAGCAGCAGACGACTGGGAACACCACCACCAGCAAATTCCCATTTAAGGCACAAACTATCCTGACTTGGAATTGTATTCCATCATCATAGCAGGGTTAAAATCCTGGAATCCCTCCTTAACTACATTATGGCTATCCCTACACCAGATGTACTGCAGCAGTTCAAGAGGGCGACTAGCCTTTTCAAGGGCAATAAATGCCCAAAGCCCAAATCCCATGGATGAATAAAAAAAATGTAACCGAATGGTGTGATGAAATTTAACTGGATTGTGTGATGACAATGCAATTGCATGGTACCATGACAATGTAAATCAGTGGTGCACTAAAGGTTAATTATCCACCATTCTCACACTCAAGAATTTTGTAAACTTACATGATGTAACCAAATAAGTCAAGCAGAAGTAAATAATACAACTATCACAAGTGAATCAAAACAATCTTAGAGTTTGACCTTGGCCTGACCTCAACTATTGAAGCCCATGACTTTCATTGTGTAGCGGGGCAGACGGGGCTGTACTGTGCATTCTGAACGTGACATTTTATGTTTAAAAATAAAATTAACTGGAGAACCACGTTTGGGCCTAACTCATCTAATATTGGCAAATTACTGTTTGGAGGTAGCGCGAGTATAGGAGCAGCTTGCACAGGTTGAAAAAGTAACCATACAGCCTGCCTGCAGGATTTTGCCAATGCCACTTTGTAATTTGCCAGCAGGAGATGCATGGGAGCAAACTTATTTTAACCGAGTGCTTAGAGCAAATTAATAATTGTAACAATTGCACAACAGTTAAAAATAACACCACAAAGAAATAAGCTTCAAGATACAAAACCCAAAAGAAAAACAAAACTGAGTCACAATGAGTCACTGTCATTGCACATGTATTATTATTAAACGGGTTAAGTTACTTGAACTATGACATTCTTTGATTAAAATTGGATATAAAATATACACAAATATTTCACAAACTATTCCTTTGTCTGGATGTTAAACTGAGACCTTGGCTGTTTATCAACAACAGCAACTGACACTTATATAGCACTTGAACATGGCAAACATCCCAAGGAGCTTAACAAGAGCAAAACAAAAAAATTGACACCCAAGTCACGGTGGGGGTATCAGGACAGCTGGCAAAAAGCTTAGGCAGAGGTAGGTTCTAAGGATCATCTTAAAAAAAGAGAGAAGCAGAGAAGTATAGGGAGCGCATTTCAGAGCTTAGGCCCTCGACCACTGGAAGCATGTCCACCAATGGTGTAGGCAATTAAAGTCAGAGGTGCGCGACCCGTCAGAATTGGAGGAGCGCCGATGTTTCCAAGAGCTGCGGGGCTAGGGGAGGTTGCAGGAAGAGGGAGGGGCGGGACCAGGGAGCGATTCCAAAATGAGCATGTGGATTTTAAAATTGAGGTGCTAGCTGACCGAGAGCTGGATCCGGGCGGACGGGGCTGTACTGTGCATTTTGAACTCAACACTTTGTTCTTAAAAAATAAAATTAAATGGAGAACGAAGTTTGGGCCTGTCTCATCCACGATTGGCAAATTACTGGTTGGAGCTAGTTTGAATATAGGAGCAGGTTGCATAAGTTGAAAGGGTGACCATATAATCTGCCCATCTGCCAGGATTCTGCTAATGCCACATTGTAATTTGCCAGGATGCATGGAAGAAAACTTATCTTAACCGAGTGCTTAGAGCAAATCAATAATTTATGGGGTGATGGGTGAATGGGGCTTGAAGTTTTGGAAAAGCACAATTTTATATGCAAGATAGAAGATGGGTGATTTTGGCCAGGAGAGCATTGCAATCATCAAGTCTAAAGGTATCAAAGGCAAGAAAGAGGGTTTCAGCAGAAGGTACCTGAGGGAGTATTGAAATGGGAACGGAGGTGGAAGCAGGCAGTCTTAGTAATGGCCTGGATATATACTCAGTGACATCGGGTTCAGTCTTCCCAATACATAGAGGAAATTTCTCCTTATCCAATATTGGATGTCAGACAAGTAACACATCAAAGGCAATGGAGGTATGGTGGCGAGATCGAACAGAGTATCATCAACATACACTTGAAAACTAATGCTGTGCTTTTGAATGATGTTGCCAAGAGATTGCATGTTGATGAGAAATCGAAAGGGGCCAAGGATAAATCCTTGGGGGGCTCCAGGGTTAACAATCTGAGAGTGAGAAGGAGAAGCCATTGCAGATAATTCTCTCATTACAATCAATAGCTAAGAACGTAACCAAGTTGGATGACAGTGGAGAGACATTGGAAGAGGATGGTGTGGTCAACTGTGCCAAAGGCTGCAGGCAGTTTGAGAAGGAAGAGGAGGGAAAGTTTACCACAGTCAGAGTCACATAATGTGTGGCTTTGATAAGGGCTATTTCAATACTGCGACAGAGGAGAAAACTTGATTGGAGGGATTCAAATTTGGAATTGCAGGAAATATGGGCATGGATTTAGGAGATGGCAACAAATTTAAGGACTTTGGGCGGAAACACAGATTGGCAATGGGACAGTAATTTTCAAGGACAGCAGGGTCAGTGTGGATTTTTTAAGGATAGGGCAAAAAGTTGGTAAATTTGAAGGGGAGAGGGACAGTTTCTGAGGAGAGGTAACCATTAACAGCGTCAGCCAAGGATGGACAGATGTTGAGTGGTCAAGAGTTTGGTGAGAATAGGGTCAAAGGCAGAAGAGGTGAGTCTTATGGACACCATGAGTTCAGAGAGACCATGGCAGATAGGATGGAATCTTAAGCAAGATGTGAATTCAAGGGTAGGGCAGCAGAGAACATTAAGGGAAGGTCAGGGAGGGCAGGGAAGCAGCTGAGGCAACTGAACGGATGGTCTCGATTTCTTTGACAAAAAAACCCATGAGCTTCTCACACTTGTTACTAGAGGAGAAAGCAGAGGAGGCATGCAAGGGTGGATGAAGAAGATGGTTTGGACTAGAGATGAGAAGCCTGGGGTTATCTTTGCATCCCAGGATGTTTTTGAGCAGTTTTAGTAGAGGAGAGCAGGGCTTGATAATGTTTTACGTGGTCCAACCAAACCTAGCGATGGATAGTTAAACCAATAGTTCACCATAGGCATTCAGTTCTGTGTCCCTTGGCCTAGAGTGAGCAGAGATGAGGGGTATACTGGGTGTAATAACAATGGTAAAAGGGAATGATAGTTTTAATGGAGATAAGGACATCAAATGAGAGGTTGTGATTTAATAAATATAAAACTGCAGAAATGTCATTTTGATTGGAAGATGAGACAGATGCAAGAACATCTCTAGCACTATTTGAAGAACAGAGCTTTTCACGTCACCAGCTTGGCCAAGATTGATGGTTCAATCAATACAATCAAAGACACATTGACTGCTCATTTATCTCATTGCCATCTTTAGCACTTTGCTAAGTACAAATTGACTGCTACGCTGAACCGCAACTGGACTTCAAAAATAATTCACTGGTGGACACAATTTGAAATGTTCCAAAAATATAAGAAATGCTGGACAAAATGCCATTTCCTTCATTCTCTTATCTTACTGCTTGTGACACAGTAGGTTGCTGAGAGATAATTGAAACTCGGGGCTGAATCATCCCACGTTTTCCCGCCGGCTGCAATGGCGGGTTTTCGCACCGTATCGTCCCCTTCTCACCTCATAAATGATGCAGTCATGAGAAACACACTGGATCACTGGCGGGCAGCCTCCCGTTTGCCTGCCATGACATTATCTCGCCACTTCCTCATGCCTGATGCCATATTTGAACTGCAGCCATGTGCACACTTCTCAATGCTTGCAGCCCAGTATTGCTCCAGTGAAGACATGGCCCCAAAAGCTAAGAAGAGTGCAGCTCCCCTGATTCAGTGACACATCCCTGGGGTGCCTACTGCACGCCATGAAAGCCCACCAAAATGTCTTCTACCTCCTCTCTGGTCTCAGGAGGCCCCAGTCTCACAACTCCGGCTTGGGAGGTGATGGTGGCAGAGGTGGTCAGTGCCAACACTTCACACAAGAGGTCGGACATCCAGTGCAGGAAAAGGATGAATGATCTCATCTGTGCTGCCAGGATAAATCAACCATCTCATCAATCTCAACTCACCCACTCAAGCCCATCACACATTCACTAGCATCTTACTCACTGCCAGCTCAAGGGACATCATCATTCACTCTCTCACACACCCTCACAGCTCCATCTGGCCTCATCTACTCTGGAGACTGCCTCCTCATCCAGGGCTCCACTCAGCACACACACATGCTTGGCATCCTTCTCATTTGGCCTGGCGTGCACCTTGTCATACTCTCTCCATCTGTCTTTGTGGAGGACAAGGCCACACACAATCAACGGGAGAGGTCCCAGACCCAGAGTGGAGTACCGGACATCACGGTACTCACTCCGTTCAAAAGTCGCATATTGGAGCTGGCCGGAGAGGACGTGGACCATTCCTTTGGCGACGGTGAGGTCGGCGACGAACACTGACGTGAGGGTCCTGCACCAGGTCATCCGTCTCTCAACGCTATTCTGTCTTCATTGTTCTATGTTTAACGTGGCTGCCAAACACTAATAATCTTCAGCACAAACAATAACAACAAAAATAGCTGGAAAAACTCAGCAGGTCTGATAGCATCTGCGGAGAGGAACACAGTTAATGCTTCGAGTCCATATGACTCTTCTTCCGGACACGAAACATTAACTGTATTCCTCTCCACAGACGCTGTCAGACCGGCTGAGTTTTTCCAGCTATTTTTGTTTTTGTTTCAGATTTTCAGCATCTGCAGTATTTTGCTTTTATATTAATAATCTTCATTTTCTCTCCTAGGCACATAGCCTCAGGTAACCCTGACCCCGATCCCAGTGTCAAGAGCACCTCGAATGAGGACCCAGAGGGCAGCGCTGTTGAAGACCCATCACAGTGCTCACTGACATCCTCCACCAGTGTAGCGATACACACCTCGGTTGGACCTAGATGTAGAGCAGCCTCGGGATCACAATCTGGTGAACACACAATCTAAAAACAAAAAACTGCGGATGCTGGAAATACAAAACAAAAACAGAATTACCTGGAAAAACTCAGCAGGTCTGGCAGCATCGGCGGAGAAGAAAAGAGTTGACGTTTCGAGTCCTCATGACCCTTCAACAGAACAGGGTTCAACAGGGTTCTGTTGAAGGGTCATGAGGACTCGAAACGTCACCTCTTTTCTTCTCCGCCAATGCTGCCAGACCTGCTGAGTTTTTCCAGGTAATTCTGTTTTTGTTTTGTATTTCCAGCATCCGCAGTTTTTTGTTTTTATCTCTGTGTTTAATTGACTGCCACTGCTCTTCAAGAAATGCCTTCCTTGAAGAAGTTCTGTTCATCTCTGCAACAAGATTTCCGTATCTCTCTTTTGCCTTGCTCACCTTGATTGCTTGAACACACAATCTGTTCCACAGCCAGCAGAGGCAGGAATATCCTTGGTCATCGGCACTCGGAGGGCTGCTGGAGGCAATGAATCTGTTGAGTCCAAGTTGCTCTGGATTCAGTCCTCAAGCAGTTGATGGAACTGCAAAGACAATCACAGGAATATCAGAAAGGGATGTCTGATGCACTCCTCAGGTTGCAAGGGACGATGGAGGAGACCGTCTGCCTTCACTCTGAGGTGATAGCACTGGCATGTCAATGCAATGAGGTCAAAACTGGTAGGATGGTGGCCGCCATGGAGACCTTGGTCCAGGACATTGGTCCTGCACTGCTGCATGGGCTCAACTCCATTGCTGATGCCATTGTTGGCCTCCAGTAGTGTCAATGTGAGAGGGGTGCAGGGCAGCTTAATCTCACTACAACTTCTCCTTCTCCTCAAGGGGCCAGGGGCCAACGGGTACTCATATGGAGTACCACCAGTAGCTCAACACCCAGGGGCCATCCACCCAGATGACTCTAGGAATGTCCAGCCAATCCTAATCCCCTCCATTTGTGGCCTCCGCAGCTCCAACTCCACAGGCCGAGGAAGGTGCAGCTGGTCCACAGCAGAACACCCAAAGGAGGCTGGGGTCCTCCAGGTCTCAGCTCTCCCAGAGGATGCATGCCGAGGTCATCACAGACAAGGTGTAGCCGTCAGCAGGCTGCCTCCATTTGTGGATGCCGGGAAGCACCAAGACGTGGCGGAAATATTAGGAAAGTTAAGATGATGTAGTTGCACAGCCTGAGCATGGGTGTTAATCACTTGTATATAATGTTCACTATTGTAAATAAACTCCCAATAATGTCTCCCTGCCTTTGGCTCTTTGTTATAATGAAAAGTGTTCATGTCACTCAGATGTGAAACCTTGGTTCCTGCACAAGATAAAATCAGGTGTCTCAGTCCAGGGCCTTTTCCCTGTGCAGTGTGTGACCTTCAGACCAGTGATGGCTCGGCTTCACACTCACTGGACACATTACTGATGTCTGCACCTCAATGTTGCTCGTCATTGTTGTCAGAATGTTGTGGGCAGGCATCACAAGAGTTCCGTCTTTCTCTGTATGCTCTCAGCACCTTTGAGGTGGGGCTGGCCCCCATCTCTTCAGCATGTGTGTCCAGTGATGCTGTGCTCCTGAAAGGGTCAGGTGCTGAAGGCTGACAAAGGATCAGATGCTTATAAAGTTTCACGGCTGCATCTCCACGATATGACCTTGATCAGAGTGCAAGCGAGCTGCCCTCAACCAGACACTCACAGAGGCAATGTGAAGATCTATGGAGTGTCCTCACTGCATGTCATCATCATCCTCCTGGAATCTAGGAGCTATTAGGGCCTCTGCTGCGTCTCCATGACATGAGCCTGAGCACTCAGGGTCTGAGGGTGCACTGCCATCAGGCACACAGGAGTTAAACATTCGTAGATGCAATGTGAGGATGTCAGGACTGTCCTCACTGCACCTCATCATCATCCTCCATGAATCTTGCAGCTATGAGAGCCTCCTGAGCATGCCTCTCACATCTGGCCAGGTCGATGGTCTCAGCGCTGGCATCCTCGCCTTCAGGGATCTCATCCTCCTCATCGGACGAGACTTGCAGCTCTTCTATCTTTGCCTCAGCCAGGTCCTCCCCACCACTGCAGCACAGGTTGTGTAGCACGCAGCAAGCTACTACAATGATGCATGACACCCTCTTGAGGACTGTATTACCTGCTCCACTAGACCCGTCCAGACACCAGAACCTCATTTTGAAGGTGTCTATCATTTGCTCCACCAAAGTCCATGTTGCGGCATGAGCTTTGTTGTATCATTGTAGTCTGAGGCTGCCACACAGGTGTCCTCTGTGGGTAGCCCTTGTCCCTGAGGAACCAATCCTGCAGCCTCTCTGGGTCCTGGAAGACTGCAGGTCTCAGATCTCTGACAAGGATATTCGCTGGGAACCATGCGCAGACCTGCAGGATGTGTTTGTGGTGGTTGCACACCAGCTGAACATTCAGCGAGTGGAAGCCCTTGTGGTTGACGTGATGGACTGTTTGTTGCCATGGAGATCTAAGTGCCATGTGAATGCAGTCGTTAGCATCCTGCACCTGTGGAAAATCAGAGATCTGTGCAAATCCCAGCACTCTTACTTCCTGGCTTTCCTGATCCCTGGTGAAATTAACAAAGTTCGGTGCCTTCGTGAAGATGGCGCCTGAGGCCTCCTGGATACACTTGTACGTAGAGGCTTGCGAGATCCCGCACAGATTACCTGTGGAGCCCTGGAAGGAGCCACTGGCATGGAAATTGAGTGCCACGGTCACTTCACGGCGAAAGGCAGTGGATGCCCTCCATGTCCCCGTGGCACCAAATCCTGCAGCAGGTGACATATGTGACCAGTCAGCTCCCTAGATATGCACAGTCTTCAGCAACACTGGTTGTCAGGCATCCACAGGAATGACAGGCCACCACCTATAGACCTTGGGTCTAGCAAGGTGCATATGAGCGATCGTTCACTGTGGCTCTTCAGCTGCATGCACAGCAGGCCCTGCCACCCCTTCATCTTGAAGGAGGTGCTCCTCCCTTTGCCAAGCCAGGTGCCTCTCCTGCACCCTTCTTTTTCTCTGCTCCCTGTAAGCCATGAGGCATACCGCTAAATCACCAGGCTCCATGATCCCAATGCTCTCCTCCTGCAGGAGACGCGTGGGTTAGCATGGGTGTCCTAAGAAACTTTCTTAGTTAAGTCTGAATGCCAGAGAGTGCTGACCACCACTTGGATGGCCAGTGTATAGTGCACTTCATGCCCGAAACCCCACCCACCTCCAGCCCACTCCACTTGACTGATTGGCAGCAGCTTTGGCCACTGGACTGCATGCTGTGCTCTCAGCTCAGGCACAGGCATGCTCCTCATCCACACTGCAAGACTGCACTGTTAGCTTGAATGACAAGGGATATTGGTCCACACCTTAATAAAGGCATTGCAAGGGGCTGTGAGTGTCACCACCAGTGATTGCACCATGACCACCTTTCATAAGGGGATTGTACAACTTGCCCAGTTGGCCATTTGCTGTGCTGCCCCTTAAAATGCACACTACTTTGCGGTCTGCGCCCAAGGGGTGAAAAGATCTGGAGCATTTGCTGGCACTTTTGTGCTTTTGCATCGCTCGAATGGGCTAAAAGGCTTCAGAGGCCTAGCTCTAAGCATGTCAATGGAACTGCTGCTGAGCAGTCTCAGCTGCAGAAGAATGCTCACTTTGGACAAGCTTTTCCAAGTGCATGGCCACTTCCCTTACCAACCCCCCTTCACCCCTCCTCATCACTGGCATGTGCTTGTGTACTTCCTTTAGTCTGTGCTGCCTTGCCCTCAACAACCCCCTCCCTCCACCCACACCAGCCTCACCCACGCTGGAGCCCTTGCCCCAGAAATGCACTGAAAGTCAGCCAGGATAAAGCGACTTGCCTGTGCTCCCGCCGTGTGCACGGCGCCGCTTCCTTAATGTCCTATGGGCTGCGCAAGATTGTGTGCACTCACCTCCGAGTTCCCCTCGAATTTCAACTCGCCAGGTGCAGGCCTTTTAAAGGCAGTTGTGATTCATGCTGTTCTGAAGTCACACTGATAATAATGAGGTGCAAATGCGTTGAAATTAAGTTTCCGATGTTGGGCAGTGGGAATTGCGGCCCGCTATTGACGGGTGGAGTGGATGATCACAAACTGGTTTCACAACAGCGTCAAACCGACTTTTGGCCTACTTGCCATATTGCCCGCTCACACCTGCCATGATGCCCGATGCCAATAGGACCAGACGATTTCTGCCCATAGTGTCCATTGGGAAAAATCTCTTTACAATAACAACTTGTATTTTTTACCAGCTTTAAAAGTAGTAAACCATCCCAAGGCATTTCATAGTAGCATTACAAAACAAAATTTGGCACCAAGCTTCACAAGGACATATTAGAGAAGGTGACCAAAAGCTCGGTCAAAGGGTACATTTTAAGGAGCTACTTAAAGGAGGAGAGGTAGCAAGGCAAAGAGGTTTCGGGAGAGAACAGCAGTGCTTAAGGCCTCAGTAGCTGAAGGCAAGACCATCAATGTTAGAATGTTGAAAATCAGGAGTGTGTAAGAGGCCAGAATTGGAGAAGCAGGAGAGATTGAAGGGTTTGGGGAAGCTGCAGAGATAGTGAATGCACAAGGTCATGGAGGGATTTGAAAATGAGGATGTGAATTTTAAAATCAAGGCATTGTTGGACTGTGGGCCAGCAAAGGTCAACAAGCATAGGGGTGATGTGAAAACAGAACTTGGAATGACTTAAGATACAGGAAGCAGGGTTTGGATGAGCTCAAGTTTATGGAAGGTATAAGGTTGGAGACTGGCCAATAGTCAAATCTGGAGGCAACAAAAGCATGGATGAGAATGCCAATGAATTGCATCAGCATTCTTAACCTCGGGGACAGACTTGATTACTGATCTGCAGGGAAGCGGATCTAATTGAGCTATTAGGTCAGCAGAGTCCTTGCTCGTTACTGACCTGAGACTGAAGAGACAGCTGTTTCCAAACTGGCATCCCTGCTCTCTATAGCGGCTATCTGAACACACTGTGCTTATTTCAACTATGACCAGACGATTTCTGCCCATTCTCAAGGTGAATTTGGGATGAGCAACGAATGCTGGTCTTGACAGCGACACTCATGCCTGATGAAATAATATAATACAATGTGATAATAGCATTCTCCAAATGCCTTGTACAGGTTGCGGCTGGATTCTTCCACCCAAGGTGACATTTACAGCACACTGCCTGATACGGTCTCTCATGTCTGCACCAATGCTTGATGTTCTGGTAGCATCATTCTTTTAAATTCAGTCAAGCAGCAAAAAGTCCTGGGTCAGCCCCATCATCCTCCTCATTTGCTTCTGCTCAATCATATTCTGAGAGCCACTTTTGCCTGTCCTTCCTAAATATTAAGTACTCTAGGATAATCAGTTCCCAGCCTTGGTCACCCTGCAGCCATGTCTCTGTAATTGCAATCATATTGCAAACGTTTACATCTATTTGCGCTGTTAATTCGTCTACCTTATTGTGAATGCTCTGTACATTCAGAGCCTTTAGACTTATCTTTTTAACATTTTTACACATTTTTTAATTTTATGGTCCCATGTGCTGTTAGCCCTCGTTTCCTCAGCCTTCCATTTTTGCTTTCTATTTTTCTGTCTTTCATTTCTCTCTTTGTTTTCCTCTCATGAGTCCCCGATCAGGTTCCCATCACCCTGTTACTCTAGTTTAAACCCTCCCCCACAGTATTAACGATACCCCTTTGAGGATATTGGTCCCAGTCCTGCTGGGGTGCAACCCGTTCAGATTGTACAGGTCTCATCTTCCCCAGAATTGGTCTCATTCCCTCAAGAATCTAAATCCCTCCCTCTTACACCATCTCTCCAGTCACACATTAATCTCATTTATTCTCCTACTCCTAATCGCGCTAGCACGTGGCACTGCGAGTAATCCTGAGATTACTACCTTTGAGGCCCTGCTTTTCAATTTATCTCCTAGCTCTATATATTCTGCTTTCAGGACCTTAGCCCTCATTTTACTTACGTCATTGATACCGATTTGGACTACAACTTCTAACTGTTCACCCTCACCTTCAGAATGCCCTGCAGCCGCTCAGTGACCCTGGCACCAGGGAGGCAACATACCGTCCTGGTGTCATGTCTGCGGTGCAGAAATGTCTATCTGTCCCCTTATGATAGAATCCCCTAATACTATTGCTCTCCCACTCATTTTTCCCTTTGCTCCTGGTCCTGCTCTGGTCTCGGGCCTGGTTCCCCTCACTCTTTAAGGCCGTCACTCCTCTCTTGTTATCAAATGCCAAAAGCAAAAACAAGGAGCACCTCTTTCGCTTTCTCCCCCAACTCCATTAATCACCCAACTCCCAGCACTCTATTCTAAGTTGCACTAAGTTGGCTGGCTTTATACACTCCTAAGACAAAGGTTCACCGGCCCAGTCACAGAGGAACCAGTTTCAGCTGCTTCTCTAATTAACTAAGCCCGACCGCTCATCCAGTGGGGACCTTGTTAAAACCCAGCTTAAGGCTGGGAACTTAAGAATTTAAACTGTAGATTTCAATTAAAGGCTAACCACAAACAAAATTAGATTTTTACAAGAAGACTAAAAAACTGAAGACTCTTCACTCACCATCCAGCAGCAACCAGTCCAACACTGATACATATATGCTTCATTTTCTAAAAAGGCCTACTTGCACTTATGTATCTGGTAGCCAAAAACACTTCAACCATCATAGCAACCATTCTGCGCCAGTCACATCACGCAGAAAGCTCAATGACTGCTCAGCCTGGCTTTGGCTGAGGGTAGAGCAAGTTGGCAGGAGAACTCCTTAGTCTTTTCATAACACCATGGGGTCTTCAACATCTATCTGAACTGGCACAGAAGTTTTTGAATAATGTTTCACCTGAAGGATAGCACCTCCAACAATCCAGCAATTTGTCAACACCCTCGGCACAGCCAGCCCATTGCTTGATTATTGGTGTGGGATTCTATCATTACAATAATTCACATTATAAAAAGGGGTCAAATCATTTCAATAAGGTAACACAATATCACAACCTTCATATATTACATACCTCCCCTACTATCTCCTTGTAAATTTGAAAACCATGATAAGTTTTGTTTTAAAAGATGCAAAATCCTGTCTTGTGCAGGTCTCACCCAGCCAGACATCTCCATATCAAGGGTATAATGGAGTCACCTGTTTTGGGCCATTTGTCAAGAATCAAGGTAATGTCTAAAGCGGGCTGTTGCTGGTACTTCTGTGCACTCTGGGAAGCTTTTCACCCCAATCAATGGAGGTGGAGGTAGGGAATCAATCACGTACCCACTAAACTGTACTACTAGCCATAGATGCTGCCACGCATTATGCCATGCCTCCATCACCCATGTTTTGGTTTATGGTATTTGGTCACAATGATGAAAGGATTGGACAGACAGGTAAGCAGATGAAGTTTAATGATAGCGAAATGCAAAGAACATAACATGGGGTCAAAAGATCCATGAAGAGACTGTCACTTAAATGGAAAGAAAATAATGTGCATGGAAAGAGATCTGCAGGAGTACTTAAAAATATAGAAATTTACAGCACAGCAGGAGACTATTTGACCCATGCTGGATCTTTGAAAGACCAATCACGTGAAGCCCCACATCCCCTGCTTTTTAACCATAACCCTGTAAGCTCTTCTTCCTCAAGTAATCTGTCCAACTCCCTTTTTAACTTATTTACAGAATTAACTTCCACCTCTTCAGGCAGAGCATTCCAGATCTTGATAACTCACTGAAAATAAAATCTCATATGTCCTCCAGATCTTTTGCCAATGATTTTAAATCCAAAGCCTGTAGCTATTGACCCACTCAGCAGAGTGAACAATTTTTCTCTATTTACTGATCAGGTGGGCAGAACAGTGGCAAATGGAATTCAATCTGGAAAAGTGTGTGGTAATGCACTTGGGGAGGGCTAACAAGGCAAAGGGTTACACTATGAATAGTAGGACCTGGAAAGTACTGAAGATCAGAGGGACCTTGGTGTGCACATCCACAGGTAAGGTGGTTAAGGCGGCTAAGGCGGCAAATGGAATATCTGTCTTTATTAGCCGAGGCGTAGAATACAAGAGCCATGAGGTAATGCTGGACCTGTATAAAATGCTGGTTAGGCCACAGCTGGAGTACTGCGTGCAGTTCTGGTCACCACATTGTAGGAAGGATGTGATTGCACTGGAGAGGTTGCAGAGGAGATTTACCAGGATGCTGCCTGGGTTGGAGGGTCTGAGCTATGAGGAAAGATTGGATAGGCTGGGGTTGTTTTCCTTGGAGCAGCGAAGGTTGAGAGGGGAACAAAAACAAAAATACCTGGAAAAACTCAGCAGGTCTGACAGCATCTGTGAAGAGGAATACAATTGACGTTTCGAGTCCGTATGACCCTTCGTCAGAAGGTTGAGAGGGGACCTGATGGAAGTGTATAAGATTATGGAGGGACATAGATAGGGTGGATAAGAAAGCACTTTTTCCATTGGTAGAGGGTTCAATAAACAGGGGGCATAGATTTAAGATAAGAGGTATAAGGCCAAGAGGGGAGTTGAGGAGAAATTCTTTCACCCAGAGGGTGGTGGGAGTCTGGAACTCATTGCCTGAAAGCGTGGTTGAGTCAAAAACTCATGACATTTAAGAAGTGTTTAGATATTCACTTGCGTTGCCATAGTCTCCTGGGCTATGGGCCAAGCGCTGGAAAATGGGATTAGTGTAGTCAGATCTTTATTGACTGGCACTGACATGGTGGGCCGAATGGCCTCCTTCTGCACTGTAAACGTCATGAGCCATACTGATTCTATCAGGTCACCTCTTTGTTGCCGTGAGGCCTTAAGAGGATGAACATGTCTTTGTATACATCACCAGAAATAAAACGATGTACATATTGTGTGTTCCAATTTTAGTTTCACTTTTGCTTTAAGCACCAGA
The DNA here is from genome assembly GCF_017639515.1 of Carcharodon carcharias. Classification (NCBI taxonomy): domain Eukaryota; kingdom Metazoa; phylum Chordata; class Chondrichthyes; order Lamniformes; family Lamnidae; genus Carcharodon; species Carcharodon carcharias. The sequence goes on from NC_054473.1 coordinate 112,491,258, forward strand.
ACAGACAACAGATCTTAGTGCTCCAGGCTTTACAGCTATTTAAGACTGTTCTCATGTGCCTAATCTTAATAAATTAAACTACAATATGTTCACAAAATCCTTTATGAGTGATTGGTGCCTTGTGATATATACAGCAAATAACCTCAATGATTTGTATCATTATAAGATCACAATACACTTAACATTCTCGAAGGAGCCTCTCCTGATAATTGAAATCCCTCATCCCTGGTAACATCCTGGTAAACCTCCTCTGTACCCAAAAACCTTTCCATCATTCCCGAAGTGTGGTGCTCAGAATTGTCCACAATACTACAATTGAGGCCTAACCAGTGATTTATAGGTCTCCTGGCTTTTACATTGTAGTCCTCTATTTATAATCCAAGTAATTCATATGCGTTTTGGTCATTTATCAAATTGCTCTGCCACCTTTAAGGATTTGTGTATATGAACACCAAGGTCTCACTGTTCATCTATATTTTAAAAAATCATACAATTTATAGTATAACGACTTTCCATATTAGTCTTCTTCAATTTCATCACTTCATACTTTGTTGCAATGAACTCCTTTGCTTTGCTTCTGCTGGGTCCACCCTCCTGTCTATATTAGCCAAAAATCATTTAACCATAGAATGATTTACAGCACATAACTACCTTCATCAAGATTTATTTTATTCATTCATGGGTTGTGGATGCCACTGGCTAGGCCAGCATTTATTACCCATCCCTAATTGCCCTTGTACAGAGGGCATTTAAGAGTCAACCACATTACTGTGGGTTTGGAGTCACATGTAGGCCAGGCCAGGCCAGGCAAGGACAGCAGGTTTCCTTCTCTAAAGGACATTAGTGAACCAGATTAGGTTTTCTGATAATCGGCAATGGTTTCTTGGTCATCATCAGACTTTTAAATCCAGATATGCATTACATTCAAATTTCACCATCAGCCATGGCGGGATTCAATCCCAGGTCCCCAGAGCATTAGCCTAGGTCTTGAGAATACTAATCCAGTAACAATAACACCACACCACCGCCTCTCTAACTGCTTCTTTTGAGAAGGTCGATGCAAAGTACTTCTTTAATACTTTAGCCATGTCCATTACCTCTTCAAGAAGCTTCCTCTTTGGGTCCTTAATAGGCAAAACCTTTTCCCTAGCTAACCTAACATGTTTCAGGGTTTCAATTTAATACTGCCTGTGCATGACCACTCTAATTTATTTTTTCCTACAGGGTGTGGGCATCATTGTCAAGGGCAGCATTTGTTGCCATCACAAATTATCCCTGAATCGAGTGGCTTGCTAGGCTTTTTCAGAGAACAGTTAAGAGTCAAGTGCATTGCTGTGGGTCTGGAGTCACATGTCGGCAAGACTGGGTAAGGACGGCAGATTTCCTTCCCTAAAGGACATTGAACCAAATGGGTTTTTACAACAGTCAATAATCACTGTCATAGTCAACATCACTTGAGACTAGCTTGATCAATTGAATTTAAATTCTACCATCTGTAATAGTGGGATTTGAACCCATGGCCCCAGAGCATTAGCCTAGGCCTCTGGGTTACTAGTCCAGCAACATTACCACTACACCACCTTCTCCTCTTTGCCTCCCTTACAAGCTTTTTCAGTTTTCTTCTGTACATTCCATGATCTTCCTAGTTGCTAACTGAATCTTGCTCCTGAAATTAGACATAAACTTCCTTTTTGTATTTTTTTAACCTTTTATTTCTTTGTCATCCAGTGTTCATCAGCTTTGGATGTGCTACCTTTTCTCTTCAAAAGAATAGGTCTCTTTTGTACCCGAGCTCTTTCCTGAGAGCCTTCTATTATAGTTCCATTACTGCTTTTCTCTGCAATCACCATTTCCAATCTACCTGTGCTAGGTCCCTTTTTAAAATCACTGAAAATAGCTCTTCCCCAGTTGAGCATTTTTGCCTTCGATATTTTCTGGTCTCTTTGCATAATCATTCTAAACAGAATTATGTTGTGAACACTGTTAGCTCGATAATCTGTTACTGTAAAAGCCTTACTTACCCAATTTCTTTTCCAAAGCCAGGTCCAACAACACATCCTGCCTTCTTGGACTGGGGATAGATTGATCAAGAAAATCCTGTGCACATCAGAAATTCCTCTCCTATCCTACCCTTAGCATGGTGTTTTTCCCCCAGTCTATATTAGGATAACTAAAGTGTCTAAAAGTTTGTTACACGCTTTTCAAATTTGCTCATTATTCTGTTACTTGCTGTTTAAATCTCTATTTAATGCAATTACAGCAATGTAACAGCTCCCTCTGTATTCCTCAATTCAACCCTACAACCATCTTGTCCTGTACAGTCTTACTAACTAGAACTGTAACATTATCCTTAATCAATACTGCTATACCCCCTCCTTTTTGCCTTCTCTATCATTCTTGAACACTGGATAACCAGAAATATTAAGGACCCATTCCTGGTCTTGTTTGTGCCATGGGTTGAATATTCCTGGTCCTGGAAAAGCAGAAGGGAGCCAAAGTTGTAAAATAGTTTGCTAAGTCACCCACTCAATATTTTTGTACCTCCAAGCGATCTTGCCAGAGCCAGGGTCAATGCAGCAGTGGTTACGTGTTGTTTTTATTTCTACCCATTGCTGCAGACAATGTCTCAGTTTTGAGGTGCCCTCAAAGTCACCTGCCTGCCTCAGCAGCGCCAACCTCTCCCAGTAGGGTTGCCAGCTGGACATCACTATGGGCCCTTCCATTAAGCCTCATTGCATGGCGCACCAAGTTACCTTAATTGGATGGGACCTCCAAATGTGGCATCTAAATTGACCATCTCTGGGAAGGTCATGAGAGGTGAGGTGAGAGTGACTGCCCTTGACATCAAGGCAGCATTTGACTAAGTGTGGCATCAAGGAGCCCTAGCAAAACTGGAGTTAATGGGAATTGGGGGGAAAACTCTCCACTGGTTGGAGTTATACCTAGCACAAAGGGAGATGGTTGTTGGAGGTCAATCATCCCAGTTCTAGGACATCACTACAGGAGTTCCTCAGGGTAGCCCAACCATCTTCAGCTGCTTCATCAATGACCTTCCTTCCACCATAAGGTCAGAAGTGGGGAAGTTCACTGATGATTGCACAACATTCAGCAGGATTCACAACGCCACAGATACTGAAGCAGTCCATGTCCAAATGCAGCAAGACCTGGAAAATATCTAGGCTTGGGCTGGCAAGTGGCAAGTAACATTCATGCCTGGCAATGACCATCTCCAACAAGAGAATCTAACCATTGCCCCTTGACATTCAATGTCATTACCATCACTGAATCCCCCACTATCAGCATCCTGGGGGTTACCATTAATCAGAAACTGAACTGGACTGGCCATATAAATACTGTGGCTACAAGAGCAGGTCAGAGGCTAGGAATCATACGACGAGTAAATCACCTCCTGACTCCCCAAAGCCTGTCCACCATCCACAAGGCATGAGTGATAGAATACTCTCCACTTGCCTGGATGAGTGCAGTTCCTACAACACTGAAGAAGCTAGATACCATCCAGGACAAAGCAGCCTGCTTGACTTGCACCCCATCCACAAACATTCACTCCCTCCACCACCGACGCACAGTAGCAGCAGTGTGTACCATCTACAAGATGCATTGCAGGAGCTCACTTAGACTCCTCAGGCAGCACCTTCCAAGCCCACGACCACTACCATCTAGAAGGACAAAGGCAGCAGATAGATGGGAATAAGACCACCTGCAAGTTCCCCTCCAAGCCACTCAACATCCTGACTAGGAAATATATTACCATTCTTTCACTGTCACTGGGTCTAAGTCCTGGAACTCCCTCCCTAACAGCACTGTGGGTGTACCTACACCACATAGACTGCAGCGGTTCAAGAAGGTACCTCACTACAACCTTCTCGAGGGTAATTAGGGATGGGCAATAAATGCTGGCCCAGACAGTGATGCCCACATCCAATGAACAATATAAAAAAGACTACAGTTCACAGCCACCTAAGGGTTCCTAACCTGGAATTGAAGCTTATGTTAGGATTGCCACTGAACCAGGAAAGTTCAGCTCATGTTTCTGTTAATGCAGCATGTCATAATCCCACGTGGAAACTTCTGCCTGCAGATCACCAACCTTCGTAATTACACTATGGAGATTGCTGTACATAGAACTTACTGGCAATAAAATGGAGCCATTGCAGGAATGCTCAGTGGCAGTGAATAAAACAAATCAGATGTTCAGATTTTTGAAAGGTTTAATGTATTGAACTGAAATGGTGTGGTAATCCTGCCACTTTAAAAATCAATTCCATGCCAACACTGAGAACATTGCGTATAGTTCTGGTTACCTCAGTTGGAAAAGAATATTGCAGATATTGAAAGAGCTAAAAAAAAAGAGGAACCAGAATGATTGAGGGGATAGAGGGACTGCATTATGAGAAGCAATTATTTAAATTGTGGATGCTCTCACTGGAAAACAAGAGGCTGAGAAGTGAAATGACGGCTGTTTTTAAATTTCTAGATGGGCTAGATAATGTTGACAGTGATGAGCTATTTTACCTTGTCTGGAACAGTAGAACTGGAGATCAAGGTCTCCTGGATCCACCCAAGTCCTGAAAGCCATTTCGCTTGAGCCTCTCTTGGTCGCATTCCCCACCCAAATTTAAACGCGCTTCAATGGCGAGTTGCCTGGTGATGCATAGCAGGCACCCAAAGCTCTAGTTTATATTACAATGAAGCCTGAGGCTCAAATATTGAATGTGCCTTGGACCTACCTTGCTGGCTCAATCCAATTGTCCTGCCCTGAAGTCCACCCTGCAGAACTGCCTCATTTAAACTCAGCCATCCTATTTCTGGTGGGCATGTGTCTAAAATGGCAGAAGGAGTAATGGAACAATGGGGGAAACAAAAAGCAGGGATAAAACACCCCTATTCCATGTGGTTTAAAAATCAGGTTGTGATAGGAGTGAAATTCAGGCTCTCTTATCTCATCCTGTCCATGGCTCCAATCACCACACAAACATTCCACACTGTGCCATGTGTCCTGCTCACACTCTCTCCATCTGTTTTCATGCAGGAGAAGCTGGCTCACAACAGCAGGAAGTGGTCCCAGACTGGGGGTGGAGTGGCCCACATTAGGCCCCTCACTCACTTTGAGCAGCATGTCATCGCGCTGACTGGTGAGAATGTGGACTGTGCCTGCGGGAACAGTGAAGTCGGCAGTAAACACCCACTTGAGGATCCTGCACCACATCATCCCTCTCTCAATGCAACTGAGTGCTCTTTCTCCTGCTATTGACTCTGCTGCCATGCACAACTTATCTCTAAGTTGGTTCATAGGGAGCGCTGCCAAGGGACCAATCACCCTCAGCCAACCAGTTCCTCAGCTCCATCCACATCCTCATCTGCAGCCAAGAGGACCCCTCCTCTAGTGAAGAGCTGGAAAAAAGCAGCCTGGAAGACCCATCACAGTGCTTACCCACACCCTCCACCAGTGCAGAGACACACACTTCGGTGGGATCGAGATCTAGAGCAGGCTTGGGTTCACATCTGGTGGTTACCAAACAGACATGTATCCACAGCAGGACGAGGCAGGTTTAGCTGAGCTCCCCGGCACTTGGAGACTGCTGGAGAGGAGGTATCTAAGAGGTCCAAGTCAGATAATGAACCTCTGGATCTGGCCTTCCAACTCATCCTGGAAAGCCAGCAGAAGGCAGGGGAACATCACGCATCCCCATTCCAACAGAATGGCATGCGTGTCGGAGTGCATCTGCCTGCTTTCTGATGGTGGTTCCCACGTGTGCCCATATGGAGGTCTCCATGAGAACAATGGCAGAATGGGCAGAATGCAGTGATGTGCGCAGATCTGCATTCCATTGTGGTAGCCATGGGTGAGTTCCTGGATTGACAAAGTGAGAGGAAAACAGGGCACCTTGAAGTCCTTCCAGGTGCTCCTTCCTCTCAAGTAGTCAGGCCAGGGCCTTTGGGAACCCGAAGGAAGGAGAAACAATACTGTGCACCCCTTGATCATCCACTGAGGAATCTCAGAGGCTGTCCTCTCTCTCTGAGTCCCTTTCTCCTGTGACTCCCTCAACCTCATCCGCTGTCACCGCAGACAGCCCACGAGTGATTCTGGAGGGAGAAGTGTGTGTGTGACAGGGCATTTTGGAGCCTCGTGCTAGCACTCTGCCACACATGCAGATCCTTCATGTTTTGTACTCATCTCAATTTCCTGAGCATTTTTAATGCTGCCTGCTGGGGTTTGCTTTCAGTTGTCCATCCGAGCTGACCCGAATCTCCACCAACCCACTGATCATACACCCATGCAGCACCTGATCTTGCCCACCACGACTTTCGGTTCACTTTTGATTAAATAAGCATGGACTGGTTTCACTGCATCATGCGCTCTCCTGTCTTATTCCCCTCCCTCAGTTATCCATTTCCTCTCCCCCATCACAGCTGACCCCCAGCATCATCTGCAACATCCCCTCCACCACCTACCACCCACAGCCCTTTTCCTTTGGGGATATCCAGGGGAACGTGCACGTTCTCTTCCATCCCGAAACTCCCACCCCCATCCACATTAACCTCCCCGATCTCCTTCCCATCGTCAGGGTCCGTATCTGCCTCTGGGTCCCAACAAACCGCCCCCAGCTGTCCCTTCTACTGCTACTGTCGAACCCTCACCTTCCCAACCTACTGCTTCACTCTGCCTTCTATCATTCTCACCCTTCCTCCATACCACACCCACCCTCAGTTCACTCCCTAGGAGGCAGACATGGACCTATCCGGCGCCTCCCGTGCTCATTCACTGGCACATCCCCCCTTTGCCCCATCGCACCCCTCCCCCCACCGAAACACCTCCACCTCCCCTCCCATCTTTGTCCCTTTCCCCTCCTGACTCCTTCCTCCAGCCTTACTCCTACCCTTTTCCCTTTCCTTCCCCGTTACTCCCACCCCTCTCCACACCCCTTCCTCTCCTGGACACCTTCCTCTATCCACACCACTTCCCCTCCCTGAACACCCTCCCCTCTCTGCATTCCTTCCCCTCTTCATTCTTCTTCCTTTACACCTTCCAACCCCCTTACACCTACCTCCCCAGTTGCTGTCTTCTCCCCCGTTACCCTCTCCTCCCTCCCCCCAACCAACCCACGACACCTTCGTTTCCCCCCAACCTCAATACTCCAACACTTTCATTGCTCCCCTCCCCAACTCACCCCACACCTATTGCTCTCCCAGTTGATCCTGGACCTTCCTCTCCCACCCTCTTGACCATCATGCGTTGAGTATTTCAACAGTGGCTTTCCAATTTTGATGAGCTACTTCACAGCAGAGCCATGTCCATGAGAATTCACCCAGCATGCCATGGACGTTCCTCCAGTGTGCCATTGCTGTTGGGCTCCAATATCTTCTGCTCCTTGGGTGTCTGCAATGTGAGCAAGGCCCTGGTGGGTAAGTCCCTACTTCTGCACGTCACAATTGTCAAGATGTGTTCTACATCAGTTAAAAGCAAAAAACTGCAGATGCTGGAAATCCAAAACACAAATAAAAATACCTGGAAAAACTCAGCGGGTCTGACAGCTTCTGCGGAGAATTAACGTTGTGAGTCCATATGACTCTTCAACAGAAGAGGAAAAATAGAAGAGAGGTGAAAAGTAAGCTGGTTTAACGGGGGCGGGGGTGGGGGGGGCACAAGTAGAGCTGCATAGAGGGCCAGTGATAGGTGGATATAGCCAAAAGATGTCATAGACAAAAGGACAAAGAGGTGTTGAAGGTGGAGATATTATCTAAGGAATGTGCTAATAGGTGACATTAAGGGTAGAAAGCAGAACGAGCAAGGTACAGATAGCCCTAGTGGGGGTGGGGTGGGGGTGAAGGGATCGAAATAACTAAAAGGTAGAGATAAAACAATGGATGGAAATACATTTTAAAATAATGGAAATAGGTGGCAAAAGAAAAATCTATATAAATTATTGAAAAAGGGGGATCGGAAAGGGGGTGAGGATGAAGGAGAGAGTTCATGATCTAAAATTGTTGAACTCAATATTTAGTCCAGAGGGCTGTAAAGTGCCTAGTTGGAAGTTGAGGTGCTGTTCCTCCAGTTTGCGTTGAGCTTCACGGGATCAATGCAGCAGGCCAAGGACGGACATGTAGGCATGAGAGCAGGGTGGAGTGTTGAAATGGCAAGCAACAGGGGGGTCTGGGTCATCCTTGCGGACAGACCGAAGGTGTTCCGCAAAGCGGTCACCCAGTCTGCGTTTGGTCTCTCCAATGTAGAGGAAACCACATTGGGAGCAACAAATGCAGTAGACTAAATTGAGGGAAGTGCAAGTGAAATGCTGCTTCACTTGGAAGGAGTGTTTGGGCCCTTGGACGGTGAGGAGAGGGGAAGTAAAGGGGCAGGTATTGCACCTTCTGCGGTTGCATGGGAAGATGCTGTGGGAGGGGGTTGAGGTGTAGGGGGTGATGGAGGAGTGGACCAGGGCGTCCTGGAGAGAACGATCCCTGTGGAATGCCGCTGGGGAGGGGGTGAAGGGAAGATGTGTTTGGTGGTGACATCAGTTCCACATCGGCGTTTTCCCGCTGATGTGGGCGGATAATCCAGCGGCAGGGGGAGGGGCAACGATTCCAATTGGCAGGCCTAATAAATGATATACTGATGTATTACAACGAGGTTCCTGATGGCTGATGGCAGAGAACAATGATGGGCCGAGTTAACGATCAAGAACTGGATTCACGCTGTCATGAAACCGATTGCACTATATTGTCCGCTCATGCCACCATACACGACCAACACTGGCGAGCACGGAAAATCCCAGCCCAGGACTTTTCGACCATGGAAAGAGTGATGATGATGCATTCACACAGGGTGATAATCAGCTTGTCAATTCTTCCAGATCTTCCCTGCTTTTCCCCAATTGGGAAAAGATATAAAGAAAGTTAGCTAGGACATTGAATTAGTAGTTAGGAGGCAGAGGCATCCTGTGAATAAACCTACTGATAGGGAAGAGGTTTACGTCTTCTATCGTACCTCACCGTCTGGCTTGGATCCATTAAAAGCCTCCAGTCAAATTCTAAACCACATCAGCCCCTAAAAATACTGTTTCCAATTTTTGATTTAAGTTCAGACAGCAGGGAAGAGTAAACTAAAGCCTCCCCAAATAGAAGCATTGACCTTTCCACAGCAGTTATACCAGCATTGAAACATTACCAATTTCATATTCCTTCAATGATTTTTCAACTCTTGTCATTTTCATTGGAATCAGAAAGTCCTTTAAAAGAGGTACAGTTTCTGCTCAAACAATTATTGGTGGGATTTAACAAACATAAAAGGTAATCTATTTCCTTAACTTTCAAGCAAAGGAATGAGTACACACAGCTAGAGAATGAGGATAGAGCCATGCTGGTCATTCATGCTCTATCAAATTTTTGACCCTGGGGCTGGGTGTAGCGAAAATGACTGGGACAAACACCCTTGAAGGGAGATTTGCTAGTGTTGTTGGGGAGGGTTAAACTACATTGGCAGGGGGATGGGAACCTGACGGCAGATTCAGATAGAACAAATTCAGAGCAGAGAGTGGGAGACAGAAAATTAGCGGGTGACTCTGAAAGACAGAAGAAACAAAGGTTAAAAAGTTTACAGCACAGGAATTTCGCAATGTTAAAATGTGTTATTTAAATGCAAAGGATTATAACAAATAGAGCTGAGGAGCTGAGATAGACACACAGCAGCATGATATCATCACTATAACAGAAACTTGGCTTAAGGAGGGGCAAAAATGGCAGCTCAACATCCTTGGATATAAGATTTTCAGGCAGGATAGGGAGGGGGCTAAAAAAGGTGGGTGCGTAGCATTATTGGTTAAAGAACCAATTCCAGATGTGAGGAGGGATGATATACTAAAGGAATCATCAAATGAGGTCATAGGCGTTAAACTCAGAAATAAAAAGGGCAAGGCCATACTGCTAGGAGCGTACTGTAGACCCCAAATATTGAGGGGGAGAAAGAAAAGCAAATATTTAGGCAAATTTCTGAGTACAAAAAACAATAGTGCAATGATAGCTGGGGACTTCAACTACCCTAATATCAATGAGGTTATGAACAGTGTAATAGGCAGAGGCACAAAATTCTTGAACTGCATTCAAGAGAACTTTTTTTTTAGCCAGCACATAACAAGCCCAACGAGAGGGGGTGCAACTCTAGATTTGGTCTTAGGAAATGAAGCTGGGCAAGTGGATGAAGTGGCAGTGGGGGACCATTTTGGAGATAGTGACCATAATAGTTAGATTTGGCATCATTATGGAAAAGTACAAAGGTAAAAGTTCTAAATTGGGGGAAGACAAATTTTACAAAGCTGGACTGGTGAGAATGGGCTAGATACGGCTATTAGAACAAAAAGCTGTGTCAAATCAGAGGGAGGAAAAGGTGAGATGCTACGGGCACAGAACAGACATGTCCCCACAAAGAAAAAAGGGTAGTACTGCCAAATCTAGAGCCCTCTGGTTATCTAGAAGCACACAGGGTAAGATAAAGCAGAAACAGAAAGCTTATGACAGTCACAAAATGCTTAATACTATAGAAAGCCTAGAGGAGTATAGAAAGTACAGAGCTGAAGTAAAAAAGGTAGTTAGGAAAGCAAAGAGAGCATATGAAAAACTATTGGCAGGTAAAATCAAAGAAAACCCAAAGATATTTTACCAGTACATTGAGAGCAAGAGAATAACTAAGGAAAGGATCGGGCTGATCAGAGGTATATATGGTAACTTGTGTTCTGATGCTGAAGATGTGGGCAGGATTCTGAATGAGTACTTTGTCTCTGTCTTCACTGTGAGGGATGATGCAGACATCCTAGTTAAAGAGTGTGTGAAATATTAGATACAATAAGCATAGTGAGATAGGAAGTATTGGAGAGGCTGACATCCTTGAAGGTGGATAAATCACCAGGGCCAGATGGATTGTATCCTAGGCTGTTGAAAGAAGCCAGGAAGAAAATAGCGAATGTTCCGAGGATTATTTCCAATCCCCACTAGAAACAGGTGAGGTACCAGAGGACTGGAGGTCTGTGAACATTGTACCATTATTTAAAAAGGGTGCAAAGGATAAGCCAAATAATTATAGGCTGGTCAATCTGACTTTGGTGGTGGACAAATTATTAGAATCAATTCTGAGAGACAAGATAAACTGTCACTTAGAAAGGGCCAGATTAATCAGGGATAGTCAGCATGGTTTTGTTAGGGGAAAGTCGAGTCTTACAAACTTAATAGAATTTTTTGAGGAAGTAGCAAGGAAGATTGATGAGGGTAGTGTAGTGGATGTTGTGTACATGGATTTCAGTAAGGCATTTTACAAGGTCCCACGTGGCAGACTGTTCAGAAAAGTGAAAGCCCATGAGTTACAGTGGAATGTGGCAAGTTGGCTCAGCGACAGGAAACAAAGGGCAATTGCAGATGGATGTTTTTGTGAATGGAAAACAGTTTCCAGGGCTCCATTGTTGGGTCCCTTGCTGTTTGTTGTATATATTAATGATTTGGACTTAAATGTGGGTGGCATGATTGCGAAATTTGCAGATGACACAAAAATTGGCTATGTAGTTGATAGTGAAGAGAATAGCTGTTGTCTCCAGAATGATATCAATGGTTTGGTTGAATGGGTGGAAAACTGGCAGATGGAATTCAATCCAGGGAAGCATGAGGTAATGCATTTGGGGACGGCAAACAAAGCTAGAGAATACACAATGAATGGGAGGATATTGGGAGGAGTAGAGAAAGTGAGAGACCTTGGAGTGCATGTTCACAGGTCCCTGAAGGTGGCAGGACAGGTGGATAAGGTGGTAAAGAAAGCTTATGGAATGTTTCCCTTTATTGGACAAGGTATAGAATACAAAAGCAGGAATGTAATGATGGAGCTGTATAAAACACTTGTTTGGCCACAGAGGAATTTTGTATGCAGTTCTGGCCGCCACTTTACAGGAAGAATATAATTGTTCTGGAGAGATTACAGAGGAGATTGACAAGAATGTTGTCCAGGCTTGAAAATTGCAGCTATGAAGAAAGATTGGACAGGCTGGCGTTGTTTTTCCTGGAATGGAAGAGGCTGAGGGTGACCTGATTCAGGAGTACAAGATTGAGGGGCCTAGATGCCCTGTTTTTTTATTTTCTGGCCAATGCAGGCACGATGGACTGAATGGCCTCTGTCTGTGTCATAACTTTGCTATGGTTCTTATAATCTAAATGTAACAAACAGAGGTTACAGGTGGTCCCCGCCGCATAGGGCTGCAAAATCCCACAAAACGCAACTATCGATAACTTACAGAAATGTTAGTTTCTTTCTCTTATTTCTAAAGGTCTTCTTTTTGCATTCTACTTTCAGTATTTCATCACATTAACACACATGACCTTGGGCACCAATTGTTCTCGACAGTATCCAGCTGTCATTCTTCCTCCGTCAGTAGCTTCGATTGGATGTACGTGACCTTTCACCCACAATCAGCTCAGTCTGTCTCTCTTCCTCTCCAAACTTATTGCAGAAAAGTTGCGAGGGAAATTTTACCCCCCCGCCCCCCGGTGGGTGCGCACGCAAGATAAAGTGGGTGGCCAGCCCACCCCCGAACTGACCCCATATAAAAAAGGTTAAGGTGTCAGACAACCCATCTGCCTATTGATACCCTTAAGTTGCCAATTCAAGGCCACGTAAGGACTTCATTCCCCCTCCAATGTGATACCACCTTGTGTGGGAGAAGGTGGAAGGAAGGTAACCAGCCGAGAGCTGTAACAGCTTGGGATAAAAGGGAGGGGACTATCTCATTTTGGGGGTCTCTTGTGCCCATTGGGGGCACCTCCCACCAAGTCAGTACCCTTCTTTGTGCCTCTCCCCCACTCCCCAGACACTAAAACCTGATGCTCATCACCCTCTCCTTACCTCTCTACAGTCTCCGATCCCTCCCTGAAAAAAATTCCCGGACTTACCTTGAAGTGTGATATCCATCTCCCCCCTTCTGATGAGTCCATGTGGTCCCAGCAGTGGCCACTACTGTATTCTGGTTGGCCAGCAGCGCTTGAGGTCAGGACTTCCTTTCCCTGAGGGGCAAAAGTCCCACTCTTACCTTGTTAAGGCTGCCCCCAGCATATTGTCTTTGCGGGGCAGTCCATTTTAAAGTTGGCAAGATGCCGACTGACTTTTTGACTCCATCCCTCATTTCTAAACAGCAACTCTGGTTCTTTTCCTACTCAATCGTTCTGGATCACTTTCTAATTCCGACTCTCCTTTTCTCTCAGTCCAAAATGGATCCTGCACAAACTCCAACTTCACCCTACAAACCACTTTGTGAGATCCAGAGACTTGTGCAAAAATTATGAGGTCTTTCCAAATAAAGCCTTTAAGAGTGAGAGAATACTGGAGTGCCGCATCTACTCTTCAGTATGAATAGATTTGTCTTAACTCTACTGGCCCTTTCATCGAGAGGTAGGGCTACGGCCAGTAATAGGTCAATGGTTGAATATACAGTTCTCATTTGCTTTCTACAGTACAAAACCAAAATATTACAGAGGCTGAAAATCTGGGAGAGAAACAGAGTTAGCATTTCAGCAGAGTTATATGAAGGGTTGACGTTTCGAGTCCTCATGACCCTTCAGCAGAAGGGTCATGAAGACTCGAAACGTCAACTCTTTTCTTCTCCGCTGATGCTGCCAGACCTGCTGAGTTTTTCCAGGTAATTCTGTTTTTGTTTTGGATTTCCAGCATCCGCAGTTTTTTGTTTTTGTTTTTGTTTTTATATGAAGGGTCATCGACTTGAAATGTTAACTCTGTTTCTCTCCACACTTGTTGCCTGTCCTGCTGGGTATTTCCAGCATTTTCTATTTTTATTGCGGCTCACACTCAGTGGCTTCATGAATTCTCTCCACTGGGAAAAGAGGATTGGGTAAACTTGTCACATCATGCGCCATGCTACTGGCTTTCAATCAACAGAAATTAGATTTAAATGCAGTGTGAAATTCAGCACTTCTCTTTAGTGTCAGGTACGTCTCAGTTGCCAGCACTCTTACTCTGGGTCACAAGGTTCCAGGTTCAAGTTCCACTCCAGAGCTGGAGTATAAAAATCAAGGCTGACACTCTAGTGCAGCACTCCCTCAGTACTGCATTGTCAGATGCACCAAGTCTCTGATCAGACATTAAGCCAAGGCCCCAGCTACCCATGGGGGGATTCCAAAGCGCTATTTTGAAGAGGAGCAGGGAATTATCCCCAGTGTCCAGCCAATATTTATCCCTCAATCAACATCACAAAAACAGATTATCGGATCATTATCAAATTGCTGCTTGTGGGATTTTGCTGTGCAAGGTTTCCTACATTACAACAGTGGCTCCACTTCAAAAGTACTTCACTGGCTATAAAGCACTTTGATTGTTGTATGAGGAAAGGTTGGGCAGGTTGGGCCTATGCTCATTGGAGTATAGACAAATGAGAGGTTATCTTATTGAAACACAGAAGATTCTAAGGGAGATTAACAGGCTAGATGCTGAGAGAACGATTCTGCTCATGAGGGAATCTAGGATTAGGTGTAAAATTTTTAGGTCAGTGCGTAGGTGCACGCCTGATCCGACCGAGCATAAAATGAAGCGCGATTACATCGGGCGAGCACCCTGAGGTCGGCAGTGCACCCGCCAATATCGAACTTTCAGTCGGCAGCGCGCCCGCTGACGATTAAAAGACTTGTTAAGGCCATTAAATGATCAATTAACTCAAACTTTTCGCTGCCAGTCCAACCTTACGGTTGGCGGGCGAGAAAAAATGCCAAGCAGCCTTTATACTTTTCAGGAAACCTCATCCACGGGCAGGGTGAGGTTTCCTAAAGCAAATAAAAAATAAAATTAAAATCTTAAAACTTAATGAATCACATGTCCCTGCTCATGGAACAGGGTCACATGAGGGGACATGTTTCATTACATTTTTTTTTAATAACACTTTCATCTCCCTGAGGCAGCTCTTGTGTCTCAGGGAGATTATGAAGCACACACTCGCATACATGCGTGAAGGTCGCCTGGCTTGCACCCCCACCCCCCACCCCCTCCCCCTCCCCAAAGTGCTGCCACTCGTGTTTCATGTTGGGCAGGCCTTAATTGGCCTGCCAGCATGCAATTGCCTTCCGGCCCCAATCGCGGGCAGCAGTCAGCTTCTCGACTGCCCCCGCCAAGCCTGTCCGACATGGGTGAAATTCTGCCCTAGAAGGCACAGCTTCAGAATATGGGGTCCCCATTAAGGAATGAGATGAAGAAGAATTTCTTCCATCAGGGGGTTGTTAATCTACCCCAGAGAGCAGTGGAGGCTGGGTCACAATATATTTAAGGCTCTGGCAGATTCCTGATCTACGAGGGAGTCAAAGATTATGGGGGAAATGGGGTGTGGGGGCAGAAAAGTGGAGTTAAGGCCACAATCAGATTAGCCATGATCTTATTGACTGGCAGAGCAGGCTCGATGGTCCAAATGGCCTAGTCCTGCTCCTATTTCTTAAATTCTTATGAGATATCTGGTGGTAGTGAAAAGTGCTGTATAATTGCAAGTCTTTCTATCTCTCTTTCCATTCTCTCGCTCTGGTGATCCTGAACTCAGCCTCTTTTTCTCAGCATGTAGCTGAATTAAAGAATGAACAGAACGAGGATCCTAATCTATAGAAACAACATGGCAGTTGGTGGAATTGAGAAAAGTTGTATGAAGAGCTTAACCTTTGTGCCATTTTTGCTTGAAGTCTCAGGTTTAGTCTGTAATGAGTTAGTCGATCTCAGTGAACGACACTGATAAGATAGCTACCATGGGAAATTGGGAGCATGGGAAGAAATGAGGGAAAGGAAGAAGTTGGAGGATTGACTGAGCAAAATTTAAAATTTGGACTTTAAACCTGGAGTAGGTAGGTAGAATAGCAGGTATTTGAACATCCCAGTGGTCTCATTAACACTGTAGCCCCAGAGCCCACCAGAATCTGACAGGAATTAATTCAGGCTGGCAGGCAGGGAGAAGTAGGGCAAGCACAGGACAGGACCATCACCAGGGGTCTGTGAGAACAGTCCATGGTTTCAGGTCAGTGAATGGGGTCAGAGGATATTCAGAGTAAGAGTATGTAAGTCAGTCTGGGTACTAGATTTTAATGTAGCCCAACCACTTTTGGGTTAATTTAAGTTATATTCATTGTAATAAACTAACAAGGTTAAATGCCATTTTGTGCTAACACTGAGGTAAGAAGCCATTTTGATATTATTAACAGGAAAAAGCTACGGATGCTGGAAATCCAACACAAAAACAAAAATATCTGGGAAAAAATGCTCCTCTCCACAGATGCTGCCAGACCTGCTGAGCTTTTCCAGGTATTTTTGTTTTTGTTTTGATATTGTTAACCTTTTACAACAAACTTACCTAAAACAGTATTACAAAGCAGTCACTGACTAGCAATTGATGTTTTCTTTAGAAGGAAGTACCCCAATTACTCTGGTAATTGAAGAATAAGTAATTAATAATCAGTGGTTAATTAGAAGTTATTTTATGTAATTTCTGTATTTCCCCATTAGCTTTTCTTATGAAAAAATTAAAGTGCTGTAACAGCTGGGAAAGAAATGGGATAAGTCTTGGGCTCCCTCCCCATCAGGAACACACACCTGTCCTTGATTGCTGAATCTGTCTTATTGAATGGGACTCCTGTAAAGACATGAAGATAAGAGACAGAGCTTGAATGAATGCACTGTCTTAAGTTTAAGACAATGTGTGTAATTAGCTAGAACCAATGGAGTTAACGCTTATCGCATTATTGACAAATTATATAATAATTAGCCATTTCCAGCAACTTGGCTAAGGTGGGCCTATAACATCTTTTGAGTATAAAAAAGGGGCTGCAGGAACCATATTCATGTGCATCAAGTGTGGAAGAACCAGTTTAGATCTTTGGGGATAGTTGAGCATCCTCCTATCAGCACGAAGATAGCTTCCAATAAACTTCAAGGGCAGATGAGTAATGACCGTAGTTAGTACTAGGACTGGTTCGGTGACAGAATTCCCTGCCATTCGAAATCCCAGGGAGCTGAGTGCTTCTTGGAGGCAGTGACAGCTTCTCTGTCGGCACAAGGAGTTCAAGTTATTGTCCACTTTTCTTGGATTGATCACCCATTTGAAAGCGTGGACTTGGTAGACTTCCATGATAAGTATACTTTACTTACATTCTGCCTCAGCTAGTTGATAAGTTTCTTATAATCAATAAACTTCAATACTATTTACTGATGTGGTGTCTTTGCCAGATGGTTATATCTCTGTTGAATTCAAACAATTTTAAAAAAGGCAATTTGAGTTCCGGTATTAGGCAGCGCATTGCTAAATTGGAACAGTCTGAAATAACAGAAGACCCCCTTTTATACTTGTAACAGGTAGGCATGATCGCAGTCTGAGGTGGGGGAAGAGAGATCTGGGCCAGGAGAGACCCAAAGTTTCCTTCCGGTGCCCGGTGGAACACTTGTCCTCCTCCAGATGCACATGAATACTTTAATAAAGAAAACAAGCTAACCATCTCAGCCCTCTTCTAGGTCTGCTGCTCTTTTATGCCCAACATTTCAGGTGAGGCCAATAGCTGGCACTGAAGGCACAAAACATAAACAAGGCATCAGGGTCTGAATGACAGTCTCAGGCCCCATGTTATGCATATCAGTGAGGTCCTTGCTTGCCTAGGGCAAGGGACTTGCATGCTGCCCAAACATGCCTGTTAAAATGATGGTGTGCTGTGGCTTGAGTACCACACTGCCAAAATTATAACTCCCCACATGCCTTGTTGTTGTCAGGTGCAGGGGCGTTAAAATTGGGCCTTAAGTGTTGACATTGCTGCTCCATGTATTTTTTTTTGTAGTTCAGAGTCATAGAGCAATAAGGATATTCTTGATGAGTGGGCAATTCCCATGTTGTACTACTTTTTAATTCCTGGTGAGGGTAAACTGGAAACTGCACTAACTGATCTGAATCTGTTAACAGTCTCAAGATTCAAGTACAGTTTCTAACATCTGTGGAGCACAGCACATTGCTGATAAGAAATCGTTTAAAAGAACATAAGAACTAGGAGCAGGAGTAGGCAATTCAACTCCTCGAGCCTGCCCTGCCATTCAATACGATCATAGTTGATCTGATTTTGGCCTCAACTCCAATTTCCCGCCCTCTCCCCTTAACCTTTCAACCCGTTACTAAATCTATCTTCTCAAATTTATTTAGTGTCCTGGCATCCACTGCACTCTGAGGTAGTGAATTCCACAGATTCACGACTCTTTGAGAAAAGTAATTCCTCCTCATCTCTGATTTAAATCTACCACCTCTTAGCCTAAAACTATGACCTCTCATTCTAGAATGCCCCATAAGGGAAAACATCAACTCCACGTCTACTTTGTCTAACCCCTTTAGCATCTTATATACCTCAATTAGATCTCCTCTCATCCTTCTAAACTTTAGCGAGTATAGGCCTAAACTGCTCAATCGCTCCTCCAAAGACAAGCCCTGCATTTCTGGAATCAATCTACTGAATCTCCTCTGAACCGCCTCCAATGCAACTACATCCTTCCTCAAGTAAGGGGACCAAAACTGTGCACAGTACCCCAGGTGCGTCTCACCAATGCCTTGTACAGTTGCAACAACACTTCCCTATTTTTATACTCTATTCCTTTAGCAATAAATGCCAAAATTCCATTTGCCTTCCTTATTACCTGCTGTACCTGCATACTAGCTTTCAGCGATTCACTGAAGCATTCTGAAGTTTCCCTCCATTTAAATAATAAGTCGCCTTTTTATTCTTCTGATCAAAATGGATAACCTCACACTTATCCACGTTAAACTCCATAAGCCAAATTTTGGCCCATTCACCTAACCTGAATATGTAAATTTCTTATTTCTTCATTGCAACTTACTTTCCCATCTCTTTTGGTGTCATCTGTAAATTTAGCTATAGCACCTTCTATCCCTGAATCCAAGATATTAATAAAGGTTGTAAATAGTTGGGGCTTAAGGACCGAACCCTGTGGCACCCCACTAGTTATAGCTTGCCACCCAGAAAAAGACACATTTATCCCGACTCTCTGCTTTCTGCTGGCTCGCCAATCCTCTATCCAAGCTAATATATTACCCCTAACTCCGTGAGAACTTATCTTGTGTGTGTATTAATCTTTTGTGTGGCACCTTATCAAAGGCCTCTGGAAGTCCAGATATACTACATCTACAGGATCCCCATTATCCACTTTGCTTGTCACGTCTTCAAAGAACTCTAGCAAATTAGTCAAACATGATTTACTCTTCATAAAACCATGCTGACTCTGATGGATTGCATTTTGACTTTCCAAATACCCCATTATTACTTCCTTGATAATGGATTCCAACAATTTCCTGACAGACGTTAAACTAACTGATCTATAGTTTCCTACTTTCTACACAACAACAGAAAAACTCACCCAATCTACTTTCTGTCATCAGCATTGGAATTGCAATTCGGTCTGCCGTGCACACTTGTCAGTCATTAAGGTATTCATTGATGTTCCTGGAGACCAGCACAGGGACATGGGCCCTCAGACACAAGATGCGAGTGTTCAGCCTACAGAACACCTTGCTGAATTCACATGGCGGCTGCTTCATATTAACTGAAAGAGGTACTAATAGGCCAGGATTTGTCAAATCTTGTGACCCAATTGCACATCACCATACGATTTGGGCAATGTTAAACCACTCTTCCATTTACTTTGTATTATGTAGGACTGTGATTAATCGATGATTGCAACCTCAAATAGGATAAAGTTAAATACTGCATATAGCTGTGAAGAAGTTTAGAGCCTCTATTATTTCTTCCTTGAAAGAACAGAATGGGATGCAACAGCAAAGGAGCTGTCATTACAGGGAGATCAGCACAGAATGCAACTGCAAAAACTAAAGTCATCCCAACTGTGTAATTTTGACCTCAATCCCAAGTAAACTAGTTATGAATTTTAAACAGCACATCAAAACACAACAAAAACCAACACAGGGCTTATGAAGCAAATGTTGTCCAGGATGCCCGAGTAAAAAATTGTGATCACTTCTTTTTTGCAAAGCACCAGTAAGGGACACTAACTAGATAAGGAAGGAGTCCCTCTCACATAGAACATAAGGGACAAAGAAGAGAAAAGAAAAGGAACATCTCAGAAGTGCAGCAGATTAACAGTGGAAGATGTGGGCGATCCAGGAGAAAGGAATAGAGTGAATTTGCATTTATGCAGCACCGTCCACTTTTATAAGATTACCCAAAGTGCTTTTAGAGCCAGCAAAGCACTTTTGAAGTGCAGTGACTTGTCCGTGTAAGGAATGTGGCAACCAATTTGCTCAAAACAAGTACAAACCACAAACAGTAACCAGATAAATGACCAGGCAATTTGATTTGGTAATGTTAATTCAGGGATAAATGTTGGCCAAGCTATGAAAGAATGAATACTCTCCTGGAATCTTCTAGATCCACATGAAAACCAGGCTTAATGTCACATGTAAAAGACAAAACCTTTGACAATGTAGCACTACCCTGGACCTAGGTGTCAGCCTAGATTATGTGCTTGAATGTCTGAAATGGGCCTTGAACCCATAAACCTCTGACTTGAGGCAAGAGTCCTATCACAGAGTTTTTTTTTCCCAATATTCCAAACAGCATTAAATGTATCAACAAGAAATGCTCAGCAGATCAGGCAGCACATGTGTAGAGGGAAACAGATAACGTTTCAGATCGATGGCGCTTCATCAGAACTGGGAAAAGTTTGAGATGTGCAGGCTTTAAACAAGTGAAAGGTTGAGGGAGTGTGGGAAACAGGACAAAGGGGGAGGTTATGTGGCAGGCAAAGAGAGGTTAAATGACAAAATGTTTCATGGTGCAGGCCAAAGGGAGGGGTGTTTGAAAAAAAAACAAGAGAAGCGTTAGAGGAGGTATAAATGCCAGAATCATTATTATCTGCTGTCTGAAAGCAAAGCATGGTAGATGTCCCAGGCAGTTGTGAGGCTTCTTGATCTTTCAACTTGAACCATTTCAGTGTTCATTCTGAACATTGTGCACAAGAACATTAAAAAAACTCTGGAATGACAAAAAAAAAAACACCTAACAATGCTTTCAGCACTGCAAGCTATCCATCATCATGTTTTGTGCCCAGCTGCTAGACCAAGATGAAGAACTATGGGCAAGAAAGAATTGCAAATTTTAGATATTTAAAAAAACGGAGTAACACCAGATAGCAAACCAAAAAGATTATATCAACTGCATGTTGTGTTCCATGAATGTTGGAAACTGTACTTTAATCTTGTATTTAACTCAGTGACTGCATTCCACAGATAACATCTATTTAGTCCCCATGTAATTGGAATCACAGTATTCCATACAATAAAACCCAGATTGTCAGTTGCCATTTCAATTCCTCAGTCTGATCTCTATTCTTGGTTTTCTGCACTGTTCCAATGAGGCTCAATGCAAACTCAAAGAACAGCTTTTCGTCTTTCTCTACCAGACACTTCACAGTCCTCTTCCTTTAATAACTTCACACTTCAATAATAGCTCTCCATTTTCACCCAGGGAGTGGGGTCCAGACATTGAGAGATGACCGTGCCAATGCTTACAGGAATGAGGAGAATGGAACGATCGTGTTTGGGGTAGTGAACTTACATCAGAACACCATGCAAATGAGATGGTCTGCACCCTTGACATAACCTGTTTTTTCCCCCTCTTCAGCCTGGCCAATGGCACCTGTTTGGAAATTTTACACGCTTCTCTTTCGAACAGCCTATCCCACAACTTTATGTGCTACTCACATGCACGCTGTGTCTTGTGGTTATCCTTTATTTCTTTCATTTCTCTCATTGAGCCTCCTATGGTCTCCAGCTAATATCACTTCAGTCATTTATTGATCTCCATCTATCTCAGCACTTTACAGAGGATGTGTGTATGCTCCTTCTTTCTTTTAAATGCTATTGATCAGCAGTACCTCCCTGCTCCAAAAGGGTTTAGAACTGAAATGTCGACTTGTTTGTTCTCTCCACAGATGCTGCCTGATCTACTGTGTGGCAACATTTTCCGATTATTTCAAACTTCCAGCATTTGAAACCTTTTGCATTTGCATTCCATACAGTATTCGCTTTACTGTTTCCCCCTCTTAACTTCTGATCTTTTCCTTAAAGAGAGGAGTTAACTGGGGCAGGCTGAGCTGACAGTAATCTATTCCACATGGCTGGAACATGCTTTCTAATCTTGTTCTGGACTCCTGTTCTCTTGTGCAGTAGTTAGCTTTAGAACCATATCCAGTGGCACAATATTGTGCACACCTGAGAAAAGCATGGACTGCCTTAAAGATACCCACTACACTCACTTTTTAATTGGGGGAGTGCAGAGTTTCCAACACAAGCACCTGTTCTGCATACTTACCTCTAACTGCTAAGAAATTCAAAGCCCAAACACTAATAAAGCTGTGTATAAATCTGCTGAGTTCCAGGCTTCAAGCCCATACTAGATGGAGGATAATAAAAATCTGCTTTGTCTGCTAGCTGTACGAGTTCTGAGCTAGAAGTGAATCCCAAAGCCCCTTGCAGTCAACGAGCACATTTCTGAAATATAGTCACTGCTATAGTGTAGGAAATGCAGCAGCCAATTTGTGCACAGCAAGTTCCCACAAACAGCAATGTACTAATGGTCAAATTCTCTCTCAATCAACAGCACAAAATCAGATTAATTTAACCAAGACACCAAGGAGAAAATGCCTAATCTTCTTTGAAATAGTGCCATGGGATTGTTTATGCCCTCTTGAAAGGGCAGACAGCATCTCGGATTAACCTCTCAACAGCCCAGCATTCCCTCAGAACTGCAGTGGAGTGTCAGCCTTGACTTACATGTTTAAGTCCTTAGGGACGAGAGTGCTACCAACTGAGATAATGAAATATACCACACACACATGCTGTAGGCTGGGGGTGTTGGGGGGAGGGCTTGTCAGAGATTGGGGCTAAGATTTACAGTACAGCTTCAGCATTTTGCAATGTTCTACCTGACCTGGGTGTGCGTGAGTATGATACTAAATTGCCTGAAATGGAAAGTTTTCCATTTCCCAGCTTTTGTATCACTCAAATATCAGAAGTACAGGATTAGACTTATTTTCACTCAGGTTGCAGTTAGGCAGTACTGCACAATACCAGTGCAAAGCTGGAAATATTTTAGAAGCCTGCACTTCTACTCTTGGTCCTTTGCAAAATGCATGCTGAGCCAAAATCAAAGATGCAGTGCAACTGGGGCATAAGTTAAAACATAGAAGTGCCTCCCAGGCTTTTGGTGTTTCTTTGTTTGGATTAGACACCCCTGAGACAAGATGTAGATTCCTTTACAATGACTGACTGAAGGAGAGGAACAGGGAGGAATACACCTGTCGACAGAAATAGAGACATACAATGGCCCGTCAATCAACAGACCATTACCCAATTATTGTTGACAAGTGAAACAGGAGGCCAGGGCGACTAGCTAGCAAAGGTGATTGTCGTGAAGTTCCAACACATGCAGACCATTTGTGAGAGAGAGATTTTATACTTACGTTAGGAATTCCAGTCTGCATAAGAGCTGCAAACTGAATAAAATTCGCACCTGAGCACATCTAAAAAGGAAATGGTGCGAGAAAAAAATGATTTTTTTTTGGAGCAGTAGGGAATAAAAGCCACAAGAAATTACACCCAAGGGAGTAACAATCTGATTTGCATGCTGCATATTTGCAGATAAATGTAATAAGAGCAAACACTGACCTTTGACCTGTTATTTCAGCTTACCTCTATCTCCAAGCCCACAGTCAGAGATAGTCTTATCGCTAACCTCTTCCTCATTGCCCTGCTTTCCTCTCAAACTCACTTTGATTTCCACTGCAGGAAGAGTCCCTCCTTTCCAACTTCACTTTCAAACTTCCAAATTCCTCTGCCTGAGACTCACCAGCTATCAGGACACCTGCAGTAATACAGCACCCAAGTCTACCATTTGGCCCATCGTGCCTGTGCTGGCTCTTTGAAAGAGCCATCTAGTTGGTCCCACTCCCCCACTCTTTCGCTACAGCCCTGTAAATTTTTCCAGTTTTTTATCTAATTCCTTTTTGGAAGTGACTATTGAATCTACTTCCATCAATCTTTTAGATAGTGTATTCCAGGTCACCACAACACGCAAAGGGATGCAGACAACAATTTTTGGTTTGATTCCTATTTTGTGTTGGCTTGGCTGATCTTTACATCTGCTGGCATAGGGAAAACAAATCATCAACTATTCTTACTCCTGGCTACCGTTTAGAGACTGCTGCTGCAGAGTGCATGCATGTGAAGACATCAGGGACAACAGGATTGACTATGGAATGCCAGAAAACGTCATACTGCTATTCTTGAAATTAAGACTGAGGCAAGTTGTTGGATCAGAGCTCAGGGAACTTTTCTCTTCGTCTAACTCATGTTACAGTGATCCCGGTTCATTTGAATGACACTGAATCCTTGGACTGGAATAAACGTTCCATTCTATAAAATAACATCTTTAACAAAATATCAAGAAAAATCAATGACTGACAAGACAAAGAAGAACGATCTGGATTTTTTAAGTCAGCAAGAGAATGGTGCTCACCATTTGTTATGCTCACAGCTGTCCTCAGACTTTTCGCAGCCTTTTTAACCTGTTCATGGGTTGTGGGTGTCACTGGTAGGCCAGCATTTATTGGCCACTCCTAATTGCCCTCGAGAAGGTAGTAGTGAGCTGCTTTCTTGAACTGCTGCAGCCCATGTGGTATATTTACACCCACAGTGCTGTTGGGGAGGGAGTTCCATGATTTTGACCCAGTAGCAGTGAAGGAATGGTGATATATTTCTCAAGTCAGGATATAGAGTGTGACTTGGAGGGGAACTTTCAGGTGGTGGTGTTCCCATGCATCAGCTGCCCTTGTCCTTCTAGGTGGTAGAGGTCAGAGATTTGGAAGATGCTGTCGAAGGAACCATGATGAGTTGCTCCAGTGCATCTTATAGATGGTACTCATTGTGTCCACTGTGTGTCAGTGGTGAAGGGAGTGAGTGTTTAAGGTGGATGATGCAGTGCCAATCAAGTGGGATCTTGGATTGTGTTGAGCTCGAGTGTCGTGGGAGCTGCACTCATCCAGGCAAGTGGAGCATATTCTATCACATTCCTGACTTATGCCTTGTAGATTGTGGACAGACTTTGGGGAGTCAGGAGGTGAGTTACCCGCTGCTGGATTCCTAGTCTCTGAACTGCTCTTGTAGTCACTGTATTTATATGGCTGGTCCACTTAATTTCTGGTCAATGGTAACTCCCAGGATGTTGATAGTGGGGACTCAGTAATGATAATGCCATTGAACATCAAGTCGCAATGGTTGGATTCTCTCCTCCTGGAGATGGTTATTGCCTGACACTTGTGTGGCGCAAATGTTACTTGTCACAATCAGGCCAAGCCTGAATGTTGTCCAGGTCTTGCTGTATATCAACACTGACTGTTTCAGTATCTTGGGAGTTGCAAGGGGTGCTGAGCATTGTGCAAACATCATGAAAATCATTAATGGGAAATTTAATTCTACATAAAATCACGTACCAGAAAGCAAAACAAGAGGGAAAAAAAGATAGATTTAACACAGAGAGAGTTAAAAGAGACAAAATAAGAAAATAATTTTCTCTTTCATTTATTTTATAAGTCTCCACCAATAATTACATTTTGATGGGATGAGACTCTACACTTGCAAAACTTAGACTGGTTGTTTGATAGTAACGAAAGCTTATTATGCTATTAAAAATTCACTCACAACTGAATGAACCAGTCCTAAATTTTTTGACTTGTTTAGTGGATAACTGATATGTACTAGTGATTGCTCTGCAGAGAGCTGGCATGGACTAGATGGGCCAAATGATCTCATTCTGTGGTATAATGATTCTAAATTCATACCCTTCATGTATTTCTATACTGCATCTATTGGCAAGATAGCAGTGTAGCGAAGTTGGTTGAAGAGCTGGGTAAATCAGGCAGCAACTTGTATATTTACATGTTTAACTATGCATGCGAACTTCAAACATTTCTGTCCAATTTACTCCAAAATAACAGGCAGCTTAGCTAGTTTCATTGTAACTTCTGTCATAAAATCCAAGCTGTTCGGAATGTTCTTAAATATCTTTTGCACTAGTTAAAGAGCACAGCAATTCCAATTGCGTATCCAGGCTTCCGTAGCCAATTGTGAAATAGGATGGCATAACAGCAGTAGTGATCCCTCTGAAGCGACCAATAATTGCCCATCACCCAGTACACTGAGTACTACACTATTAACAGCAACAAGAACTGATAGAGTACCTTCAACTCAGTAAAACGCCCAAAGGTGCTTCACAAGAGCGTTGACACAGACACAGGAAATATTAAGAGATTTAAAGTGTACCTGAAAGGAGTAGAATGAGAGGAGAGGCAAAAGGTTTTAGGGAGGGAATTCCAGATGCCAGATATTAGGGCCTAGCCATTTGAAGGAATGACCGCCAATGAGTGGTAAAGAAAATTCAGGATCCATAAGTGACTAGACTGCCACGTGGTGAGCCAATGGTTACTGGTTACAGCTCTGCCAGAATATCCTGACATTGAACAGGGAATGGTAGGGGCATGTAAGAAGGGATCAAAAAGACAGAAGTCCATCAGCAAAGAAAATGGTTCTATTGAAAACAAAGGCGGGGGAGGTCATCACTGACTGCAGTAAACAATTGGAGAGATGGATGGAACACTACCTTGAGTTGCATTCTAGGGAGAACACTGTTGCTAAGGAAGCTCTTGACACATAGAAAGCCTGCCTGCCTTAGCAGAACTGGATATTGAACCTACAATAGAGCAGCCTAGCAAAGTTATTGACTTGCTTGTTGTGGATATATCTCCAGGTGCTATTGCTATACCTTCTGAAATCATGCAGCATAGGAAAGCGACATTCCTGCAGCATCTGCATAAACTTGTGTCTCTCTGCTGGAGGGCGGGGGCACTGCCCCACGGTGTGTGAGATGTGAAGATCGTGGCCTTGTACAAGAGCGACTGCAACAACTATGATGACATCTCCCTGCTGAGCATTGGGGAAAAATGCCCATGTTGCCTTTATCAGACTGCAGATCTTGGCTGAATGCATCTACCCTGAATCCCAGTGTGGTTTTAGAACTGGAAGATCTACAATTGACATGATCTTCTCAGTCCGGCAGCTGCAAGAGAAATGCCGTGAACAAAGGAGCCCACTATATATTGCCTTAATCAACTTCACCAAGGCATTTGACCATGTGAGCAGAGATAAGAACATAAGAAATAGGAACAGGAATAGACCATTCCTCCACTCGAGCCTCCTCCGTCATTCAATGAGATCATGGCTGATCTTCCTGTGTTTCGAGTTCCACATTCCCATCTAACCCCAATAACCTTAGATTCTTGTTAGGCAAGGGGATCAGTCTACCTTTGCCTTAAAAATATTCAATGAGCAGCCTCCACTGCCTTCTGAGGCAGAGGGTTCCAAAGTTGCACAACACTCAGAGAAAAAAAAATCTCCTCATCTCTGTCCCAAAAGGGCAACCCCTAATTTTAAAACAGTGCCTCTTAATTCTAGACTCACCCACAAAGAGGAAACATCTTTTCGACATCTACCTCGTCAAGGTGGTCTACTGAAGCTGCTGGAGAAAATTGGCTGCCCACTGAAGCTGCTCAATAAGATCTCCTCTTTCCATAAGATGATGGGCAAGGTCAACTATGACAGGGCAACATCAAAACCCTCAGAGCCACGGTGGAGTCAAACAGGTTTGTGTTCTGGCATTGACACACTTCAGCATATTCTTCTCATTGTTGCTGTCATATGCCTTCAGGTCATTGTCAGAGTATTTACATAACAGAACTGACACGCAGCTATTCCACCTTGCTCATCCGAGATGCAAGACAAAATTGCACCAACTCTTCATCAGAGCCTTGCTCTATGTTGCACTAACATTCTATACTGAGGAACACCTTCAGCAGCAAATGGACAGGTTCTCTCAGACCTGTAAAGAGTTTGGTTTGACCATCAGCATCAGGAAGACAAATGTCATGGTCCAGAATGTTGCCATACTGCCATCTATCAGCATTGTCAATGTGATGCTGGAGGATGTTGATAGTTTCACATATTTAGACTCCACAATCTGTCACTTGATGCTGAAATCACACACGCATTGCAAAATCTGCAGCTGTTATGTCCAAACTGAGTAAGAGAGTGTGGAACAACACTGAAGCTGGAGAACATCCTGGCTGAGAATACCAAACTCTCCAAACTGCAAGGGTGGAGGAGGTTACACGGATAGGGAAGGGCAAGGCCATGGACTGACTTGAACACAAGAAACTCACCGCGGCTCTTTCAACATATTTCCTAAATCCACAACCTCACGTCATTGGCCTCTGCCTAGAAGAACAAGGGCAGCAAGCACATGGGGACACCACCATCTGCAAGGTCTCCTCCAAGCCACACCGTGTCCTGATGTGAAACTAAGTCACCGTTCCTTCACTGTCGCTGGGTCAGAACCCTGGAAGTCCCTAACAGCACTGTGGGTGCACCTACACCACATGGATTGCAGCGGTTCAAGGCGGCAGCTTCACCAGCACTCTCTCAGGGGCAATTAGGGATGGGCAATAAATGCTGTCCTGGCCAGCAATGCCCATATCCCGTGTAAATAAAAAGAAAATGAAGGTTTCCCATTCCTGATCACTACCGAGTGATTCCTACTGGTAGATGTATCCGTGCTAGTGGAAACAGGTTCAGATTTCACTGTGTCATCTCTCTACCGCTGAAAGAAAGGCTGGAATTGTCCATCCCCGTTGGCGTCGGGCGTTATGGCGGACATGAGCGGGCAATATGGCGGGAAGGCCAAAAATCAGTTTCACACCGTCGTGAAACCAGTTTGCGATCGTCCACTCCACTCGTCAATGGTGGGCTGCCTTTCCTACTGCCACTCGTCAGGAATGTTGTTTTAATACATTTTCATCTCATTATGAGCCCTGCTTGACAGAACCATGCCAACACATCAGCGGGAAAACACGCCAGCCGAGAACATCTTGACAAGAGGGACATGCAATAGTTGGGACTGACCAGAGGGGCCTTCCTCACATCAGTGACATCCAAGAAGCAGAAAATGCCGGACCCCGACAGCAAGGGGACCCTGGAAGAACATCCATTGCCTGCTGGGTGGATTCTAATGGACACGACTCCACTGTGACGCAGCTCACAGAAGGTGGGAGGTCTAACCATTCATATCTGGGATCTACTTTGGGGCATCAGAGTCTTGGCCATGGGCTGCTATGGATGATCGTCAATTGAGTGGAAAGGAATGTCCAGAGATTCAGCTGTGAATGAGAGAGGAAACTGTACCAGAGTGGGGGAATACTGGGGGAGGAGATGTAACAGGGGAGAATGGGGCAACTTAAGAGATAGGTGTAAGGGACGGAGTTCGGGGTGGGGGGAGGAAGGAGTCCAAAGAGGGGGAAGGAGTCCAGGGGGAAGGAGGAGGAGGTGGTGGGAGGTGTCCAGGTGAACAGGCAAGGGAGTGGTCTGTAGAGTCAATTACAGCTCCTGGGGAGCGAACTGAGAGTGGGTGTGGTTGGTGGGAATGGTTGGTATGAGAGGGGGCAGAGTGAGCTGGAAGGATGGGAGGGTGAGTGTAGCGGTAGAAGAGATGGCGAGGGTGGTTGTTGGGGACTCTGAGGCAGACATGGACCCTGGGAGTGGAAAGGAAGGGGGTCAGAGATGTGGATGGGGGTGGGATTCTCGGGAAGGTAGGGAACGTGCACGTTCACCTGGGGCTGAATTTTATGACCTATGGGCGGGCCTGTGCCCGACCCGATCAGGTGCAAAATCACGCAAGACGACACTGGGCGAGCGTCCTGACGTCATCGCGTACCCACGTGATATTTCACTCAGCAGGCGCGCGGAAGCGCACTCGCCAACCATTAAAAAGGGCAATTAAGTCCATTAATGGCGCAATTGTCACCGATTTTTCATGGCCCATCCACCCTTACAGTTGGCGGATGGGCGAATTGGCCAGGCGGCCCTTACGTTTTGCTTCATCAAACCTCATCCAAGAGCGGGATGAAATTTCTGTTATGAAATGAAATAAAAATAAATATCTGTGGACAGCAATTTTACCAGCTATATTTTCAGGTGATTGATTGTGATGCATGGACACTTTTTTGCAGCTTTTTAAACCTTTATTTGAGCATTTTCAGGTCTCCAGCTCCAAGGCAGCTGTCTGCATTCAGGAAGCTTTCTAGCAGTGCTCACCTGCGTCTGTGGAAATGTCATCACCTGCCCTCTTCCCGCCCCCCACCCCGGCAGCACCGAGCTTTTCAGTGGGTGTTTCACACTGGCTAGCCGACAATTAATGGCCAACCAGCATGAAATCAGAGTCGGGGGTCCGTTTCCCAACTGCTCCTTCACCCAGACCCTCTAAAGGTAAAATTCAAACCCTGGACATCCTGGGAAGGGTTCTGGTTGGTACATGACGATGAGGAGGAGGAAGGTGATGCCGGGGCGGGGAGGGGGGAGGTTGCTGGGAGGTAACAGTGATGGGAGAAAGGTCATGGGTAGCTGGGGGAGGGGAAAGCAGGGAGAGCTGAAAACAAACCTTACTACAACCATGCTTATAAAATCAAAAGTGAGCGGAGCCTCGTCTTGGACGGGCACGGGCGCTGCATGGAAGCGTGATCAGTGGCTGGGCGGAGTTGCAGGTCAGCTCAGGTGGACAACTGAAAGTGAACCCCGGCTGGCAGCACTGAAAACGCTCAGGACGTTTGAGACGAGTGTGAAGGAGGAAGGATCTGTGTGCATGGGAGAGTGCTTGCACGAGGCTCCAAAAGGCCCTGACACACACACACACACACACACATACACACACACACACACATACACAGACACAGACACACACTTCTCCCTCCAGAACCACTTAAGGTCTGGCTGTGTGTAGCTGAAATGCTATGGGAGATGGATGAAGGGGGAGGACTCGTGGAGCCTGTAAATGATGCTGAAAGACACCACTGCACATTACTCAGCGGAAGTGAATATATTTTCAGTTTATAAAGTGACAAAATCTGTTCACCCATGCAACCACTTGTGATCATAAATTCTTAACCTTTCCAGGCCTACCACTGCTTCTAGGTGCTGCCCTCACATCCGCAGGAAGGGTAGAGACAACCTGTACAATGGTTAGCCCTGTTGCCTCTGATGATTTCGTTGTGGGTCCTCTGGAGAGCCAAGGCCTTGAGGCTCCAGCTTGCTTTGTCTGTCCTCCTGTGGGCCAGCTACTCCCTCTGCGGTAACAGAAGACGGGGTTGAGGGTATCACAGGAAAAGGGGACTCAGAGGGAGTGGACAGCCTCGAGATTCCCAAGTGGTTGACCCAGGCGTGTCCACCTACTGTTCGTCCTCCCTTCGGGCACCCGAGGGCCTTGCCTGACTTCTTGAGAGGAAGGAGCACATGGAGGGACATCAAAGTGCCCCATTTCCCTCTCACGTTGCCACTGTAGGAACTCACCCATGGCTACTGCAATGGAGTGCAGGTCGGCATGCATCTCCGCATTCTGCTGGATCAGAGTCTCCATCGCGTCTGTCATCTTTCACATGGAGACCTCCATACACGCACATGTAGGCACCACATCAGAGAGCAGACGGAGGCACTCCTCCGATTCACGTGTCACTCTGTTGGGTGCTTACTGTGCACAACCTGGTTGCCATGTTTCCTACATTACAACAATGTCAAAATTCAAAAATAACTCATGGGTTGTTAAGCACTTTTGAGGGGTCTGGTGGTCGTGAAAAGCGCTATCAAAATGCACCTGGTCTTCTTGGCCATTGTCAAGTGGACTATGGTCAGGATGGAATTCAAATACTGGTTATGCAAACAGTGAATCGCAGAAAACACAGAATTAATACAATCTGCTCAGTCTGTATTGAGCTAACATAAGTATCCATCGCAGAGATATATGTGCCTTCAGTCCCACACAAATTTCTTTTCTTTCATGGGATGTGGGCATACTAACAAGGCTAGCATTTGTTTCCCATCAAGAATTGCCCTTGAACTGAGTGGCTCGTGATGTTCTATGCATTTAAGGGATAGCAGCATGTCATTGTAATATAAGGGTGTTCAGCAGAGTAAGGATTAATATGGGACTGGAGAACAGTTATCGCCCATGGTTTAATGCAGAGAGTCAGATGATAGTTGACCATGTGGAGAAAAGTCTGGAAGCAGCCAGCATGGAGACAGCGCCAATGCATGGCAGTACCTTTGATATGTATATAGTTATGGATATGTATATCGTTATGGGTTGACAATAAACAGTTTATGTTCAACCATATAAGCCTCCAGACCTCTTAGCAGGACACTAAACAACATTGTAGTAACAAGGATGGACTCAGAAATCCTTGAGAAGCGGGAGAAGGAATGGAGGTTCTCAAAGCACGAAACACTAAAGAAACTGAAGCCTGACCTGACAGAGGGGAGCCTAAATTGAAGACACAGTTGGAGATCACCTAAATAAAAAGCACCATTGCAGACATGGAGGCTGAAGGGCTCCACCAGCGCACGTCGAGGTCCATTGCCAGGTGCGATTGAAGGCAAAGTCAAGGAAACTACCCAGATCGTAAAAGGCTCAGCAAAATTCAAAGAAAAAAGGCTGAAAAAGAAGAAACGACTGTGCAGAGGAAAAGAACCACCTGAGTGAAGGCAGAGTCAATAGACCTGGCCAAATCACATGAAGGGTGAGCAAAATACAGTAAAAAAAAAAGCTCAAATTACCATTTAAAATAGGCAATCAATCAGGATCAGCACATCCAGAATGCAGCTGCAAGAAAGCTGCAGCAACAGGTCCACTGCCAGCACCATAATGCATGGTGGCCCAGCTGGACTGAAACAAAAAAAGGATTTAAAAAAAGCACCTTCTAATACCTTTTTTTGATTTAAAAACCAAACCAAGGTCCAAAACAAACATCATGTCTCAGTAAGAAATCAGAATGAGTACAGATTAATACATTTTTATATTTGTTTGGTGAACTTGCTGACCAACAAATCCTAATGCAATACATTGATGAGTGTTCAACCAACTTCAATGAAATATTAACAGTCTTTGACAAATGTTTTAATCTTCAAGTTGCAGGGAGTGCAGAGCTCAAAAAGAGGCACAGAAAACCCCCAGCAAAGCAACAAATGGATGAAAGACAACACCTGAACAAACCACATGAGGGCACCAGAGAGGCAAGGAAATTTCCAGAAATTCCAGGAATCTATCTTTTTGGGAAGACCAGGACAGGAATCATAAATTATTTTCTCTTTGAAGATATGGACATGTTTTCAGAACTGTACCAGCAGCTGGTAGTGAACAACAAAGAAAAAAACCCTGCAGCATGCAGAGTAAGAAAAAGCAGAAATAAAATTAGAAAATGTATCAAAGCTACACTGGTGATTTGAAGTGCAAGATTCAAGCTGAGTGTATACCTTTTCAAACACATGATAAACAGAGGCCTTCAATGAACCAAACTTTTTGAGACCTGAACAAACAGATTTCAGAAGTACCAGGAGGAAATAGTGACCTTCAATTCCACAATTGTCAAATCAAAGCAGGAGTTGGGAAAACTCAATCAGCTGTACAGCTAGGCACAACAGCAGGCAGAAGAAGGCACTCAAGAAGTTGCAGCCCTAAAACACTCCTTGAAGAATCAATATGTAGCCATCAAAAAACAAGAGGAACTAAAAAAAAAGATGTTGAATACTACTTTAGCAAATGCAACATTGGAGCTATCAGTAGCGACAATGCAATGCATTGAAGCACAGACTGAGTTGGTAAGAGGTCAACAAGAAAACAAGCAGCTGAAGACACAGCTGGTCAAATGCAAAAAGAGTACATAACCCTTCAGCAGCATGAGGAAAAGATGACTATCTTAATAGCAAAATGGAAGAACAACAGAAGAAACTCAAGAAGACCCTCTTGAACTACAAGAAAAATCAAGATGAATGGAGAAAGAAACTTAAGGAAGTTCTGTTAAATTACAAGAAAACTCAAGATGAAGCAATTGAGCTTTGCAAAGAAAAGGAAATGCCGTTGAAGGACTTTCACACGTTACAAGGATCCCTTAGGTCAAAATTTGTTCTTCTGGAAAATTATGAAGAGAAGCAAAATTAATTTAACGTCACTCTGAATGAACTGAAGAACCAGTTGGCAAAGATACAGCAACGTATTACATTCCAGGAGAAAGCCATGAACACAAGAAAGACTACACACAGCTGGAGAAAATGATTGGACGTGGAAAAACATTACATTTCCAAAAATATTTATGAAGAAATGAACCTAGAATAGCAAGAGAAAGTACACGTTCTCACAAAAGAGTGTGAAGAGTCTCAGAAACAATTAGCAGAAGTAGAATTACAGAATGTGAGCTTGAAAGATAGCGCAGAAGGAAAAATTGATCAGTGCAAAGAAAAAACTTTCACGTATAAAAGAGGAGTTTGCTAGTGTCAGATGAGAACTGATGAGAACACAGGAGAGTTGTTCACTTCAAACAGGACTTGAAACATCTAAATGATACACTTATGGAAGCAGGTTCAGCAAAGATAGGTCTTCAGTTAAAGCTTGAACTTCAAGCATCAGAAATCTTGGTTAATCTCCCGGAACAGGAGAAAGAAGTGTCAATGAATTGGAACAGTTGATTGAATGTGGAATTAACAACCAAGACTGATGAACTTTGATGCAATTTGAAGAACATGAAGGATGAGATGCGCAGTACGGAAGACCAAACCCAGTCTTGAAAAGCACAAAATAAACATTCTAAAAAAATTAGATCCGCAGTGAGTGAATTGAAAGAGCCTAAAGAGTAGTGAGTGACCATAGAAGTAAGACTCTGAAAGGAACTGAATGCCCAGGTGAAGTTGTTAAGTGCATATAAGGATTTCGCAGATAACTCCGAAACACAGACAACTGAACTCAACAGGCTAGTTGCTGAGCTGAATGAAAAGCTTCATAAGCTTGCAAAAGGACTGGAAAATAAGAGTAAACAAATATTTGGCTGAAATTGTGCAATGAGTGGAAATTAATGTTCCATTTTTGAAACGTCTACATCCAGGAAGTTCATGGTGGACCACACAGATAAAGAAAATCTGAGTCCACTCTAGGAATGAACAGAGTGCATATTTCCCTTCAGGAGGAATGGGACAAATCCATGGTGTCCAAAAAAAATAGACAGGTTGTTGATAAAGAGAAATGCAACTCGAAGGGGTGCAAAAAGCAAATCAAATGGAGACAACTAAGTATCGGAAACAGTGTACTAGAATTTCAACGCTGAACCAACAAAGTCAACCCAAAGTAACTGAGACTATCATTCCTCCAAATATGACAAACTGAAATCTGGAACAATTGTCAAGTCTGAAGAACATCTGATGTTATAAAGTCAGAAACTTAAGGGTGGGGGGGAATGAAAGAGGTAGCAAGAAAAGTAAGATTGTACTGTAAATAGTTATACTTTGTTCGAAGGAGGAAAAGTTTTTTTTAAATAGAAAGGGAAATGTTTTATATGCCTTTGAGCAGTAGCAGCATGCCATTGTAGCATAAGGGTGTTCAGCAGACCAAGGATTAATGTGAGACTGGAGAACAGTACTGCCCATGGTATAGAGGGTCACATGATAGTAGACCGTGTGGAGAAGAAACTAGAGGAACCAGCATGGAGAGAGCACTCATGCATGGTAGTACCTTGGATATATACATATAGTTATGGTTTAACAGTAGACGCTATGTTTAACCATACAATCATCCAGACCACTTAGTGAGACACAATATAACCTTTACAACAGCTTGCTAGGCCATTTCAGAAGGAAGTTAACAATCAACTACATTGCTGTGGGTCTGGAATCTGGAATCACATGTAGGTCAGACTGGCTAAGGATAGTAGAATTCCTTCCCTAAAGGAGATGGGCTTTTAAAACAAATCAATGATAGCTTTATGGTCACCAACACTGAGACTAGTTTTATATTCCAGATATATTAATTGAATTGGAATTCCACCAGCTGCCATAGCAGGATTCAAACCCATGATCCAGGGAATTAGCCAGGGCTTCTGGATTACGGTCTCCTCTACATTGGAGAGACTAAATGTAAACTGGGCGACCACTTTGCAGAACACCTGTGGTCTGTCCGCAAGAATGACCCAAACCTCCCTGTCGCTTGCCAATTTAACACTCCACCCTGCTCTCTTGCCCACATGTCTGTCCTTGGCTTGCTGCATTGTTCCAGTGAAGCCCAACGCAAACTGGAGGAACAGAACTTCATCTTCCGACTAGGCACTTTACAGCCTTCTGGACTGAATATTGAATTCAACAACTTTAGGTCTTGAACTCCCTCCTCCATCCCCACCCCCTCTCTGTTTCTTCGCCCTTCCTTTTGTTTTTTCCAATAATTTATATAGATTTTTCTTTTCCCACCTATTTCGATTATTTTTAAATCTTTTATGCCCTGCTAGTCTTTCCACCCCACCCCCACTAGAGCTGTACCTTGAGTGCCCTATCATCCATTCTTAATTAGCACCTTCGTTTAGATAATATCACCACCTTCAACACCTTTGTGTTCTTTTGTTCTTTTGTCTGTGACATCTTTTGATTATCTGCTCCTATCACTGCTTGCTTGTCCCTACAACCACACCACCACCCCCCACCACTTCGCTCACCCCACCCCATTGCACCCCCCCATCCCCCTCCCACCTTAAACCAGTTTATATTTCACCCCTCTCCTTATATTCACTCAGTTCTGTGGAAGGGTCATGAGGACTCGAAACGTCAACTCTTTTCTTCTCCGCCGATGCTGCCAGACCTGTTGAGTTTTTCCAGGTAATTTTGTTTTCCTCTGGATTACTAGTTCAGTGGCATTACCACTATGCCACCATCTCCAAATATGGCTAACTCAATTCTGAATTGTCCCATTGAATAGTCCCAGCAAGCCATTTAGCTGGTTCTAGTGGTGGGTGATAAGTACTGGCTTTGCCAGTGACATCCACATCCCAGAACTTTTAAAGGATGCCAAGGAGAGTGAGCTAGGGCACTAGGAGAATGATCCTGAATAGGCTAAATAACTGTCATTGAGTTTTCCTTAGCTATCAGATTTCATCCATCTGGCAAATGGCTCAACTTGAGCAGCCTGTGTGCTTCGTTCAAGGTCAATGAGGATTTCCCTGTTTGTTCACGGCCATGAACTTGAAGCACAGAGCTGTATGGATCTAAAATTGTTCATTGGCAGGTTTGAAGCAGCTACAAGAAATATTGGTTTACCATCAACCACAGAAAATAGAGCTGCTTCGCAAACCTGCATCAGTGAGCAATGTCTGGCCATGCATTATCATCGAGTATTCTGAACTGAAGGCTGCTAACAGAGTTCACCTATTTGGATGGAACATATGCAATTGAACATTGAACACTAATCTTAAATCACATCAAAAAGGTTCTTTTAGCAGACTGAAGAGAGAGAATCCTAGGTCAGCCAGATGTCAGGTTACACACAAAACTCAAAGTCCATCATGAATTTGTGATCACAACTCCATGGTTTTGGATTGAGAGCATATTAACCCCTGTCACAGCTTGGCAACATACACTGGATCAATAAGCCTAGAAAGCAGCAAGACCATGTTATTAACTGCATGGCACTAATATTAAGGCAGTATCAGGAATAGCACAGCTTGACATTGGAGATAGGTAAGGGGGCATTTCCGACATGTGCTACACAATAAGCTCAAAGATGGTCAGGTTTGCAGGGTGGACAGAGAATACACTTTAATGACACAGAATCAGAAGTGGTGTGGCACTGGCACAAAAAGTGGGTGCTGTCTGAAGTGAACCAACCAGAATGGCATTCAGTAAACAGACTTGGCAGGCAGGCTACTTTGAAACGCAATGTCATCAGCAGTAACAAAAGCAGTTACTGCAGAAACCACGTTAACAACCAAAGCAGCAATTCCCAAGTGACTGAAACAGGATATTGGAAGGCAATCAATGTGGTTCACCATTGGATTGCACAGCCACAAGTAGCACCATAAATAATGAATACCTCAAGTTGTCAACCGTGTGCTTGTGCCAATCATTGGGCCCACCAGACATCTGCACAAAATCCATTGGCCTGAATCTGCCGAGGAGCAGCAATCACCATCTGATTGCCGCTCCATTCTGACTTCTCTGTGCCACAACTCTGCTCTGCATTTCTGGCTGGGACTCCTGACCTTGGCTTCTTCAGAAATGCGGTGTGCTCTTCCATTGAACTGCTTCCTCATAGCACTGGATCGTCGAGACGAGTAAGCCTCCTTTTTACGGCACTAGCTACCACATACTGGTAAATGTTTGTTCGCACGCTGAAAAGCTTTGGGCCATTTTGACAGCTTTTTAGTGTGTTAGTGAATTGATTGTATTAGTGAATGGCTGAGTGTGTAGGTGTGTAAATTGGTAGAGTGGGTAAGGTAAGGGTACGACGGCAGCTGGATAGGGTGGTTGGTGGGAAGGATGGCACCTGGGTAGAGTGGTTGGTGGGATGGCTGGCAGCCGGGTAGGGTGGTAGGTGGGTGAGGTGGTTGGGTGGCAGATGGGTGAGTTGGGTCAGGTGGGTGTGGGTAGGTGAGTCAGGACAGTCAGGTTAGCTTGGGGGTAGTCAGGCTGGCTAGGGAGGTGTTGTCAGATCAGGGGCTGGTCAGGTTGGGTTGGGGATGGAGCCAGAGAGAGTCAGGTGGTGGGAACTAGTCAGGTCAGATTGAGGGAGGAAGCGGGGGACTGGCACATGGGTGGTGGGGGCTAGTCAGGCCGGGTCCAGGAGAAAACAAAAACAAAATTACCTGAAAAAACTCAGCAGGTCTGGCAGCATTGGCGGAGAAGAAAAGAGTTGACGTTTCGAGTCCTCATGACCCTTCGACAGAACTGTCAGTTGTAGAGTTACCCAGGAATTGAACTAGGATCTTTCTGTCTAACATTTCCTGGGTAACTATTGATGTAAGTAAGCTGGTACTGTCCAAAGTCTCTTGACTCTAACTCAGAGTTGGAGGCTTTTTCCAGAGGGTCACAGGGAACGGGAGAACTGTCCATCAGAAGTTCAAGCCTCCCGGGCAATTCCCACAGAGTCATTGTGTCGAAACATCCGCAGGGTCCCGAAGCACATCTTGAGAGCAATGTCTGTTCTCCAATGATCTGGAGACCGGAAGATTTGGGCCGTTCTCTTTTGCACAGGTACAACACTGGTGTGGATCTAGTTACCTAACCTGCGTGTGAATCTAGTTATCTAACCTACGTCATGAAAGGAATTGCTGTGCATCCATGTGGCTGACAAAGACTCTTAGGATGATAGGAGGAGGCCATTCAGCCTTTCGTCTCCGTGTCAGATGTCCAAAGGGATGAAGCAGGCTGATCAAATGAGATTTCTCATTCACTGGAGAAAAAAATACCTGAACAACTATTTCCTCTTCATTTTGGTTTCACGTAATCGCTGGATGAAAAAATTCTATTCTGTAAAATGCAGCCAATGAACAAACCAGTAACCAACACAAAGGCAACCAATTAAAACCAGTCAGAAATGCTGACGACACTTTCCAGGCTTGTGCATGGATATGTCCGAACACTTTGGCAATGTACTATTAGGTTGCTGGCACTAATGGAACTGTACCCCAACAGGACTCAGTGTCTTCAGCATGAGGCTGAGGAAGAATATGTGCGGGAACAAAGAAAATCACAGAAGCACCAACATATTCTATCCTGTAATCTAGCCAGTACTTTCCCAGGCAGAATGAGTGAGGGGACTGTGAAGGGTGCTGCTCACAAAGTGCTTTATTGCAACTCCACATTTTCCAAGTGTTTCAAGGTTTGTCCCATTCCGACTCTAAAGATATCTGGCAAGCACAGTACAGGCATTTTCAGACACATCCTAAGTTCTTGGAAGCAAATATTTCACAACAAATCTTCTGAATTAATATAAGAGGTCAGTAACTCCCTTCAAAAATCCATCAAAAAAAGCAGTTTAAACTTCAAGAGAGAAAAAAAATCCCACATTTCAAGACGTTTCCAAATAAAAACGATTCTTTGCCTCAATTCAGCAAAATTCAAGCTCCACAAACCAGCAGGTTCGCAAGACCTAGATCAGACAAAAAAACAGCTACCGTCAGAAACCATTTCTCACACATTTAAAAATCAGTGTTGACGTAAAAGTACCAGATTCAAGAGAGCTTCCGCATCACTTGTTCAGCTGGAGAGAGAAAAAAACTTTTCCCCAGAAAATGACCCCGAGACAATATTGGTTAAAGAGGTCCTCCTAGTTTACTAAAAAAAACATTTATAACACATACATATATATTTTTTAAAAATTCACTGCATTGAATGGAACAAAAGATTAAGCTTTAAAAGCTATTATTCAAAAAAGCACAAGTAAAAAAATAGGTCAGGTATTTGAGTACCTACCAAATTGAAGGTAAAAATGAATAGAGCAAGGCTGAGGCAGCAGTTTAGACAGAAGCCTATAAAAACCCAAGCAGAAATATGTATTTCTTTAGAGTTTTTTTAAAAAAATATACTTTCAACAGAATCCCAAACTCTGCTCAGAGACAACACCGAGCACTCAGGCAAGATTAACAGCTGCAGGCTGAGGCGAAGCACCTATTCAGGCTGGCTGAATGGGATTTGCTGCTCCGGTATTATCCTACCTCGGCACCTGTCACAATCTCGAGAGGAAGCAAAGGGAGGCGGAGACTGTCTTCTCCTTTGGTCATGTGAGCTCCTCACAGGCACTAATAGGGTTTCTGATTGTCTATGAGTAATCGTGTGTCACGCATGGGTCCAGCAGCACATAAATATTTCAGACAGATAGAGAGTCTGCAGCCAGTGCCTAGTTGAACAGTTTGCTTTACTCCTGAATCTCTGGACCCTTTTTTTTGAAGCACCAGTGTTGAATTGAGAAATGTAATCAGGTCTGAACACTCATTCTTCTTGCTGTGTTAACAGCTTTCATCCTCAATACTGTCAATACCAGGGAGTTGTGGTTAATGTTCCATTCTTTGTGAATCCTCTGCCCTTTCTCTGTTGATTCTTTTTATGGATGTTGGTATTCCCATCAGCAGATCTGACCCGCAGTCTGCCTAACCCGACAGGTCCAAATAACTGAGTAAACTGGAGAGTTTTCATTTGGATTTTAAGCTTTTCTCATTAATTTTGGTTTGCTTTGCTTTCCTCACATCCCAGGTGCTAGCCCTTGCCAGTGTTCAATTATATTGGCTCCAGCCACCTTTTCCCAGATAGCTCACCCAAGCAGCCCATTATTTAACTTGTGTTAGCAAATTATTCGAGTGTGGAAGATATTGCAGTTGACGCTGACCTGTCTTCACCCAGCATTCATATGTGCATTTTCCAATGTGGGGCTGTCCATTGGACAGCAGTCAATACAGGCTGAATTTATCTTGTTAAAATGCCATGCTTTATATTGAAAATAACTTTACTTATTGGACTGAAACCAATGGTTGAGTTTTAAAAGACTGAAAGCATTTTTTTAAAAGATAACTTAAAAGCAGCTTCTAAGATGGCCAAACATTTGGATAGCTGTACCCTACAAATTTGAGAACCATTGAAACAGTTTCAGGCCGTCAAGAGACAGCTCATCAGAGCCAATTACCTCAGAGGAGTGTAAATGAATCATCTCCTAAACCATTTAGAAAACATCCAGACAACCTCTATTTTCAACTGGGTGTGAACCAAGCCATCAGAAACCATCAATTTGGGCAATGGACCCTGGCTGAGAAGGGAACTCCTCCAGCCAAAACCTAATCATGTCTAAACCGCAGAACTGGAATCATCTCGCTATGACCATATCTGGATAATAAACAAAAACAAAAATAGCCGGAAAAATTCAGCAGGTCTGACAGCATCTGCGGAGAGGAACACAGTCAATGTTTTGA
The DNA here is from genome assembly GCF_017639515.1 of Carcharodon carcharias. NCBI lineage: Eukaryota > Metazoa > Chordata > Chondrichthyes > Lamniformes > Lamnidae > Carcharodon > Carcharodon carcharias. The sequence continues at coordinate 112,533,199 of NC_054473.1, forward strand.
GACGGTATGATTCTTCACCAGAACTGAGGGAATTTAGAAATGAGGTGAAATATAAGCTGGTTGATGGGGGTGGGACAGGTAGAGCTGGATAGAGGGCCAGTGATAGGTGGAGGCAAAGGAGAGATTGCCAAAGATCTCATAGACAAAAGGACAATGGGGTGTTAACAGTGGTGATATTAGCTAAGAGATGTGCTAATGGTGACATTAAGTGTAGAAAGCAGGACGAGCAAGTAACAGATAGCCCTAGTGGGGGTGGGGGTGGGGGTGAAGAGATCGAAATAGGCTAAAAAGTGGAGATGAAACAATGGATGGAAATACATTTAAAAATAATGGAAATAGATGGGAAAAGAAAAATATATTTTAAAAATATAAATTATTGGAAAAAGGGGGATCGGAAAGAGGGTGGGGATGGTGGGGATGGAGGGGAGACTTCATGATCTGAAGTTGTTGAACTCAATGTTAAGTCCCGCAGGCTGTAAAGTGCCTAGTCGGAAGATGAGGTGCTGTTCCTCCAGTTTGCGTTGATCTTCACAGGAATATTGCAGCAGGCCAAGGACAGACATGTGGGCATGAGAGCAGGATGGAATGTTAAAATGACAAGTGACAGGGAGGTCTGGGTCATGCTTGCAGACAGACTGAAGGTGTTCCACAAAGCGGTCACCCAGTCTGTATTTGGTCTCTCCAATGTAGAGGAGACTGCATTGGGAGCAGCGAATGCAGTGGACTAAATTGAGGGAAGTGCAAGTGAATAACTTTGGATAATTGGTTGGTTTGTGAGGGGAGATCATGTGATGAGCCCATTAATCCTTTTTTCTGTTTTAAGAAACTGTTTTTCTCCAGGCCAGAGAGGACAGAAGAAGAAGAGACACAGAAGAAGGCAGGCCCTGAGTGAGAACACCTCTCTCTATCCATCTTTAAGCGTGAGTCCTGTCTGCTGTTTGACCAGCCATCTGCCACAGGTAGCATCTAAAATATCAACCCAGCAGTTGCTGACTCCAAGAGAACATATAGAAATGGTCTGTCAACATATTTAATTTGTCTCGACACAGAATTAGTGAAGTCCATTGAGCCCGATCCGAAACCATTCAAGTCATCAGTCTACTAGATCCTGTCTTTTATTTGGACTCAAACTATTTAAACTACCCTCCCACTTTGTAACTAACTTATTTCTGCATGTGTGAACTCTGGAATGCATATGTGTGAGAGAGTTGGAGTGTTTTTATTATTTTTACTCAGGTCAGGTGTTAAGTACAATAAATACTCTTCTATTTTCCTTAAGACTTAAAAGGAAATCTCTGTGTATTTCATAGTCACAGCACATTAAACAGTTAAAAACTCTGAATTGGCAAGTTTATTCTTTTTAAAAAACCTGTTGTGGTTAAGCAAGATGTGAAAAGAGAGGGGAGCCACTTTTCACCTGATCGTGTAAGAAATTTGGGGGTCCATCTATGATTGGATGCATAGACAATGAAAAATTGGAAGTGAGAAATCAAATTGGTCCCTAGAAATATTTTTAAAATTTCCATATAGGGTTCTTTTGGTTTACATTATTAAAATACTTCACATGTCCACATTCAAGAGTAGTATCCTCATAGAACAAAATGAAGTAACTTGGGACACTTTAAAAGCCCTCTCCTTTGAAGATTTATGGAGTGTAGCTAGACATTTAGGCCCTAAATCAGGACCAATCATTGAGCTCTTAAAATACTCACAACTGGCACCAATATTTAATTGTCTTGTTAGAAAAGCTTGCAACAAGGTTGAATGGCCAATGGAGGCTTGGACCCTTCCACTGCAAAGAAGATTAATGAGAAAAGCCATTAATGAGGTTTATTCACTCTTATCCAGTGAGAGTTCATCAAACGATAAGATGACCAAAAATGCCATCCTGAATATGTATGAGCTGGTACTGGGGGGCATACCGCCAAAAATTCCAAACTTTCTAGAAACGACTGGAGCAAACTTATATCAAGTTCAAAAGGGTTAAGCAACTTACTTTCGACCGATAGACACAGGCACTTAAGATCAATTCCAAATATGAAAGGAGATGTCATTCTCCATGAGGAGTGCAAAAAACCATTCAGACCCACGTCCAAGAGCAAGGGGGTCTCCAAAGCCAGGCAGGCAGCTGTTATAGCAGATGACTATGAATTAACACACAGTCCTCTAACTAAAAACTCTTACAGGTTAGGGAGAAATAGAACGGATGTAGACGATACAGAAATAGACTCAAGTGAAAAAGAGAGTAAGGAAGGGAAATCAGATCAGTCTCCAACCTTTAAAAGAAGGAACCAACATGATACAGTGATAGGGGCATTCTCGGTGTGTTTTTAGTGAGGAAACTGGGCACATAAGTGCAGATTGTTGGCAATCCAAAAGACCAAAATGGGCATTACAGTCAAAACAGTGTAGCCATGAAGGTGGTATGTCGATGCTCCAATATAGCAGAGGGCCAGAATACCTACCAGAAGTTTTTATAAAAAGGACAAATGACTCCTTTTGTTTCCCGGGCACCAGGCAAAAAGATAACTCTCCTCAGGGATACCAGTTGTCATCAAACACTATTTGCAGTAACGATTGCAGAGTTGCCACTCAAAAGCAGAACTATTACCACAAAGTTGGTAAAAGGGCTTAATGGCAAATGCTTGTAAGTTCCCTTAGGTAAACTTTACCTGCAGAGTAAGTTGTCTATTGATGTAGTGACAGTTAGGATCATTCCGAGCTTACCAAAGCAGGGGTTCAATCTATTGCTGGGCAATGACTTATCCAGCTGGCAGCTACTGTGTCCTAAGAGTCCAGAGCAGTCCATGGAGACTGGAGAAACTGAAGGAACAAGCAAAATTCTACACAACTGCAGAGGCTGAGGAAGTCCCAAAACTCCTGCAGGGAATGATAAGGTCACTAAAGATTCAAGTGGCTAAAGGAAAGCCAGCAACATTTAAAGAGGCCAAGACAGAGCCCGAGGAAAGCAATAGTGCTAGGATAATAGCAGCAGAGGTTGAAGAAAATGTACCAGAGGTATGGTTGGCAGAAACCTTTTTTAAGGATTTAAATAGGGAAAAGCAAAGTTCTCAAAACAGGCAAGCCAAAAGTGCAGGAGATGCTTCACCTGGTTGAAGTGTCACAGGGGAGTGCAGCAGAAGCTAGACTGCCATCTGCAAGCAGTTGTATGCCATAGGACCTAGTTCAGGTTGGGGGAAAACCTATCTCCAAAGCAAGGGGTAAAGGGAAGGTAATAGACCCTAATACAGGCTTGTCCAACCTTTTCATGCGGGGTGGGCGGGCACATTTCAATATTTCTCATATTCGGGGAGCTGATGAGCAGATTTCGGAAAGATAAGGTTTGGCGCAACCTTAAACATAATTTTTTTTTAAAAAAGCTGACGTATGACATGAAACAACTTGCTGAGCAAAAAAAATCAGACCAATAAATTGATAATTTTTAAAAATGAGTAATAAATAAAGACGATCATTAGGGTGTGAAAGGGTGAGAGTGTGTGTGTCCAGCTCACAGGATGCTCACTCACTCACTCTCAACACTGTGAGAGTGGGTGAGGGTTAATGAGAACCCTGAGACTGGAAGTGAGCCAGACACACGCTCCACTCCCTCTCACATACAGACACACACACCCCTCTCTCACACACACATCTGCCCTTCCTCTCTCTCACACACACCCTCCCCCTGCACTCTCTCTCTCTCTCACACACATATCCACCCTCCCTCACTCACCCTCTCACCCACCAATCCTCACACACGCACTCCAGAGCCGGGAGGGACGTGGCCAAAGTTTGGTGGGATGCAGTCGGAGCTGGGAACAAGTGGCCAGAGCTGGGAGGGATGCAGCCGGAGCCACAGGAAAACGGTGGTGCCACGGAAAAGCCTGGTGAGCAGAGGCCCCGTGCTCTTCATTGTCTCTCTATCTTCACATACTCGCAATTCCCAGTATTCGCTGCTCCACCAATCGCAGCCTGTTTTTCTCCTGCATTTGCTGCTGATAAGCTCAATAAGCAAATATGGGAGAGAAACAGGCTGTGATTGGAGGAGCAGTCCCCTGCAGAAATCTGCAAACTCATTGAGCCATCTTACCAGCATTTGCACCAATCAATCCGGGGGCCACATGGAGGGGCACTGTTGCCAGCAGGTTGCGGGTTAGACAAAGCTGCCCTAACATGAACAACACTTGTGAAAACCACAAGGAAAATAAAAATGGAGTCGGTGTGGACTTGCCCGGTGGAGAATCAAACGTTCAGGTTCAAAATCCAAAGATAACTGAACTTAGCCACTAAAGGTCCGGAGCCCTCGAAACACAAAGTGCAAAAGGAGAACCCAGATGCCTTACAGAAGCTAAAGAACAATTTATCAACCACTGTAAGTCTAGAGATAAGAATTATCAATGTGCCAGAACCTGAAATATTAAACCCACAAGTTATGGAAACAGCAATCAAAGCATTCAGGATGTTACAGGCAGTGCAATAAAATGCTGTAACAGAATTTTGCATATTACAAACCTTGGAACAGGAAAGATGTCTCTTCATCAACCTGTGAAATTCAATCCCCTCAATGACTCAGCAGTTGAACTTGAGTTTCCACTTAGCCCAAAGTTCACCAAGGACTGCATGTCTGTTAGTATTAAAATTCCCCAAGTACTATGAACAGATGTCAGTGAAAATCCAAACCCACCAGATGACACATAACAGGTATTTAAAAGTGGAAAAAGGGTAGAAGGCACCAGGTTTTTGAAACAAATTTCTTCCTTGGGTTGGACCACAACAGCAAAAAAGATTTAGTTATAGTTTTTCATCATTCAAAGAAAGTGATGAGAAACTTAAAGTTGAACAGATAATGGTTGTTGCAGACAATGCCAGCTATAGCAATTGTACGGACGATGTGTGGATGTCTGAATAAATTCCACTTTCCTGCATGAAAATTGTAATGAAATGGTCCATTTCACTTCTTCTGGCAGGGTGGTGTTATAAAGCTATGCTTTAGATTGAAAATAACTTTACAAGTTGAGTTTTAAAAGACTGAACAACAGCAGTATTTTAAAATTACAAACAGCAGCTTCTAAGATGGCTGAACATTTGTACAACTGTACCCTACAAATTCCAGAACCAGTAAAACAGAGTCAGGCTGTCTAGAGATAGCTCATCAGAGCCTCAGAGGAGTGTGAATGAACCATCCCCTGAACCATTCAGAAAACAACCAGACAACCTGTATATTCAACTAGGTGTCAAGCAAGCCATTAGATGTAATCATTTTGGACAATGGAGCTTGGATGAAAAGAGAACTTCTCCAGCCATTATCTACTCATTACTAAACCTTGGACTTGGACTCAACTTGCTTATGGCCTGTTTGAGTAACCAGTCAGTTTGTGATGAGCCATCTAACTCGCTTCTATGTTTTAAGGAACTGACATTTTGTCCAGGCCAGAGAGATCAGGAGAAGGAGGGACACCTTGGGTGGGCCCTCTCTCTCTCATTGCTCTCCATCCATCCTGCAAGCTTCAGCGCAGTCTGTTTGTTTAACCAGCCACCAACAATGGCAGTGTCTAAAATATCAACCCAGCAGCCACTGACCCTGGGAGAACAAATAGAAATTGTCTGTCAACATCTTTAATTTGCCCCAACACAGAACTTGGAAAGTCTACTGAGGCCTGGCTGAAACCATCTAACTCACCAGTCTACTGGATCCATACACAACTGAATGTTTTGGTTCAAATTTTTTAACCTACCTTTTGTAACCTGTAACTTACTTGTATATTCATAAATGAACTCGAATGCATATATGTGAGAGAATTGGAGCATTTTTATTATTTTTATTTAGATTGGATGTTAAGTACAATAAATACTATTTTCTTTTAAACACTTACAAGCAAGCCTGTACACAAATGTCTTTTACAGTTATAGCACTTAAATATTCACTGAATTGGCAAGAATATTCTTTTCTAAAAACCTGTTGTGGTTACATGAAGTGTGGAAAGAGGAAGCCGTTCTTCCACATATCACCTGACTAACACACTGCTCGGGTCCAGGGGTGCTGACACCAATTGCACTGACCCAACTTTTGTATTGTTTTTCTTTATTCATAATTTACGGGATGTAGGCATCACTGGCTAGGCCAGCATTTATTACCCATCTCTAATTGCCTTTGAGAAGGTGGTGGTGGGCAGCCCTCTTGAACCATTGCAGTCCAAGTGGCGTAGGAACACGCTCATTGCTGTTAGGAAGGAAGTTCCAGAATTTTGACCCAGTGACAGTGGAGGAACGACGATATGTTTCCAAGTCAGGATGGTGAATGGCTTGGAGGGGAACTTACAGGTGGTGGTGTTCCCATGCATCTGCTGCCCTTGTCCTTTTAGTAGCGATTGTGGGTTTGGAAGAGGCTGCTAAGTAAATTTGGTGAGTTCCTGCCATGCATCTTGTAGATGGTACACACTTCTGCCGCTGTGCGTCAGTGATGGAGGAAGTGAATGTGGTGGATGGAATGCCAATCAAGCAGGCTGCTTTGTGGCGAATGGTGTCAAACTTCTCAAGTATTGTTGGAGTTGCGCTCATCCAGGCAAACATAGAAAATAGGAACAGGAGTAGACCATTCGCCCTTTGAGCCTGCTCCACCATTCATTATGATCATGGCTGATCATGTAACTCAATAGCCTGCTCCCGCTTTCTCCCCATACCCTTTGATCCCTTTCGCTCCAAGAGTTATATCTAACTCCTTCTTGAAAACATACTGTTTTGGCCTTAACTACTTTCTGTGGTAGTGAATTCCACAGGTTCACCACTCTCTGGGTGATGAAATTTCTCCTCATCTCAGTACTAAATGGACTACCCCGTATCCTCAGACTGTGACCCCCTGGTTTTGGACTCCCCCACCATCGGGAACATCCTTCCTGCATTTACCCTGTGTAGTCCTGTTAGAATTTTCTAGGTTTCTATGAGATCCGCTCTCATTCTTCTGAACTCCAGCGAATGTAATCCTAACCGACTCAATCTCTCCTCATATGTCAGTCCCACCATCCCAGGTATCAGTCTGGTAAACCTTCGCTGCACTCTCTCTATAGCAAGAACATCCTTCCTCAGATAAGGAGACCAAAATTGCACACAATATTCCAAATGTGGTCTCACGAAGGCCTGTATAATTGCAGCAAGACATCCCTGCTCCTGTACTCAAATCGTCTCACTATGAAGGCCAAAATACCATTTGCCTTCTTAACTGCCTGCTGCACCTGCATGCTTACCTTCAGCAACTGGTGTACGAGGACACCCAGGTCTCGTTGCACATTCCCCTCTCTCAATTTATAGCCATTCAGATAATAATCTGCCTTCCTGTTTTTACTACCAAAGTGGATAACCTCACATTTATCCACATTATACTGCATCTGCCATGCAATTGCGCATTCACTGAGCTTGTCCAAATTACGCTGAAGCAACTCTACATCCTCCTCACAGCTCACCCTCCCACCCAGCTTTGTCTCATCTACAAATTTGGAGATATTACATTTAGTTCCCTCATCTAAATCATTAATTGTGAATAGCTGAGGTCCCAGCACTGAGCCCTGCGGTACCCCACTAGTCGCTGCCTGCCATTCGGAAGAAGACTCATTTATTCCTACTCTTTGTTTCCCGTGTGCCAACCAGTTTTCTATCCATCTCAACACACTACCCCCAATCCCATGCGCTTTAATTTTACACACTAATCTCTTATGTGGGACTTTGTTGAAAGCCTTCTGAAAGTCCAAACAAACCACATCCACTGGTTCCCCCTCATCAACTCTACTAATTACATTCTCGAAAAATTCCAGTAGATTTGTCAAGCATGATTTCCCTTTCATAAATCCATGCTGACTCTGTCCGATTCTGCTACTGTTTTCCAAGTGCTCAGCTATTAAATCTTTTATAATGGATGCTAGAATTTTCCCCACTACCGACGTCAGGCTGACTAGTCTATAATTCCCTGTTTTCTCTCTACCTCCCTTTTTAAATAGTGGTGTTACATTAGCTACCCTCCAATCTTTAGGGACTGTTCCAGAGTGTATAGAATCTCAGAAGACCACCACCAATGCATCTACTATTTCTAGGGCCTCTTCCTTAAGTACTCTGGGATGTAGATTATCAGGCCATGGGGATTTATCAGTCTTCAATCCCATCAATTTCTCCAACACCATTCCCTTACTAATACTGATTTCTTTCAGTTCCTCCCTCTCACTAAACTCTGTGTTCCCTAACATTTCTGGTATTCCCAACATCACCACTACAGTTTGGGAGTCTCTATACAACCTTCACTAATGCTTTTTGCCCCTTAGTATTTCTCAACTCTACCCATACGGATTCCACATCATCAGAAGCTAATATCTTTCCTCACTATCGCGTTAATTTCTTCTTTAACCAGCAATGCAACACCTTTTCCTTTTTGTCTGTCCTTCCTAAATACTGAATACCCCCGGACGTTCAGTTCCCATCCCTGGTCACCCTGCAGCCATTCTCCGTAATTCTGACTTTATCAGACCTGTTTACATCTATTTGCACGGTTAATTCATCCACTTTATTGTGAATGCTCCTTGCGTTAAGGCACAAAGCTTTAAGGCTTGTCTTTTTAATATTACATGTCCTATTCCCACTATTTTTCACTGAGGCCCTGTTTGATTCTTGCCTTGATTTCTCTGCCTAACACTTTTCTTATTCCCCTTTCTGTCTTTTGTTCTTGTCCTTGATTCCCCTTCTCCTGACTCCTTGCATAGATTCCCACCCCCCTGCCATTTTAGCTTAAACCCTCCCCAAACGTTCCCTCTAAAACCAGTTTGTACTGGTCCCACCTCCCCCAGAACTGGTCCCAATGTTCCAAGAATCTGAAACCCTCCCCCTCACACCATCTCTTCAGCCCCGTATTCATCTGATATATCCTGCTATTTCTACACTGACTAGTAATCCTGAGATCACTACCTTTGAGGTCCTACTTTTCAACTTACTTCCTAACTCCCCATATTCTGCTTTTAGGACCTCATCCTTTTTTTTACCTATGTCGTTTGTACCAATGTGTACCACGACCACTGGCTGTTCACCCTCCCCCTTCAGAATGTCCTCTAACCGCTCTGAGACATCCTTGACCCTAGCACCAGGGAGGCAAAATACCATCCTGAAGTCTTGTTTGCAGCCACAGAAACGTTTATCTATTCCTCTTACGATTGAATCCCCTATAACTATTGCATTCCCACACTTTTTACCCCTCCCCTGTGTAGCAGAGTCAACCATGATGCAACAAATTTGGTTGTTGCTGCTTTCCCCTGAGAGGCCATTCCCCCAACAGTATCCAAAGCGGTATATCTGTTTTGCAGGGGAATAGCCACAGGAGATTCCTGCACTACCTGCCTAGTCCTCTTGTTCTGCTTGGTGGTCACCCATTCCCTCCCTGCCTGTGCACACTTAGCCTGTGGTGTGACCACCTCTCTACATGTGCTATCCATGATACTCTCTACCTCGCGGATGCTACACAGTGTCCCCAGCCGCCATTCCAGCTCCGGGCTTCCAGAAATTACAGCTGGAGACACTTCCAGCACACATGCTGGCCCCGGGCACAGGAAATCTTCCCAGCTTCCCACACAGAGCAGGAGGAGCACACCACAGCTTTGAGCTCTCCTGCCATGATTTACCCCTTTAAATTAAATGAAACCTTTTGGAAGGTATTTAATATCAAATACTCTGCTCCAGAATATAGCCCTTACAAATGATGAATCACAAAATAAGACCTTAAAAACCATAAGCGATAAAAGTAGTAAATATTTACCTGACCATACTCACGGTACTCAAAGGATCACCTCATTCTCTCCTCACCGAACTCCCTCAATCACCAAACTCCAACTTAAGCACTCTACTGCAGCCCAGAGCAGCACTGTAGTGCACAGTGCAGTGCAGGTAGAGAGTATTCCACCACACTCCTGACTTGTGCCTTGTAGATGATGGACAGGCTTTGGGGAGTCAGGAAGTGAGTTACTCATAGCAGGATCCCTAGCCTCTGACTTGTAGCCACAATATTTAGATGGCTAGTCCAGTTCAGTTTCTGGTCAATGGTAACCCCGATGATGTTGATAATGGGGGATGCAGCGATAGTAATGCCATTAAATGTTAAGGGGCGATGGTTAGATCCTCTCTTGTTGGGGAGATGACCATTGCCTGGCACTTGTGTGGTGTGAATGTTACTTACCACTTGTCAGGCCAAGCCTGGATATTATCCAGGTCTTGCTGCATTTGGACATGGACTGCTTCAGTATCTGAGGAGTCGCAAATGGTGCTGAACATTGTGCAATCATCAATGAATATCCCCACTTCTGACCTTATGACTGGAGGAAGGTCATTGATGAAGCTGTTGAATATGGTTGGGTCTAGGTCACTATCCTAAGGAACTCATTGTGCTGGATCGAATTGTTGTGAATAACTATCCCAGCTGCCGCTTTCACTGTCGCATTGCAGTCTATCAGAACATCAGCCCCATGGAGGGCTGAAAGAAATGCACTGGTTGAAGCTCTGGCATTTTCATTCTGAAGTGCGATTACTTCTAACTTATGGGAATCGAAAGATATAACACCTGCTGCCACCCCAAGGCTAAGATCAGCTAATACAACACAGGACCTTCACAACCTATATGGTTTTGTAGCTCTATACCAAGCTGTTAACTTAGCAATTAAGCTAAAAGATGACATAGCTCCTGCCTAGTTGCAATATTTACATCCCCTTTTGACAGATAGCACCTGCATTAATGATGCACCATTGGTAAGATGAATCTCTCTCAAATTTTTACAACTTTCCTCTATCACTGTTTCCTGTTATTTTTTTAAAACATCTATTTATTTAGATTTTTTACGAATTAATGGGACAGATTGGCACATGATGCTTAGAGATATATTCTTTGGTACTTCAATTTGAGTGCCAGAACATACAGGACCATGCAGATATACGGTACATGTGGGGAGCCAGTAAATGGTCCCAACTATGGGAAAAATGAACTCATGACGTTTTGGCAGTGGCCATTGGGATGCCCTGCATCACCTTAATACAAAGTCTTAAGTGTGGTGGTGGGCCTTGTAGTGTTCTTAGATAGTGGCTTCACTTGCTATTTAGTAAATGGCTTGGGTCTCGTGTGGAATTTACTTGGCTTGCATGAATTTCCAAACTGCCCCGCACCACCCCCCCAACCACCAACCCCGCGCCCCCCCCCCCCCCACCCCCCCCCCCGCCGACCGCAGGAAGGGAACTGTTATGTATATAGCATTTTAGCAACATCAATATATTATCTTTTGTCCTCGCAAGGAACGTTTCCAAACTGCTTCCCATTCTTCCTAATTCAGACTGCTTAAACCTCTCTTTTGCATTTATTTAAGTCTTTGAGTGTTTTTCTTTGGTTTGATAGCATGCATGGTGGAAAAGGTGTAAATGTGTTTGACGGGAATTGGAGGTACCATTCCTGGAGAGTTTGCTCAATCTGAAATTTTTCAAACACAGCTGCTCTTGAGGGAGACTTTTCTTTCGGATAGCATGCTGGGTGAGTTACAAACTTGTCTGTCAGTAGTTGCCAAAGAATGGTCTGGGTTTTGTCAAGAAGTTGACCCTGGTCTGATGATATCTTGATGGTGCTCAAGTTGTCTGTCTTAACAAATGCAACAGGACCTTAACTAAGCATTCAGGAATTAGAAATAGAAATGTGTGTTTTCCAATCAGCTGCCACTTTTCGAGGTTAGAAGTCCCATATATTCCCACTGCTAGTAGTAAAATGATAGAAACTTGGCAGCAAAACTAAACAGGGATTCATTAGCTGTACTGGGAAATTGCTGTGCTCACCTACTTTTAGTCAAAGCAGGAGTTGCTGAGCTATACACAGCACAGGCTCTTGGGTTCGATCCTCAGTCTGTGTGCAGTTAGTTGATCTCAGCCTGTCATGTCTATTTTGGGTGCTACATTTGACCTCAGTGTCTCTGTACTACGAATGGTGAAAAAATTTAGGGTCAGTGAAATGATCACTGTTTCATGACTGCTATTGGAATTGCATGTTTGGGCAATGATTGGAGACATTGCCATACTCTCTCTCACCTGCCACAACTAAAAATAAGTCAGAGCTTGTTGCCTGGAGAACAAATGAAGCAAAGTCATCTGGATGACGCTCCTGTAGGTTGATGAAATCCAATGGACCCCAGTGAGAGTACTCAAAAATGAAGCAACAAAATTGTTAGGAAAAACAATGTATGCAGGTTATGAGCTACGTAGTGAGGCAAATTCCACTTGATTCAATAACAAAGGTTTATATAGGTTCAGCATTACTTCCCTGCTTTTGTACTCAATGCCTCCGGCTATGAAGCCTGAGACCGCATATGCTTTGCAAGCCACTCTCTCATTATGTCCTGTCATCTTCAGATTGATGCACATGCACTCCCAGGTCCCTCTGTTCTTGCACATTTCTTAGAATTATGTGTTTATATCTATAATGCTTCTCCCTATCCCTTCTGCCAAAATGTATCATGTCACACTTCTCAGTATTAAATTGCATCTGCCACTTGTCTGCCCATTCTGGTAGCCTATGTGCTGTTTCAGGCAATTTGTAACATTCTCACCATTTGCTACTAATACAAGTTTGGTATCATCAGCAAATTTTGAAATTTTATCCCATATTCCAAGATCTAAATTATTTGTATAAAATTATAAAAAAGCAGTAGTCCTAGCACTGACCCTTGGGGAGCACCAATGTTTACCATCCTACAGTCGGAAAGAAACAACCATCTACCATGATTCACCGTTTTCTGTCCTTAAGCCAATTTTTTATTCAATCCGCATGAAGTGCAGAAGGTCCATCCAATGTGCCTCAAACATAATGGCTGAGATTTGCTGGTCCCATCCACGACCGGGATTTTCTGGTGCTGCCAAAAGTCAATGGACTGGTGGCTGGCTCTCCAAATTTTCCATTCCCGCCCGCAAAGTGTTCCGCCATGGGTGGGACCGGAAAACCCCGGTCAACTGTACTGCTGGTGACTCCTGCACCAGTGCCAACAGAAGTCACACAGCTCTTTACAGAGGATGAAGGAAAAATCCCTTCCCTGGGGAACATTACTGAACCATCACTTGCAGTCCTGAATTGATGGAGATGGGAGGACTTGTTATTGTATGACTCTTCACTGGGGCATGCTGCTGACACTTCAGTGCGCCAAAAATTATAATGCAAACATATACAGCTTCCAATGCCGCCATGGCATAAGTAAGTTGGCTGGTATCGGAAAATGGGCAGTTGTCATAGCCCGCTGAAGGTGTACTGGATTTGCTTTCTGAAACATTCACTTGTGGGTGGGAACAGTGGCAAGCAAGTGGGTGTGTCATTTTAGTATATTAATCTGGAGACATCTCAGTCCTTCATGTCATCCGGGTACACAGGGTGATGAGATAGGGAATTTCCATTTTAGTAGCCACGAAGGTAGTCCGCTATGTGGCAGTAAGGTCATGGAAAGGACAAGGTAGCATAAAGTTGTGCATCTCAGCCATTTAAATATGGTTTTCTTCACTTTGCTTCCTGTGAGCCTTCAGGTTATCATTAGCCTTGTGCATACTGATGGTATCTTTTCTCTAAACTATAGTAACCGGTTTTCCAATAGGTTCCCCCAGCATATGGATGAGGAGGAGAATAGCCCATAGGTTGGATCAAGCCACGTAAGAGATGCCCTATTCCCACCTGCCAATGCTCACACTCCCATATCTGTAGACAGAGGTGAGAATGTTTTGCTTTGGCAGATAAATGGTGCTGACCGACAATTTTATTCCATAAGGAAACTGGCGTAGCAGACCTGCAAAATCACTAAAATTTGTGACAGCCTGATTAACTGTACTACTATTGGATGCTTTTCACAGAAGCTTTCAGTAGTACTATGTGCCTTAGTGATCAACAGCCAGCATTGCCTGAGTGGCCCACCCCAGCCATAAAGACACGTTCCTGGCGAACCTACCTAGCCATGAATTGAAGGAGCTGTGTTCTCAGTGTCTGCTTCAGTGGAGAGGCATGAACAGTGTCCAGTGTCATGCCAGTTGCTGCAAGAACACCTGAAGCAACAACAGAGCATAGGGTTGGCACAGCCAGTGACTGCACTGGTCAGCTGTATGGCCTGAAGGCTGACAGTGATGCCTTGCAGGAATACTGCAATGCTGACCTTTAGAGATGGTGCTTTGGAAATTATGGGATGTGGAAAGATAGGACCATGCTTCTCATAACCAGCACCACTTCAGCAGTCCCCCAAATAAGGGATTGGGTACCGTCTTGTTCCATCTCTTGTCTGTAGACTCATAACTACAGCTGCAGCCTCTTCCCCCTTCATTGTGACCAGTTCTTTGCTTTGTGTGTCGTTCCTGCTAGTCTTGGTAGAACTTGCTAATGGAGTGAGATTCAATTTGAGGATCTCCAAATGCTTTTAAAGCTGTTCTGACACACCCATTTCATTGTCACTTGCCCCTCAGATTTGACCTACAAAATGTCTTTTGTTGCCGACATTCCCTCAAGCCATCAGCAGCTGCCACTTTAACAACGAGCTGAACTCAGAAACAGAGCACTTACATTACAATATGTTGAAAACCTGCTTATTAGTAATTCTGGTTTGACTGATGCCAATATTGGAAAAATAAAGGCCTCCAGAATACATAAAACAATCAGTATAGAAATAAACATTGTGCATTATCCAGGTTCCGTGCCAGTGAATTCCACATGCATTTCACAGATGTCTAACATTCTGCAGAAGCCTTGGGCACTTTTTTGATAAATATTATCTTAAATGCCTCACTTACCAGCGGGATTCCTCTCTAACAATCCTTCCCCCCACCCCCAACCCCCCTCCCTGCCAACTCAACATTTACAGTGCATATTACCAACACTTCCAGCAAAACAGATACTGTACAGAACAGGGTAATATACATGGCTGGGAGGGAGTCACTCAGCTGCAACCCTATACAGAAATTCAGATTCCTTCATAAACTATGAATTCCACCCTTCAGCAGTTCAGGATCGAGTCTGCTATCATTTACAATTAACTTTCAACTTTATATTTAACTTGAAGCTATCTAATATTTTATATTACACACATATCAAACATCACATTTGTTTTTAACAACTCAAAGTGCCATTTGGTGCAAGTAACACATTTGTTCCTTTCTGACAAACATCAGCCTCAGAGACCTGGATTCTCATCACGTCCCCCAATGACTGCCTTTCCAGAAACAGTCTTGTAAACCCATTTACATTGCCCACACCACCATTCTTACACTAGCATTTGTGCCATGACTCTTTAATTGGGAGAGATGAGACTGTGCAATAGTGTAAAATGAGCCACAGCCAAAGTCAGAATTATTAAGTTCCAATAGATGTTTAGAAATGAAGACCAAAATCCAGACAGACTCCTTCAGACAGAGTTTTATTGTTTGTCATCAAACTTTCCACAGACTGTAGATGGGCACCCACTCTCTAGCACCACACAGTTGAAGGACTTTGCCACCAAGACATCCATCACCTGGCTGGAACTTCTTGCAACTAACACAATAATTACCCTCGCTGATGTCTCAAATGTTGGATTTTGATATTTAGCTTTTTTCACAAGGATTTTCTGACATTTTTAAATCGTGTGTGATGGAAAGGATTATTTACAGTGCACATGCTACAATAGCCATGAGGTTAGCTTTGTGGGTACTACATTGTTTGGCATAAATGTGCAAAATCCTAACAACCTCGTTTTACAGAAACAGATTAAGCAGTGTTCTGCCAGAGAAGATTAAACTCCACATGGCCCAGAAATTGCAGTTGGTGATGTAGTAGGAAGGCACTTCTGTCAATTCAATTCTCTTCATCCCAAAGTTGGGTGCACATAAATGATAGTCACGTGAACATAAGAAATAGGAGGGGTTGGCTATCCAGGACAAAGCAGCCCACTTGATTGGCACACCATCCACAAACATTCACTTCCTCCACCATCAACACACAGTGGCAGTAGTGTGTACCATATACAAGATGCACTGTAGGAACTCACAAAACCCCCTTAGACAGGACCTTCCAAACTCACAACCACCACCATCTAGAAGGACAAGGGCAGCAGATACATGGGAACACCACCACCTGGAAGTTCCCCTCCAAGTCACTAACCATCCTGACTTAGAAATATATCTCTGTTCCTTCACTGTTGTTGGGTCAAAATCCTGGAACACCCTCCCTAACACCTCTATGGGTCTACCTACACCACATGGACTGCAGCAGTTCAAGAAGGCAGCTCACCACTACCTACTCAAGTGTAGTCAGGGAAGGGCAATAAATGCTGGCCTGGCCAGCGATGCCACATCCCATGAATGAATAAAACATATCTGCCTCATCTTTTTTAATAAAACCAATTTTTGAAGAATTTTTTGCCTATTTTCTATGATAAATATGTTGTAATCACCATTACATTGTTCAGTCAAAGAATACACCATTGTGTAACAATAGTGCTATTTATGCCATGTAGGGATAATGCTGGTTTACAGTGCCCGGATGTAAAATGTATTCTAGGATCTTCCTGGTGCTGTGGGGATTAAATTACACAACTCTTATCTGTCACTATGTGAATGTGTGCTCTTTATAGTATATACATTCTTTTACTCAATATGTGGTTCTTTATTCATTACTTCCCATTTTTGAAACAGAGAATATGAAATAAGATGATTTATATCAGATGCAACATTTGGAGTTAGGTATCGGGGGGCAAAATTTCCAAGATTTGTTTGGCACACTCCTGCCATGGGAGTCCAACAGAAATGTCACACATTAGGCCAGAACCTGGTTGGCCAGTTCTCAGCCTTCCCCAAGTGTTTCTGCTGAGCCTTATTAAGGCACAGAACCTCTGCCCAACTCAAAGAAGCCTAGTAATTTATGAGGGGAAGTGGCCTGGACTAGAGTCTCCTAGGTTGAGAGTATGAGTATCTCTAGCCTCATGAAGCAATGGCAGTTACCAGTGCACTATGTTGAAGTTAACATACTCACCCACCAAACAGTGGGGACCATGGCCTAGACCCAGGAAGAAAAACTAAGCATTTCAGCAATATTTAATCTTCTTTACAAAGGGGCCACAAAGTCAACACTGACTTATTTCCAGCTGTGAGGGAGAGAGGAGCTAGCTCAATATGTTGCATTTTGTGACCTCCTGAGGCAGTTGTGATAGTCTGCTAGTGATGCAGGCACCCACCTACATTGTGCAGATAATGCAAACACTCCTTCTCCTGCCATCTTTGGCTGGGTGAGCACTGAAGGTCAAGAGAACATGTATCACAGATGTTCAGCCCCCTGATATTGAACAGCACTGAAGAAGAGCTTTGTGGTTTAACTGGACTTGGGAGCAGTTCCACACTTTGACTACAATGGGAACAGACATGGGCTGACAGTGGGGAGTGTTCATGGGGCTTGACAAAACCTGAGTAGGGACCCTAGAGATATTAGTGCGGTGGGGCTATTCAAGTTGAATGGTGTGGGTGCTCCTCTGTTCTGTCTTTACTGCATAGGGGAACTTGGGACTTTGGTTGAACTAGAGGTGAACCTTGTCCCCTCCCATCTGGCGAGTTTGGTGCTGGGGGGCATATAATCAAGTGGGAGGGTGGCAGCTGGGGACCCCACCACCTTCTTGCCTCCACGCCAACTAAGACCAGGGCTGGAAGGCTCATGGATGGTCTTCTCAGCCCACTGCAAATTGATGCCCCTAAGCAGGCAATTAATGCCCACATTAGGGCTTCAACCCACTCCCTTGGTATTAAACCAATGGCCATTCAAGGAGCATGACAAGAAAACCCTGGTGTGTTTGCTTGCGGCATCCTAGTGGGTCTCTCATTCAAAGGCACTCCGTGCCTGATCGAGGGACCTTACATCAGGAAGGGTGGGGGTGGGGCCTGCTGAAAGACACTTCCCTACCACTCTTGCTGTTGACCTGCTTCCATGACCGCCATCCTGCTATCACCCTCCCACCATCACCTGTGCCTGGGGGACCCCCTTCAATCCGGGGCCTCTGGTGGGTGTAGTACCAGCAGTAGTCACCATTACCCTGGTGGTGCTGCTGAGTGTAGAAGAGGTGCCAGACTCTGACTGGCCGACAGCACTGAGTGGGCAGGACTTCCATCCTGGGGTTCTTGATCCCAGAGGGAAGGCCTCTCTCTGCTCTGTGGAGTGCTTGAGTGGCACTTAATTCAAGGGGCCTTCTCAAAAAGAGGTGACGCCAGGGTTTCGATGGCTCTCCAGCCAGCAGCCAAGACACCTGTCACCTCAGCTAGATTCTGCCCTAGGTTTGAAAAGTACGTTTTGATTCATTGGTAAATTCTTGGTGGCTGTTAACAGTGAGAGGAGGAGATCAATGCCAAGCATAGAAGCACTGGTTTGAGATTTTCACCGAGATCCCAATAAAAATTGAATTTGGTGGCTTGTAATTCGTTTGTGGCATAAACTTCTGTCACCATCTCCCTTCCTCCCTGTCTCACAGCAGTAAAAAGAAGTAAACATTTTAATTATTAACCAAATTAACTGATAGTTAAGGCTATTCAGTTTGCCTCAAAATTCAGCTCGTGTCTATTTTCAAAAAAGCACAAAATAAAAAAAACCTAAAAATACAATGAGGAAAGACATTCTGGGTTTGGCTGTTGTCTCTGGTTGACCACTGTTGGTAATTAGAATGTTTACATTTTCTAACAGTCATCAAAACACCAATCATAATCTACATATTCCAAATTATAATCTAAGGCTTTCAATTTTCTTGAGGATTGAGCAAATATTTATTTTTAATGAGTGCAAATTATCATGAAGGAAGATACTCAAGTATGTCATTTTTTAATGTTTATACAAAAATTAAGTTGTGTATCCCTCACTCACAGACAAGTGCACACATAAGAATATAGCCTCTCCATTTAAAAAAAACAATAAATGTTAATTGAATCAAACATAGTAATTTGCTCCTTTGCTATTCTTAAGATAATTTCAAAGAACAACCTAGCAGAAACTGCAAGAAACTAAAGGAAAATACTTCAAAATTTCAGCATATTTAAGCGATAGGGACACACCCTCGGAGATGGATTTTTGCTGTACAATTAACATTCAGTTAATCCTACCTCTGGGTGAAAATATAAAACCTAGACTTTTGGGAGACACAAAAAAAATTCTGTAGATAAATGTAATCTTTCAAAAGCAAGACATTTTTAGGAACATAAGTAGATATTCCACTTCTATGTGTCTGCCTGGCCTGATAGTTCCACAACCAAGGCCAAGGGGTAGTTCCAGATCAGAAAATCCCCAGTGGGAGGCACCAGGCATAATTCACCCACCAATTATTCTTTCCCCATTAGAAGAGCCCAAGCTTCAGCATTTTCCTACTCAGCTTTATTTGAAATTCTAAATAAAAACTTTCTGGGAAAAAAGTAGCTTTCATCCAAGGTCCTAACAACAGGAACACATCCAACAATCAGCTTTCAGCGGCTCAAATCTTCATCTGTCAAAGGACTAACACTCAATCCAAAACAGAGACAGAGTATGGAATGGCTATCATTCACTAGCGGACTATTTCAACTCCTATGTTATCTTGTTAAATGGTATTGGTGGGTGGTGGGGGGGTGGGGTGGAATGTTGGTAATTCATTACCAGTAGACTATAGAATAAACTGAGCCAAAGATATTATGAACAAAAATGAAAGGAGTCAGCCACAGAATGACACAGAGGGAAGACATGATAGGTCATAAGAAAATGAGGGACCGCAGGAATCAGTTTTTTGGGGGGTCAGTTACACACACAACACTCTCCAAGAACCAAAGATGATTGAGTAGAAAATAGATACAGCAGCATAAATGTACCACAAGAGCTTGAATAGCGAGGCTCAAGAGCAGAAGAAAGCACAATGCACGAAGGAAATTGTCATCTGTTGTGTCTGGTGGACTAGTTGATCATCTCACTGTCTAACCATCAGAATATCCACCAATCCCATTCCCAAGCAGATATTGATTAAATTAGTTAATTGCCTCAGTATCAGATACCATGACTCAGGCCGGAATTTTCCGCCCCCGTTGGTGCCGGGTGTCATGGCAGGTGTGAGTGGACAATATGGCAAGAAAGTAAAAAATCGGTTTCATGCCATCATGAAAGCAGTTTGCGATTGTCTGCTCCGCCCGTCAATGGCAGGCCATTGTACCCGCTGCCGCATGTCAGGAACAGCATTTTAACACATTTGCATCTAATTATAAGCCCTGCTCATACCCCCAAGTCAAATTTACCTCCCATGTCAGTGGGAAAACACGCTGGCCCAGAGCATGTCTTGACAAGTGTGATGTGCAGAAGTTAGGACTGACCTTGCTCAGATTTTCACCGAGCCTTGCTCAGATTGCAGACATCCAAGAAGGTGATGCTGGAGCCTACAGCAACCAGACCCTGGAGGAACATGTGCATTGCATGCTTGGTGGATTTTCAGGGAAAAATAAAAATACCTGGAAAAACTCAGCAGGTCTGGCAGCATTTGCGAAGAGGAACACAGTTAACGTTTCAAGTCCGTATGACTCTTCAACAGAGCTAAGTAAAAATAGAAAAGAGGTGAAATATAAGCTGGTTTGGGGGAGTGTGGTAGAGCTGGATAGAGGGCCTGTGATAGGTGGAGATAGCCAAAAGATGTCATAGACAAAAGGATAAAGAGGTGTTGAAGGTGGTGATATTATCTAAGGAATGTGCTAATTAAGCGTAGAAAGCAGGACAAGCAAGGTACAGACAGCCCTAGTTGGGGTGGGATGGGGTAAAGGGAAGGGATTGAAATGGGCTAAAAGGTAGAGATAGAACAATGGATGGAAATACATCTTAAAATAATGGAAATAGGTGGGGAAATGAAAATCTATATAAATTATTGGAAAAAAAGGGGGGGATCGGAAAGGGGGTGGGGATAGAGGAGACAGTTCATGATCTAAAATTGTTGAACTCAATATTCAGTCCAGAAGGCTGTAAAGTGCATAGTCGGAAGATGAGGTGCTGTTCCTCCAGTTTGCGTTGAGCTTCACTAGAACAATGCAGCAGGCCAAGGACGGACATGAGGGCATGAGAGCAGGGTGGAGTTGAAATAGCAAGCGACAGGAAGCGGACAGACTGAAGGTGTTCTGCAAAGCGGTCACCCAGTCTGCATTTGGTCTCTCCAATGTAGAGGAAACCGCATTGGGAGCAACAAATGCAGTAGACTAAATTGAGGGAAGTGCAAGTGAAATGCTGCTTCACTTGAAAGGAGTGTTTGGACCCTTGGACGGTGAGGAGAGGGGAAGTAAAGGGGCAGGTGTTGCACCTTCTGCTGTTGCATGGGAAGGTGCCATGGGAGCGGGTTGAGGTGTAGGGGGTGATGGAGTAGTGGACTGAGGTGGAACGATCCCTGCGGAATGCCGACGATGGGGGGGGCGGGGGGTGGGGGGGGGTGTGGTGGTGAAGGGAAGATGTGTTTGGTGATGGCATCTTGCTGGAGTTGACGGAAATGGCGGAGGATGATCCTTTGAATGTGGAGGCTGGTGGGGTGATAAGTGAGGACAAGGGGGCGCCAATCATGATTCTGGGAGGGAGAGGGAAGTGTGAGGGCGGATGCGTGGGTGATGGGCCGGACACGATCGAGGGCCCTGTCAACCACCGTGGGTGGAAAACCTCGGTTAAGGAAGAAGGAAAACATGTCAGAGGAACTGTTTTTGAAAGTGGCATCATCAGAAGAGATGCGACAGAGGCGAAGGAACTGAGAGAATGGGATGGAGTCCTTCCAGGAAATGGAGTGTGAGGAGCTGTAGTCGAGGTAGCTGTGGGAGTCGGTAGGCTTGTAATGAATATTGAGAAATTGAGACAGAGAGGTCAAGGAAGGGAAAGGAAGTGTCAGAGATAGACCATGTGAAAATGATGGAGGGTTGAAAATTGGAAGCAAAATTAATAAATTTTTCCAGGTCCAGACGAGAGCATGAAGCAGCACTGAAGCAATCATCGATGTACCGGAGTAAGAGTTGTGGGAGGAGGCCAGAGTAGGACTGGAACAAGGAATGTTCCACGTACCCTATAAAGAGACAGGCATAACTGGGGCCCATGTGGGTACCCATAGCCACACCTTTTATTTGAAGGAAGTGAAAGGAGTTTAAGGAGAAATTGTTCAGTGTGAGAACAAGTTCAGCCAGACGGAGAAGAGTGGTGATGGATGGGGATCAAGGAAGAAGCAGAGAGCCATCAGAGCATTCCGGTGGGGGATGGAGATGTAGAGGAATTGGACATCCATGGTGAAGAGGTGGTTGGGGCCAGGGAACTGGAAATTGTTGATATGATGTAGGGTGTCAGAGGAATCACGGATGTAGGTGGGAAGGGATTGGACAAAGGGAGAGAGAAGGCAGTCAAGATAGCAAGAAATGAGTTCCGTGGGGCAGGAACAGGCTGACACGATCGTCTGCCGGGACAGTCCTGTTTGTGGATTTTGGGTAGGAGGTAGAAGCGGGCCGTCTGAAGTTGGGAGACTGTCAGGTTGGAAGCTGTGGATGGAAAATCTCCAGAGGAGATGAGGTTGCAGACACTTCCTCCTACCTTCCCCTGGACCATGAACCCACCACTGAATACCAAGCCATTGTTTCCAGGACAGTTACTGTCCTTCTAAGAGTGTTAGCTCTGTGTAAGGATGGCCTTTAAATATGGCGCCTATTTTATTGAAGGCCTGAGGTGAAGGCGGGGCAGGCAAATCAAAGTCTGCCCCACCAGTTACCTGACATGTTTACCAGGAATTATTATTGAGGTAGGACACACCAGGAAAGTGATAATATGGTGTCAATACACCGGTGGGTACAACGTTCTTCTTCCAGCCCACTACCACACTTAGTGCAACTCTGGGATGATTCTGCCCTAAGAGTTGATTCAAAGAGTTAAATGTCTTGGCATCAAATTCAAGGCCCTACCATCTTCAGCTGCTTTATCAATGACCTTTCCTCCATCATAAGGTAAGGAGTGGGGATGGTCACTGACGATTGCACAGTCTTTAGTACAATTTGCAACTTCTCAGATAATGAAGCTGCCCACACCCGCATGCAGCAAGTTCTGGACAACCTCAGGCTTTTGCTCATAAATGGGAAGTAACATTCATGCCACACGCAAGTGCCAGGTAATGACCACTGTGATGGCATCTGGCAGGCTGGAGCTGGCACTAATTAATGTGGGCTCGGGAAGGAGAGTCGGTGTGCATGCGGGATTGGGCCTTCATGTGGTGATTGATGTAGCCATTCAGGAGGTGATTGTGGGTGATTTTGACACTTACCACTGCCTGATTCTTGGTGGGGGTGGGTGGCAGGGAGACTCGGCCCTGGAAAATCTTTATAAGAGGAGCAGAGCTAAACGTTCAAGGTCCATTGGTGGCCTATTGGAAACAGTTAAATAAAAGTAAAACCCACAATCACGTGACCCACAGTGCAGCTCAAAAACAGGCCCACATGATTAGGTTCAGCAGAAGAATGTCTTGGCACAGTGCGAAAAGGAGACCAAAAAGGTTGAATCCAGGGGCAAAGCTAAGAGGGATCTGGAAAAGCGTGCCTTTTGGTGAAAATTGCACCTGTGGAACTCTGTGGAGTAATGCTACTGTTGGATGAGAATTGGTGGCTAAGTCCTTGAAGCAAAGGAACTAGAATTCTGCCTGAGGAAGTTCAGAGCTTTGAAGGATTTTGTGGATAAAAGTGGGGCTGTATGCTAAGTGGGCTGCCTAGTAACTCTGTGAGATCTATCTTACTCGTATCTGCTATTTAAAGTGTAATTTTATAGTTTATATTGGCTACAATCTTCCTGTCAATTCATATTTAATTTAGGTTAATTTAGGTTCGATTGTTAAAGTAAAAGTTATGAAAAGTGAAATATTGTCTGTTGGTTTTCTTGTTCAGTAAACTCAGTTCTTTTGGCTTCTTGGTCGCCACAGGGGCCATAACAGCATCTCCAATAAGAGAGAGTCTAAACATCTTCCCTTCATGTTCAATGCAATTGTCATCGCTGAATCCCTCACCATCAACATCGTGGGGTCAACACTGACTTAACTGGGCCAGCTATAAAAACATTGCAGTCTGAGCAGGTCAGAAGCTAGGAATCCTGTAGTGAATAACTCACCTCCCGACGCCCCAAAGCCTGTTCACCATCTACAAGGCACAAGTCAGGAATGTGATGGAATACTCCCCACTTGCCTTGATGAGTGCATCTCCCACAACACTCAATGAGCTTGACACCATCCAGGACAAAGCAGCCCAGTTGATTGGCGACCCATCCACAAACATTCACTCCCTCCACCACCGATGCACAGTGGCAGCAGTGTGTACCATCTACAAGATGCACTGCAGGAACAGTACCTTCCAAACGCATGACCACTACCATCTAGAAGGACAAGGGCAGCAGATAGATGGGAACACCACCACCTGGAAGTTCCCCTCCAAGCCACTCACCTTTCTGACTTGGAAATATATTGCCGTTCCTTCACTGTCGCTGGGTCAAAATCCTGGAACTCTCTTCCTAACAACACTGTTGGTCTACCTACACCCCATGGACTGCAGTGGTTCAAGAAAGCAGCTCACCTCCTAGGGATGGGCAATAAATGCTGGCCTAGCCAGCGATGTCCACATCCCATGAATGAATTTTTTAAAAGCTGTAAAAATTGCTTAACAGCAACATTTTGCCAAAATAAAGGCATCTAGATTCTGAGATATAGGCATTGCACTTCTGCAGGAAACTAGATGCTGTTGGAGCCTTTAATCAATTGATAACATATAACTAAGTAACATTATCAACATTTTCATCATGTCAACTGTGACATCTTTGATCTTTCAGTCTCCGCATAGCCTACTCTCCACTCTTAATGAGACTAGGGGAAAAACTAACCAGGCACCACCATTCCATTTATTGGGTTCAATCAGCTAATTAGGACAAAAATTCAATCAGTCATTGCAATTTGTCACTGCTCAAAATAATTGTTGATGTATGGGGTACAATGTACCTCTTGTCATTGATTTTATGTCTCAATATCATCACAGAAATCCATTAAAGAACTTTTAACACAGCAATAACCCTAAATCAAATGTGAATTGCTATACTTTTGGAAAAACCTCTGATAATTCATTTTAAAATTGAAGCTATTTCTTCAAGTTTATAGTTGGCTCAACTCTGAGAACATAATTTCTTTTAACAAAGGTGATTGGAAACAAAATGTTTCAAATTAAAATGAAGCTTGCAACTCTTTTGAGTACAAACCTGTTTCCATCTGTTTCAGATGAAGTTACATCGTTTCATAGTTTGCCATTATGAGATTTGAACTCTTGATACTCTTTTGAGTAAACCTGTTTCCATCTGTTTCAGATGAAGTTACATTGTTTCATAGTTTGCCATTGTGAGATTTGAACTCTTGATACTCTTTTGAGTAAACCTGTTTCCATCTGTTTCAGATGAAGTTACATTGTTTCATAGTTTGCCATTGTGAGATTTGAACTCTTGATCTTGGGGTTACAAACCCAGTACCATAACCACTTGGCTATTTAGGCCAAGCCAAAAATGCGACTTTCGTGGCTTAGCATCTCTTTCTTTTGTAACTCTTTCGAGTACAAACCCGTTTCCATCTGTTTCAGATGAAGTTACAGTGTTTCATAGTTTGCCGTTGTAAGATTTGAACTCTCGATCTTGGGGTTACAAACCCAGTACCATAACCACTTGGCTATTTAGGCCAAGCCCATAAAGCTTGCAATGTGCCAACAAAGCAAAACATTTATAATTGCTCTAAGTTACAACTCAGAATGGTGTGATTAACACAACTGTATTTTAAAAATTGTCCACTTGAGTCACTTGTAGTGGTAAATCGGTGTTATTAAATTTTACCTTGAAGAACCAACTGCACTGAAAGAATTTGCATTTATATAGCACCTTTCACAAACTAAGGAGAGCCCAAAGCACGTGTGGTCAATATTGTAATATAGGATATGCATCAGTCAGTTTGCACATAGCAAGCTCCCGCAAACAGCAGTGAGATAATTACCAGGTAATCTGTTTCACTAATGTTATAAAGTCACAAATTGCACTTCTGCAGGAAACTAGATGCTGTTGGAACCTTTAATCAATTGATAACATATAACTAAGTAACATTATCAACATTTTCATCATGTCAATTGTGACATCTTTGATCTTTCAGTCTCCGCATAGCCTATTTTCCACTCTTAATGAGACTAGAGGAAAAGCTAACTAGGCACCATCATTCCATTTATTGGGTTCAATCAGCTAATTAGGACATTTAATCAAGCAAGACTGACAATCTTAACATCAAGAGGAATTTTTTTTTGTAGCAGGGCTGACATCTGCATCCATTTCTCAAAATGGCAAGTCAGAATACTGAAGAAAGCTAAGGTTATCTCTACTTACAAGGGGACACGTCCAGGAGTAAATCTTACTCAAGTATGTGTAATTAAACTACGGAAGAATTCTTTTAACTTAAGAAGCTGACAGAGCTAAGGGTTCTTTAAAGGGATTTTCCTATGCTGAATATATTTAACAATATATTGTGGTGTTTAAAAATATGTATACATAGCTTTAAGTGTAAATAATTGCTTTAATGCTATGGGCCTGCAATAATTCTGGTTCTGCATGTTGTATTCCCACTTTCAAATTGATAGCAGGTGTGGAGAGAAGGCTGAAGAGTTAGTTAATGGTAGGGTAATTGTTAATCTTGGACAATGTGATATAATAGCTGCACTTTATCGATCAGGGTTCAATCACACATGGTCTGGTACCACCATTTAATGGATACCACACTTTCATGTGTGAGCCACAATATGCTAGACTCAAAAGCATAAGTTTTTCAAATGTGTGCTTTTGACGGAGAACTCTGGTTGTTGCAAATTGTGGGTGTGCTTTCCACAATTTCTCAATAGACATCAGAACTGTAATCAGCCCTCAAGTGAAGCAGCTTTGCTCCGGCATAGTCTTCTTCAATTGTTCTTCCAGTTCTCCATGAAGGGATTCCTCAATTCAACTGAATGAGTTTAAAAAATGCTTCAGGTTGTAAGCCCCTTGGTCATTATTTCCAGCGAGAACTGGACTCCAGCACTTCCCAGGCCTCATTAAAACACAAGACTATTCTCGGTATCTTCTTTGAGCCCTTTCTAATATCTGTGCATTGATAGGGGTTTAGAAGCCAAATCTTTGGCACAAGACACCATGCATTCTCTAACCAGAGCTCTGTAACCAGCACAAGCAGTAATCTTAGCCTCCTCCACCAAGAGAGAAAATCGGCTCTGATGTCTTTATGCTCATTAAATGATTAAATCATATTTATCTCATATTGTCTTACTTGTGGTGAGTCTTTTCAACCCATGGCATTTGCCTTCTCATTCTATTATTCTGGCCTGTCTGTGTCTATCCATCTCCATTCACTGCCCCTCTTCATTCTCTCAATTTTACCTGATAGTAGTCTTGTGTGATGTGTGTGTCTGTACACTCCGTATTTCCCTTTCTCTCTCTCTTTCTGATGTCTGCACCTCAATCTGCCTATTAATTTTTCTCACACTGAATGTGTCTGAGACTGTCAGGGTGACCTTTGTGTGCGCGTCTCTATTTCCTTGACTTGCTTCAATTTCATAAAAGTAAAATACTATAAATGCTGGAAATCTGAAATAAAAACAGAAAGTGCTGAAAAAACTCAGCAGATCTGGCAGCATCTGTGGCAAGAAAAACAGAGTTAACGTTTCGAGTCTGTATGACTCTTCTGTGGATCTGAAGAGAGTTAGAACTGTGATGGGTTTTATGCTGTTGAGAAAGGGCGGAGGGTCAGGTGGAACAAAGGGGAGGTCAGGTCTAGGTTAGAGGGTGGGGGAGATTAAATACCAAAGATCTCATGGAACAAAAGGTGAAGGAAGCGTTAATGGAGGTACTAAAGAGACAAAGCATTGGTCCAGAGTAGGTGTTAATAGTAGAATAAAGGTCAGCACTGTGTGAAAGCAAAAACATGAGAGCAAGATACAGGTTGGCACTTGGGGGAAAGAAAAGTCAATATGGAGGATAGAATACATGGTCTGAAGTTGTTGAAATCAACAAAATGCCTAATCAAAAGATGAGGTGCTGTTTCTCGAGCTTATGTTGGGCTTCATTGGAACATTGTAGCAGGCCAAGAACAGAAATGTGAGCATGAGAGCAAGAAGGTGAGTTGAAATGGCAAGCGACAGGAAGGTCGGGGTCATGCTTGTAGACTGAGTGGTGGTGTTCCGCAAACTGGTCACCCAGTCTGTGTTTGGTCTCCCCAGTGTAAAGGAAACTACATTGTGAGCAGCAAATACAGTAGACTAAATTGAAAGAAATACAAGTAAACCACTGCTTCAACTTTTTTCAAAAATGTATTCATGGGATGTGGGCTTCACTGGCTGGGCCAGCATTTATTGCCCATTTCTAGTTACCCTTGAGAAGATGGTGGTGAGCTACCTTCTTGAACCGCTGCAGTCTAAGGGCTGGAGCGGCACCCAAAGTGCTGTTAGGGAGGGAGTTCCAGGATTTTGACCCAGTGACAGAGAAGGAACGGTGATATATTTCCAAGTCAGGGGGGTGAGTGGCTTGGAGGGGAACTTCCAGGTGGTGGTGTTCCCATGTATCTGCTGCCCTTGTCCTTCCAGATGGTAGTGGTTCCAGGTGTTGGAAGGTGATGCCTAAAGAGCCTTGGTGAGTTCCTGCAGTGCATCTTGTAGATGGTACACACTGCTGCCTGATTCCCCTTGACTCCAGTTTTGCTCGGGCTCCTTGATGCCACACTCGGTCAAATGCAGCCTTGATGTCAAGGGCAGTCACTCTTAACTCAGCTCTGGAGCTCAGCTCTTTTGTCCATGTTTGAACAAAGGCTGTAATGAGGCCAGAAGCTGAATGTCCCCGGCAGGACCCAAACTGAGCATCAGTGAGCAGGTTATTGCTAAGCAAGTGCCACTTGATAATACTGTTGATGACCCCTTCCATTACTTTACTGATGATTGAGTGTAGACTGATGGGGCAGGAATTGGCCAGGTTGGATTTGTCCGGCTTTGTGTGTACAGGGCATACCTGGGCAAACTTCCACATTGCTGGAGGTAGATGCCAGTGTTGTAGCTGTACAGGAACAGTTTGGCTAGGGGCATAGTAAGTTCTGGAGCACTAGCCTTCAATACTATTGCCGGAATATTGTCAAGGCCCATAGCCTTTGTAGTATCCAGTGCCTTCAGCCTTGATGTCACACGGAGTGAATCAATTTGGTTGAAGACTGGCATCTGTGATTCTGGGGACCTCCGGAGGAGTCTGAGATGGATCATCCACTCGATGCTTCTGGCTGAAAATTATTGCAAATGCTTCAGCCTTATCTTTTGTACTGACGTGCTGGGCTCCCTCATCATTGAGGATGAGGATATTTGGGGAACCTACTCCTTCAGTGAGTTGTTTAATTGTCCAACACCATTCACGACTAGATGTGGCAGGACTGCAGAGCTTAGATCTGATGTGATGGTGTGGAATCACTTAGCTCTGTCTATCACATACTACTTATGCTGTTTAGCACACAAATAGTCCTGAGTTGTACTTCACGGGGTTGAGACCTCATTTTTAGGTATGCCTGGTGCTGCTCCTGATATGCTCTCCTGCACCCTTCATTGAACCAGGGTTGATTCCCTGGCTTGATGGTAATGGTAGAGTGGGGGATATGCCGGGCCATGAGGTTACAGGTTGTGTTCGAGTACAATTCTGCTGCTGCTGATGTCCCACAGCACTTCATGGATGCCCAGCCTTGAGCTGATAGATCTGTTCGAAATCTATCCCATTTAGCATGGTGGTAGTACCACATAACATGATGGAAGATGTCCTCAGTGTGAAGACAGGACTTTGTCTCCACAAGACTGTGCGGTTGTCACTCCTACCAATACTCTGATGGACAGACGCGCCTGCAGCAGGGCTGGTGGTGGGGATGAGGTCAAGTATGTTCTTCCCTCTTGTTGATTCCCTCACTATCTGCTGCAGACTCGGTCAGCTTGGTCAGTGGTGGTGCTACCGAGCCACTCTTGGTGATGGACATTGAAGTTCCCCACCTAGGGTATATTCTGCACCCTTACCACCCTGAGTGCTTCCTCCAAGAGGTGTTCAACATGGAGGAGTACTGATTCATCAGCTGAAGTTTGGCGGCGGGGAGGGGGCAGGGGGTGGTGCACTGTACGTACTAATCAGCAGGAGGTTTCCTTGCCCATGTTTGATACCATGAGACTTCATGGGGTCCGGAGTCAATGTTGAGGACTCCAAGGGCAACTCCCTCCCGACTATATATATTACTCTGCTGGGTATGTCCTGTCCCAACAGCAGGACAGGTGGGACAGGACATACCCAGGGGTGGTGATGGTGATGGTGATGTCTGGCACATTATCTGTAAGGTGTGATTCCATGAGTGTCAGGCTGTTGTTTGACTAGTCTGTGAGACAACTCTCCCAATTTTGGGGCAAGAGTGCAGATGCTCATAAGGAAGACTTTGAAGGATCAACAGGGCTGAGTTTGTCGTTGTTTCCAGTGCCTAAGCTGATATCGGGTGGTCCGTCCGATTTCATTCCTTATAGACTTCATAGCGGTTTGATACAAGTGGCTGGCTAGACCATTTTAGAGGGCAATTAAGAGACAGTCACATTGTTGTGGTTCTGGAGTCACATGTAGGACAGACCAGATAAGGACGACAGATTTCATTCACTAAAGCACATTAGTGAACCAGAAGGGCTTTTACGACAACTGACAATGGTTTCATGGTCATCACTAGACTTTTAATTCCAGATTTTTTTTATTGAATTCAAATTCCACCATCCACTGTGGTGGGATTCAAACCTGGGTCCCCAAAGCAGTACCAGTATTGAGAGGTGTGCGAGCAGCTGTACTTTAAATGTGGAGCCCGGTGTGATTAAGTGGTGAGATGATGGCATGACAGGCGATTCACAGCCTCCCCACCATAGAAACGGCATGTTTCCTGGGAATAATTTGGGACGATACGGCACGAGAAGCCGCCATTGCAGCCAACAAGTAAAACGTTTTACCCAACTGCTACCACAAACCTGGGATGAATCCACCCCTTGTCTTTTGTTCCATGACACCTTTGGTATTTAATCTCCCCCAACCTCTCACCTACCACCTGACCCTCCCCCTTTCTCAGCAGCATAAAACCTATCATATTTCTTCCTCCCCTAAGTTCCAAAGAAGTCATATTGGACTTGAAATATTAACACTGTTTCTCTCTACAGACCTGCTGAGCATTTCTAGCATTTAGTTTTTGCTTCAATTGCAGAAACTTCTCAAATGGACCATATCCATTGTATTTTAACAGTAAAATTGATAGATATACTTTTCATTCTCTATTGCAAAAGGCATAAGTTATGCTGAAAACAGAGTGCTAATGTACTTCTGCTTCAACTATTTCCGTGACTTTATGCAACGTGTAAGTATTCTAAACAGCTAAGCAGGTTGGCCTTTGGTTCCCACAAAGGCTTTTTGCTTTAAGTAACATTACATGCAACT
The DNA here is from genome assembly GCF_017639515.1 of Carcharodon carcharias. Lineage (NCBI taxonomy): Eukaryota > Metazoa > Chordata > Chondrichthyes > Lamniformes > Lamnidae > Carcharodon > Carcharodon carcharias. The sequence goes on from NC_054473.1 coordinate 112,564,736, forward strand.
AAAATAAAACCTGCAACAAATCAGGAAATTAGTTTAAGCTCAACACTCAACCAGTTGAGGGATTTGTGTTTGTGGGGCAAACTCTTCTGTTCGAGTCTTCATGTTGATAACAAATTATTGGGCCAAATGACATTAAAAGCTGGTAAACGTTTGTGAATTGCTGCTGAATTAATTTAAATTGAGCAACATAAAAGACTAACTGCTCCGATTCTGTGGGCTGCTGCTAATTTTCTCCAAGAATGGATGAGAGGTGATAGTTAATCCGAGGTTGGTGTTGTGAATGAGGAGGTCAAAGAACCCAATCTATTATGATGTTAAATGGCTGGTTGCTGTATTTCGGTCACTATCTTTAATCTGTTGTTGGAAGTGCTGTCATCAGATATAATCTGAAATTTGCACTTTTGTGAACTTGTTGGGGTGCTGGCAATGGTAAAACAGATTAAAGACCAGAGTGGGATTAATATAGAGTTGACTAACATCAGAAGATCATAAGAAATATGAGGAGTAGACTATTCAGCCCATCGAGCCTGCTCCGCCATTCAATAAGCTCATGGCTGATCTGACTGTACCTCTAACTCCACTTTCTTGACTGCCCCCCACCCCCCTCATAACCCGCTGCTCCCCATGTAAATCAAAAACTACATAGCTCAGCCTTGAAAATATTCAGTGACCCAGCCTTCACTGCTCTCTTTGGAAGAAAATTCCAAAGACTAATGACCCTCTCTGAGAGAAGAAATTCCCCCCTCATCTCCATCTTAATGGAAGTGCCCTTATGGTTAAACTATGGCCCCTAGTTCTAGATTCTTCACGAGAGGCAACATCCTCTCAGCATCTGCCCTATCAAGCCTCCTCAGAATCTTATTTGGTTCAACAAGATCACCTCTCATCTAAACGGCAATGAGTTTAGGCCCAGCCATCTCAACCTTTCCTCATAAGGCAACCCCTTCATCCTAGCAATCTGCCCAGTGAAACTTTTCTGCCCTGCTTCAAAAGCAAGTATGACCTTCCTTAAGTAAGGGGATCAAAACCGTACACACTATTCCAGGTACAGTCTCACCAATTTTGAAATTTGCACTTTTGTGAACTTGTTGGGGAGCTGGCAATGGTAAAACAGATTAAAGACCAGAGTGGGAGTAATATAGAGTTGAGTAACATCAGAAGATCATAAGAAATATGAGGAGTAGTCTATTCAGCCCATCGAGCCTGCTCCGCCATTCAATAAGCTCTTGGCTGATCTGACTGTACAGTTGTACTGAGACTTCCCAACTTTCTTATTCCATCCCTCTTGCAATAAAAGGCAACATTCCATTTGCCTTCCTAATTACTTGCTGTTCCTGCATACTGACGTCCTGTGATTTGTGTGCGAGGACACCTAGATCCCTATGTACTGCAGCAAGGAAGGCATTGTTTGAAGTCCTGGATGCAGTATATAGTGAGTGGTGAGTACTAATCCTGGCACCAGCCTCTTGGTGCTCAGCCACCACCAAATAACATACTCAGTATCTGATCAATACATCTTAGGAGGTGGCAAACAGCAGGGAACCAAGGATGCAGGTCACTGGCATATGACAGGGGAGTGGGGAGGGAAGCAAGTTATTGTCAGTGTGACCAAAGCTGTGGCCAGGGTTGTAGTTAGGAGCAAGTAATGGCAGAGTCAAGGAACAAGTGAGGTATTAGGGTGAAAACACAGGAATGGAAGTGGAAAGCTGTACAGGCAGAAACCAGCTGGGGGCATAGATAAATGGTTATGTTGATCATGAAAGCCAATTGCAGTGGTGGGGCAAAGGAGGCTAAAAATGGAAGCATTGAAACTCCAAAAAAAACCCTGGAAGGGGGGAAATCTTAAAATAAAAATAGTAAGGGTAAACTATGCTCTTTATTTGCCATATATTCCCATGCCAATATGGTCAACACGTTGCCCACTCAGAAAATTAAACTGCTCCACAAGCCAGCTCGTGAGTACATGCAGATTCAAGGCAGTATTCTTTTCAATTATGCTCACTATAACATGGCAGCTGTTGTGTTGCACCAGATGTTATATGGATGTGCAGAGTTGTGACATTTTTCACATTTTTCAGGTATAACAGGTATTTTGAGCATTTTTATAAGGGAATTCCCATTCAATGATGTTGACATAAGATTACTAACACAATTTGTGCCTTATGTACTGGATTTAATATACAACAGATATTTGAGGAAGACTGCAGCATATTTTTTTCACTGGCGCAAGCCAACAGGCATACAATCCCCATAGATAGCACCATTACAATGTATGCTCTCCCTCAACTCTTCAGCATCATATTATACACAAGTAAAACTAAACTGAAGAAAGAATGCAAAACCTGCCAGAAAAAGCTCAGAACAAGGGGCCCCTGAACAAAGAGCTGTGAATCAATCAAAGCTCAAAGACACAATGGAGCATTTTAAGCATGAAGCCTCTTGACAAGCAAGTGTCCACATCTCAGCCAGGCCTCCCATATCAATTAATTTTTGACAAGGCACAATCACATTAAGAAAGGTTTCTGCAGCTTGTCTATTTGGCGAATTTAAGACCATTGCCCTGTGCAAATATTGACGCCCCGAACCCAGCTCTTTTATAACCAGCATGCTAAATAGGTTTCATCTCAACATTATCAATTCAAAAATAGCCATTTATAAAAGTAAATTAGCTCAGAAAAAAGGATGTACAATGCTGAAATTTTATGGTTGAAGATAGATGGATCTCTGCTGTCATTCCAAGTGGTATCGATCTTTCATGACTTTTTTGCTGTTTTTGAGAAGTGGAGCAGAGCCGAATCACTGTCATCTCTTCCGCATGAACTTGCCTTTTTCACTTGTTACCTTGTCCTCTGCCAAAAGTTATACTGATGATTGGCTTCAGCAGTGCTGACTACCCGTCCCCTTGTGTGGCATTTCATCCAAGTGACACATTCTTCAGGCACCAGCTCAAACTGAAGAGATTTTGATAAACTTTGACTCTTCTAAACAGGCATCCACACATACACTTCCAGTGCAGGTAGAGGTTAAGGCTGGAATATAGATCCTCAACATGCTGGCAATGGGGTAGCCCAGCAGTGCATGGGGCACCTGCACTGTGTTTGCCAGTGGCTTTTTAATGCAGCAACTCCGCTACCTTCTTGGATGAGATGACCGCCCGCGTTGAGTCAATTTCAGGACAACTATTTAAAAGGGACCCTGCTGGGATGAAAGTTGAATAATTGTCCACAGAGGAAGCAATTGCAGCAATGGCTCACTATGTTGCAAGGCTGCACCTTTTTAAAATTTAATTATTTCATGGGGTTTGAGTGTCGCTAACAAGGCCAATATTTGTAGCCCATCCATAATTGCCCTTAAACTAAGTGTCTTGCTAGACCATTTCATAAGAGTTCAGCATTGCTGTGGGTCTGGAGTCTCATGTACGCCAGGCTGGGTAAGGATGGCAGATTTCCTTCCCTAAAGGACCTTAGTGAACCAGGTTGGTTTTCACGACAATCGATGCTAGTTTCATGGTCACCACTACTGAGACTAGCTTTGAATCCCAGATTTTCTGAACTGAATAATTAAATTCCACCAGCTGCTATGGTGGGATTTGAACCCATGCCCTCGGAGCATTAGCCTGGGCCTCTGGATTGCTAGCCCAGTGACATTAATACTACAGCACTGTCTGCCCCCGCCACCTTGCTTCATTGCTGCCTTCCTAAAGCTGATGCTGCAGCCTCCAAGGGATATCCTCCATCTTATTGACAGGAGAAAGAAGCCTGTCTCAGAGAACAAGAGGGTATGGCTGGAGATTGCAGACAAGTGGGCAGTAGTGCAGTGGCATCATCTTGGGATAGTGCCAGAAGAGGTTTAATGACCGAATCAGGTCAGGAAAGGTAAGTGCAGTGGCACATTCAAGTGTCTCCGGAGGAATGCCTAAATCCAACCACCCCCTCCAATTGCCTTCTCAAGCTTACTCCTGCACACCTTCAAACTCCCTTTATTACCTAAAGTCCTTGAATGTGTTGTTACTGTCCAAATCCATACTCACCTTTTCCAGAACTCTATGTTTGAATCACTCCAAGCCTCTGCTACAGTACCCAACCAGCTCCTATCAAAGTCATAAATAACATCCTAAAGGTAATCTATCACTCCTCATCCTTCTCAACTGGTATGAGGCAGTCAATGAAGAGGATAATTCTGGAGCAGAGGCAAAAAATGTGTGTGGTGTTGTAAGTCTTTCCAGCTATACTGTGTGTACTTGGAGAGAGGTTGGAGGAGTCTCTCTAGGAGTGTCACAATATTGCTGGCCTTAGTGATTTTGCTTGAGAGATTGTGCAGGAGAGAGGGCTCTAGATTTCTGGGGCATTGAGACCAGTTCTGGGGAGGATGTGGCATGTATACAGGCTGGACAGGTTGCCCTTCAACAGGTCTGGGACTAATATGTCTTCATGGGGAGATTTACTAGCACTGCTGAGAGGGTTTAAATAAACTTGGCAAGGAGATAGGGACCAGGATGTAGCATTAGGAAGAATAAACAAGGTGCACAAATGCTTCTGAGAAGCAGATAGTGCTAGAGTAAAAGATAATAATGAGTTAGGTAGACTGAAGCTAAGAAGTAATGGCAGTAAGGTCTAAATTAGGTATACAATGCTATATGCGACCACACAAAGCATGGCAAATAAGGTTGGTGAGCTGCGCGTACGAATAGCCACATGGGAATATGATGTTGTGGCGATAACAGAACCAGGGAAGAAAGAAAGGATGAGGGGCGGCAGTATTTATTAAGGAGCATATCGCAGTGCTGGAGAGAGGAGATGTCCTGCAGGGATCTAGGACAAAATTTATTTAGCTTTAGCTAATAAAGCTACCTAGTGTTTTCTATAGGACACCAACAAGTGAGAAAGGTTTAGAGAAACATATTTGCAGGGAAATTGCAAAAGCGTGAAAAAACTATAGAATAGTGATGTTCAAAGGGCCTCAATTATCCTAATACAGACTGGGATAGTATAAAGGGCAGAGAGAGAACGAGATACTTGCACTTATATAGTGCTTTTCATGACCACCGGACATTTGAAGTAGCCACTGAAGTACTTTTTGAAGAGTAATGTAAGAAAGGTGTGCACAGCAAGCTCTGACATGCAGCAAAGTGATCATACAAGATAATCTGTTTCTATGATGCTGAATGAAGGAAAAATATTGGTCAGGACACAGGAGAATAAATCCCCTGCTCTTCTTCAAAATAGTGCCATGGGATCTCTTACATCCACCCGAGAAGGTGGATAGGACCTTGGTTTAACATCTCGTCTGAAGGATGGCACCTCCGACAACGCAATACTCCCTCAGTGCCTGGATTTCTGTGCTCAAGCCAGAGTTTCTGATGCACGTTCGGGAAAATCTTGTTGATCAGTATGTTTCTGGCCAAAGGAGAAAGGAGGCATCTGGTTCTGGGGAATGAGATGGATCAAATGAAGCAAGTATCAGTTGAGGAAATTTCAGGGAACAGTGCTCATAATATCATAAGGTTTAGGTTAGCCATAGAAAAGGACAAGTAGCAATCTAGAGTAAAAATGCTAAATTGGAGGAGGTCCAATTTCAGTGGGGTGAGAATGGATCTGTCCCAGGTAAATTGGAATCAAAGATTGGCAGGCAGAGCTATAACAGAACAATGGGCAGCCTTTAAATAGATGGTTTGGATACAGTCAAGGTACGCTGTCATGAGAGGGAGAGGAAGGGCAACAAAAGTCAGAGCTCCCTGAATGACAAGAGATATAAAGAGTAAGATGAAACAGAAAAGGAGGGTTTATGGCAGAATTCAGGTTGATAATACAAATGGCAACCAGGTTGAAAATATAAAGTTAAGGCGGGGAGTGAAAAAAGAAATTAGAGAGGTAAAGAGAGAGTATAAGAAGAAACAGGCAGTTAATATAAAAGGGACTCCAAAATTCTTCTATAAGCATATAAATAGTAAAAACATAGTAAAAGGAGGAGCGCGGCCAACTAGGGATCAAAAACAGATCTACACATGGAGACAGAGGGCATGGTTGAAGTACTAAATGAGTATGTTATATCAGTCTTTATCAAGGAAGAAATGCTGCCAAAGTCATAGTGAAAGAGGAAGTAACTGAGACACAGGGATGAGCTAAAAATCGATTAAGAAGAGTGATCAGAAAGGCTTGCTATAGTTAAAGATGGTCAAGTCATCAGAACCGAATGGAATATATCCGAGGATGTTGTGGGAAGAAAGGCTGGGAACTGAAGAGGTACTGGCCACAATCTTCCAATCCTGCTTGGATACTGGGGTGATGCCAGAGGACTAAAGAATTGCTAATGTTACTCCCTTATTCAAAAAACGATGTAAGGATAAGCCCAGCAACTACAATCCTGTGAGTTTAACCTTGGTAGTGAGAAAGCTTTTAGACAATAATCCAGGATAAAGCTAACAGTCAATTGGACAAGTGTTAATCAATTAAAGAATAAGTACAGATTTGTTAAAGGTAAATCATGTTTAATTAACTTGACTGAACTTTTTGATACTAGAACGGAGAAGGTTGATGAGGCAAATATGGTTGATGTGGTGTATATGGACTTCCAAAAGTGCCACGTAATAGGCCTGTCAGCAAAGTTGAAGCTCATGGAGCAAAAGAGACACTGGCAGCATGGATATGAAGTTGGCTGAGTGACAAGAAACAGAGAGTAGTGATGAATGGTTACTTCTTGGACTAGAGGAAGGTATTCAGTGGCATTCCCCAGATGTTGACATCAGGAGCACTGCGTTTTCATGATATATCAATGACGCAGCCTTGGGTGTGCGGGGCACAGTTTAAAAATTTGCAGATGACATGAAACTTGCAAGTGTTGTGAACTGCAAGGGGGATAGTGATAGACTTTAAGAGACTTGAACGGCTTCCTTTTGCGCTACAACAATTCTGTGTTTCTGAGCAGTGGGAAGTTCAATTCATATGGAGATGGATGGTTTCGACTTTGTAAACACATTTCATGTAGGACCCTTAAAAGCAGAAGTAAAAGACATTCAATTCATAAGGCTGGTCTGAATTCAAATACAAGTCACAGAGGTGAGAAGGCAGAGTAAAAATTCACTGCATTTACCAATCCTAATACCACCACTTAAAGTTATTAAATCCTGAAGCGAGGAAACCCATTGTTTGAAAACAAACAGAAATACATCTTAGATTCAACGATCAGAAGCAAACCCCTCTCAGCAGAATACCAAAACAGCTCTCAAGAACAATTTATTTTTCATTAAAGTTTTTGTGACAGACTTGGTTAATAGTGTTTGAGTGTGCATCCAACACAGCGTGAGGTAAATACAACTAGAAAATTATACAATTAGGTATGAAAATTATTTAACAAAGCCCTGACTACCCACCATCATTCAATTTTGATCAGGGAACACAGGAATATCTGAAAGGGAATTACTTGCAGTATTATGAACTCCTCTTGTGTACGTGTCCTTAATTTTTTTTATAAGGAGATAGAACTAGTTTTTGTGCTTGGTAATTTTTCTAGTTTGTGAACACCCATCACTTTCTGTCTCTTTCTCACTAGCTCCCTGCTGTAAAGAGTTACTTTTGATGGGGTCACAGAATCTAAACGATCGGTGTCCAGCCAGACCTGCATGCCTCAACAGGCAGCACAAAAGTAAGGACAATTTTCTAACGCTCAGTCGATCCTTCTTTATCCCCACTTAGGTGTCTTCAGTTTGGCTCAGAGAAAATGGACATGAACAATAAGAGCTGAACCATGCACAGCTTACTGATGCTATAATGTTAGAAACTGGAATCTAGGGGTTAGACTTGGTTAACCTTGCTTTTTGGGCATTGGGGGGGTGGGGGTCACAATTTGCAACCTGCCCATGTATATTCAGATCAATTTGGACAAGATAAGAATGTTGTCTCCCCATCAATAACAATAGCTGGGGGTGCAGGTGCTTGTGGAGAGGTGGGGGGTGGTGGGGGGGGAGGCGCTTGTAGAAGATTTTGGTATTGCAGATGTTAAGTGAGAGACCAATCCTTTTGTATGTGGAGTTGAAGAGGTTGAGGGTGGTCTGAATGTCGCTTTTCAGTGTGGGCCACAACTGCACAGTCATTGGCATATTGTAAGCCATGGATAAGCTGGAGGGTCACCCTACTCTTGGATCTCATCCTGTGGAGATTGAAATGCTTCCTGTTGAGGCAAAACTCATGACCCCTTGTGGAAGTTAGCCATGAATGAGTCCCATGATCAAGTTGAGGTAGCCCCATGATCAAGTTGAGGTAGATAGTGAAGGGAACTGGCACAATCACACAGCCTTGCTTAACACCCGTCTAGATACAAAAAGGCTTGGTCTCCAAGCGACTGCAAAGGATGGTTGCTGGCATACCGTCATGCAGAAGTCGCAGGATACTAACAAATTTTGCTGGATATCCAAGTCTCTGGAGGACTTTCCAAAGGGTTTCGCAGTAGATGGAGTCAAAGGCCTTTGAAAGATCAATAAAGGCCATGCAGAGTTCTTTTTGTGGTTCCAGACACTTCTCTTGGATTTGTCAAACCACAAAGGCCAGAAACGACATTGAGTCTCCGGAAGTAAATTTTCACTGAGGGGTAGGAGTCGGTTCAGAAGGATTCGAGTGAGAATCTTCCCCACACAGGACAGAAGGGAGATGGTTTATAGTTCGCACAAATTGAATTACCACCCTTCTTGAAGAGTGAAACAATGATGGCACTGTGGAAGTCAGGAGGTAGTATCTCTTCTTCCCAGATTTTTACAAAAAGGTCTGGGAGCTTGAGTGAGAGTTCATGACCACCAGTTTTATGGATCTGTTATAGATCACACATCTCGTTACTCTTCATCTGTTGGTTAGCCTTTTGTATCTCAGCAAGTGTTGGCAGCATGCCCAAATTTGATCGCCCAAGCTGCTGATGGATTGTGTTGTTGGCTTTGTCCGATACTGTTGACTCCTGATTGAGAAGGTTCCAGCAGTGCTCCTTCCAACAGTCTCTGGAAGTTGCATCGTCTTTGAGAAGAGTATTGCCACTTTGAGCACAGAGGTGGGAGGGACTGTTTGTCTTTGGTCCATAGATTGTTGTGGTGACCTGAAAGAAGCTGCACATGTCATGCAGGTCTGCGAGGCGTTGGATTTCACTGATCTTCTCTACCCACCGCTTATTTGTGATGCCACATATCATTCTCTGAGCTTCGGACTTGAGTACTAAGTATTCTTCTTATTTCTGCAGTGATGTAGGGTGATTTTGATATGTAATGAAGACTTAGCATTTCCGATTGTGGATTCCATGTATTTCTTTATCATTCTCATCGAAGCAGTCTTGGTACCTGTGAGATTCTAACCCAATGATTATGAGCCATTTGTTAATGCCAATTGGAAGATCTGTAAGTATATCAGTTTTTGAACTCAACTCTGTGGATACAACAATCCTCCTCTGGTTCACACTTGCAGAAGAACGTGTATCCTCCTCCTTCCCTTCCAAACTGGCCTTCCGCAGGAAGTTGGGTTTCACTGAGAGCAGCAATATCAATGTTATAGCTCGCAAGCTCCCGAGAAATCATGGTGGTTCTTCTTTCAGGTCACTCAATATTTTGATTGCCTGTAAGGGTGTGCACTTTCCAAGTACACAAATTCTTGTGCTTTATTGGTTGTGTGCGTTCTGGACCTTAAGGCTGGGTGATCCCACCAGGTGCAGTTTCCCAATCAGGACAGTTTGGGACAGCCTATGTGTGGGGCACCTTTCTTAGCCCCTTCCTCAAATAAGGTGAGCAGCGGGTACCCTAAAAAGGGCTGCTCGGTCATGTAGGGGAGCTACTTCTGTCCCCAGTCTAAGACTGCGACAATCAGGCATCCACTGCACCGCCAACGTGCAGATTTGTGACGGAGACCTCTGGGTTCAAAGTCCTGCCCTCAAATCCACTTGTCCATCACTGTAGGGTTTTTCAGTGTACCTAGTATAGGATTGCATGTAATCTTTTAACAAAAAGACACTGCACTGTTGAAAACCACACAACCTTGTTGGGTTGGCATTCAGTGGCATTGGCAAACCATGATGCTTAGTGAGTAGCAATCCCACTGGGCTGTGTGATATCAAGGTAGTACCTACCTGTGCCCTTGCCCTTACGGTGTAGGCAGGAGATGGGGTATACTGGTAAAGTGGCGCTATGCAGGGCACTTTCTCACCAAAGTCTCTACTTATTTAGATGGTTGACTGACAATAAAGGATAGGACAACAAATAGAATTTAATGTAGGTTTCTCTAGGTCTAGGTTTCTCTGTCACCAACACAGCTTGTCTTATCAAAAAGTGATGACTCCTCTATAACAATGGGTTTAAAAAAATATACAATGTGCAAATAGGATCTGTATTAAAGTCAGACTTTCCACTCATAGCAATATTATATAAACACAAGCTCTGGCCATCACCCTATTGCTAAAAGAAGCATCAAGCACCACCACACAGATCAGAAAGATCCAAATTCTAATGCATGGTTAATATGTCCATATTTACTTACCAGACATAAAGGTTCATATCAAATATTTTTTTGTTCCTCTCGTGTCTCTGTTGTGTTACGATCCTCATAGAGACTTGTAACTTTTAAAACGATATTTGAATTCACAGTGACCAACTTGACAGAATCGCACAAGATTTCAAGTTTTAAGACTTTTACTGTAACAAAAAAATTAAGAGCAACCTGCCTAAACATTACTTAGTAGGCAACAACTGTTCTAATCTACAGGGAGGCCGTGGCACAGTGGTATCACTGGACTAGTAATCCAGAAACCAGGGTTTGAATCTCACCATAGTAGATGGTGGAATTTGAATTCAATAAAAATCTGGAATTAAAAGTCTAAAGATAACTATTGTTGCATAAAACCTCATCTGCTTCACTATTGGCCCTTTAGGGAAGAAAATCTGCCTTCCTTACCTAAACTGGTCTACATGTGACTCCAGAGCAACAGCAATGCAGTTGACTCTTAACTGCCCTCTGAAATAGCCTAGCAAGCCACTCAGTTTCACCACCACCTTCCCAAGGGCAATTAGGGATGGGCAAATAAATGCTGCCCCATCTGGCAATGCCCACATCCTATGAATGAATAAAAAAAAGAAAAGGAAGCCTTACTTAATGTCTTAAGATAACCCCATGCTACATACATACTTTACAGCATGTTTTCTACAGAATTAATCCCACAGAATTAGTCTTTCCAGTAAACAGTCTATAGTCATTTCCAGCCTCCAATGGGTTTACTTCTCCCCAACATGCCAAATCGATACATCCAGCAACTATCGAAGGTTCTCTTCCTTGGACCTCTGAGAATTCTCAAACTGACTCAGCAGTAAGGCCCACTCTGGTGATTTCTTCTCTCAGCCTCACCAGGACGTCCATAACAGTGTCCATAAATTGCTGTGGGGTCCTTCTCTTTGACCAGTGGACCAGCTTTCTCCAACATTCTGTCTAGTAGCTAACAGGTAAACAGCCTTTTCTCTCTGCAGACAACAGCAACTGCTGTACCCTCTCTCTCTCTCTCACTCTTACTGTTCCTGTTCATTACTCAATTTTACCTTAAATTATAGAGTCTGAAACAAAATTATCTTATAAAACCTTACATAAGTAAATCAGCACATGTACTCAGGTTCCATTCCCACCATATTGAGTTAGCTGATCTCAGCTGGGACAATGGTTGTGGCATTATAATCAGTACATTCCAAAGAGATGGACAAAAAGAGTTGCTGGGAAGCCTGTTAGAAAGTATATCTTGAGCCTGGTTTGGATGTTATGAACAAATATTTTGCTGATATTTAGAAGGGATGTTGAAGAGTTAGCCATGTAAGTGGAACTGAACTCCAGGATTCAACTCCAGTAAAAGAAAGTACTCCACAAATAAACAATCCATACTGCATTCATACTGGCCAATCATTTACTCACAGTGTTGTGATTGCTTGCAGAGATAATTACAGATAGATATAATGCAAGTTCTCGAGTACTGAACAGCCAATACTTCATCAAATGACCAGAGAAAGAAGCGCTGGAGAAAACATCAAGGAAATCACATCATTTTAAAATAGTTAAAAACATATTTTTGATGCCTGATATTTTGACACCATATTGGATAAAATCAATATTATGCACTGTTATAGAAGCTACTGGTAGACATTCCAGAAAATATCAATTAAGATACAACTTCATACCTCATTAAATCAATCTGTTAAACATTTATTATTGTTTTCTACTGAAAGTGTTAGCATATGCTGGAAGGCTCTGGAGAAATATAATGCGCATTCTCTGTGTTCAATATCCCTGTTATATTTAACCAGAATTTTAAATTTCACATGACCCAAGAACAACAAAATAGATCAATTTTAATAGCCAAATACTCCATGGGCATTTGCAACTCTCCAGTATTGTTCCTTCATTACATGTGAGCGTCCACATGAGTGTTCTAATATTATTTTAATGATGGGGTTTAGGGGTTGGGGATGAGACAGAGGGAGGGGCATCACGGCCAAGTGTAATCCTGTTGTCGTCCATCATCCACACAGAGGACGGAATCATCCCTGATTTTCCCAAAGTGCGGTGGTGGGCGGGAAAAAGGACGTTTATCCACGGGCCACAAATGGTGGCTTTTCATGCCGTATCATCCCATTCCTTGCACATCCTGCCTCAAGAATTATGCATTCACGTGAAACACGTTGGCGGGCGGGCTCAGATTTGCCTGCCACGGCATTACCTCAGCACTTTCCTGGCTCCGGGCGCCATGTTTAAAACGCACCAGAGCGCACGCATACTTCATCTCTTCAGACCAGGACTGCTCCAGGCAACAGATGGCCCCGAAGGCAAAGAAAACGGCAGCCCCCAAATTTAGTGACACCTCTCTAAGGCACCTGCTGAATGCAACAGAAGACCACCACAATGTCCTCTATGCTCTAGCCACAGGATGTCCACCAGAGTCACCAATCCAGCCTGCGAGGCAGTGACAGCGGCGGTCAGCCAACCAGTGCAGGAAGAGGATGAATGTTCTCATCTGTTCCACTGGGATAAGTCACTCTCAAATCACACATTCACAAATTCAGCACACATCCACAGGGATCTCACACTTCAAGGGACAACCCCCACTAATTCTCACACACACCCTCACATCTCCATTGGGCTCATATCCTCTTGAGCTCACATCCTCACCCTGTCCATGGCTCCACTCACCACACAAACATTCCACACTGTGCCATGTGTCTGGCTCACACTCTCTCCATCTGTTTTCATGCAGGAGAAGCTGGCTCACAACAGGAGGGAGCGGTCCCAGACTGGGGTGGAGTGGCCCACATTAGGCCCCTCACTCACTTTGAGGAGTGTGTCATCGCGCTGACTGGTGAGGATGTGGACTGTTCCTGTGGCAACGGTGAGGTCGGCGGCGAACACCCACCTGAGGATCCTGCACCACATCATCCCTCTCTCAATTCAAATGTGGGTGCTCTCTCTCTCCTGCTTTTGACTCTGCTGCCATGCCCTACTTATCTCTGCTTAGGTTCACCAGGAGCTCTGCCAAGCGACTGACACCCTCAGCCAGCCAGTCCCTCAGCTCCATCCACGTCCTCACCTCCAGCTAAGAGGACACCTCCTCCACTGAAGAGCTGGAAATAAGCAGCCTGGAAGGCCCATCACAGTGCTTACCCACACCCTCCACCAGTGCAGATTCACACACCTCAATGGGACCTAGATCTAGAGCAGGCTCAGGTTCACAATTTGGTGGTTACCGCACGGGCATGTGTCCGCAGCAGGAGAAGGCAGGTTCAGCCGAGCTCCCCGGCACTTGGAAGACTGCTGGGCAAGAGGCCTCTGTGAGGTCCGAGTCAGATGACGAGCCTCTGGCTCATCGTGAAGAATCAACAGAAGGCAGGGGAGCATCATGCAGAGCTGTTGGAAGCTCTCAACAAAGTGGCACATGAGTCAGAGGACTGTGTCTGCCTGCCCTCTGATGAAGTGGTACCCACATGTGCATGTATGGAGTTCTCCATGGGAAGGATGGCGGACACCAGAAGACCCTGGTCCAGCAGAAAGCCGAGATTCATGGAGGCCTGCACTCCATTGTGGTAGCTATGGGTAAATTCCTGCAGTGGCAACGTGAGAGGGAAATGGGTCACCTTGACGTCCCTCCAGGTGCTCTTTCCCCTCAAGGAGTCAGGCCAGGACTCTTGGGCACCCGAAGGGAGGAGGAGTGGCAGCTGAACATCCCTGGGTCATCCACTCAGGAATCTCAGAGGCTGTCCTCTCCCTCCGAGTCCCCTTTGCCTGTGACCCCCTCAACCTCATCCTCTGTCATCGCAGTGGGAGCAGCTGGCCCACAGAAGGACAGCCAAGCAAGCGGGGGCATCATGGCCTCAGCTCTTCAGAGAACGCACGCCAAAGTCATCAGAGTCAACAGGGGCAAACATTGCACAGGCTGTCTCTGCCACTGCTGGGGATGCCAGGGCAGCAACTCGAAGAAGTGGTAGGCCTAGAAAAATTAAGAAATTCTGATCACAAGTGGTTGCACGGGTGAACACTTTTTGTCACTTAATAATCTGAAAATAATTTCACTGCCACTGAATAATGTGTAATGTTGTCTTTCAGCTTCATTTACAGGCTGAGAGTTCTCCCACTGCATTCCCCCTGCCAACCCCACTCCACCCAGAAGCATTTCAGCTGCACACAGCCAGCCCACACATGATCCTGGAGGGAGATGTGTGTGTGTGATAGGACTTTTCAGAGCCTCATACAAGCACCCTCTCACGCACGCGGATCCTTCCCCCATCACATCTCAATGTTCTGAGCATTTACAATGCTGCCTGCTGGGGTTCACTTTCAGTTGTCCATCTGAGCTGCCCTGCATCTCCGCCCAGCCACTGACCACACTCCCATGCAGCACCTGTGCCCGTCCAACACGAGGCTCCTCTCGCGTTCGGTTTCAACAGCCATGATAATCATTAAGCTGATCAGTTCACCTATCCTTTCCCCTCCCCCAGTCACCCATGTCCTTTCCCCCATCACTGTTGACTCTCCTGGCATCATCTTCCACTGCCCCACCATCACCAGCCAAACCAAACCCTTTTATTTCCATGATATCTAGATGAACGTGCGCATTCCCTATCTTCCTGAGAATCCCACCCCCATCCATATTAACCTAACTGACCGCCTTCCCACCCCCAGGGTCTGTGTCTTCCTCCAAGTCCCCTCCATCCACCCTTGCTGTCCCTTCTACCACCACCATCGCACCCTCACCCTCTCATCCTTCTGGCTCACTCTGCGCCCTCTTACAGTCACCATTCTCTCCTACCGCAAGCACCCTCAGTTAACTCCCCAGGATGCAATCATTGACACCCTTGCATGTTCACCTGGACATACCCCATCTTTACTCCCTCCTCTCCCTGGACTCCTTCCCCCTCCGAACTCCTTCCACCTCCCTGGACTCCTTACCCTCACCACGAACTCCTTCACTCTCCATGAACTCCTCCCCCACAACCCAACAAACTCCTTCCCAACAAACTCCTCCCTCCCCAACTCCTCCCTCTCCCAGTCAAACCTAGATCTTCCTCGCCTCCCCACCTCCCCCCTATAGCTTTCTCTCCCATTCACAGCTGGACCTTCTTCTCCCCTACTTGCCGATCATCCATCGCAGCCCATGGCCAAGACTGCGATGTCCCGAAGCAGACCCGAGATATCAACGGGGACCTCTAACCTTTTGTAAGCTACTTTGTATTGGAGCCCTGTTGATGAGAATCTATCCAGCATGCAATGCACATGTTTCTCCAGGTAGCTGCAGGGCTACAGCATCTTCTGCTGCTCGGATGTCCGCGATCTGAACAAGGCCCTAACAACAAGTCCTGATTTCTGCATGTCGCACTGGTCAAGAAGTGTACTGGGCCAGTGTAAGGGAAAATCTGGAGTGGGGGGACGATTCTGGCCCTGTTGGCATCAGGCTTCAAGGTGGGCATGAGGGGGGCAATATGGAAGGATGCAAAGCGGGTTCACACTGGCCTCCAGTCGGACTGGCTTTCCGCCATGGTGGGCTCCATTGGATGATCCCACTGTGCTTTCACGCAGGCATGAAACCAACTTTTGGTCTTTTTGCCATATTGTACCCCTCATGCCCGCTATGTAGCCCGAAGCCAATGGGGCCAGAAAATTCTGGCCATTGGCACCTTTCAACTAGAATACTCAGACAGCAATAAGAGTGGGAACCCAGGCACATATAAACCTCTGTGGCCAAGAGTGAAATGAGGCAACGGTAAAATCCAGTGTTGTCCTGACTGACAGCTCAGTCAGTGCAAACTGCACATTTCCCACTCCACACCCAATCCTATTACTTCCATCTTTCTCTCAGGGCTTCTCTTCTCCCTATTTCTCTCATCTCTCCTGGCTATCTTTCATTGTTCCCCTTTTGACTATAGTGACTCCTTCCACCCCAAACCCCTCCCATTGGCTACTCCTTGTTGTTCCTTCTTGCCTACGTCACCCCGACCCCCCATCCCGACCCAGGTGCAACCCCCTCCAGAACAAGCCCACAGTTACACCGTAGGCTCCTCTCAACAGTCTTGGGTGGCCCTTTAGTGGCACCAGTTCCTGTCTCCTTTTGAATAGCAGTCCAAGTGCTTCATCATTCTACCTTGTGGACCATCTACACTGTGTGCCTTCCAAAGGCTGAGATTCTTCCTTTCTCATCACACCCTTCCTGTATTTCCGCCCAGAATGTCTGCACACAGGTAAACAAGGCCTTAGACATACTCAAACATATTGTAGATGATTAGACTGACATCTTTGAAACACCTTGCCTATCTCCAAAGCCTTCTTGCCTGGCTAGACTTTCCTGCAGCCGCCCCATCCCCCAAATCAGCAAGGTGACAACGTGAATTTCATTTACGCCTTGATATCCCCGCTTGCCCCTCCTTCTCTCTTCCTCTAACTCTTCTACCTTCTATATTTTCCCCATTTTGCCCTACCATTGGCAATCATGCCTTCAGCCAAAGCCCTCACACTCTAGAGTTCCCTCTCTAAGTCTATGTTTCTCTCTAGCACCATCTCCTCTTAAAAGCCTGCTCGTTAAAGCCCACCCCATTTGTGAAACTCTTGGTCACCCCTCCTAGTGTCGCCTTCTTTGATACAATGTCCACAAAACATAGTACACCTCAGAAAGGGGTTTTTCTATGTTAAACGTAATTTTTTGTTGATATCTGGATGACAGACATCATGTCATGAAGCTATTAATGTATATAATATTTTAGAAAATATTTTTCTTTTAAAATAGAGGTTTAGTCTGTGGGGGTGTCTTAATTAGATTAAAGCCAACTAGTCTGGGTGCTTTGATGTGTACTAGTTTTGATATGTAAGAGAGATAGCATGCATTTGCATTTTTTGAATAAGACATTCAAGAAGTGGGGTGATAAATGACACCTATCTAGCAGCTACCAAGCAGTATTTTTATATTACTAATAAAATTGGTACTATGAAAGGGGTTTTATTGTTAGAGAGGTTTAGTTCAAAAGCTGTTGATACAATGAGAATTAACATTCAATGGGGGTGGTAGGTATAACTTCAGCAGTTTTTGGGTGTGCAGGGCAGAGGCAATGTAAGATCAAAAGGCAGCTGTAAGCCTCCAACTGGCTCCACAAGAACCAAAGTGAATAGAGCCTCATTTTAAATCTGTAAGTTGAAAATGCTTTGTCTGGTGTCTGGTTAAGTCTGTGGGTTGCTATTGCCTTAATGGAGATTAGTTTCAGAATTTGTTAAGAGTTATGATAGTAGTAATTTGTAGCCATTTGTATATATATTTTAACTTGTGTAAATTAATAAAATGTTTCATTTAGTTTAATGTAAAACCTCGAGAACTGTTGGTCTGATTCCTGAATTTAGAGTCGCGTCTCAAACATAACACTTAAAATTATAGGTTATGACAGTTGTTTCAAGTTTCCATCTGGGATTTTTAAATAACTCAGCTTTACCAACTGCAACGGTCATAACAATTCACTAATGTCCTTTAGGGAAGGAAATCTGCTATCCTTATCTGGTCTGGCCCTACATGTGACTCCAGACCTACAGCAATATGGTTGACTCTTGAATGCCTGAGAACAAGGACAATTAGAGATGAGCAATAAATGCTGGCCTAACCAAAGACACTCAAATCCTATGAATGGATAATAAAAAAACATAAGAAATAGGAGATGCAGTGGGCCATTTGGCCCCTTGAGCCTACTGCTCCATTCAATGCAATCATGACTCATCTTGTACCTCAACTTTCCTGCGCTATCCCCAAATTCCTCAATTCCCTTAGAGTCTAAAATTTTAGTGATTTCCGTCTTGAGTAGCGGCTATCTGGGGTAGAGAATGTCAAAGGCTCTCAACTCTTTGAGTGAAGAAATTTTTCGTCATCCCAGTCCAGACTCCCCAGCCAGTGTAAATATCTTCCCACCATCCACACGTGAAGCCCCTAAAGAATTTTATATGTTTCGCTGAGATCAACTCTCATTCTCCTAAACTCTGGGGAATACAAGCTGAGTCTGCTCACCCTTTCCTCAGAGGACAATCCTCTCATCCCAGGAGCTTGTCTAGTGAGCCTACGTTGCACTCCCTCTTAAGGTAAGTATATCCCTCAGGTGAAATTGTCCCAGATTTGCATTAAGCGCAGTAGCAGACTGTTAAAATGACGATTTACCCACCGGCCGCAATGGCAGCTTTTCACGCCACATTAATTATGAATTCCCGGAAAACGTGCCATTTCCATGGTGGGCAGGCGGGCTCTCATTCACCCACCATGCCATCACCTCGCCACTTCATCACACTGGGCACCGTATTTAAAGTCCAACCGCGCAAACACATCTCGGTGCTTCCAGCCGAGGACTACTGCAGGGGAGATGTCCATGAAAGACAAAAAGACCGCAGCCCCCAGGTTTAATGATACATCACTGTAATGTCTTTCGGATGCTGTGGAGGCCTGTCGGGATGTCCTCTACTGACGCTCTGGCCGCAGGATGGGCTGCAGCATGACCAACTAGGTTTGGGAGGCGGTGGCAGTGGTGCTCAGCGCCAATGTCCTGCAAAAGAGGACAGCCATCCAGTGCCACAAGAGGATGAATGATTTCTTCCATTCTGCCAGGTTAAGTCACTCTTTTCATCACTCTCAAACCCATCACACATCCACAGGTACCTCACTCACTGCCAGTTCAAGGGATATCACCATTCATTCTCTCACACACACCTTCATTGTCCTCATTCCATCCAAGAGTCCACTCACCACCCACACATGTGAGGCATACTTATCATCTGGCCTGGCAGGTGTCCGGCTTACACTTTCTCCATCTCTATTTATACAGGACAAGCTGACACACAAGAGGGAGAGGTAGCTTCCTGGTGGAGGAATGCCTGAAATCAAACTCCTCACAGACTTTGAAAACAGAGCCATTCAGCTGGCTGGCGACCATCTGGACTGTTCCAGTGCTGACAGTGAGGTCAGCGCTGCTGTACCAAGTGAGGATCCAGCAGTGCAACATCCATCAGACAGCTATGCCATGAGTGATGTGTCCTGGTTCACAGGTCACTGCCATGCACTAATTATCTCTCCTTACTTTCACAAGCACATCTGGGAAACAGCCGACTGGGTCCATGGCCCAGGGCCTCCAATCAAACCCCAAAGAAACCTCTGAAGAGGAATCTGAAGGCACCCTCCTTTAAATCCCATCACAGCGCTCACCCACACCCTCCACCAGTGCAGAGACACACACCTCAGTGGGACCTAGCTTTAGAATATCCTCATGAACACAATCTGGTGAGCACATTGCACTGTCTGATCTCCAGCAGGCGGAGGCAGGGACTTCCAAGGTATCCGGCACTCAGGGGATGGCTGGAGGCCAGAAATTTGCTGAGTCCGAGTCAGATGATGAGCCTCTGGACTCGGTCATGTGGCAATTGCTGGAGCTGCAAAGGTAAGCTTGAGAACATCAAGAAGGGATGTCCTCAGATTGCAAGGCACAATGGAGGAATCCACCCATCTTCAGACTGAGGTGATAGCGCTAGCATGCCAACGCACTGAGGTCAACACTGGTAGGATGGCGGCCGCCATGGAGACCTTGGTCAAGGACTTCGCTCCTGCACTGCTGCGCAGGTTCAAATCCATCACTGACGCCATAGTTGGCCTCCAACAGTGTGTATGTGAGAGAGATGCAGGGCAGCCCAATTTCGTTCCAGCTACCCCTTCTCCTCAGGGAGTCAGCCAAGGGCCCTTGGGTGCCCATAGGGAGGAGGATCAGCAGATGCACACCCCAGGGCCATCCATGCAGGTGACTCCGGGAGTGTCCTGCTCATCCAAATCCTCTCTTCCTGTGATCTCAGCAGCTTCAGCTCCACAGGCCGAGGAGGCTACCACTCCCACACAGCATGGCACCGAAAGCCTCCAGGTCTCAGCCCTCCAGAGGACACCTGCCAAGGTCACCGCAAACTGGGCATTGCACTCAGCAGGCTGCCCCCGCCTCCACTGTGGATGGCCGAGGAGCACAAAGACATAGTACAAGGTAAAGGCAGGTGTCTCAATCCCGGGCCTCTTTCCTGTGCTTTGTACAGCCTCCAGACCAAAGTGATAGTCCAGCCCACACTCCCTGGACATGCTGCTGATGCCTGCATTTCAACGGTGCTAGTCATTACTGCCAGAATGTCGTAGGCAGGCGTCACAGAGTTCCATCATTCTCTCTGTGTGCTCTCAGCACCTTTAAGGTGGGGCTGGTCCCCATCTCTTCAGCATCTGTGAGCAGTGACACTGTGCTCCTGAAGGGGTCAGGTGCTGAAGGCAGACAAAGGATCAGATGCTTCTAAAGTTTCATGTCTGTGTCTCTATGATATGACCCTGATCACAGAGCTCAAGCAAGCTGCCCTCGGCTAGACAGGAGTCAGACATTCACAGAGGCTACATGAAGATCTATGGAGTGTCGTCATCATCCTCCAGCAATTGAGTGACTATTAAGGCCTCCACTGTGTCCCCATGACAGGAGCATCCTCACAGAGGAGTTGCCATAAGCAAATCCAATCACTCTTGCATCCTGGCTGTCCAAGCAAAATGCACAAACTTGTGTGACCTTGCAAAGATGGTATCTGTGACCTCATGGATGCATTTGTGGATGGAGGCTTGTGAGACCCCACAGAGGCCACCTGTGGAGCCCTGAAAGTAGCCAGTTGTGTAAAAATTGAGCACTGTGCTCACTTTCATGGCCACTGCCATGTCCACGTCCATGTGGCACCAAATCCTTCAATAGCTAGCGGATGTGACAGACCAGCTCCCTAGACATACGCAGTCTTCGGCGACAATGGTTCTCGGCCATCTGCAAGAATGAAAGGTGGCCTTTATGGACCCTGGGTCTAGCTAGGCACTGACCAGCAGCGACTCGCTGTGGATCTTCAGCAGCATGTGCGGGAGCCCCAGAATTATAACTGTTTTTGCTCATTCTGTGATGTATACTTTAAAATGCCACATATCTGATTTTCAGTCCAGTTTAACACGCTCCTATGAGTACCTTACCAGTGCAATGTGTTCTTTATTTCAACCTTATCATTGCAGTCACAATCAGCAATTTTACTTTATAATAAAGATGCCTGTGGCTTTTCTGAATGCTGCAAGATTTGTTATTATGTGATTGTAAAATGGCACAGTATTTTTCTCTTTCTCTGTGTTAATTATGGAAGGAGAGTACTGTTTGCATACACATCAGTGACTGCACATCAAAGTATTTCATTGTAAATGAAGCCCAGGAGACTCTATCAGATCCAAAACAAATACAAGCTCCCTCTTCCATAGTCGTGATTTTTTTTTTGAGGAGTTTCTGCTCATCAAGGTGAGGGATCTCAATATCTTTATGTTTTTTTTATTTAAGCTCTGGCAACGCTGAGCAAAATCAGGGTCAAGTTGAAAGACAAAGCCTTAGCGTAACAACAACCTATATATATACAGCACTCTTCATGGACTTAAATGCCCTTAGATGCTTCATTAGAGAATTATCAAATAAAATTATTGACCAAAGAGCTATCAGGGTAGCTGGCCAAAAGCTTGGTTAGAAAAGCAGTTTTTTTGGATCATCTTAAAGGGGGAAAGAAAGGTAGAGAGGCATAGGGAGTGAATTCCAGAACTTAGGGCACTGGCAACTGAAGGCATGACCTTCCATGGCGGACCAGTTAAAATTGAAAATGTTCAATACACCAGAATTGGAGGAGAGCAGATGTTTCAGACGATGTTGGAGCTGGAGGAACCGACAGAGACAGGGAAGAGCCACGCAGATATTTGAAAGCAAGGTTGAGATTTGTAAAATCAAGATGTTACTTAAACAGGAGCCAGTGAAGGTCAGCGAGCACAGTGGGGACAGGTGAAAAGGCATTTGGTGGGAGTAAGGACATGGGTGCCAGAGTTTTGGAACCGGAAGTTTATGTTGGGTACAATGTGGGAGGATGGCCAGTAGTGTGTTGGAATAGTCCAGTCTGAAGGTAACAAAGGCATTGATAGGCAATGCTATTCAGGTGGTAAAAGACAATCTTTGTGATAACATGAATGTATGGTTGGAAGCTCAGCTTCAGGTCAAATACAACACCAAGATTGTGAACAGTCTGGCTCAGCCTCAGATATTTATCAGGGAGAGGGATGGAGTTGGTGCTGAGGGAATGTAGCTTGTGGTGGGGTTCAAAGCCAATGGGGAAGATATTCGCCTAAAAATGCAGATGGATTAAAGTCTGAAAAATCTGTTTCTCAACTCAAACCTGCCCATTTCCAACTTTAACTGAGACCAGGGGTTGGAGAGGCAAAGAGGGACTTAAAATTTAAAATTTACAATATGATAATTTACAATATTTATACAATACAAAATTTACAATATGATAATGAATCTGTGACACTCATGTCTTTCAGATTTTCAACTTGAACTGTCATCGACTAGGATTCCAGAGTGCTGGGTCACCCTGCTTTTTCCTTGAAGTGAGAACCTGTGGATTCAGGAGTAAGTGCCTTCACATCTACCTCCTGAATCTATACACCTGCCTGAGGAGCCTCCGTGATTGAGCACCTTCCTCACAACAACCTTCCCTCACCAGGCTGCTGATCTCATCCTCCCACCCTCACTAGGCCGTCCGCCCTCTCCTTGACTACAACCAACCCAAATCCCTTCCCATACCAGTCGACCGCTAAACCCCAAGACCTGCGATGACCCTCCTTCGATCTGCGATTCCCCCTACCACGTGCCCACTAACCTACAACCCCCACCCAATCCCAGGCCCTTGATCTCGCACCAGGGATTGGCACCAAACCCAATCAACACCCCCTTCTTTTCACCTCTCCTATCAATATCCCTGCAATCCCAACCCCCAAGTGAGAAGCACCCACAGTGTGGACAAACCTGCAACTACAGTCTTCATTGACAGGCACCCTGTATGGTTGAAAGCCCAGCTTGCCAATCACTGACATGCTGTGGAACAAAAGCTCTGGTCTTCCCAATATTTGATTGGAGGAAATTTCACCACATTTATTACTGGATGACAATTTAGAGACAGCTGAAGGGTCAAGAGATGGTGGTGAGGTAGAGCTGGGTGTCATTAATTCACATGTGACCCGATGAGTATTGAGATGATGTCCCCAAGGGGCAACACGTGAATGAGAAATAGGAGGGAACCATGCAGTAATTATTGTTCCTGTAGTAGAACTTCAACACAATAGTAGTGTATATTTGATAATGTGGTGGGAAAATTTATACATAAAGCATTAACAGTCCATTATGATGTTAAATTACATTCCCAATATTCACTTCCATCACACAAAACCTGGTACCAGGTCACAAAATCCACACCATGTTCATTCTGAGGCCCCCCAATGCTTTTTTGGCTTGTGTGACTTTGATTGCGCATCGCTGAAGATTTCTAATAACATTATCACAATGTATTGTTCTGCTAAGCTTGATAGAGATCCAGGAGACATCGCCTCACTAAGATGATTTTCACAAATCCTGCAGTAGTCTGTTACTCCCTTCCATATTTTCAAGAAAACCTATATGGGAATACCACCATTAACTCGTGTCATCCTTTCACACCCCACCCGTACCTCCAATCCCAGTCTCTGTTTTATCTATTTATTGTAATAGTTCACTTATCTCCCAGTTTTTAATTCTGATGAGTCCATACCCGTAACACTAGTCTGTACTTCCTCTTCAGATACTGACAGGCCTGCTGCGTATTTCAGTATTTTTTGTTTTATTTCAGGTTTCCAACATTTGCAGTTTTATTTTTTCTTTCCAACCCTTATCGACAGTCCCTTCCTCCATTGCTCTTATTTTGTTTGATAAATGTGACAAAGATCAAGTTTCCTCCAATGTCTGTCAGATCCTTCACTTTTTAGACTTCAATTAGCCTTGTAGTCTTAATTGTATTCATCTCATCACCTTCATTGTGTCTTTCTGAACTCATCATTATCCCACACAGTATTATTAATCTCTCTCACTCCAGTTCACCTTTCCTCCAGAAATTTCTTTGACATTTAATGTTAAGAAAATTGATCATTCTTATACTTTAAATTCAAATCTCCATTAATTTGAAAGTCATGACTGAAGCCATAAACAACAATATGGCTTTCAGCACAGCAGTTCTAGTAACTGTCTCATCATACATGCTATTGTATCGCTGGAATTCTGCACAATGAATAAGGACATGTCTTTCAAACAGGTTGCTACATATCTCTAGCAACCATACCATGTTAATGTTTGCTCTATCTAAGGGTAGATTTTCATTAAGCACTGCTTGGGCAAAGCACAGAGAGGAAATTCAGATGGGCTCTTGCCAAAGTGAGATGCTCCATGACAGATTTTCATCCCAGCACTTCACCCAGGAAACTTTAAAACGTAGTGCACATCCACAAGTCTCATCGGCATCTTCCACTTCTTACAGTGAGAGGTCCACCACTTGTCTTTTTCCATCCTTTAGTCTCTTTGACATTATCATCCCTTTCTATTTTGAAATCAAATACTGCTCCACTTTTTCCGTTGCTAAAGTTTTTTCATGTCAAATGCTCCTTTTCCTCACAACAATTCATCATTCTAAATGTCCAACTCTGTCCAAGAGTGAAATACTGCTTAAAGTATCTAAGGAGGTAATTCCAGCCCCTCTCGTGTTGCTGCAAATTATAGAAGAGTGGCCTCAGAGGCAATTCCAAGCCCAACACTAACCTGCAACCTCTAATCTGTTTGATTTAATCAATTATCTCTAAATGTTTGTTTCAACTTTTCTTGTGTTCACTTGAAACCATCAAATGGACTACCTACACACTTAACATCCTCCACTGAAATTTAAACTTATGACTGTCTTCTGCTCCCCATTCTCATTCCCAGGACCAAAGTTTTGGAATTGTCATTCCTTATGTCTTCACCTTTTTTGGCTTTTGGAACAAAACCTTGGCATCTCTTAAGCCCAATTTCCCGATTGGCATTGTCTTCTGGGTCATGAGTCTTAGTCTTTCACATTGCATTATCAGTGAGTCCAACAATAAATAAATATGAGGGCCTTTTTGTCAAAAAGCTATAAGCAGCTATCTTCTGAATTAGATCACTCTTGGATCCCTGGGTTTACCTAGTTCCATCTTCCTGCTTTCACCCTATACAAGTCCCAGCGCCTGGTTTTCTCACCGCACCTATTTATATTCTTCCTAAAAGGAATTACCCAGTACTTTTTAATTTCTACAACTGATCGAGCACCATTTGCCAGAAAGCATGTATATTCCGGTTACACATTGCGAGAAAAGGTTTATTTTAATCTCCCCTTCATGTATCTAGTGCTTATCGAAAGACTGTGACCTCCTAACTTCAATCTGCCTAGCAATAGAAATGATTTGTGTTTGCTTTGTCTGTTAGCATTTTGAACACCTCTATCAAACTACCCTCCTCACAATCTTCTTAGTTTGAAGCCAAAGCAGCTGGGCAGATTGTGAAGGTACAAAAGCATTGGCTTTGGATAACCAAACTATTACTAAACTATTGATTTTGGGGGAAATTGCCAGCCAGAGGAGGTTTTATCAAGTCACAGCGTCAGAAGCAGTCAAATTGCAGTGTTTTGTTTGACCTATATTTATTCAGTCATGCATGAGATTCCAAGTGAAAGGAAAAATAATAATTTAACTAAGAGTCATTAGATTTCAGGGGTTTCTTTCCCTATAGTCAAATAAGATTGTAAGGTTTTTATCAATAGGCAATCAACTCTGTACCAAACTCCAGTGTCACTCCTCTCTGCCCCAATTTAATAGTATGAGCACTTTCCTGTTAAACAAGGTGTAACTGGCCTAGCCAGTGACACCCACATCCCATGAATGAATAATAAAAAAGCCCTGATACTCATCCTGATCCAGTCAGAGCCCTTCCCTTGCCCTGCTGCTGTTAAATGCTTCATAATAAGACAACAGAACACAATTTTTTCGACAACACCACAATGGAATGCAGGACACACTGTACGTGTGTGTCCAAAGGCACTGGACTGACACAGTGCTAATTCCATAATCTGTCGTTTCAACGTTTGCTGGGTAATATTGTTTTTCCTCTCCTTCTGTCACACTTGGATTCTTCTGCTATATATCTTTCTGTATCCTGCCATTCTCTGTTCCATTCCCCCTCTCTCTCCATTTCTCTAACGTTTTTCCAGCTTCACAGGTTGCTGAGAGATGCAGCGTTTGATTCTGGCACACAGGTTCCAGCTGCAGAACGTGACTGATGAGTCAGCCTAGAATATAATTTGTCCATGGTGATAGCAGCTGCAGGGAATTAGGGTTGGGCAATATGGAGCATCGGATTATAGATATAAGTCTTCAGGAGCATTAAAAATTCCATGTTGTCAACGACTAAATTTTAGTTAGAATTAACTGGTAAACTAGAACAAAAAACGAAGCAGGTTACTATAGTATTTATTTGAGGGATAGTGGGTAACCCATAACTGATCGAGGCAACTTGCAAGCTGCAGCAACAGCAACAACAATGACAAACTGCATTGATCATTAATATCAAAAAGCATGCCAAGTCATATCACAGAGGATTTAAGAATCAGGCACCAGGTTTTGCAAAAGGTATGAGAGTTAATCGAAGGCTTGGTCATGCTCAGTGGCAGCACTCTCACCCAAGTTAGAAGGTAGCTACACTCCAGTGACTCAATCTAGGATGCCACTTCAGTGGAGTACTGAGGGAATACCACACTGTCAAATGAGATGAGACTTTAAAATCGAGGCCCTCTCTGTACTCTCAGGTGGTTGTAAAAGATTCTAGGGCACTTCTTGAAGAGCAGCGGAGTTCTCCCAGTGTCCCAGCCAATGCGTGTCCCTCAACCAACAGCACCAGAAACAAGTTATCTGGTCTGCTGTTCTTGGGAGCTTGCTGCGTTCAAAGTGGCAGCCCCATTTCCTATGATAGTGTCTACATTTCAAAAGTACAAAATTCGGTGTGATTGCTTTGGGATGTCCAGAGATTGTGGAAGGAGCAATATAAATCCTTCTTTTTTTGTTTTTTTTTAAAGAGTTATGTTTTGAGAACCCTTCATAAGGTGGGCAAAGAGGTGGAGGGGGCTGGGTTACATAGGGCAAAAATTTTCGCTTGGGGGACGATGCACACCTGACCTGCTTGAGCGTGAAATGACGTGTTTTGACGTCGGGCCAAGCGTGCCAATGTCAGTGCACAGTTTCGTGATAGTTTGGTTGACGGGCACACGCCAGAGTTGGCAGCACACCCGCCAACAATTAAAAGGTGTGTTAAGGCCATTAAATAATCAATTAAATTATTTTGTTCACTGCCCTTCCAACCTAACGGTTGACGGATAGGCAAAAAGGCCAGGTGGCTTTTGCATGTTTTTGGAAACCTTATCCGTGGGTGGGATGAGGTTTCCAAATTCAAATACAATTAAAGTATTAAAATGTAATTAATAATATGTCCCTGTTCATGTGGCAGAGTCAGATGAGGGGACATGTTTCATTACATTTTTTTTTTTATTAAGTTTTAAAATATCTCTTCATCTCCCTGAGGCAGTTCTGTGTCTCAGAGATTGAAGCGCTCACTCACATGCATGCACGAAGTTTGCGCTCAGCCCACTTGTCCTCCCCTCCCCCCCTGCACAGGCAGTGCTGAGCGCTGCCGCTCACATCTCAAGCTGGTTGGGCCTTAATTGGCCAGAGATATTACTGCAGCCATGGGGATAAGCTGGATTGGATGGTCATTAGGGCAGGAGTTGAAGTGTTTCAGTTTACTTCGCTGATGAACCAGTGGTGAGCCATGCTGAGGGTACAAAGGGTGGAACAGGAGGACATTGTAAACTCACAGGCACAAGCCTTGGGTGCTGGCAGAAGAAAAGGTTGGCTGAGGAGCAGGATCATTAGTGACAGGAGACTGAAGGGTATGTTAATAAAAGAAAAAAGAGGAAGTGAATGAAATAAAAGGATTCGGTGCAAGTGGAGGTGGAAGAGGAAAATAGATCAGAGCTGGGATAAGGGAAAGTCAACAGACGGGACACCATACAGTAACTAATATCTGAACATATGAAATAGCAGTAGTGGGCCATTTGGCTTGAGCCTGCTCCGCCATTCGTTAAGATCATGGCTGATCTGTTTGTGTTTCAAATTCCACATTCCCATCTATCCCTGATAACCTTTGATTCCCTTGCCTAACAAGAATCTCTACCAGCACCTTAAAAATATTCAGTGACCCCGCCTTCACCTTCAGGGGCAGAGAGTTCAAAGTAGCACAAGCCTCTGGGAGAAAAAAATTCTCTTTATCTCTGTCCTAAAAAGGTGACCCCAAATTTTAAAACCCTAGTTCTGGACTCACCCACAAGAGGAGACAAAGAAACCTCACATTGCATTAACAAAATGCCTGAGCTCAGGCATAGCAAAGAAACCTGTCATGAAGGATGTAGTGAATAGAATCCGGGTTCACCAAGGCAGACTGGAGAAGGCAAATCTGCAAGCAGGAAAAAGTTGCTAACAAACGGCAAGAAATAGGAGCCTACGAGGGGAATAAAAAAGTTTAGGGTCAGTGGGGAGACAGAAGGAGTCCTGAAGTTTGTGAGGAAGTGGGGATTGCAAGGAAAAGGCAGCAAAATCTTTGCAGCAGTAAAAGGACTCAAAGAACGTGTGCACAGAAGCTGATGTATTTCTGGATGGTATTGCCGAAGGGCAGCATGTAGATTAGAAATAGGAGGCAGCCAAGGGTAGATCAATGGGGCACACCCAAGGTAACGGTGCGAAAATAGTAGCTTAGTAGTAATGTTATTGGACTAATAAGCCAGAGATATGACTCCAACTCCTACTACAGGATCGAGTGAACTTAACTTCAGTTAATTAAATAGACCTTGAATAAAAGGCTAGTATTGGTAATAGTGACCATATTGCTTTCGATGATATAAAGTGACACATCTCCAAACTATAAAAATGAATGTTTACAGCACAGCAGGTGGCCATTCAATCCATCATGTCTGTGCTGGCCCTCTGCAGGAGCAATTCACGTAGTGTCACTCTCACCTTTTCCTTGTAACCCTGCACCTTTTTCCTTTTCAGCTAATGATCCAATTCCCTTTTGAATGCCTTGATTGAGCCTGCTTCCACCACGCTCTCAGGCAGTCCATTCTAAGTCCTAACCCCAAGTAATCACTAGATTTTCATAAACCCATCAAATTCACTCATGTCCTTCAGTGAAGGAAATCTCCCATCCTTACCTCGTCTAGCCCACATGGCTCACAGCAGTATGTAACTGCCCTCAGAAATAGCCTAGCAAGCCACCCAATTGTCTCAAGGGCAACGAGGGATGGCAGTAAATTCTGACTTTATCAACAAAAATGAATTAAAAACAACAAATGAAGAAAGTGAAAGATAAAAGCAAAAAACTGTCGATGCTGGAAATCCAAAATAAAAATAAAAATACCTGGAAAACTCAACAGGTCTAGCAGCATCTGCGGAGAGGAACACAGTTAACGTTTCGAGTCTATATGACTCTTCAACAGAACTGTTCTGTTGAAGAGTCATACAGACTCGAAACGTTAACTGTGTTCCTCTCCGCAGATGCTGCCAGACCTGCTGAGCTTTTCCAGGTATTTTTATTTTTGAATGAAGAAAATGATTCTTCTTCCACACGTATAAAACTTCACTTGTACTCAAAATGTGAGGAATAACAGAGTGGCTGGAGCAAGAGATGAAAACATGTCACAGATGCAGAGAGACTGCTTTCGGACATTTAGTCCATGCTCCATTGTCTTTTCCCAGCTCCAAAATTTTTGGACACAAGAAATCACCAGAGAAAAATACAACAGAATAATCAAGAGCCCAAGGGAATTCATGCATAATTCTGATAAGCCTCTGTGAATGCAGATTCTGAGAAAAAGAACAAAGCAATTTATTTGAAGATGGCCACAGAGTGATTTTGTGCAGCAAACTCCATTTAAAATCATTTGTTCAGAAATTCAAGTCAAAACAAAGAAAAACTAATGAACAGTAAGCTACCTTTCCTGGCACTGACTGAACTTTCAAGATGAGCAGCTCTCTCTCGCTGATTTTTAGCAACAAATAAAGCATAAGTGCAAAAGGGCACTGACCCTTTTATATTGTCCCTCTTTCTCTTCTGAACCTCTAATTCTTATCTTCTGGTATCTTGTCCTGTTCCGCAATGAGTACTTATTTAATCATGGGGACAGAACACCAGAACCTGATCTTACGTAATATCAGCACATCCTAGCAAAAAAAGTGATGGTCATTGGACATCAGGCCAACTCTGTCCCTTGGAATTCAGGACCTTGGCATTAATTGTAATTTTTTAAATTAATTCATGGAATGTGTGTATCGCTGGCTGGGCCAATATTTATTGCCCATCCCTAATTGCCCTCGAGAAGGTGGTAGTGAGCTGCCTTCTTGAACCGCTGCAGTCCCTGTGGAGTAGGTACACCTACAGTGCTGTTAGGGAGGGAGTTCCAGGATTTTGACCTAGTGACAGTGAAGGAACGGCAAAATATTTTCAAGTCAGGATGGTGAGTGACTTGAAAGGGAACTTCCAGGTGGTGGTGTTCCTATCTATCTGCTACCCCTGTCCTTCTAGATGGCAGTGGTCATGGGTTTGGAGAGTTCTGTCCTAAGAGTCTTGGTTAATTCCTGCAGTGCATCTTGCAGATGGTACGCACTGTTGCCACTGTGCGTCGGTGGTGGAGGGAGTGAATCTTTGTGGATAGGGTGTCAATCAAGCAGGCTGTTTTGTCCTGGATGATGTAAAGCTTCGAATGTTTTTGGAGCTGCACTCATCCAGGCAAATGGAGAGTATCCCATCACATTCCTGACTTGTGCCTTGGGAAGTCAAGAGGTGAGTTACTTACCGCAGGATTCCTAGCCTCTGACCTGCTCTTGTAGCCATAGTATTTATATGGCTAGTCCAGTTTACTTTCTGGCCACTGTAAACCCCCAGGGTGTTGATAGTGGGGGGAATTCAGCGATGGTAATGCCAATGAATGTCAAGAGATGATGGTTAGATTCTCTCTTGTTGGAAATGGTCATTGCCTAGCACTTGTGTGGTGTGAATGTTACTTGCCTCTTGTCAGCCCACGTCTGGATATTGTCCTGGTCTTGCTGCATTTGGACATGGACTGCTTTATGTAATGCCCCAATGCTATTCTGGCTAAGGTCAACTAGTCATCACATAGCAGGAACTGAGCCTGTGTTGCTGTGTTCCATGTGGCTTTAGTTCCACTATAGGCTAGTGGCCTTACTGAGCTAGAATCCTTCAGATAGCTTTGGCATTTTGTGTAAATACTTGCAGAGAGTGGAGGGAGTGAGTCATTGAATGAGCACAGGGAAAAGGCAGTAATCAAATGAAGCCATAAATTAAGCCAAACAAATGCATTTGACTCTGATTCAGGGAGAAGCTTACTGGGATTGCTGAGATACTAAATTTTCATATTTCCTTGATGCAAGACCCATAGATCCTAAAAAGGCCATCAGCTCAATTCTCTCAGGTACACCCACCACCACTACTGTTGGGTCAGTTCAGTAGACTTCTGCAAGTCAGGATGAGCTTGGAGATAAGCTGAAGGACAAGGATAAAGTCTTACTCCAGCTGGCTGTGACAAAAGTAGATATTTCTGCCTGTATTGTTTAAATTACCAGAATGTCAAATGGAAGTTTCTCCTTCACTAAGCATAAAATTGTGGATTGAGTTATTCAATCTATCTGTGAGAACCAAGCCAGATTGCTGAATAGCAAATTACGGGCTCACTTTGATGGGGACAATATGATTAAAATGTTCTATGCAGTGTTGGCTCAAAGGAGATCAGAGTGAAAGATATCCCAAATTAGGCTGCTAGGTTTTTCATTCTGACGTAGATGCTTTCAGCTCCAAGGACATTTGATGCTCTTGCATTCCAAAAGAAACTATGAGATTCACTACTGTTTACTAAAGCATTAAAGATTCATCCAAAACATCTGAAGAAACTTTTCCATTCCAAGAATGTGTGATGAAAAGTATCGTTGTGAAAAGCATTGATTAGCTCCTTCGTTTGCAATTCTCCTTTGAAGTATTGAATTGTTCAATATTGTTGCCTTTGTTGTCTTTTGCTTCTGTGAATCACTGATTATAAATAAATTTCAACTGTAGTTTAGCACATTTGGTCTCATCTAATTTGCCCTAGAGGGAGTGCAACAGAGGATCATCAGGCTAATACCTGGGATGGCGGGATTGTTTTATGAGGAGAGATTGAGGAAACTGGGCCTGTGTTCTTGCGAGTTTAGAAGAATGAGAAGTGATCTTATTGAAACTTACAAAGTTCTTATATGGCTCGATAGGATAGGTATAGATAGGAGGTTTCCGCTGGCTGGTGAGTCTAGAACCAAGGGACATGGGGGAAGCGATGGCATAATGGTATTGTCAGTGGACTAATAATCCAGAGACCCAGGGTAATGCTCTGGGGATCCAGGTTTGAATCCCACCATGGCAGATGGTGGAATTTGAATTCAATAAAAATTTGGAATTAAAAGTCTTAATGATGACCATGAAATCATTGTCAATTGTTGTAAAAACCCATCTGGTTCACTAATGCCCTTTAGCGAAGGAAATCTGTTGTCCTTACTTGGATGACTCTAGATCAACAGCAATGTGGTTGACTCCTAAATGCCCTCTCAGTTGTAACAAACTGAGAGCTGTAACAAAGACACAAAAAAGGAATGAAAATGGCAACGACCTAGGCACCGGAAACGACAACGGAAAACTCAGCCCTGTCAACCATGCAAAGTTCTCCTTGCTAACATCTGAGGGCTAGTGCCAAAATTGGGAGAGCTGTCTCACAGGCTAGTCAAGCAACAGCCTGACACAATCATACTCATGGAATTGTACCTTACGAGTAATGTCCCAGATTCCACCATCACCATCCCTGGGTATGTCTTGTCCCACCAGCAGGACAGTCCCAGCAGAGGTGGCGGCACGGTGGTATACAGTCAGGAGGGAGGTGCCCTGGGAGCCTTCAACATTGAGTCTCATGGCATCAGGTCAAACATGGGCAAGGAAACCTCCTGCTGATTACCACTTACCACCCTCCCCCTGCCTCAGCTGATGAATCAGTGCTCCTCCATGTTGAACATCACTTGGAGGAAGCACTGAGGGTGAAAAGGATGCAGGGGCTTCAATGTCCACCCCACCACCAAAAGTGGCTTGATAGCACCACTACTGACCGAGCTGGCCGAGTCCTAAAGGACATAGCTGCTAGACTGGATCTGTGGCAAGCAGTGAGGGAACTAACAAGAGGGAAAAGCATACTTGACCTCATCCTCACCAATCTGCCTGCCGCAGATGCATCTGTCCATGACAGTATCAGTAGGAGTGACCACCGCACAGTCATTATGGAGGCAAAGTCCTGTCTTCACGTTGAGCATACCCTCCATCGTGTTGTGTGGCACTACCATCATGCTAAATGGGATATGTTTCGAACAGATCGATCAACGCAAGACTGGGCATCCATAAGGTGCTGTCGGCCATCAGCAAAATTGTACTCGAACACAATCTGTAACCTCATGGCACATCAAATAACCCACTCTATAATTACCATCAAGCCAGAGGGTCAACCCTGGTTCTATGAAGAATACAGGAGGGCATGACAGAAGCAGCATTAGGTATACCTAAAAATGAGGTGTCAACCTGGTGAAGCTATAACTCAGGGCTACTTGCATGCCAGACAGCATAAGCAGCAAGTGATAGACGGGGCTAAGTGATCCCACAACCAACGTATCAGATCTAAGCTCTGCAGTCCTGCCACAACCAGTTGTGAAAGGTGGTTGACAATTAAACAACTCACTGGAAGAGGAAGCTCCACAAATATCCTCACCCTCAATAATGGGGTAGCCCAGCACATCAGTGCAAAAGGAAAGGCTGAAGCATTTGCTACAATCTTCAGCCAGAAGTGCCGAGTGGATGATTCATCTTGGCCTCCTCCAGAGGATGCCAACATCACAGATGCCAGTCTTCAGCCAATTCAGTTCATTCCACATGATATCAAGAAATGGAAGGCACTGTACACTGCAAAAGCTATGAGCTCTGACAATATTCTGGCACTAGTACTGAAGACCTGTGCTCCAGAGCTTGCTGCGTCCCTAGCCAAGCTGTTCCAGTACTGCTGCAACAGTGGCATCTACCCAGTTTTGTGGAAAATTGCCCAGGTGTGTCCTGTACACAAAAAGCAGGACAAATCCAACCCGGTCAATACAATCCCAGTTTACGCTCGATCATCAGTAAAGTAATGGAGGGAGTCATCAACAGTGGTATCAAGCGGCACTTACTTAACAATAACCTGCTCATTGACCCCCAGTTTGGGTTCCACCAGGGCCACTCAGCTCCTGACCTCATTACAGCCTTGGTTCAAACATAGACAAAAAAGCTGAACTACCGAGGTGAGGTGACATCAAGGCCACATTTGACTGAGTGTGGAATCAAGGAGCCCTAGTAAAACTCGAGTCAATGGGAATCAGGGGGGAAACTCTCCACTGGGTGGAGTTATATCTAGCACAAAGGAAGATGGCTGTGGTTGTTGGAAGCCAATCATCTTAGCTCCAGGACATCACTGCAAGAGTTCCTCAGCGTAGTGTCCTCAGCCCAAACATCTTCAGCTGCTTCAAAAACGACCTTCCTTCCATCATAAGGTCAGAAGTGGGGATGTTCGCTTATGATTGCACAATGTTCAGCACCATTCATGACTCCTCAGATACTGAAGCAGGCCATGTCCAAATGCAGCAAGATCTGGACAATTAAACTACCCCCCTTATCTTACCTTATCTTGAGTTTGCTGTGGAGTTGTTCATAGAGGATTGAATCACTCCAAAACTGAAGGGTTGGGGAAACTACGCCACCACTTATAAAGGGGGGAAATCAAAAATACCTTTCAGTTTATGGATGGATAGTGAGAGGAGAAACCAAGGCTGTTTAAATTAATCCCCTTCCTGTCAGTAACATGTAGAGAATCCCAAAGATTCACTACCCACATCTCAGTCTTAAATGGCCTTACTTATCCTGAAACTGTTTTTTTATTCATTCATGGGATATGGACTTCGCTGGCTAGGCCAGCGTTTATTGCCCATCCCTGGTTGCCCTTGAGAAGGCGGTAGTGAGCTGCTTGGAGAAAGATGGAATTCAAAGGCAGGCTGCTGGCCTGGAGTCCAGTTCTCTTCAGAAGTTAAACCCCAATTGAGGATAAAATTCAAGAGCTGTATAATTAAAGGAATTCAAAGATCTCAAGTTTTGGTCATGTGGCAGGGTGGTTTCAGGTTGAGCTAATCAGTTAACGAGGCACCTGGTTGAAACCCATTGTGTTTTGGAGCAGGTAACAATGGGGCCATTAGCACAATGTTGGAGATTAGGAGTCACAAATAGCTCTACGTTCGTCTATAGCTGGGTCGTGCAGATGTATCATCTGTGAATCCTTTGTGCTGGTTTGGCTGGTTTATACAATACAAGTCGCATTCCAGGAGGATGGTGAGGTAGCCTTTGTCCATTGGAACAGTTTAGAACTTTCCAGCACTATGAGTATGTGATCAGCTGCAGCCATTTTGAAAAACATAAAAAATAATTTTATTATGTAACCAGGCTGATATATATATATATATATATATATGTCTTCCTCTCTCCTGGACAGGACATTACACCAGGGGGCTGTGGAAGGTCAATGATTGTGCATGTTCAAAACAGACTTTGATAGATTTCTGCATACTAATGACATAAAGGGATATGGGGATATTGGGGAAAAATGGTGTAGAGGTAGATGATCAGCCATGATCTATTTGAATGGTAGAACAGACTCAATCGGCCTAGTGGCATACTCCTGCTCCTATGTTCCTTTATATACAGTGGTCTAGCATTACTATAATTTTGCCTTTAAAATTGTGTTGGGCAGCCCAAGTGATCTGTAAGCAACCTTATTGGGATCAGGGTTAACTGGTAGACCTGGATTATGCTTTTGTAATTTTTTAAAAATTATTCATTCACGGGATGTGGGCTTTGCTGGCTGGGCCAACATTTATTGCCCATCCCCAGTTGCCCTTGAGAAGGTGGTGGTGAGCTGCCTTCTTGAACCGCTGCATCCATATGGTGTAGGTACAACCACAGTGCTGTTAGGAAGGGAGTTCCAGGACTAGGACCCAGTGACTGTGAAGGAACAGCGATATATTTCCAAGTCAGGATGGTGACTGACTTGGAGGGGAACTTCCAGGTGGTGGTGTTCCCATTTATCTGCTGCCCTCGTCCTTCTAGATGGTAGTGGTCGAGGATTTGAAAGATGCTGTCTAAGGAGCCTTGTTGAATTCCTGCAATACATCTTGTAGATGGCACTATGCGTCGGTGGTGGAGGGTGTGAATGTTTGTGGATGTGGTGCCAATCAAGTGGGCTGCTTTATCCTGGATGGTGTCAAGCTTCTTCAGTGTTGCAGGAGTTACACTCATCCAGGCAAGCGGGGAGTATTCCATCACACACCTGACTTGTAGATGGTGGACAGACTTTGAGGAGTCAGGAGGTGAGTTACTCGTTGCATGATTCCTAGCCTCTGACCTGCTCTTGTAGCCACAGTATTTAGTCCAGTTCAGTTTCTGGTCAATGGTAACTCCCAGGATGTTGATAGTGGGGGATTCAGTGATGGTAATGGTGATGGTTGGATTCTCTCTTGTTGGAGGTGATCATTGCCTGACACTTGTGTGGCATGAATGTTACTTGTCACTTGTCAGCCCAAGCCTGGATATTGTCTAGGTCTTGCTGCATTTGGTCATGGACTGCTTCAGTATCTGAGGAGTCACGAATGGTGATGAACATTGTCCAATCATCAGCGAATATCCCCACTTCTGTCCATATGATGGAAGGTAGGTCTTTGACGAAGCAAGTTCAAGATGGTTGGGCCTAGGACACTACCCTGAGGAACTCCTGCAGTGATGTCCTGGAGTTGAGATGACTGACCTCCAACAACCAGAACCATCTTCCTTTGTGCTAGGATTGACTCAAACCAATGGTGAGTTTTCCCCCTGATTCCATTTTTGCTAGGGCTCTTTGATGCCACATTAGGTCAAGTGCTGCCTCAATGTCAAGGACAGTCACTCTTTTCTTGCCTTGGATGTTCAGATCTTTTTTCCATGTTTGAACCAAGGCTGTAATGTGGTCAGGAGCTCAATGGCCCTGGCGGAACCCAAACTGGGTGGCCGTGAGCAAGTTATTGCTAAGCAAGTGCCACTTGATAGCACTGTTGATGACTCCTTCCATTACTTTATTGATGATTGAGAGTAGACTGATGGGGCGGTAATTGGCCGGGTTGGAATTGTTCTGCTTTTTGTGTACAGGACATACCTGGGCAATTTTCCACAAAACCAGGTAGATGACAGTGTTGTAGCTGTACTGGAACAGCTTGGCTAGGGGCGCGGCAAGTTCTGGAGCACAAGTTTTCAGTACGATTGCTGGGATATTGTCAGGGCCCATAACCTTTGCAGTATCCAGTGCCTTCAGCCGTTTCTTTATATCACGTGGAGTGAATTGAATTGACTGAAGACTAGCATCTGTGATGCAGGGGACCTCTGGAGAAGGCCGAGATGGATTATCCACTTGGCTCTTCTGGCTGATGATTGTTGTGAATGCTTTATCTTTTGCACTGCTATGCTGGGCTCCTCCATCATTGAGGATGGGGATATTTGTGGAGCCTCCTCCTCCAATGAACTGTTTAATTGTCCACCACCATTCACGACCAGATGTGGCAGGACTGCAGAGCTTAGATCTGATCTGTTGGTTGTGGGATTGCTTATCTCTGTCTATCTTGCTACTTATGTTGTTTGACATGCAAGTAGTCCTGTGTTATAGCTTCACCAGGTTGACATCTCATTTTTAAGTATACTTGGTGCTGCTCCTGGCATGCCCTTCTGCACTCTTCATTGAACCAGGGTTGATCCCCTGGCTTGATGCTAGAGTGGGGGATATGCCAGGCCATGAGGTTACAGATTGTGTTCAAGTGCAATTCTGCTGCTGCTGATGGCCCACAGCGCCTCATGTTTACCCAGTCTTGAGTTGATAGATCTGTTCAAAATCTATCCCATTTAGCACGGTGGTAGTGTCACACAACATGATGGAGCATATCCTCAATGTGAAGGCGGGACTTTGGCTCCACAATGACTGTGCGGTGGTCACTCCTACTGATGCTGTCATGGACAGGTGCATCTGCAGCTGGCAGGTTGGTGAGAATGAGGTCACGTATGTTTTTTCCCTCTTGTTGGTTCTTTCAACACCTGCCGCAGGCCCAGTTTAGCAGCTATGTCCTTTAGGACTCAGCCAGCTCGGTCAGTAGTGGTGCTACCGAGCCATTCTTGGTGATGGACATTGAAGTCCCCCACCGAGAGTACATTCTGTGCCCTTGCCACCCTCAGTGCTTCTTCCAAGTGATGTTCAATATGGAGGAGCCCTGATTCATCAGCTGAGGGAGGGGGAGGGTGGTACGAGGTAATCAAAAGGAGGTTTCCTTGCCCATGTTTGACCTGATGCCATGAGACTTCATGGAGTCTGGAGTCGATGTTGAGGACTCCCAGGGCAACTTCCTCCTGACTGTGTACCACTGTGCTCTCACCTCTGCTGGGTCTGTCCTGGTGGGGCAGGACATATCCAGGGATGGTGATGGTGGAATCTGGGACATTATCTGTAAGGCAATGTCATTATCTGTATGATTCCATAAGGATGATTATGTCAGGCCAGTCTGTGAGACAGCTCTGCCAATTTTGGCACTTCCCAGATGTTAGTAAGGAGGACCTTGCAGAGTGGAGAGGGCTGAGTGTGCTGGTGTTGATGCCAGGTGGTCCGTCTGGTTTGTGTCTTTGTAACAGTTTTACAACTGAGTGGCTTTCAGAGGGTATTCAACCACTGTGGGTCTGAAGTCACATGTAGGCCAGATTTCCATCCCTAAAGGACATTCATGAACCAGATGGGTTTTTACACTTTTAATTCCAGATTTTTTATTGAATTCAAACTTGGATTCAAACCCTGGTCTCCAGATCATTACCCTAGGTCTCTGGATTACTAGTCCAGCGACAATACCACTTCGCCATCACCTCACCCAGGAGTGTGGCAATGGAAAACAAAGGCATGAGGTAACAGTTCATAGGATTTGCAGTATCCTTCCAGAAAAATTCTCAAAAATTGCAGACAAGAATATGTTGGGAAGCACCTGAACCACAGAATTTGTAAAAGGGAGAGGGGAGGTGTGAAGTAACAGCTGGAGATCTGACATCAGAGACTCAAAGTCAGTCAAGAAAATTAAAGGCAGACCTCATCAGGAAAAACACAATTGAGCCCTGGGATGGGGTAATTGTGTGTTAATTCTCTGAAAGGCCAAGGCCTGGAGTTACATGTAAAGGTCAAAAAAATTAGCTTTCTGTAAGGACGCAGTTTGGGGTTGCTTGGAAACCAAGAAGCACTTGCAATATCTTGGGGCTTAAATGCTGGGGTATGTACATGCAAATCAGAGTACATGATGCATCCAGAAGTTAAAAGCATGAGTAACACCTCTCTAATAGGTTGTTAGTAACTGATTCCAAGTTAACCATCACAATGCAAGGGTGATTCTTTAATCCATTGTATTAACAGGGGCGAGTTAGATATTCTTTAATGGTCCTCCTACATCTCCAGCCAAGGGTGGAAACACACCTTAGTGAAAAATTAGAATTCGGTCAAGTTTGCATTGGAGTTCACCTTTAAGGTAATAGTGAGCAGAA
The DNA here is from genome assembly GCF_017639515.1 of Carcharodon carcharias. Lineage (NCBI taxonomy): Eukaryota > Metazoa > Chordata > Chondrichthyes > Lamniformes > Lamnidae > Carcharodon > Carcharodon carcharias. The sequence goes on from NC_054473.1 coordinate 112,604,964, forward strand.
GTGTTATTGTTGCAGCATTAACACTGCAATTTATGTAATAGGCCAATGTTCATGTAAAATTATTGAAAAATATACACCCAGGCTATTACAGTTGTAGAGCTTCAGGTTTGAGGGACAACCCATTGCCTTAGCAGGGAGCTGATGTGGGGTAGCCTAGAATAAGACACCCGACTCACACTCATGTGACAACTGCTTGCTATGATGGCAGAAACAGAGCTTCAGACACCTAAGGAGGGATTCCTGAATATGAAGCCAAAGCACAATTAGTATCCGAAGCAAACGTCTTTTTTTGTCGAGTTGTGGCAAATTAACTGAAATGTGAAAGGCAGCTCCATTCAGTGGTGTCATGACATATCTATAGATGGAGGAAAGGAGTCCGAGATGAACTATAACTTTGCTGCTCAGAATGAAAAGTTATTGATGACAATTATGCTGAAATTCAGAGTTTAGATTGGCTAAAGTAATTCTAAAAGAAAAAATCAGTAAAATTTGGAATGAAAGGTACCAGTAAAAGCTGTCCAAGCTGGTCTTGTAAACCTTAAAATGGAACTCCAGTATTGCTGGTGCCAGTGTTATTGATTTTTACTGGGATTTGACAATTTGAATCATCCTAACTAAATGCTGAAGCAAAAACACAGGATAGTTGGGGATGAACCCATGAGGTGTAGCGAATACACCTCATGAGCAATAAAGGGTCTACCCTTGTGGCTCAGAATGTGTGATTGGGCCTTTACGACAGTGAGATTTACTTACGTGCACTGAAACATTCCTTGCTTAAAATGATCGTCGATCCCTGCATCACATACACAGGTGACAGGAGTCATGCAAGATGCTCATTCTATTAGATATCAATGAAAATAATGCTATTCATTGCCATACACTCAAGGTACATGCTTGGCTGCAACTCTGGAATGCAAATTGCTCCTTGAAACCATGATTGTACATTTTCTCACAATAAAACATGCATTTTGCCCCAAACTTGAGAGCTAATCGTTACCTTTTTGCTTGTAACCTACCAAATTAAAAAGAAATTCAGGCTTGATTGATATCTTTTGCTTTGTAACAAATATAGCTGAGAAGTTCATCCCTGAGAACACCAAAAAGTTATTAAAATGGAAAATGTACCATTTCTATTTGCAACGAACTTTGTATGAGGACTTCATGGTGGCATAATTAGTCAGAGGATGTTTAAATGCTTGTGTCACAGTATAGGCCGCTCCAATTTGATGGAATTTAATGAACACTAACGGGAATAAAATGCATCCCTTGTCAGACATTTGATCTGGTATTGAAGAAGGTTATCTGATTCTGGCTCTTGAACATCATTAGTCAGACACCAGTAATCTCACAATTAGAAGACACCACAGCCAGGTTTCAAGGCCCATAACTCATTTTTTCTCACTTCCTCCCCATCTATGCACAATAACCTTTAACGATCATGACCTGGATTTGTATACAGTCAAGTAATTGACTGATTCAGAAGCTCCACAGATATAGGCAGTGGCTCAGTTAACTTGAAAATTGGAAAAGGAAGCAACTCTAAACTTAGATAGCTTTCTCCTACAGTAAGCCTCTGGAACCACTGGGATCAAAATGTTTTGATTTTAAAAAAGATGTGCAGTTCCCAGAGGCCTTTTGTGGCTTTGGATTTCCAGGCAGATTTCGAGCTGACCCATATGGTTTCAGTCATAAGATATGAAAAAGGAGAACACCCCCCCAACATTTTAACCACAGAAATCTAGAGACATTTTCCTGTCCGAGTGCTTGCAGACAACAGGACACGATCTCCATTTAAAGGATTAGGTAAGCCCTTTGAAGAGGTATTGAAATGGTACTGAAACTAAAGGAGGAATGGGTGGTTTACACATGAACAGGGCTGGGTCTAATGTTAAGTTAGCTAGTACTGTGGAGGAGGGTTTAAACTCGTTTGACTGGCAGGCGGGGAAGCAACAAAGCGGAGAAGTGAGCTGCAAGGGAGGGGCAAATTTTTTTAAAAAGCTGGTATTAGGTGAGGGAAAGCAAAGAAGACTAGCATGGTGTTGGAATACATGCATGATAATGCAATGAGTGTTACATAACTTAAGGAACAGGATGACGAGTAGATCATTCAGCCCTTTGAGTCTGCATCACCACTGAATAATTCCTGACTTCTGTCCATCATCTACAAATCAAAAGTGTGATAAGAACAAAATAACTAGGTGTAGGTGTAGGCAATTCAGCCCTTCGAGCCTGCCCCGCCATTCAATACAATCATGGCTGATCTCATTTCGGCCTCAACTCCAATTTCCCACTCTCTCCCCATAACCTTGCAACCCGTTACCAATTAAAAATCTGTCTATCTCCTCCTTAAATTTATTCAACGTCCCGGCATCCACTGCACTCTGAGGTAGTGAATTGCACAGATTCATGACCCCTTGAGAAAAGTAATTCCTCCTCATCTCTGATTTACATCTACCACCCCTTAGCCTAAAACTATAGCCTCTCATTCTAGAATGCCCCACAAGGGGAAATGCTCCATGTCTACTTTATCTATCCCCTTTAGCATCTTATATACCTCAATTGGTTCTCCTCTTATCCTTCTAAACTCTAGCAAGTATAGGCCTAAACTAGTCAATCTCTCCTCATGAGACAGTCCCTCATCTCTGGAATCAATCTAGTGAACCTTCTCTGAACCGCTTCCAGTACAACTACATCCTTCCTCAAGTAAGGGGACCAAAACTGTGCACAGTACTCCAGGTGCAGTCTCACCAATGCCTTGTACAGTTGCAACAACACTTCCCTATTTTTATACTCTATTCCTTTAGCAATAAATGCCAAAATTCCATTTGCCTTCCTTATTACCTGCTGTACCTGCATACTAGCTATCAGCGATTCATGCACCTAGATCCCTCTGCACTGAAGCATACTGAAGTTTCTCTCCATTTATATAATACGTCGCCCTTTTATTCTTCTGACCAAAATGGATAACCTCACACTTATCCACATTAAACTCCATCTGCCAAATTTTTGCCCGTTCGCTTAACCTGTCCATATCCATTTGTAAATTTATTTCTTCATTACAACTTACTTTCTCACCTATTTTGGTGTCATCTGCAAATTTAGCTATAGTACCTTCTATCCCTGAATCCAAGTCATTAAAATAGATTGTAAATAGCTGGGGCCCAAGGACCGAACCCTGTGGCACCCCACTAGTTACAGCTTGCCATCCAGAAAAAGACCCATTTATCCCAATTCTCTGCTTTCTGTTGGTTTGCCAATCCTCTATCCAAGCTAATATATTACCCCTAACTCCGTGTGAACTTATCTTGTGTATTAATCTTTTGTGCGGCACCATATCAAAGGCCTTCTGGAAGTCCTGATAAACTACATCTACAGGATCCCCATTATCCACTTTGCTTGTCACATCTTCAAAGAACTCTAGCAAATTAGTCAAACACGACCTGCTTTTCATAAAACCATTACTATTTCCTTAATAATGGATTCCAACAATTTCCCAGTGACAGAATTAAACTAACCGGTCTATAGTTTTCTACTTTCCGCCTCCCCCTCATTTTGAAAAAGGGCATTATATTACCATTTTTCCAATCCGCTGGAACCTTTTCAGAATCCAGGGAATTTTGGAATATTATAGCCAATGCATCCACTATCTCCCCTGCCACTTCCTTTAAGACCCTGGGATGTAGGCCATCAGGTCCTGGGGACTTGTCACCCTTTATTCCCAATAGTTTGTTTGCTCAGTACTTTTTCTCTCATGATGGTAATTGTTCTAAGTTCCTCCTCCTCTATAGCCTCTGCACTACCTGTTACTATTGGGGTAGTACTAGTATCCTCCACTGTGAAAACTGAGGCAAAATATTGATTAAGCGTCTCTGCCATTTCTGTGTTCCCCACTATTAACTCCCCAGTCTCATCCTCCAAGGGACCAACATTCACTTTAGCTACTCTCTTTCCTTTTATATACTTGTAAAAGCTTTTGCTATCAGTTTTTACATTTTGCACTAGTTTTCTTTCATAATTTACCTTTGCTCTTTTTATTATTTTTTTAGTAACCCTTTGTTGATCTTTAAAAGTTTCCCAATCTTCCAGCCTTCCACTGACCTTTGCAATTTGGTATGCCTTAGTTTTTGCATTTATGTTATCTTTAACTTCCTTGCTTAGCCATGGATGCTTTTTTCCCCTCTTACCATCTTTCTTCCTCTTTGGAATATATTTTACTTGGGAGGAATTGAATATCCCCTTAAATATCTGCCACTGTTCATCAACTGTCCTACCTTGTAGTCTTCGTGACCAGTCCACTAGGGCCAAATCTGCCCTCATGCCTATGTGGTTACCTTTGTTTAACTCCAGAACACTCTGGAATACTCTCCACTTGCCTGGATGAGTGAGGCCCCAACAGCACTCAAGAAGTACCATCTAAGACAAAACAGCCCGCTTGATTTGCACCCCATCCACCACTTTAAACATTCACTCCCTCCACCACCATTGCACAGTGGCAAAAGTGCATGATGCACTGCAGCAACTCACCAAGGCTCCTTCGACAGCACCTTCCAAACCCATGGCCTCTACTACCTAGAAGGACAAGAGCAGCAGATGCATGGGAACACCACCACCTGCAAGTTCTACTCCAAGCCACAGACCATCCTGACTTGGAACTATATATTGCTGTTCCTTCACTGTCGCTGGGTCAAAATTCTACAGCTCTCTCCTGAACAGCATTGTAGGTGTATCTGTGCCACATGGACTGCAGTGGTTCAAGAAGGTGGCTCACTACCACCTTCTCAAGGGCAATTAGGGATGGACAATAAAATGCTGGCCTAGCCAGTGATGGCCACATCCCATGAATGAATAAATAAAGATCACAACTGACCTTTTACCTTAACTCCACTGTCCCACGTTATCCGCATAGTATCCAAAAATCTATTGATTTGTGCCAGTTGATGAAGTGTTGGCGCATTTGCCACACGAGATTATGATATAGTGACTATAATGGCTATCAAGGTGGAGGTAGTTCAGGTGCAACCTAAAAATGTTCCCATAAAATTACGCAAAACCTTTACAAATCACTGGTTAAGCCTCAGCAAACGCACTGTGTACAGTTCTGGGCACCATACTTTAGGAAGGATGTCAAGGCCTTAAAGAGGGTACAGAGGCTGTTTACCAGGATGATACTTGGGATGGGAGACTTAGTTATGTGGAGAGATTGCAGAAGCTGGGATTTTTCTTAGAACTAAGAAGGTTAGGAGACCTAACAGGTATTCAAAATTGTTTCTCCCTACTTTCTCTCTTCTTTGGCACAAGTGTCAGTAGCCACTGATTATAGATCAAAAATAATTGGTAAAATAACTAGGAATATTAGGAGATTTTTTTCCACCAAGTGTTGTGATAATCGGGTAGGGACTACCTGAGAAGATGGTGGAATTAGATTCCATAGGAACTTTCAAAAGGCAATGAACATGTACTTGAAGAAAACTCACTTAACAGGCTTAAAGGGGAATTGTGCTTATAAGATTCCATGATTTTAAAGAAAAATGTGTTTATTTTTCTCTAGCAATCAGGGAACAGGGCTATTGTTAACAACCAGTATGGGCCATGTGAAAGGAAATGGTTGTGATAGGAAGAGGCATCCATAATGCCAAAGACCCCCTTGCAGTGTCAGATGTTTAGTGACCTCACAGGGTGAACAAAGGTAAATGTGTGTTCAGTGAACAGGGGATATAACTAAATCAGAGAAGTATGTGGGTTTTCCCTGGAACAGTCAAGCATTCTCTTTAGTTTTACCACATGGCACTGTGCTCCTTGTCCCAGAAGCAAAGTGACTTGGCAACACTCATGTTAAGTGTCTCTCATTCTGTGTTGCCTATCTGCAAATTGAGGTTTCACAACCTATCGTCCTTTCCTCAAATTCTGATTGATTCTGACAGCAGCAGCCTATTAACACATAGGCATCCCTGCTCTGAGAGAATACAGCAATCAAGGGAACACCAGGCTACCGGGGAATGAAGTGCAAATATCCAGCATTTGACAGTATCCATAGAGGAAGCGATGGCTGTAACTGGCTTCCACTCTGACCTGGTAGTTGAGGTTGGAGCAGCAGGGGTTCTGTGCTATCAATAGTTCATGAGAACTGTGCTTTGTCTTTTTTCATCTTCCCATCTATCTTCAACCTCTTCAGTGGGTCAACAATGTCGCTGAATAAAATGCAATTCCGCTGCAGTCCGCTCTACAACTGGTAACACTGGTCAACCCTGTAATTAACCATCTCTCTTGGTGCTCAATAACCTAGAGACATCCACCCAAGAGGGTACAGATAGCGCAGATGAGGAATTGACACATGGTGAAACACACAGCACAAGGGAGCCAGAGGATGTAGAGAGGGGAAGTCTGATGCCATTGAGAGGAGGTGTCCAACAAATCAGAGGCCCTGTTATAATGAAAAGGATGCCAGCAAAGTATTAGATATGCATCGGGGCTCTGCACAGTTGCCAAAGAGTTGCAGTCAATGAGTGGGATAGCAGCAAAGTCCAGTGCTCTGCTATGAATCAACATTTGCATGGTGCTCATTGTGGGACAACATGGAGACAGTGGCAGCTCCAAGACCATCTGCAAACCTTCACCTGCTTCATGACAGATGTAGCCAAGTCAATCAAGTCAGTGAGGAGGCAGTGAAGGAGGGGACTGGAGGTCTTAGTGGAGAAGCTGAAGAGGTTACAGTCAACAGCATTATAAAGTTATACAGGGCAGCATCTTGGTGGGACTAATAGATATGCCACTGACTCTTTCCCAGGGATGGGAGGATCTCTCTTATTTCACAAGATCCATTCTCCTCCCATTGATTAAAGATAACCAGAACCTTTGTCTGAGCTGAACTGAACAGGGCTTTGTGACTGAAACTCAGCTTCCTGAAACAGTGTTTCAGGAAAGTGGCCTTGGAAAGTGCAACTGCGTCTGACCAACCCGCTGAATGATTAATGTCACAATGAGCTAGCTCTCCTTGGCTGATGAATCTAGTTTCCCTTACTTATGCCTGCAGCTCAGCTCTTTCTGGCATATAAAGAAAGATTTCCAATGGAGTGCCCACTGTGTAAGCCCTCGGAAGCTAGCTCAGTAATTGTCTTCAAAAAAGGGCGGCAGGATTTTTGTGCCCACCAGCATCGGGCGTGTTTGGTGGCGTGAGCAGGTAACATGGCACAGTCGGTTTCACGACATCATGAAGCCAGTTCACGATCGCCCACCCAGCCCGTTGATGATGGGCTGCTTTCTTCACCATCAGACGTCGGGAATCTCATTCTAATATATCAGCATATCATTACAAGGCCAGATTCATTTCCACCCAGAAATGGTGTTTTTCCAGCATTTCCTGTTTTTGTTTCAAATTTCCAGCATCCGCAGTATTTTGCTTTTATCATTCCCATCCCTGCTGGATTGTCCGCGCACATCAGCAGGAAAACACGCTTATGTATTTCACAACAGCACATAAGTGCACCTGGTGAGCTGCACTTCGCTCGGGACTTAGAGGTTTGTTTGCCTACCTTACTTCGGACAGCACTCGCAATCATCAGCGCCAGGCTTCACAGACAGCAACACATCACTTTTAGGGGGGCTCATGGGCAGGTCTCTACCTCCCAGACCAGCCATAAGGTGGGTGTGGCTTTTCAATGTTTGCAGGGCTAGGGCTTGGTTGGTGAAAGGGGAGAAGTGGCCTCAGGCAAGGGAAGAGGCTGCAGGATGAGAACTGTACTGGGGAAGGGGGATACCCCAGGGTGTGTGTTGGGGGCACCTGTTGATCTGCGCAAGTGGCCTCAAGATGGTGAGGGCTGAGGCAGTCTCCAGAGGAGATGAGGCCAAGTGGAGATGTGAGGGCATGTGTGAGAGAATGGGTGCTGATGTCCTCTGGGCTTGAGTGTGTGAGTTTAGAGTGATGAGATGGTTGCCTTACCCTGACTGCACGGATAAGGTTATTCATCTTCTATCTGCATTGGATGGCCAACATCTTCTGTGCAGCATTGGCACTGATCACCACTGCCACCCCCACCAAGCCGTAGTGGTAATGTTGCTGCTCCTCCTGCAGCCAGAGCGGAGGGTAGAGGACATCACAATGGGCCTCCACGGCATCTAAAAGGTGCTCGAGGGCTGCAGTCTTCTTGTCTTTCGGGCCCATGTCTTCTTTGCTGCCATCCTGGGCTGGAAGCATTGAGCGCGGCTGTAGTTTTAATGTGGTGCCTGACGTGATGATGCGGCAAGGTGATGGCATGGCAGGCGAATCAGAGCCTGCCCACCATGGAAACAGTGTGTATCCTAAAAATGCATAAATGATGTGGTAGGTTTGGGATGATATGGCGTGAAAACCCACCATCGTGGCTAAAATGTCGTTTTACCCGCCTGCTACCGCACTTAGTACAAATCTGGAATGATTCAGCCCCACATCTTCTAAACTGCATGCCATACATCTTCCAATGGCCAACAGTCCAGAATTTAGAACAGATGACATCATCCCATTGTCGTCCAGTTATTTGCCCTTTGCTGTCGCTGGGAATGTGGGCACATCTGGTAAGCATGCCAGGTGTTTCTCCAGCCGGACCCTGGCATAAATCTAACGTCAGAAATTCCAGACCCTGCAAAAGGAAAAATCCTAAACCATGTCCTTCCCAATCCAGAAATTTAAATATTCAAGTGTACTTTGGAGAGTTCCAGTAACACCGATGTTCCCTGTACCCATGAGTCTTGTTTCCCTACTGAAGTTATAGGTGGTCACCCATTTATCTCCTCCTCAACCCTGTGCCCTGAACTATCTAGCGCTAACTCTTGTGTGGCCATATTCCAGAGATTATGATCCAAAATCTCTTATTCACTCTTTTGGATACAATGAGTTCATTGCTACTCAAGGACAGAGAGCAGCTGGAAGTTCTACAACACAGCAGAGCTCATTGTTTATTAACATCAGAGCCAAGGAATCAGAGGAGCACCCATATACTTATCCAAAATGAGTGAAGCGGTTCTCTTAAGTTATTGTAGCATGATACACTGGCAAGCCATCAGCACCAGCTACTCTGTGTGAGGCAGAAGCTGAGATATAGTGACTTCACGGCTGAGTGCAAGTCCAAATGCTACAGTGCCATATTACATAAGTTGTCAGTTATCTTAGGCAACACTTCCAAGAACAGGTTAACTGCTCACTTATTTCACTGTTGCCTGTGGAACCTTGCTATTTTAAAGAGAACATCATCTTTCCTAATATTACTGTGGGATACTATGAAGCAGGCTTATGGGAGCTGTGTGGGTGTTTGTGTGACTAATTTAATTCAACTGACAACAGTCAGACTGTAAGGTTTAAATCATCAAAGGGGTTAGGTATAAAAGCAGGCGTTTTGAAATGGAGATGGATAAGCTAAGATGAGATCTCAGTAGATACAGTATGAATGGGAATTTGCATTATGAGATAAGTGAGGAGTGAATTGTTAGCTGTTGAATTTCAAAGAGTTTTATAACTTGCAAAAATTGGAAACAAATAAGGCAAAGTTTTCCGTTTATTTTTCCTGAAAGTGCCGACCATAACGACAACATGAAAGGTTTTTACATCCTTGGAAAAGTAACTAACAAAGAAAGTTTAGAACAGTCAGTTTAGAGATGAAAGTGGAGAAAATATACTTAATGGAAGATTGAAAACTGTATGAGGTGAGCGGCCATGTGAGATCTTGAAAGGAGGACTGTGCAAAGACAGGCCTGTGAAAAGCAGTCTCTAGCCACCCCAGAGAAGTGGTTGTCTGTGCCAGAAAGCAAGGTTTTGTTACAAGCCTTGGATTTCCATTGTCAAGTGAGAGGGAAGCCCAGTGCAATACCTCCCATACAGCAACAGCGGATGCCTTGAGATAATATTACTAGATGTTTTATAGATTAAGAATCTATTTGCACTGTTGCCTATAAAAGTGTGTTTACTTGGGAGTCTAGCTAAGTAGAAATCTCTTGGGAAATGTTCTAAGACGAAATTTAACTGTGGAACCATAATCTTGTGTGTTTAAGTTTCTCTCTTCTTTTGTTAATAAATGTTTTAATTTACTATTTAAAATCTCCAGAAGTGGCAGCGGCATCTTTATTTCTGGCTTCAGTGCACATACCTTCTCGTAATAAAATATACATTACATATGTTGATGGCTTGGCCAAGTTTCCCTTTGGGATTTGATCAGCCTACCAATTACCACCTGCCATGTCATAACACTGCGCATATGCTGGTTGCTGTATTTGCCTTCAACCAACTTCAAAACCAATTCACGGGTTATTTGTGTTTTGGGGCACCCATAGGATATGAAATGTAAGTTATTTTGCTGATGTTTACTAGTCATACGCAGTTCTAAGATACTCACTTAGGTTGACACTATACAGCCATTGAAGTGGTTTCTCCTTTGTAATGACGAAGTGAAATTATATCTCCAGAGTCACATTGTGACCTGACTTGAACACAGAGGAATGTCAATCCACTGGGATAGACTGCCTCACTATGCCTGCATTTGATAATACTTGGAGTATAATATTATACACTGTCAAGTTGCATGAAAATGTACCCAAGACGTCCCTTAGACTTCTTCTGCAATCAACTGTAGGCTGTTTTTAATAATTTTTAGCATGCAGATACACTTGCCCACTCTTTAAAATATTTAAAATTTAATGGAGGGAAGTCAAGTTCTGAGCGTGCCTGCAAGTGTGCACATAGAGCTGAATTTTCCCATGGAAGTCAGCAATCCGATAATGGGACCATTTCTGGGTCATGACCCCAGATGTTTCAGTAGAGTGGCTGACAGCCTTATTTCATAGGAGGTGTCCAATTAACAGACTGCCTGCCTCGGGGGTGGCCGTCCAATTAGAACAGCGGGTGGGTGCTAGGGGTAGGAGCAGAGGACATCACAGCCCAATGCAATGGAGTCTAGCAGCCCCCACTGTGATACCAGTGGGGGTATTGTGGACAGCCAGGCAGGTGAAGTAGCAGTAGAGCAGACGGCTATTGGAGAAATCAGTCTCAATGATTTCTTCACTCAATGGCAAGGCTGCGATATGGGCAGGCAGCAGCCTTGCCAATTGCTGCTGGTAAGCGTTGAAACAGCCTCAAAAGCAATAAGGGTCCATTCTTCTGCTGTGAAACCACCTCCTCCCACCTATAGGGGGATCAACACATGAAGGGGCTGTGTGCTGCATGCAACATTTCAAGTGCTTCACAAAGCAGGAGCTAACTGCCCCCTTAAGTGCCTTGATTAGCTACATGCCCTGCCATGTGGGTTGCCATTGCCGCTCAGAGCCTGTTTCAGGAAAAGTGCACCGAGTGGGGAGGGCGCCATGGAGCTGATCTGACACGCAATGTTCCAACTTCCATGCTTCTGCCACCCAAATCCCCAATCCTTACTCCAAAGCCACCTCCAAGGGGCTAAGAAAATTCAGTTTATAGCGTTTTGTTCTGATTTCTTGAATATGATTTCAGGCAGTCATTTTAAATTAGCTAATGTTGGGCTACACATTAATTCTGTTGTCATCATTGACTGTCCCTCAATTCAAAGACAACGTCTATTCAGGGGTGTGAGTTTTGGCCATGGGTCTTTCTGTGACTGAACAGCCGAGAATCTTGACCAACAGATCCTTGGGCACATGGGGCAGGACATCCAACTATGTAACAAGGTCTGGAGGAAGCAGCATTTGCTTCCTTTCCTTTCCTTCTCGGCTGCTGCTCTGCCTCATCATTAAGACATTGGGACTCAAAGCGTGATGCAGCTTGATGGACAAGTTGTCACCATTCTGAACAATTAATTCTGAATTCACCACCAGCAACATGCAACCTTGTCTCTTCAAACTAGGAGGCCTCAGTGCAAACAGCACCGATTTTCTAAATTATATGGAGCTGTCAGGAAGCTGAGAACTTTATTTGAAGTAGCACAATTATTTGCTGAATTTTAACAATGTGAAAAGGCCCAAAAGTTCACAGTAACATTGACAATGCAGGAGATCTTTCCCCCCAATCAATGTAGCCACGCCCATATTCTGAGGTTTGAAAATAATTCACACCGAGAGAAAAATAAGAACAAGCTGCAACATCCTGAAATGATGCTTGGGGTGGTGATGCACAAAGGTGAGAAATTCTTTCTTCACTATTTCAGTGGAGGTGATAATCCACTTATTGCATTGATAATGCCTTTACTAATATAGTGGCCTCCTGGCTGTACAATATATTTCTTTAGCCCAATATACATTGTTGTTGTCAGTGCGCTTCGATGCCAAATACACTGCTACCACCACCCTTCAATCTATCAGCTCTTCTTCAAAACCCCACTACAACCCTTCACTAACTAACTAGAGATGCACCCATCTCTAACCTCCAGTTCCTTTCTCAAGTCCTTGAGCATTTCTTCTACACTCACCTTTCATGCCCCCTTCTTCAAATGCCTTCAGTTCTCTTTTCACACTGCCCACGATGCCAACACTGACCTTTCAACAACAACTTTCCTTTAGAACATTCACAGGCGTGTTAGCAAACAAATTTTGACACCGAGCACATACATGAGGAAAGTAAGCAAAAGCTTGGCCAAAAAGGTAGGTTTTAATAGGATTTTCAAAGGGGGAAAGTATGGTAGAGGTGCAGAGAGGTTTAGAGAGGGAATTCCACATCTTCAGCAGCTGAAGGCACAACAAGTGCCAGAGCAATTAAAACCACAGCAGCTCAAAAGGCCAGAATTGGAGGAGTACAAATATCTCAGAGGGTCATAGGGCTGCAAGAGATTGCAGGAGTAGGAAGCGGTGAGGCCATGGAGGGATTTGAAATCAAGGATGAGAATTTTAAAATCGAGGTATTGCTTAACCCAGAAGCCAATGTCAGTCAGCAAGCACGGTGTTGATGAGTGAACAGGGTTTGGTGTGAGTTAGAACATGGTTTTGGATGACCTTGAGGTTACAAAGGGTAGAACACAGGAGGCAGGCTAACAGTGTGTGGTAATATTAACGTCTAGAGATAACAAAGTCAAGGTTGAGGATTTCAGCAGCAGATGGGCAGAGGTAGGAGTGGAGTCCAGTGATGTTATGGTTTGGACTGGGTGGTTTGAATGATGGCATGGACATGGGGTCATAAGCTCAGGGTCAATTCATAGAATGGCTACAACAGAGGAGGAGATCATTTAGTTTGTTGCATCCGCATTGGCTCTCTGCAAGAGCAATAGCCACTCCTTCTCCATGGCCCTTTCACCATAACCCTGCAAATCTTTCCCTTCAAGCATTTCTCCAATTCCCTTTTGAAAGCCAAAAGTGAATCTATCTCCCTTTCCAGAGTGCATAACAGTCAAAATGCAAATTTGGACTATGCCTTCCATCACCTCTCCTAACAATGGTTCCACTCATGTTCAATGTGCCTCAGTGAAGCGCCTTGAGACATTTAAAGGCATTAGATAAATGCAGCTTCTGTTTTGCAAGTCACCATGCCATGAGAGGCAGGTACTGCCTTCCAAAAGGCTGCCACGTTGGACAATAAGGATGATACCACTGAGAGTGATTTGGTTTTATTTGTGACATTGTAAACAAATGCAGGATAATATTGCCTGGCCAGTATCACTAATAATATTGCAAACATGATGTTGATGCTGTAGTGTTCTATTGTTCTGTATTTAATTATGTGAACCTGTTTACTATTGATGCTCACTGTATTGATTGGTTAGGTCTGGGTCTGGACTGAAAAAAGAATAAGATTGTAGAAAGAGCCAAAAGCCAGAGTTGTAAGCATGGAGTACACATTTTAAAGCACAATCTGCTACACACACAGAAACTAGTATCACCTCTGCATAGATCCAAAATATAAAATATACGACAGATGCAAGCAAAACAAGACCTTCATTTCGTCAATCTGGGTTGCATACAAAAATAGATCCCAGAGATGTAAAGATTGTGTAGAAATGTATTGCATTATTCCACTTCCCTGAAACAATTATTTTAATTACCAACTTTCATAATTGAGTAAAGCAAGTTAAGAAAATGCACAAGCGTTTGAAAAGGCCTTTGAAAATGACAGTTTTTGTGGAAAATACACTAATTATATTCGTAAAATATCGGCATTTTTAAAAAATTTTCATTCATGGGACATGGGTGCCTACTTGCCTTAGAGAATGTGGTGGTGAACCGTCTGCTTAAACATAGAGTTGTTCGGGAAGGAGTTCCTGGATTTTCACCAAGTGACCATGGAGGAATGCGATGTAATTCCAAGTCAGGATGATGTGCGGTTTGGAGGGGAACTTGCAGGTGGTGGTGTTCTCATGTACCTGCTGCTCTTGTCCTTCTAGCTGGTCAAGGTCACAGCTATGGAAGGTGCTGCCTAAGGAGGCTTGGCAAATTGCTGCAGTGCATCTCGTAGATGGTACACAGCGCTGCCACTGTCAGTCAGTGGTGGAAGGAATGAATTTTTAAGCTCGTGGATGGGGTTCCGATCAAATGGGCTGTTTTGTCCTGGTTGGTGCCAAGCTTCTCGAGTATTGCTGGAGCTGCACTCATCCAGGCAAATGGAGAGTATTCCAACACACTCCTTACTGGAGCCTTGCAAATGCTGGACAGGCTTTGGGGAGTTAAGAGGGGAATTACTCACCGCAGAATTCCCAGCTTCTGACCTACTCTCGTAGACAAAGTATTTATATGGCTAGTCCAGATCAGTTTCTGGTCAATGGTAACCCCCAGGATGTTGATAGCATGGGATTCAGCAATGGTAATGCCATTGTCATGTGAAGATAGTTAGATTCTCGTTTGTTGGAGATGGCCATTGCCTGGTTCTTGCGTAGCATGAATATTACTTGTCATTTAGCAGCCCAAGCCTGAATGCTGCCCGGGTCTAGCTGCAGGTTGATATGGAATGCATTAGTATCTGAAGAGTCATGGACATTGCACAATCATCAGGAAGCATCTCCACTTCTGACCCTATGATGGAGGGAAGATCATTGATGAAGCAGCTGAAGATGGTTGGGCTTAGGACACTACCCTGAGGAACTGCAGCAACCTAAAGAGCCATAATCATCTTACTTTGTGCTAGGTATAGCTCCAATCAATGGAAAATTTTCCGCCTCATTCCCAGTGACTTCAATTTTCCCAGGGCTCCTTGATGCCACTAAGTCAACTACCGCATTAACGTGAAGTGCAACCACATTCACATCACCTCTTCAGTTCAGTTCCTTTGTCCATGTTTGGACTAAGGCTGTACTAAGGTCAGAAGCTGGATGGCCCCGGTAGAACCTAAACTGGGCATCAGTGAGATTTTTGCTGTCAAAGTGCAGTTTGATAGCACTGCCGACATCTGCTGATGAGTAAGAGTAGACTAATGAGATGGTACTTAGCTGGACTGGATTTGTTCTGCTTTCTGGGCTCAGGACAAACATCAGCAATTTTCCACATTACTGGGTAGATACCAGTGTGATAGCTGTACTGAACAGCTTGGCTAGGAGTCAATAACTAACTAACAGATGAAGATTGTTATAGTTAATCCAATTTCTAATTAATAGAGAATTGCAATGTAAGAAAGTCAGTCTGAATAATTGTGTGCAGATGTAGCTCTAATATTTGTTGTTGTTACATGCAAGATTATATATTAAATCCATTATCACATTAATAGATGAAAACAAGGAAGCTATATGGTCCATTAATCACAGAATTGTTACAGCACAGGAGGCCATTCAACACATTGTGTCTGCACCAGCTCTCTGAGGGAGCAATTTGCCTGGTGACATAATTGTCCCGCCATCCCCCCATAACACTACACATTCTTTTCAAGTAACAGTCTAATTCTCTTTTGAATGCCTCGATTGAACCTGCTTCCACCACACTTTCAGACATTGCATTTCAGACCTTAACCACTTGCTGCATGATTTTTTTTTCATATCACCTTTGTTTCTTTTGCCAATAACTTTAAATCTGTGTCCCCTTGTTCTCGATCCTTTCACGAATGGAACAGTTTCTCCCAATCTACTCTGCCCAGACCCCTCATGATTTTGAGCACCTCTACCAAATCTCCTCTCAGTCTTCTCTTCTCCAAGGAAAATAGTCCTAACTTTTCCACTCTATCTTCATAACTTAAATTCCTCATTCGTGGAACCATTCTCGTGAATCTTTTCTGCACTCTCTCCAATGCCTTCACATCTTTCCTCAAGTGCAGTCCCAAAATGGGATGCAATACTCCAGCTGAGGCTGAACTAGTGTCTTATAAAAGTTCAACATAACCTCCTTGCTCTTGTACTCTATGCCCCTGTAAATAAAACCTAGGATACTCTGCTTTATTAACTGCTCTCTCAACCTGTGCTGCCACCTTCAATGACTTATATACTCAGGTCCTTTGTTCCTTCACACCCTGTAGAGTTGTACCCTTTCTTTTATATTATCTTTCTATGTTCTTCCAAAATAAATCGCTTCACATTTTTCTGATTATACTTCATCTGCCACCTGTCCGCCCATTCCAACAATTTGCCTATGCCCTTTTGAAGTTCTACACTATCCTCTTCACAGTTCACAATGTTTCGATTTTTGTATCACGTGCAAACTTTGAACAAGGTGTAGGTCATTAATATATATCAGGAAAAGCCTAGGTCTCAACATTAACCCGTGGGGAACTCCACCACAAACCTTACTCCAGTCCAAAAAACATCCATTAACCATTATTCTCCGTTTCCTGTCACTCAGCCAAATTTGTATCCATGTTGCTAGAGTCCCTTTATTCCATGAGCTATGACTTTGCTCACAAGTCTGTTGTTCGCCACAGTACCAAATGCCTTTTGGAAATCCATGTACACCACATCAACAGCATTGCCCTCATCAACCCTCCCTGTTACCTTATCAAAAAACTCAAGCAAATTAGCTAAGCACGATTTTTCCTTAACAAATTTGTGCTGACTTCCCGTAATTAACCAGCATTTGTCTATATGGCTATTAATTTTGTCCCAAATTATGGTCTCTAGAAGCTTCCCCAACACTGAAGTTAAACTGACTGACTAAGTTGCTGGGCTTATCATTACACTCTTTTTTTGGTATAACATTTGCAATTCTCTAGTCCTCACCAACCACCCGAGTCTAAGCCCCTTCTTTCCAAGTTACATGCATAATCTCAAAGCAAAATACTGCGGATGCTGGAAATCTGAAATAAAATCAGAAAGTGCTAGAAAACCTCAGCAGGTCTGGCAGCATCTGTGGAAGCAGAAACAGAGTTAACGTGAGTTCAATATGATTCTTGTTTGGAAGTTCTGAAGGTGAGTCATACAGGACTCAAAACATGTTCTGTCGTGAACTCTTCTCAACCCATTTAACCTCCTGAGGGAAATTTCTCCCATGTTTCATCTTGCCACTTTTCCAACTCCCCTTTTTTCAAAAGATGGGAGGAAAGTCAAACAAATTCATGGAATATCTGTTCTCCATAGGGGGAGCTAAAATCAAGCTCTCTGTTTAAGAAGGCAAGTTTCAGCAAATTCCAGCTTGGGATGGGTTGAAAGCTAACATAGCTCCAATTTTTTGTCAAAATATTTACCATTTGTTCATATCACAGGTGCTCCAATTTGTATCAGGTTTCAGGATATTATTTTAAAAACTTCATTTATGTATTGTGGGCAGCTCTGGCTGGGCCAGCTTTATTGCCCATCCCTAATTGCACTTGAGAAGGTGGGGGTGAACTGCCTTCTTGAACCGCCGGAGTCCATGTGGTGTAGGAACACCCACAGTGCTGTTAGGGAGGGATTTCCAGGATTTTGACCCAGCAACAGTGAAGGAACAACAATATATTTGCAAGTCAGAATGGTGTGTGGCTCGGAAGGGAACTTCCAGGTGGTGGTGTTCCCATGCATCTGCTGCCCTTGTCCTTCTAGATGGTAGTGGTCATGGGTTTGGAAAGTGCTCTCTAAAGAGCCTTGGTAAATTCTTGC
Organism: Carcharodon carcharias; assembly: GCF_017639515.1. Classification (NCBI taxonomy): domain Eukaryota; kingdom Metazoa; phylum Chordata; class Chondrichthyes; order Lamniformes; family Lamnidae; genus Carcharodon; species Carcharodon carcharias. The sequence goes on from NC_054473.1 coordinate 112,622,864, forward strand.
AGCACATCTTGTAGATGGTGCAAAATGCTGCTAGTGTGTGTCAGTAGTGGAAGTATTGAATGTTTATGGATGGGGTATCAATCAAGCAGGCTGCTTTGTCCTAGATGGTATCAAGCTTCTTGAGTGTTGTTGGAGCTATACTCATCTCAGCAAATGGAGAGTATTCCATCTCACTCATGACTTGTTCCTTGTAGAGGGCTGTTAGCTTTGGGGAGTGAGGATTCCTAGCCTCTGACTTGCTCTTGTAGCCACAGTATTTATATGGCTGGTCCAGTTCAGTCTCTGGGCAATGGTAACCCCCAGGATGTTGATGGAGATTCAGCAATGGTAATACCATTGAATGTCAAGGGGCGAAGGTTAGGCTCTCTCTTGTTGGAGATGGTCATTACATGGCACTTGTGTGGCATGAATGTTACTTTTCACTTGTCAGCCCAAGCTGGGTATTGTCCAGGTCTTGCTACATTTGGACATGAGCTGCTTCACTATCTGAGGAGTCGCAAATGATGCTAAACATTGTGCAATCATCAGCGAACATCCCCACTTCTGACCTTGCGATGGAAGAAAGTTTATTGATGAAGCAGCTGAGTCCATTCATAAATTTCCTGTTAGCTTCTGCCTCATTGCGCACTGCATGCCTTGTAAACATTGAACTCCTCTGTTCCTGTCCAATTGCCCACTGCATAGCTGGTTTCTTGTGCTCAACAGCTACCTGTCAGTGCAACCCTTACCTCTAGTGCTGTGACCGCATTCCAGAGATTTATCCCTAAGAATGTACTGAGGCTCTGACATCAGTCATCATTGTTAACAGAATCCCAGCCCAGTGTCAAAACCAAGACACAGAGCTTTTCTTTACCAAGAGAGTTATTTGACTTTTTCAGTCTCATATCTCTCCTCATACCCATGGTGTCCCAGCTGTCCCCTATTTATACATCCTCAAAGTACTTAATTAAACAATGCCCTTCACTTGTGCATCCCAGCAATATAATTAAAATACTGTTAACAATTATCAAAATAGATATTCCCTTTGGAGATAAATCCAAGGAAAGTGAAGGTTTGAGTGGTATTACACAGGTTTATGCTGGCAATTTTTAACAGATTAATCGGCTTTTTACATTATACTGATGCTCTCCAGGAATTTGGTGGAAGCTTTGGTTAGCAAGCTCTTTCATTGGGTGCTGAAATCTGCACCCAAACAAAAACACAGCAGCAACCGCTGGTTTCTTTTAGAACGAGGATGATGTTGGTGAATGACATTGGAGGGGGACTTGCCTTAGAGCAGTAAGAGAGCACAATGAAGTGAGGCAATTGCAATGAATAGTGCATTTGTGTCACATGGCATGTTTGAAAGGTGATAGAAAGGGTGCCAGTTTGGAAAGATAGAAATGAAAGGCAAAAGCCAAAATGTATGACAAGACATGACTGAAAGATTGGCTGTGGGGAAGAATCCAAATGGGGGGCTACCTTTCCCTCCCTACAAAAAGGATAAAATTAATCATAATACAAATTGGAGAAACATCCAACATTATCCATTATTACCTTTATGGGTGGTCATTTGGGATCAAATGCTCTCTCTGTTCATTTGGTCGGGAAAAGAACGATGAGACATTGATCCTATTCTTTGCAAGTGGAGAAAAACAAAATGGTAACTTTGTAAAACAATCCTGAAATGACTAACGTGTTTTATTGCCAGTAAGGTAAAATTCTGAAAGGAGAACACGATTCTGCTCATTATCTCAATAGCGATAAAGTAGTTATGAATAATTACCTCTGCAAAGCACAAAAACAGACATAAAATCTCATGTTACTTCCATATTATAAGTGTTGTTTAATTACTATGGACACACCAGTGAATTACATTCATACTATCTGATCATATTGTGTTTACCTTACCGCTGCTCCATTTCTTTATGCTTTGCAGTGGTATTGTCATACTTCATGGTTGTACAGGGAGTGCTCACTTAATGTTGTGGTTTTGTTCCTGAAAATCACAACTTTTAAATGAAACAACTTAAAGTGAATCATTGTTTCCCATAGGAATCAATGTTAAAGGCAGAGTTAGGTTCCTTTGGACAATTCTCGCCCGGAAAAACAAATGTACAAATTGAAATACTGTACCAGACACGTGCAGCACTCTGCATTCCTGGCTGGAATAACTTGTAAAATAGAATCCATCACTAAATATAAAAGAAATACAATACAACCGTAAAATGCTTAAAAGAATAACAGTACACTCACCTACAGTACAGGGCTTTAAGACTGATCAGGCTCCATTTCATGGCAGAAATTGGTCAGGGCAGGTAGCAGCTGAAGTCTGGAGTACCTGCACCAACCAATGTCTGCCATTAGTGGGGGCCCAGGTATTCATCAGCAGAGCCAAGAGTGAAGAAGAAAGAACAGACCCCAGGACTAAGGTGAGAACAGAGACCGGGAAGCAAAGGTGGGAAGCAACACCAAGAGGCAAGACTGGGCAGCAAGACTGACAGCAGGAAGAAGAGAGACTGACATGAAAGCAGAAGTGCTGCGAGAAAGGCCATGTGTGCTGGCAGGCCACAGAAGAGGAAGTCTGTAGCAAATATGTTAAAAGTGAAACTGGCAACGTTAAATGGAGATACTGACACTACTTTATCAAAGACATTAAAGTGAAAGAACATTAAGCGAGTCAACATTAAGCGAGGTCTTACTTTATACTGTAATTTTCAAAATCATTTTAAATAAAGGAAAATGCCAAGCTTTGAATAAAAACTGTGGTTTATATATAATGTTCTCTTTGGTCCTCTATCCTATCTGATGGTGGTTAAAATGCAGGGTTATGGTTCCACATGGAGTGGTCATAACTCACTCATTATTCATTGAATGTGGGAAGGCTGAGTGTGGAAAGCTTCACATCCATTCATGCACTTCCAGCAGGACTCACTCGATAATAATGTGCAGAAAATTGCCCTTTCTTATTAAGTTATCAAGTCCCTTCTTTCCAAGGTCCTTTAACATATCATTGGCATCCAAATACATGCTCACCTCACCCATAGCCACTTATCAATTTCCTTCAATCAGGACTGGGAACAGTGTCAGCATTGCCAATTCCATTATGTCCCTTTGTTGGTCTCCTTCTACCTTCTAGTCAATTTCTAAGATTGATTCCCAGGGCTATTATTGGATATTTAAACTCTCTCTCTCTCTAGCTGTCCCTTGATGTGAGGAGGATGCTTGCCATTGAGCTTGTGTGTGGAATCTTTTAATGTACAGAGGCTGTGGCGCTGCAGCTACTGTCCCGCTCTTACCGCCCATCATAGGCGTATCATAAGGATTTACAGGCTGACCATTAACCCACTTGGTCACACCACGAACACATCTTTCATGGCCATCAAGTCCTGGGACAGGTCTTGAACCCAGAGCTTCTGGCTCAGAGGCAGGGACACTACCACTGCGCCACAGGACCTCCTGGATCATTGAACTGCCTGCCTGACAAAGTCCTCGATGAGCCGAAGCTTCCTTATTGCAACTCAATATTAGCAAAACTGAAGCCAGCCTCATATTATTTTTGTCAGCACCTGTACAGCTCTGCTTCTACTAGTCCAGCAACCTTCCTGGCTGTCTACTCTAACCAAACAGAGTGACGCACCTCCTCAACATTTTGTTCAACCTTGAGCTGAGTCTTAATCTCCATATCCAGGCCATTGTCAAGACCAGCTTTTACCTCCAGAGACATTGCCTGTAAATAAGTCGTGTTCCCCAGTGCTCTGTGCTGCAGCCACAATTGTTAGTCATATAAATTAATGAATTGGATGAAGGAACAGGCAGAAACATATCCAAGTTTGCAGATGGCACAGTAGGTTGTATGGTTGGGGGCAGGAAGTTACAAAGCAACATAAATTAAGAGAGCACGTAAAACAATGGCAGATGGAGGCCAATGTAGCGATGTGTGGGTTCATCCATTTTGGATCTGTGAAAGATGAAGAGGCAAAGGGATTGAGGTGCTTAAGTACATAAATCACCGAAGGTTGGAGCGAAATATAAAAAGTAATCGAAAAGCCTAATGGACTACGAAAGTAGGGCAGAGAAAATGAGAGGAAACAGAAAGGGCAGATGCAGCAGACAAAATGTAGTGTTGATCTTCCTTTAATAAAGCTATTGCTGTTGCTTGAGCAGTTTTATTACTGCATTTGCAGTGTTAGTTTCAGGATTATAGTGTTAGAGCTAAAAGCTTGCAAAATCAATCAGCCCAGAGAAATAATATCCTTGAACTTGCTGACAATCCGATGGGTTAAGCTCCTAAATATTGATGATAACTGATCAATTTTCTCATATTAAAATAACATCAAGCAGCATCTACAGTTTTCCTTCCCTAGATGCCACACATGATAGGTAAAAGGCACAGTCTCAATTTAATTTCTTTTCAAGAAAGCAAGCAGAAATTTGGAGAAGGGGCTGTAATTAAATCTGTACCTGTGTTAAACATGTTGTCTCAGTCCTTGCTGTGGACAGCCTTCCCCGCCACCAATTGAGGCCCTTGAATGGACAATTAATGCCCACTTAAGGGGCATTAAGGGGCTGCCACTGGTATTAACCCAGTGCAGGGCAGGAGACTGGCCATCCAGGGAGAATGACAAGCAAACCTGTGTGAGGCTGCTCTGGGCTCCCAGAGTGAGGTCTCCAATTCAAAGGCACTTATCAGTGCCTCATTGAGGAACATGGCATCAAGAAGCTGGGGGTGGGGAGAGGGGGAATTGGGGATTGCTGAGAGCCATACCCCTGCCTTTGCTACCTATACCTCTCCCCCAGTCCCCTCCCGCCATCACTCACCTGTGGCCTGGGTCCACTCGCGATTGTAGGCCTCAGGTGGGTGCAGAAACAGCAGCAGCCACTGCCTCCTCAGTGGCGCTGCCATTCGTTACAGCTGCCCGCCTCTGATTGGCTGGCAGCTTTTGGCAGGCGGGACTTTTGTCTCTGGGGTCCTTGATCCTAAGGAAGGCCCACCCCGCCCCTGTCAAGTGTCTGAGTGGGCCTTCCCTAAAAAAGATGATGTGGGACTCTCATTAGCACTTCAGCCAGCAGGCAAGGCTCCCCCTCACCTTCGGTAAATACCACCCATCATGTGGCTGAAGGAGTAATATCTCAACGACAGATTTAGAAGATGCAGCATTTCCCAGGCGGAAAAAATGTATTTATAATAAATCATTTCATTTTCATGTCATTTCTGTGCTTGCTCTTGAATCTGTTCATCCAGTAACTTTGTCTTGAGGTCCGCAATTTCATTCTCTGTCTCGCTCACTGGTCAATTCAGAACATCACAACCTACTGGAACATGGAGTGATCTGCAGTGTCCTCACACAGTGTTCTCCTGATATCAGGAATTAAGGGCAATGGCCGGCTAAACTGTCAGATACTTCCTTACAGTAAGATTAAAAACATAATATGCCATGTGACATTTTTCCATCTCCCTCAACAGACGTCTCTGTTATCTTAGCATTAAATTGGCTGTCTCATTTGCAGGGTTAGGGGTAGTTCTGTGTCACAAGCTTACAGGCAGTGGCACTGCCCAAACTCATCTTGTGCTGGACCCTACCGTCTGAACCCAGCTTCAGGAGTTAGAAGTATACATGTTGAGGAAAAGCAGTAGGCGCATGCACACTGAAGACACCAATGGACTATTTTATTTGGCTCAATGGCCTGAAAAAGATGTCTGCCATTTCTGCCATTTTGATTGAGGCCATTCACAGAATCTCAGAATTCTTATAGTTCAGGAGGCCACTTGGCCCATCGTGTCTGCACCAGCTCTGCAAATAAGCAATTCACCTAATGCCATTCTCTTGCCTTCTCCCTGTAACCCTGCACATTCTCCCTTTTCCGATGACGGTCTAATTCCCTTTGTGAATGCCTCCACCATGCTCTCAGGCAGTGCGTCTAGACCTTAACCACTCGCTGTGTGGAAAAGTTTCTCCTCATGTCGCTTTTGCTCTTTTGTCAATTACTTAAAATCCCGATCCTTTCACAAGTGGGAACCATTTCTCCCTATTTATCTGTCCAGACCCCTCATGATTTTGAATACCTCTATCAAATCTTGGCCTTCTCTTCTCCAATGAAAACAATCCCATTCTCCAATCTATGAAAACAGTCCCAACTTCTCCAATCTATATGGATGGGTGGGCAAGAGTGCCTGTTTGTTGCAGGTGGGCTGTCAATATGCAAATCAAGCTCTTACGACATACAAATAATCCCAGCTGCAAACTTGAGATAGATAGGAGGAGATTGCATCACTCATGCTCTGTCCATTCAAATCAGCTTTAAAAGGGACTTACTGGCAGCCCCACAAGCAAAAAAATAGGAAACCTTTTTCTGGTGTTTTTGTGGGCCAGCCCAATGCTTTCCATCCTAGTTGATTACCTCTCCAAACTCACCCACCATACCACTCAACCAACCAGTCACATGCATTGGAGCACTGATTAGGTATGAGTGACTGCAGATTAATGTGAGCAAGGCCCAGGCCTTAGAAATACATCACATAGCAGCAAAGTGGGAATCGGTGCTCTACGGGACTGCCCATTCTGGTGTCAATCACTCTAACAGAATCCAAAGTTATTTCCTAAACAGGGTAGGGGGCATCCTTTATTGTTCCATCTCCATGTCTCCAAGAGATGCTCCAAGGGCAGGGTTTTTAGCCACTGCTGAGGGCAACAACAGAGGTGGGCAGATGCCTAATTTCATGCTGCTGGCAGGTGTGCTGGTTCTCCAGCTCCATCCTCCTCTTGGCCATTTCCCCCACTCCGAGGTGAGATAGGAGGGTGGCAGCAAGGCTAGCTGCTCACAGGGTAGCCTGTTAAGCCACAAGGTCACTGAAAGTCTGTTAATGGAGGCCAAGTAGGATTTTCTACTTGGTCTCCAAGAGCCCACAGGCAGAGAGCAACAGTTGAGCTGCCTGGAGGCGGTCTCCCTGCGGCAGACCAAGGGCCAGGCTGGCTTTAGCTGCTCTACCTGCCTGCCTGCATGGTGCAGCAGCAACTGCAGGCCACCTTGCAGGAGGGCTTCCCCTTCCCTCCTCCACACATAATCAAATTGGTGGCCCAGATTTTAACATGAAAAAATTGGAGAGAGGATGCCTCCATTTTGAGGTGCGCTCTCTCTCATTTACCTCCCACGGCTGCTATCAAGCTGGAAGTCCTGCTATTGGCCCCCCAGGTCCAAGAGCCCACCTGCATCATCTTTAACTGGACAGCCAGTCTGCCCTTTGGCTACTAACTGGTCAGACAGGGAAAATAACATTGAATGTCTGTTTTCCCACATGCCATGGCCTCAGACTGCTATCTGAGCCTGTGGCAGAGCTCAGAAGCCTACAGTGAAAATCCTGCCCATGGTGTTTGCCACTTACTGCATTTTATTTGTATTAGTATTCGAAGCCAAAAATACTTCAAGCAGAATTTGAGATGGAAAGGAAATGCTATAGTTATTAAAAATTGCAATCGACTTCTGATGTGTGTAATGTTAGAAGGTGATATGCAGCAAGTATAACATGACAGAATGCTGCTATTAAAATAGGAATGAGTTATCCCACAGTACAGCAGCTCTGGGTACAACCAGGCACTGTAATGCTGGAAATGAGCAACGGTCTAATCTTACAGTACAAGGCTCACTAATTCAAATTGAAGGTTATGTCAGCATTAATCTCTGACCCATCAATGTAAAGGAGTTCCCTGAGTACTCAGTATCTCTGCATACCCACAAATTTACTGTGATTTTATCTGTGTAGATTCCATTCACGCACACAAAGTTAAGTCTGTTAGCAAAAGCTGACTGGACTGAGAAAATGCTATCAGTGCAATGGTTAGGATATACATGGAAGGCCTTTGTTGAACTTACTGTATACAACTCTCAGAGACATGCAGGATGAAAAAGATCTCTGCAGTTTGGCCAATGCCTGGCAAGTGTACCACAATATCTCTCATGCCCCACTATCAAATGTTTCAGCAGGTACTTATCCCACTCTCTTTTGAACTTGCTGATACAACCCAGCCCTAATAACTTCCTATGGCTATTCATTCCATGCAGTGCTACTCTCCCAGTAGTTTGGTTATAATCGGTATCAGAGACACTGCACTGTGAATGTGTGTTCTGATTCCTTTTTGCTATGAAGAGTCCATTTTGTGGTTAAAAGACAATTTCTCCAGAGGGTTGCTGAAATAGTCAATGTCGTATATTTTATATCTCAGATCTACACAGAAATGACAAGTTTCCATTTGTGTAACAGGTTTTACTCACAGTACTTTAAAATGCCTACTCCATGCTTCCAGCTTCTTTTTCTGAGTCTACACACAGGCTTAACCACTCAAGTACAATGAGCAAATAATAAACAGACGCACATAATCAAACACAGATCAATTGAATACTTCAGTCAATACCATTACAATGTTCACTAGGTGAACCCAAATCTCCAAGACTGCTGCCAACTGTTGTTATACAAGGTAAATTCTGATTCTTTGTGCAGTAGTGACCCAATAGATACATTTATCCACATGCTTATTTACCTGTTCTGTACCTGTGAGGTGTTATGGCAGTTAATGCTATGTCCTGAGGCCTGCTATGTTGTCTTTCACCTTCTGGTACAATGAATTGGAATGTTGAGTCAGTGCGAACTTATATAAAACAGTAAAGGCCTTGAAAGAAGCATGAGGTAATAGCCTTCAGCCGAAGGCAGACAACTGTGTTACATTGTCAGTAGGTGTATATAGGTCGAGGCCTCCTTTCCACTGAGCTTTGCAACTCCACCATAAGGTAATTCCACAACCTTCAAATTACTGTGCGTGTTGTTTGAGTAGCATTCCCTCTAATAAATTTACAAACAAAAGACGCTGCATCTATAATTCTCATTCTGGGTAACAGCTACAAACTATCTCATAAACAGCAATAAGACTCTTTCATTTGCTGTAAGGAAGTGGGATAAGATCCATCTTTTAATAACAAAAAAACTACGGATGCTGGAAATCCAAAACAAAAACAAAAACAGAATTACCTGGAAAAACTCAGCAGGTCTGGCAGCATCGGCGGAGAAGAAAACAGTCGACGTTTCGAGTCCTCATGACCCTTCGACAGAACTTGAGTTCGAGTCCAAGAAAGAGTTGAAATATAAGCTGGTTTAAGGTGTGTGTGTGTGTGTGTGTGTGGGGGGGGGGGGGGGTGGGGAGAGATAGAGGTGGAGTTGGGGTGTGGTTGTAGGGACAAACAAGCATTGATAGAAGCAGATCATCAAAAGATGTCAACAACAATAGTACAAAAGAACACATAGGTGTTAAAGTTAAAGTTGGTGATATTATCTAAACGAATGTTCGGGCCTCTGTTCGAGGAAGAAGCTAAGGGCCCTCAGACCATCCTGGTGGGGGATGGAGGTGTAGAGGGATTGGATGTCCATGGTGAAGAGGAAGTGGTTGGGGCCAGGGAACTGGAAATTGTTGATGTGACGTAAGGTGTCAGAGGAATCACGGATGTAGGTGGGAAGGGACTGGACAAGGGGAGAGAGAAGGGAAGCAAGATAACGAGAAATGAGTTCTGTGGGGCAGGAGCAAGCTGAGACGATCGGTCTACCGGGGCAGTTCTGTTTGTGGATTTTGGGTAGGAGATAGAAGCGGGCCGTCTGGGTTTGGGCGACTATCAGGTTGGAGGCTGTGGGAGGGAGATCCCCAGAGGAGATGAGGTCAGTGACAGTCCTGGAAACAATGGCTTTATGTTCAGTGGTGGGGTCATGGTCCAGGGAGAGGTAGGAGGAAGTGTCTGCAAGTTGACGCTCAGGCTCCGCGAGGTAGAGGTCAGTGCGTCAGACAACAACAGCATCACCCTTGTTAGCGGGTTTGATGACAATGTCAGGGTTGGACCTGAGAGAATGGAGTGCCGTAAGTTCAGAGAGAGACAGGTTAGAATGGGTGAGAGGAGCAGAGAAATTGAGACGACTAATGTCGCGCCGACAGTTCTCAATGAAAAGATCAAGAGAAGGTAAGAATCTAGAGGGAGGGGTCCAGGTGGAGGGAGAATATTGGAGATGGGTAAAAGGATCTGTTGAACTGGGAGAGGACTCCTGCCCAAAGAAGTGAGCCCAGAGATGAAGACGGCAGAAGAAGAGTTCAGCATCATGCCGAGCCCAAAATTCATTGAGGTGAGGGCGTAAGGGTATGAAACTAAGTCCTTTGCTGAGCACTGAACGTTCAGCATCGGAGAGGGGAAGGTCAGGAGGTATAGTGAATACACGGCTGGGGTTGGGATTGGAAGATGGGGTGGGGACAGAGGGACAGGCCGGGGTGGAGGGTCTTAGATGGGTGTTTGTGTCGATGAGTTGTTGGGGCTTGCATTCCTTAGCACTTGAGAGAAAGAGAAAAAGTTTCTTGTTGAGGCGTCGGATGAGCCGAAGGATAAAATGAAACTGGGGGCACGCGCAGCTTTGAAAAAGGGTACGGCGGTGCTGCTGGAGGGAGAGGTCGAGTGTGTTCATATGGCGGCGCATGGCACTGAGTGTGGATTTCAGAATGCGACGGGAACAGCAGTCCGAAAAACGTTTTATGTCCCGGAGATACCTGTAATCCAGGGTGGGTTCGAAACATGAGGGGTGGAATTTCAGTTGAAATCCACGTGAGGTAAGTCGGAGATGGAGACAGTCACTGAGAAAGGAGATGTGGCTGTGAAAGCGGGTTTTAGTAAACACCTTGTCAAACACCAGGAGGGAAATAGAAAGCAAGGAAGGTGAGCAGGGCAAAAGAGAGGAACGGAAATCTTGTCGCAGAAAAGAACAGAACTTCTTCAAGGAGGTAGGCATTTCTTGAAGAGCAGTGGCAGTCAATTAAACACAGATAAAAACAAAAAAACTGCGGATGCTGGAAATCCAAAACAAAAATAAAAACAGAATTAACTGGAAAAACTCAGCAGGTCTGGCAGCATCGGCGGAGAAGAAAAGAGTTGATGTTCCGTCTGGCTGAACTTGTTCTCACGCTGAACATTTTCTCCTTCAACTCCTCTCACTTCCTCCAAATAAAAGGTGTGGCTATGGGTACCCGCATGGGCCCCAACTATGCCTGTCTCTTTATGGGGTATGTGGAACATTCCTTGTTCCAGTCCTACTCCGGCCCCCTTCCACAACTCTTTCTCCGGTACATCGATGATTACTTCGGTGCCGCTTCATGCTCTCGTCGGGACTTGGAAGAATTTATTAATTTTGCTTCCAATCTCCACCCCTCCATCATTTTCACATGGTCCATCTCTGACACTTCCCTCCCCTTCCTTGACCTCTCTGTCTCAATCTCTGGTGATAGACTGTCCACCAATATCCATTACAAACCCACCGACTCCCACAGCTATCTCGACTACAGCTCCTCACACCCCGCTTCCTGTAAGGACTCCATCCCATTCTCTCAGCTCTTTCGCCTCTGTCGCATCTGTTCCGATGATGCTACCTTCAAAAACAGTTCCTCTGACATGTCCTCCTTCTTCCTTAACCGAGGTTTTCCACCCACGGTCGTTGACAGGGCCCTCAACCATGTCCAGCCCATCTCCCGCGCATCCACCCTCACGCCTTCTCCTCCCTCCCAGAAACATGATAGGGTCCCCCTTGTCCTCACTTATCACCCCACCAGCCTCCGCATTCAAAGGATCATCCTCCGCCATTTCCGCCAACTCCAGCATGATGCCACCACCAAACTCATCTTCCCTTCACCCCCCTATCGGCATTCCGTAGGGATCGCTCCCTCTGGGACACCCTGGTCTACTCCTCCATCACCCCCTACTCCTCAACCCCCTCCTATGGCACCACCCCATGCCCACGCAAAAGATGCAACACCTGCCCCTTCACTTTCTCTCTCCTCACCGTCCAAGGACCCAAACACTCCTTTCAAGTGAAGCAGCATTTCACTTGCATTTCCCCCAACTTAGTCTACTGCATTCGTTGCTCCCAATGTGGTCTCCTCTACATTGGAGAGACCAAACGTAAACTGGGCGACCGCTTTGCAGAACACCTGCGGTCTGTCCACAAGAACGACCCAAACCTCCCTGTCGCTTGCCATTTTAACACTCCATCCTGCTCTCTTGCCCACATGTCTGTCCTTGGCTTGTTGCATTGTTCCAGTGAAGCCCAACGCAAACTGGAGGAACAACACCTCATCTTCCAACTAGGCACTTTACAGCCATCCAGACTGAATATTGAATTCAACAACTTTAGGTCGTGAGCTCCCTCCCCCATCCCCACCCCCTTTCTGTTTCCCCCTTCCTTTTCTTTTTTTTCCAATAAATTATATAGATTTTCCTTTTCCCACCTATTTGCATTATATGAAAAAAAAACATCTTTTATGTTCTCCCCACCCCCACTAGAGCTATACCTTGAGTGCCCTACCATCCATTCTTAATTAGCACATTCGTTTAGATAATATCACCAACTTTAACTTTAACACCTATGTGTTCTTTTGTACTATTGTTGTTGACATCTTTTGATGATCTGCTTCTATCACTGCTTGTTTGTCCCTACAACCACACCCCCCCCTCCACCTCTCTCTCTCTCTATCTCTCCGCCCCCCACACACACACCTTAAACCAGCTTATATTTCAACTCTTTCTTGGACTCGAACTCATGTTCTGTCGAAGGGTCATGAGGACTCGAAACGTCAACTCTTTTCTTCTCCGCCGATGCTGCCAGACCTGCTGAGTTTTTCCAGGTAATTCTGTTTTTGTTTTTGTCCATCTTTTAATAGCCTTTTTCTCACCTTATTTTGCTAAGCTAGAAAATCCCAGCACTAAATCCTACCTTGGTCAACGTCTTACAGTTGGTCAAAAATGACAAATTAAGACCCAGCAGCAAGTCTGCCCAGTGATGGGCTGCAAAAGGTTCCTGTTTTATCAGTGTCACTCCTGTCTTTTCCTCCCCACTTGGTTCACCAAAAGCAAAGAACCTCATCTCAAATTTGCATTGCTGAAGGACTTGGCCGTGTAAACTGATTAATAATTCTCTTCATACCATTGGCAGTGAGGTGCCAATTTTGTTGCCTTTCCCCTTCAGAAAATCAATTTTGAAAGCACATACCTTGTGCAAATTTGTACATAAAGTAATACTTGGTAGAATATAGCAAATTGCTTGCTTGTTAAATGAGTCACTGGACAGCACAGCGCCATGGGGCAGGGAGTATGAGATATCAGATGCAATGTATTTACAAAGGAATTTTATAAACTAAGTGTTGACTGGGATTCAGAGCTGTAACTGAGAGTGTGAGACAGTATAAAGCAGCTCCTAAGAGCATGATGAAATGAAAACAAAGCAACCAGCAATAGAAGATGAATGAGGGGGTGTAGGGAGCCAGTGACAGGAGACAATGAATGAATGATGAAAAGGGAAATACAGATTAAAGCAATTGGTCAGAAAGAGGAGAAGCTATACCTGAGTATGAATGGAAGAATAGAAACGTGAATCAGTATTAAGAAACAAAGATTGAGAAATGTTTCTGACACAACTTCAGGACATCCCAAAGCATTTCATAATCAATGAAGCATTTAATTTTTTGAAGGTTGTCAATCTTGTGATGCTGGGAAACAATTTGTGCACAAGATCCCACAAATAAAACCACCAGTTTAATCTTGCAGTGTCGTTTTTCTGCCAGTTCAAGGAACACAAATATTTTAAACACTTGGTAAAGAGCTTTAGTAGATGTGCTCCTTCCTTTTTTAGCACCAGAGGCCAAGGGAGATCTTCCACAGGGAATAGTCATGGTGAGTTTAATAGCTGCACAGCTAACTTGTTCAGTTTTTAACGATGTGCCTGATGTTGAGTTTTCCAGAAAAGCTCTACAAACAAAACACCTTTTTGTCCCAATATGAAGGGACCTTGCGATCATGCTCCCACTTGTGAATTTAAGGACCATATCTTTTTATTTCTGTTGGACTGTAGTAAAGAACATATGTTTTTATTTTCTGTTGGACTGTGGTAAAATTATAATGGCTGCAGTTGAAAGACACCTCCTAGAACAGGATGAGGGATATATACAATGTTGCATTGCTGGAACAGAGTGTGCCATGAAAGACAGGATGGTGCCGGAGAGGAGACCTGAGCCAAGGGAGATGCCTAACAACAGCATTTTAATTGACTCCTGACCAAGTGACCAGGTTTTGTGTGAGAGCAGCATGCAGAATAGCTCCTAGCCTGAAAGAAACAAGACCTAAAACCTCTTTCTCCTATATGTGGAAGATGCCAGTAATTCCACAATAAAAGCTAGCTTTTTTTTTTCCTGTCATATCTCTAACCTGCTCTCTCTCTCTGAAAACTCATGCCAAGAGACAAAGGGGAAAACCACTGTTAGAGACATTGAAAGACAAGTGCTTAACCAATGAACTGCAGACTGTAAGTGCTGGAATTCCATTTCATGTTATCCACAAGAACTGAAAGGAATTTGGGAGACATAAATATAAATTAACCCTTCAAATCCGGATTGGCACTATTGAACTGTCCCCCCTTAAAATCCATGTTTTGTTTGTCTTCTGTGTGTGTGTGCACACGCACACCTGCATGTAGGGATTTAAGAAGGGGGTAGAGTTACAGTTATAGTGTTAGAAGCTAGCAGTTCATATTCCTTTCTTTTGCCACTAGTTAAAAACAACGGGGAGGATCTTCTGGTCGGCGAGCGGGAGCATGGCCTGCTCACCGATGCTTAAAATAGTGAGGGATGATGTTGGGAAGAACTCCTAATGTCACCCCGTGTCATTTCTTTTTTCAAGTCGGCAGGGGCACAGCTGAATCAGCTGCACTATTGGCTGAGGGAATCGCATCCCTGCCCACACAGGGAGTGCATAGCGCTTCCTGCTGGACGTCACACTGGATGGGCCTTGTTTGGCCCGCCCACATAAAATGGCTGCACACCCACAATTGGGGGCGCCGATCGGAGGCGCACCTGCCTGCACCCGCTCCCGCACTTCCCCCGCAATGGAGGGAAAATTTTTCCCAATTTGTTCGATAAATAGTTATTTACTTATTAAGTTTACAAACCTGGTGCTCGTATTCTGTTAACCTAAATTAAACAGTTAGATAGAATTGGGGCAATCTGGTGGTTTGGTTAAACTTTTCACATTGATTGTGGCTCGGGGAACAGTGGGACTTGATATTACAGCGCATTATCCCCATTGAGTCGTGACATGAAGATCTCTGAACAAGGAGCCACTAACAGCGAGAGCTGTGAGTGATTATACACCAGAATAGGCTCAAGGGGAAAATGCCCATCACCAACAAGCATTCATCTGTTCTACACTCTGCAGGGGTAAAGGTCATTGCCCTGAAACATTAATTCTGTGTCTAATGCTGCATAACCTCACTGAATGTTTCTAGCATTTTCTATCTTTATTTCAGATTTGCCAACATCAGCAGTATTTTCCCTTTCCCTATCAGTTTAGTTATCCTTTCTTTAAGAGGCACTGCTCTTTCCTCGATCAGGATAATAGGCTAAAGATAGCACTATCATTCTCCGGTGGTGGTTGGGGGTGGGGGGCTCGAGTTCAGGCAAGCGGTATCCACTGTGTTTTATTACAGTTTTCACGGTCTTGCTGTTAACTCAAGATCCGAAAAAATTCTCACTTTCTCTCTTCCTGAAAGCCATTTAGAATGTCACTGCTCTGCACTGCATACTTATCATGTTGTTTCAAATTTCCTGCCCCTTCAGTTTCTTGCTCCCATGTACATTTTATCAAAACACTGTTGTAATAATTCCTCCTGACAATGTTCTTTCCTCATTTACAAATTTATTTTTAACAGACCGTGGCAACAGCTAACACCTTATCATACAATCGATCCCAATTCTGGACAAGTACTTGGACACGCTCCATCAAGATGTGCTTTGCATTTCAAATAACAATTTGTTCAATAAGCTGACTCTCTGCATTGCTTCCCTAAACTGGATAATGACAGCAAAGTACTGAGTGACTGGAGTCAGCTCTGCAAATTACTCTATTGTTACAATGTTGACAGTGATCGAGTGGAGCATTTCATTAAATTGTCTCAGGCAGACTAGAGACCTGCATCATTCAGCGCAAAATATGGGAATCACTGAAGACTGAATGCACTTTGTGTGCTTCAGACAGACTGCAGCCAACTCCTACCAACAAATTCTCAAGTATCTTTTCCATCAATGAAGATTCTCACTCAACAGCAATTTCCTGCGGACAGACACATCTGCTAGAAGCAAGTGATCTCCACTGCTTTCCTTCTCTGCTCCTCATTCTTTCCTCTGTTCTCTTCAGGAACCAATCCTTCCAGAGGCACAGTTCCACAGACCTTAGATTGCAAGTGTCAACCGACTATCAGCTCCTGAGGAATCTGAATCCTTCAATGAGATTCCAGCCTGTAACTTGCTACAAGGTATCCATCATTCTATATATAAACCATCTGAACCCCTTGATTAGATTCCAGCCTGTAACTCACTCCTGGGGATCCATTATTCTATATATAAACCATCTGAACTACTCACTTAGATTCCAGCCTATAACTCACTCCAAGGTATCCATGATTCCTACATTATGGACAAAGCTGGAATAAAAGGAATCTAGTTCTTTTTTGAAAACATAGTGATTGTAAAAGTTCCCGCAGCACTCTCTGGTGAAGGATGGTGGAATTTTCCCAATGACCTGGCCAACATCTGCCCTTCATTTAACTCCATCAAAATAGATCCTTGTAAGATTCCACAAACAGCAATAAGTTAGTTCAGTGTGCATAATGGCTGTAGTGGCCTTAACCCTACTTTACTGCCCAACTGCGCCCCCCATAAACGCTGACCTTCCTCTAGGGAGCATTGGCACCATTGGACCGAGTGTGGCATCAAGCCCTGGAAAAATTGACGTGAATGAGAATCAAGGGGAAAGCTCTCCATTGGGTGGAGTCATACCTAGTACAAAAGAAAATGGTTGTGTTTCTTGGAGGCCAATCATCTCAGCTCTAGGACATCACTGCAGGAGTTCCTCAGGGTAGTGTCCTAGGCTCAACCATCTTTAGTTGCTTCATCAATGACCTTCCTTCCATCATAAGGTTAGAAATGGGAATGCTCGCTTATGATTGCACAATGTTCAGCACCATTCGCGACTCCTCAGACACAGAAGCATACCTTGTCCATATGTAGCAAGACCTAGACAACATTCAGGCTTGCTATTAAGTGGCAAGTAATATTCTTGCCACACAAAGTGCCAGGCAATGACCATCATCAACAAGAGAGAATCTGATCCTCTCCTCTTGACATTAAATGGCATTACTCTCGCTGAATCCCCACTATCAACACCCTGGGTGTTACATTTGATCAGAAACTGAACTGGACCAGCCATATAAATACTGCGGCTACATGAGCAGGTCAGATGCTGGTGTTTCTGCCACAAGTAACTCACCTCCTGACTCCCCAAAGCCTGTCCACCATTTACAAGGCACAAGTCAGGAATGTGATGGAATACTCTCCACTTGCCTGGATGAGTGCAGCTCCCACAACACTCAAGAAGTTCAACACCACCCAGGACAAAGCAATCCATTTCATCATCCACCACATTCAACAATCACTCCCTCCACCACTTTTTAAAAAATATTCGTTCATGGGATGTGGGCATTGCTGGCCAGTATTTATTACCTATCCCTAGTTCAGAGGGCACATTGCTGTGGAGTTATATATAGGCCAGACCAGGTAAGGATGGCAGATTTCCTTCCCTAAAGGACATTAGTGAACCAGATGAGTTTTTACAACAGTTGACAATAGTTTCATGCTCATCATTAGATTTTTAATTCCAGATTTTTATTGAATTCAAATTCCATCATCTGGCATGGTGGGATTCAAACCCGGGTCCCCAGAGCATTACCCTGGGTCTCTGGAGTACTAGTCCAGCAGCAATATCACTATGCCATCACCTTCTCCATTGACGCACAGTGGCAGCAGTATGTACCATCTCAAGATGTATAGCAGTAATTCACCAAGGCTCCTTCGACAGAACCTCTACCACCTAGAAGGACAAGGGCAGCAGACATATGGGAATGCCATCACCTGCAAGTTCCCCTCTGACCCACACACCATCCTAACATGGAACTGTATTGCCATTCCTTCACTGTCACTGGCCAAATTCCTGAAACTCCCTTTGTCCCAGATTTTGTTAATTTAGTTTATTTGTTTCTGCTCAAAAAA
This sequence comes from Carcharodon carcharias, assembly GCF_017639515.1. Classification (NCBI taxonomy): domain Eukaryota; kingdom Metazoa; phylum Chordata; class Chondrichthyes; order Lamniformes; family Lamnidae; genus Carcharodon; species Carcharodon carcharias. The sequence continues at coordinate 112,641,007 of NC_054473.1, forward strand.
GAGTAACACCACATGTGATTCAAGCAGGCAGCTCACCACCACCTTCTCAAGGGTAATTAAGGATGGGCAACGAATGCTGGCCTTGTCAGTGATGTTTACATCCATTGAATGAATAAAAAACAATTGCTTCATATTACAGAACAGCATGAGTTATTGCCTTCAGGAGAGGAAGGGGCAGCTGAAACTGGAAGAGAACAAAGAGTTTGCGTGGAAAAGGGAGACCAGATGGACAGAAAGAGACCTAATGAAAAACATAGCTGTGGAGTGAAAATATAATCGAAAAATTTCTTCTAGTGTCACAGCTGTAAGGCAGTCAGAAAAGGGAGGATATTCTACAACATGCAAATGGACCTAAAATTGAGAAAATAGAGGCTGATTCCTGATGTGAAAAGGAAGTCTGGACACATATGGCTTTTCCAAGATACACCAAGAAGGCTAAGGCTATGGAAAAGATAAATTCAGATTATTGCAATGATTTGAACTGCAAGATCTGGACAAGGGAATATAGTTTCATTGTAGCACAAGTTTCACCAGGTTGATGGCTTGAATGGGAAGCCATGATTTTGAGGAGACAATCGAGTTACTGGGACCATTTCCACTGCAGCAAAGAAGATTAAAGAGGAAATTTAATAGAGATTTTTAAAATGATAGAGCTTTCACAACATGAATAGGAATAGACTATTTCCTTCAAAGAGTGACAAAGGGTTAATTTAAAACTTCACAAGGGAGGAGAGGTTGTGATCTTTTTTCTAAACAGAGAGTTACCATAGGAAGGAAAATTTTGCAACATAGAAAAGTTGAGGTGGCAACTATTGCATCATTTAAGTGGAAAAGCACATTTTTCAAAATCTAAGCAGAGGTAGCTACAGGTCAGTGGAGGGAGAGAACAGAGTAATGGGATTAGTGTTGAAATGCTGCTGGGGGACACAACCTCTTTGGAGCTGAAAGCATCCGCCGTTTTATAGTTTCTAATTGTAAAGGAAAATGTCAACAACTCACACAATAATGGCAAACACAGAAGGCAGCTGCCCCCTACTTCACTCCACAGGGGCATAGTTATGACCCGATACATCTGTTTTTATAATGCATTATTGACTGCCTTGTGACATGGAGGGTCAAGCTGAGATTTGATAGGACACCAAAGAGGATAGTTGTGCCCACATCACTAGCATTCAAAACTGAAAATTTCCCTGCACTCTAAACCATTGCAACACACCTTGTATGTCAATTGTTCATTAAATCCAAGCTTGTAATAACAGGGAGTGTCAGAGCAGTTCAGAAAATTGATTTGCTGTCTATGCTTCCTTCAGGACCTATTGGACTCTCCCTCATCTACACTTGCGAGTTGGAAATCTGCCATTTTAGAGGCCACTGCTAGCTGCGGACTAGGCTGCATTTTGCGTACAGCTCCAGGCTCCAACATCCTGGACAACACAATCATAGTAAGCTGTTTATGTCCTCTGTATCATGGAACATGAGGGGGATGGAATTCAACAATTCTCAATATATCAGAGATGGGGTTGAGGGTCGTCACTCAGGCTAGTAAAAGATTGAAAGTGGTGTTCCACAGGAATTGGTGCTGCAACCACTGCTGATCACCACCGCTATGAATGATTTGAACTTGGGAGTTGTATGTACAATTTCAAAATTTGTGGATGATGCCAAATATTTTGTGGGGTGGGGGGGGGTGGTGGTGTCTGGGGCAGAGGAGGTGTTGGGTACAGTTAATACTGAGGAAGACTATGATAAAATAAGAGTTGACATTAATAAAATTGTAGATTACTTATGTAATTGACAAAGAGATTTCAGTATGTGAGCTGGTACGTTTTGATAGGAGGAGTAAGGAGCCATAAACTGATAGAAAATAGGAGCTGGATTTTTGTGTTGTGCTTGGGAAACAAGAGTCAGGCCATTTCCCAGATTTGGAAACCTGAACCCGTCTCCTCTGTCTATACCCACCATATTTTTTGTCTCCTGGAGATGTGGGCAGGCAGGGTTTGGGTTTCACGGCCCCCGAGGCAGCTTTGGAGAAGTGTGGTTGCTAAGACTGGCTGGATGGACAGCTCTCCAACATCATTCTTATGCCCCTTAACCCTGACCCCAAACTCCCCCCTCACATCCCTCACCCATCTCCCATGCCCCCTCATCCTCCCATACCCACTCCATGCCCCATGATATTCCCCAACCTCCCTCATATTCTCCATGCCCCTATGTATCCTACATAGCTACTCAACCAGAATACACCATGTACCGTCCTCAGGAGCCTTGTAATAGCAATGAGAAGTTTTGAAATCAATACGAGAAAAGTACATCTCTAACAATCTAATAGAGCCATCACTCAAACACACAATCATTCGTACTGGAAAAAATTTAAATCCCCTCAAGTGGTCAATCACTTGTAAAAAACAAGCAAGCATCTATTGAGTAACCAAAATGAAAGATAATCCTTAAATAACCTCCTAAAACTGTCAGTCAAACTGTACACACTACCTCCTGCTGAGCTAAGTGGCTCTTCAGCTTTTGAAACTCATCCAAACAATCATAATGGTCAAAACAAACTCTTACTATTACAAGCAATGGAGCCTATTGAAAATTGACAAACAGATGGTGAGTTTTTTTTCTAAGCTACATCAGATGACCTGTCAATCTAAGCATTCCAGGAACAGGTTTTTTATTTAATTTCAGTGAAAACTGCAGACCAGTTTTCCTTTCAAATGTAAAGCGCTATGGACATTTAAATCACTTCAGCTCATGAAACTAGAATTCCCAAGCACTGTATTCTTCAGTTTTGAATGTATAATAGCACTTTTTCCAATGGGAAAACTACTCTAATGCATCTCAACACTTAGACAATGCTGGTCAATGTAATGGTCAACCTATCTTCTCATTCAGAGCCCTACAATCAATCACTGCAGTAAAAAACACATCTACCTTAAAGTATAGCATCTCATGATATTTGAAGTTGTCAAAACATTTAATACTTACATCTCAGAATGTGTCCAACTCCTCAGCAGCTTCCCCCAAGGTTCCTGAGCCCTCAGACAATATGAGTTTTCATAAGCCTTCCAAAACCCACACAACCTGACAAAAATACTGGGGGACAGGAGAAACAAATTCCCTCTAAGGCTGTCAATGGTGACCCCAATGTCAGAGGACTTGCTTGCGGGATCATGACCCAGCCCTAACTCAAACCTCTTCCTGCCTATGGGAAGAATGCATGGCCCAATTTTATACGGAAAATTTAAATTTGGTATGAAAGACCAAAATGTTGGTAATTCCCAATCCCATTCCTGACTCTAGGAGGACATGAAAATCTGTCCCCAAGAATCTAAATGGGGTAGAGGAGCAAAGGGATGTGGGCTACAGAATCATAAATCACCTTAACTTGTGTTACTTTTAGTGAAGATTGGCAGTCTGTCAGGCAGTTGGTTAGTGGGCCAACAACTAGTTATTCAGCAGTCTTACTAAAAGTCTTAGAGGATCACCTCACCTCCCCACCCACCCATTATCCTCTGGATCCCAGTTGTTCATCCACTAACCAACTGTCTCACTGTTGCCAACCTTCTTCTATTCCCTGGGGTGAGGAGTTGGTTTTGTACAGGATGTGTGAACACAAAATCATGTCTTACTGCTGGGTGGCAGAACATGTGTAAGCTCCTGTATTGCACCAGAGCCCTGTATCTCTTGGGATAAATGAGGCACCTTTACAAAACAGTTTAATGCTCAAGGAAGGATGCAGCACCACAAAATGCAGCACCTGTTGAGTCTTGCATCTGCTTTTTTTACCTGAACCATGATCAGAGTGATAGTAGCCAAGGGTTTTTGCACACGTGTTGCCTGTGAAGCACTGAGAATGTCAGATGATTCTCCTGATGGCTGTATCCATGATGGCATTGACACTTAGATGGAGGATAGACGACACAGAACAGAAAAGAACCTACCCCATCAAATTCAAGGCTCTTATTTCACTGCAGAGTTGTTAACATAATGTTATGCATGTATAAATTCCTAGTTAAATAAAACATAAGCTGTATTAAATCATTTCAGGTTTATTGTTTCTTTTAATTTTATGCTCCAGCAGGCACATCTTAATTGTTAAAAAGCTTGTTCTTGTAACTCACACCTAAATTCCCAGGACCTTTTCGCTCTCTGGTGGAAAGCAAGTATATTTTACACTTGTAACTTGTAATTGAAGTATTGAAATACATGAGCAGGAGGTCAGTGAGTTTACCCAGTAACATGCCAGTAATATTCTACAGTCCAGGCTGCTTCAACAGGCCAACCAGGGTGGCAATACCTCAGCATCCACAATTCAGACTTCCCATTCTGCAGGAGAGAATGGGAGCATGGGGGTGGGGAGAGTGAAGCAGGACGAAAAGGAAGGAGGGCAAGAGGGGAGGGCAGAGGGCAGGACGGAAGGGAGGGAGGAGAGAGAGAAGTGAAGGAGCAGAGAGAGAGAAGGGGGGAGAGGAGGAGAGAAGGGGAGAATCATAGAATGGCTGGACAGTGCAGGCGGCTGCCATTTGACCCATCGTTTCTATGCTGGCTTTCTGCAAGAGTAATTTCACCTCATCACACTCTCCCACCTTTTCCCTGTGGCTCTGCAAGTTTTTATCTTTCCAGATGGCTATCTAATTTTCTTTTGAGGACCTTTATTAAACCTGCCTCCATCACATTCTCAGACTGCATATTCCAGATCCTAACCACTTGCTGTATAAAACACTTTTCCCTCATGTCTCCATTGCTTCTTTTGCTAATCACTTTAAACCAGTGCCCTCTCATTCTCGATCCTTCCACCAATGGGAATGGTTTCTCTCTATTTACTCTGTCAAGACCACTCATGATTTTGAACACTTCTATCAAATCTCCTCTTAACTTTCTCTCTAAGGAGAGCAGTCCCAGCTTCTCCAATCTATGTAACTGAAGTTCCTCATCACTGGGGCTGTTCTCCTGAATCTCCTGCACCCTCTCACGCCTTCGCTTCCTTCTTAAAGTGCGGTGCCCAGGACTGGATGAAATACACCAATTGAGGTTGAATTAGTGGTTTATGCAGGTTTAACATAACTTCCTTTCTTTTGTACTCTGTGCCCCTATTTTATAAAGCCCAGAGTTCTGTATGCCTTTTTAATTGCTTTCTCAACCTGCCCTGCACTCCCAGGTCCCTCTGTTCCTGCACCCCTTTAGAATTGTACCCTTTATTTTATATTGCCTCTCCTTATTCTTCCCACCAAAATCAATCACTTCACACTTGGCTGCATTAAATGTAATATACTGCTTGCCCACCCATTCTCCAACCTCTGTCCTCTTGAACTTTTTATTTTGCTCACAATTTATAACCTTTCCAAGTTTTGGGTCATCCAACAATGTTGAAATCGTGCCTGTACACCCAAGTCTAGGTCATTTGATAGAGACATGGAGAGAATGAGAAAGAGAGAGAGGTGGAAAGAAGGGAAGAGGGAGATGGGAAAAGGAGGTGAGGGATGGAAAAGGAAAGAGGCGAGGGGGAGAGAGAGCGAGTCAAAAGAGACAGTGTGTAGACAGGAATGGTCATTACTTTGGTGTCTCCTGTTAACACTCTGTGATGGTCATACATAGCTATTTTGGCAACTGACCAGAGGGCAATCTGTACCCATGGAGCTATGCACCTGGAAGGAGGCAAGAAGTTGAGAAAATTGCAAAAGAAATTAGTGGAATAATAGTCAATTGTTGTCAGGTAAAAGTGCCAAATGTCCAAAACAGAATAATACACACATCCCAGGAGGTGGCTCCAGACATACAGACACCAAGGGCAGAATTTTACCCTTGATGGGCAAGCGGGTCCCACCGGCTCGGCACTGGGCAGGCAGCCGATTGCCACCACTGAAACAGGCCCCGCCACCATTTTGAGTAGGCGGGCCAATTAAGGCTCACTCAGCGCGCTGCCCAATAATAATAATAATAATAAATATGACAAAAGCTTTATTAAAGATTTTTTGAACAGACATGAAACTTCATCCCGCCAGTGGATGAGGTTTCATGTTTTTTCAGAAGCCCGCTGGGGCTCTTGGCCTGCCCGTCAGCCTTAAGATTGAATGGGCAGGTCCTTTAAGTGGCTTAATTATCCTGTCAATTGCCTCAATTGGCCATTGACAGGTCAGCTGGCGGACAGCTGATTTCGCTGTCCGTCCACCTTCCTGAATATTTAAATGGGGCGGGATGACATCAGAGGTTCCTCCCGAAGGCATGCTGCATCACTTTCAAGTCGGCGAGCGGGCCCTGCCCCCAACTCGCTGACGAAAAATTCTGGCCCAAACCTCGGACGAAAGTATAGAAAAACTGGGCAGAATCTTGTTGAGGTGCCCGGAGTCTTGCCTGCCAGCTAGAAGGCTAATGCAAGACCCACACTGCTGCTTTTTGGGAAGGCTTGCCAAGCCGCATGCCAATCGGTCAGTAGCAATGCCACTGGCAGACCTTCTTGGGGAATCAAGTCCCTGGATGTGCAAGTCCCACCTAGCTAGAATTGACAGCCAATCAAAGGCCAGCAGCTCTTGCGCTCAGCATTGTCACTGAGGAGGCCATGGTTGCTGCTGGAAGGACAGGCACCGGAATCCCAGGATTACAAATTGACCTAGGCCACAGGCAAATAATGTTGGGGAGGAGAGGTTTTGTGTGGTAGGAGTTGCGAGGAGGGGTGCAGGAGGGTCAGAAGCAAGGGCAGGGTAGGGGGAGTGGTGCTCTCAGTTGGCATCCCCCACAGCATGTCCAGTCCCTCAATCAGGCAGTGAGTGCCTTTGATCAAGGGTCCCACTCCCGGAGGTAGCAAGCTGCTCAGCAGCAGCTGTTGTGCACACCACATGGTGACAGGACCACCTGCAGCTGGGTTAACACCAGTAGCAGCAGGATGAGGCCCTTAAGTGCTCATCAATTGGACACTTAAGGTCTCAGTAGATGGCAGGATGGGAAGGCCAGCCATGGACCTTTCTATTCAGTACTAAATTCAGGCGGAGGTAGGAAGGCGGTGGGGTTCCGGTGTGCCGCCTAAATGCATGGCCTTCCCACCTCCAAGCTCGCCACCAGTGAGAGCACAGGATTCCACCTAAAATCGGGTGTCAATACACACTCAGATAGAACAGAGAGAGTCACCATTTGTTTGTAAAGTACAGAATGAAATTAAATTTGTGTCAACTTGGATTGGAATATCCTGCTATTCAAAACCACAGATTTACCAATGGAAACCACAATTCATTTCTTTAAGAAGACGGATACAAGTTCTTTAAAAGTTATACACTGTTAGGACAGCACCATCCTATACAGCAAAGCAGGAGAAAAATCTAGCAAATAACACAAATGAAAAGTCTACTGTGTCCATCAAGAGCACCTCTACCATACATTGCATACTGCCTGCCATCAAGGGACAATTTCTCTCACTCCCAGGGATAGTCAGGAAATGTTCAATAATACATAATGGGACATAAGATATCCATTATTCATACCTGGCTAATTCTTTTTCTGAGAAGATTTGACCTTGCTAACTGCTGCTTCAAATCATCATTCTCCACAAAATATTTGATTTGTTATGATCTCCATAGAGGCTGATAACTTTTAACGAGAAATTCAAACTTCCAGTTAACAGCTAAAAGGAGATACGTCAAGATTTTGCGTTTTAAAATGTTTACTGTAACAAATGACTAATAAACAAATAAACAAACACAATTTTATTTTAGTGTCGGCAACTTATACCTTAAACTACAGAAAATAGACCCCCCATTTAACTTTCAGCATGACTGAAAATCTCGCGCAATGGTTATACTTTACACTGTCCCTTAATTGGACACTTCATCCTCCAAGAACTAGTCTAAAATGATTTTCAACTGGCTTGCTTCCTTTTACATTTGATACCTACAAGACTTTTCTGGGGTTTTTGGAGACCCAGGGTCTACTCATACTATATTCAGAAACTACTGCCATTGTCTCCAAGCTTAAATATCTTGCGCCTTCTTAGTAAAACATTATAAGCCTTCTTTTGATCTCTAATGATCAAACCACCCGGGCTTAATGTCAGGCAGAATTTGGAACAGGTCACAAGAACCTCTTCATTTACCCTTGATTTAAAGATACAGTCCCAAAATATAATAATCTTTAAAAAATCATGACTGCAATAGATCAGCCACCATCTATTTCAGCTCCTCAGTGAAGTTGTGGAGAAAAATATACAGCCCCCAGCCAGTACAAAATCTCTATAAGAACAGATTTTATGGTGGCGTTGGGAGCATGAAAATATTATTGTACCATAGACATGTGCCAAAGAAACCTGGTGAATATTTCCGGTTTCACTGTGTGTCTTAACTTTTTGCTGAGCTAACTATGCCTTGCTGAAACCAGGGGATCCTGGTACCAACACTGAGAGTTGGAAATACCACATTAAAATTATCCATTTCTACTGGCTGATCCTTTACATCAGATTTTAGAAGATACAGTTGGATGGGAAAACAGCATGTTCCTGAAGAGATTAATGTAATTCAAGCCATTTAACAGTGAGGCAAATGGGAGAAAAATGACTTTTACTACTGAATTAAGTACAATAATGGTTTAAGGTGAAGAAAATGGCAAATATGATTTTGCAATGTAGGAAACAGCATGCAAGATACTGGCATTTATATAGTTCTTTCATCACAGAAAAGTCTCTAAAGAGGTTCACAGAGGTGTGGCAAAAAAAATAAGTTGGATGCTCAGCCACAGGTGGAGATATTACGAAGATTGACTAATGGCCAGAAAAGAGGAAGGTCTTGAAGTCAGAGAGGGACCTGGAGGAGTTTGAGAAGGGAATTCTGGAGCATGGGGATGAGGTCAGTGTAGATGAACCAAAGGGAGAGGGAAAGTAATTGGAGGCCAGAGTTTGCTGAACAGAGTGTTCTTCAAGGAATGGGGGAAGACTGTCAGGTTGGAGGAGGTTAGAGAGAGAGATGTGAGGCTATTAAGGGATTGGAACTCACGAATCAGAATTTTAAATTGAAGGTATTAGTAATGAGCCTGGGCTGAGGTGATACATGAGTGGGAGTTGGCTTGGGATACAATGCTGACAGTAGTTTTGGATGAGCTGAAGTTTGAAGAGGGTGTAGGACAAGAGGCGGGTGAGGATTAGAAAAGTCATGTCTGGAGTTGATGAATGATGACCGACCTGTTCCTAGTCTTAACTGCTTCACAATATACCCTTCTTTCAGAATATTTCCCTACTGTCTGGAATGCCCTCCTAAAATCCCTTCATCTTGCCTTCAAAAGCTAACTTAACATTTGTTTCCCCTAAATTGTCTTTATCAACTCTGCTCCTTAAATCCATTCAACCCACTCTTTTGCTTGCTGTCACTCTCGTCTATTCTAACTGTAAAATACTCTGGTGTGATTGAGCGATACCAAAATTCCTGCTCTTGTTTATAATTGCTTTCTTTCGTTTAGCATTTAAAATAAATTGAATAACATCTCTATTGAAACAATAGAGAAAGGAATGGTTAAGTGTTGTTGAAGTGTTGGCGTCACACAATTTAGATGCGGTCTCACCAATTCTTTGCCAACCACATACAACAGGAACAAAAAAATTGGAACGACTGGCAAGACCACTAATGCTTCACTGAATCAATGGGTGTACAGTGAGGAATTAACTTGCTGAGGGTAATGCTGGTATTACTGTTCGAGTGAGCTGGATACACACAGGATTCCAAGAAGCCTCTTTGATTTCAATGCCACCTTGGGAAAAGAAAGGATTAACATTGCATAAGCAGATTTCACGGAGTGCGACTTCAACAAGTTTGTCACTCCATAACTCACTAACGAGGCCAAACATGACATACTGTCCCCAGATTTTGGTGCTATATTTGGCAAAAAAAATCAGTCACTGGAAAAGGATCAAAGCAGCTCAACAATGATAGTGCCAGGTCTCCAGTGTGATTTGTATAAAGATAACTAGGAATGACTCATTGGAAAAAGGATTGGAAAGGGACATTTACCTAAAATGAATATGGAGAATTTAATTGCACAGATCAAGTGCACAAAATTAAGAAAAATTATAATCTATGAAAACCTTGAGCCAAATACACAAGGAGCAACTATTATCCATTTTAGACCCTGGATGCAGGCTCAGTGAGGCATTCACAAAGAAAAAGGAAATGGACAGAAATATTTTTGAATATATAAATGGTTCCCTGTACCTTCCACTGAATGTATTTTTAACCTTTGACAAACATTTAACAAGTAATGGGAAAATAAATTTTAAAAATGGTCATAAAACCATTATAATGGACTTGAGCAGAAAATCCTGGAAAAATTCAGCAGGCCAGAGTTCTAACTATGAGGTTTATAAGATTCTCATGTTTCAGGACTGTGTCTTTAATTTAAAGAAACCTATAAAATTCTAACTGGACTAGACAGGGTAGATGCAGGAAGGATGTTCCCGATCGTGGGGAAGTCCAGAACCAGGGGTCACAGTCTGAGGATACAGGGTAGACATTTAGGACTGAGATGAGGAGAAATTTCTTCACCCAGAGAGTGGTGAGCCTGTGGAATTCGTTACCACAGAAAGTAGTTGAGACCAAACCATTGTATGTTTTCAAGAAGGAATTAGATGTAGCTCTTGGGGCAAAAGGGATCAAAGGATATGGGGAGAAAGCGGGAGCAGGCTATTGAGTTGGATGATCAGCCATGATCATAATGAATGGTGGAGCAGGCTTAAAGGGCCGAATGGCCTACTCCTGCTCCTAGTTTCTATGTAAAATGAAGGGGGTAACATGGCTTGTTCTGAAGTCTGTCTGACAGCAAGTCTTGGTGGTTTGATGTTAGGGATTTCAGGGGCCCAGATTGTTTACCAGAAAGGTGTTTATATTTGAACACAATGGCAGCCTCCTGAGCGCTAACAGTGGATAGACTGAGTGTCCAAGGTCCCCAGAAAAGTGTTGAGAATGTCAGGTTATAAACAGTTATGCTCTAAACTGTCGATTTAGTTCCAAGGTGAAAGAAAGTTGGGCTCTCAAGGATGGCTAATCAGCATCTATACCTGGATTTGAGGGCCATGTGACTCATGTTGCCATAGTGGTGGGTTTCAAGATGGGAAGGGTACAGAGGAAGCCATTATGATATTAGGTTACAGGCTTTCCTAAACTATCATTGAATATCACAGAAGGGTTAGTCAGCCAGAGTCTGAGAGAAAAAAAGCAGCTAGAGGCTGAAAGTGTCTATGGTTCACAGTGCAGGAACGTGGGTGGAAGTCATGGTCACACTGAAAAGACCAAATTCATGAGTTAAAACAAAGCTGGAAGATTTGCTTAGCTTGCACCAGAGGGAAGATCTCCATTAATACTCTCACCATGAAGGACAGTTCTAAGGTTAGAAGTCACCTGGCTGAGAAAGGAAAAGAACAGAAGTAAACCCCCAGGAACTAAGACTGAATTGCTTCTGGGAGAATCGAATATCCATTAAAAGGACAGTGTAATGTATTCCTGATATTGGGTTTTTCTGTTGTGTTAAAAGTTCTACTCTGCAGTTGCCTACAAAAATAGTGTTTAGTCAATGGTGCTTTTAGTCTGATTGTTACATTAAATGTTTTAAAATGCAAAATCTTGACTTTCATTCTTTCAGCTATTAACTGGAAGTTTGAATTATTTTTACAAGTTTTATTGGTCTCCATAGAGAGTGTGACATTGGGAAGCATCAATGGAGAGAGAAACAGAGTGAACCTTTCAGATCGATGATCTTTCATCAGTTCTTAGAGCTAGGTACAAACCAGAGGCTCAACTCTGCACTGACTTCTTTTTAAACCCTGTAGGACAGGGCAATACAGATGTTTCAAACCCTAAGCTACTAGCAACATTAAAACCCATCGTTGTCACCTACACTGTTAACAATTCTGTTCTCACATTGTCAGAGATATTATACTGCAGTGACCCCAAACTTTGACTCCGTGCGGCCACGAGAGACCAATCCCTGCACAACCAACACTGTGACCCCACACGGCAATAACCGTGACCCCACATGTCAACGTTGTGGCCTGACATGGCCACAACCGCTACCTAAACCTACTGGAAACACAAATAATAACAAGAGAAAGCCTACAGTGTAGAACTCAGTTCACCACTGTGACAATTTAATGCATATTAATTGAAAATATATCATGCTTGTTCTTTAAAAATCAACTTTTCTTTTTACATTTGACTTCTCATCTAAAATTTCTCATTTGGAAGAATGAAACAATGGTTACAAACATTGAGTTCATGTAAAGCCTAAAAATACCAACTACAAAACTCACAAATGTACTCAAGTACAAGGGGCTTATAGGTAAATATTATCCTGTCATTTCCAAACAGAAGAATTCCGTCACTTCAAACATCTCTTCTGTATTGCATCTCTTAGACATATGGCAGGATTTTGACCTTGGCTGGGGTGCTAGGCAGGGGCAGTTGGGAAGCTGCCTGCAATTGGCACTGCAATTTTACCCGGACGGGCCAATTAAGGCTCGCCCAGCGTGGAACGTGAGCGGCGGCACTCAACGCTGCCTGTACAGGTGGGGGGAGGAGAGCGAGCGCAAACTGTGTGCAAGCGCGTGAAAGAGCGCTTCAATCTCCCTGAGGCATGGAGCCGCCTTAGGGAGATGAAGCGCTCTCTGAGAAAAACTTAATGAACAAAATAAAAATGTGTCCCCTCACGTGACTGTCACATGAGCAGGGACATGCTTTTAATTCAAATGTAACATTTTTATTTTATTTTTATTTGCTTTAGGAAATCTCATCATGCCCGTGGCTGAGGTTTCCTGAAAAGTGTAAAGGCTGCTTGCCGTTTTCACCCGCCCGCCAACTGTAAGGTTGGACAGGCAGCGTAAATTTGAATTTGAATTTAATAACCTTTTTAATGGCTTTAATAGGCCTTTTAATTGTTGGTGGGCATGCTGCCCACTCCAGCACGCGACCGCCGAATGAAATATCATGGGACTACACGATGACGTCAGGATGTTCGCCCATCATGTGTCATTTTAAGCTCAACCGGGTCAGCTGTGGGTCCACCCGCCGAGCTCAATATTCAACCCATTGACTTAGAGAAAGCCAAACTTTCACTGCCGCAGCTATGTCAGTGAGAGCTCTCATTTCTGCAGTGACTGTGTCTCAAAAATCATGATGGTTTCCATTGAAAAGGATTCCAAGCAGATCCATTGTTCATGGCAGCTGGAAAAGAAAAGTCACATTTTCTTCACCATTATTACATTGAAACAGCCGCTAGTGAGCAATATGCCCAAGGATCATTAAGGAAAGAAGCTTGCAATGGGACGCTCAAACAAACTGCTGGAGTCTCATGGTGATAGCTGTTGTCAGGAATCTGCAGTGTTAGAGAAACAAAGAACTCCCCAATTGTAACACAGAAGATGAAGAATACTAACCCCTCTAACAGGAATAATGATTATTTTCTTTACTTTACAACAATTTTCTCCTTGCTATAGCACATTTCCAGAAACACCCATCACCCTCTGCAACTTTGTTCAACTGCTTATTATTGATGTGTGAACCGAGATAAGTGTCAGCAAAGTGCCCAACATCAAAAGGCATCATAGCTGAGCTCTCCCCGTCCATAGTCACTGTCTACACACACGCACTGCCACGGCACAGTGATTAGGTGAGAGAAGACTGGCCAATTTTTCCCAGCTTAACCGGGCAACTGATGCTCATTTTTGTGCCTCTGTCCCTTCCTGCCTGAGAATAAATGTTTTAATTAATATGAAACAGTAAAGAAAAACAAATGTTTTCATAACAAAATCACATATTCTGAGGAGTTTGGGGCAGGGCGTGGGGAGAGGGCGGAGGACTGGGTGATTCCACTGAATTAACGGCACAATTATTTTTACTGATATCAAGAATTGCAATTCCCTTGAAAAGTAATTATGCTTTAGCTACATTTCATTTTTAATAAATCATATGCCTGATGAGGTTCATAGACCTGGCGTTAACAGAATGAATATCAGGGCATCTTCAAATACCTTACTGAATAGTGAATGTTGGCCCCGTTCCATTCAGATGAGCCACTACAATATGGCAGCATGCGCGAACGGCTGCTCTGAAGCAGGGTCACACGGACTCAAAACGTTACCTCTGCTTCTTTCTCCACAGATGCTGCCGAACCTGCTGAGGCTTTTTTTCCCCAGCATTTTCTGTTTTTATTTCAGATTTCCAGCATCCGCAGTATTTAGCTTTTATAAAAGTATTTATTTTTTTTGGTTTGCTCAATTTTGGAGGTGACCTGGCATTTTACAGGTCATGACATTTCCCTCAGTGTTAGACTAGTGTTGTGGAATAGTAAATTAACTCACCCTCGCTAAACCTTGAGTGGAAGGGGATTGTCTGCATTGGACCGACTTGAGATAGGAGCAAGAGGAAGGGGGCTACACTCTAATACCCTGGCAGTCTCCTGTGGAAAGGAAACAGTCTGGTTCGACATTCTCTACTAGGAAGGAAGCCATGCACCACTATCCCCCACAAACCAGCATTAATCTGAATTCAGACCCAGCAGATCCCCTTATAAAAATCAACTTCTAAATCACATAAAACAATGAAAACCAAGTTAGCAATTGTGCTCACTTCTAGAAAATCCAACACGGGGAGATTAGAGTCAATGCAAAAACTACCAGTAAAATTATTTCAGTTGAGTGTAAGAAGCGAAATACAGATTTAAAATTATATGAAGAAACAGTTGTTGTTTGGAATATTCTCTGCATCATGAAGAGAGATAAAACCATCAAAATGTAAATGCATCAAATAACATCGTTCAAACTTCAGGATCTTTTCCAACAATAAATGTCAAGCCCAGCAAATTTGACTCCTCTCAATGTTGTGTCACATCATTGCCCAAAAGGCTGCGATAAATGTGATCTGAGGTCACGATGATTTGTGTCTCCAATTCAGCAGCCAATCAGAAATCCAGTTTAGGTAGTTTTAGCTCACAAGCAGTCACAGTGAAGATCTTGCAACAGCGCATCTGTTTTTAAAGTGACAACTCCCAAATGGAAGGTCATTAATCAGAAACTTTCAATGTGTAAACATATTCTTAGACAAATAGAGATACAACTCTGATAGACTGACCTCTTACCTTAAGTTACTTTGTTCTGCATACTGGGAGTACAGATATGCATGACCAATGGATATATAAAAAGTTATTTTCTGCAATAAATTTTTCCAAACATTTATTGTTGTGCCTTCCTCAACCTCTCGATTAGGTGGAAAAGCGGTAGTTTGGGAAAACAGTAACATAAAATAAATTGAGAACTTCTCTCAGAATAGAGCAGTTCTAAAACAGGGCCAATAGCAACTCTGATTAAAGCAATTTTCTAATGTTCCTGTCCTTTTTTTTTACATTTTGTTCATTTCTTTCATCTCAGATTCCCTTATACTGATTGAACAAGTAAAATATGAAAAGAGGAAGTCAGAAACAAGATTGCTGTAGAACCAAAGCGAAAGAGAACTTAACTTATGAACAATGTCACAATTATTTATAATGAATCAAACTGGATAGTGAAACCATAGTTCTGAAACATAAAATGGTTAAGAAGCAGCTGGTCGAAGGCTAATAATGACAAAAGAGACAAGAAGGGCAGTCAGCATTTCTAAGTCACTTGCATGATTATGTATGCTGCTGTCTCCTTGTTAACAGTTTCATACCCCAAAAACAATATATTTGAGGTACAGTTCTCTTGAAGATCATTCTAAAAGTCTAAAGATAAAGCAATGAGCAATGGTACATTATATATGAATGCATGAAAAGAAGTTAGCAAAGGCCATCAGGTCCATTGATATTAGCCCCACCTTCATGCACTTTCCTCCGCGTCTACAAGCAATTCTAACTCCTGGGTGAGATACCAACGGCAGAGAAAAACCTGTGGACAATTTCAGGAAAACCTTTGGAAAATTTCTCCCCACTTTATAAGGCAATCAAGCAACCAAAGGCCAGAGTCACCCCATTACTAATTACTCCAACAAATCTCCAACTTCGCCACAATGTCCTCCTCCCTCAGGAACTTGTTAATTCTCATCTTAAACAGTTTTAGGTTACGCATGCTTGCTACGTTCACCTGTTTCAGCAGCAACAAAAAATACTGGAAGATACGTTCCACCCATTCACAACTCAGGTAGCAGAGCTAGTAGGGAACCTTGGACAACCAGCTAGACTTTCTCACACATTCTCACATCTGTTTAGACAAAATGTGCTGACAGAGATTCGCAGCGCAACACCAATCCTCTCAATTAGGTATGTGGGGCATAGGGCTGTAATTTACAATGAATGAAGCCGGGAATAGAAAGTAAATTACTAGGCAAATGGTGAGTGAGGTAAACCTAATGAACACAGTGACCTGAAATAAGTAGCAAACGCACTGCATGTCAAAACAATCCTGAGGATATTGAAAAGCCTGCAAATGAAGCGCAAGCAAAACCCAGCTTTAGGAAATTATCTTCAATTATTGCTTTTCAAATGCAACAAATTGGCAATGCCCAGGTTGCAGGACCCATCCTTTCTCTCGCCCATATAAGGCTGGTAATTGTCTGCAGCACTAGAGGTACATTTCTGAATTTATTCGGAGCCCAGGCTACAATGACAAATGACTTACTTTCACTTTCAGGAAGTATCAGCACATCTGTAAATTAGCAGGAAAAGTTTTGGCAATTTCCTCTCGCAAGAGCAAGACAAAATGGATTGCCTGGTCTGAACAGGGAAAGTATTAATTGCCCTTTAGATACTTAAATAGATGAGTTTTCTGCTTTATCTGTTCATAGCATGAATACAGGGTTTCACTATAAATTTACATATAAATATTGTTCTGCCACTGCACTCTCATTTCTTTTCCATCAGTCAGCAGATTAATTCCCGGTACCTCGATCAAGTGATCAATTTGTGATCTGAATGTTGGAAGGCAATATGACAATTGGGAAAAATCACTGCTGAGCCTCACTCAAGGCCAGACTTTCCATCAAGTGCGCCAAGTAATAATTACAGGTGGGGACTCTGGTTTATTGTCCCCCTTTTTAGCTACCCTGCATCCAAACTGCTGCAAAAAGCTCTATTAAAAATAAAAGTGATGGAGCACCCAGCAAAGACCAAGGCACTGGATGGGACATAACAATGTCACACCTGTCCAACTGAGCCTACAAAGTCCTCCTCACTAACATCTGATGGCTTCTGCCAGGATTGGGAGAGCTGTCCCACAGACTTGTCAAGCAATAGATAGCCAGAGTCACACCTTTCAGCAAACATCCCAGGCTCCTTCATCACATTCCCTAGATACCTCCAGTCCCACCGACAGGATAGACCCACCAGACAGTATTATTAGAGGGCAGTATCCCTGTGAGTCCTCAATATCACCTTCGGGTCTCATGGCATCAGATCAAACATAGGGGAAACCTCCTGCTGATTACCAACTGGCCTCCTCCATGTTACATAACACTTGGCAGAAGCATAGCAAAGCACAGAATGTACTCTGGATGGGTTCTTCAATGTCCATGCCCAAAGGCAGCTCAGTAGTAGCACCACTGACCGAGCTGGCCGAGTCGTGAAGGAAATATTGGCCAGACTGGGCCTGCAGGCAGGTGGTGAGATCCCCAACAGGAGGGAAATATCTACTTAACCTCGTTCTCATCATCAACATGTCACAGATACCTCTGTCCATGAGAGTATTGGTAGGAGTGGAGAGAAGGTTCCCATCTTCACACAGAAGACATCCTCCATCATGTTGTAGAGCATTACCACCGTGCTAAATGGGATAGATTCTGAACAGATCTAACTGCTCAGAACTGGGCATCATTGAGGCACTGTGGGCCATCAGCAGCAACAGAACTGTATTCAGCCACAACACGTAACCTCATGGCCCAGCATCTCCCTCACTTTATCATTATTACCTAGCCAGGGGATCAGCCTTGGCTTTATTGTAGGCGAGCATGCCAGGAGCAGCACCAGGCATACCTAGAAATTGAGGTGCCAATCTTGTGAAGCTACATACATGCTAAACAATGGAAGCAGTTTGCTATAAACTGAGCTAAGAATTCCTACAATAAAAAAATCAGATCCAGGACAAAGCAGTCCGCTTGATTGGCACCCCAACCACTGCCTTAAGTATTCCCCTCCACTACTGACGCACATGCCAGCAGTGTGTACCATCTACATGATGCACTGCAGCAACTCACCAAGACTCCTTCGACTGCCTCTTCCCTCTACCACCTAAAAGGACAAGACAACAGATGCTTGGGAACATCACCACCTACAAGTTCCCGTTCCAGCCACACATGATCCTGACTTGGAAATATATCGCTGTTCCTTTACTGTCGCTGGGTCAAATTCCTGGAACCCCCTCCCTAACAGCACTGTGGGTGTACCTACACCACAAGGACTGCAGCGGTTCAAGAAGGCAGCTCACCACCATCTTGTCAAGGGCAATTAGGGATGGGCAATAAATGCTGGCCTAGCCAGTGATGCCCGTTCCTTGTGAAATAATTTAAAAAATCTCTGCAGGCCTGCTACAGTGAATTGTGAATAGAGGTGGATGCCTAAACAACCAATGGGTGGTGAAGGTTCCATGAATCTCATGGGTGGGGGAGCCCACCACATCAGTGCAAAGGGCAAGGTTGAAGCATTTATAACTGGCTTCAGACAGAAGTGCCGAATGGATGATCCAGTCTTCAACCAATTTGATTCACCGCAATGATATCACAAAAAGGCTGAGTGTACAGTAAACAGTAAAGACTGTGAGCCCTGACAACCTCCCAGCTGTGGCACTGGAGAATGGTGCATGAGAACATTTTCCCCACAAGATCATGGCCTTTGCAATTAATTTGTTGCTTTTTCTTGTACAACAAATATGTTTTGCATTCTGTGCATTTGTTCTGTAAATTTACCACAGTACAGAAGGGCATGTTCCTTTAGCATAGCAAGTGGCTATATCCACAATTCATCCTGGATGAAGGCACAGTCCTGCTTATTATTTCAGTCAATCGAAAACTCAAAGTGAGAGGTCAGAGCACGTTTACAAGGATTCGCTGCATGGAGTTAAGATTCCAGTTAACTTGTTTATTTCCATCGCCTGGAGTTCATTGGCTCATGACTGTTCTCTTAAGAGATGTGTTAGGGTGGTTGCTAAATGCATATCTTTAAAAAATACTCATTTTTTCTTTTTCCCATGCTGGATTCTGATAATTCCACTTGAAATGTGTGATTTCTCCCCAAATTCTCCCTTCCCCACCAAAGGCCTACTTTTGCCAAAGCTGCTGTTGTAATAGTAACGCACGAGATTAAGCAGGCAATAGGAATTCAGCCATATAATGAATGTGTTGGCTTCAATATCTTACAAGTTGCTGAATTGCATGAGCTTTCAAAAGAAGCCCAAATCCCTGACCAATTACTGTCTCTCACTTACAAGCAACAATCCATTACAAAAACTGCAAGTGCAGACAGAAATAATTACAAAGCTGATAAATTATTCAATAAACAATATATTCATTATAAGACGGTGCAGAGTTATGGTACTTAGGAGAAAGGAAAAATAAAACAATTTAAGATCGCCTGAATTTTCAACTAGCATTTGACAACAGGACTGTCCTTCATGTTGCATCAGTTCTTTGAATTGGCTGAAAGACATGGTGGCAAGGGGCCTGGAAGCAAGCTGCCTGAGAGATGGAAGCAAAACTGCCAATATCCGCAAACTTATGTACAAGAGCACTAAACAGGACTGCGGTGGTGGCCACTGTCTTTTCATCCACAACAGAACAATCTACAGAGACAGATAGGCCACCTCCTTATCTCTCTACCAGATGTTCGTATTTTTTGTGAAATCTGTTTCATTAAAACCTTGTTTCCATTATTCCACAGGGAGTAAAGATCCCCTTACGAATCAATCTGTGCCTAACTGACACAGGCTAACTAGGATGAAATGTTAAGATGAGAAAGGAGAGAGTGGTAGAGCTGAGGAATTGAACACTTATCCCTTCTTTGCACCACTAAGGAGTTCCAGAAAGAAAAAGTGTGAACTAAATTAAAAGTGCAAGAAGTCTTTCCTTATTGTATGATACCATATGCCAATCCCAAAGAAGCAGTTGTTCTGCATCAGAGTGGCATTTTAAACTCCCATCCAGCAGCCTTTATAACCTGAGGCAGATTGCCTACTTGTGTTGGATTTAGGACAGTTTTTTTTGATGTGCACCTGTGCCACTGGGAATTCAAAAACAACAGCTAAAACTCATCTCACTCTGAATGCTTACTGCCAACAGACAGAAGACACTGGGCTGAAGTGGTCCGAAAGTGAGAACACCACATGCAGACCTTTATTGCACTTCTACAGTTGCGTCCACTCAACACATTAAAGGATGGAGGCCCACCACGTACATGGATGCCACACTTCGTAAGGATCCAAAACAATTTCAAAACGTTGGAGGTTCCTGAGTTATAAGCTGAAACTAAGCACTTTGCAATCTCCAAAGTTCCCTGGCCCAACCAAATATACTTCAAATGACTGCAGGATCTGTTTGGTAACAATTAGATTTTGATGTCAAAGGGAGAATAAATTAAACAGGGTTCCATCTCAGCAGCAGAATAATACTTTATGCATTAAATAGGAAAATACTCATTCCATAAAACAGCATTTCAGTTGATTTATTGCAAGCATTACCACATTAGAATATGGTACACCATAGCCCATGTCTCGAGATAATCTAGTGCATTTGGCCTGTTTTTGTTAGCTTGGTTTGCTCTCTCTTATCTGCTCCACTTTTCCTTGATATATTCTGTCCTCTCCCTCTTATTGCTCTTTTCCTTTTTTCTTTCCTTTCAGGCAGGGATGGTCTGCGATAACCTGATTGCAGTGTGGAGGGATATGAACAAGGAGCAGGAGTAGGCCATTCAGCCCATCTAGCCTGCTCCACCATTTAATAAGGTCATGGCTGATCTGATAGGAACCTGAAATCTGCATCCCCCCTACCGTCAATATCCTATCATCCCCTTGCTTACCAAGAATTGATCCATGTCTGTCTTAAAAATATTCAAACACTCTGTTACTGAAATGGTGGTGGAAACAGAGTTCCAAAGACTCACGACTCTGAATGAAAAAATTTCACCTCATCCCTGTTTTAAATGGGCGACCCCTTATTTTTAAACAGTGACCCCTGGTTCTAGATTCTCCCACAAGAGGAAACATCCTCTCCACATCCACCCTGTCGAGACCCCTCAGGATCTTATATGTTTCAAGCAAGTCAGCTCTTACTCTAAGCATAGTCTGTCCAATTTTCCTCATAAGACAACCCACCCATTCCAGGTATTATTCTGGTAAACCTTCTCTGAACTGCTTCCAACGCATTTACACCCTTTCTTAAATAAGGTAAATACTGTACAACGCACTCCAAATGTGGTCTCATTAGTGCCCTGTACAACTGAAGCACAAACTCCCTCCTTTTTTTATTCAATTTCCCTCACAATAAATGATAACATTCTATTAGTTTTCCTAATTATTTGCTGTACCTGTAAACTAACCTTTTGTGATTCATGCACAAGGTTACCCAGATCCCTCTGCACCCCAGAGCTCTGCAATCTCTCACTATTTAGATTATTATATTTGCTTCTCTTTTATTCTTCCTGCCAAAATGGACAAGTTCACGTTTTCCCACATTCTACTCCATTTGCCAGATCTCTGGCTATTCACAATCTATAATTTTTGTAGCCTCCTTGTGTCCTCTTCAGAACTTACTTTTTTTAACTGTCTTTGTGTCGTTAGCAAATTAAGCAACCATCCCTTCAATCCCTTCATTCATGTCATTTATATAAATTGTAAGCAGTTGAGGTCCCAGCACTGATCCCTGTGGCACACCACTCATTACATCTTGCCAATCTGAACAAGGCCAATTTATAGCTACTCTCTGCTTCCTGTTAGCCAGCTAATCTTCTATCCATGCTGATATGTTAACCCTTATGCCAAGAGCTTCTATTTTCTGCAATAAACTTTGCTGTGGCGCTTTCTCAAATGCCTTCTGGAAATCTAAGTACATCCACCAGTTCCCCTTTGTCCACAGCACATGTTACTTCCTCAAAGACCTCCACTAAGTTGGTTAAATACAATTTCCCTTTCACAAAACCATGTTAACTCTGCCTGATGACCTTGAGCTTATCCAATGCCCTGCTATTACTGCTTTAATAATAGCTTCCAACATTTTTCCTAGAACAGATGTTAAGCTAACTGCCTATAGTTTCCCGCTTGCAGTCTCCTTTTTTTAAATAATGGAATTTGCTAACTTTCAATCTAATAGGGCCTTCCCCAAATCTAGTGAGTTTTGAAAAATTAAAACCAATGCATCATCTCACCAGACACTTCATTTAGGACCCTAGGATGAAGTCCATCAGGACCCAGGCTTTTGTCACCCCACAGCCCCAACAATTTAGTCAGTACCACTTCTCCAGTAACTGTAATTTTCCCAGGTTCCTCCCTCCCTTCCATTTCCTGGCTTATAGCTGCTTCTGGGGAGATTCTTGTATCCTCTATAGTGAAAGCTGATGCAAAATACCTGTTCAATTCACCTAGCAACTGCTTGTTTTTCATTATCAATTCGCCAGACTCACTTTTATAGGACCAACGCTCACTTTGTTAACTCTTTGCTTTTTCAAATATTTAAAAAAAATCAAAACACTATCTGTTTTTATATTTCTGGCTAGCTTTCCCTCATACTCTATTTTTTGCTTCCTTATTAGTCTTTTAGTCATTATTTGCTGTTCCTTACATTCTGTCCAATCCTCTGATTTGTCACCTGTCTTTGCACAATTATGTGCTTTTCCTTTAAGTTTAATACTATCCTTAACCTCTCTAGTTAACCACGAATGGTGTGTCCGCCCCTTGGACTTTTCATACTTGTTGGAATGTATCTATTCTATGCAATCTGAAATATCCCCTTTAATATTAGCCATTGCATTCCTATTGACCTATCACTTAACCTAATTTGGCAATTCACTTTAGCATGGAAAGTGGCTGAAAGTTGCAGGCCACAATTTAAGATAGAGAGTGCAGGGTGCGTGTTACAGAGGAATGCTTTCTTTCCTATTCTTTCAGCTTTATCCATTCATTTTTCTCCCATTTCTTCCCTTGAAATTACTCCTGGGCTCTCTTCTCCCTCTCACATACCTAGTGACCCTCCATCCCCTCAACCACAGTGGTCTACTTGCAATCTTGTGAGCGTTGTCCAAGTTCCCAGCCTCTGAAGGTGTGCCTCAAGCCCCAACACCAGCCCCACTCCCACCACAGCAGACTCTACTCCATAGACTCTACTCCACAGTTCCGAATCATGGCCTTACTAGCAGAGGTGACAGCACAGTGGTATACAGTTGGGAGGGAGTTGCCCTAGGAGTCCTCAACGTTGACTCGGGACCTCATGAAGTCTTATGGCATCAGGCCAAACATGGGCAAGGAAACCTCCTGCTGATTGCCATGTGCTGCCCTCCCTCAGCTGATGAATCAGGGCTCCTCCTTGTTGAACACCACTTGGAGGAAGCACTGAAGGTGGAAAGGCCACGGAATGTACTCTAGGTGGAGGACTTCAATGTCCATCACCAAGAACAGCTCGGTAGTACCACTACTGGCCAAGCTGGCCAAGTCCTAAAGGACATAGCTGCTAAACTGGGTCTGCGGCAGGTGGTGAAAAAACCAACAAAAGGGAAAAACATACTTGACCTCACCCTCACCAATCTGCCTGCCACTAATGCATCTGTCCATGACAGTATTGGTGGGAGTGACCACCGCAGTCATTATGGAGATGAAGTCCCGGCTTCACATTGAGGATACCCTCCATCGTGTTGTGTGGCACTACCACAGTGCTATATGGCATAGACTTTGGAACAGATCGAGCAACTCAAGACCGGGCAAGCATGAGACCGTGTGGGCCATCAGCAGGAGCAGAGTTATACTCAACCACAATCTGCAACCTCGTGGCCTGGCATATCACCCACTCTACCATTACCATCTAGCCAGGGGATCAACCCTGGTTCAATAACGATTGCAAGAAGGAATGCCAGGAGAAGCACCAGGCATACCTAAAAATGAGGTGTCAACCTGATGAAGCTACAATATAGGACTACTTGCATAAGCAGCAAGTAATAAACAGAGCTAAGCGAACCCACAACCACTCCACATGATATCAAGAAACAGCTGGATACTGAATACTGCAAAGGCCAAGGGCCCTGATAACATTCCAGCAATAGTACTGAAGACTTGTGCTCCAGAACTTGCTGCGCCCCTACCAAGCTGATCTAGTGCAACTAGAACACTGGCATTTCCCTGGCTATATGGAGAATTGTCCAAGTATGTCCTGTACACAAAAAACAGGACAAATCCAACCCGGCCAATTACCACCCCATCAGTGTCCTCTCAATCATCAGCCAAGTAATGGAAGGGGTCATCAACAGTGCTATCAAGTGGCACTTGCTTAGCAATAACCTGCTCACTGGCACTCACTTTGGGTTCTGCCAGGGCCACTCAGCTCCCAACCTCATTACAGCCTTGGTTCAAACATGGACAAAAGAGCTGAACTCCAGAGGTGAGGTGAGAGTGACCACCCTTGACAGCAAGGCAGCATTTGACTGAGTGTGGCATCAAGGAACCCTAGCAAAACTGGAGTCAATGGAATCAGGAGCAAACACTCCACTGGTTGGAGTCATACCTAGCACAAAGAAAGATGGTTGTGGTTGCTGGAAGTCAATAATTCAGCTCCAGGACATCACTGCAGGAGTTCCTCAGGGTTGTGTCCTAGGCCTACTCATCTTCAGCTGCTTCATCAATGCCCTTCCCTCTATCATAAGGTCAGAAGTGGGGATGTTCGATGATGATTGCACAATGTTCAGCACCATTCACGAATGCTCAGATACTGAAGCAGTCCATGTCCAAATGCAGCAAGACCTGGACAATATCCAGGCTTTGCTGATAAGCGGCAAATAACATTCATGCCATACATGTGCCAGGCAATGACCATCCCCATCAAGAGAGAATCTAACCATTGCCCCTTGATGTTCAAAGGCATTACCATCACTGAATTCCCCACTATCAATATTCTGGGGGTTACCATTGACCTGAAACTGAACTGGACAAGCTATATAAATACTGTGGCTACAAGAGCAGGTCAGAGGCTAGGAATCCTGTGACGCGACCTCCTAACTCCCCAAAGCGTGTCCACCATCTACAAGGTACAAGTCAGGAGTGTGATGGAATACTCTCCACTTGCCTGGATGAGTGCAGCTCCAACAACACTCAAGAAGCTTGACACCATCCAGGAAAAAGCAGCCCCCTTGATTTGTACCCCTTCCACAAACATTCACTCCCTCCACCACCAATGAACATTGACAGCAGTATGTACTGCTCGATTGTCTGTGTGGTCTACCCCTGCTCCTATTTCTTATGCTCTTTTGACAATGCACGTTGTCCTTGTTAGCATGATCACATCCCAGAAATTAATTAAAAAAAATAAGTGGGAAAAGGATCTTGCAGTACAGAAACACCAGCATTGACCAATTTCTGTGTGACAGATTCAATGCAAAATTCAACTTTTTATTTGTAATAACATGAAATGAAGAAAGCAAATAAAAGTTTGTCCATCTGTCTTTGTCTCCTATTTCTTTCTCGCTCTTCTCCTTAGCTTGACCTACTTCTTAAAGATTACAGAACACAAAACAAAAGCTACAAATGTGAAACCACAATGGTATTTGTCTCTCAGATACACGCAATTACTTTTTGGGTTAAAAGAAATATATTTTACCTCAGGGAAACTTATATTAGAAGTTCTCTGGTTTATCAAAGTTATTTAGGGAAAAGCAATTGAGCAGAATTATTAAAAGGTAAAGAAAAATATCCCCTTTGACTTCAGTACATCATGCTGGTACATCAGGCATTGTGCTCACACACAGATTATACGCAATTCAAATTCATCTCATTGCTACCGGTCTGGATAAAAATAAATAAAATCCACATTCAGTGAGGGACTGAAGACATCAAGCAACAACTTTCACAAAGGCATTACAGAGCTCAAGTTACAATTTAATGGATACATCTGTATGGTTATTGTGAAATTATGTATTTTATTCCGCTCCCCCACAATTTTGCACATTAGAAATTCCACTTAACAAAAATGGCATTGAAAGAAGTTTTCAGAAAGCACTTGAATAATTTCCGAGATCATGGTGACCTGAGTCGCAGAATAATACGCTTCTGTCTATAAAATAGCAGCTATTGTTTGTTGCACAGTGTGACCTTTATCATTGAAGGTATCTTTCACTTAGCCACTTATGCAAATAATAGATACTGCAGATATTTATGATGTACATGTCTCCCCACGAGTCCAATTTAACGTATGATTGATAGATATTCTTCCTCGGATTTACAACTTAATTGCTAAAATAAAAGCAGAGGAACAGCATTAGAAACTTAAGTTCAGACTGGAAGCCACTTATGATGGAGAAGGTGCAGAGATATAACCAGTTGAACTTCCAGAAGCAATTGGAGTGCAATGGCAAAAGGGGAGCTTGAAAGCTGCCCTCTGTGTTTTATACATTGACAAGGAAGCATCTTTGCAGTGGATAATATGTTCCTCAGTGGAAAATCCTCTTATCAGGGGCTGGTTATAGAGAAATACTAACTTCTGAAGTAAACTAAATATTAAGTTCTTCAGCCAACAGCGTTCCATCCAAATTGTGATCAAACCAGGCAGTATGTGTTAATGATTAAGAATTTCTTGACATCGTAGGACAATAATATAAATTATGAATTCCATCAATGTATTAAAATTGTTATCAAACTCAGAAAATCAGTTCTGTTTTGAAAACAAGGTGGGAACAGATGCAACTACAAAATTCAATACAGCAAATTCTAGACCAAATTGAACTAAATTATTGTACATCAATTGGATTCAATGTTTCAAGAGGTTTAGAGTGGAATCCATTCAAGTGGAATTGTTGCAGCACACTATCAAATGGATGATGACCATTAAGTCAATAATCATTGGAAGAATGCTCAATATAGCACACAAAAAAAGTGGCCTTTCTTCCTGTGAGCTCTAGTACTCACTGGATAAGAGAATTAAAGGAGGTGGAAAATTAAATGAGTCAATCTTTATAGATATGTTAAGAAAATTGCAAAATATGGGAGCTGTGCCAAGAGATTATAGAGGCAAACATTGTGCCAACTTATAAAGAGCACAGAAGCGTATTCTACATTTAATTCAAGGTGCTTTTGGTGGAGACAGCGGTGTAGTAGTAATGTCACTGGGCTAGTAATCCAGAGGCCCAGGCTAATGCTCTGTGGACAAAAGTTCAAATCCCACCACAGCAGCTGGTGGAATTTGAATTCAGTTGATAAATCTGGAATATAAAGTTAGTCTCGGTAATGGTGACCATGAAACTATCATTAATTGTTGTAAAAATCTATCTGGTGCACTAATATCCTTTAAGGAAGGAGAGTCTGCCACACCTGGTCTGGCCTACGTGTCACTCCAGACACACAGCAATGTGGTTGACTCTTAAGTGCCCTCTGAAATGGCCTAGCAAGCCACTCAGTTCAAGGACAGTTAAGGATGGGCAACAAATGCTGGCCTTGTGACACCCACATCCCATCAAAGAATAAAAAGAAAACTTTTTTTAAAACCACCAAATTCCCACTTTGCTGTTTATTTGGAGAGCTTAATTCAAATTATTAGATATTTCAAACATCTTCAGGCCAACAAATGTCTTTGAACTATCAGTAAGCTGTGTAGACATATGAGTTCACATTGGTAGTTTAGAAAGTATTCTGAGAAAGAACAGAAACAGGAATCAAGAAAAAGTTATGTGACTAAAGTATAACAATTTTTGGAATATTTTTCTGGTTTATTGTGAAGTAGGTTTAAGTATAGTTGGGTCTGTGTGTGATTTAATTACATTTGGAGTCAAGCATACTGCAAGCTTTAAATCATCAAAAGAAGCTAAGTGCTTGAAATGCTAATGAGTAAACATGGACACTGGCTTAGCATGTAAGGTGTGAAGGGAATTTGTATTTTTAGAAAAATGAAGAGATTTGGATTTCATAGGGCTAATAGTCTGTTTACAACTAGCCAAATTAGTAGGGCTAAGGAGTGTGTTTATTTTCTCCAAAGGTTACTGGCAATATTGGCAACATGAAACTTTTTATATTATGAGGAATATACAGTTTCAAAGACATATGGAATAATAGAATTTACATATTAAAAAGAGAGAGACATGTATAAAGGAGAATGAAGATACCCTAAGAGCTAACAGAAGTCTGTAAAATAGACTTAATGATGCCTCCAGCCATTTATGCATAAGTCAGCAATATAACAAAATTGAAGTTGGGAAAAGCCATCAGGTATCTTTGAACTATCAATCGGCTGTGTAGACATGTGAGTTCACATTGGTAGTTTAGAAATTATTCTGGGAAAGAACAGAAACAGAAATCAAGAAAAGGTTATGTGACTGAAGTAAAATAATTTTCAAAATATTTTTCTCGTTTATTGTGAAGTAGGTTTATGGGAGTAAGTATAGTTGGGTCTGTGTGTGATTTAATTACAATTGGAGTAAAGCATACTGCAAGTTTTAAATCATCAAAAGAAGCTAGGTGCTTGACATGCTTTTGAGTAAACATGGACATTGGCTTAGCATGTAAGGTGTGAAGGGAATTTGCATTTTTAGATAAATGAAGAGATTTGGATTTCATAGGGATATTAGTCTGTTTGCAACTAGCCAAATAAGCAGGGCTAAGGAGTGTGTTTATTTTTCCCAAAGGTTACTGACAATATTGGTATTGTCAAGTAAGTGTTGTGTAAACTTGCTGGTTCTGTTTTAAAATCTAAAATCTATTTTGGACTATTGCCTTAAAGGGTCTGTAACTGGGGGCTCAGGTTAATTAGGAATTTTAGAAGTTATTATAGTAGTAAATAATTCAGATCTTTTATTTTGTTAAAAAATATTTTTAAATTAATTTTTTAAATCTCTAAAGGTCTCGGTGGACTTATTACTTCTGAACTCAGTGCAGACATCTTCTCGTAACTAATATAAATTGCAAAACCATTGTGATTACGCGTCCAAGCTTCCCTTTGTGGATTTGATCCATCTGGCACACACCATCTGCCACGTCATAACTGTTATAAAAGGTAGTCACCAGCAATAGATCACATTTAAGAAGACTTCTGGAGTTGTTTGAGGATAGGAATAAGTTTGTTTTCCTGGGGAGTTCAATAACTTTACTTTACTTAGATTTAGCAAATCATTTGATAAAGTAACATAAAAGGAAATTATTAAGTATTGGATATTGTACTAGATATCCAAGTGGTTTAATTAAAGAATGCAAAGGCAAAAGCACCAAAAGGGCTGAGATGACTACTGGGTACCAAAGGGTTCCATTCTGGAGTCATGAGTCATGCAATAATGATTTGGAGCAAAGAGCTACCAGCACCTAGATTGCTAATGGTACCAAACTGAGAGCACTGATAAATAATAGGTACGAACTTGGAGATTGAGCCAAGATTTAGATGATGTTGTTTAATATAGAAGAAAGGAAAGTCAACAAGATGAGAAAAGGAAACAGCATGATAAGAAACATAAGTGAGAAATGACAAAAGGAAGGTATTGGGGTGTTAGTGGATAACATTGTCTAGTCAACAGCACAGTGTGTACAGGTGTGGTGAGAAGGATATGGGGATGTATAGCTCCAGAATTACAACACAACTCCAAGAAGTGATTGCTGAGTTCTACAAATATTGGTTTATTCCCAGTTCGAGTAATGTGCACAATGTGGGTACAGTACCATAGGGCGGAGAGGAACTACAAAGGAGGGCAATTGAATTGCTAAGTGGGATTGGCATCTGAGCTAATACAATTTATTAAGAGTACTAGAGATGTTTACATTGAAAAATACAAAGCTTACAGACACTCACAATATTTAAGATCTTCAAGAGGATAGCTAAATGGATCCCAAAAATGTTTTACAATAGTAAAACTTCAGAACACAAGAACATGGATTCAAACCCAAGACAAAAAGTGTGAATGCATTAAGATGCACCCACAGGTGTTGATAAACGTGTGGAACAGACAAGCCATAGAGGAAGTAGAGAATGTCAAAATCTATGGGTGTTGGATACATTTTAGGCAGGCAGGGCTTCAGTTGATCAGCCAATTTTCAGTTCTGGGCCTGTATAGCAGGAGTGTCCAAACTGAGGCCCAATCGGTTATGTGATTCCCCAGCCCATGCATTCAATTTCTTGAAGTCCTGGAAATTAGGACCCATGTGCGCTTATGTTTTTACTTCGCTGGCTTGTCTTGTTTAAATTTTGCATACCTGAAGATTTTTAGCACTGTTGCAATGTAAATGGCAACAGGGATTTTAAACTTGAGAGGTTCCATGGTACAAGTGGCCTATAAATTAAAAAGCATGGATAGCTCTGATGTATAGATCTATATTTCAAAGGGAATTGAGACATATGAATGGGATAAAAGTATGTCTAGTCATTCCTGACATCCCATAACTTGCTCAACAGCCCTTGGGAACTGTCAACAGGTTTCTTTGTCTGCCTTCCTCAGGTGTATAATTAACAAATGGTGAGAGTGGTGCCTGTAGTTTTTTTTAATTCATTCGTGGCATGGCTGGGCCAGCATTTATTACCCATTCCTAGTTGCCCTTGAGAAGGTGCTGATGAGCTGCCTTCTTGAACCGCTGCAGTCCACGTGGTACCCGCAGTGCTGTGAGGAAGGGAGTTACAGGATTTTGACCCAGTGACAGTGAAGGAACAGCAATATATTTCTAAATTAAGATGGTGTGTGGCTTGGAGGGGAACTTCCAGGTGGTGGCGTTCCCATGTATCTGGTGCCCTGTCCTTCTAGATGGCAGTGGTCATGGGTTTGGAAGGTGCTGTCAAAGGAGCCTTGGTAAATTCCTGCAGTGCATCTTGTAGATGGTACACTCTGTTGTCACTGTGCGTTAGTGATGGAGGGAGTGAATGTTTGTGGATGGGGTGCCAATTAAGTGGTCTGCTTAGTCCTGGACGGTGTCAAACCTCTTGAATGTTGTGGGTGCTGCACTCATCCAGGCAAGTGGGGAGTATTCCATCACATTCCTGACTTACGTCTTGTACCTGGTGTGGGAGCCAAGAGGTGAATTAGTCGTCATAGGATTCCTAGCCTCTGATCAGTTCTTGTAGTCACAGTATTTATATGGCTAGTCTAGTTCAGTTTCTGATAAATGGTAATCCCCAGGATGTTGATAGTGGGGGATTCAACGATGGCAATGCCATTGAACATCAAGGGGTGATGGTTGGATTCTCTCTTGTTGAAGATGGTCATTGCCTGACACTTTTATGGTGTGAAAGTTACTTACTGCTTGTCAGCAAAGCCTGGATATTGTCCAGGTCTTGCTGCATTTGGACATGAACTATTGCAGTATTTGAGGAGTCATGAATGGTGCTGAACATTGTACAATCACTAGAGAACATCCCCACTTCTAACCTTATGATGGAAGGAAGCTCATTGATGAAGCAGCTGAAGATGGTTGGGCCAAGGACACTACCCTGAGGAACTCCTGCAGTGATATCTTGGGACTGAGATGACTGACCTCCAACAACCACAACCATCTTCCTTTGTGATAGGTATGACTCCAACCAGTTTTTCCCCTGATTCCCTTTGACTCCAGTTTTGCTAGGGCTCCTTGATGCCACACTCGGTCAAATGCTGCCGTGATATCAAGGGCAGTCACTCTCACCTCATCTCGGGAGTTCAGCTCTTTTGTCCATGTTTGAAGCAAGGCTGTAATGAGGTCAGGAGCTGAGTGGCCCTGGCAGAACCCAAAATGGACTTCAGTGATCAAGTTATTGCTAAGCGAGTGCCGCTTGATAGCACTATTGATGACCCCTTCTTCACTTCACTGCCGATTGAGAGTAGACTGATGGGGATCTAACTGGCCGGTTTAGATTTGTCCTGCTTCTTGTGTACAGGACATACCTGGGCAATTTTCCACACAGCCAAGATGTAACACCTAATGGATAGAGTGACTAGTTTTTGCCTCCTTTCCCATCCTATCTTTGTATAAATTTGCAGAGCTACCTGAGGAAGCTTGAAGTGTAAGAGGCAGCGTTGGCTCTGTGATACCAAGTGGTGAAGAACAAGGGGACTTCACCCGATGCCCTGACCAATATCCATCCTTGAACCAACACTGAAACAGATTAATCTCCTGGCTGCTTCCGGGAGCTTGGTCAGCAAATTGGCTGTTAGGTTTGCTTATATAACATTGACTAACTTCAGGATGGAAGCAGTGTTATAGAAATGTAAGCACATTCTTTCAAAATCATTAATTACCAATTTCCTCCTTCCGTGTAATGTTCAATTGCAATTCCTCACAGCCTTTCCCCCTTTGGAGCAACAGATTATCAAGTAAATGAACTTAAATTGCCTATTATTAAAATTTATAGTTACACATGGGATATATGAAGGGGAGGTGGTGGCACAGTGGTATTGCAAATGGACTAGTAATCCAGGGACCCAAGGTAATACTCTGAGGATCCAGGTTCAAATCTCACCACAGCAGATGTCAATTGTCGTAAAGACCCATCTGGTTCACTAATGCCCTTTAGGGAAGGAAGTCTGCCATCCTTACCTGGTCTGGCCTACATGTAACTCCAGACCACAGCAATGTGGTTGACTCTTAACTGCCCTCTGAAACAGCCTAGGAAGTCAGTCAGTTGTATCAAGCTGGACGGACCACTTGACATCAACTTAGGCACCAGAAATGACAACAACAAACTCAGCCCTGTCCACACTGCAAAGTCCTCCTTATAAACATCTGGGGGCTTGTGCCAAAATTGGGAGTGCTGCCTCACAGGCTAGTCAAGCAACAGCCTGACATAGTCATCCACACAGAATTATACCTTACAGATAATGTCCAGGCATCACTATCACCATCCCTGGGTATGTCCTGTCCCACCAGCAGGGCAGAGGTGGCAACACAGTGCCATACAGTCAGGAGGGAATGGCCCTGGGAGTTCTCATCATTGACTCTGCACCCCATGAAGTCTCATGGCCAGAATTCCTCCTGCTGATTACCACATATTCCCCCTAAGGGTGGTGGACTTCAATGTCCATCACCAAGAATGGCTCGGTAGCACCACTACTGACCCAGCTGGCCGGGTCCTAAAGGACATAGCTGCTAGACTGGGCCTGCAGCAGGTGGTGAGGGAATCAACAAGAGGGAAAAACATACCTGACCTCATCCTCATTAACCTGCCTGCCACAGATGCATTGTAGGAGTGACCACCGCACAGTCATTGTGGAGACGAAATCCCAGCTTCACGTTGAGGATACCCTCCGTTGTGTTGTGTGGCACTACCACAATGCTAAATGGGATAGACTTTGAACAGATCTCGCAACTCAAGACTAGGCCAGCATGGGGGTGATCAACAGCAGTAGAATTGTACTCAGCCACAATCTGAAATCTCGTGGCCCAGCATATTCTCCACTCTACCATTACAATCAAGCCTGGGGATCAACCCTGGTTTAATGAAGCGTACAGGAAGGCATGCCAGGAGCAGCACCAGGCATACCTAAAAATGAGGTGTCAACCTGGTGGGCATACAACTCTGGACTATGTGCATGCGAAATAGCATAAGCAGCAAGTGATAGACTGAGCTACACGATCCCACAACCAACGGATCAGATCTAAGTCCTGCCACATTCAGTTGTGAATGATGGTGGACAATTAAACAGCTCACTGGAGGAGGAGGCTCCACAAATATCCCCATCCTCAGTGATGGAGGAGCCCGGCACATCAGTACAAAAGATAAGGCTGAAGCATTTGCAACAATCTACAGCCAGAAATGCCGAGTGGATGATCCACCTCGGCCTCCTCCGGAGGTCCCCAGCATCACAGATGCCAGTCTTTAGCTAATTTGTTTCACTCCATGTATATCAGAAAAATCCTGAAGGCACAGGATAGTGCAAAGGCTATGAGCTCTGACAATATTAAGTAATAGCACTGAAGACTTGTGCTCCAGAACTTGCCGCGCACCTAGCCAAGTTGTTCCAGTACAGCTATAACACTGGCATCTACCCGGCTATGTGGAAAATTGCTCAGGTATGTCCTGTACACAAAAAGCAGGACAAACCAACCTGGCCAATTACTGCCCCATCAGTCTCCTCTCAATCATCAATAAAGTGATGGAAAGGTCATCAACAGTGCTATTAAGCGGCACTTGTTTAGCAATAATCTGCTCCCTGATGCTCAGTTTGGGTTCTGCCACGGCCACTCAGCTCCTGCCCTCATTACAGCCTTGGTTCAAAAATGAACAAAAGAGCTGAACTCCCAAGGTGAAGTGAGAGTGACTACCCTTGACATCAAGGCAGCATTTGACTGAATGTGATATCAAGGAGCCCTAGCAAAGCTGGCATCAATGGGAATCAGGGGAAAATCTCTCCACTGGTTGGAGTCATACCTAGCACAAAGGAAGATGGTTGTGGTTGTTGGAGGTCAGTCATCTCAGCTCCAGGACATCACTGCAGGAGTTCCTCAGCGTAGTGTCCGCGGCCCAACCATCTTCAGCTGCTTCATCAATAGCTTTCAATCCATCATAAGGTCTGAAGTAGGAATGTTCACTGACGATTGCACAGTGTTCAGCACCATTTGCAACTCCACAGACTGAAGCAGACCATGTCCAAATGCAGCAAGACCTGGGGAATATCCAAGCTTGGGCTGACAAGTAGCAAATAACATCCGTGCCAGGCAATGACCATCTCCAACAAGAGAGAATCTAACTATTGCCCCTTGACATTCAAAGACATTACCATCACTGAATCCCCCACTATCAACATTTTGGGGGCTTCCCATTGACCAGAAACTGAACTGGACTAGCCATATAAACACTGTGGCTACAAGAGCAGGTCAGAGGCTAGGAACCATTTTATGGGTAACTCACTTCCTAACTCCCAAAACCATCTACAAGGCACAAGTCAGGAGTGTGATGGAATACTCCCCACTTGTCTGGATGAGTGTTGCTCCAACAACACTCAAGAAGCTTGACACCATCTAGGACAAAGCAGCCCGTTTGCTTGGCACCACATCCACAAACAAACATTCACTCCCTCCACCACCGATGCACAGTAGCAGCAGTGTGAACCATGTACAAGATGCACTGCAGAAATTTACCAAGGCTCCTTAGACAGTACCTTCCAAATCCATGACTGCTACTATTTTGAAGGACAAGGGCAGCAGATACATGGGAACACCACCACCTGGAAGTTCCCCTCCAAGTCACTCACCATCCTGACTTGGAAATATATCGTCGTTCCTTCACTGTCCCTGGGTCAAAATCCTGGAACTCCCTCCCTAACAGCACTGTGTGTGTACCTCCACTACAGGGACTGCAGCCGTTCAAGGAGACAGCTTACCACCAGCTTCTCAAAGGCAATTAGGGGTGGGCAGTAAATGCTGGTCTAGCTAGCAACATTTACATCCCAGAAATGAATAAAAAACAACCTTCTATCACCAGGGACTCCTTTCTTCTTTGCCCTTTTCCTAAGCTTCAAACGTTCAAAACTAGGCAATCATGCTTTAAGATTTCCCATCTATTCAGGTCAGTTACATCCTTTTATCCGTCCACAATCTTCCAACTTCAGAACTTTATTGCATTACACTCTCAACTGCCAGTACAATGATACTGGATCTCAAGCAGCCGCTTGACCAAAATTCTCAGCATCATGGCTGCTCTTCCATATGTATTACGATTTTTAATCTAGTCCCTAATCTTCTTCCAACAATACTTTATTTCTCTCCATTTAACAGATACTGGTCTAAACATATCCTAATTGCTTTGCACAATTTTATTCCCATTATCCAACCACATTCATTTGCATATATTGCACCTGTTATATAATACTCCAAAGCCCATCACAATTGTTCACAGGCTCATCTCTCCTTTGCAAAATGTCTTCAACTACGGGTTAAATCCAATTAGCACACCAGCTTCACACCATCTCAGCTCAGCTCTACAAGTGTTCCTGACAGTGCTGCTCTTACAACTCCCAAACCAGTTTCTCTTAACATCTTCAGATTGCTTGTATAACCTTGGTACACCAGCTTCTTTACAGAGCCATTGAACACTGTCTATTCTGTGCAATAATGGAACTTGTCTTTGAGAACTCACCATCTATACACAAGTGCCGGGATATTCCCCGAAATCGGCAAAGTCCTTTAGCAGGTGCAAAAATTGGCATCGCACCTGCTGACCACAGTGGTGGATTTTTGAGCCATATAGGCGCTCCCAGCTTAAGTAATTAGTAATCCACGGGGATCATGCAAGATCACTGATGGGCGGCCTTTGATTCACCTGCCCCGCCATGACCTCAGGGCCCCTGAATTCCGGGTGCCATTTTTAAAGGGCACCCCTGCACAGTGTTCGCACCTTCTCAGCTTAGGAAAGCTGCAGAAAACAAATGGCACCCCAAATGGAGGAAGCATGCAGCACCCAAACATAGTGATGCCTCCCTGGAGCACCTGCTGGACGCAGTGGAGGCCGACCGCAATGTCCTCTACCGGCACTCTGGACGCAAATTGACCAATCCAGCTTGGGAGGTGATGGCTGTGGTGGTCAGTGTTAACACCCTGCAAAAGAGGACTTCCACCCAGTGCAGATAAAGGATGAATGATTTCCTCTGTTCCACCAGGGTAAGTCACACTTCTCATCACATGCTCACAAGCCCATCACACATTCACAAGGATCTCACTCACTCCCATCTCAAGGGACATCACCACTCACTCTCACACACCCTCACATCTCCATCTGGCCTCATCTCCTCTGGAAATTATGTTCTTACCCTGTCCAGGGCCCCATCCACAAATGCCAGGCATCCTTGTCATCTGCGCTCGCATATGTCTTCCTCACACTCTCTCCGTCTGTCTTCATGCTTGACAAGCTGACTCAGAATAAAATAAAGAGAGGTCCCAGACCAGTGAAGGAGTCGCCGAGATCAAAGTCCTCTCTGACTTTGAAAACAGAGCCATCCAACTGGCTGGTGAGGATGTGGACCGTGCCTGCATTGACGGTGATGTCGGGGGAGCTCAACCAAGTGAGGATCTAGTGCTGCAACACATACTGTGGCTGGTGTCTTCTGTTTCACGGCCTCCTACCATGCACTAATTATCTCTCCCTTCATTTGCAGGGCCCTTTAGAAAGATGCTGAGGTCAGGCACGAGCCAGGCCATCGATCCCAGCCCTGAGGAAACCTCAGATGAGGAACCTGAGGGCACCCACACTGAAGACTCATAATACAAACTCACTCACTCTCTCCACCAACGCAGAGACATGTCCCGGTGGGACATAGCTCTAGAGTAGCCTCAGGGTCACAAATTGGTGAACACAACGCACTCCCTGATCCACAGGAGGTGGCGGCAGGGACTTCGCGGGTTGCCAGCATTCGGAGGACTGCTGGAGGCCAGGACTCTGCTGAGTCTGTGTCAGATGATGATCCCCCGGACTTGGTCCTAAGTCAGTTGCTGGAGCTTCAGAAGCAATCAAGGGGGCATCAGGAAGTGCTGTCCACTGCATTCCTTAGATTTCAAGGTACGATGAAGGACTCCGTCCGCCTTTAGTCCGAGGTGATAGTGCCAGCATGCCAATGCACCGAGGTCAACATTGGTAGGATGGTGGCCGCCATGGAGACCTTGGTCCAGGACATTGGTCCTACACTGCTGTGTGGGATGAACTCCATTACTGAGGCCCTTGGTGGCATCCATCAGTGGCCAAGCAAGAGTGGGGGGGGGGGGGGATTGAGGGGCACTTCGAACGCACTCCAGCACCTCCTCTTGAAGGAGTCAGCCAGGGGCCTCTGGGTACCCATAGGGAGGAGGACCAACAGCTCAACACCCTGGAGTCATCCACCCAGGTGACTCCGGGAGTATCTGGCTGATCCAAGTCCCCTCTTCGTGAGCCCATCACCTCCAGCTTCACAGGTGAGGAAGGTGCAATTGACCCACAGCAGGACCCCGAAAACAGGCCAGGCCCTCCAGGCCTGCCAGGGTCATCACAGGTGGGGCATAGCAGTCAACAGGCTACCTCCACCTCCACTGTGGGTGTAGCAGGAGCACCAAGACATAGCAGAAGGGTTAGTAAAGTAAAGATGCAGTTGCACAACGTGGGCACAGATATTAAACACTAATGTTCACAAACGTAATACACTCCCAATCATCTCATGTCTGCTTGTGTATGCCTCCTTCTTATGATGAGCTGTGTTAATGTCAGTCAGGTGTGAAACCTTGGTTCCTGCGCATACCAATGGCAATTGTCAGTATCCTGGGCCTCTCTTCTGTGAAGTGCGTTACTTTCAGACCACAGTGATTGTCCCATTTAGACGTCACTTTCCGGGTCAGTAATGCCTGCACCTTAATGTAAAGTGTAGTTGCTGTAAGAATCTTGTACCCGAGCGCCACAGCGTCCCATGCTGTGCTATATTGGCTGTGCATCACTGAGGCAGAGGCACCCCCTATCTCGTCTGCATTCTTGAGAGGCGAAGGTGTGTTGAAGGGAACAGGTGATGACTCTTGCAGGAGGCTTAAATGCTCTGAAACTCTGTGTGTTCATTGTCTCTTAGCAGGATGTCCATTCTATGAGCCTCTTCACAGAGATTATGTGCGCTGTCCTCAGCCAGTCATATGTCAGACATTCCCAGGTGCAATATGCTGATCTTAGCTCAAAGCTGGAGAACCTTGCTATCTCAAATTGATGAATCAATGCCAAACTTGTGTGCAGATGCTAAGATGTCCAACCCTGAACGTCTGCAGCCCTGAACATGTGACAATTGCGGAGAGAATGACATCTTCACAAAGTTGCTGGACAGTGATGTTTGTCTCATTGCCTTCACTCTCCAGCAGGTTACTGATGCAGCTTGCAAATGATGATCTCGGAGGGCCAAGTCAGCCTTTGGACCTGCACTGGAATCACTCATTGGTCCTTGGCACATTGTGAGAAGCAGCAATGTGATAGGGTTGAGTGTGTTATGAGCCAACACAGGGTTCCTCATAAGCCAAGATGCATACCTTTGAGGGCTTCATGTTGCCTTATCATTTGGGACTTTGCAAGGGCAAGGTCTGGCTATGAGGACACAATGCTTGTATGTCAGAAGTGGGCACCTCAATGTCATGCAGCCAAGTGTCTGGCCTCATCATTCTCGGGTGTGCCGCTTCCACTCTTGCATTGTGATAAATGAAACTCTTCAACCCAAATTGAAACTGCCAATGAGAGTGTCATTTCGCGTAGTGTGCTGGCAGCTCACTGAGTCATCTGTACGTGCTGCATGCCAATGGGATTTCATCAGGTCCCTTGACCCAAGTGTAATGTTTCTCTCTCACCAATAAGGTAACACCTCGTATGAGGCTGCCTTGGTCACAATAGATCTCACTGCCAGATCGAAGGCATGTAGCCATTATCAAGCTCATCATCATCCAAATGCTGGTGGGTCTTTTAGGGTGGTGTTGCGACTGGGGTGCTGGGTGAATGTGTGAGGATCCAGCAGTTTCTGATGTCTGAGGCTGGAAAGACCTCCTCCACATCATCTCAGGACTGCCAACTACCCTCGAGGCATCCTCATCCTTCAAAGCGTCAGGGCGATGTGAGCAAGTTGTGCAATGATGCATTGTCATCTGGAAGTTCAGGCTGAAATTAGAGGAGCATCAATGATCGTCTTCATGCTGGACTATGGTGGAGGAGACTTGTCCAGGCATGTCCTTACTGCGTCTTGTCATCCTCCTCCTGGAATCTTCTGGCAATGAGGGTCTCATGAGCACACCTGCCTCATCTGGCCAGTACAATGGTCTCTTCATCTGTCTCCTCGGCTTCCAAGACTTCATCAACATCATCACTTTCGACTTCCTCCTCATCGGAGGAGATGTGCAGCTCCTCCATCTCATCAGCCAGGTCCTCTCCCCTTTGCATTGCCAGGCTGTGTAGTGTATAGCATGCCACAATGATGTGAGAGACCTTTTGGGGACTGTACTAAAGTGCTCTGCGAGATCTGTCCAGACATTGGAAACAGATGTTCAGAATTCCTATGGTGTATTCCACAAAGTCCAGGTTGTGGCATGCGCCTTGTTACCCCTTCTCTCAGCAGGAGTCTAAGGCCGCCGCATGGAAGTCATCAGCCACGTCCTTTGCAGGTAGCCTTTGTCCCCAAGGAGCCAACCGTGCATCCTGTGCATCCTGGAAAATGTCAGGGATCTGAGACCTGCTGAGGATGTATGAGTCGTGGACACTTCCGGGTATCCTGTGCAAACCTGCATGATATGTTTGATATGGTCGCAGACCAGCTGAACATTGAGGGAATGGAAGCCTTGGTGGTTGATGCACTGGACTGCTGGTTACCAGGGAGATTTAAGAGCCACTTGAGTGCAATCAATGGCACCCCGCACCTGTGGGAATCCAGAACTCTCATCAAAGCCCAGTGCTCTTGTTCCCTGACTTGCCTGATCTCTGTTGAAGTTGAGAAAGTTGTGTGCCTTGGCAAAAATGGCAGCTGTGACCTCCTGGATGCATTTGTGGGTGGAGGCTTGCAAAATCCCTCAAAGGTGCTCAATGGAGCCCTGGAAGGAACCACTACCATAGAAGTTGAATGCAGTGGTTACTTTCACTGTCACTGGCAGTGGAGACCCTGCAAATTCCCATGGTACCAAATCCTGCAGAAGGTGGCATATGTGTATCACCAGTTCCCTTGACATGTGCAGGCAGCAGCGACACTGGTTCTCATTCATCTGCAAGTATCATGTAACATCTATAGAGCCTGGGTCCAGCGAGGCGCCTGTGCATGATGGCTCTCTGGGGACCATCCTCTGCGTCCAGACAAGGCTATGCTGCCCCTTAGTATTGAGGGCTCTGCTCCTCCCTTTGGTGAGCCAGGCGCCTCTGTTGCATTCTTCTCCTTCTTCTCTCCTGCCTATTAGCAATGAGGCAGACAGCGAGATCATCAAGCCCCATCTTCGTGACGGTCTCCTCACTGCAGTATCAATGAGGAAGACACAAGATTCAGCATCGGTTTCCTAAGGTCCACTCTTGGTCAAGCCTTTGCGTACAATTGTGGCCCCAAGGCCCATTTACATATGCTGGAGAGTCCTGGCCCCCGAAACAATGCCCAGTAGGGTGTGTGCATGAAGGCTGACCACAAGCCCTTCCAACCACGCCCTAACCCACATGACCAACAGCTTTGGCCACTCGACTGGATGTTTTGCTCTCATCTCATGCGCTAATATCATCCTAACTTGCATTCCAAGGCTACGCTGTTTGGTATGACCATGAAGGTGAATATTCAGTACCTGCCTTACAATAATTTAGGGGGTTTAGAGCATTCCTTTCTCTGAGTGTCCCATGGCCACTTTTCAAAAAGGGCTCCTTAAGCTTGCCCAGTCACCCAATAGTTCTGCTGTTCCATAAGACTCTGTTGATTTTGAAGGCTGTGCACGATGGGTTAGAACTAAGGGAGCAATCATTGCCATTTTGAGGAACCAGTGTTGCTTGACTGAGTATAATTGCTTCACTTGCCTGACTCCAAACATGTCAATTGAGCTGATGCTAAACTGTCTCAGCTGTGGCAGTACCCTCATTTTTTTAACTTATTTCCCAGTTTGGTGGCTGTTTACTTCCCTCTCCCCCAGTGATGTGTTTGTGTACAACCTTCCCCGCTCTTCGTTCCCAGTGGAGCTCCATGGCCCCTTCCCTTTACTTAGTATTGCCTTGCCCCTTCCAGAAGGCAGCCCTTGCCCTGCAGCACAGTAAAGCCAGCCACACCTTAACTCTGATCTGGTCACTGTGCAGACTTGCCTGAGAACCCCCCATACATTTGTGGTAGCACTTACTTCGAAGCCTTGTGCTGATCCTCGCGAGCACTGAACTAAGTTGTGTGAACTAACCTTGGAGTTCCCAGCCAAATGCAGGTTGCCAGCTGCATGTTGTTAAATGCTGCTGTCAAACATGTTGTTCTGAATTCACGCCGGTGTGGGATTTAAATTCAACATGGGGAATAATTCCAGTGCATAGGTGCCATAATGAGATGCAAATATATGATAATGACATTCACGACATTCGGCGGCGGTAAAAGCGGCCTGCCATTGACGTGGGGAATGTACAATCATTTCCTGCTTTTACGTCATCAGAGATCGCGCCTCAGATCTTCTCGTGGGATTTTGTGATTGCGCCCGTCGAGACGCCCACCTCGATCAGGAGAAAATCCCAGCCAAGGACTGCATTCCACAACTGACAACTGGCTTGCTTCAGCTTGTTGTTGTGTTTTACATCCAGTTTGAAAGGGAGAAGAGTGGGTCTAAGACTAGTGTTTTAAACTTAAACAAAAGCAACTGTGTGGACAAGAGAGCTGAGCTAGCTGAAGTGAACAGGGATACTAGGCTGCAGGACTGATCTATGGAGAAGCAGTAGGAGACATTTAAGGGGATATTTCAGAATAAGTATATCCTCATGATGAAGAAAAATTCTAAAGGGAGGACTCACCATCCGTGGTTAACTAAAGAAGTTAAGGAAAGCATCAAACTTAAGGAAAAAGCATATAATTACACAAAGATAAATGGCAGGTCAGATGATTGGTCAGAATATAAAGAATGGCAGAGAATGACTAAAAGGATTATCAGGAGAAAGAAATTAGAGTACGAGAGGAAGCTAGCTGGAAATGTAAGAATGGATAGCAAGAATTTCTACAGGTATCTAAAAAAGAAAAGAACAGGTAAAGTGAGTTTTGGCCCTTTAGAAAGTGACAACGGGGAGTAATTGTAGATAATAAGGAAATGACGGATGAAATGAACAAATATTTTGCTTCTGTCTTCACTATAGAGGATACAAAAACATTCCAGCTGTAAATGGGGAGGTGGAAGAGAGAGGGGAACTTGGTGAAATTACCATCATTAGGGAAGTAGTACTGAGCAAACTGATGGAGCTGCGGGCTGACAAGTCTCTGGGTCCAGATGGACTTCATCCTAGGGTCTTAAAAAGAGGCGGCTAATAAGGTAGTAGATGCGTTGGTATTAATTTTCAAAAATTCCCTAGTTTCTGGAAAGGTTCCATCAGACTGGAAAGTAGCAAATATAACCCCTCTATTCAAGGGAAGGAGGCAGAAAATGAGAAACTATAGACCAGTTAGCTTGACGTCTATCGTGAGGAAGGTACTGAGTTGATCATTAAGCAGGTTATAGATGGGCACTTGGAGAAACTCAAGGTAATCGGAAAGCGTCAGCATAATGTTGTGAAAGGGAAATCATGTTTAAACAATTTATTAGAGTTCTTTGAAGGACTTACATACTCTGTCGATAGAGTGAAGCCTGTAGAAGCACTATACTTGGATTTCCAGAAGGCATTTGATAAGGTGTCACATGAAAGGTTATTGTGGAAAATAAGAAAATAAAGCTTATGATCTAGGGGGAAACATATTAGCCTGGATAGAAGATTGGCTGCCAGGCAGAAAACAGACTATGCTTAAATGGGTCTTTTTCTGATTGGCAGGATGTGGTGAGTGGAATCTTCAGGGGTCGGTGCTGAGGCCTCAACTTTTTATAATTTATATCAATGAGTTAGATGAGGGGAATGATGGCATGGTAGCTAAATGTGCAGATGACACAAAGCTAGGTAGGAAAGTACGTTGTGAAGAGGACATAGGGAGGTTGCAGACAGATTTAGATAGGTTGAGTGAGTGGGAAAAAATATGGCAGGTGGAGTATAATGCGGGAAAGTGTGAAGTTGTTCACTTTGGCAAGAAGAATAAAAAAGCAGAGTATTACTTAAATGGAGAACAGCTTCAGGATTCTGAGGTGCAGGGGGATCCAGGCATTCTTGTGCATGAGTCAGATACAGCAAGTACAGTATGTAATCAAGAAGGCTAATGGAATGCTATACTTTATTACGAGAGGAATTGAACATATAAGTAAGGATGTTATGCTTCAGTTATACAGGGCATTGGTGAGACCACACCTCGAATACTGTATGAAGTTTTGGTCTCCTTATTTAAGGAAGGATGTAAATGCATTGGAGGTGGTTCAGAGGAGGTTTACTAGACTGATACCTGGAATGAGCAGGTTGTCTTGTGAGGAGAGGTTAGACAGACTGGGCTTGTTTCCACTGGAGTTTAGAAGAGTGAGGGATGACTTGATTAAAGTAAATAAGATCCTGAATGGTATTGACAAGGTAGATGTGGGAAGGATGTTTCCTCTTGTGGGTGAGTCCTGAACTAGGGCACACTGTTTTAAAATTGTGTATTTTAGGACCGAGATGAGGAGAATTTTTTTCTCTCAGAGGGTTATGTGGTTTGGTGCTCTCTGCCTCCATAGGTGGTGAAGGCGGGGTCACTGAATATTGTTAAGGCAGGGGCAGATAGTTTCTTGTTAGGCAAGGGAATCAAAAGTTATCTGGGGTAGATGGAAAGGGGAATTTGAAACACAAACAGATCAGCCATGATCTTAATGAATGATGGAACAGGCTTGAGGGGCCGAGTGGCCTACCTCTGCTCCTATTTCGCATGTTTGTATATGTTAGAGCACAAAACAATAGTTCAAATAGCTCAGCAAAAACCACTTGCACTTCAATTTATTCCTGTACAGATTTCTACATGGTTAA
Organism: Carcharodon carcharias; assembly: GCF_017639515.1. NCBI lineage: Eukaryota > Metazoa > Chordata > Chondrichthyes > Lamniformes > Lamnidae > Carcharodon > Carcharodon carcharias. The sequence continues at coordinate 112,685,631 of NC_054473.1, forward strand.
AGGAACAAATGTGAAACACAGCAACAGGTGGGTAAAATGGCAAGTGTGGAAAACCGAGAACCATAGCTGCAGACCTGTATATGGGTGGCCCAGGCTCACTGGGTGTTGTATGGTCGAACTGAGGCATTGTTTCACAGCATTCAGATGACATGAGGTTCCTTAATGTTTTCCAACTCTTAACAGCCATGCCAACTAACTAGGCAAATGACAGGATCACAGGAGACAAGAGATAACAAATAGATGAACCTTCCACAATTGCTGGGGTTAATAAAGTCCTAAAGGATCGGTGTAAGTTCTGTTCATGTCACATCACTCCTGTCTGAGTCAGAAAGTTGTGTGTTCAAGTCCCACTCCAGGGACTTGAGCACAAAAATCCTGGCTGACACTCCAGTACCGTACTGAGGGGGTGCTACATGGTCAGAGAGGCTGTCTATCGGATAAGGCATTAAATTGAGGTTCCTTTTGCTCTTTCAGGTGAATGTAAAGGTATCCATGAAAGGCAGGGGAGCTTGCTCAATGACCTGGTCAATATTTATTTCATAATCAGAGTTCGCACATAGGGTAATGTACTTAGAAGACTATATGGGGGTGCGGGGGATGGGTGCCCTCACTTGCAGCTTGGTTCTTCCTAAATAAAATGTGGATGAGTTTTGAACTGTCCACTAGATAATTAGCATTTGATTTCTTTCTTCACTGTGGTCAGGGTGCTAGGGTCATAGCTGTTGGCTAACTTCATGGCAAACTATCGCAATTGCTGTGAATTATGAAGGCAAATATTTTGGATTCCTCTGAACTTGTGTACCTGTAGAGTTCCTTGCAAAAGGATGCCTCACATGTATTATAGCCAGTGAATGAAAAATAAGCAAGTCTTGAACAAATTGCTACTTGTACTGCTATTTCTATGAAGAATTACTACTGTCCAAATACCATTTGACTCACTGTAAATTACATAATTCATTTCCTTATTCTCCTCCTCATGGCTTGTCCTGACACAAACTGCCTTATTAATCTGGAAGGTGTGCGAATAATCCTTAGAATCCATTACATGGCAAGTTAGTTTCAGTAACAGATGATGTAAAAGGAACATTCAACTTCAGGGAATGGGGGTGGGAGGGGGGAGGGGGGGGAGATCAAGGGTTCAACCTGAAGCGCATGCTTGGCAACCAGACTGAGCCCATCAGTAACACACAACAAATCATGTACAAAAAATAGATTTTCCAGGCCCTTAATTCTTTATCTATGATAGATAGCTAAATTGCCCTAGCTTATATAAAAAGGCATGTTATGCTTTTATGTAAACACAACAGTATAAATTACCAAACTCAAAGCATTGTACAATTCTATTGTGATTTAATTGTCAAAATATGAACTGACAAGAACTAAGACTTTGCAATAGATCTGCTTCAGCAACATGTACCATTTGTTTGTGCTTGGATTGGAGACTGCAACCATAGCAATAAAGTAGGTGATACATTACCACCTCTGGACTACACAGGAAAGCTGCTACAGAACCTTAATTAAATTCATGATGAGTTAATGATTTCTGGATCAGCCTAACCAGAGCTTTAGGTTCCCTTTAAGTTCCTCTTTCAGAAGACAACCATTACAAATGAAAGGTCACTTTAAGCATTCCTTCAGTTCCTCCATGGTAGCCAGACATGTAGGCTTTAAAAAAAAGGTCCAGGAAATAAACTCCACAACAGCCCTCAGACCATCTGTAAAAAATACTTCACTTAAAGTATTTACTGGTACAGTCGGTTCCCCACCATCAGCCCACCCCCCCACCCCACCCACCCCCAGACGACATCAATCCGTTCAACAGATTCACCACACCCTGCACAAAGCTCAGAACATTTCAGTCTCCCTTTTTAAGTATGATAGTCATCTAACTATTAGGAATAAGCACACACTCAAGCAGCTTTAACATGCTCACTGCAAACAGATAGTTTTTATAAAGAGGCCAAGTCTCCTAAGCCAAAATGAGTGCTCCTGGCATGCCCCAAATTATCAATTACTCCCTAACTATATGGAAGAGAGGAAATCCTGTGGGACAGATATTGTGTTCTCATGAATCCTTTGAAAGATGGAAAGTTAACTACCATCACCCCACCACCGCCAGCTCCCTCCCGCCCCCCCCACCCACCCCAAAATCCCCAAAACAGACCAAGCATACAGACTAACACTAAAAGTTAGATTTTAGATATTTAAAAATGCATACAAACAATGAGATACTAAGTACAATAATACAAAACGATATAAATACAATTTGTGCACAATGAGGAAGGAAGAGGGGAAAGACAGCATCTCCAGAAATGCTGCACTCCCTCAGTACTGCAGTGAAATATCAGCATAGATTATGTGCTCAAGTCTCTGGAGAGCAGCTTGACCCCCATGACCTTCTGGCTCAGAGCCAAGATGCCACCACAGAACCAATACATACACATAACCTGTCTAGAACTTTTTTTATACATTAAGTTTGATCAGCAGGACTTAGGCAGGACTTGGGTATTAAATATTCCTGGATACAAGGTCTTCAAGAACAATGGGAAAGGAAGAAAGGGGGAGGGGTGACTGTATTGATTAAGGAGAACATTGCTGCGCTGGAGAGAGAGAACGTCTCGGAGGGGTCAAGGACAGAATCTATCCGGCTAGAGCTAAGGAGCAAAACAGCTGCAATTACGTTGCTCAATGTAGTCTATAGGCCACCAGCTAGTGGGAAAAATGTATAGGAACAAATCTGCAAGGAGATTACATAGAGATGCAAGAATTACAGAAGAGTTATATTGAAGGATTTTAATTTTCAGAATATATACCGGGATAGTCATGGAGTAAAGGGGAGAGGAGGGTGGGTAAGAGTTCCTAGAGTGTGTTCAGGAAAATTTTCTACAGCAGTATGTTTCCAATCCAATGAGAAAGGCGGAACCGCTAGACCTGACTGTTGGGAATGAGGTGGGCCAAGTGGATCAAGTGTCAGTCGGAGAACATTTAATGGACAGTGATCACTAAATCACAAGGTTTAGGTTGGCTATGGAGATGGACAAGAAGTAGAGTAAGAATAATTAACTGAGGGAAAGCAAATTCAATGGGGAAAGAATGGATCTGGCCCAGGTAAATTGGAATCAAATGTTAGCAGAAAAAGCTGTAACTGAACAATGGACTGCCTTTAAAGAGGCACAGGCACAGTCAAGATTTCTTCCTGCAAGGGGGAAATGTGGGTAAGTAAATCCAGCGTTCCCTGGATGATGAGAGACATAGAGGTCAAGATGAAGAAAAAAATGTTCTTATGACAGATGGATAATACAACTGAGAGTCAGGCTAAATATAGGCAGTCCAGTGGGGAAGTGAAAAAGCAAATAAAAGAAGCAAAGAGAGATTATGAAAAGAGACTGGCAGCTAACATAAAAAGGAATGCCAAAGCCCTATAAATATATAAATAGTAAAAGAGCAATAGAAGGAAGAGAGGGGCTGATTAGGCAATGGAAAGGGGACTTACGCATGAAGGCAGAGAGCATAGCTGGGGTATTAAATGAATACTTTTACCCCTCTGAAATACTCTCTCTCCAGCACTGCAATGTTCATCAACAGAGTCACTCCTCCCCCTTTCTTCCTTTGTATCTGCCTTTACTTAGGAAGAAGATGCTGCCCAGTTCTTGGTGAAACCGGAGCTAATTCAGACACTAGAAGGGTTTAAAAGTGATAACAAAGGGGTATTGGGTGGGGTTTATGTATTTAAAGTTAATAAGGCACCAGGACCAGAGGATATGTATCCAAGGATACTGAGGGAAGTGAGAGTAGAAACTACAGACACACATATTCCAATCTTTAGACTCAGGGGTGGTGCTAGGGGACTGGAGGATTGCAAATCGCAAATGCCCTGTACAAAATAGGGGGTAAGATTAAGCCCAGCAACTGCAGGCCAGTCAGTTTAATCTCAATGATGGGGAAACTTCTAGAAACAATAATTCAGGACAAAGTTGATAGTTATATGGACAAACACAGGTTAATTAAGGAAAGCTAGCATGGATTTGGTGAGGATAAATCATGCTTAACTAACTTTGAGAGGGTTGACGAGTGCAATGCTATTGAGGTAGTGTGCGTGGATTTCCAAAAGGCATTTGATACAGTGAGCAAAGTTGTAGCTCATGTTCAATAGCAACATGGATAGAAAGTTGGCTGAGTTTTGACAATGAGTTTTTTTTTATTCATTCATGGGATGTGGGTGTCACTGGCCAGGCTAGCATTTATTACTCATTCCTTTTTGCCCTATTTCAGAGGGCATTTAAGAGTCAACCACATGTGGAGTCACAGGTATGCCAGACCAAGTAAGGACAGCAGATTTCCTTCCTTAAAGGGCATTAATAAACCAGTTTGGTTTCTACAACAATCAACTTTAATTCCAGATTTTTACTGAATTCAAATTCCACCATCTGCTACGGTGAGATTTGAACCCAGGTCCCCAGAGCATTACCCTGGGTCTCTGGATTACTAGTCCAGTGACAATACCACTATGCCATCACTTCCCCAAATAGTGACTAATGGATGTTTCTCAGACTGGAGGCAGGTTTGTTGTGGAGTGCCCCAGGCGTCAGTTTTGGGACCCTTGCTTTTTTTTGCTATATATTAATGACACAGAACTTGGTGTACAGGGCACAATTTCAGAAGCTGACGATGATATAAAACTTGGAAGCATTATGAACTGGGAGGAGGGTAGTGTAGAACTTTGAAGAATATAGACAAGTTGGTGGAATGGGCAGATGAGTGGCAGATGAAATTCAATGCAGAGAAGTGTGAGGCGATTCATTTTGATAGAAAGAACATGGAGAGACAATATAAAAAGGGGTACAACTGTTAAGAGTGTTCAGGAGCAGAAGGACCTGGGTGTATACATGCATAAGTCATTCAATGTGGCAGGACAGATCAAGAGCAGGTTAATAAAACATACAATATCCCTGGCTTTATTAACCAGGACATAGAGTACAGAAGTAAGGAGTTTATGTTAAACTTACATAAAACATTGGTTTGGCCTCAACTGGAGCAGTGTGTCAAGCTCTGTGTGCCACATTTCAGAAAAGATGTGGAGGATTTGGAAAAGTGCAGAAAATATTCACAAGAATGAAGTACCTTGTTCCTGGAACCAGTTACGTACATAGATTGGAGAAGTTGGGACTGTTTTTCTTGGAGAAGAAGGTTGAGAGCAGATTTGATAAAAGTATTCAAAATCAAGAGGGGTCTGGACACATCGGGGAAAACTGGTGGAAGGATTAAGAACGAGAGGACACAGAAGTGTACAGCAAAAGGAGCAATGGAGATGTGAGGAGAAACTTTTTCACGCAGCAACTAGTTAAGATCTGGAATGTGTGGCCTGATCGTATGGAGGAGGCAGGGTCAATTGAGGCATTCAAGAGAGAATTAGATCATAATCTGAATCTGAAAAGTAACAATGTGCCCCTAAGGGCAGAAGGCATGTGAATGGCACTAGGTGAACTGCTCATTCGGAGACCTGGCATAGACATGATGGGCCAAATGACCTCCTTTTGTGCTGTAACAATTATGTGATTCAGCAATGGGACCTGCAGGTTAAAGTTTTTTGTAGACATTAATGATGTCATGTATGTTTCATATGTAGCCCTTAGTATTCTTGCCTGACGAAAACCTCTCAGTTTTGAAAATGTTTCAATTAACAGCTTTTGGATATGACTACAGTATGTGTGAAGAAGTGCTTCTGGCATCATCCAAGCTGTAACATTTAAGGTATAACCCCTTGTTCTAGATTCTCCTCCCATCAGGTGGACAAAGTCTCTTGGTTTACTCCATCAACTCCTTAAACCTCAATTAGATCACCGCTTAGGCCTAGATTTCTATAAAGACAGAGAGGGTCTCTGGCTTTCCCAAAATGGCGCTGGAGACCTGATTCCAGAAATCCTTCCCCTGAACCCAGTACCCACCAGTTTTGCTGGGGGTGGGTGGGGTTGTAGTTTGCACATCCTTGGTTCACGGACGCAGTTCCATGTTTAAAAGCACAGCTGCCTTCAAACAGATCCACTTTTCACGAGTGGGATTTCCAAAACATGACTTGTGGGCTTTTGACCTTTCAGAACGAGGTTTAGAACTCTCAGATTCCTTTGAAGAGGTAGAGTAACTTTTGGAAAGGTTGGATACCCTTTTGGATGGGTCTAGGGATGCCTTTGGGATGGGCAAAATGCCTTTTGGCATAGCAGAGCTGCCCTTTGGTAGATGTAAGCTGTCCTTTGGGAGCTCAGGCACCCTTTAGGATTGTTCAAGGTAGACAAGAATGTGCATAAAAAGTGAACAAACTCATTGGAACTGTCAAGGTGTCAAGGGAATTGTCAAAGTGTCAAGGCATTTAAATCCCCCAATCTTTAAATGTTTTAGAGTTTAAATAATCAGTGCTTGCTATTTCAATCTGTCTGTTGACATAAGCTGAAAGCTATCATTGGAGGATTTGTGCTGCAGGACTGATTTCATAACCTAATCATTATCACAGTGGGTGTCTATCGGTTCACAGTTTGACTGACATCTTTAAATGATAATAAAGTCTATGATTTGGGGCTATGATTACAAATGCTTCTTTTTATAAGGGATTAAGCACTTGAAGGAATGTAAGTGTTGCTAACAGTTTTTTTTAAATGAAGAATTGTTTAGTTTTTCAATCGTGAAGTAATCAATAGACACTTAGAACTTTGTTTTATTTCCTCTCCGCATGGGTCCTGGGGTCTGCCTATGGTGGATACTGGGTGAGTTGGTCAAGTGAATATAAGCCGAGTCTATGCAACCTGTCTTCATAATTTAACCCTTTAAGTCCCAGCATCGTTCTGGTGAACCTGTTTAGCACCTTCTCTAAAGCCAATATACCCTTCCTGAGATGCAGTGCCGAGAACTAAACCCTGGGGTCAAACCAACGCTTTATATAACTGTTAAATAACTTCCACCCCCTTTTTCTATAGACTTGAGATAAAAGCCAACATTCCATTAAACTTTCCAATTTTTTTTTGTACCTATCCATCAGCTTTTAGGGATTTCTGTACTTGGACCCCATCCCCAAAATCTCTCTGCTCTTCCACAATTTAAAAAAATGCTCTGCTCTTCCTTAGATTTAAAGTGGACAACTTCATAATTCATCACATTGAATTCTATCTGCTCAGTTTTGCCCACACACTTAATCTATTAATATCCTTTGCACCAATGCTCACAGACCAAAGGTCCCCAGAGATGCAGCTGGCAATTCAGTGGAGGATAATAGATATTAAAGGGCAAGAGCTCACATTACATTAGGGTCCAGCCTATCTTCTAATGCTCTGACCATGCAAATTTTAACTAACACCCAGAATAACTATCTCTAATTTCCAAAATAAACAACCTGGGGGCCTAGACTCCGATAAACCAGGCCTCCATTTGGAAATTTGGGTAAGAAAAGGTGATTTCCATTTTAACCATCGCTATTTTAAACTGATATAAAATCACGACAGAAATTTCTCTACTGGCCGAGGGATGTAAACTCTTCTATCCTTATGTTAAAATCATTTAATTCTTACATAGGCACAAACAATTTTAACCAAATTGTAGCACATGCATTTGTCAGAGTTCAGCTTTGGGCTGGAAGGTACACTGTTAGAGCTAACCAGAAAACTTCTAACTTTTTTTTCTTCATTCTTCCATGGGATGTGGGCATTGCTGGCAAGGACAGCATTTGTTGCCCATCCCTAACTGTCCTTGAACTGAGTGGATTGCTAGGCCATTTCAGAGGGCAGTTGAGAGTCAACCCCATTGCTGTGGGTCTAGAGTCACATGTAGGCCAGACTAGGTAAGGATGGCAGATTTCCTTCCATCCAGAACATTAGCAAAGCAGATGGATTTTTATGACAACTGATGATAGTTGTCATGGTCACCATTACTGAAACTAGCTTTACATTCTAGATTTATTAATTGAATTCAAATTCTTCCAGCTCCTGAGGTAGGATTTGAACCCATATCCCCAGAGCCTGAGCCTGTGGTTTACTAGTCCAGTGACATTACCACTAAGTTACCGACTCCTCGCAACATGCAAGGCAACCAAAAGTCCATTTCTCTAAAGTTAAAATTCCTTTATGTCATGTTCAATGTATTCATGTGGCTAGTGCCATGTTGGCATTTCCTGGGAGACAAGACATGCCCTGATCTCCCAACAGGCCTTTGTTTCTCAGAAGCACTAGGCTGATAATTGGCAGTTTGGGAGCTCTGCCTTGTTTGTCATCCATGACACTGTACCACTAAGACAGATCAGAGCTCATGGTGTTGGTGGAAGGTAGGGGGGAGGGGAGTGGAATTTTGTCAAAGTCCAGCTTGACAAGAGATGGTTATCCTTCAATTATGTTGCGAGTTCATCACCCACTGTTCCACTTTGACAAAGCTAAACATCACAAATGGTCAATGCACAGTGCACATAAAGTTTAGGAAATAGAAAATCATTCTGCCAACAGCCTGAACATTTTTAACTGTCAACAGAAGAAAAGGAATGATGGATGGTTATTTCCCCTGAAGAAACGTGAAGGGATTAGCACAAACCATCTAGTAATGTCTAGTCTGCAACTGTGTCGGCATCGCTCTGGAACTGATTGGAGTTTGGCTTTCATCTCATATATATCAATCAGGTCTGGATCCTAAAGTGCCGACCAGACTTGAATACAATCCCTACCGTGGGCAGCACATCATTTGCTCTTGGCTGTGCTTGTCAACAACAAATTTTCTCTTCCAGTGGCAAAATCAATTAGAATCAAAGCAAGACTGATGACCTGAGTGGAAAAGGAGACTAAAATTGGGATTCAGAGACAATGGTTTGGAATTTTGCCAACATAATCTTGTGTGTGATTGGAATGCTGACGGGCCGACTGGAAAAAAAATGCTTCAGCATTTGGCTCATCAGTGTACATTTAATTTAAGCCCCATGTACATTTTACTCACTCATGTGCTACAGCTTTGGAATCGAGCAATTTTTAAACTTGTGAAGGAGGTCTATTTATGCTTGGAATATTTTTTCTACCTTTTGGAGAAAAAAGATGTAGTGTCCAGATCTCCAAATGAACCTGTCAAGAGAGGACAACAAATGAATCATGTTACAAAAACAAAAATACCTGTAAAAACTCAGCAGGTCTGGCAGCATCTGTGGAGAGGTGCACAGTTAACGTTTCAAGTCCGCATGACTAGTTTTTCCAGGTATTTTTGTTTTTGTTTTGGATTTCCAGCATCCGCAGTTTTTTTGCTTTTATCTAAATGAGTCAAGTTGACTTTCTTCTGTAATATTATGATTGTTGCTCCCCAAGCAGGTTCCCTCCACCCACCCCTGTCTCCATCATTTTAAATTTGAGGTAAGTAGCCCAACAAAATGATGGATAGTTGTGCTGAGTAATGGAACACATCAATTTTGGCATCCAGTGATCCCAGATAAACTATCGCAGGTATTAAATGGAGAGTTAAACAGTACAAATGTAGCAGTATGAATTTTCCACAAGCCAGTTCATTAGCAATTTGTACTAAATTATGGGCAATGTTGTGTTGGGGGCTTGACCTACATGGAATAAGCATCCTGTCCATTCCTTTCCAGTTCTACAGCCTATAATGTTCAATCCATTAGGAATGATGGGGTGGGAGGTGCAGTCGTGAAAACCTCAGCCAGAAAATAAATAATCCTGTTAGGTTAAACTGACCTCAAATCATAAGTGAAATTCCTGTGCTAGCCAACTTTCCCTCCTTCTGGTGTCACCCCCTAGAGTCCAAAATTGGAAGTGCACTCTTTGTTGAATCACCAGGATCCAGTCACGATGTGTGACATTGGTGCTCCAACTTGCATCTTTATTGTTCAAGTTATACCCACATCAGGTCCAAATGATCTCAGGTTGCCTATGTTGCCAAGGAGTCATTTTGGAAGCTTTTTCCCAAAGGATGCCTTTGGCCCAGTCAAAAGAGGGCACAAGATGCCATCCAGGAAACACATATCCATTTCCCTCTTTGCCATCCTTCATTGATGTTCCACAGCCACCACTTACTACACCTCCATTCAGAAAATGTTTGAAGAATGAAAGCAAATTACTGCAGTTGCTGAAAATATGAAATCAGTACAAAAACTGCTGGAAACATTAAGCAGGTCAGGCAGCATCTGTAGAGGGAGATAGAGAGAGGCGGATGGAATTTGGTAACCAAACCACCATCCCTTCAGTGAGCCTGAGAGCCAGTGTTCCAATGCTCTTGACTATTATGTCACCTGATGATGTGTTTAATTTCTTAAAATCACTGTTGCAATATTGCTATAATCAGAACAGAGCCTTCTAAGCCAATTGCTGCCTTGAAAATTCAGTCTTCATGTCTGGTAAAACATGCTACCAAATTGCTTCCTTCCTCTATAACAAGGATATGAAATCGATACATCAATTAATGGGAGGTGAAAGCTTTCAGTTATGTGACCTTGTAAAGTCCTGACTAATTTAGCTACCAATACAGCCCATGCTCAGTGCTTGCTCATGCAAGATTCATTATATTAAATATTAGTAATTTGATAAGTAGGCTGTTTGAAAACTCTAAGGTCATTTTATAAGGAAAGATGAAGTAGCATTACCTTTTTAATGATCATTGCTAGTGAATGAGAAACATTCTTATGGTGACTATTTTTGCCATTGTACCCACTCCCCAGATACCATTATACATTTATTGACTGTTCTTCATTCTAGACACTTGGTGGTATTCAACTTGCCCCATCAGTAATAAGTTGTCAATAAATGTATTGCAACAGTCACTGTAATTTTCTGTTTCTTTTGTGAGGCAGCACTGTCCCAATGTGCAATGCCACTTACCATCGATCAGCTCAGCTCAGCATTATATCCTCAGAAAGCTTTGTTTATTACCATAATGGGTGCTGGTCCACTGCTTTGTTCAGTTTAGAAAACATTAAACCTATGCCTCCAAGGGTTCAGTGGGCTACTCTTGCTTAGGCACAAAGACCAGGAATTTTAAACATTAATTCATGAGTTATGGGTGTTGATGGCAATGGCCAGCATTTACTGTACTTCACAAGATGGGGGGGCGGGGGGTGAGCTGGTTCCTTGAGCCACATAACAACTTGTGGTGCCAATATACCCAAGGCGTTCCAGGATTTTAATCCAGTGACAGTGAAGGAAGGATAATATAGTTTCAAGTCAGGATGCTGTGTGACTTGGGGGGGAACTTGAAGGTGATGGTGTTCTCACATGTCAGCTGTCCTTGTTCTTCAAGGTGGTAGAGGTTGCCTGTTTGGAAGTTGCTGTCAAAGGAACCCTGGTAAATTGCTGTGGTGCATCTTGTAAATGGTACAGAGGGCTGCCATTTTGCAGCAGGTGGTGGGGAGGGTGAAAAGTTAAAATGTGGATGAAGATTTGTCTTTTGCACCGTTGTGCTGGGCTCCCCCATCCTTCAAGATGGGATTTGTTGTGGAAGCTCCTTCTCCAAATAATTAGGCTGAATTGTCCTGGATGGTGTCAAGCTTCTTGAGTGATGTGGGAACTGCACTCATCCAGGCAGGTGGAGAGTATTCCATCACACTCCTGACTTGTGCCTTGTAGGTGGTGGACAGGCTTTGGGGAGTCAGGAGGTGAGTTACTCACTGCAGGTTTACTAGCCTCTGACCTGCCTTGCAGCCACACTATTTATATGGCCAATTCGGGTCAATGATAACCCCCAGAATGTTGATAGTGGGGGTGTTCACTGATGGTAATGCTGTTGAATAGCCAGAGAGATGGTTACATTCTCTCTCTTGCTGGACATGGTCATTGCCTGGCATTTATTAAGTGCAAATGCTTCTTGCATGTATCAGCCCAAGCCTGATTGTTATCCAGGTCTTGTTGAATGTGGATACAGACTGGGTAGCATCAGTAATAAAGTAGTTGCAAGCGATACTGAAGACTATGCAATCATCAGTAAACATCTCCACTTCTGATCTTATGATGGAACGAAGGTCATTGATGAAGCAGCTGAAGATGGTTGGCCTAGGACACTGCCCTGAGGAACCCCTGCAAATATGAGCTGCAGCTGAGATGATTGGCCTCCAAGAACCACAACCATCTTCCTTTGCGCTGGTTGAGACTCCAACCAGTGGAGAGTTTTACCCCTTACTCCCACAGACTCTAGTTTTGCTAGGGCTCCTCGATGCCATACTTGGTCAAATGCGGTTTTGATGTCAAGGGCAGTCACTCTCACCTCACCTCTGGAGTTCAGCTCTTTTGTCCATGTTTGGACCAAAGCTGTAATGAGGCAGGAACTGAGTGACCCTAGTGGACACCAAACTGAGCGTCAGTGAGCAGGTTATTGCTAAGCAAGTGCCGCTTGATAGTACCATTGATGACCCCTTCCATCACTTTACTGATGGTCAAGAGTAGACTGATGAGGCGGTAATTGGCTGTGTTGGACTTCTCCTGCCTTTTGTGGATGGGACATTCCTGGGCAGTTTTCCACATTGCCAGGTAGATGCCAGTGTTGTAGCTGTACTGGGACAGATTGGCTAGGGGCGTGGCAAGTTCTGGAGCAGAAGTCTTCGGTGCTGTTGCCGGAATATTGTCAGTGCCTATAGTCTTTGCAGTTTCCAGAGCTTTCAGCCGTTTCTTGATATCATGTGGACTGAATCGAGTTGGCTGAAGACTGGCATCTGTGATGCTGAGGACCTCTGGAGGAGGCTGCGATGGGTCATCCACTCAGCACTTTTGGCTGAAGCTTGTTGCAAATGCTTCAGCCTTACCTCTTGCACTGATGTTCTGGGTTCTCCCATCATTGAGAATGGGGATATTTGTGGAGCCTCCTCCTCCAGTGAGTTGTTTGATTGAAGGTTTTAAGTTCACTCTGATGTGTTTTGAGTTATCCAGTCCCAGCTGGAGCACTGAAGTTAACCTTGGTATCCACAGGATGGAAGGAGGGGAAATCAACTACAGTACCAGCTCATGATCAACATGCAGTGACCTCCGCTGGGCTGTACACCTCTGTGGTCTTAACCAGGCTTTTTGCAATGCTTTCCACATTCTCAATGCTCATCATTTTGGTCCGTAGGTGCCAGAGGGGTACGGGATCTGGCAAAAAAAAAATATGTGCTCTCATGAATGAAGGGGAGAACTGCATTTCAATTGAAGAAAGAACTGGTCACTTATTGTACTTTGCCTTCCTTTATCTCCAATTAAAATTCAACTTTTGTCTACAGTGAAATATCATTTACAAAAATAAAAATCACATGGTTACACTTCCCATTTACAAGGTTCGACCTTTCAGAAACTTTATAAATAGGGCCTCATTCAAAGATTCAAGATGAGTTCTTGTCAAAAGTAAAGCAAAACCAATCTCACAGAAACATTATAGAGTCCAGATAGAAAATGGAAGAGATCCCTGGATATGAAGAATGAACTTTGACTGAACAGGGAAGGTGTTACCTCGATTAAGTAGTTTTACTTCTAATTCATTTAACTGCCAGGTGTAGTTAAACGGCACTACTAAGGTAAGGTAGAGTGTTAATGGTTGCTTTATGATGACCTATGTTGTCAAGGAAAGTACTAGTCATCCAGAACTATCAAACTGATAGAACAATGCATAGGAAAAGCATAGCAACTGCTGCAGGCTGTGTTGGTACATGAAGTAAGCTCCTCAAATGAATTCCCATTTTCCATGGAGATCCCTTGGTAATGGGCTCACCTAATGCTTCATTCCCAAAAGATATCAACAGCTGCTTAATCAACAGAGTAATAGCCTTTGCATTCTATCCACATAAAATGTTCATATCCTTTTGCACATCCACAAGGTGATCCCTCCTTTCATTGCAAGAATTATGAGGCAGCGGATAAAAAAAATTGTCAGAGTAATCTCCCGAGGTTATTGAAATGGAGAAACAATTTTTAGGTAAGAACGAGGCATGGAATATTAGGCTGTCCTGTCCACATGCCTCACCCGTGTGAAGCATTTATCACCAGGATGCAGATCACTAATCCTTCATTCTGACAGGAGTTCAAATAAGGTGGCTGTGCAGAGAAGAAAGGAATTGAAGGCAACAGGAATCCATGACCTTCAAAGGCTCTTTTTGCCGAGGACTACATTAAGTTTGCAAGAGTAGATGTGACTCCAGAATAAAGCAACACCTTCAAAACTCTTCTCACAAATCAGGTTGGTGCACGTACTTCCCTATGATTTCAACAGGAAGATCATTCACCAAAATGGTGACCATGAATAAACTGTGGTGACAGCCCTTTAATAAGGCTGGGACTGCAGAAAGGAGAAGGCCACAGGTATGTCACAAGCTGGTCAGCATGAACTTTTATAATGTTAACTTGGTAACTTCTAATGCAGATCATTCATTGGTACCAGCTCGACCACTGACTGCTGGAAACTCTGCTGGAAAACTGACATCCTTCCCCCACAACCTCCAAAACCAGCAGAAAGCCAGTGGCACCAGGTCGGAGTTGTTTCTGGGAATTTCCAGGATGCCTTGTGAAGGGTATAATCTCCACCTTTACAATATAAATGTTGAAAAGTCCCATTAGCCTTGTCCAATTGAGATCCAGTGGATCTTTGGAGACCTGCACCTAGAGTGATTCAAAGTGTACCAACCAATTGTCCAGACCAGGGAGGTGGCCTCGATCTCCAAAGAAGAGAAGGTTTCCACAAAAAAAAATTAATTTGTTTTGAATTAGCCCCTCACATGAGGGGAATGTGTCTGGTGTTAGAGTGATGACACTCCTATTCCTCTCCATTTTTGGCTGCACGGAGCAGGCAGGAGGGAACACGAGATGTGCCTGCACTGATGCTCTGATCCAGCTGCCACACAAAAGTAACTGCTCTTGCAATGACTTCAAAAACCCTGGCAGTGAGAATGTCACAGGGCACTTATAGATGTGATCCCACCGTCTGTGACAGGGTAGTGCCCTGTGGAGTTTCAGGACTAGCATCTTTAAACTGGAAGTTAAGAATTATGCCATTGGCTAGACATTGTGGAAGTTGCAGGGTTAGCTCAAATCATTCCCTGGAGTCAAGAGGATTCATGCTGTATAACATCTTGATGTGCTGGTCCATGCTGAGAGCAAGAAGGTGCAAGAATTGAGCTTATTTTGGCCAAAAGGGCATCAAAAGGCTAAACTTTTTACCTCCTTCAAAGGAGTATTAAAAGGGTCTGTCATTTGAAGGGAAAGGGAAAACGTATACAGAAACACCCCACTGCTGAGGCTTTAGGGACCCTGAAACAAAACGGAAGCAAATTTTTGTTCTGAAATGTGGTCTCTGAATAGCCAAAGCCTTCAAATGCCTCTGAATGGAGAATCCATCTGCAATCCTGTATTGTTTCTTTCCAGCCTGTTGAACTGAAAACTACAACAATACTGATGCTGCATTGGTACCATAACTGCATCAGAGATCAAGAGCCATGTATAGAAATGCACCATTGCCATGCATATCAGTAAATGTAATTCTATCATTCTCGGGTTTTGCAAACTGCAGAAGGACACAGCACTGAATGGAACCCATTTGTCTCATGGTTACTTTCTTGTCAGTTGCATCTGATTGTAAGATATCTGGTTGAGTGTACCCAAGAAACTGCTGCAGCCAACTCCAGGCACAAAGAGAAAAAAAATTAGCCATATTTTCTACCTGGTATTTCTAAAAAATTTATTCTGCTCTTCAGTCTGAAGAGGGATCAAACCATCAGTATGACTCACTCAAGGCCTTTTGAATGGTTTGCAGGGAGATGTTTGGTCCTTCCCTCAGTAGTGGCTCTGTTGAGTTCAGTACAACTCCAACTCTAAGGGGAAGGTAATTGTCATGAGGGACGCAAATGTGCAAACCTATCCTAGTATTCGACAGCACACAAAAGATACCTTAAAGGCAAAGTACTGGGGTGCCACAGAATCCATATCCGAGTCCCTGATCTAGCTTAAAAAATCAGTCATGGGATGTGAGCATCACTGGCTAGGTCAGCATTTGTTGCCCATCCCTAATTACCCTTGAGAAGGTGGTGGTGAGCCGCCCCACTGCAGTCTCTGCAAAGATACACCCACAGTGCTGTTAGGGAGGGAGTTGTAGGAATTTGACTCAGTGACAGTGAAGGAACAGCGATATAGTTCCAAGTCAGGACGGTGTGTGGCTTGGAGTGGGATGTGGAGATGGGTCTGCTGCCATTGTCCTTCTAGAAGTGAGTTTGGGTGGTGCTGTCAAAAAAGCCTTGGCAAGCTGCTGCAGTGCATCAAGTGCAAACCAAATGGATTGCTGTGTTGTTAGTATTGTCCTATGAGGAGATTGGGCCTGTATTCTCTAGAGCTTAGAAGAATGACAGGTGATCGCATTGAAACATGCAAAATTCTTACAGGGCTCGACAGGGTAGATGTAGGGAGGATGTTTCCCCTGGCTGGGGGAGGCCTAGGAACTAGAGGACACCTTCTCAGAATAAGACCTAGATGGAGGTGAACTTCTTCACTCAGAGGATGGCGAATCTTTGGGATTCTCCGGCACAGAGGGCTGTGGAGGCTCAGTCACAGAATAGGTCCAAATCAGGGATGGATAGACTTCTAGATTGTAAAGGTATCAAGGGATATCGGGATAGGGTGGGAAAATGGCATTGTGGTAGATTAAGCCATGATCTTAATGAATAGCAGGGCAGGCTCGAGGGGCGAATGGTCTACTTCTGCTCCTACTTCCTATGTCCCTATGCAGCCATGGTGCAAAGCAGTGGAGGGAATGTATGATTAAGGTGATGAAGGGGTTGGAGAAATTGGCCTGGTTAGCACCAAGTTTGAGCGTTGTTGCAGTTGCACTCAGCCAGGCAAGTGGAGAGTACTTTAGCATACTCCTGACTTGGGCCTTCTAAGCGTGGAAAGGTTTTGGTGGGCAGGAGGTAAGTCATCACGGCAAAAACCTCAGCCTTGTAGCCACAGTGTTTATATAGCTAGTCCAGTTCAATTTCTGGTCAATGGTAGCCCACAGGATGTTGATGGTGGGCGTTTCAGTAACAGTAATGCCATTGAATCTGAAAGGGAGGTGGTTAGGCTCTGTTGTGTGGAGATGGTCAATGCCTAGCACTTGCAACTTATCAGCTCAAACCTGAATGTTGCCCAGGTCTTGCTGCATGTGGACCTGGACTGCTTCAGTATCTCTGGAACAGCAAATGGTGCTGAATATTGCACAATCAACAGCGAATATCCCCATGTCTGATCCTATGATGGAAGGAAGCTAATTGATGAAGCAACTGAAGATGGTCGGGCGTAGGACACTACCCTGAGGAACTCCTGCTGCAATGTTCTGGGACTGAGATGATTGGCCTCCAACAACCAAAACCATCTTCGTGTTAGGTATGACTCCAACCAGTGGAAGGTCCCCCACCACCACCCCCACCTCCCCACCACACCCCCCCACCACCCCCACCTCCCCACCACCCCCCCCCCACCCCCTCGCCGATTCCCACTGGCTGTAATTTTACTAGGGTTTCTTGATGTCACACTCTGTCAAATTCTGTCTCTATGTTTAGGGCAGTCATTCGCACCTCACCTCTGGAATCAACTCTTTTGTCCATGTTTCGGCCAGATTTGAGATGCAGTCCATCTGTGAACAGGACATGCTGCATAAGTGCTACTTTATAGCACCATCGATGACACCTTCCACCACTTCACTGATGACCTGGGGTAGATGGATGAGCCAATAATTGTGAGGTTGTATTTATCCTGCTCTTTGTGGGCTGGAATACCTACCAAATCTTCCCCATTATCAGGTAGATGCCAGTATTGTAACTGTAATGGAACAACATGCCCTGAGGAGCATAATTCTTCAGTATTACAGCTATGTTGTCAGGGCCCAGAACATCTGCCACCTTCAGTGCCTTCAGTTGTTTCTTGGTACTACCTCAAGTGAATCAGGTTAGTTGAAGAGAGGCATTTGGTTGCTTAGCTAGTCTTTGAGACAGCTCTTTCCATTTTGTTATGTCATCACGTTAGTGCAGAGGACTTTGTCGTATCTCCAGGGCCGTGTACCTTTGTGATGTCAAAATTCAATGCCTGATCAATGCCAAGTCGTCTAAATGGCTTTATTCTTATTATACCTTTTCACAGTGACTTCATAAAACTGAACAGCTTGCCATGTCATTTCAGAGTGTAGTTAAGAGTCAACTGCATTGCGGTAGATCTGGCTCACATACCATTTTCCTTCAACTGGTGAATCAGAACTCCGCCACAAAAAGCAGACTGGGTAAGCACAATAAGTTTCTTAAAGAGCATCAGTCACCCAGCTGAGCTTTTACAATATGGCCATCATTATTTTTATTAGAATTTTAAAATTAGAATTTTATTTTATTACAATCCCCTTTGAGACTGTTAAGATTTCAAGAAATCCTAACGCTCAGTGATCAACTAAAAGAAATTATGCCACAAGATTTCACATTTTTAAATAAAAAACAAAGTTTACTGTATATAAAACAAAATTAAACAAAGTAAGTACAACTAATTTAGTTCTGTCTTGGGTGATTGTTTATACTTTATTTTGAAAAGCACAATAAAACACAACAGCGAATCTTTTACATTAAAATCTCCAACTTCTCCAATGTGGTTTCAGGTTGATTGTCCAACATCAGCTCTTTGATGAAGAGTACCTATTCCAGCTAAACATCGAGGAAGTACAAACGTTAATTTGGAGTTCAAAACTGACCAACGTCATCTTACTGCACCCTTGTCCATCCCTCAGTGCACCTCATGTGCAATGCAATAAACTTAGTTTACAACAGGAAAGAGTAATTCATAAGTACAGTAGGCAAAAGAGTATGAAGTGATGTGCCTTAGGGTAGATAGAAGAGAGATTAAGTGGCTCAGTGGGTCAGGATTGCACAGTTAATCTGCAAAAGCACTAAAACCAATATAAACACAATCAGTGAATCGGAGGCACTAATTAGAATTGAGGTTTATATACTTGAGGGAGAATGCAACTGGAAGCTAACTATTCCTAGCTAAAATATTTTCAGGAGAAACTCAGGAGTTAAAAAGGAAGCAGGGGGAGTCTAATAAACTAAAAGGATAATTAGAGTCATGGAAAGTAAAGTTTTCATCGACAGTGCTCAGGCTGGGGAGTACAGTACCATGCTGGGGAGTGCATTACCGCGCTGAGGAGAATATTACTGCACTGGGGAGTACAGTACCATATTGGGGATTGCACTACCGCGCTGGGGAGAATATTACTGCACTGGGGAGTACAGTACCATGCTGGGGAGTGCATTACCATACTGGGGGGTAGGTACTGCGCTGGGGGGGTACATTACCATGCTGGGGAGTGTATTACTATACTGGGGGGTACATTACCATGCTGGGAGGGTACAGAACCGCACTGGGGGGTACAGTACCGTGCTGGGGAGTGCATTACCGCGCTGGGGAGTGCATTACCACGCTGGGAATGCGTTACTGCACTGGGGAGTGCATTACCGTGCTGGGGGTACATTACTGCGCTGTGGAGTGCATTACCGCACTGGGGAGTGCATTACCATGCTGGGGGTGCATTACCATACTGGGGAGTACATTACCGTGCTCGGGAGTGCATTACCGTGCTCGGGAGTGCATTACCGTGCTGGGGAGTGCATTGAAGAACACGGAATTAAAAAAGCAATAGAGTTAAAAAGGAAGCGGGGGGGGTGGTGGAGTCTAATAAACTAAAAGGATAATCAGAGTCATGGAAAGTAAAGTTTCCATGGACAGAGCTCAGGCTCAGGAGTACATTACTGCACTGAGGAGTGCATTACCGCACTGGGGAGTGCATTACCGCGCTGGGGGGTACATTACTGCGCTGGGGGGTAGATTACCGCACTGGGGAGTGCATTACCGTGCTGGGGGTACATTACCGCGCTGAGGAGTGCATTACCGCACTGGGGAGTGCATTACCGCGCTGGGGAGTACATTACCACGCTGGGGAGTGCATTACCACGCTGTGGAGAGCATTACCATACTGGGGTTACATTACCGTGCTCGGGAGTGCATTACCGCGCTGGGGAGTGCGTTACTGTGCTCGGGTGTGCATTACCGCGCTGGGGAGTACGTTACCATACTGGGGGTACATTACCGTGCTGGGGAGTGCATTACCACACTGGGGAGTGCATTACCATGCTGGGGAATGCATTACTGTGCTGGGGAATGCATTACCATGCTGGGGAGTACATTACCGTGCTCAGGAGTGCATTACCACGCTGGGGAGTACATTACCATGCTGGGGGATACATTACCGCACTGGGGAGTGCATTACCATGCTCAGGAGTGCATTACCACGCTGGGGAGTGCATTACTGTGCTCAGGAGTGCATTACCGCGCTGGGGAGCACATTGGAGAACACAGAATTAAAAAAGCAATCGAGTATGAGATTTGTAGGCTATTTAGAAAGATCCGAAGTGATGGACTTCAGGAAGCCAGGTAGGTTAGCGGTCTGGATAGACAGGTCTGTACCCTGGGTGAACAGGTGACAGAAGCAACGTAATGGGAAGATACTGAAGGACATCACTGAACAGAGATTCCAATACGTAATTGGTGGAAGGTGTGGGTATAGATAGATAACCTGCCACTGCCACCTACCAGCACCTACCCAGTCACCATACCACCCACACCCCCCAACCCCCACCAGTAAAACTAACTTTGGGTTTTACTAATGTTACAGAGGCAATGAGAAATGGCAAAACCAAGTAAGGTGCCCCATTATAGACAAGCACTAAGGCTACAGTGAACATAAAGTGTAATTAACCAGGATGATTCAAGAGGTCTCATCTACATGCTATCTCCTGGCCAATATCATGCATAGACATAGCTCCGGAATTTAGGCTTTTACTCTGTTCCATATCTCCACCACCTCCGTCCACATCTCCATTGTCCCTGATTTCAGATTGATTGTCAAACTTCAGCTTTTGGATGAACTGCAAGCTCCTCTTGCTGAATATGAGTTATGACCGAATCCATTATACCACAGACACACAGACACAGAGGGGCACACAACACACACACTGTGCCTGTGTGTGTTGTGTTTGTCTTTGTATGTGTTGTGTGTGTCTGTCTGTGTGCCTTTGTCTATGTTTTGGGAGTCAAATATGAAGCACCTGGCAAAATGGGTACAGGTTTTGGAGGCAACACCATGTTCAGAGGTTTGAGAGGAAAGGGGAGTTCGAGATGGGGTGATTGTTTACAAGGATAGAGATAGCAAGGGTTTTATTTTTTGCAAAGAGTGATGACAGCAGATTGAAGGGAAGAAGCACAGTACATGAGGAGAGGGAATCATTATCAGCTAATATGGGAGCCAGGAGGGGAAATTAGGTGGTCTGTAGGTTAACGGGAATAGGGTTGCGGGAGGTAGAGGTGAGTGTCATGGACATGATGAGCTTGTAGAGGGCATTGGAGATAGGAGGGAAACTAGAGAAAGGCGAGAGTTCAGAAAGTGGGAACCTTAGAGGCAGGTTAGCTCAGGAAAAGAGGGGAGCAGCAGAGGCACCTGATCATATGGCTCCATCTTAGTGTTAAAGTTATCTGTGACCCCTTCACACCTATTGTTGGAGATTGAAGCTGATGGTGGAGAGATGGTTAAGATGACAGTTTGCAGTAGAGAAATGAAGCTGGGGATTATCATTCCATTCCAGGATGATCCTGGAAGAGTGAATAATTTTGACAAGGCAAGAACAGGAACCAATAGAGCACTATGAGGTATTGCCAGATCTGGCAGTGAACGGCTAAAACCAGTTATCCACCATATACTGTCAATGCTCTGTCTCTTGAACAAAAGTGCAGTAGGGATGAGGGCTATACCAGGGGATGGTCAGACTGAGAGAAGCTGTTTTAATAGGGACCAGGACATCAATGGCAGAGTGTGTGTTTCTGAGCAAGTCAGTAGCTGCCGAAATGTCAGTGAACAGGGAGTCAAAGATTAGACAGTGGAATTTTTGAAGTGTGGTATGTGAACAGGAAGAGCTTCGGTCCCAATATCCTTTCTAGCATGAGGACTAGCTACTTATATCTCTGCTCCAGCCTCAGCCCAGGACGGAGAAAGTGAGCACAAGAAGTGAGCGAGAGCTAGAAAATTGAAAGAAAGTGTGAAAAAAATGATTGTAAGAGAGATGAAGGTTGGAGAAATGCTGCACAATACAAAGAGCTGCCTGAACATGGTTACTTTTAATGTCACCTTGCTTCAACTTCACAAATCACTGCAATCTATAGCCAGCCAGCACTCTTCATATCAAGCCTTGAACTGAAGATTGTTCTATCTGTTGCTATGGAAAATTGAAAAGGGTGTTCACTGCTCTGTTACTTGTTCATATCTCAGTGATGCTTACAAGTTGAATACAATCGCCTGCTAGAACAATAAGCTTACCTAGGTAGGAAGAAGCTGCCCTGGCAAAAGCAAAGACAGGTAATGGGGGAGAATTTACTGTGGGAAAAGCATTTCTAATGAGTCCAGTAGCTGCAAGTATACCATGCTGCTATTACCCCCTCTGCCATTGTGTACACATAATTCAGATGAATATAAATACAACTTTGACTTTTGTGTGTGAGAGTTGACTGCATACAATGCCCACAGTAATATGCCCACAAGAACACCTTATATTTAAAGTGTTGAAGCAGTATATCACTAGGAGCTATCAAAGCTTTACACTCTCATCAAATATCTCATCACTAAGCAAAGCAGATGTCACACTAAAATCCTTTTTACTGCTGCAGGGATGCCCAATGAAATGCTACAAAAGACACTTGTCATGGCAACAGGTGCTCGAACACAGCCATTGTTTTGACATCAAGAGCATAAGCAGTGTGGTCATTGTCATGTAATTTCAGCCAGTGAACATTTCTCAGGGCGGTGGTAGAGTGCTGCAGTTGGCCTCAGCACCTCTGAGCTCAGGTATGGGGAGGGGGTTGGGGTGGTCAGGGGTGCAAACAAGTCAGTGTTTATTGACTGCTGAAAGGTACGAAAGGACATCAGGTGAAGATAGGTCACTCGAGCCTGACCATGAACACTCTCGCTGTTTCATGCACCAAGACTGATCATTTGTGCAAAGTATTAGAAGGTTACAGGCATATTCTACAGTGCAGCACTCCCTCAGTATTACACTGAAGCAACAGCCGAGATTACATGCTCAAGTCTCTGGAATGCATCTTGAAGCCACAATCTTTTGATGCAAAATCAAGTGTGCTACCACTGAGCCAGTTTAGATAGTGAATAGGAGCAAACGTATTTTGGCAAATACACTAATTCAAGAAAATTAAATGGAAGGTTTGTGGATAATTGAGAAGGTAAAAAGGATAAATTCAATAGTTTAGAAAACAATCGTCAGCTCTTACATGATGCATCTTCAGGCAATATAATGTCATTAAGTAGTCCCTGTGTATTAAGTCTGACTCACAGCTGAAAATCTATGGTATTTCTGTTTTGAGTGGATAACCATGGATCCAATGCATCTTAGTAATAATTAAGTTCCACCAGGAATATGACATTACCATTGTATAACTGGAATGGGGGCATATGAAACAACGATCTTACTGCAGTCCCCTTAAAATGGAAGGACAGGGTGAAAGAATTTGAATGTGACTTGACAGGTTTGCACTTCAAATACATTACCCAAAAGGAGAGACTGTTTTGCATTATGAAAGAGAACATTTGTGAAATACATCAAAATTATGTCTGCTATGTTGCTAGAAAAAGATTATGCAGTTGAAGGTGCAGAGACAGAATTTATTTAGTTAGAATTAAGGAACTGAAGAGCTATTGCGCTGCTGGGTATATACTATAGACCATCAAATTGTGGGAGAGAGATAGAGGAGCAAATTTACAACCAAACTGCAGAAAAATGCAAGAATCACAAAGCAGTGATAATGAGGACTTCAATTATCCTCACACAGACAGGGGTGGCAACAAGGGGGAGGAATTCCACAAACAGAATTTTCTTACTTAGTGTATCTCCAGCTCAAAAGGAAGGAAGCAGTGCTGGAGTGAGTTCTAGGGAACAAAGTGGGACAAGTGTAAAAGATTTTAGTATTGGAGCATTTGGAAAATAGTGTTCATAATATTGTTTGGTTTAGGATAGTTATAGAAAAGGATAGGAATAAACAACTGGGAAAATATTCAATTTGGAAGACTAAGTTCAGTGAGCTGAACAATTATCTGGACTCAAAGATTGGTATCTGAAACAGTAAATGAGCAATGGGGGAGGGGGAACCTTCAAAGAAGGAGATAGTTCGGGTACACATTAAACATTCCTAAAAGGGTGAAAAGGCAGGGCATCAAAGCTAGAGCTACCTGGATGATTAGAGATAGGCAGATTAAAATGAAACAGAGAAAAGGTTCTTCAACACTACAATCAGTCATATAGTCAGGGCCCACAACTGTATCAATCTGCTCAGCAGTTTCTTGATATCATGTGCAGTGAATAGAATTGGTTGCAGGCTAGCTTCTGAGATACTGGGGACCTCCAGTAATTTGTGAACCAAGCCAAATATAAAAAGTACAGGAGTACTAAAAAATGAAATAAGAGAGGCAAAGACTGTACAAGAATACATCCGTGACTAATATAAAAGCAAACCAGAGATGACACAAGGAAAAATGTGTTAAAGCATTCAATGAGTGGTTAGTATTTGGAACACACACCTGATAGGGTGGTAGATACAGGTTCAATAGTAACCTTACAAAGGGACTTGGACAAATACTTGGAGAAAACCATGCAGGTCTTTGGGGTAAGCTGGGGAGTGTGATAAACTGAATTTCTCTTCAAAAGAGTCAGGACAGACTTAATGGGCTGAATGGCCTCCTTCTGTGCTGTGCTATTCAGTGATTCCATGGACCCAAAAGTCCTTTTTTAAAAAAATAAATATATAAAGAGCACAAGGGTAGTCAAAAGAAAGGTGGGGCCAATTAGGTCCTGGAAGAGAGATCTGTTTAGGCAAAGGCTATGGCTGTAGTACCAAATGAGTATTTTGCATCTGTTTTCATCAAAGAAGGGGAAGCTGCCAATCATAAAGGAAGAAAGAGCTGGTAGAGAAATTAGATAGGATAAAAATAGATAAAGAGGAGGTTTTTTTCCAAAATAAAAATGCAGTGAGAATTGCAGAGGTTCTGGCCACAATCTTCCAACCCCCCTTGGATATCGGAGTGATGTCAGAGGACTGGACAATTACAAAGTTTATACCCATTAAAAAAGAGGGACATAAACCCAACAATTATTTGCCAATCACCCTACTGTTTATTGAAAGAAACTCTGAGATATTAACCTGGCACTTGGAAAATATGGGTTAATGAAAGGATCTGTAGATGCTTTTGGCATACACTTCCGACAATAAGCAGCAAAACGAAATGTCACTGATGTAGATCACGATTCAAAGCATAGATTATAGAAGGGCATTCGTCTGAAGTTTCATGCTCCTGAGCCCTAGAGTATGATAAACAG
The DNA here is from genome assembly GCF_017639515.1 of Carcharodon carcharias. NCBI lineage: Eukaryota > Metazoa > Chordata > Chondrichthyes > Lamniformes > Lamnidae > Carcharodon > Carcharodon carcharias. The sequence goes on from NC_054473.1 coordinate 112,711,042, forward strand.
TCAAAACGGACTAGAGCGCTTGATCTAGCTAAATGTCATACAGATGTGGAAACTAAAACAGCAGGCCTCCATCAACAAGATAAATGTTACACACTAACATAACTATATCATAGTCAAGCCACATCAATTCTAATTGCAGATGCTATTATCGTGGGAGAAATTGGCCCCATATTGGTGATTGTTGCTTTGCCTGTGAGACATCGAGATCACTTCTCCAAGAGCTGTTACCCAACTGCACAACTGTTCGATATGGCTCAGAAGCATATTTTCAGCCTGTAGCTAGCCCAAACAGCACAAATATACAGCAAATTCCTGAAACACAATCCACCATGTGCAGTGCTAGAGATGGTGATAATAATATTATTTCAACAATTCTGTAATCAATGACAAGTTGATTTTATTTTCAAGGTTACCAATTCAAACCATTTGCTGTGAATTCTCTCCTTAGTATAAGGTAATCTGAAAGACATGTAGATCAAATGCACATTGATAAACCTGTTGCTCAGCGTCATTGCAAGACATTTCCTCTATGGAAGGAATAAGAAAGGATAATGGTATAATTGACAATGCAGATGGTCTCGCACCTTGGATCTCACCTTTAGTAATTATTAGCAAGCGCATGTATTTTGCGTAAATAAACTAACAACAAACAGCTAACAGCAAACAAAACAATTAAATGTGAATATTGCTAAGAAGAAAGCGACATGTTGCTGAAGCTTTTCATCTTGTACTCATCAGGGCAAATGCAAGAATGCCAAATTTCAAACGATCATAACAATCAGTACCGTCTTCTCTTCTAGTGTAAATTGTTGTGATTGTGTGAAATGTGGCATGTTGCATTTGACCTGATGAGTGCAAGACAAAAAGCTTCAAAAACATGTCTCTCTTTTCAGTAATATTCAAATTAAATGATACCACCATCCTGGAGGGCAAGATTACTTTGTTAAAAATATTGTGGTCAAGAAGTTCCTCGTAGCTGCACCATTTCCATTGCACTTGGGTGATGCCATGGTGGTGTAACTTGAACACTTCTGAGAATATTACTAGCTAATATTTTTTTCTCAAAGCTCTGCAATGTGGGCATCATCATGGTGTGACCAAGAAAAACAGGGGAGCAAATATGAGGGCAAACAAACAAGAATTATAAAAACAGATTCTAAGAGCTTCTACAAAGATGACGAAAGGAACAGATAGTAGCAAAAGTAAACTTGGGACCCTTACAGGCTGAGACAGGAGAAATTATAAAGGGGGATAAGGAAACAACAGTAAATAAATGTTTTGTGTCTGGCTGCACGGTAGAAACACAAGACACATACCAGAAGTAGTCGGGAACCAAGGGTCTAATGAGAGTTAAGAAATTAAAGTTATTACTAGTTGTACTGGAGAAATTAATAGGGCAAAAATCCAACAAATCCCTTAGATCTAATGGCCTACATCGTAAAGTTCTATTAGATGTGGCTGCAGAAATAATGGTTGTAATCTTTTAGAATTCCCTAGATTCTAGAACAGTTGCAGTGGTTTGGAAGGTAGGAAACATAACACACTATTCAAAAAAGGATGGAGAACGGAAACAAGGAACTACAGGCCAGTTAACCTGACATCAGTCATCAGGAAAATCCTACAATCCATTACAACGGAGTGGTAATAGGGCATTTGGAAAAAACATAATATGATTAGGCAGGGTCAATATGGTTTTATGAAAGGGAAATTGTATTTGCAAAATTTAGAATTTTTTTGAGGGTGTAACTAGCAGAGTAGATAAAGGAGAACCAGAGAATGTGATGTATGTGAATTTTCAAAAGACATTCAATAAAGTGCCACACGAAAGGCTGTTAACCAAGAAAAGGGCTCATGGAGTTGGGGTAATATGTGAGCATGGTTAAAGGATTGGTTAATGTGCAGAAAACAAAGTACGAATAAACAGATCATTCTCATTCTGGCAAGCTGTTACTAGTGAAGTGCTGGAAGGTTCAATGCTGGGCTTCAGCGATTTATAATTTACAATCTATATTAATGCCTTAAATTAAGGAAGAGAACGTAATCTACAAAAGTTTAGTAGTTATACAAAGGTGTGCAGGGAAGTAAGCTGAGGGGAACACAAGGCAGCTGCAAAGGAATAACAACAAATTAAGTAACAACAGAAACCATCAAATGTTAGTGTTCAGAAGGATTTGGGTATCCTTGTACATGAAACCCAAAATTAATATGCAGGTATAGCAAACAAATAGGAAGGCAAAAGTATATTGGCTTCTATCACAAGGGGATCGGAATATAAGAATAAGGAAGTCTTGCTACAACTGCACAGAGCTTTGGTGAGACCACACCTTGAGTACTGTGTACAAGTTTTGGCCTGGATATTTAAAAAAGGATATACTTGAATGAAAGTATATTGACTGTTCTTGGAACAAGAGGATTGTCTGATGAGAGATCGAGCAGACTGGTCCTATACTCTGAGTTTAGAAGAGGCGACTTTATTGAAGCTTGAGATTCTGACAGGGTGTATACTGAAACAAAAACAGAATTACCTGGAAAAACTCAGCAGGTCTGGCAGCATCAGCGGAGAAGAAAAGAGTTGACGTTTCGACTGAAAGGCTGTTTACTCTGGCTAGAGAATCTAGAACTACAGCAAAGCTTCTGGGGGAAGCAGGGCAAATCAGTGAGCAGCTTCTTGAGTTTTGCTTTCAATGGCAAATGGGCGGTTATCGGAAGTTGCTCTCCAATTTACATCAATATCACGGGCGCCAATAACCTCAGTGTTATTCCTACTGCAACATCTGGGCCAAAGTGCACTTTCTCAAGCCAGAAGAAGAGGAGATGTGTGAATATGCTGCAAGACATTCTTAATTTTTCAGCTCAACATTCTATACCCAAGCCAACCGCCATAGCTAATATCAAGCAAGCCAGATGGAAAGACCTTGCTGTTTGGCGCTTTGAAAGGTGCAAACTTGCTACAAAGTAGTGACATAAGTGGAAAGACATCTACCAACAGCAAAGATTGGTGCACAATTCACTGATGATAGGTTGGTGTGTTGAAGGGATATGGATTGTCTGAATGGGCTTGTGGTTCATTGTTGCTAGAGCTACAAAAATGAGAGGGCCGCAGGATCGGAGTGAGCAAAGCAAATGTTGTTGTCCTGATTAGGGTGAGCATATCGTTGCTGCAATGGAGCTGCAGAACCAACCTCTTGCATATATTGGCAATCAAGGAATATTAAAAAACTGAACCAACTCAGAACTGAAGTGTGGTTTACAGAGATAGACAAAGTGCTGGTGTCAGTTCAGATGTTGTCAAACTATTGTCAGGGAAGGGGGGATATCAATTATTCAGAAGGTAGAATAAGAAATGTTGGAAACTGGGGCCATGTCAGATTGCATTACTTGCACAAACCAATAATAGATTTATGATGATAAGGGAAAACATGACACTCAATTCTTTAAAACTATATAATCTATGCTGAATATGCTTTCACAGGCATTGATTGCCCACCAGTACCTTACCCCAGGAACTCTAATCTTTTTACTTCTGAACACCCCCCCACCTCCTGTCTCACACAAATGCCATAAACCCACATAACACAAAACAACAACACTTTTCTGCATAAACATTACATAGGGACATAGAAAATAGGAGCAGGAGTAGGTCATTCGGCCCTTCGAGCCTGCTCTGGCATTCAATATGATCATGGCTGATCCTCTATCTCAACGCCATCTCTGGCACTCTCCCATACCCCTTGATACCTTTAGAGTCCAGAAATCTATTTCCTTCTTAAATATATTAAATGACTTGGCCTCCGCAGCTTCTGTGGTAGAGAATTCCATAGGTCCACCACCCTCTGAGTGAAGAAGTTTCTCCTCATCTCAGTCCTACATGGTCTATCCCGTATCCTGAGATTGTGACCCCTTGTTCTAGACCCCCAGCCAGAGGAAATATCCTTCCTGCATCCAATCTGTCCAGCCCTGTCAGAATTTTATATGTTTCAATGAGATCTCTTCTCATTTTTCTAAACTCCAGCAAATATAGGCCTAGTCGGCCCAATCTCTCTTCATACAACAATCCTGCCTCCCAGGAATCTGCCTGGTGAACCTTTGCTGCACTCCATCTATGGCAAGTATATCCTTTCTCAGGTAAAGAGACCAAAACTGCACACAATATGCCAGGTGTGGTCTCAGCAAGGCCCTGTAAAGCTGCAGTAAGACATACTTGCTCCTGTACTCAAGTCCTCTCACACTGAAGGCCAACATACCATTTGCTTTATTAACTGGTTGTTGCACCTGCTTGCTTGCTTTCCGTGATTGGTGTACAAGGGCACCCAAGTCCTCTTGTACATCAACATTTCCCAATCTATCACCATTTAAATAATATTCTTGCCATTCTGTTTTTCCTACCAAAGTGGATAACTTCACACTTATCCACATTATATGGCATCTGCCATGTATTTGCCCATTCGCTCAACCTGTCTAAATTGCCCCTTCATCACTCACATTCCCACCAAGTTTCGTGCCATCAACAAACTTGGAAATATTACATTTGGTTCTCTCATCCAAATCATTGATATATATTGTGAATAGCTGAAGCCCAAGCCTGCCACTCGGAAAAAGACCCATTTATTCCTACTCTCTGCTAACCAATTCTCAATCCATGCTAATATATTACCCCCATCCCATGTACTTTAATTTTATACACTAATCTTTTATGTGGGACTTTATCAAAAGCTTTCTGAAAATCCAAATACACTACATCCACTGGTTCTCCCCTATCTATTCTGCTAGTTACATCCTCAAAAGCTCCAGTAGGTTTGTTAAACATGATTTCTCTTTCGTAAATCCATGTTAACTTTGTCTAATCCCGTTGATATTTTCTAAATGGCCTGTTATCACATCCTTTATAATAGACTAACATTTTCCCTTTGTAATTTGCTGTTTTCTCCCTCTCTCCTTTTTTAAATTGTGGGGTTACATTTGCCACCCTCCAATCTGCCGGGAATGTTCCAGAATCTACAGAATTTTGGAAGATGACAACTAATGCATCCACTATTTCCATGGCCACCTCTTTTAGTACCCTGGGATGTAAATTTTCGGGCCCTGGGGATTTATCAGCTTTCAATTCCATTAATTTCTCCAGCACTATTTTTTTAGTGATCCTAATTTCCTTCAATTCCTCCTTCTCACTAGACCCTTGGTTCCCTAGTATTTCTGGGAAGTTATTTGTGTCTTCCTCTGTGAAGACAGAACTAAAGTAGTTGTTTAATTTCTCTGCTATTTCCTTGTTTCCTGTTAAAATTCTCCTGTTTCGGAATGTAAGGGACCTACATTTGTCTTCAATAATATTTTTCTTTTTACATACTTATGGAAGCTTTTACAGTCTGCTTTTATGCTCCTTGCAAGTTCACTCTTACTCTATTTTTCCCCTCAATCTCTTGGTCCTCCTTTGCTTAATTGTAACTGTTCCCAATCCTCAGGCTTACTACTTTTTCTAGCACCTTAATATGACTCCTTATCCTTAATTTATTTTGTAAGGCATCCATGATTCCTGATCTTGCTAGCATGGGCCAATTTTCCTGTTGTGTTTTTGAACCAGAAAGGAATGTATAACTGTTGCAAATCATACATTCGTTTCTTAAATATTAGCCATTGTCTATCCAATGTCATGCCTTTTAATGAAGTTACCCAATCTATCTTAGCCAACTCAGGTCAGGCTACTTCACCTTACATCCTAATGAAGAATTCTATCGTGTTATGGTCACTGTTCCCTAACGGGCTCCGCACAACAAAATTATTAATTAAACTCTTTTCATTGCACAAACCAAAATCTAGGATAGTCTGTTCCCTAGTTGGTTCCTTGATGCACTGGTCTAAAAAAAATCTTCTACACACTCCAGGAATTTACTCGCCACAGTATTAATGCTAATTTGGTTTGCCCAGTCTATATGTAGGTTAAAGTCACCCATGATTACTGTAGCACCCTTGTTACATGCATCTCTAATTTCTCATTTAATGCTGTTCCCTACCTTACCAGTACTGTTTGGAGGCCTATAAATAACTCCCACTAATGTTTTCTGCCCTTTGTTGCTTCTTAGCTCTATCCAGACTGATTCTTCATCTAGATTTTCTGAGCCAATATCCTCTCACTATCACACGGATTTCATCCTTAACTAACAATGTCACGCCACCTCCTTTTCCTTTTTGCCTGTCCATCCTAAATATTAAGTACCCTAGGATAATCAGTTCTCAGCCTTGGTCACCCTGCAGCCATGTCTCCGTAATCACAATCATATTGTACCAGTTTACATCTATTTGCGCTGTTATTTCATCTACCTTATTGCGAATGCTCCGTGCATTCAGATACAGTGCCTTTAGACTTGTCTTTTTAACATGTTTACAAATCATTTTTTGTACTATGGCCCTATTTACGGCTAGCCCTTGTGTCCTCTGCCTTCCACTTTTGCTTTCTATTTTTCTGTCTTTCATTTCCCTCTTTTGAGTCTCCTGCTCCGGTTCCCATACCACTGCAAATCTAGTTTAAACCCTCCCCAACAATCCTAGCAAATATCCCTGCGAGGATATTGGTCCCGGTCCTGCTGGACTGCAATCCATCCAGTTTGTACAGGTCCCATCTTCCCCAGAATCAGTCCCAATGCCTCAGGAATCTAAATCCCTCCATCCTACACCTTCTCTCCTGCCACACATTCAACTAGTCTATTCTCAGATTCCTGATCTTGCTAGCATTTGGCACTGGGAATAATCCTGAGATTACTAACTTTAAGGTCCTGCTTTTTTATTTATTTCCTAGCTCCCTATATTCTATTTTCAGGACCTCATCCCTCTTTTTAACCTATGTTACTGGCACCGATATGGACCACAACTTCTGGCTGTTCACCCTCCCCCTTCAAAATGCTCTGCAGCCGCTCAAGTGACATCCTTGACCCTGGCACCAGGGAGGCAACATATCATCCTGATGCCACACCTGTGGCCGTAGAAACATCTATCTGTTCCCCTTATGATAGAATCCCCCATCACTATTGCTCTCCCACTCTTTCTCCCCTCTTCTGTGCAGCTGAGCCACTCGTGGTGCCACAGACTTGGCTCTTGTTGGTTTCAGGGGAATGCATCTCCCCCAGCAGTATCAAAAATGGAAAAGAGGTTGCAGAGGGAGATGGACTCACGGGACTCCTGCACTACCTGTCTAGCGTTTTTACTCTGTCTGACAGTCACCCATTCCCTTTCTGCCTGTGCACTCTTTACCTGTGGTGTGACCACTTCACTGTATGTGCTATCCATAAAGATCTCATCCTTGGGGATGCTCACAGTCTGTAACATGGGATCTCGAGTAGCTGCAGCTGGAGACACTTCCTGTACATATAGTTGTCCTGGACACTGGAAGTGTCCCTGACTTCCCACTTCACACAGGAGGAGCATTCCACTTGGCCAAGCTGCCCTGCTATGACTTACCCTTAAATTACTCCCTTTACTTTTACTTCCTCTAGTTTAGAGGATATTAAGGACAGAAGAAATACTTACCAGGCCCTACTTACCAAGGCTGCTGCTCTTCTTACTGAGGAAAGGTAGAAAATGAAAGGATCATCTCCTTCCCTCTTCAGTGAACTGCCTCTCTCACCAAACTCCAATTGAAGCAGTCTAATGCAGCCCAAAGCAGCATTCTAATGCAGACCATTAGTTATACAATGAAACATATATGTTTAATGCATTACTTCCTCAAATATGAAAATATGAGCATCAATTTTGTTAAGACGGGGGTATCTTCGAAAAACGCACATTGCATGTCACGTCCAATGTGCATCTTGGCTTGGTTATGGAAGTTAGTAAACTGTCACCAAGCTTAGTAGAATTATATTGAAATTATTAGGCTTGCTGATGTCAGTGAAATGTCAGTGAGGCTGGTAGAAAATGTAGAGGCTACTGAAAATGTAGACTGTCACTGTGAGGTTGGCAAAGTGCCACTGGAGCTGACACAGAGCACCAATGGGACCACTGATGATGACAGTTGTACTTGCTTTCCCTCTTGGTCCTTTACCAATGGGCCAAGTGGAGCAGGCCCACTGAGACTGGATACCATCTCCTTGACAGCAAACTGATAGCCATGAGCCTCTGGGGCCAAGAGACGATTTCTGGTTCCTCAGTCCTGTGTGGGCCTGGGATCTAAAGTGACACAGTGGAGGTATCAATTGATGATTGAGGGCTGGAAGGCAAAATTCTTTGCTTTAGATACTTTTGGGATTGCCACTGAAGTCAACTAAATTGCCATATGGTGAAGTTAGGGAGACATTGACAGAAGCATTGAAACCTTCTTGTGAATGCCTAGGGGGCTGGGACCCCTGGTCGAGAATCCCGCTGTATCCAATTAGCCATTATTTGTCTCCTCTGAGGGCGAGTGTTAGCATGCAGCTTACACATGGGATGAGAGAATTGGAGGGTAGAGAAACACAATCAATTTCAATCTTGTTCACACACACTAGATTCCAATAGGTGGCTGATAGATAGAAATCTTGAGCACAAGCTCTAGATGATCTTCCCCTGCACTCTTCCCCTCCACATCACCTGTGCCTACCCGCCACCCACCCCCCCCACCCCCATTCAAAGGAACAAGGCCAACTGTAGCACAGCAACTTAGAACTAAATTGTGTAACTTACCATAGAACCTAGGACTACAGGTGCAGCAGTATGGCATCGATCCCCTCGAGCATGTTCTACAATTCCATTAGATCATACTGATGTTTATCTCAACTCCATTTATCTGCCTCTACTCCAATCCTTTGACACTTTTAACAAAACCTAATGACTTCAGTCTTGAAAAGGTCAATGGATCCACAACAACAATAAGCCTCTTGGGCAGAGAATTGCATATTGACACTGCCATGTGTGTGTGTGTGTGTGTGTGTGTGTGTATGTGAGAGGAAAAAGTGATTCCTGCATTTCAATGGCAAACTGGCTTGGCTCCAATCTTATCATTTTGCACCAGTTTTGGACTCACCCTGCAGGGGAAATAGTTTCTCTTTATCCCTCCTTGCCAGAGAGGGAGTGCAATGGAGGTACAGCAGACTAATCCCTAGGGTGGCAGGATTGTTTTAGGAGGAGAGATTGAGGAGACTGGGTCTGTATTCCCTAGAGTTTTGAAGAAAATGGGGTGACTTCATTCAAACTTACCAACTTCTTACAGAGCATGAAAGGGTGATGTAGATAAGATGTTTCCCCTGGCTGGTGAGTAAACCCAGGGGGTCAGAGTCCCAGATTAAGGTGTTTGCCACTTAAGACTGAGATGAGGAGAAATTTCTTCACTCAGAGGGTGGTGAATCTTCGGAATTCTCTACCTCAGAGGGCTGTGGATGCTCAATCATTGAGCTTGTTCAAGGCAGAAATTGATGGATTTCTAGAGACCAATGATATTGAGGGATATGGAGACAGTGCAGAAAAGTGGTGTTGTGGTAGCTATCAACCATGATCGAATTGAATGGGGGGGGGAGGGGGCAGGTTCGACGGGCCAAATGACCTACTCCTGATCCTATGTTCCTATCAAATTCCTATTATTTTAGATACCATGATGAATTCACCCTTCAACCTTTTAGATTCAAGGGAATACAAATCAGATTTACATAATCTGACCTCATAATTTAACCCATCAAACCTGGATATAATCTACATTCTAGTTTCTCTCAGGCTAACATATTGTTCATGAGCTTCAGTTTCCAAAACTGCCCAGAACCCCAGATCAATCTGAACATGGCTTTATACAAGCATCACTTCCAACACCCTGGAAATGTTGACAATCCACTCCCATTCTTGACTGCTTTTTGTACCTTTGCACTAATGTTTCGTGGATTGTGCACATAGACACCCAAATTTCTTTACTCTTCCATGGTCTCTTACCAGTAAGAAAACATCCAATTTGTTTTTCTTGGACGCATAGTTGATGTCCTCACACTTCCTTACATTCACTTGTCTGCCCATATCCCTTTGTCAGTTCCTGCTCCAATCTATCCAACTCAATGTGCCTCCTAACTAAGTGCCATCTGCAAACTTGGAGGTACAATTCTTGACTCCTTCGGCTGCCATTAATATATACGATGAAAAGATGAGGTCCCAGTTTTGTTTAATACTGTGACAAACCAAATCCATAAAACTGCAAAAAACTTCCACATCTTTTTAAGAATATTAAGATTAAATTTATCCTGCAGAGATGCTGTCATTAAAGTCATAAGCCACCCTTGGAACTCTGTTCTCATCTTTTCTGATGATTAATCAGAACGTTTATTGTTCAGGGCCCAATAGTTTAACACAAAAGCAAAATATTACAGATGTTGGAAATCTGAAATAAAAACAGAAAATGATAGCATCTGTGGAGAGCTAATAATCTTTCTGAAGAAAAGTCATCGATCCAGCAGTTAAAGTTTGTTCCACCTTTCCAACTGGCAAAAGAGACTAAAATCAGTGAGGGACTGTTTTCAGTTCAGGTTTCAGAAACAAAAGGCCTATGTTGGAGACATGATGCTACAGTTTGTTGCACAGAACGACTGCTGGACCATCACAAATAGAGGCTGATTTAAAAACAAACTAGATGAATTTGTGTGCAGTTCCCCCAAGTGCTTTGAGCACCTATGTATATATTTTAAAAAACCAAGAATATTTCATATATTGTCCTACAGTTGATCCATTGTGAAGTTTGGTGTGCCAGCTTTACACCCTTGGTCGATTTGAACCATGTTCGAACATACAGCTTTGCAAACAACTGAATGATGCATGCTCCAACTCCATTGAGGGCAATTAAGAGTTGTGGGTTACAGATATAAAGATGGGAAATAAAGCTGTAAGGGTTTTGCAGAGACAGGATCGAGGCAGGTTTGATTCCAGGTCGTGAATTCCCCCCACCGGAAGCAAGCAAAGCTTCCAATTTTGGTGGAGGCCAGGGGTTAATTATTGATAGTGGCCAATTAGCAGCCAGGAGCATGGGAATGGAGACTGGACACCATGCAAGCGGGCCACATTCTGGCCTGACTCAGCAGCCATTCCTGTGGCTGACACCTGTGCATGAAAAAAAAATGAAGCATCTGCATCTTCAAACTGGCCAGGGCAGGTGGTGAGCTGGAACCTGGGACAGGATAGGGAAACACAAGTGTTATGAGAATTTCACTGCTGTGCAATAGATTTTAAAAATTCGCACTTTTTCCAATCAAATAGAACGTCTTTCGCCTTTCCGACCCAGTTTCCAACAGGCTGGAGCTTTTCAGCTTCACACAGCTCCCAATGACCGCCAGCCTCCTCAAAAATGCCACCAACATAGACGGCAACCTGTTCAGCGGCTGCTTAATGCACCAATAAACAATGCAGATAACTTCATTTTCCCACCTGCCCTCAGGAAAATCAACAGAATGGAGAAAGGATACCATGACACATGACGTCAACACCATTTTTATTGGTGACCCACCTCCATGTCGACCCGACTAGGCCCACGAAAATCCAGCCCCAAGAGTCACCCAACACTCTCCTACAGTTGGCCAACTAGGGACAGTTGGAATTGGGAAGGCAAAGTATGAGAGTTGCAAAGGAGTTGAAAATAAGATAGAATATACTAGTATATTCTGGTGCATTGGTATTTTAAACAATTGACGCCATCTGTACTGGGTACAAGATCCTAAACTCAAATCCTTGGCTCAGTAATTGTGAGGGCTCATTGCTGTTTAAATCTAAAGTTTTTCAACAACTTTTAAACATGGCTCACTCTCCTGTCACAGAACTGGGAGTACATTCTTTTTGAAATTAAATCGATTCAGGTTGTTCACACAAATGTTCTTCCTTCCAATTGCACAGTGCCATTCTAATACCCTTAAATGTAAGGCACTGTAATTGGAGGGCGTGGGGAGAAAAAAGGGGCAGAGACAATTTGCACCAGCCGCTGAAGAGCGAAATCCTTGAAATCGAACCTTGCCGCTCATTGTTCTTGCAGCCTGCAGTACATATAAAAAAAAACATATGCAACCTGTTGTCAGTCTGGGTCAAAACTAAAATTACTGAAAACCTAAAAAAAAACTTGTTTATCAAACTGACAGAAGGAAAATGGCTCCAGGTTAGAGAAGAGGCAAGCTGCAAGACTATGCTGGCACTTTATCAGGCAGTTTGCAGCTCAGCCTAGCAGCACAAGAGCGATTTCCATTCAACCACTGTTACTGACTTTCCTGCAGGCACACAGCAAGGGAGCAAGCAAGATAAATCCAGTCAAACCCACGCCTCACCTCAATTGCAGCTGATTAATTTTCATCGCGGGATATAAAAATTGGTTATTTCAGACCCAACTTTTAAAAGAAAAAAATATACTAATTTTCTGCCTTCAGCTTAAAATTTGAAGGCACCAATATTCTTCCTTGAAAGTTACAGGGATTTTAAAGTGAACATGTTCCACTAAATAATCAGTGCAACAAAAATCCCCGCTATGGTTTCAAAGAATTATTAGGAATTTCCAGTGAGAAACCGGCAGAGAAGGCTGCTTTACAGGCGGACGCAAGTTTCAACGAGTTTTCAATCCTCCGAATTTCAAATCTTACCCCCTTTCGAGTGAGAATATCTCTACTTTCTTGTTATAGCCTCCACAATATTTTGCTTGCGCTTCACTATTTAAGAACCCGACCACCCATGGTTTCAGCTCAATCAGAATAACCACTTCCTCAATAAATTTAAAAATCATGCTGCTTGTCACTCCACACGTCATTTTTCAGTGGTCACTCAGTGCTGAGCTGTGAGATTGGAATAGAACGGCCTGCCTGGAGTTTCAGTTCCAGCAGCATTTCCATTTAACATCAATGTAATTATGAATCATCGGTAATTGTTGCATCCTCCATATCGAAAAGAGCTACATTACCATAAGACCATAAGACATAGGAGCAGAAATTAGGCCATTCGGCCCATCGAGTCTGCTCCGCCATTCAATCATGGCTGATAAGTTTCTGAAACCCATTCTCCTGCCTTCTCCCCGTAACCTTTGATCCCCTTACCAATCAAGAACCTATCTATCTCGGTCTTAAATACACTCAATGACCTGGCCTCCACAGCCTTCTGTGGCAATGAATTCCATAGATTCACCACTCTCTGGCTAAAGAAGTTTCTCCTCATCTCTGTTCTAAAAGGTCTTCCCTTTACTCTGAGGCTGTGCCCTCGGGTCCTAGTCTCTCCTACTAATAGAAACATCTTCCCCACATCCACTCTATCCAGGCCTTTCAGTATTTTGAAAGTTTCAATCAGATCCCCCCTCATCCTTCTAAAATCCATCGAATATAGACCCAGAGTCCTCAAGCGTTCCTCATATGTTAAGCCTTTCATTTCTGGGATCGTTCTCGTGAACCTCCCCTGGACCCTCTCCAGGACCAGCATATCCTTCCTGAGATACGGGGCCCAAAATTGCTCACAATATTCTAAATATGGTCTGACCAGAGCCTTATAAAGCCTCAGCAGCACATCCCTGCTTTTATATTCTAGTCCTCTCGAAATAAATGCCAACAGTGCATTTGCCTTCCTAACTACCAACTCAACCTGCAAGTTAACCTTAAGAGAATCCTGGACAATGACTCCCAAGTCCCTTTGCACTCCAGATTTATGAATTCTCTCCCTGAATAGAAAATAGTCTATGCCTCTATCCTTCCTACCAAAGTGCATGACCTCACACTTCCCCACGATATATTCCATCTGCCACTTCTTTGCCCATTCTCCTAACCTGTCCAAATCCTTCTGCAGCCTCCCCGCTTCCTCAATACTACCTGTCCCTCCACCTATCTTTGTATCATCTGCAAACTTAGCCAGGATGCCCTCAGTTCCTTCATCTAGATCATTGATGTATAAAGTGAAAAGTTGTGGTCCCAACACTGACCCCTGCGGAACTCCACTAGTCACAGACCGCCATCCTGAGAAGGACCCCCTTATCCCCACTCTCTGCCTCCTGCCAGACAGCCAATCTTCTATCCATGCTAGTACCTTGCCTCTAACATCATGGGCTCTTACCTTACTGAGCAGCCTCCTGTGCGGCACCTTATCAAAGGCCTTCTGGAAGTCCAAGTAGATAACATCCATTGGCTCTCCCTTGACTAACCTACTCATTACCTCCTCAAAGAATTCTAACAGATTTGTCAGGCATGACCTCCCCTTGATGAAACCATGCTGACTTTGCCCAATTTTACCATGAACTTCCAAGTATTCTGAAATCTCATCCTTAATAATGGACTCTAAAATCTTACCAACGACCGAGGTCAGGCTAATTGGCCTGTAATTTCCCGTCTTTTGCCTCACTCCCTTCTTAAATAGGGGGGTTACATTAGCGATTTTCCAGTCCTCTGGGACCCTCCCTCACTCCAAAGATTCCTGAAAGATCACCACTAACGCCTCCACTATCTCTTCAGCTATCTCCTTCAGAACTCTGGGGTGTAATCCATCTGGTCCAGGTGATTTATCCACTTTCAGACCTTTCAGTTTTCCTAGCACCTTCTCCTTGGTAATGGCCACCCTACTCACCTCTGCCCCCCGACTCTCTTGAACTTTGGGGATGTCACTCGTGTCTTCCACTGTGAAGACTGACGCAAAGTACCTATTCAGTTCCTCCGCCATTTCTTTGTTCCCCACTACTACTTCTCCAGCGTCATTTTCCAACGGCCCAATGTCTACCGTTGCCTCTCTCTTACTCTTTATATATCTAAAAAAAAACTCTTGCAATCTTCTTTTATATTACTGGCTAGTTTACCCTCATAGTTAATCTTCTCCCTCCTTATTTCTTTTTTAGTTGTCCTCTGTTGGTCTTTGTAGGCTTCCCAATTCCCTGGTTTCCCACTGCTCTTCACTGCATTGTATGCTTTCTCTTTAGCTTTTATGCTGTCCCTGGCTTCCCTTGTCAGCCATGGTTGCCTCGTCCTCCCTTAAGGACGCTTCTTCTTCCTAGGGATGAATTTTTGCTGTGTCTCCCAAATTACTCCCAGAAACTCCTGCCATTGCTGTTTCACTGTCTTTCCTGCTAGGCTCATCTCCCAGTCAATTCTGGCCAGCTCCTCCCTCATGCCTCTGTAGTTGCCTTTATTCAACTGTAATACCGTTACATCTGATTCCAGCTTTTTCCTCTCAAATTGCAGGGAAATTCTATCATATTATGGTCACTTCCTCTTAAGGGTTCCTTCACCTTAAGCTCCCTTATCAAATCTGCCTCATTACACATCACTAAATCTAGAATTGCCTTTTCCCTAGTGGGCTCCACCACAAGCTGCTCCAAAAAGCCATCTCGTAGACATTCCACAAATTCCTTTTCTTGGGATCCACTACCAACCTGATTTTCCCAGTCTACCTGCATATTGAAATCCCCCATGATCACTATAACCTTGCCTTTCTTACACACCTTTTCTATCTCCTACAACACAAGTAGCATGTTTCACATTGCATTAAGGAGCCCAGGGGCTGTACATTTGGTTCTACTTGTGGAAGCTCAACCTGTGTCTTAGATCTACATAACCGAGAAACACAGTCAAAGTGCCACAGCCAGATGGGTGCCTCAAACACCTAAAGGAAAGGACTAGTTGAGACGGCAGACAGCAGGAACCGTGTGAAGGCGGGACAGTATGTTTTCAGAGGCAATGAAGAGTGAGGTGGGGTAAAAAGGCTCCCTTTGATTGGTGATGATGGATAGTGATAGACACATGCTAGAACGATCACACACTGAATGAATATGTGTGTAATTTCTCTGAAGTTTGCCCATTAATCATTTTTAATTCATCTAGGTCAACATTTCAGTACATTACTGAGGGAGTGCGACTCTGCTGTTTTTTTGGATGAAACATTATACCGAGGCCAAGCCTGCACTCTCAAGTGAATGAAAAATATCTCGAGGCACTGGAACAAAGAGCGGGTTATGCCTGAGTCATGGACAATATTTATCCTTCAATTATCACAAACACATTACCTGGTCATTATCACATTTATGGGAGCTTGCTGTGTGAAAATTGGTTGCTGTGTTTCCTATATTACAACAGTGACTACACTTCAAAAGCGCTTCATTAGCTGTAAAGTGCTTTGGGGACATCCCAAGACCATGAAAGGTACTAAATGCAAGCCTTTCTTTCAGTGTGCAGCCCAGACACCTCCAATCATCTCAATTTCCTCGAAGAAACATAATTTCACTGTCCAGAAGAAAGTTGCAATATCAGTAACCAAGCATTTTAAACCAAATTTTTTAAAAAAAGCTTCCCAATGGCTCTATTGCTAAGAGTAGTGGGTAACTAAGACAACATGATTAAGCAATCACAGGTTCAATTCGTTGTTAGATATCAAAATCAACAATGTTTTTTATAATATTAGGAAAAGGAGGGTGGTCAGGAGCAATGTGGGTCCATCAATAACTGTTAAGTGTGATGCTACCAATGAAAATAAGGAAATGGCAGAATGTTGAATGAATACATCAATATTCACAATAAAGGAAGAGGTCAGAAGTCCCAGTGAGGCTAATATTGAATCGGGGTTAGGGACTGTTCAAAATTATCACAAGCAAAGTAACAGCAATGAAGAAGATTAAGGCACTGAAGAATGGCAGATCCTCAGGAGCAGATCATTTCCATCCCAGGGCTTTAAACAAATAAGGTGAGAGTATTGCAAATGGGCTAACTATTACGTTCCAAAGCTCTCTCAATTCAGGACCTGTTCTTTTAGATTGGAAATTTGCACAAGTCATTTAGCTATTTAAGAAAAGTGAGATAGGAAACCATGTCAGCCTACCTGTTGTCAGGGAATCACTGGAGTTTATAATTAAGAATAAGGTGGCAGAGCACCTTGAAAATATTCAGCTGGTCAGAGAGGGCCAGTATATATTTGTAAAGGGTGAGGAGGGGAATGTCTATGGATGAGATTGATATGGAGTTGCAGAAGATATTTGATAAAATCTCCCATAAGAGAGTGTTACCTGAAGTTGAAACTCATCTAACTGAGGGCAAACTATTGACCTGGTTCAGAAATTAGCTGAGCAGCAAAAGAGAGAGCGTAGGGATAATGGGCAGGTATTATTTGGTGGGATATGACTAGCAGTGTCCTGTAAGGATCTGTGTTGGGGCCTCAACAACTCACCATATTTATTAATGACTTAGATGATGCCATAGAAAGCCATATATCCAAATTTGCTGATAACACAAAGGTAGAGTGCATTGTAAGCAACATTGAGGAAAGCATAAAATTACCAGGAGATATTGATACATTAAATGAATCAGCATAACTGTGGCACATGGATTTCAAGGCAGGCAAATGAGAGGTCATCCGCTTTGAACCAAAAAAGGATAAAGCCCCTGCTTTAAGTTGCCCTATTTTAAGTTGTTCCACTTCAATGTCACAGATATAAAAGGACAGTTATGCACATTCAACATCGGCATTTCCATTTTAGCGTCATTTCGTGCCAGACCGATGTAGCACACATGACACAAAAAGTGCTATTTTGTGGCAGCCCCTCCTATTCCTGCTTCTCTCCTGCTCACCTATCCTCCCAATCACAACTTCCCTCCCCAATCCTCCTGCTCACCAATCCTCTCACTCCCCCACCCTCCCACTCATCCCTTTCCTCCCAAACCTTTGTGCTTGTCGCTTCCCTTCCCAAACCTCCCGCTCGGGAGAGGAAGCAATGAGCGAGAGAGGGCGGGATAGACAGTGAGCATGAGGTTCAGGGAATGGGACTACCCGTGAGCAGGAGAGGCGGCAAGTGGGAACATCAGAGCGCAAGAGGATCAGCATCGTGGCAGGGGCCATAAAATGCGGCAAGCTGTTTAAAGGTCCATTGACTATAGTGAGACCGGAAAATCCCACTGGCAGGAGGGGCTGTAAAATTCCGCCCAATGTTTCAATGTCTTCTTTTGATGAGGAAGGTCCTACAATATTGTACTTTCTAAATGGTGAAGCTAGAAACAGTGGAGATCCAAAGAAACTTGGGTGCACAGATCATTAAAACGTCATGAACAGAAATAATTAAAATGTTGGCCATTATATTGAGAAGACTAGAATACAAAGGAGTAGGAGTCAGCCCTGCTTTGACTACACCTGACCACTGAGCAGATTTGGCACCATACCTTAGGAAGTATATAGTGATTTTGGAGTGGATGCAGTATTCCATTTAGGAATAGAATGGGCATTTTTATTTTTGGCCAGCGCAGACATGATGGGCTGAATGGCCTCTTTCTGTGCAGTAATGTTTCTATGGTTCTATAGTGTAGATTTACCAGAATGATATCTGGACTCTAAGGATTAAATACATGGAGAATTGCATGATTTAGGGTTATTTTCCCTGGAATCTGGAAGAATGGCGGGGGTTACTCAAAGTTTTCAAACTATTAAGGAGAAGAAATAAGAGAGAGAGAGATAAAGTGTTTTCATTGGTAGGGGAGACTAGGACTGGAGCATCGTCTACATGAAATTAGGAAAAACTTCCACACACACAGTGGTAGAGGTTTTTGAATTCCCTTCCGCAAGCAGCTGGATCAATTGTTAATTTTAAGTTGATAGAATTTTGTTATGGGTGGCATGGTGGTGCAGCAGTTAGTGCTGCTGCCTCACAGCTCCAGGGACCCAGGTTTGATCCTGACCTTGGACGTCTGTGTGGAGTTTGAATGCTCTCCTTGTGTCCGCGTGGGCTTCCGCGTGGGCTCTCCTGTTTCCTCCCACCATCCAAAGACATGCTGGTTAGGTGGATTGGCTATGGTAAAGTGTCCCCCACTTTGTGTCAGTGTGTGCCCTGTGATGGACTGGCATCCCATCCTGGGTATACCCCACCTTGTGCCCATTGGGATGGGCTCCAACTTCCTGCGACCCTGAGTTGGATGAAGTGGCTCTGGAAAACTGAGTCAGTGAGATTTTTGTTAACCAAAACATATTAGGGGATATGGGTCAAAGGTGGGTACATGGAGATCAGCCATGATCTCATTGAATGGCGGCAGAACATGAATGACTCAAGGGCCTATGGTCCTATTCCATTACCATTGTAAACCTGATGATATTGGTCCTGATTTTAAAATTGAAGTAATGGTTGGGGCTATCAAAGCCCACCATTATTATGGAGAAAACCAGACAGCAAATTTTGGCTTTCAGACCTGCATAGTTATGATATACAAGTTGCTGTCTGATTTGCCCTGCCCCTTCACATGACTCACACACCAGTAACTCACCCATACACTATTAACATAAACGACAGGTATGAAGTAGCATTACTTAACTGCTAAACACATCAGAAAGTGTTCATTCTGATGCGGAGTCTCCCATTTTAGACAGAGATGAGAAGAATTTTTCTTTCAGAAGTTCATGAATCTTTGGAACACTCTTCCCTAGAGGACAGTGGAGGCAGGGTCAATGAATATTTTTAAGACAAAGGTAGATAGATTCTTGACTAACAAGGAAGTCAAAGGTTACCAGGGGTAGGTGGAATGTGAAGTTGAGGCCACAATCAGATCAGCCATGATCTTATCGAATGGCAGAGCAGGCTCGAGGGCCAATGGCCTACTCCTGCTCCTAATTTGTATGTTCGTGCATTTATAATGGTGTCATCAACTCCTGGTACCAACCGACCTCTCTGGCCCTGAAATTTAATTTTACAAGTACGGATTCCCATTGCTTTAGATTTTTATTATTTCTTGAAAATTTTAAAAATTCTGGGGTTTTTTTAAACCTTTTCTATTTCTTGTTTCTCTCTCAATTCTATCTTTCTTTCCAACTCTATTTTGCTTTCTCTATTTTAAATGGAAATAATTGTTCTGTTTTATATTCCCTTAATTTGACTCTGTGGACTAGATTTTAACTCTGAGGTGAAGAGAGAGCTTGGTTTTGAGGTCAGGGAACCCATAAGGCCAGGCTCTCCCTCAGATCCTGCCCAATTTAATGGCAGGAGCGATTCTGCATTTCCTGGCTGCGGCCAGCCAGATTGAGGGGCTGTGTTGAACAGAAAGGCCTATAGCCCAAGGCAATAGGTGGGAAGAGGAGAGGGGGAGGGATTGGTAACTTCAGGTGCGCAGGAGATGGGGAAGGATCAGTAGATTTGGGTGGATGGATGGGAAGAATGGCGATTGGAACAGTATCAGTGTCAATGAAGTGTCTCAAAGCATCTTGGAGGATAGTTGGAGCACAAATCACTGCAGAGTCAGTGCATTAGGTAAACTGGACCTAGCAACTATGGAAAGGCACTTACCCCATGGATGCAGCAATCCTCACCTTCCTTTTAACTGATGGGTTTCCCAAGGCCTAGAAAACCCAGTTGGGCATGGTTAAACTTAATACGGTGGTTAATTGAAGTTTGCAGCCTCACTGTAATATTTAAATGATCCATCCACCTCCTCTGGGCAGCTTGGTTCCCATTCTGTCTCAATTAAAGTTTCAGGACATTTTCATAAAAAAAAATTTCACCAGACACAAACCTACCCAATTTTTACCCAAAAATCCACCTTGGCTCAGGGAGAATTCTTTGATCTGATAGTGTAGTTCCAGAATCTGACTGCTTGCCTCGCTCACACAGGTCCCAGTTCCCCTGTAGAGGGTGCAGTGCTGAAACTGACCCCTAGTTGCTGCTCCAAAGTATGTAAAACATCTGTGCAAATGTCTGAGCGTAATCAAAGGTGAGCGTCGTTCCTGCACTGTGAACTGTAAAATCTGGGTCCTTTATTATCACTGTTCCCAAAATGCTCCCCCATTCATACATGCTCACCTTGCCCCACTTCATTCCAGAATTATGTTCAGCACTCTTCCCCTTCCTTGTTGGCCTGGAAACACGCTGATCTAGAAGGTTCTCTTGTACACATTTCAGGATTTCCTCTCCCTGTATGCTCTTTACACTATTACTATTCCAATCTATATTAGGATAATTGAGGTTCACCATTATCATTACTCTGTAGTTCTTGTAATTTTCTGTAATTTGCCTGCAAATCTGTTCCTCTATCTCCTTCCCATTATATGATGGCCTAGAGGTCATACCTACTTCCTCTATTGTTCATTATTTCTAACCAAGTACATTGTTTTTGGACCCTCAACAACATTATCCCTCTCCAGTATATTTTCTTTGATTAATATTGCCCCCAGCTTCTCATTTTCTTCCTTTCTTGTTGCCAGGAATATTAAGTTTCTAATCCTGTCCTCCTTTGAGCTAGCTTTCTTATTACTAATATTTCATAATCCCTTGTGCCAATTTGTCCCTGCAGCTCACCAATTTCATTCACCCTACTCCATGTGTTTTCACATCTGAACTCCAAACCAATCTTAGACTGCCTCACACTTTCCCTATCAAAGCCCTTTATTTCTGAACTATTCTTTACCCTAATTTCCTCTCTCACTCCTCTGCTCACTTTGTTTCTCCTCCCTAATGTTTCATCCTGGTGCCCTGGCAACCCCCTGCCAAATTAGTTTAAACCCCTGGGTTTACATTTCCACAAGGAGATTGATCCCAGCTCTGCTGAGGTGCAACCTGTGTCCACCTTGAACAGGCTCTTTCTGCCCGAGAATGTGGCAATTATGTGAAGGCCTCCCTCCTGGGCCTGTTCTCCAGCCACACATTAACCCATCTTATCCTACTATTCTTTTACTCATTAACATATGGCACTGGGAGTAATCCAGAGATTACAACCATTGAGGTCATGATTTTAAAACTACTCAAACTCTTACTGCAGGACCTCAGCCCTTTTCTTTCCTATATCATTGGTTCCAATGCATGTTATGGCTCAAATAGCCAGTCACTGAAGGATAGAACATTGGATTCTAGACTTAATATATTCACAAACTTTTGTGACGGAATCTATATTTTTGTGCTTTTGTAGTTTAGCGCCTGTGTGGAGTGACCTTTGGCTGGCTGGCAACTATAACATTTAAGGTACAAAATCTACCAAGGGTTGATACATTCGATCCTGCCTCAGAGTAGGGGTGGAACCCTATTGGGAGATATTAAATATTAACGGATCACACAGATCAGTTCAAGGGGCAGAGAGAACAGCAGCCTATGATGAGCAGGCCAGATGAATCCAGAGCTGAGGGAGGCAGCAGAAGATTGCTAGCTTCATGCTGCTGGTGAGATTGGGGTTAAGAGAAGCTCCGGCAGCCATTGGCTCCATGAAGCTGGGGCAAAGGAAAGATCATGTGCAGTGGGGTTCTACTCAGAGTAGCTGGACAGCTGGAATTATGTTGGTAACTAGATACTGGGGTGCAGCCATATGAACCCAGTGGGGCACAGTCTCGCGAGTGAAGGTTGAGTAGCTGGGAGGTGAGCAGTCACTGGGCATGTCTGAGTTGGAGTGACTCTTGTGGGAAATCAGAGGCTTGGGCTGGGATTTTCCGTGCTCTCCAGCATCAGGCGTGTTCAGTGACGTGAACAGAATAAATGGCGAGAAGGCCAAAAATCAGTTTCACAACGTCATGAAACCAGTTTGCGATTGTCTGCTCTGGCTGCTGACGGCAGTCGCATTCCCCGCCATCGGACATTGGGAGCCTCATTGTAATACACCAGCATATCATTATAAGGCCAGCGTGCCGGACTCATTTCCTCTCCACTGGGATCATCCGCCCACATCAGCGGGAAATCACACCGACGTGTTTCACAACAGCATTTATAAGGCGTGCACTTGGCGAGCTGCACTTTGCTTGGGACTTCGAGGTTTGTTTGCCTACCTTGTTTCGGACAGCACTCACAGTCATCAGCGCCAGGCTTCACAGACAGCACCACATCACTTTTAGGGGGGCTCATGGGCAGGTCTCTACCTACCAGATCAGCCATATGTGGGTGGCTTTTCAACAAGTGCAGGGCTAGGTCTTGCTTGGGGAATGGGCCTCAGATGTGGCCTCAGGCAAGGGAAGAGGCTGCAGGAAGAGAACTGTACTGGGGAAGGGGGCATCCCAGGGTGTGTGTGTGGGGGCACATGTTGATCTGTGCAAGCGGCGCAAGATGGTGAGGGCTGAGGAGGCAGTCTCCAGAGCAGATGAGGCCAGATGGAGATGTGAGGGTGTTTGTGAGAGAATGGGTGGTGATGTCCCTTGAGCTGTCAGTGAGTGAGTTGCCAGTGAATGTGTGATAGGCTTGAGTGTGTGAGTTTAGAGTGATGAGATGGTTGCCATACCCTGGTGCATGGATGAGATCATTCATCCTCTATACGCATTGGATGGCCAATCCCACTGCCATCATCTACCAAACTGGAGTGGTGATGTTGCTGCCCCTCCTGCGATCGGAGCGGGAGTAGAGGACATCACAGCGGGCCTCCAAGGCATCCAAAAGGTGCTCAAGGGCTGCAGTATTCTTGTCTTTCGGGGCCGTGTCTTCTTCGCTGCAGTCCTGGGCTGAAAGCACTGAGCACGGCTGTACTTTAAATGTGGTGCCTGGCATGATGGGGTGAAGTGACAGCGTGGCAGGCAAATCGGAGCCCACCCACCATGGAAACGGCGTGTATCCTGGAATGCATAATTAATGCAGCAGGTTTGGGACAATATGGCTTGAAAGCCCGCCAGTGTGCCTGGCAGGTAAAACATGTTTTACCCGCCTGCTACCACACAATGTAAATCTGGGATGATTCTACCCTAGATCTTCGAAAGAGAGGAGCTGAAGTCCATCAAGAGGAAGCAGAGTTTTAAAGAATTTTTGTGACTCTCTGACATCTAGGCAATTGCTGAGAAAAATTGGGGTAACTGTCTGAATTGTGTCTTGCTGTTTAATATACAACTTATGGTGTGTGTATGACCACAGCTTGCCTGTTAATGCATGTTTACCTCATGTTAATTCAGGATGTTAGAACATAAGATAGATTGCATTGACTGTTTGCTTTGCTGACATTTATATAGTAAAAGTTCTTCTGTTTGTTTAAAACCATGGAATCTTCTGGCTTTATTCTCTTAATAAATAACTGGGATTTCAAATTTTGTTTAAAGTTACTGGACTGTAACAAATTTGGGGTCTAGTCTGGGACCGTTCTGCTCTGGGATGTAACACTTTAGTTTACAAAGATTCACATTACATTTTGTGCACCCCAACCAACAACCACTCTTCAGCCTTTGCTTCCACATGTGCATTGGGGAGTAACTCTTTCGAGTACAAACACATTTCCATCTGTTCCTATTCAGATGAAGTTACATTGTTTCAAAGTTTGCCATTGTGAGATTTGAACTCTTGATACTCTTTTGAGTAAACCTGTTTCTATCTGTTTCAGATGAAGTTACATTGTTTCATAGTTTGCCATTGTGAGATTTGAACTCTTGATAATCTTTTAAATCTTTTAAATTTGAACTCTTGATCTTGGGGTTACAAACCCAGTAGCATAACCACTTGGCTATTTAGGCCAAGCTTGTATTGGGGAGTACCCAATCAATACCTAACAGCTGAATAATGAGCCCCAAATTGATATATAATTAACAACATGGACTATGACTTTCTGGCTATATTTCCCTCCCCCCGCCCCTCAAAATGTTCCACCTCCTCTCAGTGATGTTGTTTATTCTGGCACCAGGGAGGCAACACACCATCTGGGACTTGGTGGTTGCAGGAATACCTGCTTATCCCTCTGACTATTAAATCCCCAATGGCCACTATATTTCCACACTTTGCTGTTCTCCTGTGTGCCGTCATTCATCTCAGTGTCGTAAGCATGCTCCAGACTGCACTCTCCTGAGATAGCAGCTCCTTAATTGGTATTTGGCACTGAAAACTGGTTTGAGAGTGCCAAAGTATTCCTGCCACCCCTGACTTTTCCAACTTTGCTGGGTGGCCATCTGCTTAGTATGTTCTTGACCTTTGTTGCTGCCACCTCCTGGAACATGTGCTTCTGGAAATTCTCAGCTTCCCTCTACACTTTGCAATAATTCCAGCAGCTCTTAATAAACTTAAGAGCTGCTGGAGCTCGAGTTTAAGCAACTGAAGGAAGTTCCTGCTCACAGGTTATCCAGGAGACATAAGGCTCTAGAGTACTGACATGATGTAAGGAATTGCAGGTACTACCATTTTCCTTTAAAAAAGCTCCTTTAGATCTAATTCATTACTACAAATCTGATTTTATGATTCTATTTACTATTGCCTCTTGGCTTAAATTACTTAGCACCTCCTTCCCCTTCCCACCACCAAGTGCCCTTCCATTTAGCAGATGCTCCCAGCTCTGAACAAGAACAGGAGAAACAATCTAGGACAGACAAAATTGAGTTTGCCACCTTTTCTCAAGTCTAAACTCAGACTTGGAGGGAGACACCCTGAATGGAAATGGTCAATTTCTGATGTTGCCTTGTGACTGATGAATTATGAACATTACTGTTCCAGTTAATCTTCATGTGACATCATAAAATATAGAAGCACAAACAATTTTGCACGTTTTATTGGATGTCTTTTTCCCCCCCACACTTCAAAAACTTCCACATGCCCTACTGAAAACCTGGATTGGCAGCTCAAAGGCTGGTGGGAACCAGTGAATTTGAGAGATTAGAAAATTCGTCTCAAGATTATGCAGTGCCAGGGGCTTAAAATAATTCATTTTGAAAGTCTTTCTTCTACAAATGTGAGGTTTAAAGTTTAACCTTTAGGAGTATGTGATTCCCCTCGTTAACCTTTGGTAATAGCTGTATGTCAGTGCTAACTGGACTCTTTCACACTTAATAGTTTAAAGGAGGTCAGAAAGAAGTAATTTAGAGTCATTATGGGCAACGCAAACCTACAAGAGTCAACACAACCCCTAGTTTAGGTTAAGGGTTTTGGTCAGAGATGTCTTAAACATTTTGTCTCCTGGTTGCTCATTTTACAAAGTTAAAAAAAACTCAAGGAAGACTGCGTTTTGAAATGTAGGACAGAATTTTTAGGTCGGCATGCGGGCATGCACTCGACCTGATTGGACACAAAATCGCATGTGATGACATCGGGCGAGTGCCCCGATGCCGTCCAGCGCTCGGGCGATATTTCAGTGGGCGGAAGTTCACCCGCCGACAATTAAGAGGTCAATTAGTGCAATTAAAGCTGTAATTGTCTCCCATTTTTCATGGTCCGTCTAAACTTATGGTTACACTTGGCCTAAATTGCCAAGTGGTTATGGTACTGGGCTTGCAACCCCAAGATCACAATGAGAAACAATGTAACTTCATCTGAAACAGATGGAAACGTGTTTGTACTCGAATGAGTTACATCCTGAGAATGAATAATGAAGAGATATAAAAAAAAACTAAACTTATGGTTGGTGGATGGGCAAATTGGCTAGATGGACTTGGCATTTTTCGTAGGCAGAATTTTTCACTTGGTGGGCGGGCGCACGCCTGACCCGCTCGAGCATGAAATGATGCTCGTTGACGTCAGCAGACCATGCCGACACCACACGCAGTCGTGCAGTAGTTCAGTTGGCAGGCGCATGCCGGAGTCAGCAGCGTGCCTACTGACAATTAAAAGGCCTGTTAAGGCCATTAAATAATCAATTAACCTACATTTTTCACTGCCAGTCCAACCTGATGGTTAGCAGACAGGTGAAAAGGCCAAGCGACCTTTACATTTTTTTTGGAAGCCTCATCCACAGGATGAGGGTTCCAAAAGCAAATACAAAGAAAATATAAACATTAATTTTTCATTCATAACATGCCCTGCTCACAGTCACATGAGGGTAAATGTTTCATTTTTTTTTAACAACACTTCATCTCCCTGCGGCAGCTTCTGTGCCTCATGGAGATTATGAAGTGCTCACTTCACGCTCGGCCCACTCGCACTCTTTCCCTCACCTGCACAGGCAGCGCTGAGCGCTGCCGCTTGCGTTTCACACTGGGTGGGCCTTAATTGTCCTGCCAGCGCGAAATCGCGGTCTGGTGCCGATCGCGGGCGGCTGTCAGCTTCCCGACCACCTCTGCCCACCCCTGCTGAGCACCCCCGCCAAGGGCAAAATTCTGCCCGATGAAACCTCACCCAAGGGCGGGATAAGGGTTCCATTATTAAATAAATAAATAAAACTACACGGACAGAATTTTCATCATGTATATGTTCAGGTAACCGATTGTGATGCAATGACATTTTTTTTGCTGATTTTAAAAACTTTATTATTGGTTTTAGAATCCTCAGCTCCCTGAGGCAGCCCTCTGCCTTCAGGGAACTTTCATTCAGCGCTCGTCTGCTCACCAGCGTGAAATCGTGGTCAACCCGATGACTGTCAGTGGTCGGTTCCCTGGCTGCTCCCGGGCTCGCTGAACACGCTCGCAAGCAGACCTAAAACCCTTCCCGTAAAGTTTTCCACACATTTCCTAACTAAAGCAGGTATAAAGATTTCTTTTTAAATGTAAAGGCCTATGTAATGCTCCCCGATTTCCCTTTTGCTACACTCCTTTCTTAACCCCATTACTCCTGTTTATTCTCTGCATGTTCACCTCTGAAGTTTGCTTTCTTCCATATTCGTCTCTCTATCTCCCTGCTCATGGTCCTCACTCTTCTCTGCTGTTGCTATCATTTTGCCCTGCGCTCATCTCCATTCCTCCATCCCATTATTTAGTCATGCTTACCATCACAAAATATCACCTCTATAACCTCCTCCATCCACCACCTTAAACATTCACTCCGTCCAGCACCTACTTTTGCCAGCCTTTGCACCGGCCTCAGGCCATCTTCCGCTGAAACACTCGTCCATGTTTTTTTTTGTCACCACATGACTCGACAACGCCAATTCTCTTCTGTCCAACTTTCTATTCTCCATCCTCCATAAACTTCAATTCATCCAAGAATCTGCTGTCCATATCCTATTTGGCAGCAAGCCCTGCTCTTCCAACGCCTCTGCCCTTGCCAGCATAAACTGGCTCCTAGTCCTCCAAAACATTTGGCAGAATTTTACAGTCTCCCAAAGTCAATGGACTTTTGAATGGCGCACCTCATTTTATGGCCCTGCCCTCACTGCAACAGGGCCATAAAGTTCTGCCCATTGTGTTTAAATCCCTTCAAGGGCTCGGTAACCTCAGTATCATCTCTGTAACCTCCTCCAGCCACACAGGTCCCAAGAGGCTCTGCATTCTTCCAACTCTGCCCCTTGTGTAGCCCCTCCTTCCTTTATCTCACTACCTGCAGACATATATCTTCAGTTGCAATTCCTTCTCTAACCCTGTATGCTTCTCCACCTGATGCCCTTAAAAAATATCAAAATCGTCTGAATACAAGATTTTGGTTGTGGTTCCATTTTCCCCTTTTTGGTTCAGCATCCATTTTTGGCCAATTTTGCCGCAAGACATTTTTACACATTCTTCTACAGGTAACATCCTCAATTAATTGAGCATCATTGAGCCATAACCTATGCAGTGATTATACTATGAGACAGGGCAAGGGTACAGGCCCCAGCCCAAATGGGGATCCAGCGTGTTTGCTGTCCTCTGAACCACACATCTGCCATGTAGCCAACTGAGCTAACTGGCTTCCCTTTGTCTACATTAGATATATAAAAAACCGCTTGCTCCTGCTACATCCATCAAGCCAACAAATACAGCACAAAAACAGGCCACTCAGCCCATATGCTCTGTGCTGGCCTTTACACTCCACCCCTCTTCATCCAACCACTTTCCGATCCGACAAACCATGTGCTGGACTTCAACGGCTGAGAATTCTGTGCAGAGTAACCAACCTCCTGACTCCCCAAATCCTGTCCACCATCTACAAGGCACAAGTCAGGAGTGTGATGGAATACTCCCCACTTGCCTGGATGAGTGCAGCTCCCACAAAACTCAAGAAGCTTGACACCATCCAGAACAAAGCAGCCCGCTTGATCAGCACCCCTTCCACTCCCTTCACTCCCACCCCCACTGCCAGTGACGCTCACATCCCACTAAAGAATTTTTAAAAAGTGTAGGTGTTGAGCAAGATAGGATTAAACTCCAGGGTTTGGTGGGCTATTCTAGTCAACTTTAGTTGATATCGCAACAGTGCAGACTTCAACTAATTCAGTTTCATTTCTGAACAACTGGCTTTTTTTAAAAAAAGCACACACACATTCCCCTCATTGCTTAGTTTCCTGGTGCTTTTTGTAAATTTATAGTTTATGGGAGCTCAAAGGCTGCTTTAGGCCTGAAGCCTGGGGATATAAAGCATCGAGTTCCCATAATATTCCATGCTGAGGCTCTTAGTACGTGTTTCATGCTGGTTGGCTGTTAATTGGCCAGCCAGCGTGAAACCGCAGTCTGAGCCCGGTTATGGGTGGTGGTCCGTTTTGGGGCTGTTCCTGGGCCCAACAAAGGAAAAATCCTGCCCATGGATTTTGTTTACTTAAAGTCAAAAATAAATGAAAAACTACAATACACTTAACAATGACCTCTATATTGAGGCACAAAAGCAGGGGGAGGGCGGGAGGCGTGAAGAAAATCCAATAAAGGTGAGTTTTGAGTTGCAGTTCACGTTTTAGAAATTTCCCCAGATGCTCTACTCAAACAAGCAGGCTGCACCCACTCTCAAGTGTAGCGTTCGTGCCTTAGCACATCTGTCATAAGTATATCAAAGCACGATACATTCTGCAACGTGGTAACTAGTGTATAGGTGATTGCAGCATCTGTTTGTACACAACTGAAACTAGCTTAAAGGTGGTGCATGGGAGCAGCTTCACTCATTCTTCAGCATTACCTCCCCGCACCCAGAGGAAGAAGCCAACTTGCAATTAGCAGCTTCATGTAGAGAGATGGGAATCCCTGCTGGAGGAATCACAGGCATGAAACTGCATCCCATTCGCTAACTTATTCCATCCTCACCTGTACTGGGCTACCAGGGAGAATGGCGTGATTGGTTTCACTGAGCAAGGGAGAAGAAAAATAAGAAAAAGGAGGCGGGGAAGGGAGAGAGAGAAAGAGAATGAGAAAGGTAGGTGGGTAAGGAAGGAGAAACAAGCATGTCAGATCACTCCAAAGCTGCTCTTATGTAGCAGTCAGGTCTCAGCAGGTAATCTACAGCCCAAAGACTGGAAATGGGAGGAAATCTGTACCGTCTTCTAATTTCCATTTCTTTCTCAAATTTTGGACTGAAATTTACCTCATAAGATTCTTAAATGAAAAAACAGAACAAGCTTGATCAAATAATTTGTAGAGTTGGCTATAAAATGATCCATAGCTCCTAAAGGGGCGAGAGTTTTGTGAAATATACAACAAAGAAACCACTTGATTACCCCCTCCACTGACAGTGGGTGGAGGTAATGTTTATGTCTGTTAGTCTGTAAACAATATCTCCCTAAAACTAATGGACAAATTTCGACAAAACTGGGTACATAGATAGGAGTTTGGTGAAGATGCAGATCCGGATCCAGATTCTGAACATTTTTAAGGGATCCAGTAACATTGGGAGATAGGGTGAAGTGACTTTTTGTTTTAAAAGAATGGTGGGGTTGTTTTATTTAGAATGTTGTTGATCATTTTAGAATGCTGTGGATTGTCTCAGCTGCTGTGGTGGAATTTGTCACCGCAGAGTTTTCAGAGCAGGTTGTTAGATGTGGATAGACCTGAAGCCTCCTCCATGTTTTAACCCCAATGCCTCAATGATGAGGCAGAAAAGCAGCAGAGAAGGAAAGAAAAGAAAGCAGACCCTGCACTATCTGAACCCACTACCTCCTGAAGCTCTTGATAAAAAGATTTAGTTTTTTTTTACTTTTGTAGTTAGAGAGCATCAACCAGACAGGGAAAAGCTTTAAAGAAATGCTTCAAAATTTTTAAAACATTGAGTTAATGCAGTGCGGCAGAGGTAATGTGCTTGGCTGTGTGCCCTCCTCACTTCACTAAGCATTCAGCTGCTTAAATTGGATGTAAAAGTTATGCTGCAATATTGTAGCCTTTCACTGTGTACTAGATTCTATCTTCACATCTAAACATCTTGCAAACTTGCCAGGTTTTCAATCAGTGGACTCACTGACGTCCTTCGATTCGAGGATGATATCAACTTGAGGTTGTGAATTTTTGCCACAGGTCATCATATGACTGAACAGGCTAATATTTAGGCTGCAGACCTTTGGGGGAGGTTGTCTCACGGGGTAGTGGGTAGAGATAGTGCAGGGTCTGCTTTCTTTTCATTCCTTCTCTGCTGCTCTTCTGCCTCATCATTGAGGCACTGGGGCTCAAAGCATGATGCAGCTCTGTGGACAAGTTGTTGCCATTCTGAAGGATGTGTAGCAAACTCCTCCCAGTCATTAAAGTTCAAGGCCGCCCTCTCTTTAAGAAGGGCTTCAGAGTGTCTTTGATGCATTTTCTTTGTCCTCCCTGGAACATTGGCTATTTGAGAGTTGAGAAAACAGGACCTGGTGGGGAACGGCTTCAACCATCCAGTCACAGTGTCTAGTCCATTGAAATTAATTTTGCAGGAGTTTTTGCCTGAATGTTTGTGGAGCTGACTTCAAGAAGGACATAAGTATTTGTTCGACGGTCCTTTCATTGAATCCGAAGGATGCACTGGAGGCACTGCTGATGGAATTTCTCTCATGCTACGCATCGCTGATGTGCAGTCCAGCTCTTAACTGCAGTACAGGAGTGTGGTGGCAACTGCTCTGTACACCACGACTTTTGTTGACCTGTAGAGGTCCTGATTGTCAAAGGCTTGCTGCTTTAGTTTGTAGAATGCTGGGCTGTCACAGCTGATCTGGTGTTAGATCTCCTCATCAACAGTGGCCTTTTGAGAGAGGTGGCTACCAAGGTATGGGACGTTCTCTACATTTCCAGGGTCTCTTCTAGGTTGATGTATGAGTTTTATTTTGGCTGCATTCAAGGACAGGTCAAGTTTCTCGTATGCAGAATTGAAGAGATTGAGAATGACTTGCAAATCTGGTGCAGAGTGGGCCATGACACTGTAGTCATCCGCAAACTGTAGATCATTTTTACCTATGGAGGTCAGCAAGATTTTGGCACTGAGGCGACTGAGGTTAAAGAGTATCTATACAGTATTTAATACTGACACCAGAGAACAGTTGATCTTTGATGAGGGGAGTAGCCACTGTCAGGTAGATTATTAATAGTGTAGGGGCTATAAAACAGGCTTGTTTGACACTGGTCTGGATTTTGAAGGCTTTTGTTTCAGATCTTCCTCTCAAGATATTTGTAGTCATATTATCATGAAGCAATTGCAGGGTTGTGAAGAAGTTTCTTGGTCATCCAAATTTTTGCAGCACAATCCACAGGGCCACATGATTTACTGAGTCAAATGCTTTGGTCAGGTTGATACTGTAATGCAGGGTTCCTGGTGTTGTTCTTGGCATGTTTCTTAAATGTGATTGGCAAAAAAAAATCCCTGAAAGAAGCTTGCACGTAACTTGGTTTAACATGGGGACTTTAGGGATGCAATCACTGTCCACAAGAAATTGACAGTGGTCAGATTTCATGGACATTTCAAACCATGACAACCAGGACTACCTTGTCACTGCAGCCGCCTTTTGCCTTTGCAGCTGGTGAGACGTACAGTCTTCCTTCATCTGTTCTGCTGTTGATGACTTTCTGGACCCCGCTTTGTCTGGCACCCCTCCCTGCTGTTACCACCATGGATGGCTCTACCAGGAGCTCCTGACGGCATTGCTCCAGGGACCGTCGGAACGCAAAAGTCTCTCTACCATATTAAGCTGGTGATCTACAAAAAAGGCTTATGTCAGAGGAAAGGGCCTAACTAAAAGCTTCATCTTATTTGTCCAGTCACCTAGTTATGTGCACCAAATCAGTTGGCAAAATTCTCCATGTGTCCATTAGTCAGTAGATTTGTGGGACAGTCAAAATCATTTTGAGGTAAATGGGTTAAAAGTAATGCATCAATTGATGATGGAAACCAGTTTTGCTGGGAAGGAGTTCACAATTCTTTGGAAACAGTTGACAAACAAACAATTTGCCAGATATGGCAGGGTTCCTCAACCAGGGGCCTGCCAAAAATAACTAGATAATATGTTGAGAAAATGATTGAGATGATCGGCCAATCAGAATCAACGTCAGGAAAAACAAGTGGCTGAGATGCCATATCAATAAAGGGATCCCATGCAATAAGAACAAATCAGAATCAGGGGTCTCTGTGTGTCCACACTAGTTTTGGTAGATATGTTGAGGAAAAGCCAACCCATTAAACAAGGCAGCAGTTGGTGTTTGGAAGCAGCACGCCAAGAAAGCCCTTGAAAGGAAGGAGGGGGTACGGCAAGGAGAGAAGATGCCGAGTCTTTGCTTGGTGAACTGTGCTGAGAATCGGTGCCAGAGGGAAGAGTGGGACTTAAAGATTCATCTCATTTGTCCAGTGACATAATTACATGGGGCAAATCAGTTCGCAAAATTCCCCACGTGTCCATTGCTCTTTCACACTTCTGATTTCTCCTTAGTTTCACCCCATGTCTGTGACTTCACTCACCACCATCTCAACTCTGCTCAGTTGAATTACTCACTGCTGTGCCATTAGGATTTAAAATTCTGTCCAATACCATACCGATAAAGTATATTCATCCAAAAAAATGCTTAAGATACATCAAGAACTTGCAAATTAAAAATCCCATGAGATATCTCTGTTCAGCCTGCATGGAGGAAAGAAAGAATTTCAGACCAGAAAGGGAAATAGCAGCCAAGTTGTAAACGAAACAAGAAGAAATAAATACATGCTTAATTATATAATTGATTTTTATGCAGGAAAATATTGTGTTGTTTTACAGGAGGCAAACCTTAGAAGAGAAAGGCGGCAAACCACTGTGATTTGGGATTTGTTGACTTGCTACTGGAACAACAAGATGACCAAATCTACTACAACCAGCAAACATATAGACTGGCCAAGGTCCATTTCATTTCTATGAACTTTTGAATTGGAACTTGCTCTGAGTTAGAGGTGCAAACGACAAGGCAGCTACTGCAAGGAGCTGCAAGAACAGGGCAAGGAACTGTGTCTCTGCTAAAGCAGAATGAACAAATGCAGAGGAAGTGTCAGAATAGTGAATTCAATGGCAAGTACAGAAGACAAGAGACAGGCTAAAACGAATAAACTTTCAAATAAATTAAATCCATGTCAGAGATTTAGTTTAGCAATAATTATAACTTATCACATTAAAAAGTTACTTTGACTGAAATGGACAAGCCCCAACCTTCTAAAGTTTAGTCCATATCTATACAGCAACTTGACATTTGAATGACAACAAGATATCATTTTTGCAGAGTTTACAGAGCAGTGGTGCATCAGGAATTTTCAGATTTTTGTGCTTGAACACATATCTGCACTCAGTTGAAGTTGCTGCCTGACTTGAGCATTAATAACAGTGAGTGTCATTAACTGTCATGCTTAACTTGCAGCAAATGGCATCACAGAAACATGAGGGAAAGGCCTACTTGGCCCAAGTCTCACCACTCAATTGTTACAGATGCATCTGTACACGATGGTCTGGTAGGAATGGTCCTTGTTCAGCAGGCTTCACTATTTTCTATCTCTGGGCATTGGGAACCATCTTAAACACGTCGGAAGTCCAGAGTGCATTCAATAAAACTCAAAGAGCTGAAATTCTTCACACAAACGCCAGCGGACTATGGTGGTACAGGAAAAAACCATTGTGTAGTCCACACAATGAACCAATGCAACTTGCATCGCCATGTTGTCTTCAGTGCATATGTTTTACATTTGCAAATATTTCTTCATTGAGATGGTGCCTTCAATTAGTGGAAGGATCTCATTTTCTCAGAAATTAGATTATTAACAGCCTCAGTCAACTGTGCAAACTGTGGCATTTACATATGGTGATTGGTGTGTAGCTGAAGGCGATCACACAGATAGGGAGCGGCAAGGCTACGGCAGGGTTGGGGCCAGGGGGGTGGCTTCAAGGCAAGAATGAGAATTTTAAGTAACTGGCAGATACAACTGAATACAGCTGATCTAGATACTGACACAAAGAACAAACTACCCGTGCAACAGTCAAGGTATATTCAGCATCAAGTGTTGCAAGGGCAGTGAGTGAACTGGCAAGCACTGTGCAGACTCTTATGACATGTCCTTATTTAGACACTACCGATTTCCTTTTTTAAAAGATTAAATGAACTGCAGACTTAAAATACACTTTAAAAGTTAGCAGCATTTGTTATAAGAAGTACACTTGTCATCCAATTTGAGAGCTCAGATCCAGTTGTAAACAAATTGAGCAGTTCTGTCTCAATTTAGGATGTCATCCAATTCCCTTGATATAATCATTGTTTTAAAAAAATAAAGTTATTCATGTGAAAGATGTTAGTGTTGGCAAGTGAAACACCTATTTCCATATTGTCAGCATCAAGCACACTCCAGACCAACGCGGCACAAAAAATGCAGAACAAAGCTCCTTTTACACCACCCAAGGATGTGCCCCACTTACCTCCATCAATAATCCCCACAAGTTTTCTGAATTGTAATTATCACAATAAGTGTACAATTTTGTGTCACCCATCTACAATTCATAATGTATTGATTCTGTCCCAGCTCATTGGCCCCAAAATTACTCAGGAAAGCATCGGAATTTGAATAAAAATCCCCATGCAACCCCCTCCCAAAAAAACTATTTTTCTTTTGTGGTAGCCAGAAGATTTTTTGAAGCTCAACCTGGGTCTCAATGGTAGGGATCTACATATACCTCACCTCTCAACATACCAAACATCACACAAGCACTAGATCGCAACTGTGGATCCAACTCAGGCAGCAGGCCACCCGCTCCCTGCCCGGCCTGGCTCTCCCTTACCGGGGCTCCCTGCTCCATGCCTCGACACAGGCCCCTGCTCCCTGCCCAGGCCTCCTGCTCCCAGCCCTGCCGGGGACCCCACTCTCTTCCTGGCCCAGCCTTGCCGGGCATAACCAGGTCTTCACTGGTTTCCCGCTGGAGCTCCAGTGGGAGATTGGCAGAACCCAAACAAAATTTCAGCCCCACTTTGCCCATTAACTTTTCAACCCCAAGACAGAGCAGGTTTCTAATCGACAACTCAGGGCTGGAGACAAGCTCAGTTGTCAGAAGTGAAATGGGGAATGAGCTAACATACTCCACAGTCCAATCAGGATAGCCTTTTGGCAGTCCAAGACTTTGCAGGAACCTATATGAAGCCTGCAACATTATGGAAAGGATTAATAAATTGGCAAAGACAGATTCTTCATTTTTCCTGAGCATCCAGGAAACAGTAAATCACCAGCTTAAAAGTCACATTTAGGGCGGAATCATCCGTGCCCGCTGGTGTTGGACGTGTTCGGTCGCGAACGGACAATATGGCGAGAAGGCCAAAATTCGGTTTCACAACTTTCCAGGGCCGCATTTCTTGCCATCGGACGTCGGGAATCTTATTGTAATACATCTGCATATCATTATAACGCCAGCCCGTCAGAGTCATCCCCTTGCTGGATTGTCCACCACTTTGGATTGCCCACCAACATGTTTCACAACAGCATATAAAAGGGGAGCACTTTGAGGGGAACCCGGAGGTGAGTGAACAGTAATGTTGCAGAGCACTTGCAAAGAACACCTGCTTGACTTCAAGGCTGAGGTGCACTGGGGGAGGGATGGAGGGGGGTAAGGGCTGCCCTGCAGTTGAAGGTAGTGCACAAGCACATGCAGGGTGGTGGGGGAGGAGGGGGAGCGGACTGTAGGCAAGGGAAGCGGCCACTCATTAGGGGCGCCTTATATAAAGTGGCCATTCCTCTGCAACTGAGACAGTTCAGGCACAGCTACATGGATCATTGACATGACTGGAGTCAGTCCTCTAGCTATCTGCCCAGTCATGCAATGCAGAGGCATGAAAGTGCCAGCAAGTGCTCCAGAGCTTTTCATCCCTTGGGCACAGACTGCAAACTAATCAGCGTCTTAGTGGACTGCAGGACAGTTGGATGACTGGGCACATTGTACAATCTCCTCACTAAAGCTGGACATGGAGCAGTCACTGGTGGAGGTGCTCACAGCCCCTTGCAATGTCATCATCCCAGTTTGGACCAGCTTCCCCATGGGTCAAGTTAACAGTGCAGCCTTGCAGCGCGGGTGAGGAGAATGCCTACACCTAAGCTGAGAGCACAACATGCAGTCCAGTGGGCAAAGCTGCCGCCAATCGGTCAGGTGGAGTGGGGCGGAGGTGGTTGGGGTTTCGGGCATCCATGCAGCGCACTAATCTCTGGCCATCCAAGTGATGGCCAGCATTCTCCGGGATGCATTAAGGAGCTGTCAGACTTAACCAAGAGAGGTTCTTAGTACATCCATGCTAATCCACGTGTCTCTCTCTTTCATCCTGCAGGAGGAGTACATTAGGATCATGGAGCCTAGTGAACTAGCTGTATGCCACATGGCTTACAGAGAGTGAAGATGACTGAGAAGAGAGTGACTGAGGCGCCTGGATGGGCAGAGGGAGGAGCAGGACCCTCTGGAAGAAGGGGCGGCTGGGGCTCCCAATCACACCGCTGAAGAGCCATAGCAAGTCATTGCTGGTCAGCGCCTAGATAGACCCAGGGTCTTTCATTCCTGAGGATGACTGAGACCCAGTGTCGCTGAAGACTGCGCATGTCTAGGGAACTGGTCAGTCACATCTGCCAGATACTGCAGGATTTGTTGCCATGGGGACATGTAGGGCCAGTGGCTGTGAAAGTGACCATGGCGCTCAATTTCCATGCCAGTGGCTCCTTTCAGGGCTCCGCAAGTGACCTCGGTGGGATCGCATGAGCCTCCACCCACAAATGCATCCACAAGGGCACAGATGACATCTTCAGGAGGTTACACAACTTAATGCATTTCGCCCGAGACCAGGATAGCCAGGATGTAAGATCGATTGGATTTGCCCAGATCTCGAGTTTCCCACAGCTGCAGGTGCCATTGACTGCACTCAGATCTCTGTCACAGCACACAGTTAACTATGTCAATCACAAGGGATTCCATTCGTTGAATGTTCAGCCAGTGTGCGACCACTACAAATGCATCCTGCAGGTGTGCGCATGGTTTCCGGGGGTTTGCACAATTCCTACATTCTCAGTCGGTCACAGATCCTTGGAGTCTTCCAGGGTCCACAGAAGCTGCAGGGTTGGCTCCTTGGGGATAAGAGTTACCCACAGAGGACGTAGCTGATGACACGCGTGCGGCGACCTCAGACTGCAAAAGACCGACAGTATAATGAGGCTCATGCAGTAGCTCACAACTTGGTGGAACAGACCATTGGGATGCTGAAGATTAGGTTCTGGTGCTTGGACCGGTCTGGTGTAGCCCTGCAATACAGTCCGCAGAGAGTGTCATGCATCTTTGTTGTTTGCTGCGCTCTTTACAACCTGGTGCTGCAATCGGAGGAGGAGCTGGTTGAGGAGGAAATGGAGGAGCTGGAGGTCTCCTCTGATGAGGAGAACGCCGGCAGGATGAGGGTAAGGGGGTCCTCAAAGGCAATAATGACAGAGATGAAGCTCTCACACTGGCCAGATGAGGCAGATGCACTTGAGAGGCCCTCATAGCTACTAGGTTTGTGAAGGATGGTGATGATATGCAATGAGGAGACACTATTGGTCCTCATATTGCATCTGTGAATGTTTGACTCCAGTCTGGCCGAGGGCAGCTCGCTTGTGATCAGGGTCATATCAGAGAGACACAGTCATGAAACTTTAAAAGCATCAGATCCTTTGTCCACCTTCAGCACCTGTCCTCTTCCGTAGCACAGCGTCACTGGTCACAGATGCTAAAGAGATGGAGGCCAGCCCCACCTTAAAGGTGCTGAGAGCACACAGAGAGAATGATAGAACTCCGTGACACCTGCCCACGACATTCTGGCAGCAATGACCAGCACCACCGAGGTGCAGGCATCAGGACTGTTTCCAGAGAGTGTGAGGCTGGACAATCACATTGGTCTGAAGGCTGCAGAGAGTACAGGGAAGAGACACTGGACCGAGACACCTGCCTTTATCTTGTGCAGAAAGGTGCCACATTTGAGTGACACGAATACTGCTCATCAGAACAAGGAGCCACAGGCAGAGTGACATTCTTGGGAGTTTATTGACAATAGTAAACATTATGTACAAGTGATTAACACCCATGCCCAGGCTTTGCAACTAATTCTTCTTAACTTTCTTAACCCTGCTGCTACATCTTAGTGCTCCCCAAACATCCACAGTGGAGGTGGAGGCGGCCTGCTGACTGTGACGCGATCTGTGATGACTTTGGCGGGCATCGTCTGGAGAGCCAAGACCTGGAGGGCCCCGGCCTGCTTTTGGGATCCTGTTGTGCGGCAGTGGCACCCTCCTTGTCCTGTGGAGGTGGAGCTGCTGAGGACATAGGAGGAGGGGATTCATATAGGCCGGGCTCTCCTGGAGTCACCTGGATAGATGGACCCAGTGGAGGGAGGAGGGGGAAGGTTACCTGATGATCCTCCTCCCTATGGGTGCCCGAGGGCCCTGGCTGACTCTGTGAAGAGAAGGGGTAGCTGTAGTAAGATCGAGCTGCCCAGCACCTCTCTCACAAACACACTGTTGGAAGCCAACTATGCCATCTGCGATGGAGTTGAGCCTGCGCAGCAATGCAGGACCAATATCCTTGACCAAGGTCTCCATGGCAGCCGCCATCCTACCAGTGTTGACCTCGGTGCGTTGGCATGTCGGCGCTATCACCTCAGGGTTAAGGCAGCTGGACTTCTCCATCATGCCTTGCAATCTGAGGAGCGCAGCGGACATCCCTTCCTGTTGTTCCCTTGCTTGCCTTAGTAGCTCCAGCAACTGTGACATAAACGAGCCCAGAAGCTCATCATCTGACTCAGGCTCAGCAGATTTCTGGTCTTCAGTATTCCTCCTCATGCTGGGGACCTGGAAAGTCCCTGTCCCCGCCTACTATGGATCAGACAGTGCAATGTGCTCACCAGATTGTGATCCCAAGGCTATTCTAAAGCTAAGTCCCACTAAGGTGTGTGTCTCTGCACTGGTGGAGAGTGTAGGTGAGCGCTGTGATGAGTCTTCAAGGAGGGTGCCTCCAGATTCCTCTTCAGAGGTTTCTTCAGGACTTGATTGGAGGCTTTGAGTTGTGGACTCTGCTGGCTAGTACCCAGATGTTCCTGCAAAAGCAAGGAGGGATAATTAGTGCATGGCAGTGGCCTATGAAAGAGGACACATCACTCACAGCACAGTTGTCTGATGGATGTTGTACTGCTGGACTCTCCCTTGGTAGAGCAGTGCTGACCTCACCGTCAGCACAGTACCATCCAGAACGTCACCGGCCAGCTGGATGGCTGTTTTCAAAGTCCGTGAGGATCTTGTTTTCAGGCATTTCTCCACTGGTCTGGGACCTCTCCCTCTTGTTGTGTGCCAGCATGTACTGTACGAATAGAGGTGGAGAGAGTGTAAGCAGGACACCTACTAGGCCAGATGATAAGGATGCCTGGCCTGTGTGGGTGGTGAGTGGTCCCCTGG
Organism: Carcharodon carcharias; assembly: GCF_017639515.1. Lineage (NCBI taxonomy): Eukaryota > Metazoa > Chordata > Chondrichthyes > Lamniformes > Lamnidae > Carcharodon > Carcharodon carcharias. The sequence goes on from NC_054473.1 coordinate 112,751,312, forward strand.
ATGGGATGACAATGAAGGTGTGTGTGACATAATGAATGGTGATGTCCCTTGAACTGGCAGTGAGTGAAATCCCAGTGGATGTGTGATGGGTTTGTGAGTGTGTGAGTTGAGAGTGATGAGAAGAGTGACTTACTCTGGTGGAACAGAGGAGATCATTTAGCCTCTTGTGGCACTGGATGGCTGTCCTATTTTGAAGGGTGTTGGTGTTGACCATTGCTGCCATTGCCTCTCAAGCCAGATTAGTGAAGTTGCTGATAATCCTGCGGCCAGAGCGGAGGTAGAGGTCATCATGGCGAGCCTCCACTGCATCCAAAAGGCACTCGAGTGACATATCATTGAACACCACAGACTGGGGACTGCAGTCTTTTTGCCTTTCAGGGTCATGTCTTCTTTGCAGCAGTTGTGGGCTGGAAGTACTGAGAGGTGTGTGTGCAGCTGGACTTTAAATATGGCACCCATCATACTTAAGCGGCAAGGTTAATGAGCCTGCCCACCACGGAAACAGCATACTTCCCGGGAATGCATAATCAATGCAGTGGGTTTGGGACAATACGGCCTGAAAAATCGCCATTGTGGCTGGTGGCTTAAACTTTGTTTTATCCACCCTCTACCACAATTAGTATGAATCTGGGATGATTCCAACCTTAGAAAAAAGGAGTCACAGAACTTTCTTGTACAAATCCACCAGAGTGGGTCACTAAAGCCAATATTATAAATGGGCTCAAGTGGTAATTAGATACATCAGGAGACATAGGGTATTAGGAATATGGGGAGAAGGCAGATGAGTTAGAGAAAATGAGGTTTTTGGACGGTGTCCTTTTACTGTCATTAATTACCGTGGTTTTCCATTATTCTGTATACAAAACATGAGAACCCTTGAACATATTCAAACTGCAAAGTATTGCTGAATATTCACTGCTGATTATAAAGCTGAAAAATAACAGGTTCTAAAATTCAAATGAATTAGTGGAATCATTTTACATGATGCTAAGTGAGACCACATTAGAAGAGACAATTGTGCTGAAGAAGCTGTACCTGATGAAAACAAAATCAGCCGTGGTTCGATTTGCATTATTCAGTGTTTCACGATTGTGGGTTCAAGTCCCACCCAAGGCCTTGAGCACAAAAAAAAGGGCTGATGCTCCAGTGAGGTACTGAGGGAGTGCTGCACTGTCGGGGGTGCCATCTTCTGGATGAGGTTTAACAGAGGTTCTGTCTGCCCTCTTAGCTGGATGTACAAGATTCCAAGGCACTATTTTTGGGAAAAGCTGCCAAGTTCTCCCTGGTGTCCTGGACAATATTTATCCCTGAATCAACATCACAAAACCAGATTATCTGGTTATGATCACATTGTTGTTTGTGGGAGCTTGCCATGTTGGAATTGGCTGTTGCATTTCCTATATTACAACTGTGACTACACTTCATAAGTATCTAATTGGCTTTAAAGCATTTTGGGGCTTCATGAGGTTGTGAAAGACAATAGGTAAATGCATATCTTTTTTTTTATTTTAATGAATGCACAAATCAAACCCAATAATTTTGACTCTACCAGCACTGTAAAGACACATCCCATCCTATTATTAAAAAATTAAAGGATGTGTTGATCAGAAGTTGTCCAAACCTTGGGTGATTTATCTCCTCTCATTGCAGAGGTGCCATGACATATAGTAGTGTGTTCTATTACCGCTCCAACAGAACCAGTTAAGCTCAATGTAACAGCTCAAACTAGTGACACATTTAACCACAAAGCAATTGAAGGTTGCAGGTGCAGAGTCAGGAAATGGCAAGTAGTTCTATTAAATTAGTCATATTAAGTTCCAGTGTGTTTACAAATATAAATTTGAAAGAGAGATGAAAATATCATCAGCATGAAGTAGCATTTCTTCAAATTCTCCACCAATGATATTCAACATTGAAAATATTAATCATTAGAAATGCTGTCAGGTATTATAACTACTTGTTAGATCAGGAAATAAGGGACATTAGATTACAGCAAACTAATTTGCAAAATCCTTACACTTATTGCATAGCCATATTAAAACTCTCAAATTCTCATTGTCAGCATGACAGTCACAAACTCAAAAGCCAAAATTTGTGTCTGCTTCAGATTAAGGTTTCTCTTAGTATAACGATTGGTCTGTTTTGCACCTCAAGCGCTCAACTTTCCTTTCTGTAGCATTTTCTCTTATATCTCTCCGTGTGTCAACGCTAAGATGGGTCACTCTCTCTTGACATTACTTCTTGAATTCTAAGTTTCAAATTACATCATCCTATCTACTTGTCCACTTCCCTGAACCTTCTCTGTTGAAGAAAGGACTCATTGCAATTTCCGCTACACATCATACGTCTTCAGGTTTCCAGAACCCAAGTTTGGGTCGTCTCCAAAGAGTGGCTGGATTTATCTTATTTTACTCTGAATAATCTGTCTTCATGTAGAGTCTGTATGAGTTTGAGTCTGTAATATTTTCCAATTTTACATGTAAGATATTGAGTATGTCCCTGACTTTACTCAGTTATTGGTCAGCATTGAAATCCCAAAGCAACTATGAAATACTGTCAACAGCCAAAGGGCCAATTCACTATTTGTCAAGTCCCTGGCTGTTGCCATCTGAGGATCCACCATGCTCAGGGACACAACGGACTGTAGGAGAGCATGCCCAAGGTTTGTTAATGCTGGACAACCTCCTCTCAAGGCAATTCCTCTGCTCTCACCAAGGAGGTTGAATGCTGTCAAAGGTAACAATTCATAAGCACTATTTAAATCGCAAATTATTGTCACTTTCTTCAGTAGATGTTCGGTGCTTCTGATCTACTTTTTAAAATCTCACCAATTTGCCTGATATTGGATGTCCATTTTCTACTGTGACTTCAAATGCTTAAATAGTTCCTCGTTTAATTTTTCTCCCCCCACCCCCCCCCCCCACACCCCACACTTATTTGTACAGCATACTTCACCTATCACCTCCAGGCACACAGGCTAAGTGCAGAGGATGTAATGAAAGAGGTTGTAATGATGAACGATTATATTTCAGAGAAAACCCAAGATCTCAACAAGGGACAAAAATCCAACAAAATGATAATTAGACATTATTTACACTGAAATTAGACAATATTTACCCTTGAATTAAAGTGCAAATTTGCATTATAACTGTAAATTAACTGTGTTCCCCTTTGCATCTTACTGTTTTCCCAATTTGAAACTTACAACCACAGTCAAAGTGAACATTAAGTTTTCTTCAGTTTGGACAATTGTAGAACCTAGATGCCTAAAACTTACACTTGACCCAAAATACTTTCATTCTAATTCACAGACAGATAAAAGTGACTTTTGTTTCCACTTGAGTACACATTACATCATGATACCCATGAATGAAACTTAGTCTTTACTGAATGAACTGGATGAATTAATATTCTAAATTTCCTCTTCCTCAAATTTTGTAATCAAATTTCAGACGAGCCTCTACCAGCTGGAACTGGTTGACCTGGTCTTTAGAACCTGTTCTCACATCAGTTGGGATGGTAAATATCACCAAGTAAACTGGTCTCAACAGGGACCACTTGAGCTGGTCTGAACTGGAGCCAGTTGGAGAACAGTTGTATTGGTCAACTGCTGTCTCAAATTCCAGTTCAGAACTGGTCTGGCTGGGCTAGTTGAACTGATTTTTCCATCTGCATACCTATTTCATCGTTGTCAAAGCATCTCCAGCACTGCCTTCTTTTCTGGCTTCGTTATGCCAGAGTTCTTCTAAGATCAGTGTGCACTTTGAAATTCCTCCCTATATCTCTCCACCTTTCTTGCAAGACCCTCCTTAAGTTCCACCCCTCTGGTTACACAATTCATCTCCCTGCCAGCCAATGTCTCTGGTTCAGACACCTTTTTTCCTTGATTGCACCTGGGTGAAGCATTTTAAGATGCTTTTCTACATTTAAGGTGTGAAATAAATGGAAGCTGCTGGTAGAGTGGGTGGTGCCAGCGCCTGTGCTCTGAACAGAGGATCTTGGTTCTTTATTTCATAATATTAACTGTAAATAATTTTTTAATAGACTTTGGTCACGAAATGCACTCAGCAATCCTGCAATGTGAAAGATGTTTACGCAGAATACAGACAGTGAAACACTGCTGTGTAGCAACACCATTTACATTTGTACAGCTTAATGCTATAAAATAACTTAAAACAATAACTCTGATTAATCCAGTCTCCAAAAAAGAAATTAACTTGACTCAGTGGTTAAAGCCCTGCTCAACTTGACATTAAGCTTCAGTTCAGGACAATTCCTGGTTAAATACCTAGAAAGGTAAAACTGGCAAGATTCCTATTATTGATTGCTATCCAAAAGTTAGAATCATAGAATTGTTACAGCAGAGAAGCAGGCCATTTGGCCTGTCATGTCCATGTAGCCCCATTTCCCCCTCCCTTTCTCTGTAACCCACATTTTTTTTTAATCTTCAAGAACCTGTCCAATGCCCTTTCGATAGTCATAATTGAATCTGACTCCACCAACCTCTCAGGAAGTGCATTCCAGATCCTAACCTCTCACTGTGTTAAAACAGAATGCTGTCTCATGCTCCTTTGGTTCTTTTACCAATCACCTGACCCCCCTCTGCCAAAAGGAACAGCTTTTCTCTACCTACACCCTCTCTCAACTTCCTCTTCTCTTAGGGGGACAACCACAGCTTTTCCAATCTATTCACATAGCTGAAGTCCCTCATCACTGGAACCATTCTCATAATTGGAACACCATCACCTGTAAATTCATCCTGGAACTCCCTCCCTAAGAGCACTGTGGGTGTACCTACACTGTATGGGCTGCAGCAGTTCAAGAAGGCAGCTCACCACCACCTTCTCAAGGACAACTAAGAATGGGCAATTAATTCTGGCCCAGCCAGTAACAACCACATCCCATGAATGAATAAATGTTTAAAAAAATCTTTCCTGCACCCTCTCAAAATGCCTTCATATTCTTCCTAAAGTGTGGTGCCCAGAATTTGACAATGCTCCAGTTGAGGCTGAACCAGCATTTTATAAAGATTCTTAATTTTCTTGCTTTTGTACTTTGTGTCTCAATTTTAAAGTTCATAATCTTGGATGTCTTCTTAAAACTCTCCCAGGCTGCTTGGCCACTTCAACAATATGTGCATATACATCCACAGTCCTCTGCTCCTACACCCCCTTTAGAACTGTACCTTTTAGTTTATACTGTTTCTCCAAATGCATCACTTCATAATTCTCTGCATTAAATTTCACCTGGCACTTGTTCGCCCATTCCACCAGCCTGTCTATGCCCTCTTAAAGTTTATCCTCCAGACAGTTCACAATACTTCCAGATGACAAAGTGGTTGGGTGTGCACATCCAAATCTAATTCATTAATATAGATCAAGAAAAGCAGTTGTCCTAGTACATCATTATACATCCCTTTCCCTGGAGCACATGAATAGATTGGAACATAAATTTTGATGTGGTCTTTATTGTGAACAATCTTTTCTGAAGTCAGTGGCCTTTAATTCTTTGCAATTCGGACATTGTTACAGCCAGGTAAGAAAGGGCGAACTGGCTCCCTTCTATTCAAACTCCTTGGTTGGTCACAACAAATGTTTAAGCTTTTTTTTTCCACGAGGATATGCCTTTTCCAAATCAGAATGTGTTTCACTATTTAAGCTGTGAGCAAGGAGCAGCCAATCAAACAAGGTTTTCTTAAGTCAAAGAAAGGGAACTTTTATTAACCACCTAGCCAGAGAAATATAATAAAAAAGTGACGTCAAATAGTCAGCTTTCATGCAATCATTTGGGACCACGCACGCATCAGTAATAAGGGGAGTTAGAGACCAATAAAATAAGTTAAAAGAATATATGGTTAAATATCCTTTGACTGTCTTGAGGTGTAGATTATAAGTGCTGCAGTCGATTTAGGTTAGCTGGTTTCTTGGATGTAGTCAGATGTGGATGATGTTGTAATTATTACAAGCTCTCAGTTCACTGATAGGTTTTTGATAGAGTTGGCTTCTCAAACTGGGCAACACACTTATTTCAAAAGAGAGGGAGGGAGGGAGAGAGAGAGCAGCCTTCAGCCTGCTTCCTCTGCTGAAGGCTTTCTTGACACCACCTGTGTCACTTGCAATCTCTCTCAAGTGGCTGGGCAGCTTTGCCTTGAAATACTTCACCCATTGTGTATTCCCAAGAGGTCATGGGTGTGTCTGTCTGTGGCAGCCATTGTTTCAACAGCCAATACTTCGCATTTTTAATGTCTCGTCTTTAGACAGTTATGAGTTTCGTTGGGTGTCTGGATTAAAAGAAATGTCTCTCTCTCTCCACACTCCTCTGAGGGTGATTTGTTTGTTTCTCGCCTTCACCTTGGAATACGACCTTGCATTTTTAAGTGGTTTGCTTCATCTCAGTTCAAACTGCAAAAGTTCTAGTCAGCTAAAAGTTGAAAAATCAGTTTTTCAAAAAAAAAAGGGACATAGCCTCATGACAGCATGTTAATGCATCTGCCATTTTTCCAAACAAGCAGAAGATGGGTATTTGGTTGAATTCTACGTTCTGAAGTAGCAGAGGCCTCTTGACTCTGTGACATCAGTAGCAGACACAACTTAAAGGAGAATCATTCTGCAAATCCAGGAAGGTTCAATTTAAAGAAACATTTGAACCCTCAAACCCTCAGGCCTACGCATTTCATGCGGATCCGGTGTAACCCATTTCTCTCAGTTCCATTGTTCATCAAGCTAAAATCTCCTTTCATACAGCAATCTTAGCTTTCCGTTAAAGATTCTAGACGAGGGGGAAATCTGAGATAATAGTTGACTACTCATTGATGACTTTGTGCGCCATTTGCCATGGCTATGTGGAAGGCATTTCAGGGTTTAGGCTGTATTCCTACGATCATCTGGTACAAAATAACAGCAGTACATGGCAACCAACATTCATACTTGGATTGAGAACAGAAAATGCTGGAAACTGCTGTAGGCAGTCAAAGGCAGCAACTGGGAGAAAGAAAAGGTCAAAAACCTGAAACATTAGCTCAGTTTCCTTTCATCACTGGAAGATATGGTTTATTTTGTGCATATTGATCAATAATGCATCACGTCAATGGTGTTCATTTAATAGGTAAAGATATATGATCGGTCTATTCAGAAGATTGGCTCTTAGCACATGGTGATATTTTACAAACAATTTAGCAATCTCCCTTTTTGGCATTTTGGGGCCCTTTGGAACTGGTAAAACTTTATGGATTTATGAATTCATCCTGCCTCACTTAACAGGTCATTGTAACTTTTTGCTTCGAGTCGAATCAGAACATAATATCAGAGAGATAACTTGCAGTACACTCCTTTTGTCGATAGGATTTATGGCATGAAATCCTATGCACTCCTTGCTGGCTTTAAGACTCCTTACCCAATTATGAATCAATGGGGATATATTGCTCCACATTCTGATGAAGTTCAGATTGCATTTAGCAGCTTTATATAAATACAATAGAATAGGCCACACAGAAAATGGAAACATCGCAATTCTGAAATTGAGGTGCATGGGGCATGTCAAAAGTGCTTTATCCAATGCAAGCTGATCTGATTTAAGCATTTTTGATGCTGGCACTGGAGGAGATTGAAAGTGTCCTGCTTCTTAATATCCTCCTTACCCTGATGAGCAAGAGGTGCAGCCCTGCCTTCCAGTTCTCAAAAATGGGAACGAAGGCAAAATTTGAAAATAAGATTTTGTATGAACTTGGAGCATCTTCAGGTTTATTTACTGAAGTTAAATTTGGTGCATAAACCTGATCTGGAATTTGATGGTCTTTTGTGTGCTTTGTAACCTCAGTTGTACAAAGTAGGGGTAATTGCTTTGTAAGTTTGGTGCTTTGAAAGGTCACGTTAGAGTAGCAGATGATAGCAAATGAATCTTGATTTCAACAAAGAGAGGATGACAAAAAGCTTTAATTGTAATTTTCAAAATTTATTTAAAATTATTCAATGCATGATTTAGCTACAAATTAATACATTCAAGAAAGATTTGTAATTGGAATAATGAACAGACAGTATTTTTAATCTCCCGTGAAATAACAGGATTGGTTCTGTTCATAACTTAAATTCTCATTGACTTGTAGAATAGCAAACCTATTTTGCTGTCAAAGATGTAATAGTACAGGATTGCAGGCTGCTGAAATTCAGAATTGAATTCGTTGTGGCTCCGAGAAAGATCATGACCTCTAGTTTATCCGCAGCCAACTTCTTCGCAAAAGAAATCCTAATTTCATCCATAGGGGTACCGGGAAGGAGTACAGCTGATTGAACAGTTTGGAAGATCCTCACAAGAATTTTCATTAAGGAGTCTTCCTCCTGAATGTTTTGGTCCTGGTAAATTTGGAAGCCGGGGGCTGTGGGTTTGTTCTTTTTTCAGGTGCCTGATGCTCTCTGTTCTTAACAACAGTTACCTAACTACATTCTAGGGAGAAGACAGTAAACTTCATTATAACAGAACCACGGTGGGGCTGTGACTGTGACAAAAGCTCATTATTCCATCTTTTGGTACAGTCAAGGAGCTGCCATGTCCTAAATTTTGTGGCCCAATTCAATTATTGAGCAGGTCTCATTCAGTCTCCAGCCTACTCCTCCATCTGCACCTTGCAATCTTGTGGAGTGATCTGCTATGTAGCACCTGGTCAAAAGCCTTTTTGATATCAAATCAAAAGATATAGGCCTAGATTATACCCCCATCCTCTGCAGTTTATTAGCAAAAACTGGGGTCTGTGAAACAGAAACCTGTCTGTCAAATCCCCAACCATTCTAATGGAAAAATCAAAGGTATGTAAGTAATAATGGGAGATACACAATACACCCAATTTTATGAGCATCTTAATACTATGCAAATAAAGGAAATATGATATCTAATACATGGAGAATATTGTAGTATAAGGGTCTGGCACATAAAGGGTTAACGCGGGACTGAGTACAGTACCACCCACATAGTGATGTAAGAGAACACACGGCCCATATCTAGAGATCAGTGTAGCATTGGGCAGAGCAGTGCGTGGTAGCAAGCATGGACCCAGTTCCTAGCTTGGACCTTTGTTGTACCTATGTATACAGTTTTTAGCAGTTAATAAATACTTACTGTTGAACTACCTCAGACTACAAATACCTTAAGACCTACTGAACTACGCCCAACATCTTACAGGATGGTGGCAGCGAATGGAACAACTAAAAACCTTGGTGACACTGCAGAGGAAAATCAAAATGCTGGAAAACTGAAGCAAAAAAATGAAAGACACTTTCTGACCTGAAGAAAAATTCAAGCAAAGGCACTGAAGGCGCCAGAGAAAAGCTTCAAAGAAAGGCTTGGAAGCTGAACACAGAAATCAAATTCCTCACTGCAGCTGAAGATGTTTGTGCTGAGGACACTACCCTGAGGAATTCTTACAGTGATGTCCTGGGACTGAGATGATTGGCTTCCAACAACCACAACTATCTTCCTTTGTGCTAGATATGACTCCAACTAGTGGAGAGTTTTCCTCTGATTTCCATTGACTCCAGTATTGCTAGGGCATCATGATGCCACACCTCAGTCAAAAGCCGCCTTAATGTTAAGGCCAGTCACTCTCACCTCACTTCTGTTGCACATATTAGTACCTTCCAGTTAAATGGAATGCTGCAGCAATCCTATTTATGCGTCCATATTTGGACCAGGGTTGTATTGAGGCCAGGTGTCAAGTGGCCCTGGTGGAACCCAAACTAAACATCAGTGAGCAGGTTATTGTTGTGTAAGGGCTGCTTGATAGCACAGTCGACGACACCTTCCATCACTTTGTTGATGATTAAGAGGTAACTGACTGAATTGGATTTATCCTACTTTTTGTCGACAGGAGATACCTGGGCAGCTTTCCACATAGCCGGGTAGATGCCAGTGTTATAGCTGTACTGGAACAGCTTGGCTAAGGGCACAGCTCATTCTAGAGCACAAGTCTTCAGTACTATTGCAGGGGCGTTGTCAGGGCCCATAGCATTTGCAGTATCCAACGCCTTCACTTGAATTGACTCAATACTGGCATCTGTGATGTGCGGAGGAGGTGGAGATGGATCATCCACTTGGCACTTCTGGCTGAAGATGGTTACAAATGCTTCGGTCTTGTCTTTTGCACTTGTGCTGGACTCCTCCATCATTGAGGATGGGGATATTGGTGGATCCTCTTCTTCTTGTCAGTTGTTTAATCATTCACCGCCATTCATGACTGGATGTGGCAGGACTGCAGAGCTTAGATTTGATCCATTGGTTGGAGATCACTTAGCTCTGTCTATTGCAGCTGATTCCACAGTTTGGCATGCAAGTAGTCCTATGTTGTAGCTTCCCCCAGTTAATACCTCATTTTTAGGTGTGCCTGGCGCTGTTCTTGGCATGCACTCCTGCACCCTTCATTGAACCCTTGGCTTGATGATAATGGTAGAGTTCGGGACATGCCAGACCTTGAGGTCACAGATTGTGGATGAATACAACTCTGCTGCTGATGGCCATAGCACCTCATGGATGCCCAGTTTTCAGCTGCTGGATTTGTTCTAAATCTATCCCATTTAGCAAGTGGTCATTGCCACATAACACAATGGAAGGATGGAGGGTCTCCACAAGGACTGTGCCCTCTCCTACCTATACAATCATAGACAGATGCATCTGTTCCAAACCACTCTTGGTGATGGACATTAAAACCCTCCACCCAGAGTACATTCCGTGGCCTGCTACCCTCGATGCTTCCTCCAAGCGGTCTTTCAACCTGGAGGAGAACTGATTCATCAATGTGTCTGTTCTCGGAGACTTGCCAATCTCCAGACTCTTCAACAGAGACTGAGAAGCCAGCCAAAATTCTATAAAGTAATCCTGACTGTGGGAAATGGGCCAGATTCAGGGTCATATCCTTAACTCCCTGGTTGTGTTTTGCTAACCTTATGGCTAAACAGGCAATCTATGCTACACTTTTAACAGAGTTCCCTTTAGCCATTGGATTTGTTATCTTCTGAAGGAAGTCCAATGTGAACTGTGACCATTGCTCCCTACAGCTCTACTTACTTCCTGCCATTGGTCCACATTGCTCCAGGCATTTCAACATCTAATGATTTACTGCTCTCAGATTTCAGCCACATAATCTATGGTACGTGGCATTGTGTGTCCTTTTGAATAAATTCTCGTTAGACTCACTCTTCCTGGTCTTTGTGCACCATTTCTGGTTCTAGTAATTCCCTAAAACACATTCCAGAATGTGACTCATTACATCAGCCATTTCCTTAAGCAGCCCAGACTTTGATCTGTGACTTTCACAGCAAGTTCTCAATTTTAGCTGGGAAGACCCTTAGGAAGATTAAGGAAAGCTGTCTTACAGTTATCTTCAGATCAGTGATCAGGCAAACAAGTGGTCACTTGCCCAGAGCTGCTTCATTGCCAGCACTGACCACCAAAACAAAAAGATACTCAAAATAAATCCAGCAGGAAATATGGCCACTAAACTCTTGAAACTGCATATCGAGATGGTTGCTGTCATTAATCATCTTGATTCTTTTCTTCCCCCCATCCCAAGTGTTCAAAGCTTGGTGCAATGCTTAATGGTGTCCCCAGAAAGCAGTGGAGGTGGGGTCATTGAATTTATTCAAGGCTGAGTTACATAGATTTTTGATAGACAAGGGAGTCATGGTGGGTCAGGGATGGGGGGTCACAGTAAAGTGAGATTGAAACCACAATCAGGTCCGCCATGATCTTATCGAATGACAGAGCAGGCTGGAAGGGCTGAATGGCCTACTCCCTCTCCTAAGTCCAATGTCCCTGTGTTCCAACAAAATACTGCAATCCCAATGATGGGACATTTCTGCCCTGCAGGGATAGACAGGGTCATTTTTACTTTCACCATTTGGGTGTTAAGTTGGTGTGAATTACCTGTCCATTACCCACACAATTTTCATTTGAACTGACAAAAATCAATGGGAATGAACATGGGACAAGCTCTACAATGGATGAGTCAATCACTCCAGCAGTTTATCACCAGGGTGAAGGTGAAAATTACCATCCCTCCCCACTCTGTGGCTGGAATTTTACGGCCCCATCCTGGTGGGCCTTTCAAAAGTTCACTGACTTCGGTGGGAGGGGAAAATCCTGTCAGCAGAGGGGTCATAAAATTCCACCCTGTATCTTCAGCATCATTTCTCCATGAGCATCAATTCTCCACTCCCACAGCTAATTCTTTCCCATCATAATTCTAAATGAACGACACAATAGTTTCTCCTGCAATAGGGGGGAAAAAAAACTGTGGATTCAACAAAAGTGCATTACTATGTTGCATCAGTTGGTCACTCTCCTGCCTCTGATTCAGAAGATTCTGGGTTCAAAGTCCAAGGAGCACATAATATAGTGTGACATTTCACTGAGTAATGAAGGAATACTGCACTCCTTGGAGGTGCTGTTTGACATCTCGTCCAAAAGACAAGTCCCTGTTTGGCAGATAAGCGGGATATAAAAGATTACGCGTCGTTATTGACAATGCGTTCTGTTGAAGAGTCGTATGGACTCGAAACGTTAAATGTGTTGCTCTCCGCAGATGCTGTCATACCTGCTGAGTTTTTCCAGGTATTTTTATTTTTGATAAGAATGTGTGTGTCTGGGTTCCAAAAAAACTCCACCAGAAATAGATTAACCTGCCATAATCTTGACTTTCCACACAAGAACCTGTCCCTGGATTAGCATCACCAACCCTTCACATAAACATACCTTGTGTCCCCTGTAATCTGAAGTGAATATTTGCTGCCCAGTAAATGATAGTGAGGTTCAGGGATTGCAAACAGGAAAAAAAAGAGTGAGCGCTACCAGAATGCATTAGCTGTGGTCACATGGCTTATCTTTCCCCAAAATATGCGGTCTGTTAATATATGCTTTATTTAAATAAAGTTTAAATTTTACAATTTTCCTTACTACATGAGGTGAACACACGTTCTATACAGATAAACCTTAAATAGAAGTTCGCGTCTCATAGTTCAAACCATCAGCTGTTTTAAAGGGGCCTAGTTTCTCTGCCGGCTGACACTATATCAAACAGAACAGATTCTTGGATGATACAGCACACATAGAGGCCAGTTGTGCCTGTGCCAGCCCTTTAGTGGAGCTACCCAACTACTCACTGCCCCTACTTCTCTTCCCAGAACTCTACACATTTTGGCTCTGTCAAATATTTATCCAATTCTCTCTTGAATGCTAGAATTAAACCTGCTTCCACCACTCTTTCAGGTAGAGCATTCCAGATTGTAATAAATTCGCTCTGTGTAAACAAATGTTTCCTTGTGTTGCCTCTGGTTCCTTTGCCAAATCACCTTAAATCTGTGCCCTCTGGTTAACCAACCAAGAAACAGTTTCTTCTTACTCTATAAAAACCATTCAGGATTTTGTACACCTCCATCAACCTCCTTTTAACCTTCTCTGCTTGAACAAAATAGCTCCAACTTCTACAATCCCTCCACGTAGCCAATGGTCCCTCATCACGGGTACCATATGAGTTAATCTTTTCAGCATCCTCTCTGAGGCTTTGCCATTCTTCACAAGTGTGGTGCCTGGAATTGACCACAATAGTTCAGCTAAGATCTAAACTGTGTTTTATAAAGGTTTGTCATAACTTCCCTGCTCATGTACTCTGCATCTCTATTCACAAAATCGAGCATCCACATATTTAAAAGAAAACAGCCTTCTCAACTTGCCTTGCCACTTTCAAATATATATGTGCATACACCCCAAGGTGGCTCTGCTCTTGCACCCCTTATAAAATTGCATTATTTAGTTCATCTCGTCTTCTGGAAGGCTTCTGAAAACCCATCTTGTTTAACAGTCTGTGAGCCATGGGGAAAGTCTACTAAGGACCTGGGAACGTTGAGGTAAGTTTTAAATGGTTTGACAGCTTCCAATATCATTATGAGATGCTATAAGGTAGTTGTGATTTTAGAGTAGTGGTTGGTTATAGGACTCTGTCCTGCAAAGACCTTTACAGCAATCAGCATTGTCTAAGTGCTAAGAAACTTTAGAATACATCCCCTAGTGGGAAAAGTGCTACTCTGTATTCAAACCTATAGATAACAGTTCTCGAGAACTCTAGTGCCATGAGTTGAAGTGATCGAAAAGTCCTCAGCCCTTCAAGTTTGAAAAGATTTGGTCTGCAAGCTTTCTCTTAGTGGAAAAAAACAAGACAGCTGCCCATAGGTTGCTTTGATTGACAGGACCTCGTAGGAAATAAGGGTCATCTGGTCTTGCAATTTTAAAAGGTTTTGGTGTATGTAATTGTTTGTTTTGACAACTGAGGGCATTATGAATTTTTGGCTGAGTTGCAAAAGCAACATAATCTTTTAACTCACAGGTGCTGTGTTCACAGTTTGATCAATTGTTTTAAGATGTTATTAAAGGATTATTTATCTTTGATGTGGTTATTGAATGGAAGTTTTTGTTTTTACAACAGATTGAGTACTTAAGGGACTAAGTTTTGTCATTGGGTCAGGATTTTTTAAGATTATGAATTTAAAAGCAAGATGTAATTTTTTCCACTGTCAGCTCTATTAGATTATTAGAAGTATACTTTTTAAATCACTATCTCAAAAGATATCCACTGCAATTAGCTGGCTCCTGAGGACTAAATGTAGTAGATGCTGGGTGAGTGGCTGTGGAGGATACATGGAGAGTATGGGAGAAGGGGCATGGTGAGTACTGGGGGTCATGGGGGTGAAAGAGGTGCATGGAGGATGTGAAGGACCATGGAGGGGGTGGTGGGGAGGGGATGCTGATGGTTGGCGGACACAAAAACTATGTTGGAGAGCAGTGCCAATGTCCCCAAGGACCAAAGTGAACCTTCTAATTAGCCCACTTCAGTACCCACAAGCCTCCAACATTGCCTCGTAACTCTGGAAACTGTTCCCTGCATGCCTCTGTCTCCAGGGGATGAAAATATGGTGGGGTATGAGCAGAGGTGACACAGACGCTTCTGTCCATTTCCTTCTCTCCTCAAAACATTGTCACTGCTGTTATTAACACTGACACCAAAGAGACAACACACCAAGCAGGACCCATGTTAATGGTTGCAGGAATGCTTGTCTAGCCCCCTGACAACTGAATCCCTTATGGACACTGCATTTGTACACTTTGCTGTACCCCCATGTAGTCATTTACTCCACAGTGCCACGGATGTGCTCTGGCCTGCATTCCCCAGAGTTATCATCATCATTGGTATTTAACACTAAAAAGTAGTTTGAGGATGCCACATTCCTGAAGGATTCCTGCACTCCTTCTATAGCTGGGGGTGACCACCATTTGGAAAGTCTTCTCCAGGAAATTCTTAGTCTTCTGCAATGGCCGCAGCCACTTGACATGCATAGAAGATGAGCTCAAGCAATCGACGACACTTCCTGACATGTGGTAACCCAGCACACAGGAAATGGATTTCCCACATGGCACAAGAATTACAGGCAATGGTACTCAGCTGTCCCATCATCCCACTTAAAAGTCCATCTGTTAATGAGATGTTATAAAGTTTACTATCACCTTACTCCTACTTATTATCTAATTATTCATGTATACTGATATTTTATCTACTGTAATTTGGATCTCAATATCAATATTCATTAATTTCAATTTTCCCCCTTTTGATCGAGTTTCTGGTTTATATATTTATTGCTGCCCAGTGGTTTAAAGGTTTCTGCACCAAATTGCCAAGCTCATAAAATTCCCGCTCCCACTCTGTTCAGCAAACTCCAGCTCTATGCATATAACGCCCTGAATGTTATAGGTTCCTTCCATAATACACACCTCTTAAAAACACACTAATTACAACACATCAGTCAACAGCCAGTCACAGCAATTAACACTTAGTCAGCTACATACTTACAGCTAATTGCAAGTCAGTGGCAGTTAACAGTCCATTTCAAAGTTTTAAGAAAATGTTAATTTTCAAGCTGATAATACTATTTACCCAATATTTACCAGAGAATCCCACTCATGGCAAATTTCTGTTGATATTCTGTTTAGCAAGCCACTGTTTTTAGCAGTCACTCCTAACACTGTGCACAGTGTTTAGCCACTATCCCTCTAGGCTGAAAAGCAGGTTATTCATTCAGAAACTGACTGTTGCCGCTTATGGACGAACAATTGAGCAGGTTGGGCCTATACTGATTGGAATTTAGAAGAATGAGAGGTAATCTTATTGAAACTCAAGATTCTGAGGGGGCTTGACAGCGTGGATGCTAAGAGGATGTCTCCCTTCATGGGGGAATCTAGAACTAGGGGACAGAGTTTCAAAATAAGGGATTCCCCATTTAGGACAGTGATGAGGAGGAATTTCTTCTCTCACAGGGCTGCTAGCGTTTGGAACTCTCTTCCCCAGCGAGTAGTGGAGGTTGGGTTACTGAATACATTCAAGCCTGAGTTGGACAGATTTTTGATTGGCCAGGGAGTCAAGGGTTATGAGAGACAGGCAGTAAAGTGGAGTTGAGGCCACATCAGATCAGCCATGATTGTACTGACTGGTGGAGCAGGCTCAAAGGGCCGAATGGCTTACTTCTACTTCTGACATTCTTGTGTAAAGTCAGCCAGCTGCATTATCCAACATTTGTAAAAGCAGAATACTGTGGATGCTGGAAATCTGAAATAAAAACATAAAAATGCTGGAAAAACTCAGCAGGTCTGGCTGCATCTGTGGAATTGGAACCAGAGTTAATGTTTCGAGTCTTAATGACTCTTCTTCAGAGCTAAACAGAAGTTGAAATGTGATGGATTTTATACTGTTTAAGAGGATATCGAGCAGGTGGAGCAAAATAGAAGGTCAGGGATAGGTAGGAGCTCAGGAGAGTTTGACAAAGATGTCATGGACACAAGATAAAGGGAGTGTTAATGGTAGCATTAAAGACTAAAGAAGGTGCTGATAGTGGCATAAAGGTAAGGTAGCACAATGTGTTAATAACACAACAAGGGTCAGCGCTCTAAAAGCACAATTTGGAAACAAGTGAGAGATGGCCCTGTGGAGAGGGGATAGGGTGAGGGAGGGGGGGGGTAATGAATAAAAAGAAAGATAAATTAAATAAAAATAAACAAAAATTTAAAAATGGATTAAAAAGGTGGGCAAAGATGGAGGAGAGAGTTCACTTTCTGAAGTTGTTGAACTCAATGTTAAGTCTAGAAAGCTGTAACGTGCCTAACTGGAAGATGGGGTGCTGTTCCTCCAGTTTGTGTTGGGTTTCACTGGAACATTGCAGTAGGCCAAGAACAGACATGTGGGCATGGGAGCAGGGTGGTGTGTCGAAATGGCAAGTGACAGGAAGGTCTGGGTCATGCTTGCAGACTGAGCAAAGGTGTTCCGCAAAGTGGTCACCCAGTCAGGTTTCCCCAATGTAGAAGAGACTGCATTGGGAGCAGCAAATGTAGTAGGCCAAATTGAAGGAGATGCAAGTGAAGCAGTGCTTCACCTGAAAGGAGTGTTTGGGCACTTGGGCGGTGAGGATGGAGGAGGTAAAGGGGCAGGTGTTACACCTTCTGTGATTGCACGGGAAGGTGCCATGGGAAGGGGATGGAGGAGTGGGACCAGGGTGTCCCAGAGGGAATGGCCCCTACGGAATGCTGACAGGGAGTGAGAGGAGATGATGTGTTTGGTGGTGGCATCATGCTGGAGTTGGCAGAAATGGTGGGACGATGATCCTTTGGTTGCAGAGGCGAGTTGGGTGGAAAGTGAGGACAAAGGGGACCTTCTTATGGTTCTGGGGGGTTGTGGAATGAGAGCAGAGGTGCAGGAGATGGATCGGACATGGTTGAGGGCTCAGTCAACCACAATGGGGGAGCCCTCAGTTAAGGAAAAAGGAAGACATGTCAGAAGTGCCATTTTAGAAAGTGGCATCATCAGAACAGATGCGATGGAGGCAAAGGAACTGGGGAATGGGATGGAGTCCTTACAGGAAGCAGGGTGTGAGGAGCTGTAGACGAGGTAGCTGTGCGAGTCGGTAGGCTTGTAATGGATATTGGTGGACAGTCTATCACCAGAAATGGAGACAGAGAGGTCCAGGAAGCAAAGGGAAGTGTCGGAGATGGACCATGTGCAGGTGATAGAGAGGTGGAAATTAGAAACAAAATCGACAATTTTTTCCAGGTCCAGAGGAGAGCATGAAACGGCACCAATACTGTCATCAATGTATTGAAAGAAGAGTAGGACTGGAACTAGGAATGTTACACATTCCCCACAAAAAGACAGACATAACTGGAGCCCATGTGGGTACCCATAGCCACTTTTTATTTGGAGCAAGTAAGACAAGTTAAAGGAGAAATTGTTCAGTGAGAGAACAAGTTCAACTAGACAGAGGAGAGTGGTGGTGGATGGGGATTGTTCAGACCTCTGTTCAAGGAAGAAGTGGAGAGCCCACAGGCCACCCTGGTGGGAGATGGAGCTGCAGAGGGTTTGGACGTCCATGGTGAAGAGGATGTGGTTAGGGCCAGGGAGCTGGATATTGTAGGGCATCAGAAGTATCACAATTTTCAGTGGGAAGCGACCGGACAAGGGGAGAGAGAATGGAGTCAATATAGGAAGAAATTTGTTCCATGAGGCAGGAACAGGATGATATGATGGATCTACTAGATCAATCATGTTTGTGGATTTCGGGAAGGAGGTAGAAGTGGGCTGTGTGAGGTTGGAAGACTATGAAGTTGGAAGCTGTGGAGGGAAGATCTCCAGAGGAGATGAGGTCAGTGACAGTCCTGGAAACAATGGCTTGATGTTTGGTGGTGGGGGTCAGGGTCCAGAGGGAGGTAGGAAGAAGTGACTGAGAGCTGGTGCTCGGCCTCTGCGAGGTAGAGATCTGTGCACCAGACAACAATAGCACCACCATTGTTGGCGAGTTTTATAACAAAGTCAGAGTTGGACCGGAGAGAACGGAATGCAGCAAGTTCAGAAGGTGACAGCTTGGAGTGGGTGAGAGGAGCAGAGAAATTAAGACGGCCAATGTCACGCCGACAGTTCTCAATAAAAAGACTGAAAGCAGGTAAGAGGCCAGAGGGAGGGATCCAGGTGGAGGGAAAATGCTGGAGGTGGGTGAAAGGATCCGTTGAACGGAAGGGAGGAATGGGTTAGGAAGACAGACTCCTGCCCAAAGAAGCGAGCATGGAGACGAAGGCAACGGAAGAAGAGTTCAGCATCGTGCTGGCCCCAAAATTCATTAAGATGAGGGTGTAAGGGGATGAAATGGAGTTCATTGCTGAGTACAGAACATTCAGCATCAGAGAGAGGAAGGTCAGGAGGTATGGTGAATACATGGCAAGAGCTGGGATTAGAAGGAGGGATGGGGTCAGGGGGCTGGGAAGGGGTGGAGGGTCCCAGGTGGGCATTGATATCAATGAGTTGTTGGAGCTTGCATTCCTTAACACATGAAAGGAAGAGAAAAAGTTTCTTGTTAAGACGTCGGATGAGACGAAGAATAAAATGAAACTGGGGACAAGGACAGCTTTGAGATAGAGTGAGGCAGTGCTGCTGGAGAGAGAGGTCAAGTGTGTTCTTCTGGTGGCGCATGGCACTGAGCGTGGATCTCAGGATGCGGTGAGAACAGCAGTCTGAGGAGCATTGTACGTACCCTTTGAAGGTCCCTTCAATCTTGGACAAAAGCAGAAGACGCTTTCCAAGTAATGAAAATTCTGGAGCTATTTTATATCAAGAAATTTTAAAGAGCTATTGGGTCTAATGGCCTCCTTCTATGATGTGTGATTTTATTGGACCTGATCATCACCTTAAATTCCTTTTTCTATTTTCTTGAAAATTCAGTTCTCCCAAAACCTTCTATAGCCATCTTGTCTAGCATCTGACATCTCAGTTTATAATTTGAGAAATAGTCTGTGTTTTAACCTTACACACATGCTTTTTTCTGGCAGTTTTTTAAAATAAGTTAAAAATCTAAAGAGAAAAATCCATTTTTTGGTCATCTGGTTATTAATTTTTGTCTGTGACATCTTGAGTGCAAATTTGCTGCCATGTGTCCCCAGGTGACAATAGCAACTGCCCCTCAACAATAAATTGATTGGCTATGATGTACTTTAGGAGACATAAAGGTTATATATAAATGCAAGTGCTTTCTTCCCTATGCATGTAACAGGCAGACAATTTCACTAAGTCACTGCACAGCAGCGATCTCACACTCGGTCTGTGTTAGAGATGAACTAGAGAGAGATTCCACACTGGGGCTTTGTCACAGATTAACTAGAGAGTGATTCCGCACTGGAGCTGTGTCAGAGATCAACTAGAGAGAGATTCCAAACAAGGATTGTGTCGGAGATCATCGAGAGAGGGATTCCACACTTGGGCTGTGCCAAAGATCAACTAGAGTCGGATTCCACACTGGGGCTGTGTCAGAGATCAACAAGAGACAGGTATCTCACACTGGGACTGTGTCAGAGATCAACAAGAGTGGGATCTGAAACTGGGACTGTGTCAGAGATCAGATGATATGCAGTGCAGCAACTCACCAAGGCTCCTTCAATAGCACCTTCCAAACTCACGACCCCTACCACCCTAAAAGGACAAGGGCATCAAATGCTGACTTGGAAATATATCACAGTTCCTTCACTGTCACTGGGTCAAGAATCTTGAGCTCGCTCCCTAACTGTGGGTGTACCTACACTATATGTACCACAGCAGTTCAAGGTAGTGGCTCACCACCACCTTCTTAAGGAGAATTAGGGTAGGCAGTGAATGCTGGCCTTACCAGCAACCCTCACATCCTATGAAAGGATGAAAAAAGAACACTAAATGGGAGAGTAAAGAACATAAAAACATAACAGACCATTTGACCAGAGAGGAAGGCACCTCACACAGAGAGGAAGGCACCTCACAGCTGAGTTAAATGCTGTCCTCAACAAACATTCACACTTGCTTACTTGCCACCAACAATCACTAAATAACTGACAAAGGATGCTGGCAGATTTTTCCCTTCCTGATCCTAAAAACGTGGAGGCCAAATACCAAACTCTCACTAAGTTCAGCAAATTCAATTTAGATTGAGGATTAAATCTGGGATTTTTCTGTCCACCATGGCTCACTGGGCAAAACATGAAATAACATACAGGCCAAGGCACTTCTCCTCAGCATTACATTTGGGAAGTAATCCCAAACACATTTGCCCAGCCAACTGACAGTGAGTCAGAGCAGAACAATCCCTGTCTCCATCTCCAGTCTTTGTCCCCATATCCAATCTAATCTTCAATGTTGACATAGTTCATGCCCTAACCACCAATCTTGGAAGTGAGTTCACAGCCTCTTAACACTGAAGAGACTTATTTTGTTTTCTGTTCTAGATTCCTTACGTTTAATCTTTTTATGTACATGCCTTTCATGTGCTAGAAATAGCTTACTTTGATATACACTGTCTGATACATTAATAAATTAGGGACACTTCTATCATACTGCTCTATACGTGCATTGTTCTTATCAAAATGATCCAATTTTTCCAAGGGCTTCCTCATATTTATTTTTTTCCTCAAACCAGGCAGCATTGAGGGATGTTGGAAATTGGAGACGTCAGCAACCAACAATGTTTCATGGTCAATTTAATTCTAGATTTTTATTGAATTCAAATTCCACCATCTGCCGTGGTGGGATTCAAACCCTGGATCTCTGGATTACTAGCCCAGCAACAATACCACTACGCCAGCACTCAACAGTGCTGTTAGGGAGGAAGTTCCAGGATTTTGACACAGTGACAATGAAGGAACAGCGATATATTTCCAAATCAGCATCTGCTGTCCTTGTCCTTCTGCTGAATGTGCCCTCTCTCTTCTCTGGAGCTTCAATATCCTTCCTATAGTGTGGGGCCCAGTGCACTTAAACTGAGATTGTAAGGTTTTTGGTTTTTATCTTCAATACCTGTTGTGATTAAATCCTCAAATTTCCTAATTTTTTTAAAATGCCAAATATGACCAATCTCGGGTGCTGTTTTTAACGTCCTTTGAATGTGTACTCCCAAGTGCTTCTGCTCTCAGTTTCAAGCCAACTTCTGCTCAGAGATTAGTTGCTGCTGTTTACTAAAACATATTGCCTCACACTTAAAACATTTGTCACCTGTTAGCCAGATCTTACGCCTCATCAATATTCATTTGCAGCTTTCTTGAGACTTCTAAAGAACTGATATCTATTTTGGTATCATCTCCAATTTCCATCATCATCTGCCAAGGTCCATATACACAGAGAACCAAAGCACCACCAAAATGGATGCCTGTGGGATGCTACTAGCTACATCCAACCAATTTTAAATCCAGTGTGCTATCCTGTTACAGTTATCCCATAATCGTCTCTAATAATCTTCTGTTGTATAATGTCAAAGGCTGTTCTGAAGACCATGATCATTGTATCCACCACATTTTCCTCACCTATCACACCCATCACTGCCTCAAAGAATTCTAGAACAGCTACCAAGCACATTATCCCTTTTGGAATCCATTGTGGCTACTTCTACCCATGTTACCTTTTAGACATGTAGTAATTGCATCTCCGGAGACTCTGAAATATTCCTTACCACGTATGGTAAATTGACTGGCATGCAATTAGCTTCCTGCCCTTTTTAAAAATAGGTGTTACATATAGCAACTGTCCAATCCTCTGGCATATATCCACACTCAGTCGAGCTCTGAAGTATAATTTCCAAGGCCTCAGTAATTTCAATCCTCCTTTGCCTCAGGAGATATAGGATGAGCCTGGGTTCACTTCAGCCTAAGTATCTAAGATTTTTCCTTTACCCAACATAATATCACTCATCTTGCTTTCAATCACGTCAGGATTCGCCTCCACCCCAATTTCCTTTCTCAGATAACTGACAAAAACGTATTAATGATATTTTTAAAATTTGACACTGGTGCTTTGGATTTAATATAATTCCATTAAACTTCCATTGTCATTAACTTACACGCAGATTTGATTTCCGTGTCAAGAGTTTTGTTTTATCCAATAGGGAATGGGAGCAAGAGGATCTGGAAAAAGAAACACAGTGATGTGTCCCATTTAGAAATGGGCGAATGCATGAACTGAGCCCAAACTGTCTTGCCTCAAGTAAATCCCTCACAATAGTAAAAGGTGGAAATGCCAGGGGATAGAAGTTAAAAATCAGGAAATTGCTATCAAGAAGGGAATATAAGCAAAACTTTATTTTAATAAACCTTAAAGAGGAATAGACACACAACATTAATTATCGGGTAAAGCCACCGGAGCAAACAGTTCTCCATGCTCACCATGAATTGGGTTGAGACTGACAAATCATTTTCAATGAGGATCATCAAATGCCAGTAGAGACTTCCATCTCACCATTTTTTTTCCCTAGATTTGAACTCAGATCCCAGAGCTGGAAAGGCTAGGGCCTGAACACGTGAACCACCCATTCCCTCATAGAGTAAGATCTCTTTGTTTAACTGCACAATTTGCACTGGTAGCCATCCCCAATTTCTCAGAAGTCAGCAGTTTGTTAGTAAGACCACCCGGAAGAGGGATGGCCTCACACTGATGGGTTACCCCATGGATGCAGTGTGACTGCACCTGAAATGAAACAAACAGTTTAAGCTTTTTGAAGTCAGGCAGTTTACTCTTACTATCAAGTTTCTTTTAAACTGTTGACTTTCCTAATATTAAAACTGTCAGCCTTAGTTGGTGACTGGTAAGCAGAACTCCATGCACAAGGTTATATGCACATGAGCAGAGCTCTACATTTCCCTGACTGCAGAGGTTCCTCTGTTTCCCTGCTTGCAGTTGAATACGCCAAGGTATGGTACCACCGTAACTAGTTACAACTGGGACATTCATGTTTTCTGGTATATTGCTAGGAGCACCAACATGGTTTGGTCTGGACAGTGTGATTTTTGAATGCACTGATCAGAATTCTCTTAAATGCAAATCA
The DNA here is from genome assembly GCF_017639515.1 of Carcharodon carcharias. Lineage (NCBI taxonomy): Eukaryota > Metazoa > Chordata > Chondrichthyes > Lamniformes > Lamnidae > Carcharodon > Carcharodon carcharias. The sequence goes on from NC_054473.1 coordinate 112,775,209, forward strand.
GACACAAAAACCTTAAAACAGAAACATAGAAACTAGGAGCAGGAGTAGGTCATTTGGCCCTTTGAGCCTATTCCGCCATTTAATATGATCATGGCTGATCCTCTATCTCAATGCCACTTTTCTGCTTTTTTGCCATAACCCTTGATGCCCTTAATATCCAAAAATTTATCAATTTCTTCCTTGAATCTACTCAGTGACTTGGCCTCCACTGCCTTCTGTAGTAGAGAATTCCACAGGTTGACCACCCTCTGAGTGAAGAAATTTTTCCTCATCTCAGTCCTAAATGGCTTGCCCCATATCCTGAAACTGTGGCCCCTGGTTCTGGGCTTACCAACCAGGGGAAACATCCTCCCTGCATTAGTCTGCCTAGCCCTGTTAGAATTTTACACATTTCAATCAGATCCCCTCTCATTCATCTAAATGAATGAATACAGGCCCAGTCAAACCAATCTCTCCCCATACGACAGTCCTGCCATCCCTGGTATCAGCCTGGTGAACCTTCGCTGCACTCCCTCTATGGCAAGTATATTCTTTCTTAGGTAGGGAGACCAAAACTGCACGCAATACTCCAGGTCTCACCAAGGCCTTGCATAACTGCAGTAAGACATCCCTACTTCTGAACTTAAATCCTCTTGCCATGAAAGCAATACCATTTGCCTTCCTAATTGCTTGCTGCACCAGCCTGCTAACTTTCATTGATTTGTGTACAAGGACACCCAGGTCCCTTTTTTACATCCACAATTCCCAATATATCACCTTTTAAATAATACTCTGCCTTTCTGTTTTTCACACCAAAGCATATAACTTCACATTTATCTACGTTATATTACACCTGCCATGTGTTTGCCCACACACACAACTTGTCTAAATTGCCCGGAAGCCTCCTTGCATCCTCCTCACAACTCAACCCAGCCCAGTTTTGTGGCATCTGCAAACTTGGAAATATTGCATTTAGTTCCCTCATCCAAGACATTTAAATCCAATATATTTTTATAATGCAGAGATATTACAGTAATTACAAGGTTAATGAATTTTCATCAGGAACTGATCAGATTCAAGTCGTGCTCTCAATAAGGTCAGCCGAAGAGCTGCTTTGGGACACACAGCACTGAATGTAATACAGTTAGAACCAAACTCATTACATGGGCAAGTGTCTTAGAAAACTGACACTGGAGAAATTACAAAAGCAAAGTACTGCAGATGTTGGAAATCGGAGAGAGAAACAGATAATGTTGGCAGTACTCAGCAGGTCAGGTAGCACCTGTGGAGAGAGAAGCAGAGTTCACTTTTCAGGTCAATGACTTCTCACCAGAACTTTCAGGATGTAGTGATAACAGCAGTCGAGGAACATTGAATGTCGAGGAGATACCTGTAACCATGGATCCAAAGCACGGAGGGTGGAATTTTAGCTAAAATCCATATGGAATAAGTTGAAGCCAGAGACAGTTGCTAAGGAGGGAGAGACGGCTGTAACAGTGAGTTTTGGTAGGTAGCTGATGAAACACAGGGAGGAAAATAACAAGCAACGAAAGTGAACAAGGTACAGAGACAAAGTGAAGTTCTGGACAGAGGAGGAAAATTTAATTGTTCAAGGTGGACATTCCTGGAAGAAAAATGGAAGCGAATTAAATATTATTACAAAAGCAAAGTACTGCAGATGCTGGAAATCTAGCCCTACTATGTGAGTTGCTGTTTGATGATACTGCTGTGCTGGCATCCTATACTGAAGTTTACTTGCAACAGCTTGTAGATCAGTTCTCCAGGGGCTTAAAGGTGTTTAGAGCAACAAGCAGCATCAGGACAACCAAAGTTATGGGCCATGGTATAGATACTCCACCTTCAATCAACATCAACAAGCTCACTCCGGAGGTTGTTGACAGTTTTGTATACCTTAGATCAACAATTACCGGCAACCTGTCCCTTGATGCCAAAATCAGCACAAGTATTACTGCGGTCATAGCTGTCATGACAAAGTTGAGAAGTCGAGTGTGGACAAATGGCAAACTAACTGAAAATACAAGCTCTTCACATACCTGACTTGTGTTCTCAGCACCTTCCTTTACAGTAGCGTGACATGGAGAACTTATGCAAGTCAAGGAAAGCAGCTCAACAGCTTCCACCTCCGCTGCCCCAGATGAATATTGGGAATTTTCTGGCAGAGAGAGAGTGTAGAATATAGAAATACGCCAGCATGCAGTGATCTGAGGACATGTTTACCCTCCTGAATCAGCAGTGATTCCATTGGCTGGATTATATGAGTCAAATGGATATCAATTGCATTCCCAAAGACATGCTTCTATGGCAAGCCAACATGGCATGAAGCCAACAGGTCATCCATGTCTGCAATACAAGGATGTCTGCAAACGAAACTGTAAGTTGACCAGGATCGGAGTTAATGAGTTAATGAATGGGAAAGTCCTTGCTGCTGACTGGAGTGCCTGGAAATGAGCAGTCTGGAAAGGCAGAGGGAAAAAGAAATGACCAGATGGCAGAAGAAAGAGCCCAACAGAAGGAAAAATATCAGTTGATCTCAGGCCATCGCTCTTCATCTGTGCCAGCTGCAGAAGTTACTGCCAGTAACAACAGACAATCTTCAATACAGAAGTGACATGTACCCCATTTTGTAATACTGGTTCTTTGGATGGCTCAAATGATAAGAACTTGAGGCTTGTATATTTAAACATGAACTGTTTAATGTTAATGTTTAATTATTTACAGATTCCAGGTTACTGTCATGCATGGTGCTGCTTCACCATGCAGGCTGCTTCCAGAGTGTGTTCTCTCGACTGTTCTCTCAGTCTATTACCATGTGGCTCCATATAGCATACCATGGGTGGTGCTATTCTCCAGTGCCATGTTAACACTTGCTGTGCTGAGCATACTTACATTACAATGGCATGCAGATATGTACTACAACATCCCCCTTTCTGCTCCAAAGAAAAATTTCCCTTACAATGGAGTATAACTCTGTTATACAACTTTTACTTGCTATCTCTTCTTCTCCATCTCAAGTCTCTGACTTGATAAATTCAGATCGTCTTGAAGTTTGACAGTTCTTCCACATCCCAGTCTGTCACATTTGGAGGAATGGTAGTGGTAGTGTGTGTTTCTGGTACTTCACTATCTCCGCTTGATTTGCTTTATATGATCCTTCAGGTTGCATTTCTCTTAAATAACAACTTGTCTGTTTCTTTTGGGCACTGAGTTTGTCCCGTTCCTTCAGAGGGGAATGGGCACTCCGTTCGTTCCTAGAGAGGACTCGGATTTTCTTTATCCATGATGTCCACCATGTTCTTGTTGGATCGATAATTTTTGCAAATGGAACCTTCATTTCCACTTGTTTCACAATCTCAGCCAAACATTTGTTTGCTGTTTTACTTTCAAACCATTTTGCAAGCTCATGAATCTTTTCATTCAGCTCAGTTGTTCACGGCATGTCCGAGACATACAGTGCTTTCTCTTTTAGTTCCTCACGCTTCAGTGCCAGGTTTACATTTTCCAATCTTATTTCTTTTATTTTTCTGTCTGCAACAGGACTTTGTCCTTGTCTTTCATGTTGGTTTCACTGGTGGCCAAGTCAGTCTCTGGTGACTTGCTAACTTGTTTCAGTTCTGTAATTGTGCTACTCATGGCTTCATTATCCACTCACAGTTTGGAAAGTTCTATAGCCTTTCCTTTTAGAGTATCCTCTTTTCCATTCAAGTGCTTCTTCAGCTCTTTAGTCTCTTTCTTGTAGTTTTTGGCTTCCTCCTGGAATATTGAACCAGTGCCAACTGGTTTTTCAGTTTGTTCAGAGTGACATTAAATTCATTTTCCTTCTCTTCATAATTCTCCAGAAGAATAAACTCGTGGCATGTGAAGATGGTAAGCAGGTTTTCTCTTTGTGAAGTTCGTTTACTTCATCTTGAGCTCTCCTGTAATTCAGCATCGTCTCGCTTCTTCTGCTGTGCTTCCATTGTGCTGTTTAAGACAGTCTTCATTTCCCTATGTTGCTGAACGGTTACACACTCCTTTTGCATTTGATCTTGAAGGACAATCAGTTGTCCTTTCAACTGTTTATTTTCTTGTTGACCTCGTTCCAACTCACTCTGTGCTTCAGTGCATCCTTTTGTTGCTACTGATAATTCAAACACAGCTTTTCCTTAAGTAATGCTTTTCCATGGCTACATATTGGTTCTTGAGGGAGTCTTTCAGGGTCGCAACTTCTTGTGTGCCTTTTTTACTGTACATCTGGTTGAGTTTTCCCGACTTCTGTTTTGATTTTCGAACTGTGGAATCGAGGGTTGTTTTTTTTTTCCCCTCCCGATACCTTTGTGTGGTCTCTGAAATTTGTTTGTTCAAATCTCGGAGAGCTTCGTTCATTGAATGCTTCTGTTTTTTATGAATTTTCAGGGGTATATAATCAGCTTGAATCTTGCACTTCAAATCTTCCAGGTCAGCCCTGATGTGAACATTTTCCTGTAGACCAGCTTAATTTACTATTTGCACATTTTACTTCTTTTGAGTTACCTCAGATAGCTTTCCTTCATTCACAACCATTGCTCATTCACTCTGCTCCCCACTCTGGGGTCTGTTATTGCCCTCAGAGCTTCATTGGGATCTTATAATATCTATCAAAACCTTTTAATATTGCATCAAATGTTGTTGAGTATGGATCTATACATTGGATGTGGAGTATTTCACCAGCAAATGAACCAAAGATGAATAAAAACTTATCAACTTGTAATTCCTCTGATTTCTTATTTAATCATGTAGTTCTTCTGTAAATTAAAAGTTGTCTTCTTCAAGACTCCCACTCTTGGGTCTGGTTTAGCCCTTTCCATTGCAAAAATGTATCTGGCTTTTCTAATTTGCTGTCCATTTGTTGAATTTTTTTCCTGTAGTTACAACATTAAATTTTGTTACCCCTTTAAAGATCATCAGTGTAGTGACTGTTTTTATTTACTTCAGGCTGTCCACAGCCAGTTCTGTCACTGATTTTCCCATGATTTTGGCAGGCTCCCCAGCAATCATGGCTGCTTTTCTCCAAAATCTTTTTTTAAAATTGCAGCACTTTCTTCTCCCTTTTTCTTTTTTGAACTCTGCAGGCCCTGTTTATTTTGAGCTTTTGCAGGGGGTGAGGGCCTGTCAGCAGCTTGCCAGTTTTCTTCCAGTAATTTTCCTGCACTTTTTCCGGGATCCTGAACTGTCTTTCAAACTTTTTTAAAAAAAAATATACTGTAGCATTTCTTTTCTGGGTGATTCTTTTTCAAACTCTGCATGTCCCTTTGAGCTTTGAAAATTTCAGCAGCCGCGCTTTTTTTTAAAATCAACTCTACAGGGGTTTTTTTTAAATTCAGTGCCATTTGTTTTAATCTTGAGAACAATAGCAATTCCTTTTTTTTTTAAACAGAAAAACTTTACTTTTCCTGACTGAAAAGGTTCCCGTCTCTTAAACTCTGAAGGCCATGTTCCTTTTTCCTTAAAATTGTGCCCTGCAGGTTTCTCTCAACACTGCCAGCTGATTTTTTTCCATCAGAACTGGAGAAATTGCACAGGGTTTCAGGTTCATATTCAGAGGCAAGTTAAAGTATAATGCATAATTTGACAACCCGAGTTCAAATGTAACTGACTACCATTTCCTGAAACTTCAGTGTGGAAGAGGCAACAATTCAATGCACAACATGAGGAAAAATTCCACAAGGAGAGGAAAGCGGTTTGTGTACTTTCTGTAGAGACAGAATGTTGAGTGCAGCTTTGAGAGTCCACAAATATAAATGTGGTGGTCTTGCTTAAGTCTCAACAACCTCTGTGGTGCTATTATAGCCATAATCAAATCTTCCATTTTGGTTTCAATATTGATTGTACTCTGCCCCTACTCTCAAAAAAGTTAAAATACTTACATCTAATGTATAACAAGATTATTACGTGATATTCTGGTTCACAATGATTGCTGAGAATTTGATACTTCAGTGTTTCTCATTATAGTTCCTGAAGAAAATACAATGCAGCGCTGAGAATTCCTTTATATGGTACAAGCTATTGTTGTTACTTTAGAACTATTAATAACACTAAAGTGGAAATTAAGTATATTTAAAATATTCCCACACACCTTGCCTTTAAATCCTAGAGAAGATGGTGGTAGGTATTAAAGCAGGTGGCCTACATCCCACCTATGTTTAAAATCACTAAATATCAGTACTGTTTAGGAATCAAACTGATCCAGTCTATTCCTGGAGTTCAGTTCAATACATTTACTCTAAATATGTAACATTGAGGGAAACCCCTTCTATCCAAATGGAATGCTACAATTACACAAAGCAATCATCCCAACGCCAAGGGACAAGGACACCAATTTAAAATGTGGGGCAACAGCTATAAGGAGGTATGAAGAAGAACACACAACTAATGGTAATGAGCTGAAGCTCGCTGCCTACGAGGGTGGTGGAAGCAGAGGGGATTAATAATTTCATTAGAAAATTGGATGGGCACTTGAGGGATATAAATTTGTAGGCCTACGGGGATAGAGTGGGGGAATGGGGCTGACTGGATTGCTCTACAGAGAGCTGGCATGAACTGGGTGGGCCAAGTGGACTCCTTCTTAGTTGTCATGACTTTATGACTATGACATTTATAATGTGTATCCTTTCCTGCAAGTTGACTCCGTGAAATAAATTAGCAGGCTACCATCCTTGCCAGCGGTATCGTTAATCCTTTCCACTCAGCATCTTGGTTGCATGGATTCCAATACAGTAGGGTTACAGTTTTCAGCATCGGACTGCTGATACATCTGGTTCAACTGGATAATGGTTTCCACTCATTGTCTCCACAGCCATTTTTGTAAGGTTCATTTACAGAGGTGTACAGTGTGAAAATGAAATAATGGAACTCGAGTACTGTGATCACTCAAGCTCAATACATGGCTAAAAAAGAGCATTTGTATCTCTTACTTACCTCGGCACCATACCTTTCTACTCTAACAAAAATTAACAATCTGTGCACTACCTTTTCAACGTCAACCAAGGCAAGCTGGGTCCATAAGATGGTTGTCCAATCTAATTAAAGTCCAAATTAAATTTCCTTGGCTTCTAATGATTTACCTTCTGTTTCCTACTGGTACAGACCCAAGATGTTTTCTTCTACCCCAATGATCTTCCAAAACATAAAAAACATACAACTGGCTTCCCCTCCACTGGAACATTTTTGATATATATAAACTATTGATTTCAAGGCTTTGAACTCCAGTGAATAATTCTTCAGTCCTGATTAACTTTCAGTATGCACCAACAGGAGGGTTCCAGCCCAGTTAACAGCAGTCTCACCTCCCAATCATAAAATTGTGGGGCTGGGAAAAGTGGAATTTTGCACTAGGTAGGTTTGTACATCTAAATCTATGAGAAAACGATTGTAAAATAGAAAAAGCATGTGATGCTGTATGGTAATCCATCTGCAAGGATCAGACAGAGTTGTTGAGCACAAAATGCCAAATCAAGGGTTCCCTTTTCTGGGGGCGTGGCTGCAAGATTGAAATATTAAATGGGGCCGTATTCAACAGGTGGCTATGTAATTTTCAAATGATATCACATATCAAAATCTTCTTGAAATGTGAAAAGTTCCAGAAAAGGAAATGCAACTGTTTACGAAGGTGTAAAGTGGTTTGTATTATGCATGCTTCACCACCTCAAAGAAATTGCTTTTATATCAAGGAGATCTGTAGAGATAAGTATCTCAGTTCTGGATGCTAGTTTTATGTCAGCTTTCATCCTTGAGAGTTTTGGGTTCACCCATTGTGTGTGTAAATCTCATCCAAAAAAAAAAAATTCCAGTTACACCCTGTGCCAAGGAGCAAGTCCGCACATTTCATGAAAGGAAAGTGATAGGATAAACTGAAAGCAATGCTTGTTATAACATTTTTCACTTGAACAAACCAATGTGAGATTTGTTTCAATGCTCTCATACTGTTAATTTAAAATTGTTAATGTTTTCGCTCCTGCAAATCATTTTACTTATAAAGAAATTAGACAACAAGTTTAGTGTAATCTGGATACTTTCCAGTTTTCAAACTAACAATAGACACAATGGCCAATTCTTGTCTCCTTCACTGTGCAATTAATTATGTAATACTATCCAATTTACAAAGGGATTAATTACACAGAATTATAACATATAGGTGTGCATCGAGTCAAATTAGTGTGTTGGTTTTAATTCTGCACATACATTTTCCAAATCTCATATGTCTGCTCTATTCCCTTTATCACTTTAGCCCACTTTCATTCAACTACCCACCTATTCCATTAAATGTTCTGCACTTCAATCACTAACTCTGCGTTAAAAAAAAATTCTTATGCTCTTTGTCCGAAATCTCTTACATTTGATCATTTATTTAAGTACCCTCGTTTCTTCCATCACTGGGAAGAATCTTTTACTATATACCCCGTCCCATCTCTTCACAATCTTAAACTCTATAAAACCAAGTCTTATTTCCAATTAAAACAGTCCCCATTTTTCAAGTCTTCCTTTGTGTTTCCTGAACCTACCCTTGGGAAGAGGTCCTGCTGAGGATGTATGAGCTAGGAGCTAAATTCAAAAGCAGGATCATGAACAGAGACATATACTAATTGGCAGAAGGACAAGTAACCTTGTGGCTAAAGGAGCAGTGTGGGAAAGAGGATTAGGATTAAGGTGTCATGGGACAGTGGCACCAGCATTGTGACAGTAATGAGCTCTGTCATTGGGATGTGTTGTCCTCAAAATATTCTAGGGGAATGGATAAATAGGCTACCTAAAAGTGCTTCAAACTAATGAGGTGGGGAGGGTGAAGGGCAGGGAAGAATTCAATCAGAAACTGGAGTAAAAATTGACTGTTGAAAAGATTTAAGGGAAAAGAGCAGAGATACAACAAGTGATGTAAATACTGAAATAAGAAAATATTTACAGCAGAGTAACAAATAAGAAACATGTTGCCCTGGATTTTCATTGAGCCAAGATGACTTGAAAACCTTTTAAAAATGGCGGGGGAGGGAGAGTGGGGGTGGAAGGACTGATTCCGGCAATCCAACCTCATTCCCAGGGCTTCCAATTATCAACAGGGTCTTTAAAGGGTGTGGCCTGGTTTGGGTCACCAGCCTACACCCTGCACACCTGACCTGACTGGCTCCATTGTGGGATGGGCATGTCCTAGTCCTCTGCAATTGATATGGTGCCGGGCTAGGTTTTCAGAGAGTCATGGCTCAGACCACCTCAGAGCAGTCATGAACCATAGTCTGTGTGAGGGGACCTTTTAAAATGCAACTTCCAAAGGTCGTCCTCATGCCTCCCTCCAAACAGACCCTGATGCCAGCCATGTCGAGCTATGGCACTTCCACGCCTGTTCACCACTATACACTGTATATAAACAATGAGCCCTATAGTGACAGGCAGGGCCTGGAAGAGGGAGTTGCAGATAGTGCTAATCAACAGGGCCAGGCTCTATGACCAAGTAGCCTGTCAATCTGGATGGTCAGTATCCAAAGCAGTCAATATGACCGTGCCCATCCTGATTGACAGACCAATCAACTAATGATTGCTGTTTTTCAGAACAACAGCAATCATTGGCCGAGTAATAGGATGAGCCTGATTCCCCAGTCCCTCCTTTCCTACCTTGTGGACTTCTGTTTGGGCTTTGTCATCATTGAGTGCTGCTTCCTTAATCTTCACTCTTATTGCTTCAGACCTGGCTGGAGGCTGTTGGAGCATAAATTTAGAGGTAAAATGCTGAGTGCCTCACCTCTCCGGCCTTTCCCCACACTCCTTCCTCAATAGTGTGGACCCTGGCCCCTTAGCCAGGCACTTCCTGATTCCCTCCAGTGACTACTCCTGGTGTTAATACAGAGTTCCACCACATTGCATACCCTATATAAAAAAAAAATTCAGCTTCGTCTGATCAATATTATGAGGCAGGTTCTTGACAAATAACTGATGACAGTCCTTGCAAGCTCAGGCTTTACTTCCTCCACAGGTGGCTCTGGTTCTGGTTATCAATGTGTTCTTCTAAGGGCTCTACATTCCCTCCCAACCTCAGTCCTATCTCGATGGTGAATGCGAGAGTGAAAGTAAGTGTGAGACAGGGTGAGCTGGACATATGAGCATGCGCAAACACACACACACAAGGATTGAAACACACACATACTGCTCGTTGTGGGGGCGCACAACTTCCCCCTCATTCCTCCCTCGCCAAAAACCCGTCCACACGTCAGGTGGGGACAGGAAGAAATCCCAGGCTGAAAGGCAAACCACTTCTGACCCCCACTTTTATATGAATTCCACAAAGGCCAGCTCGGAGCATGCGCCACTAGAGGCGAACACAAGGTCAGTGTTAGTTAAACCCATCTCCTCAGCTCGGACGCAGTCCTCTCCCCTTTCCCTGGTGACCAGGACTTGGGGCCTAGTTTGTCTGTCTCTAGCCCTGCTTATGCAAAAAGGCTAAACAGGTTTTATTCGTTAGCTCTGCTGCATGGCACTTTTTAATGATCATTTTTATCAACTACTCTTTGTTTAAGTCATCAATTTATTTTTTGGATTTTTTTCTTTTGCTCAGCAAGTTATCTTTTCTTCATACCTTTGAATGTTTTTTTTGAAATTCATGTTCAATGCCATGCCAAACCAGATCTCAGGCAGCTGCTGCGGGGTTTCTTGCTGAAGGGAAATGAAGGGCTCACAAGAGTCGGATTGCTTTTCGCAGGGCTGGCAAAATAGGTTATTTTTTGACCCAATAGAAATGTTAAATTTTGGAAATATTCAGAACACCTGGTGGCATCTGTGCAAAGAGAAACAGAGGTCAGCGACCTTTCATTAGAACTAGTAGATTATGGACCTGAAGTGTTGACTCTGTTTCATGCCCCACAGATGATGCCTGGCCCACTGAGTATTTTCTGTTTATATTTCAAATTTCCAGCATCTGCAGTACTCTCTTATTATAAGCTCCATGCTGGGCATTATGTGGTTAGTTTCAATTTAAAATGAGTAAATATTTATCACTCAATGCAAACTGTATTTTTCTGTTAACAAAGCCCACTTAGGTGGATAGAAATAGCGCATTATTGCAGGTGAATTGGTTGCTGCTAATTTACTGGAAGATTTTGCCATTTTTAAACTTAGAAGTGAAACCAGGAATCATGCACCAATAATATGTCACTGTTAGTTCAAGATATTCTCAATTGCAGATGAGATCGTTGTTTGTGGTGCTTGTGAGGTTCAAGTCTTTTGGATGTTACTGTCCGGATATTACATAGGGCCAGGTCCAAAGAAGTGGAGCTGGTTGCATAACATGAGTGACCAAGTTGTGTGTAATTGTCTGACAAACCCGTGGTTGTAAATCATATCAGAAAGAACCCTGAGCTTTCAGTGGGTTTAGAAATAGAGGCATAAAGTACGAAAGCCAAGAGGTTTTGCTAAACCTATATAAAACAGCTTGATTCCACTGTGACTATGGTTCCTAATTCGGGACACACGAAATATGTGAGGGGGAGAGTTGGGGTGGGTGGGGCAGTGGATAAGGGTGCTGGAAACAGGAGAAGCACCAGAGCCAATGATTTATCATCCTGGTCCTGGCAACAGTAGGATGTGTAAAAAAAAAAAACTTTAAAGAAAGTCATCTGTTGATTATTTTCCACGTCCTTTAAAAAAAACCCTTTTTACTACAGGTCAGCCAAAGTGTAATCATTTAGACTCTTTAAAGTTTCAATAGCTAAAAGTGCAAGCACTTGAAATCTCTATTATGTGTAAATGAACATTGATCTCTGCTGTCAATTTCACAATGTTTATTTACACCAGGTTAAGAGGTTTCAAGTGCTTGCACTTTCAGCTATTGCAACTTTAAAAAGTGGAAAGTTTTTTTAAAAACACATCTTACTGTTACCACAGGCTTAATTGGCACTTTCACGCCCATATATAGAAAATTAGCTTGGCACAGGGGCATGAGGGACCATAGGGGGTGGGTGGAGGGGCATAGCTTGGTTTGGGGGCCTGAGGGGCCATACGGCAGTGGATGGAGGCGCACAGCCTGGCATCGAGGCATGAAGTGGCATGGGGAGTGAATGGTGGGGTGAGGGATGAGGGCCTTTTTTTTTTACATTGTAACTGGGGCAAAGGCCCACAACAGCAAGGTGGGCTTTTTAGAAAGCTGCACTAGCCAGCCCCTGTGGCTGCCTCTTACCTCTTGCCCAGGTCAGCTAGCCCAATCCCACACCCGTCTCCAGCAACAAGGATCTCGTCTTTGCAGGCACTTTCTCCTGAGGTGAGTAGCTGAGCCATGAATTTTCCTGACTCCTGCTACCCACATCGGTGATGAAAACCCAGCCTGTGAAGTTGAAATGGTATAAAAAAAAATAGTCTAGGCCGGAGGATAGTTTAGGGTCTCCAATAGGCAAATAAGAGATTTATATACTAATGTGGAGGATAAGAAACACATTGACTATATTTGAGCTGTTGTAATAGAGCTTAGAGGGTATGACATAATGACCATCACTGAGAATGGCTGCAAACTGGTCATGACTGGGAGTTAAAACATTTCAGGTTATAATGTTTTGTGACACAATAGGAAAAATGGAAGAGGGGATGGTGTTATGGACAGGGGAGAGACAGCTGAATGGTTCCCCTATCTCCACCTCTCAACTGACCAAAGACAGATGCGTTTAAAAAAAAATGTTTTCATCCCGAGTAATATAGCTCTCAAGAACAGACAAATGACAGGTTTCCTTGACACTTGAAATGTACGTATGTATGCACACAAAAAGATGATTACTAATGAGGTAGAATGCCCTTAGATCTTAAAATTCCAAAAATTCACTATCAAACTTGCTTTTGCCAAGGTGAAGTCTTGAAGCATTGCAGCCTGTGATTCCTTTTTTGTCCACTGAAGAAACGAAGATATGCTCGCAGTGGTTTACTGCTTGCAGTTGCAGGTTTCTATTGATTCACTCCATTGGAGGTGCAGTTGAACCTCTATATCCAGAAGCTAATTCAATTCCTCAATAGCTAGGTAAAGGCCAGCCTGAATTCTCTGCCTACTGATGGATCTTATGCCAGGAACCTGTTCCTTTGCTGGCCTGGATATTTTCTCTCTCCATTTCTGCTCCAAAAATCTGCCTTATTAAAATTTACCTTATCAAAAACATGTTTCTTCCATGTGGCCATAGTATCTGTTCTGCACTGTCCTCACAATTCATCTCTGATGACTTGGTCACTGTCAAACATGGAGTCCGAGATTCACCCCTTCTATATCATCCTAACAGAGTAGGGCTTCCCATCAGCCCCCTCCCCAACACCCATTCTTTGGAATTCCACTCCAAAGCTGAAAGGTCTGCAAGTCCATTGTGAACCAGTTTCTTCAAATATTTAGATAAGGGCAGCCGCTGATCCAGAGGAAAGGTCTGTTGCATTTTAATGACTTCTCAATGATATGCCCCAAAAATTCATTTGCATTTTAATGTCTGTCCAGACATGACGGCTAGCTCTAGGGCCTTGTGTTGTTCTATGTTTGACAGGAAAGAAAAAACGTCACCTAACCTCACAACTCCATCTTGTTTTAAAAAGCAAGGTGTCTGTTCTCCATAAATCCATGAGTCTATATTGCATGAGCATGACTGTAGTCTTATTAATTGAAGATACTATTACAACATTAGTAAGATAGAATGTTAATGAGGGGAAGAAACCAATGGAGACTGTGGTTGGAATTGAGGAATAAGAGAGGACTTCAAACTAATGGGAGCTGTTACAGGTCAACTGATAACAAGGACAGGGAAACAGAACGTACTCATTCCGAGATTAAAGTGCAAACTTGTTTTAGTGGGAGAACTTAAATTTTATGAAGTTTAGGAAGAAGAGTAAGTAGCTCAAGCCAGAAAGGTAGTGAAGAATTATGGACGAGAGAACTAGATGGCTTTTTATGACAACCGGGATAGTTCATGGTCACCATTGCTGATGGTAGCTTTTTATTCCAGATTTCTCTAATTAAATAAAATTAAATAAACCAGCTGCCATGTTGGGATTTGAACTCATGTTCTGAATCATTAACTCAGTAACAATTACTACAAATTAGAAAAAGACATTGATAGATTAAGCAAGTGACCAAAACTAATGGATTTCAATATAAGCAAGTGTAAGGTCACCCACTTTAGACTAAAAGAATAGATTGAAGTCATCTTAAAATAGAAGTGCAAGGAGATTCAGGGGTCCATGTAGACACAATCACTAAAATGTAATAGTCAGCAGCATAAAAAAATCAGAAAGACTAACAAATCATTAGCCTTTATAACTAGGAGGCTAGAATGTAAAGGAGAGGATGTTTTGCTACTCCTATACAAAGCCTTGGTGCTTGGCCTAAATAGCCAAGTGGTTATGGTACTGGGTTTGTAACCCCAAAATCAAGAGTTCAAATCTCACAATGGCAAACTATGAAACAATGTAACTTCATCTGAAACAGATGGAAACGGGTTTGTACTCGAAAGAGTTACAAAGCCTTGGTTAGGCCATATGTGGAGTAATTGAGTACAGTCCCAGGCACCACACCTTGGAAAGGATACACTGGCTTTGGAAGGAGTGCAGTACAGATTCATTAGAATTGTACCGGGTCCTCAGGGTTAAATTATGAGGAGAACTTACATAAACAAGGATTGTGTTCCCTGGAGCGAATGGGCCAGGATTTTTAGGACAGTGGGGTTTCCCTTTCCGCTATCTGAAGAGTCATTGTGGAACACATCCCCACCAAAAATGGCTGCAGGACAGGCAGCGAACGCTTCAACATGTTAATAGGCTGGAGGCGGGATTTCCACCCCTCACTTGGGAGGAAGACCCGCCTTAGATTGCTGCCGGCCAATCAAACTGCAGTGGCCAGGACTGGGACTGGAACAGTCCCCAGAGCCTAAGTCCTGGGATTCCAGGAACAGGTAAGTTTTGGGGGTCCCAGGGCAGGGAGGGTAGGGCAGCCAGGAGTTGAGTGGGCAGAGTGGGATTGGGGTGTCAGTGGAGAGGCCAAGGGCGGGGTCGGAAGGTTGCAGTTGGAGAGAGGGAGTGCCTGAGGCTACCGGACCTTAAGGTGGGGGGGTGGGGTGTGCCCAATGTGAAAAGGGGGCTGCTAATGGAGGCGCCCCCTCTGTCTCCATTCACCCCTACCCCCCACCACCCCGGCCCAAGAAGGCAGCTCATCACCACCTTCTCAAAGGCAATTAGGGATGGGCAATAGATGCTGGCCTAGCCAGCGATAACCACATCCCATGAATGAATTTAAAAAAATGTCAGCTGTGACCTTACTTGCCCGAGCGTGGAACTGTGGAGAGGTCGGGCCAGATGGGAACCCAGCAGGAATTTCATCCTCACCCCCCTCCTACAAACCCACCGGCGGGGGAGTGTAAAATTCTGCCCATAAGCTTAAGGGGGAATTTGATTGAGGCTTTTAGCATCTCGAATGGAGTCGATAGAGAGAAATGCTTTCCGCCAGTGGGGTAGTCTAGGGCAAGGGGCACTAGCCTTAAAATCAGAGCCAGGCCATTCCAGGGAGAAGTTAGGAAAGACTTCTTCATGCAAAGGGAAGTGTGGAACTCTCTCCCACTAAAAGCGGGTGATGCTAGCTCAATTAGTAATTATAAATCTGAGATTGATAGATTTTAGCAAGGTAAGATAGATTTTAGCAAGGTAAGGGTATTAAGGGATATGGAGAGAGGGGAGATCAATGGAGTTAGGATAGAGATTAGCCATGATGTCAATGAATACAAGCAGGCTCAAGGGGCTGAATGGCCAACTTTTTCTTTGTTTCGAGGGAATCCATGCTGTTCCCTTTTTAATGCCTCATATGGTTCCCATAGTGTGGAGTCCAAAGCTGCACATCAATCCAACTAGAATCTTAAGAAGTTTTTATATATAAAATCACCATTACAGCTTGGCTTTTTTTTTCTCTATCTTTTGTAATAAGCCCAATAATTTATTTCACTTTTTTATGGTCTTATATATGCACACCACTCATTTTAATGTAGTGAACTGGAAGTGCCAAATCCCTGATCATGACCCAGTTTCTCTCCTCAAAATGTAATCACTACTGTCCAAAATAAACCATATCAACTCATATTTAGTCATATGGAATTGCATTGGTTGTTTTTTTAAACCCATTTCGTCATTCATTCAATCTTTTATTGCAGCTTCCTGTGGTCCACAAAATGATGCACTATGCCTGTAATGTTAGAGTCACACCACTGTCTCCAGCCCTATCATCAAACCATTGCTGTACGCAACGAACAGAAGTGGTCCTAAACAGTAAACATGGGATCTGATACCCATTAATAACCAGGGAAACTGTTTTAACGCATGCTCTCCAATTTCTTCCTTCTAAACCATTTTTTTAATATCCTCCTCTTTGCTGCACTTCCTCTTTATTCCATACCCATTAACTTTCTCCAACAGTCTCTTGTGCGACCATAAAGTCCATGCACACCACACTGCTTCATTTCCCTGTCCACCACACTTGTCACCTCATCAATGAACACAACTGGGTTGATTCCAAACAATATCTTCATTTTCTGAAACCCATGCTGGCCATGTTTGGATTCTCATCATCCAGATATTTTGAACGATCCCAACATTTTCCCGAAACAAAGAGGCCTGTAGTTATTCAAGTTAGCTCTATCTCCTTTTTGAAAAAGGGCATTACATTGGCCACTCTTCAGTCTTCTGGGACACCTCAGAACTCAACAGATCCAACACTTGAAATACACCCTAGAGACACAAACTGTTATCCTGTAATTCACACAAAAAACAGATGCTGGGAGAATGGGAAGTGGAACAGTCAGCTGGAGATCCATTCCACACTAACACAACAATGCAGCACCGAGGAATCTGGAAAGAACATCTTTCAGATGAACCACAAACTTACAGCTTCATTGGTCATTCTGCTGGTCCTTTACAGAGGGACTAAAGCTTTAACCCAACTCACTGGGTGGGAAACCCTGGAGATTGGGAGGAACACCGCTTTCACGTATCACCCAATGCACTTGATGTCGATGAAAATTAAAAATTAGGCATGGAAAGGACTGTGCACCTGATTGCCAGTGACCTCAGTGTGCAGGTTAGTGCCCAAAATATCTCTCATGCTGCCTTCAACCTGCAGTTCCAAAATCAAAAGACACCAGAGAATTGTAATGCAATATACAAATATATCTGTTTAGCACTGAGGACTATGGGCCAATTTAGTAAAAATGGCAACTCCACTGCTCCATCACTTGCTTTTCTGAATCATACAAAACTATTACACAACAGTGCCACATCTATTCGAGTGTCCAAAGCAACAATTGTTGCCATTCATCAACGCCACCCAAGGCATGGTCACGAGGTATTGCATTTCAATTTTGGAATATTAATATGCAAAAATCAAGGATAGTGGTTATATCTGGAATACTACTACAAATTTATTTGTGGGAGTAGAACAAGGGGACATAGGACTCTAATGCAAGGAAACATGCGCAAATATGTAACAGGTAGTATCTGGTTTATGCCACAAACTGCTTTTGGCTTACTATCACCATCCTTTGTCATTCATGGGATGTGAGCATCGCTGGCTAGGCCAGCATCTATTGCCCATCCCTAATTGCCCTTGAGAAGGTGGTGATGAGCTGCCTTCTTGAACCACTGCACTCCATGTGGTGTAGGTGCACCCTCAGTGCTGTTAAGGAGGGAATTCTAGGATTTTGACCCAGCAACAGTGAAGGAACGATATATTTCCAAGTCAGGATGGTGAATGTTTTAGTGGGGAACCTGCAGTTGATGGTGTTTCCATGCATCTGCTGACCTTGCCTGTGATAGAAGTCGTGGGTTCGGAAGGTGCTGTTGAAGGAGCCTTGGTGAGTTGCTGCAATGCATCTTGTAAATGGTACATACTGCTGCTTCTGTATATCGGTGGTGGAGGGAATGAATGTGTGTGGATGGGGTGCTAATCAAGCGGGCTGCTTTGTCCTGGGTGGTGTTGAGCTTCTTGACTGGGCCACTAAGTTCTACCCGAATTCCATTAGGTTAAGCAGACTTCATTTCTTGACCGAGTGGGAATATCCTTGATTTTCAAAAGAATTGGCACATCCGTTTAAATTCACATCAGAATGACCACATCACTTCCTGGAGTTCAGTGGAATGCAACATCCTTATTGTATCCTGGACTATAAAGCAAGAAGATGGAGGAGAGATATTTTACTGGATTGATTTATACATCTGTATGCTTAACCATGCTGGTATTTCTGTTGCACACTTTAAACCTGCTTAGAAGGACAGACTGAAATAGTTCAGGCTCAGTCTCTGGTCTGTGCTAGGCTAGCTGATCTGAAATTCACATCACATTGAATGTGTCCACACCTGCATTTGAATGGAATGCAACATGCTTATTTTATAACTTTAATATTAAAGTGGTAAGAATGAGCCAACAGTGTGGGTGACGGGCCCTGGAGCTCAGGAGGAAGCAAATCAGGATTACCACTGACCAATATTCAGCAACCTCTAAAGAAAAGGGCGTGAGGGTATCAACTCAGGAAAGGATCACAAAATAAAGCTAACCGTCAGCGTCTAAAAGAAGGTATCCTTGAACCGAGTATCAGATCATAGGCAGCTCCTTTAGGGGAAAGAAGAAAATTTTTAAAAAAAGCACTTCGTGTTTTATAGAAAAAAGGCAAATGTCACTTGATAATGGCTGAAACTACAAGACACTATTTGATCCCACCATCGTCACTGTGTGTTGCCACGAGTGGGACATTTGTCAGCCTGAAGGACTCAGTAGCACTGGAGCTGCATGGTTGTAGATCTCTGATCAATGGAGCGAATAGCAGTACTGACATTTAAGCAGACGCGTGGACTTAGTAATATTGTCTGCACTGCCCAATTAAGATGAGCTGTTTTTTTCTCTCTGCAAAAAGAATATAAAAATGATAGCTGCAGCTTGAGATACCAACAGGCAACATCTGCTGAAAGTCTGCTCTTAATTATAAAGATAAATGAGAATGCTGGGAGCAGCCTGCTGTGTGCATCATTACCCTGGCAAATAAGTGCCAAACAAGATCACTCAAAATAAACACTTGAGATTTGGATTCCAGGAAGGTTTATGCAGTAAGCAAAAAAGAAAACATCTCTTCAATTACACGATGCCCAATACTTGCTCCCTAATGCACTCTCCCTTCTTGTGCCAAAATACATTTCCATTTTTATCCACAATCCTCCAATATATTTCCCAAGTTGTCATTCAGGTGCAAGCTTGAGTATCGGCATAAAGAGGCTGTTCAACCATGATGCTTTGACAACCTCATCCAGTCTTGATCCATCTCTGCACATGCACACACATGCACAAGCCACACACACACAACCTTGCTGGCCTGCTCACAATTGCTTTAATCAAATGTGTAAATACATCCAATAGGAAATTCAGGAGAAACTTCTTCAGATGAGGAGTGGCGAGAATGTAGAATGCACTACCCCAAGGGGTAGTTGAGGCAAATAGCATGGTTGACCTTAAAGGGAAGCTAGGTGAGCACATGGGAGAAAGGGATAAAAGGATATGTTGACGGGGCTATACGAAGAGGGGTGGGAGAAGACTCATGTGGAGCAGAATAACCGAAATTGGGTCAGTTGGGCCGAGTGGCCTGAATAAGTGCTGGAAACTTTATGTAACTCAAGGTCATGCACTTACAGTAAGAAAGGATCTTCCTCCGATTGTTCATATTTACTGTGGGAAGCTTTCAGAGAACCACTGGCAGAAAGTCCCTTTCTTACTTGCAGGGACAAAGAGAAAAGAGGATTCTAAGACCAGTATAATTGTCCTACTTTAGTGGCTCCCCAACTCTGCAATGTGAGGCTGGAGCAGAGTGGAAACTGTGGCACCACTCAATGGAGGGGAAGACAATCACAGCAGGGAGAGTTATGCCAGGGTGGCCCTCTGCCAATTGGCTACAGGCTACATTTGCAGTAAACAGTGCTTTTGCCCCATTTAGCTGCAGAAGATTCAGAGGAAAAAATAGCAAGAGAGATAAAAAATACAAATAACGGGGGGAAAATTAACCCACATATTCAGAGAAAAATGGATCAGTCTAACTAAGTTGCAAACTGGACCAAAAGATTGATGTTAGAGGGTAAAATGAAATTGAAGATACTTGGCTATTTTTCAACATTGGAGAGTGGAGTTCAAAGAAAGATTGAGATTTTGCAAATGGTGGTTAACATCAATGTAGTTCAACCAGAAAGCATCGCAGACATCCCACTTTGACAGGCAATGAGATTTCTTTCCTCAGATGCTGGCCTTGGTTCAGTGGTCATACCCACACATCAAAGTCACAAGGTTGTTTGTTCAAGTCCCGCTCCAGAAATTGGGACGCAGAATCTAGACAGGCACACGTGCAGTACTGTCAGAAGGCATGTCTTTCAGATGAGATGTTAAATGAAAATCTTGCCCCATCACCCAGGTGGATGTAATTATTTTGAAAAAAGGCAAGGATTCTTTAGCCCCAGTACGCTGGCCCACATTTATTCCTCAACCGATACCTGAAACAGAATATCTGGCTATTTATTTCATTGCTGCTTGCGGACTCATGCTGTGCACATATTGGCTGCCCTGTTTCCTACATTATAGCAGTGACTACACTTCTAAACTCTACATTAGATGTATAATGCTTTGGGGTGTCCTACAGTCATGAAAGGTACTGTATAAATCCAAGTCAGTCTTTCTTTCTCTAGAATAAGTTTGTCCATCTTTTACCGGATAGTTTGGGTTCCCCATTCCTCTGAATTGGTGGGGGTGAGGGATAGAGTTCCATGAGGCAAAGTTATTCTTGGGAATCTTGTGAAAGAGGGTCATTCTCCTTCTGTGAGCCAAGACTGTGAATGTTGCCAAGATTGCCCAAGTCTTTTCTCAACCAGATGTCCATGCACAAGACCTTACAAGGAAAGATTGTGGGCTCATAAAGAGAGTAAATGTCGCTTTTTCCTCACAAACCCCAAGGCGATTTACAGAGAGCACTCACTACCAGTTTGGTCAAGCTCTGATAACTGTGTACAGACCAGGAGGCATTAACACAGCCGCTGGTACAGGAATAAATCAGAGAATCTGCAGCTTCACCTTGTAGGAACATGCAGCTCCTTATAATATGTGGCAGGTGCGATTATATGGCAGCTTACTGTAACAGGGAAATCCTATAAGAGATGCCACCTAGTGGCATAACAGATGCGGATCCCCAAAGGGGTGTTTCACATGCAAATATAATACATTATAAATATGTATATATTTTAAAATCTGCAAATTAAATTTGAAAGACACGCATAGATAAAGCATGAAATGGCATGTAATCGTATCAAATAAACACAATTTTAAAAGTTCAATCAAGTGCAAAATTGTGACGTGCAAAGATGTTTATTGATGAAACAATTAATATGCAACTGTGAGCATAATTCCATTCAGTGAAACATTCAGCTGGGAGCTATACAGGCATTCACTCAATCTGCAAGAGGCCCCCGGGGAAGGAAAAGCAGCCACATGGGGATGGGGAAGTGACAGGAACAGCCTGCAGAATCTCTCTCTAAAAAGTAGAACAACCTGGCAGGTTGCCAAAAACAGGAGCCAGATAATGCCTAAAATAATAAGTTATGGTAGAAAGAACAGAGCTTTGCAGGTATTCAGAAGCAGCGGTGGGGGGAGCCTGGGGGGATTGAGAGAGAGTGGGTTTAGATGGGATGGCAGGAGCAACCTGCAGAATCAATAGCTGAAGACAAAAAACTCATTCATGATTTTTTTCTTTATTTGTTCATGGGGTGTGAGCATTATTCACCACTTATCAGCTCAAGTCTCAGTGTTGTCCAGGTTTTTCTACATGCAGGCACAGACTTCCTCACAATCTGAACAGACCTGAATACTGTGCAGTCATCGGCAAACATTTCCATTCCTGATCTTATGAAGGACAGAAGGTTATTGATGGAGCTGCTGAAGATGGCTGAGCTTAGTCCTCTACCCTGAGGAACTCCTGCAGCAATGTCCTGAGGCTGAGATGTCTGATCTCCAGGATCATCGATTTAGGAAGGGGATAAATACAAGCAAAAGCGATGGAAAACCTATTCACCATTTTCAAATCTTACTATCCAAGAGGACAATTTAGTAATGTTGGCAGCGTCTGGCCGCATCCATGGAGAGAGAAACAGAGTTAATGTTTCAAGTCCGTATGACTCTCCTTCAGAGCCTCAAAACGTTGAGTCTTGTTTCTCTCTCCACAGATGCTGCTAAACCTATGGAGTTTTTCCAGCATTTTGTTTTTCTTATTGAACATTTTCTTAGCATCAACATTGTCAAACCCCTAAAGAATTTTAGATGTTTACATGAGACCACCCCTCATTCTTCTAAGCTCCAGGAGATATCAGTCTAGTTTACTCAGTCTCTCCTCACAAGCCACTCCTGTCATCCCAGGAACCAGTCTAACGAATGTTTATTGCACTCCCTCTAGGGCAAGTGTGCCTTTCCTTTAGGTAAGGAGACCAAACTGCACACAGTACATGAAGGCATAATATATATAACAAATTTTGTGCCAATTAATTGGAGTACCATCTGTAATTTACAGTCAGATAATACAGTAGCTCTTTTACTTGTCTTTGTGTTTTCTTCCAGCTGTCTTATCTGGTTGCGTGTTTTCCTCTCTTTAAATCTTGATTATCATCTTCCCATCCTCTGCTACTTATCTGTTTTGTTCTTTTATTTCAGGTGGAGTTGGCTGGTGGTATGGCAGGGAAAGGGGCCACCAACAACTGCAGGTTTCTCCTTGGATGGGGGTTGTGGCAGCTCCCTTCCTGTCTACTCCTCCTATATTCCCGTTTCTCTGCACCCCTTTTTCTCCTATTGTGTTCCCAACCCCCTTCAACTTCTCACAATGCATTCCCTTTTCTACTCGCCTCCCCCAACCAACACCCCTCCCCACTTCCTCTTTGAACAGCCCACTAAAACTTTGTTGCGTCCCTTTCCCAAGTACCCCAGTATCATTCATTGCACACTAAACTTCCATCCATTCCCCCTCCAAACCACTTGCCCCTGCAAAGTGCAGCCATTGGAAAGCAGGAGGCCTCCTCGCTCTTCCTTACAAATTTATTCCGAGGCTTTTTATGCTCACAAAATAAAATGTAACTGGAATAACAGAAGAGGCAGTTTGTCTGCTTTCCTAAATGTCTCATGGGTGTCAGCAATTAGGATCTGTTCTCACGTGTTAGGAATTAACATTGATCTTTTCTGTCATAAAATCACAGGCAGATACTTAACTGGCTGCAAAATTCAACTGTCTTTTCCTCACTGCCATAGACAACTTGTTGTTCATTCAAAATAAAAAGAAAACAGAATGTTACTTCAATAGAAATGTTGACATTTATCCTTATTATGTCAAAGTTATTTGAGGAAACGCTACTGAGTAGAAAGCGCCAGAAGCTGAAGAGAAATATTCCATCAGTCTAGATGACCAAACAGTGCAGATGTGTTCTAAGAAACTCAGAACACTGTGTACGCTCCGACTGCAACTCAGAACAAAAAGGATCACATTCAAGCACATGCTGTTGAAAGCGACCGAAACCTTAACATATGCAGTAAAAGGCAATTTAATCCACAAAGGTAAATCATATGAAATATAGGATTTTGTACTGCGTTTGGACTGTAGGAATTTAATTGCTGGATTAATATGATGAATTAAAAGATTCAGAAAAATTTTAAAGAATTTTGTGTGTTTTAGAAGCAATGTTAGTGGTCAATTGGTATTGTCTGATATACATTGAGGATTTCCCCCTCCTCAGGTAGGCGCAGTGGGTGCAATGGTCTGCCACCCGTGATTGGGCACTGGCCGCGATTTCACGCTGGCTGGCCAATTAGCGGGTAACCAGCATCAATTACGCACTGAAACACTCAGTGCTGCCTAGGTAGGGGGTGGGGTGGAGGAGGACGAGCATGAAAGTCAGTGCATGGAAACAAGTGCATTCACACAAAGCTCCCTGAAGGCACAGAGCTACCTCAGGGAGCTGAAGATTTTCCACATTACAAATAATGTTTTAAAAAATAAGGAAAACATGTCCCCTCGTGTGACTCTGTCACAGAGCAGGGACATGTTGCAAATGAGTTCTGAAAACTTTTATTTTATTTTTAATTAACATCGAAACCTAATCCTGCCAGTGGATGAGGATAGCTCAAAAATCAAAAGGCCGCTTGGCCTATTCACTCACCCACCAACCATAAGGTTGGACAGATGGGGAAAAATTCGAGTTAATTAATCAATTAACGGGCTTAACAGCCCTCTTAATTGTCAGCGGGTGCACTGCCAACTCCCGCGCGTGCCTACCGACTGAAATATCGCGTGAGTGTGCGATGACATCAGGACACACTATTTCGCACTCGTGCATGTCGAGTGTGCGCCAAGGTGAGAAGTCAGCCTTGAGGGTTAGCAGCTAACGTGACACACACTGCAAAACTAGTATTGTAGGGCATATGACAGTGCCACCAAGGAACAATACTAATACATTAAATTGGGTACATGGGCGCGATGTCATAACGAGTTGATCTCCCATGATACAGCACAGTAAACTGGAGAACATAGTCACTATCATATCTACTTATGATGTCATAACATTGCTCAATCACTGTTGCTCTTCTCCCCTCAACTCTTTTTGCTTCTCTGTTCTTTTCTACTTTCTCTTTGAGTTGGAGGTTATCACTTACCTCATCCTCAACTTCCCACCCACCCCACCGGGCTATCCAAAAGCCAATTTCCTTAAGGCCAGGAGTTCTTTATCCTCAGCCACTTTTCTTCCACTTCTCCCTTCACTCAGAAGGGGCTTTGTTTGATTCCAAAATTCTTTACAAAAAATAAAATTACGAGCCAAAAAAATAAAACCTTGCCTGTCTGTCTGTCTTTCTATCTGCCTCTGCATTGATGTCTACGTCACTGTTTGATAGAATCTCTGTCACGCAAATGTACAAAATTAGAATTGGACTTTACATCAATAAAACAGAGGTGCTGGCAATTAGCTGGTTTTAAAACTCACTCAGTCTCCCCCTCTCAGTCCAGTGACATTTCTTTTTCCTCTCTCCCACTTCCCTAAATTCAATACATTTTTAAAAGCTTACTGGAACACAAAACACTACTTACATGGCACTATCCAAATTCAGCTCATGGTTACAGTTCTCAAGAAAAATATCAGTTCCAAACATAGGCTTTTGGAAAACACAGAGGCCTCCAAGTAAAAGTGTAAAGGCGGCATTAAAAGGATGCAACAAAAAAAAACAAATCAATGCACTTTAATATTGTTGAAAAGAGAGACATGTTGCTGAAGCTTTTTGTCTTTCACTCATCAGGACAAAGGGAAGAATGCCAAATTTCAAACAATCACAATAATTTATACAGCAGGAGAAAAGGGTGCTGAAAGTTGGGCAAGTTGACACTGATTGGCCGAGCTGTTGTCATGGAGAAAGCAACGAGAAACCACAGGGTTCCTCATGCTTCTGGGTATTTCACAAAAGGCACAAGCCTTGAACACCTTTCTTTTGTTTGAGAACCTGTCCCTGCATATGAATATATGTCTCTTCTAGCAAACGTAAATGAGCCACTTTACAAGCTCAACTGATTATCTTAAATTGGTTGTTAGTGTAGCTATTAGCTCACTCAGAATTGTTCAGCAAGTGCTGCCCAATCGCAGAATCACATCGAAGAGCAGACATTATGCTTCCATTTTTGTAAGAGCCAGCTGGTTGAGTACAGTCTGTACTCTGCCTATTACAATCAGCTGGAGGAACATGTAGTTTGATCCGATCAGTCATTCATTGGGATGTACAGCCTTTGTACCAGGTATTGCACCATTACTGAAATTCACTGCTCTTATTTTTTGTTCTTTAGTTTTACTGTTTCTTTTCTGTCCAATCTAACTTATCTTAACATCTCCAACTCTTACCAATGAAAAAGCCTAAAGACCATCACTAATTTGTTTTTGTCCTGTTAACTGCCTTTATCCATCTTAAAGACGGAAATATGTATTACATATCCAGGGTTTAATTTCCTTAACAACCAGCAGATGCAATTTTATGCACTGAATTCTGAAAGGCTGCTGACCCTTGCAGCTCAGCAGCTCCCAAATGAATAAACACTGCCATAGGCTGGGAATGTTAGTTAAAATGTCAATATAAATTCGCAAGTTAAATAATCTATGCAAAGCTAATTTATTTTCTACTTTATTCAAACGCCATACCTTTGATCATCGTTAAATGTATGACATGACCTGATATGTGAGGGACACATGGAAGAACTGCTAAACACCTTCCCAACTTAAAAATGCTCCTTTAAGAAAATTTGAATGAAAATATATTGGCAATATTAGTGCCACAGGGGTATTCACATCAAGCGAAGCTTCGACTCCTTTCAGAATACTAAGAGATAACTTTACTACAGGATTACTCCAAAGTTTACTTCCAGATTCACTGACAACAGAAAGGCAACATATTCAAATTTGTCAAGCACACAGAAAGGCAGCACAAGAAGCAATGTAGATGGAAGCACAAAATTACAAAGAGATATTAATATCCTAAACGAATGAGCAAAATGGCAACAAATGGATTTTAATGCAGGTAAACATGAGCTCATTTGAACCTATAGAACAGGGTTCTTTCTAAGTAGTGAAAAGCTAAAAGCAGTAGAGGTCCAAGGAGACTTGGCAGTCCAGCTACACAAATCACTAAAATGTCATGAACAGGTACTGAAAATAATCAAAAAAGCCAATGGATTATTGGCCTTTGTTTTTAGAGGACTGGAATATAAGAGGGTAGAAGACCTGTTTCAGCTTTACAAATCCCTAGATCACCCCTAGAGCACCATGAGTGGTCCAGGTGCCAAAGCTTAGAAATAGATAATCTTGACCTTGGAGGGGGTGCAGCGTAGGTTTACCAAAATGTTACTTGGAGCTTATGAGTTAAATTATGACAAGAAATTGGACAAACTTAAATGGTTAAGGGTGCTTTGATATCAGGGTAGATGGAGAGAAACTATTTCTGCCAGTTGGGCAAAGTAGGACTAGGGAGCATAGGCTAAAAATCAGAGCCAGGCCTTTATAAACAAAAGGCGGTAGAACTTGGAACTACTTTCTGCAAATGGCAATTGATGCTAGACCAATTGTTAATTTTAAAAACAGATTGATTTTTTTGTAAACCAAAGTGAAAAGGGATATGATGTAAAGGCGGGTAATGGAATTAGCTCATAGATCAGCCATGATTTAGTTGAATGGCAGGACAAGCTGGAGGGGCTAAATGGCCTTCTCCTGTTATGTCCCTAGCAACCACGTTCCCCATGTACCTGAGCCTCACACTCACCCTCACATTAAATATATTAACTAGAACTCTGCAGGTGCTAGCACTCTTTGGTACTTTACACAAGTGGCATATTTTCCCTCAAGAGTCTAGATACTACAGAAGTAATTTTTTGCCACTATATATACTCTCAATAGTTAGATAACCTGGGTTATAGACTGATGGATCTCTCCCCTCATATCTAGTAAGGGTCTATGCAATTAGTGGAGCCTTGCAACTTTCAAATGGGTGTTCAGCAATGAGAAGCACCACAGCCAAGTCCAATCTTGCCCTCCCCCGACTGTTCAATTTTCCCAAATCAATCTGCTGACTCTATCCTGCATCTGGCAGCTAGGTGCATCAGGACTTCAGGAGTGGAAATTCTGATCATTGATTTTGGCAGATGAGGCACTGTGTAAGGAGCAGAGATTTGTAAAATTGCCTCTTTACTGCCCAAGCCTGTTGGCATTTTTCACCAGTCACTTGTTTTTTTAAACTTTAATTGCTAATCAGCGGCTGCTTTTTGCTTCCCTAAACTGAGGATAACTCAAATCAGCACAGGTTGAACCTGGGGCAATCTTTTTTTTTGCATAATTTATTGATGGTGCCATCATCCACTGAGCTGAAGAGCCCAGGAAATGTCATGTTATAAAAAAAGGTAAACTGGGCAGAAATCAATTCTTTCTGGGGCCATCATTACCACAAAATCCACATCTCTCAACTTCTTGCATATCAGATTACAGGACAGGGATTTACAAGTACTTTTAAGACTTTCAATGGGCTTAGTCTTTCTTCATAATATAAAGGGCTATCCCATGAGAGTATAGCAAGATAGAGAACGACATCAAGTGAACTTTACTGCCTCTTTTATAAACAGAAAGCAGTACTACAAAATTACAGAGAAAAAAAAATGAGGACTTCTTTTAAAAAAAAGAAATGCATGAAGCTGTATAATACACACAGCAGCTCTGTTTATTTTTGATAAGCCACAGTCCCTCTTGTTCAATTTTACATAGTTTAGACTTTAAACAGAATTAATCCAAAAATAAACTCCAGACATCCAGATTCTAATATTCAAGGAACATTATCTTATACTGTATTGCCATAATGTGGGAGAAACAGAGCATTGTGTCAGCTTTTCATTCAGTATTTGAAACTGAATAATTTCCCATCCTTTAGTTTGCTTATACAACAAGTGCGTTGTATAAAAGACATCAGTGTCCTTGAAGACTCAGTGGGTGAACGTGTTACAAGGTGGTCCAAATAGACCAGAAAACCTTCCAACCTCAACTCAGAGTCTACATTGATTTAGCTGTAATTGGCCTCAGCCCCCCTTTTTATTTTTTTTTAAATAAAGAGGCCAAATCTAATTTTATCATGTTTTCAGTCCGGGACCTGGATGTCACTGGCAATGCCAGCATTTATTGTCCATCCACAATTGTTCTTGAGAGGTGCTGGTGGCAGCTGAATTGCTAGCTGGGCCATTTTAGAGGGTAGTTAATGTTCACATATGTAGGCCTGACCTGGAGGGCAGATCCCTGAAGGACTTTAGTGAACCGTTTGGATTTTTATGACAATTTGGCATTTTCATGGCCATCTAGCTTTCTATTCCAGATTTATTTAGCTAATTAAATTAAAGTTCCCTAGCTGCCATGGTGGTATTTGAACACATGTCTACAGATCATCAGTCCACACCTCTGAATTATTAGTCCAGTAACATTCCCACGAGACAGCCATGACAGTGTTTACAAACAGTAAAAAAAAATTGCTGGAAGAAATCAGCAGGTGGCAGCGTCTGTGGAGAGAGAAAAACAGGGCTAAAGTTTTAAATCCAATATGCCTCCTCTTCTTTCTCAGTTCCCAAAATGATTTATATTGGACTCAAAATGTTAATTCTGTTTCTCTCTCTGCAGATGCTGCCAGACGTGCTGAGTTTTTCCAGAATTTTGTTTTTATTTTTAGCATCCACAGTATTTTGCTTTTAATTACATTGCAGTGCAGGTCAGCATTAAGAGTGGGAGAAAGAAGATAATTTGGACTGGCAAGAGAGGAGACACGATTCCTGCTCCCATCCACCCGTCAGTGCAAATGCGAACTACAGCTGAAGGCACAATCAAGCTCGGTTATCATCCCCAACATACTTACAAGAGGGAAAAGCAAAGAAATTTGGAAAAGGAAATAAAAAGCTGAGCAAGCCAGGCATTAAAGCCACTGAACAGCACAGCAAGTGGCATGCAATCTCATTGAAAGGCATTTAACTTAATGCTAGGCAGCAGAACATTAATGTCAGTGATGGTGGGGGAGGTTTGCTTCAGATGTTGTTATACAAAAGGTGATATGTAAGCATAAGTCATGATAAACAGCTACTGCTGGTGTCCCAGTGTATCTGGAAGTTGTTGGTGCGAGCAGAAAGGAAACAATATTTGGGAATGGTCCCGTAGAGTTTTATCAACAATCCACAGCATTCCTCAATAGCCAGGTACACATCTAATACCCCCTTTATATTGGAAAGCTGCTCAGTGGGAGCACATCCATGAATCAACAGCCTGCATGTATATAGCAGCTTTCATGTCCACAGGACATCTCAAAGTACCTTACAACACCCTCACTACAAACGCTGTCACTACATCACAGCAAGGCCCCACAAACAGCAATAAATGACCAGATAATCTGTTTTAGCGATGTTGGCCGAGGGATAAATCTTGGTCAGATACCATGATGAACTCCCCTGTTCTTCTTCAAATGGTGCCAAAGGCCTTCTTACATCTACCAAGAGGTGTCTTCTTTCATCTGAAAGACACCACCTCCATTATTGCAACATTCTTTCAGTACTGCACTCGAGTGTCAGCCAAAATTATGTTCAAGTCTCTGAATGGGGCTTGAATCCACAACCTTCTGACTCAAACAAGAGTGCTACCCATGAGATCCTGGTACTGTAGTATTTACAGAGAAAAAAACAAAAAACTGTGGATGCTGGAAATCCAAAACAAAAACAGAATTACCTGGAAAAACTCAGCAGGTCTGGCAGCATTGGCGGAGAAGAGTTGACGTTTCGAGTCCTCATGAACTATTTCTGTCGAAGGGTCATGAGGACTCGAAACGTCAACTCTTTTCTTCTCTGCCGATGCTGCCAGACCTGCTGAGTTTTTCCAGGTAATTCTGTTTTTGCTGTAGTATTTACAGTGTACTGCAGGAGCAGGTTTTAATTTTGGACTGACACTCAGGCTGTAAGTGGTCCTTAGTTAGAATGCAAATAACTAACTAGTTTTAACTGGTTAAAGTCTATCTTTGTTTTGGAGAGGTTGGGACATGGGAGAGATCTACTAGTTAGGGCGTGAGAGACAGCTACCGGTAAAGTGATGTCATTAAGCCAAAACACAGTTATTCCAAGAAGTATTTGCAAATCAATCTCCCCTGCCAATCAGAATTTAAGGCTAGGATCCAGCAGCTGTCCAACTGGGTGCTTAACACATGAACTCTCAAGAGAGCGAGGGAGAGGGGATTCTGAATTGTGTGCACACAGCCAAATAAAAAAGGATCACTGAACACTTCCAGAAGTCAGAGACTCCAAGTAAGCATTGTGTGCGTAGCAGTTAAGGGGAGCACAGAATCTGCGATGTGCCAAGATATTTTAGATAGAACATTTCTTCAAAGTGCTAAGGTTGTGATTTTCTATTTGGACAGCTTCTTATTCAAAGCTCTTTGTGTTTTGTGAACGCTACATAAATTCTTGTTGTTGAGAATTTGATTTTTTGAAAACAAGAACTCATTCCAATTTTTGGACTTTTTTTTCTATCTAGCATCCATGATTTGTCATTTTACTAGATCACAAAAGAGCAGGAGCTGCAATTGTCTGTTTTCAGTTAAATGCATTCGGAAAAAGGGTTAGTAAGGATCACACCATTATTCCCCAAGCGATACTTACCACCCCAGCAATATTCTCCTCCTCCTCTTCTGAAAATGATGTCTCGTGCTAGGGTGTGGGTCCGAGGGAATTGGCAACTACTGACACTTCTACCTAATCCCCATGCATGGTTCATTTTTGCAAAAATATACTTTATTCATAAAATATCTTAAAGAACATTACAAACATTTCAAAATGGTCATTACAGAAAGTGCAATGGTATTCAAGTTTTCCACATAGATCATGCTGCACTCTGAGGCACTTCAATATAATTCTGATACATGTAACATTCACTACATACACTCAATGTGAGTCATACAGCCCGGCAGGGGAGTCTATACAATTCTCAGCGCCTCGGCGCACTATGGCTGAAAGTTCTTAGACAATGACCATTCCCCACTGCGCCTCTGCAATGTCTGCCCAATCCTCATGCATGATACCTGAGCCCAGACAGTGTGGGGAAGAGTGTCAGCACTGTAGCTAATCCCCAGTGTTGTTCCTGCTTACCATCCCCAACACACTGTTATGGAATAGCAGCCACTGCAATTAGAAGCAGAAATCATCACCAATTTGGCAGGAGCACAGCAGCAATCACAGTAACATAACTAATGGCCTTCATTGTAGGAATCATGTAGTAACTAATGCCAAACTAAAAGGGTACTATGGGAGTATTTTCAATGCAAAGTATCCAGCCCTTCTTCCCAGTGAGGTTGTTATAGGAAACAACCTGATTCATTTGTTTTTTCACTTCAATCTGAACCTCTAGCCCACCAGCCAACAGACTCTTACCCATCCATAACAAACAGGCACTTATACATCCCTGAATGACAACTGCAGAAAGACCGGTACGTGTCTAACGCTGAGAAGAGCAAGGGCCCATGTGCACAACACACCCAGAGTGCAGAGAGACAGAGAGAGAGAGAGGGCTGTGGAGGGGTGGGGGGGTCACGAGAGGGCGGAGAAAGAGACGGGGGGGCGCGAGAGGATGGGGGGGGGGAAGGACGGAGAGAAAAAGGGGGGGGTGAGAGAACGGAGAGAGGGCGGGGTCGCGAGGATGGAGAGAGGGCGGAGGCGAGAGGACGGACAGAGGGCGGGGTGCGAGAGGACGGAGAGAGCGGGGGGGCGAGAGGACGGAGAGAGGGCAGAGGCGAGAGGACGGAGAGAGCGGGGGGTGAGAGGACGGAGAGAGGGCGGGGGGGGCGAGAGGACGGAGAGAGCGGGGGCGAGAGGACGGAGAGAGCAGGGACGAGAGGACGGAGAGAGCGGGGGCGAGAGGACGGAGAGAGCGGGGGCGAGAGGACGGAGAGAGCAGGGGGCAGGGGGCGAGAAGACGGAGAGAGCGGGGGGGGTGAGAGAATGGAGAGAGGGCGGGGGGGGCGAGAGGACGGAGAGAGCGGGGGGGCGAGAGGACGGAGAGGGGGGGGGGGCGAGAGGATGGAGAGAGCGGGCCGAGAGGACGGAGAGAGCGGGTCGAGAGGACGGAGAGAGCGGGGGGCGAGAGGTCGGAGAGAGCGGGGGGGCGAGAGGACAGAGGCGAGCAGAGAGAGGGCGGAGGCGAGCGGACGGAGAGAGGGCGGGGACGAGAGGATGGAGAGAGGGCAGGGGCGGGAGGACGGAGAGAGCGAGGGGTGAGAGGACGGAGAGAGCGGGGGGCGAGAGGACGGAGAGAGGGCGGGGGGCGAGAGGACGGAGAGAGGGCGGGGGGCGAGAGGACGGAGAGAGCAGGGGGCAAGAGGACGGAGAGAGGGTGGGGGCGAGAGGACGGAGAGAGGGCGGGGCGAGAGGACGGAGAGAGGGTGGGGGGGGGGGGCGAGAGGATGGAAAGAGAGCGGGGGGCGAGAGGACGGAAAGAGCGGGGGGCGAGAGGACGGAGAGTGCGGGGGGCGAGAGGATGGAGAGAGGGCGGGGGCGAGAGGACGGAGAGAGAGCGATGGGCGAGAGGACGGAGAGAGCAGGGGGCAAGAGGACGGACAGAGGGTGGGGGCGAGAGGACGGAGAGAGGGCGGGACGAGAGGACGGAGAGAGGGTGGGGGGGGGGGCGAGAGGATGGAAAGAGAGCGGGGGGCGAGAGGACGGAAAGAGCGGGGGGCGAGAGGACGGAGAGTGCGGGGGGCGAGAGGATGGAGAGAGGGCGGGGGCGAGAGGATGGAGAGAGGGCGGGGGGCGAGAGAATGGAGAGAGAGCGGGGGGGCGAGAGGACGGAGAGAGGGCGGGGGGCGAGAGGACAGAGAGAGGGCGGGGGAGGCGAGAGGACGGAGAGAGGGCGGGGGGGCGAGAGGACAGAGAGAGCGATGGGCGAGAGGACGGAGAGAGCAGGGGGCGAGAGGACGGAGAGAGGGCGGGGCGAGAGGACGGAGAGAGGGTGGGGGGGAGGGCGAGAGGATGGAGAGAGAGTGGGGGGCGAGAGGACGGAAAGAGCGGGGGGCGAGAGGACGGAGAGTGCGGGGGGCGAGAGGATGGAGAGAGCGAGGGTGAGAGGACGGAGAGAGCGAGGGTGAGAGGATGGAGAGAGCGAGGGTGAGAGGACGGAGAGAGCGGGAGGCGAGAGGACAGAGAGAGCGTGGGGCGAGAGGACGGAAGCGAGCGGACGGAGAGAGCGGGGGGCGAGAGAATGGAAAGAGGGCGAGGGGGCAAGAGAACGGAGAGAGGGCGGGGGGCGAGAGGGCGGAGAGAGGGCAGGGGTGAGAGGACGGAGAGAGGGCGGGGGGGGCGAGAGGACGGAGAGAGAGCAGGGGGCGAGAGGACGGAGAAAAGGCGGGGTGAGAGGACGGAGAGAGGGCGGGGGGGGCGAGAGGACGGAGAGAGGGCGGGGGGGGCGAGAGGACGGAGAGAGGGCGGGGGACGAGAGGATGGAGAGAGCAGGAGGCAAGAGGACGGAGAGAGCGGGGGGCGATAGGACGGAGATAGCAGGGGGCGAGAGGACGGAGAGAGGGCGGGGGGGGCGAGAGGACAGAGAGAGGGCGGGGGGCGAGAGGACGGAGAGAGGGCGGGGGGCGAGAGGACGGAGAGGGGGCGGGGGGCAAGAGGACAGAGAGAGCGGGGGGGGCGAGAGGATGGAGAGAGCGGGGACGAGTGGACGGAGGGCGAGAGGACGGAGAGAGCGGGGATGAGAGGACGGAGAGAGCGGGGGCAAGAGGACAGAGGCGAGCGGACAGAGAGAGGGCGGGGACGAGAGGACGGAGAGAGGGTGGGGGGGGGCGAGAGGACAGAGAGAGAGCGGGGCGAGAGGACGGAGAGAGGGCGGGGGGCGAGAGGACGGAGAGAGGGCCGGGGGGCGAGAGGACGGAGAGAGGGCGGGGGGCGAGAGGACGGAGAGAGAGCAGGGGTCGAGAGGATGGAGAGAGAGCGGGGGGGGGGCGAGAGGACGGAGAGAGAGCGGGGGGGGGGGCGAGAGGACGGAGAGGGCGGGGGTCAAGAGAATGGAGAGAGGGCGGGGGGGCGAGAGGACAGAGAGAGCGGGGGGGCGAGAGGATGGAGAGAGCGGGGACGAGTGGACGGAGGGCGAGAGGACGGAGAGAGCGGGGGGCGAGAGGATGGAGAGAGCGGGGATGAGAGGACGGAGAGAGCGGGGGCAAGAGGACAGAGGCGAGCGGACAGAGAGAGGGCGGGGACGAGAGGACGGAGAGAGGGCGGGGGGGGCGAGAGGACAGTGAGAGAGCGGGGCGAGAGGACAGAGAGAGAGCGGGGGGGCGAGAGGACGGAGAGAGGGCGGGGGGCGAGAGGACGGAGAGAGGACGGAGGCGGGCGGACGGAGAGTGCGGGGGGCGAGTAGATGGAGAGAGGGCGGGGGGCGAGAGGACGGAGAGAGCGGGGGGCGAGAGGACGGAGAGAGCGGGGGGTGAGAGGACGGAGGCGAGCGGTCAGAGAGAGGACAGAGGCGAGCGGACGCAGAGTGCGGGGGGCGAGTAAATGGAGAGAGGGCGGGGGGCGAGAGAACGGAGAGAGCGGGGGGCGAGAGGACGGAGAGAGGGCGGGGCGAGAGGACGGAGAGAGGGCGGGGCGAGAGGACGGAGAGAGGGCGGGGCGAGAGGACGGAGAGAGCGGGAGGGCGAGAGGATGGAGAGAGGGCGGGGCGAGAGGACGGAGAGAGGGCGGGGGGCGAGAGGACGGAGAGAGGGCGGAGGCAAGCGGACGGAGAGAGGGCGGGGACGAGAGGGCGGAGAGAGGGCAAGGGCGAGAGGACGGAGAGAGCGGGGGGCGAGAGGACGGAGAGAGGGCGGGGGGGCGAGAGGACGGAGAGAGAGCGGGGGGTCGAGAGGACGGAGAGAGAGTGGGGGGGGGGTGCGAGAGGACGGAGAGAGGGCGGGAGGCGAGAGGACGGAGAGTACGGGGGACGAGAGGATGGAGAGAGGGCGGAGGCGAGCGGACGGAGAGAGGGCGGGGACGAGAGGGCGGAGAGAGGGCAAGGGCGAGAGGACGGAGAGAGGGCGGGGGGGCGAGAGGACGGAGAGAGAGCAGGGGTCGAGAGGACGGAGAGAGGGCGGGGGGCGAGAGGACGGAGAGTACGGGGGACGAGAGGATGGAGAGCGCAGGGGGCAAGAGGACGGAGAGAGGACGGAGGCGGGCGGATGGAGAGTGCGAGGGGCGAGTAAATGGAGAGAGGGCGGGGGGGCGAGAGGACGGAAAGAGCGGGGGGCGAGAGGACGGAGAGAGCGGGGGGTGAGAGGACGGAGGCGAGCGGTCAGAGAGAGGACAGAGGCGAGCGGACGGAGAGTGCGGGGGGCGAGTAAATGGAAAGAGGGCGGGGGGCGAGAGAACGGAGAGAGCGGGGGGCGAGAGGAGGGAGAGAGGGCGGGGCGAGAGGACGGAGAGAGCGGGGGGCGAGAGGATGGAAAGAGTGCGGGGCAAGAGGACGGAGAGAGGGCGGGGGGCGAGAGGACGGAGAGAGGGCGGAGGCGAGCGGACGGAGAGAGGGCGGGGACGAGAGGGCGGAGAGAGGGCAAGGGCGAGAGGACGGAGAGAGCGGGGGGCGAGAGGACGGAGAGAGGGCGGGGCGAGAGGACGGAGAGAGGGCGGGGCGAGAGGACGGAGAGAGGGCGGGGCGAGAGGACGGAGAGAGGGCGGGGGGCGAGAGGACGGAGAGAGGGCGGGGGGGCGAGAGGACGGAGAGAGAGCAGGGGTCGAGAGGACGGAGAGAGAGCGGGGGGGGTGCGAGAGGACGGAGAGAGGGCGGGGGGCGAGTGGACCGAGAGTACGGGTGACGAGAGGATGGAGAGCGCAGGGGGCAAGAGGACGGAGAGAGGACGGAGGCGGGCGGACGGTGAGTGCGGGGGGCGAGAGGATGGAGAGCGCAGGGGGCAAGAGGACGGAGAGAGGACGGAGGCGGGCGGACGGAGAGTGCGAGGGGCGAGTAAATGGAGAAAGGGCGGAGGGCGAGAGGACGGAGAGAGCGGGGGGCGAGAGGACGGAGAGAGCGGGGGGTGAGAGGACAGAGGCGAGCGGTCAGAGAGAGGACAGAGGCGAGCGGACGGAGAGTGCGGGGAGCGAGTAAATGGAAAGAGGGCGGGGGCCGAGAGAACGGAGAGAGTGCGGGGGACGAGAGGATTGAGAGAGCAGGGGGCAAGAGGACGGAGAGAGCGGGGGGCAAGAGGACGGAGGCGAGCGGGCAGAGAGGACGGAGGCGGGCGGACGGAGAGTGCGGGGGGCAAGTAAATGGAGAGAGGGCGGGGGGCGAGAGAACGGAGAGAGCGGGGGGCGAGAGGACGGAGAGAGCGGGGGGCGAGAGGACAGAAAGAGCGAGGGTGAGAGGACGGAGAGAGCGGGAGGCGAGAGGACAGAGAGAGCGCGGGGCGAGAGGACGGAGGCGAGCGGACAGAGAGAGGACGGAGGCGAGCGGACGGAGAGAGCGGGGGCGAGAGAATGGAAAGAGGGCGAGGGGGCAAGAGAACGGAGAGAGGGCGGGGGGCGAGAGGGCGGAGAGAGGGCAGGGGCGAGAGGACGGAGAGAGCAGGGGCGAGAGGACGGAGAGAGCGGCGGGGCGAGAGGACGGAGAGAGGGCGGGGCGAGAGGGCGGAGAGAGGGCAGGGGGGCGAGAGGACGGAGAGAGAGCAGGGGGCGAGAGGACGGAGAAAGGGCGGGGCGAGAGGACGGAGAGAGGGCGGGGGGGGCGAGAGGACGGAGAGAGGGCGGGGGGCGAGAGGACGGAGAGGGGGCGGGGGGCGAGAGGACGGAGAGAGGGCGGGGGGCGAGAGGACGGAGAGAGGGCGGGGGGCGAGAGGACGGAGAGAGGGCGGGGGGGGCGAGAGGACGGAGAGCGGGCGGGGGACGAGAGGATGGAGAGAGCAGGAGGCAAGAGGACGGAGAGAGCGGGGGGCGATAGGACGGAGATAGCAGGGGGCGAGAGGATGGAGAGAGGGCGGGGGGGGCGAGAGGACGGAGAGAGGGCGGGGGGCGAGAGGACGGAGAGAGGGCGGGGGGCGAGAGGACGGAGAGGGGGTGGGGAGCGAGAGGACAGAGAGAGCGGGGGGGCGAGAGGATGGAGAGAGCGGGGACGAGTGGACGGAGGGCGAGAGGACGGAGAGAGCGGGGATGAGAGGACGGAGAGAGCGGGGGCAAGAGGACAGAGGCGAGCGGACACAGAGAGGGCGGGGACGAGAGGACGGAGAGAGGGTGGGGGGGGCGAGAGGACAGAGAGAGGGCGGGGGGGGCGAGAGGACAGAGAGAGGGCGGGGGGGGCGAGAGGACGGAGAGAGCGGGGGGCGAGAGGACGGAGAGAGCGGGGGGTGAGAGGACGGAGGCGAGCGGTCAGAGAGAGGACAGAGGCGAGCGGACGGAGAGTGCGGGGGGCGAGTAAATGGAGAAAGGGCGGAGGGCGAGAGGACGGAGAGAGTGCGGGGGACGAGAGGATGGAGAGAGCAGGGGGCAAGAGGACGGAGAGAGCGGGGGGCAAGAGGACGGAGGCGAGTGGGCAGAGAGGACGGAGGCGGGCGGACGGAGAGTGCGGGGGGCGAGTAAATGGAGAGAGGGCGGGGGGCGAGACAACGGAGAGAGCGGGGGGCGAGAGGACGGAGAGAGGGTGGGGGGGGGGGCGAGAGGACGGAGAGAGAGCGGGGGGCGAGAGGACAGAAAGAGCGAGGGTGAGAGGACGGAGAGAGCGAGGGTGAGAGGACGGAGAGAGCGGGAGGCGAGAGGACAGAGAGAGCGTGGGGCGAGAGGACGGAGGGGAGCGGACAGAGAGAGGATGGAGGCGAGCGGACGGAGAGCGCGGGGGGCGAGAGAATGGAAAGAGGGCGAGGGGGCAAGAGAACGGAGAGAGGGCGGGGGGGGCGAGAGGACAGAGAGAGAGCGGGGCGAGAGGACGGAGAGAGGGTGGGGCGAGAGGACGGAGAGAGGGCGGGGGGGCGAGAGGACAGAGAGAAAGCGGGGTGAGAGGACGGAGAGAGGGCGGGGCGAGAGGACGGAGAGAGGGCGGGGGGGGCGAGAGGACGGAGAGAGGGCGGGGGGGCGAGAGGACGGAGAGAGGGCGGGGGGGGGCGAGAGGACGGAGAGAGGGCGGGGGGGGCGAGAGGACGGAGAGTACGGGGGACGAGAGGATGGAGAGCGCAGGGGGCAAGAGGACGGAGAGAGGACGGAGGCGGGCGGACGGAGAGTGCGGGGGGCGAGTAAATGGAGAGAGGGCGGGGGGCGAGAGAACGGAGAGAGCGGGGGGCGAGAGGACGGAGAGAGGGCGGGGCGAGAGGACGGAGAGAGGGCGGGGCGAGAGGACGG
The DNA here is from genome assembly GCF_017639515.1 of Carcharodon carcharias. Taxonomy (NCBI): domain Eukaryota; kingdom Metazoa; phylum Chordata; class Chondrichthyes; order Lamniformes; family Lamnidae; genus Carcharodon; species Carcharodon carcharias. Next base: position 112,814,133 of record NC_054473.1, read on the forward strand.
AGAGAGGGCGGGGCGAGAGGACGGAGAGAGCGGGAGGGCGAGAGGATGGAGAGAGGGCGGGGCGAGAGGACGGAGAGAGGGCGGGGGGCGAGAGGACGGAGAGAGCGGGGGGCGAGAGGACGGAGAGAGGGCGGGGGGGCGAGAGGACGGAGAGAGAGCGGGGGGTCGAGAGGACGGAGAGAGAGTGGGGGTGGTGCGAGAGGACGGAGAGAGGGCGGGAGGCGAGAGGACGGAGAGTACGGGGGACGAGAGGATGGAGAGAGGGCGGAGGCGAGCGGACGGAGAGAGGGCGGGGACGAGAGGGCGGAGAGAGGGCAAGGGCGAGAGGACGGAGAGAGGGCGGGGGGGCGAGAGGACGGAGAGAGAGCAGGGGTCGAGAGGACGGAGAGAGGGCGGGGGGCGAGAGGACGGAGAGTACGGGGGACGAGAGGATGGAGAGCGCAGGGGGCAAGAGGACGGAGAGAGGACGGAGGCGGGCGGATGGAGAGTGCGAGGGGCGAGTAAATGGAGAGAGGGCGGGGGGGCGAGAGGACGGAAAGAGCGGGGGGCGAGAGGACGGAGAGAGCGGGGGGTGAGAGGACGGAGGCGAGCGGTCAGAGAGAGGACAGAGGCGAGCGGACGGAGAGTGCGGGGGGCGAGTAAATGGAAAGAGGGCGGGGGGCGAGAGAACGGAGAGAGCGGGGGGCGAGAGGAGGGAGAGAGGGCGGGGCGAGAGGACGGAGAGAGCGGGGGGCGAGAGGATGGAAAGAGTGCGGGGCAAGAGGACGGAGAGAGGGCGGGGGGCGAGAGGACGGAGAGAGGGCGGAGGCGAGCGGACGGAGAGAGGGCGGGGACGAGAGGGCGGAGAGAGGGCAAGGGCGAGAGGACGGAGAGAGCGGGGGGCGAGAGGACGGAGAGAGGGCGGGGCGAGAGGACGGAGAGAGGGCGGGGCGAGAGGACGGAGAGAGGGCGGGGCGAGAGGACGGAGAGAGGGCGGGGGGCGAGAGGACGGAGAGAGGGCGGGGGGGCGAGAGGACGGAGAGAGAGCAGGGGTCGAGAGGACGGAGAGAGAGCGGGGGGGGTGCGAGAGGACGGAGAGAGGGCGGGGGGCGAGTGGACCGAGAGTACGGGTGACGAGAGGATGGAGAGCGCAGGGGGCAAGAGGACGGAGAGAGGACGGAGGCGGGCGGACGGTGAGTGCGGGGGGCGAGAGGATGGAGAGCGCAGGGGGCAAGAGGACGGAGAGAGGACGGAGGCGGGCGGACGGAGAGTGCGAGGGGCGAGTAAATGGAGAAAGGGCGGAGGGCGAGAGGACGGAGAGAGCGGGGGGCGAGAGGACGGAGAGAGCGGGAGGCGAGAGGACAGAGAGAGCGCGGGGCGAGAGGACGGAGGCGAGCGGACAGAGAGAGGACGGAGGCGAGCGGACGGAGAGAGCGGGGGCGAGAGAATGGAAAGAGGGCGAGGGGGCAAGAGAACGGAGAGAGGGCGGGGGGCGAGAGGGCGGAGAGAGGGCAGGGGCGAGAGGACGGAGAGAGCAGGGGCGAGAGGACGGAGAGAGCGGCGGGGCGAGAGGACGGAGAGAGGGCGGGGCGAGAGGGCGGAGAGAGGGCAGGGGGGCGAGAGGACGGAGAGAGAGCAGGGGGCGAGAGGACGGAGAAAGGGCGGGGCGAGAGGACGGAGAGAGGGCGGGGGGGGGCGAGAGGACGGAGAGAGGGCGGGGGGCGAGAGGACGGAGAGGGGGCGGGGGGCGAGAGGACGGAGAGAGGGCGGGGGGCGAGAGGACGGAGAGAGGGCGGGGGGCGAGAGGACGGAGAGAGGGCGGGGGGGCGAGAGGACGGAGAGAGGGCGGGGGACGAGAGGATGGAGAGAGCAGGAGGCAAGAGGACGGAGAGAGCGGGGGGCGATAGGACGGAGATAGCAGGGGGCGAGAGGATGGAGAGAGGGCGGGGGGGGCGAGAGGACGGAGAGAGGGCAGGGGGGCGAGAGGACGGAGAGAGGGCGGGGGGCGAGAGGACGGAGAGGGGGTGGGGAGCGAGAGGACAGAGAGAGCGGGGGGGCGAGAGGATGGAGAGAGCGGGGACGAGTGGACGGAGGGCGAGAGGACGGAGAGAGCGGGGATGAGAGGACGGAGAGAGCGGGGGCAAGAGGACAGAGGCGAGCGGACAGAGAGAGGGCGGGGACGAGAGGACGGAGAGAGGGTGGGGGGGGGCGAGAGGACAGAGAGAGGGCGGGGGGGGCGAGAGGACAGAGAGAGGGCGGGGGGGGCGAGAGGACGGAGAGAGGGCGGGGGGCGAGAGGACAGAGAGAGGGCGGGGGGGCGAGAGGACGGAGAGAGGGCGGGGGGCGAGAGGATGGAGAGAGGGCGGGGCGAAAGGACGGAGAGCAGGGGGGGTGAGAGGACGGAGAGAGCAGGGGGCGAGAGAACGGAGAGAGCGGGGGGGCGAGAGGACGGAGAGAGGGCGGGGCGAGAGGACGGAGAGAGCGGGGGGCGAGAGGATGGAGAGAGGGCGGGGCAAGAGGACGGAGAGAGGGCGGGGGGCGAGAGGACGGAGAGAGGGCGGAGGCGAGCGGACGGAGAGAGGGCGGGGACGAGAGGGCGGAGAGAGGGCAAGGGCGAGAGGACGGAGAGAGCGGGGGGCGAGAGGACGGAGAGAGGGCGGGGCGAGAGGACGGAGAGAGGGCGGGGCGAGAGGACGGAGAGAGGGCGGGGCGAGAGGACGGAGAGAGGGCGGGGGGGCGAGAGGACGGAGAGAGAGCAGGGGTCGAGAGGACGGAGAGAGAGCGGGGGGGGGTGCGAGAGGACGGAGAGAGGGCGGGGGGCGAGTGGACCGAGAGTACGGGTGACGAGAGGATGGAGAGCGCAGGGGGCAAGAGGACGGAGAGAGGACGGAGGCGGGCGGACGGTGAGTGCGGGGGGCGAGAGGATGGAGAGTGCGGGGGGTGAGAGGATGGAGAGAGCGAGGGTGAGAGGATGGAGAGAGCGAGGGTGAGAGGACGGAGAGAGCGGGAGGCGAGAGGACAGAGAGAGCGTGGGGCGAGAGGACGGAAGCGAGCGGACGGAGAGAGCGGGGGGCGAGAGAATGGAAAGAGTGCGAGGGGGCAAGAGAACGGAGAGAGGGCGGGGGGCGAGAGGGCGGAGAGAGGGCAGGGGTGAGAGGACGGAGAGAGGGCGGGGGGGGCGAGAGGACGGAGAGAGAGCAGGGGGCGAGAGGACGGAGAAAGGGCGGGGCGAGAGGACGGAGAGAGGGCGGGGGGTGCGAGAGGACGGAGAGAGGGCGGGGGGCGAGAGGACGGAGAAAGGGCGGGGCGAGAGGACGGAGAAAGGGCGGGGGGGCGAGAGGACGGAGAGAGGGCGGGGGACGAGAAAATGGAGAGAGCAGGAGGCAAGAGGACGGAGAGAGCGGGGGGCGATAGGACGGAGATAGCAGGGGGCGAGAGGACGGAGAGAGGGCGGGGGGCGAGAGGACGGAGAGGGGGCGGAGGGCGAGAGGACGGAGAGAGGGCGGGGGGCGAGAGGACGGAGAGAGGGCGGGGGCGAGAGGACGGAGGCGAGCGGACAGAGAGAGCGGGGGGCGAGAGAATGGAAAGAGGGCGAGGGGGCAAGAGAATGGAGAGAGGGCGGGGGGCGAGAGGACGGAGAGAGGGCGGGGGGGCGAGAGAACGGAGAGAGGGCGGGGGGGCGAGAGGACGGAGAGAGCGATGGGCGAGAGGACGGTGAGAGGGCGGGTGCGAGAGAACAGAGGTGAGAGAACGGAGAGAGCGGGGGCAAGAGGACGGAGAGAGCAGGGGGCGAGAGGACGGAGAGAGGGCGGGGGCGATAGGACGGAGATAGCGGGGGACGAGAGGACAGAGAGAGGGCGGGGGGGGCGAGAGGACGGAGAGAGTGGGGGGCGAGAGGACAGAGAGAGGGCGGGGGGGGCGAGAGGAAAAAGAGAGCGGGGGGTGAGAGGACGGAGAGAGCGGGGGGAGGCGAGAGGACGGAGAGAGCGGAGGGCGAGAGGACGGAGAGAACGGGGGTGAGAGGATGGAGAGAGCGGGGGCAAGAGGGCGGAGGCGAGCGGACGGAGAGAGGGCGGAGGGGAGCGGACGGAGAGAGGGCGGGGCGAGAGGACGGAGAGAGCGGGGGGACGAGAGGACGGAGAGAGAGCGGGGGGGGGGCGAGAGGACGGAGAGAGTAGGGGCGAGAGGACAGAGAGAGCGGGGGGCGAGAGGACGGAGAGAGGGCGGGGCGAGAGGACGGAGAGAGGGCGGGGCGAGAGGACGGAGAGAGGGCGTGGCGAGAGGACGGAGAGAGGGCGGGGCGAGAGGACGGAGAGAGGGCAGGGGCGAGAGGACGGAGAGAGAGCAGGGGGCGAGAGGACGGAGAGAGAGCAGGGGGCGAGAGGACGGAGAGAGGGCGGGGCGAGAGGACGGAGAGAGGGCGGGGCGAGAGGACGGAGAGAGGGCGGGGGGGCGAGAGGACGGACAGAGAGCGGGGGGGGCGAGAGGACGGAGAGAGGGCGGGGGGGCGAGAGGACGGAGAGAGGGCGGGGCGAGAGGACGGAGAGAGGGCGGGGGGGCGAGAGGACGGAGAGAGAGCGGGGGGGGCGAGAGGACGGAGAGAGAGCGGGGTGGCGAGAGGACGGAGAGAGGGCGGGGGGGCGAGAGGACGGAGAGAGGGCGGGGGACGAGAGGATGGAGAGAGCAGTGGGCAAGAGGACGGAGAGAGCGGGGGGCGAGAGGACGGAGAGAGGGCGGGGTGGCGAGAGGACGGAGAGAGGGCGGGGGGGCGAGAGGACCGAGAGAGCGATGGGCGAGAGGACGGAGAGAGGACGGGTGCGAGAGAACAGAGGCGAGAGAACGGAGAGAGCGGGGGCAAGAGGACGGAGAGAGCAGGGGGCGAGAGGACAGAGAGAGGGCAGGGGGCGAGAGGACGGAGAGAGCAGTGGCAAGAGGACGGAGAGAGCGGGGGTCAAGAGAATGGAGAGAGGGCGGGGGGGCGAGAGGACAGTGAGAGCGGGGGGGGCGAGAGGACGGAGAGAGGGCGGGGGGGGCGAGAGGACGGAGAGAGGGCGGGGGGGCGAGAGGACAGAGAGAGCAGGGGCGAGAGGACGGAGAGAGCGGCGGGGCGAGAGGACGGAGAGAGGGCGGGGCGAGAGGACGGAGAGAGGGCGGGGCGAGAGGACGGAGAGAGGGCGGGGGGGCGGGGGGGCGAGAGGACGGAGAGAGAGCAGGGGGCGAGAGGACGGAGAGAGAGCAGGGGGCGAGAGGACGGAGGCGAGCAGACAGAGAGAGGACGGAGGCGAGCGGACGGCGAAAGCGGGGGGCGAGAGAATGGAAAGAGGGCGAGGGGGCGAGAGGGCGGAGAGAAGGCAGGGGCGAGAGGACAGAGAGAGCGGGGGCGAGAGGACAGAGAGAGCGGGGGGCGAGAGGACGGACAGAGGGCGGGGCGAGAGGACGGAGAGAGGGCGGGGGGGCGAGAGGACGGAGAGAGAGCAGGGGGCGAGAGGACGGAGAGAGAGCAGGGGGCGAGAGGACGGAGAGAGGACGGGGCGAGAGGACGGAGAGAGGGCGGGGGGGCGAGAGGACGGAGAGAGAGCGGGGGGGGCGAGAGGACGGAGAGAGAGCGGGGTGGCGAGAGGACGGAGAGAGGGCGGGGGGGCGAGAGGACGGAGAGAGGGCGGGGGACGAGAGGATGGAGAGAGCAGTGGGCAAGAGGACGGAGAGAGCGGGGGGGCGAGAGGACGGAGAGAGGGCGGGGTGGCGAGAGGACGGAGAGAGGGCGGGTGGGCGAGTGGACGGAGAGAGCGATGGGCGAGAGGACGGAGAGAGGACGGGTGCGAAAGAACAGAGGCGAGAGAACGGAGAGAGCGGGGGCAAGAGGACGGAGAGAGCAGGGGGCGAGAGGACAGAGAGAGGGCAGGGGGCGAGAGGACGGAGGGAGCAGTGGCAAGAGGACGGAGAGAGCAGGGGGCGAGAGGACAGAGAGAGGGCAGGGGGCGAGAGGACGGAGGGAGCAGTGGCAAGAGGACGGAGAGAGCAGGGGGGCGAGAGGACGGAGAGAGGGCGGGGAGGGGGCGAGAGGACGGAGAGAGAGCGGGGGGGTGAGAGGACGGAGAGAGAGCGGGGGGGCGAGAGGACGGAGAGAGAGCGGGGGGGCGAGAGGACGGAGAGAGCGGGGGTCAAGAGAATAGAGAGAGGGCGGGGGGCGAGAGGACAGAGAGAGCGGGGGGGGGGCGAGAGGATGGAGAGAGGGCGGGGGGGGCGAGAGGACGGAGAGAGGGCGGGGGGGCGAGAGGACAGAGAGAGCGATGGGCGAGAGGACGGAGAGAGCGATGGGCGAGAGGACGGAGAGAGCGGGAGGTGAGAGGACAGAGAGAGCGTGGGGCGAGAGGACGGAGGCGAGCAGACAGAGAGAGGACGGAGGCGAGCGGACGGAGAAAGCGGGGGGCGAGAGAATGGAAAGAGGGCGAGGGGGCGAGAGGGCGGAGAGAAGGCAGGGGCGAGAGGACAGAGAGAGCGGGGGCGAGAGGACGGAGAGAGCGGGGTGGCGAGAGGACGGAGAGAGGGCGGGGCGAGAGGACGGAGAGAGGGCGGGGCGAGAGGACGGAGAGAGGGCGGGGCGAGAGGACGGAGAGAGGGCGGGGCGAGAGGACGGAGAGAGGGCGGGGCGAGAGGACGGAGAGAGGGCGGGGCGAGAGGACGGAGAGAGGGCGGGGCGAGAGGACGGAGAGAGGGCGGGGGGCGAGAGGACGGAGAGAGAGCAGGGGGCGAGAGGACGGAGAGAGAGCAGGGGGTGAGAGGACGGAGAGAGGGCGGGGCGAGAGGACGGAGAGAGGGCGGGGGGGCGAGAGGACGGAGAGAGAGCGGGGGGGGGGCGAGAGGATGGAGAGAGAGCGGGGTGGCGAGAGGACGGAGAGAGGGCGGGGGGGCGAGAGGACGGAGAGAGGGCGGGGGGGCGAGAGGACGGAGAGAACGATGGGCGAGAGGACGGAGAGAGGACGGGTGCGAGAGAACAGAGGCGAGAGAACGGAGAGAGCGGGGGCAAGAGGACGGAGAGAGCAGGGGGCGAGAGGACAGAGAGAGGGCAGGGGGCGAGAGGACGGAGGGAGCAGTGGCAAGAGGACGGAGAGAGCAGGGGGGGCGAGAGGACGGAGAGAGGGCGGGGGGGGGGGCGAGAGGACGGAGAGAGAGCGGGGGGGTGAGAGGACGGAGAGAGAGCGGGGGGGCGAGAGGACGGAGAGAGAGCGGGGGGGCGAGAGGACGGAGAGAGCGGGGGTCAAGAGAATGGAGAGAGGGCAGGGGGCGAGAGGACAGAGAGAGCGGGGGGGGCGAGAGGATGGAGAGAGGGCGGGGGGGGCGAGAGGACGGAGAGAGGGCGGGGGGCGAGAGGACAGAGAGAGCAGGGGCGAGAGGACGGAGAGAGCGGCGGGGCGAGAGGACGGAGAAAGGGCGGGGCGAGAGGACGGAGAGAGGGCGGGGGGGCGAGAGGACGGAGAGAGAGCAGGGAGCGAGAGGACGGAGAGAGAGCAGGGGGCGAGAGGACGGAGAGAGGGCGGGGCGAGAGGACGGAGAGAGGGCGGGGGGCGAGAGGACGGAGAGAGAGCGGGGGGGGGGGCGAGAGGACGGAGAGAGGGCGGGGGGGCGAGAGGACGGAGAGAGGGCGGGGGGGCGAGAGGACGGAGAGAGGGCGGGGGACGAGAGGATGGAGAGAGCAGTGGGCAAGAGGACGGAGAGAGCGGGGGGCGAGAAGACGGAGAGAGGGCGGGGTGGCGAGAGGACGGAGAGAGGGCGGGGGGGGCGAGAGGACGGAGAGAGCGATGGGCGAGAGGACGGAGAGAGGACGGGTGCGAGAGAACAGAGGCGAGAGAACAGAGAGAGCGGGGGCAAGAGGACGGAGAGAGCAGGGGGCGAGAGGACAGAGAGAGGGCAGGGGGCGAGAGGACGGAGAGAGCAGTGGCAAGAGGACGGAGAGAGCAGGGGGGCGAGAGGACGGAGAGAGGGCGGGGGGGGGGCGAGAGGACCGAGAGAGAGCGGGGGGGTGAGAGGACGGAGAGAGAGCGGGGGGGCGAGAGGACGGAGAGAGAGCGGGGGGGCGAGAGGACGGAGGCGAGCGGGCAGAGAGGACGGAGAGAGCAGGGGGCGAGAGGACGGAGAGAGCGGGGGGGCGAGAGGACGGAGAGAGGGCGGGGCGAGAGGACAGAGAGAGCGGGGGGCGAGAGGACAGAGAGAGCGGGGGGGCGAGAGGATGGAGAGAGTGGGGACGAGTGGACGGAGGGCGAGAGGACGGAGAGAGCGGGGGGCGAGAGGATGGAGAGAGCGGGGATGAGAGGACGGAGAGAGTGGGGGCAAGAGGACAGAGGCGAGCGGACAGAGAGAGGGCGGGGACGAGAGGACGGAGAGAGGGCGGGGGGGCGAGAGGACGGAGAGAGGGCGGGGAGCGAGAGGACGGAGAGTGCGGGGGGCGAGTAAATGGAGAGAGGGCGGGGGGCGAGAGGACGGAGAGAGCGGGGGGTGAGAGGACGGAGAGAGCGGGGGGTGAGTGGACGGAGGCGAGCGGTCAGAGAGAGGACAGAGGCGAGCGGACGCAGAGTGCGGGGGGCGAGTAAATGGAGAGAGGGCGGGGGGCAAGAGAACGGAGAGAGTGCGGGGGAAGAGAGGATTGAGAGAGCAGGGGGCAAGAGGACGGAGAGAGCGGGGGGCGAGAGAACGGAGAGAGCAGGGGGTGAGAGGACAGAGAGAGGGTGGGGGGGGGCGAGAGGACGGAGAGAGCGGGGGGCGAGAGGACGGAGAGAGGGCGGGGCGAGAGGACAGAGAGAGTGGGGGGCGAGAGGACAGAGAGAGCGGGGGGGCGAGAGGATGGAGAGAGTGGGGACGAGTGGACGGAGGGCGAGAGGACGGAGAGAGCGGGGGGCGAGAGGATGGAGAGAGCGGGGATGAGAGGACGGAGAGAGTGGGGGCAAGAGGACAGAGGCGAGCGGACAGAGAGAGGGCGGGGACGAGAGGACGGAGAGAGGACGGGGGGGCGAGAGGACGGAGAGAGGGCGGGGAGCGAGAGGACGGAGAGTGCGGGGGGCGAGTAAATGGAGAGAGGGCGGGGGGCGAGAGGACGGAGAGAGCGGGGGGTGAGAGGACGGAGAGAGCGGGGGGTGAGTGGACGGAGGCGAGCGGTCAGAGAGAGGACAGAGGCGAGCGGACGCAGAGTGCGGGGGGCGAGTAAATGGAGAGAGGGCGGGGGGCAAGAGAACGGAGAGAGTGCGGGGGAAGAGAGGATTGAGAGAGCAGGGGGCAAGAGGACGGAGAGAGCGGGGGGCGAGAGAACGGAGAGAGCAGGGGGTGAGAGGACAGAGAGAGGGTGGGGGGGGGCGAGAGGACGGAGAGAGCGGGGGGGCGAGAGGACGGAGGCGAGCGGACAGAGAGAGGACGGAGGCGAGCGGACGGAGAGAGCGGGGGGCGAGAGAATGGAAAGAGGGCGAGGGGGCAAGAGAACGGAGAGAGGGCGGGGGGCGAGAGGGCGGAGAGAGGGCAGGGGCGAGAGGACGGAGAGAGCAGGGGGCGAGAGGACGGAGAGAGCAGGGGGCGATAGGACGGAGATAGCGGGGGGGCGAGAGGACGGAGAGAGAGCGGGTGCGAGAGGATGGAGAGAGCAGGGAGCGAGAGGACGGAGAGAGCAGGGGGCGGGGGGCGAGAGGACGGAGAGAGCGGGGGGATGATAGGGAGAGAGAGCGGGGGGGGGGCGAGAAGACGGAGAGAGCGGGGGGCGAGAAGACGGTGAGAGCGGGGGGCGAGAGGACAGAGAGAGGGCGGGGGGGGGCGAGAGGACGGAGAGAGAGCGTGGGGCGAGAGGATGGAGAGAGCAGGGAGCGAGAGGACGGAGAGAGCACGGGGCCCGGGGTGAGAGGACGGAGAGAGCGGGGGGGGGGCGAGAGGACGGAGAGAGCGGGGGGAGGCGGGAGGACGGAGAGAGCGGAGGGCGAGAGGACGGAGAGAACGGGGGTGAGAGGATGGAGAGAGCGGGGGCAAGAGGGCGGAGGTGAGCGGACGGAGAGAGGGCGGAAGGGAGCGGACGGAGAGAGGGCGGGGCGAGAGGACGGAGAGAGGGCGGGGGGGCGAGTGGACGGAGAGAGCGGGGGGACGAGAGGACGGAGAGAGCGGAGTGCGAGAGGACGGAGAGAGCGGGGGGGCGAGAGGACGGAGAGAGCGGGGGGACGAGAGGACGGAGAGAGCGGGGGGACGAGAGGACGGAGAGAGCGGGGGGACGAGAGGACGGAGAGAGCGGGGTGCGAGAGGACGGAGAGAGCGGGGGGACGAGAGGACGGAGAGAGAGCGGGGGGGGGGCGAGAGGACGGAGAGAGCAGGGGCGAGAGGACGGAGAGAGCGGGGGGCGAGAGGACGGAGAGAGCGGGGGGCAAGAGGACGGAGAGAGCGGGGGCAAGAGGGCGGAGGCGAGCGAACGGAGAGAGGGCGGAGGCGAGCGGACGGAGAGAGGGCGGGGACGAGAGGGCGGAGAGAGGGCGGGGAGCGAGAGGACGGAGAGAGGGCGGAGGCGAGCGGACGGAGAGAGGGCGGGGACGAGAGGGCGGAGAGAGGGCAGGGGCGAGAAGACGGAGAGAGCGGGGGGCGAGAGGACGGAGAGAGGGCGGGGCGAGAGGACAGAGAGAGGGCGGGGCGAGAGGACGGAGAGAGGGCGGGGCGAGAGGACGGAGAGAGGGCAGGGGCGAGAGGACGGAGAGAGCGGGGGGCGAGAGGATGGAGAGAGGGTGGGGCGAGAGGACGGAGAGAGGGCGGGGGGCGAGAGGATGGAGAGAGGGCGGAGGCGAGCGGACGGAGAGAGGGCGGTGACGAGAAGGCGGAGGCGAGCGGACGGAGAGAGGGCGGGGACGAGAGGGCGGAGAGAGGGCAGGGGCGAGAGGACGGAGAGAGGGCGGGGGGGGGGCGAGAGGACGGAGAGAGAGCGGGGGGGTGAGAGGACGGAGAGAGAGCGGGGGGGCGAGAGGACGGAGAGAGAGCGGGGGGGCGAGAGGACGGAGAGAGCGGGGGTCAAGAGAATGGAGAGAGGGCGGGGGGCGAGAGGACAGAGAGAGCGGGGGGCGTGCGAGGATGGAGAGAGGGCGGGGGGGGGCGAGAGGACGGAGAGAGGGCGGGGGGGCGAGAGGACAGAGAGAGCAGGGGCGAGAGGACGGAGAGAGCGGCGGGGCGAGAGGACGGAGAAAGGGCGGGGCGAGAGGACGGAGAGAGGGCGGGGGGGGCGAGAGGACGGAGAGAGAGCAGGGAGCGAGAGGACGGAGAGAGAGCAGGGGGCGAGAGGACGGAGAGAGGGCGGGGCGAGAGGACGGAGAGAGGGCGGGGGGGGCGAGAGGACGGAGAGAGAGCCGGGGGGGGGCGAGAGGACGGAGAGAGGGCGGGGGGGCGAGAGGACGGAGAGAGGGCGGGGGGGCGAGAGGACGGAGAGAGGGTGGGGGACGAGAGGATGGAGAGAGCAGTGGGCAAGAGGACGGAGAGAGCGGGGGGGCGAGAGGACGGAGAGAGGGCGGGGTGGCGAGAGGACGGAGAGAGGGCGGGGGGGCGAGAGGACGGAGAGAGCGATGGGCGAGAGGACAGAGAGTGGACGGGTGCGAGAGAACAGAGGCGAGAGAACGGAGAGAGCGGGGGCAAGAGGACGGAGAGAGCAGGGGGCGAGAGGACAGAGAGAGGGCAGGGGGCGAGAGGACGGAGAGAGCAGTGGCAAGAGGACGGAGAGAGCAGGGGGGCGAGAGGACGGAGAGAGGGCGGGGGGGGGGCGAGAGGACCGAGAGAGAGCGGGGGGGTGAGAGGACGGAGAGAGAGCGGGGGGGCGAGAGGACGGAGAGAGAGCGGGGGGGGCGAGAGGACGGAGGCGAGCGGGCAGAGAGGACGGAGAGAGCAGGGGGCGAGAGGACGGAGAGAGTGGGGGGGCGAGAGGACGGAGAGAGGGCGGGGCGAGAGGACAGAGAGAGCGGGGGGCGAGAGGACAGAGAGAGCGGGGGGGGCGAGAGGATGGAGAGAGTGGGGACGAGTGGACGGAGGGCGAGAGGACGGAGAGAGCGGGGGGCGAGAGGATGGAGAGAGCGGGGATGAGAGGACGGAGAGAGTGGGGGCAAGAGGACAGAGGCGAGCGGACAGAGAGAGGGCGGGGACGAGAGGACGGAGAGAGGGCGGGGGGGCGAGAGGACGGAGAGAGGGCGGGGAGCGAGAGGACGGAGAGTGCGGGGGGCGAGTAAATGGAGAGAGGGCGGGGGGCGAGAGGACGGAGAGAGCGGGGGGTGAGAGGACGGAGAGAGCGGGGGGTGAGTGGACGGAGGCGAGCGGTCAGAGAGAGGACAGAGGCGAGCGGACGCAGAGTGCGGGGGGCGAGTAAATGGAGAGAGGGCGGGGGGCAAGAGAACGGAGAGAGTGCGGGGGAAGAGAGGATTGAGAGAGCAGGGGGCAAGAGGACGGAGAGAGCGGGGGGCGAGAGAACGGAGAGAGCAGGGGGTGAGAGGACAGAGAGAGGGTGGGGGGGGGGCGAGAGGACGGAGAGAGCAGGGGGCGAGAGGACGGAGAGAGGGCGGGGCGAGAGGACAGAGAGAGCGGGGGGCGAGAGGACAGAGAGAGCGGGGGGCGAGAGGACAGAGAGAGCGGGGGGGCGAGAGGATGGAGAGAGTGGGGACGAGTGGACGGAGGGCGAGAGGACGGAGAGAGCGGGGGGCGAGAGGATGGAGAGAGCGGGGATGAGAGGACGGAGAGAGTGGGGGCAAGAGGACAGAGGCGAGCGGACAGAGAGAGGGCGGGGACGAGAGGACGGAGAGAGGGCGGGGGGGCGAGAGGACGGAGAGAGGGCGGGGAGCGAGAGGACGGAGAGTGCGGGGGGGCGAGTAAATGGAGAGAGGGCGGGGGGCGAGAGGGCGGAGAGAGCGGGGGGTGAGAGGACGGAGAGAGCGGGGGGTGAGTGGACGGAGGCGAGCGGTCAGAGAGAGGACAGAGGCGAGCGGACGCAGAGTGCGGGGGGCGAGTAAATGGAGAGAGGGCGGGGGGCAAGAGAACGGAGAGAGTGCGGGGGAAGAGAGGATTGAGAGAGCAGGGGGCAAGAGGACGGAGAGAGCGGGGGGCGAGAGAACGGAGAGAGCAGGGGGTGAGAGGACAGAGAGAGGGTGGGGGGGGGCGAGAGGACGGAGAGAGCGGGGGGCGAGAGGACGGAGGCGAGCGGACAGAGAGAGGACGGAGGCGAGCGGACGGAGAGAGCGGGGGGCGAGAGAATGGAAAGAGGGCGAGGGGGCAAGAGAACGGAGAGAGGGCGGGGGGCGAGAGGGCGGAGAGAGGGCAGGGGCGAGAGGACGGAGAGAGCAGGGGGCGAGAGGACGGAGAGAGCAGGGGGCGATAGGACGGAGATAGCGGGGGGGCGAGAGGACGGAGAGAGAGCGGGTGCGAGAGGATGGAGAGAGCAGGGAGCGAGAGGACGGAGAGAGCAGGGGGCGGGGGGCGAGAGGACGGAGAGAGCGGGGGGATGATACGGAGAGAGAGCAGGGGGGGGGCGAGAAGACGGAGAGAGCGGGGGGCGAGAAGACGGTGAGAGCGGGGGGCGAGAGGACAGAGAGAGGGCGGGGGGGGGGCGAGAGGACGGAGAGAGAGCGTGGGGCGAGAGGATGGAGAGAGCAGGGAGCGAGAGGACGGAGAGAGCACGGGGCCCGGGGTGAGAGGACGGAGAGAGCGGGGGGGGGGGGCGAGAGGACGGAGAGAGCGGAGGGCGAGAGGACGGAGAGAACGGGGGTGAGAGGATGGAGAGAGCGGGGGCAAGAGGGCGGAGGCGAGCGGACGGAGAGAGGGCGGAAGGGAGCGGACGGAGAGAGGGCGGGGCGAGAGGATGGAGAGAGGGCGGGGGGGTGAGTGGACGGAGAGAGCGGGGGGACGAGAGGACGGAGAGAGCGGAGTGCGAGAGGACGGAGAGAGCGGGGGGGGCGAGAGGACGGAGAGAGCGGGGGGACGAGAGGACGGAGAGAGCGGGGGGACGAGAGGACGGAGAGAGCGGGGTGCGAGAGGACGGAGAGAGCGGGGGGACGAGAGGACGGAGAGAGAGCGGGGGGGGGGGGCGAGAGGACGGAGAGAGCAGGGGCGAGAGGACGGAGAGAGCGGGGGGCGAGAGGACGGAGAGAGCGGGGGGCAAGAGGACGGAGAGAGCGGGGGCAAGAGGGCGGAGGCGAGCGAACGGAGAGAGGGCGGAGGCGAGCGGACGGAGAGAGGGCGGGAACGAGAGGGCGGAGAGAGGGCGGGGAGCGAGAGGACGGAGAGAGGGCGGAGGCGAGCGGACGGAGAGAGGGCGGAGGCGAGCGGACGGAGAGAGGGCGGGGACGAGAGGGCGGAGAGAGGGCAGGGGCGAGAAGACGGAGAGAGCGGGGGGCGAGAGGACGGAGAGAGGGCGGGGCGAGAGGACAGAGAGAGGGCGGGGCGAGAGGACGGAGAGAGGGCGGGGGGCGAGAGGATGGAGAGAGGGCGGAGGCGAGCAGACGGAGAGAGGGCGGTGACGAGAAGGCGGAGGCGAGCGGACGGAGAGAGGGCGGGGACGAGAGGGCAGAGAGAGGGCAGGGGCGAGAGGACGGAGAGAGCGGGGGGCGAGAGGACGGAGAGAGGGCGGGGGGTGAGAGGACGGAGAGAGGGCGGAGGCGAGCGGACGGAGAGAGGGCGGGGACGAGAGGGCGGAGGCGAGCGGACGGAGAGAGGGCGGGGACGAGAGGGCGGAGAGAGGGCAGGGGCGAGAGGACGGAGAGAGCAGGGGGCGAGAGGACGGAGAGAGCAGGGGGCGAGAGGACGGAGAGAGCAGGGGGCGAGAGGACGGAGAGAGCAGGGGGCGAGAGGACGGAGAGAGCAGGGGGCGAGAGGACGGAGAGAGCAGGGGGCGAGAGGACGGAGAGAGGGCGGGGCGAGAGGACGGAGAGAGGGCGGGGGGCGAGAGGACGGAGAGAGCGGGGGGGCGAGAGGATGGAGAGAGCGGGGACGAGTGGACGGAGGGCGAGAGGACGGAGAGAGCGGGGGGCGAGAGGATGGAGAGAGCGGGGATGAGAGGACGGAGAGAGCGGGGGCAAGAGGACAGAGGCGAGCGGACAGAGAGAGGGCGGGGACGAGAGGACGGAGAAAGGGCGGGGGGGGCGAGAGGACAGAGAGAGAGCGGGCGAGAGGACGGAGAGAGAGCGGGGGGGCGAGAGGACGGAGAGAGGGCGGGGGGCGAGAGGACGGAGAGTACGGGGGACGAGAGGATGGAGAGCGCAGGGGGCAAGAGGACGGAGAGAGGACGGAGACGGGCGGACGGAGAGTGCGGGGGGGCGAGAGGACGGAGAGAGCGGGGGGTGAGAGGACGGAGGCGAGCGGTCAGAGAGAGGACAGAGGCGAGCGGACGGAGAGTGCGGGGGGCGAGTAAATGGAGAGAGGGCGGGGGGCGAGAGAACGGAGAGAGTGCGGGGGACGAGAGGATGGAGAGAGCAGGGGGCAAGAGGACGGAGAGAGCGGGGGGCAAGAGGACGGAGGCGAGTGGGCAGAGAGGACGGAGGCAGGCGGACGGAGAGTGCGGGGGGCGAGTAAATGGAGAGAGGGCGGGGGGCGAGACAACGGAGAGAGCGGGGGGCGAGAGGACGGAGAGAGGGCGGGGGGGTGCGAGAGGACGGAGAGAGAGCGGGGGGCGAGAGGACAGAAAGAGCGAGGGTGAGAGGACGGAGAGAGCGAGGGTGAGAGGACGGAGAGAGCGGGAGGCGAGAGGACAGAGAGAGCGTGGGGCGAGAGGACGGAGGGGAGCGGACAGAGAGAGGATGGAGGCGAGCGGACGGAGAGCGCGGGGGGCGAGAGAATGGAAAGAGGGCGAGGGGGCAAGAGAACGGAGAGAGGGCGGGGGGGGCGAGAGGACAGAGAGAGAGCGGGGCGAGAGGACGGAGAGAGGGTGGGGCGAGAGGACGGAGAGAGGGCGGGGGGGCGAGAGGACAGAGAGAAAGCGGGGTGAGAGGACGGAGAGAGGGCGGGGCGAGAGGACGGAGAGAGGGCGGGGGGGCGAGAGGACGGAGAGAGGGCGGGGGGGCGAGAGGACGGAGAGAGGGCGGGGGGGGCGAGAGGACGGAGAGAGGGCGGGGGGGCGAGAGGACGGAGAGTACGGGGGACGAGAGGATGGAGAGCGCAGGGGGCAAGAGGACGGAGAGAGGACGGAGGCGGGCGGACGGAGAGTGCGGGGGGCGAGTAAATGGAGAGAGGGCGGGGGGCGAGAGGACGGAGAGAGCGGGGGGTGAGAGGACGGAGAGAGCGGGGGGTGAGAGGACGGAGGCGAGCGGTCAGAGAGAGGACAGAGGCGAGCGGACGGAGAGTGCGGGGGGCGAGTAAATGGAGAGAGGGGGGGCAAGAGGACGGAGAGAGTGCGGGGGACGAGAGGATGGAGAGAGCAGGGGGCAAGAGGACGGAGAGAGCGGGGGGCAAGAGGACGGAGAGAGCGGGGGGCAAGAGGACGGAGAGAGCGGGGGGCAAGAGAACGGAGAGAGGGCGGGGGGCGAGAGGGCGGAGAGAGGGCAGGGGCGAGAGGACGGAGAGAGGGCGGCGGGGCGAGAGGACGGAGAGAGGGCGGGGCGAGAGGACGGAGAGAGGGCGGGGGGGCGAGAGGATGGAGAGAGGGCGGGGGGCGAGAGGACGGAGAGATGGCGGGGGGCGAGAGGACGGAGAGAGCGGGAGGCGAGAGGACGGAGAGAGCGGGGGGCGAGAGGACGGAGAGAGCGATGGGCGAGAGGACGGAGAGAGCGATGGGCGAGAGGACGGAGAGAGCGGGGGGGTGAGAGGACGGAGAGAGCGGGGGGCAAGAGGACGGAGAGAGGGTGGGGGCGAGAGGACAGAGAGAGGGCGGGGGCGAGAGGACAGAGAGAGGGCGGGGGGCGAGAGGACAGGGCGAGAGGACGGAGAGAGGGTGGGGGGGGGCGCGAGAGGACGGAGAGAGAGCGGGGGCCGAGAGGACGGAGAGAGCGTGGGTGAGAGGACGGAGAGAGCGAGGGTGAGAGGACGGAGAGAGCGGGAGGCGAGAGGACAGAGAGAGCGTGGGGCGAGAGGACGGAGGCGAGCAGACAGAGAGAGGACGGAGGCGAGCGGACGGAGAAAGCGGGGGGCGAGAGAATGGAAAGAGGGCGAGGGGGCGAGAGGGCGGAGAGAAGGCAGGGGCGAGAGGACGGAGAGAGCGGGGGCGAGAGGACGGAGAGAGCGGGGTGGCGAGAGGACGGAGAGAGGGCGGGGCGAGAGGACGGAGAGAGGGCGGGGCGAGAGGACGGAGAGAGGGCGGGGCGAGAGGACGGAGAGAGGGCGGGGCGAGAGGACGGAGAGAGGGCGGGGCGAGAGGACGGAGAAAGGGCGGGGGGGCGAGAGGACGGAGAGAGATCAGGGGGCGAGAGGACGGAGAGAGGGCGGGGCGAGAGGACGGAGAGAGGGCGGGGGGGCGAGAGGACGGAGAGAGAGCGGGGGGGGGCGAGAGGACGGAGAGAGAGCGGGGTGGCGAGAGGACGGAGAGAGGGCGGGGGGGCGAGAGGACGGAGAGTGGGCGGGGGACGAGAGGATGGAGAGAGCAGTGGGCAAGAGGACGGAGAGAGCGGGGGGCGAGAGGACGGAGAGAGGGCGGGGTGGCGAGAGGACGGTGAGAGGGCGGGGGGGCGAGAGGACGGAGAGAGCGATGGGCGAGAGGACGGAGTGAGGACGGGTGCGAGAGAACAGAGGCGAGAGAACGGAGAGAGCGGGGGCAAGAGGACGGAGAGAGCAGGGGGCGAGAGGACAGAGAGAGGGCAGGGGGCGAGAGGACGGAGAGAGCAGGGGGGCGAGAGGACGGAGAGAGGGCGGGGGGGGGCGAGAGGACGGAGAGAGAGCGGGGGGGGTGAGAGGACGGAGAGAGAGCGGGGGGGGCGAGAGGACGGAGAGAGAGCGGGGGGGCGAGAGGACGGAGAGAGCGGGGGTCAAGAGAATGGAGAGAGGGCGGGGGGCGAGAGGACAGAGAGAGCGGGGGGGGCGAGAGGATGGAGAGAGGGCGGGGGGGGCGAGAGGACGGAGAGAGGGCGGGGGGGGCGAGAGGACGGAGAGAGGGCGGGGGGGCGAGAGGACAGAGAGCGATGGGCGAGAGGACGGAGAGAGCGATGGGCGAGAGGACGGAGAGAGCGGGGGGGTGAGAGGACGGAGAGAGCGGGGGGCGAGAGGACGGAGAGAGGGTGTGGGCGAGAGGACAGAGAGAGGGCGGGGGCGAGAGGACAGAGAGAGGGCGGAGGGCAAGAGGACGGGGCGAGAGGACGGAGAGAGGGTGGGGGTGGCGAGAGGACGGAGAGAGAGCGGGGGGCGAGAGGACGGAGAGAGAGCGGGGGCCGAGAGGACGGAGAGAGCGAGGGTGAGAGGACGGAGAGAGCGGGGGGTGAGAGGACGGAGGCGAGCGGTCAGAGAGAGGACAGAGGCGAGCGGACGGAGAGTGCGGGGGGCGAGTAAATGGAGAGAGGGGGGGCAAGAGGACGGAGAGAGTGCGGGGGACGAGAGGATGGAGAGAGCAGGGGGCAAGAGGACGGAGAGAGCGGGGGGCAAGAGGACGGAGGCGAGCGGGCAGTGAGGACGGAGGCGAGCGGACGGAGAGAGCGGGGGCGAGAGAATGGAAAGAGGGCGAGGGGGCAAGAGAACGGAGAGAGGGCGGGGGGCGAGAGGGCGGAGAGAGGGCAGGGGCGAGAGGACGGAGGGAGCGGGGGCGAGAGGACGGAGAGAGGGCGGCGGGGCGAGAGGACGGAGAGAGGGCGGGGCGAGAGGACGGAGAGAGGGCGGGGAGGCGAGAGGATGGAGAGAGGGCGGGTGGCGAGAGGACGGAGAGATGGCGGGGGGGGCGAGAGGACGGAGAGAGGGCGGGGGATGAGAGGATGGAGAGAGCAGGGGGCAAGAGGATGGAGAGAGCGGGGGGCGAGAGGACGGAGAGTGGGCGGGGTGGCGAGAGGACGGAGAGAGGGCTGGGGGAGGCGAGAGGACGGAGAGAGCGATGGGCGAGAGGACGGAGAGAGGGCGGGTGCGAGAGAACAGAGGCGAGAGAACGGAGAGAGCGGGGGCAAGAGGACGGAGAGAGCAGGGGGCGAGAGGACGGAGAGTGCAGGGGGCGAGAGGACGGAGATAGCCCGGGGCGGGAGGACGGAGAGAGGGCGGGGGGGCGAGAGGACGGAGAGAGGGCGGGGGGGCGAGAGGACGGAGAGAGGGCGGGGGGCGAGAAGGCGGAGAGAGGGCGGGGGGCGAGAGGACGGAGAGAGGGCGGGGGGCGAGAGGACGGAGAGAGGGCGGGGTCGAGAGGACGGTGGCGAGCGGACAGAGAGAGCGGGGGGCGAGAGAATGGAAAGAGGGCGAGGGGGCAAGAGAACGGAGAGAGGGCGGGGGGCGAGAGGACGGAGAGAGGGCGGGTGCGAGAGAACAGAGGCGAGAGAACAGAGAGAGCGGGGGCAAGAGGACGGAGAGAGCAGGGGGCGAGAGGACGGAGAGAGGGCGGGGCGATAGGACGGAGATAGCGGGGGGCGAGAGGACGGAGAGAGGGCGGGGGGTGAGAGGACGGAGAGAGGGCGGGGGGCGAGAGGACGGAGAGAGGGCGGGGAGCGAGAAGACGGAGGCGAGAGAACGGAGAGAGTGGGGGCAAGAGGACGGAGAGAGCAGGGGCAAGATGACGGAGAGAGCAGGGGGCGAGAGGACGGAGAGAGCGGGGGGCGAGAGGACGGAGAGAGCAGGGGGCGAGAGGACGGAGAGAGCGATGGGCGAGAGGACGGAGAGAGGGCGGGTGCGAGAGAACAGAGGCGAGAGAACGGAGAGAGCGGGGGCAAGAGGACGGAGAGAGCAGGGGGCGAGAGGACGGAGAGAGGGCGGGGGGCGAGCGGACGGAGAGAGAGCGGAGGAGGGCGAGAGGACGGAGAGAGAGCAGGGGGCAAGAGGACGGAGAGAGGGCGGGGGGCGAGAGAGCGGAGGAGGGCGAGAGGACGGAGAGAGAGCGGGGTGGCGAGAGGACGGAGAGAGGGCGGGGGGGGCGAGAGGACGGAGAGAGGGCGGGGGAACGAGAGGATGGAGAGAGCAGGGGGCAAGAGGATGGAGAGAGCGGGGGGCGAGAGGACGGAGAGTGGGCGGGTTGGCGAGAGGACGGAGAGAGGGCGGGGGGGCGAGAGGACGGAGAGAGGGCGGGGGACGAGAGGATGGAGAGAGCAGTGGGCAAGAGGACGGAGAGAGCGGGGGGCGAGAGGACGGAGAGAGGGCGGGGGGGCGAGAGGACGGAGAGAGGGCGGGGGGGCGAGAGGATGGAGAGAGGACGGGTGCGAGAGAACAGAGGCGAGAGAACGGAGAGAGCGGGGGCAAGAGGACGGAGAGAGCAGGGGGCGAGAGGACAGAGAGAGGGCAGGGGGCGAGAGGACGGAGAGAGCAGTGGCAAGAGGACGGAGAGAGCAGGGGGGCGAGAGGACGGAGAGAGGGCGGGGGGGGGGTGAGAGGACGGAGAGAGAGCGGGGGGGGTGAGAGGACGGAGAGAGAGCGGGGGGGCGAGAGGACGGAGAGAGAGCGGGGGGGCGAGAGGACGGAGAGAGCGGGGGGGCGAGAGGACGGAGAGAGCGGGGGGGCGAGAGGACGGAGAGAGGGCGGGGGGCGAGAGGACAGAGAGAGCGGGGGGGGCGAGAGGACGGAGAGACGGCGGGGCGAGAGGACGGAGAGAGGGCGGGGCGAGAGGATGGAGAGAGGGCGGGGCGCGAGAGGACGGAGAGAGGGCGGGGCGAGAGGACGGAGAGAGGGCGGGGCGAGAGGACGGAGAGAGGGCAGGGCGAGAGGACGGAGAGAGGGCGGGGCGAGAGGACGGAGAGAGGGCGGGGGGGCGAGAGGACGGAGAGAGAGCGGGGGGGGCGAGAGGACGGAGAGAGAGTGGGGTGGCGAGAGGACGGAGAGAGGGCGGGGGGGCGAGAGGACGGAGAGAGGGCGGGTGACGAGAGGATGGAGAGATCAGGGGGCAAGAGGACGGAGAGAGCGGGGGGCGAGAGGACGGAGAGAGGGCGGGGTGGCGAGAGGACGGAGAGAGAGCGGGGGGGGTGAGAGGTCGGAGAGAGAGCGGGGGGGCGAGAGCACGGAGAGAGAGCGGGGGGGCGAGAGGACGGAGAGAGAGCGGGGGTCAAGAGAATGGAGAGAGGGCGGGGGGCGAGAGGACAGAGAGAGCGGGGGGGGGCGAGAGGATGGAGAGAGGGCGGGGGGGGGCGAGAGGACGGAGAGAGGGCGGGGGGCGAGAGGACAGAGAGAGCGATGGGCGAGAGGACGGAGAGAGCGATGGGCGAGAGGACGGAGAGAGCGATGGGCGAGAGGACGGAGAGAGCGGGGGGGTGAGAGGACGGAGAGAGCGGGGGGCGAGAGGACGGAGAGAGGGTGGGGGCGAGAGGACAGAGAGAGGGCGGGGGCGAGAGGACAGAGAGAGGGCGGGGGCGAGAGGACAGAGAGAGGGCGGGGGGCGAGAGGACGGGCGAGAGGACGGAGAGAGGGTGGGGGGGGGCAAGAGGACGGAGAGAGAGCGGGGGGCGAGTGGACGGAGAGAGAGCGGGGGCCGAGAGGACGGAGAGAGCGAGGGTGAGAGGACGGAGAGAGCGAGGGTGAGAGGACGGAGAGAGCGAGGGTGAGAGGACGGAGGGAGCGGGAGGCGAGAGGACAGAGAGAGCATGGGGCAAGAGGACGGAGGCGAGCAGACAGAGAGAGGACGGAGGCGAGCGGATGGAGAAAGCGGGGGGCGAGAGAATGGAAAGAGGGCGAGGGGGCGAGAGGGCGGAGAGAAGGCAGGGGCGAGAGGACGGAGAGAGCGGGGGCGAGAGGACGGAGAGAGCGGGGGGGCGAGAGGACGGAGAGAGGGCGGGGCGAGAGGACGGAGAGAGGGCGGGGCGAGAGGACGGAGAGAGGGCGGGGGGGGCGAGAGGACAGAGAGAGGGCGGGGGGCGAGAGGACGGAGAGATGGCGGGGCGAGAGGACGGAGAGAGGGCGGGGGGGGGGCGAGAGGACGGAGAGAGAGCGGGGTGGGCGAGAGGACGGAGAGAGGGCGGGGGGGTGAGAGGACGGAGAGAGGGCGGGGGACGAGAGGATGGAGGGAGCAGGGGGCAAGAGGACGGCGAGAGCGGGGGGCGAGAGGACGGAGAGAGGGCGGGGGGGGCGAGAGGACGGAGAGAGCAGGGGGCGAGAAGACGGAGAGAGGGCGGGGGAGATAGGACGGAGAGAGCGGGGGGCGAGAGGACGGAGAGAGGGCGGGGGCGAGAGGACAGAGAGAGGGCGGGGGGGCGAGAGGACAGAGAGAGGGAGGGGGCGAGAGGACGGAGAGAGGGCGGGGGCGAGAGGACGGAGGCGAGCGGACAGAGAGAGCGGGGGGTGAGAGAATGGAAAGAGGGCGAGGGGGCAAGAGAACGGAGAGAGGGCGGGGGGGCGAGAGGACGGAGAGAGGGCGGGGTGGGCGAGAGGACGGAGAGAGCAATGGGCGAGAGGACGGAGAGAGGGCGGGGGGTGAGAGGACGGAGAGAGAGCGGGAGGGGGGCGAGAGGACGGAGAGAGAGCGGGGTGGCGAGAGGACGGAGAGAGGGCGGGGGACGAGAGGATGGAGAGAGCAGGGGGCAAGAGGACGGAGAGAGCGGGGGGCAAGAGGACGGAGAGAGGGCGGGATGGCGAGAGGACGGAGAGAGGGCGGGGGGGGGGCGAGAGGACAGAGGGAGCGATGGTCGAGAGGACGGAGAGAGCGGGGACAAGAGGACGGAGAGAGCAGGGGGCGGGAGGACGGAGAGAGGGCGGGGGCGATAGGACGGAGATAGCGCGGGGCGAGAGGACGGAGAGAGGGCGGGGGGGCGAGAGGACGGAGAGAGGGCGGGGGGGCGAGAGGACGGAGAGAGGGCGGGGGGGCGAGAGGACGGAGACAGGGCGGGGGGGCGAGAGGACGGAGAGAGGGCGGGGGGCGGGAGGACGGAGACAGGGCGGGGGGCGAGAGGACGGAGACAGGGCGGGGGCGAGAGGACGGAGACAGGGCGGGGCGAGAGGACGGAGGCGAGCGGACAGAGAGAGCGGGGGGCGAGAGAATGGAAAGAGGGCGAGGGGGCAAGAGAACGGAGAGAGGGCGGGGGACGAGAGGACGGAGAGAGGGCGGGGGGGGCGAGAGAACGGAGAGAGAGTGGGGTGGCGAGAGGACGGAGAGAGGGCGGGGGGGGCGAGAGGACGGAGAGAGGGCGGGGGACGAGAGGATGGAGAGAGCAGGGGGCAAGAGGACGGAGAGAGCAGGGGGCGAGAGGACGGAGAGAGGTCGGGGTGGCGAGAGGACGGAGAGAGGGCGGGGGGGCGAGAGGACGGAGAGAGCGATGGGCGAGAGGACGGAGAATGGGCGGGTGCGAGAGAACAGAGGCGAGAGAACGGAGAGAGCGGGGGCAAGAGGACGGAGAGAGCAGGGGGCGAGAGGACGGAGAGAGGGCGGGGGGCGAGAGGACGGAGAGAGAGCGGAGGAGGGCGAGAGGACGGAGAGAGAGCGGGGGTGGCGAGAGGACGGAGAGAGGGCGGGGGGGGCGAGAGGACGGAGAGAGGGCGGGGGACGAGAGGATGGAGAGAGCAGGGGGCAAGAGGACGGAGAGAGCAGGGGGCGAGAGGACGGAGAGAGGTCGGGGTGGCGAGAGGACGGAGAGAGGGCAGGGGGAGGCGAGAGGACGGAGAGAGCGATGGGCGAGAGGACGGAGAGAGGGCGGGTGCGAGAGAACAGAGGCGAGAGAACGGAGAGAGCGGGGGCAAGAGGACGGAGAGAGCAGGGGGCGAGAGGACGGAGAGTGCAGGGGGCGAGAGGACGGAGATAGCCCGGGGCGAGAGGACGGAGAGAGGGCGGGGGGGGGCGAGAGGACGGAGAGAGGGCGGGGGACGAGAGGATGGAGAGAGCAGGGGGCAAGAGGACGGAGAGAGCAGGGGGCGAGAGGACGGAGAGAGGTCGGGGGTGGCGAGAGGACGGAGAGAGGGCGGGGGGGCGAGAGGACGGAGAGAGCGATGGGCGAGAGGACGGAGAGAGGGCGGGGTGCGAGAGAACAGAGGCGAGAGAACGGAGAGAGCGGGGGCAAGAGGACGGAGAGAGCAGGGGGCGAGAGGACGGAGAGAGGGCGGGGGGCGAGAGGACGGAGAGAGAGCGGAGGAGGGCGAGAGGACGGAGACAGGGCGGGGGGCGAGAGGACGGAGACAGGGCGGGGGGCGAGAGGACGGAGGCGAGCGGACAGAGAGAGCGGGGGGCGAGAGAATGGAAAGAGGGCGAGGGGGCAAGAGAACGGAGAGAGGGCGGGGGACGAGAGGACGGAGAGAGGGCGGGGGGGGCGAGAGAACGGAGAGAGAGTGGGGTGGCGAGAGGACGGAGAGAGGGCGGGGGGGGCGAGAGGACGGAGAGAGGGCGGGGGGACGAGAGGATGGAGAGAGCAGGGGGCAAGAGGACGGAGAGAGCAGGGGGCGAGAGGACGGAGAGAGGTCGGGGTGGCGAAAGGACGGAGAGAGGGCGGGGGGGCCGAGAGGACGGAGAGAGCGATGGGCGAGAGGACGGAGAATGGGCGGGTGCGAGAGAACAGAGGCGAGAGAACGGAGAGAGCGGGGGCAAGAGGACGGAGAGAGCAGGGGGCGAGAGGACGGAGAGAGGGCGGGGGGCGAGAGGACGGAGAGAGAGCGGAGGAGGGCGAGAGGACGGAGAGAGAGCGGGGGTGGCGAGAGGACGGAGAGAGGGCGGGGGGGGCGAGAGGACGGAGAGAGGGCGGGGGACGAGAGGATGGAGAGAGCAGGGGGCAAGAGGACGGAGAGAGCAGGGGGCGAGAGGACGGAGAGAGGTCGGGGTGGCGAGAGGACGGAGAGAGGGCAGGGGGAGGCGAGAGGACGGAGAGAGCGATGGGCGAGAGGACGGAGAGAGGGCGGGTGCGAGAGAACAGAGGCGAGAGAACGGAGAGAGCGGGGGCAAGAGGACGGAGAGAGCAGGGGGCGAGAGGACGGAGAGTGCAGGGGGCGAGAGGACGGAGATAGCCCGGGGCGAGAGGACGGAGAGAGGGCGGGGGGGGGCGAGAGGACGGAGAGAGGGCGGGGGACGAGAGGATGGAGAGAGCAGGGGGCAAGAGGACGGAGAGAGCAGGGGGCGAGAGGACGGAGAGAGGTCGGGGTGGCGAGAGGACGGAGAGAGGGCGGGGGGGCGAGAGGACGGAGAGAGCGATGGGCGAGAGGACGGAGAGAGGGCGGGTGCGAGAGAACAGAGGCGAGAGAACGGAGAGAGCGGGGGCAAGAGGACGGAGAGAGCAGGGGGCGAGAGGACGGAGAGAGGGCGGGGGGCGAGAGGACGGAGAGAGAGCGGAGGAGGGCGAGAGGACGGAGAGAGAGCAGGGGGCAAGAGGACGGAGAGAGGGCGGGGGGCGAGAGAGCGGAGGAGGGCGAGAGGACGGAGAGAGAGCGGGGGGGCGAGAGGACGGAGAGAGGGCGGGGGACGAGAGGATGGAGAGAGCAGGGGGCAAGAGGATGGAGAGAGCGGGGGGTGAGAGGACGGAGAGTGGGCGGGGTGGCGAGAGGATGGAGAGAGGGCGGGGGGAGGCGAGAGGATGGAGAGAGCGATGGGCGAGAGGACGGAGAGAGGGCGGGTGCGAGAGAACAGAGGCGAGAGAACGGAGAGAGCGGGGGCAAGAGGACGGAGAGAGCAGGGGGCGAGAGGACGGAGAGTGCAGGGGGCGAGAGGACGGAGATAGCCCGGGGCGAGAGGACGGAGAGAGGGCGGGGGGGCGAGAGGACGGAGAGAGGGCGGGGGGGCGAGAGGACGGAGAGAGGGCGGGGGGCGAGAAGGCGGAGAGAGGGCGGGGGGCGAGAGGACGGAGAGAGGGCGGGGGGCGAGAGGACGGAGAGAGGGCGGGGGCGAGAGGACGGAGGCGAGCGGACAGAGAGAGCAGGGGGCGAGAGAATGGAAAGAGGGCGAGGGGGCAAGAGAACGGAGAGAGGGCGGGGGGCGAGAGGACGGAGAGAGGGCGGGTGCGAGAGAACAGAGGCGAGAGAACAGAGAGAGCGGGGGCAAGAGGACGGAGAGAGCAGGGGGCGAGAGGACGGAGAGAGCAGGGGGCGAGAGGACGGAGAGAGGGCGGGGGCGATTGGACGGAGATAGCGGGGGGCGAGAGGACGGAGAGAGGGCGGCGGGTGAGAGGACGGAGAGAGGGCGGGGGGCGAGAGGACGGAGAGAGGGCGGGGAGCGAGAGGACGGAGGCGAGAGAACGGAGAGAGTGGGGGCAAGAGGACGGAGAGAGCAGGGGCAAGATGACGGAGAGAGCAGGGGGCGAGAGGACGGAGAGAGCGGGGGGCGAGAGGACGGAGAGAGCAGGGGGCGAGAGGACGGAGAGAGCGATGGGCGAGAGGACGGAGAGAGGGCGGGTGCGAGAGAACAGAGGCGAGAGAACGGAGAGAGCGGGGGCAAGAGGACGGAGAGAGCAGGGGGCGAGAGGACGGAGAGAGGGCGGAGGGCGAGAGGACGGAGAGAGAGCGGAGGAGGGCGAGAGGACGGAGAAAGAGCAGGGGGCAAGAGGACAGAGAGAGGGCGGGGGGCGAGAGAGCGGAGGAGGGCGAGAGGACGGAGAGAGAGCGGGGTGGCGAGAGGACGGAGAGAGGGCGGGGGGGGCGAGAGGACGGAGAGAGGGCGGGAACGAGAGGATGGAGAGGGCAGGGGGCAAGAGGATGGAGAGAGCGGGGGGCGAGAGGACGGAGAGTGGGCGGGGTGGCGAGAGGACGGAGAGAGGGCGGGGGGAGGCGAGAGGACGGAGAGAGCGATGGGCGAGAGGACGGAGAGAGGGCGGGTGCGAGAGAACAGAGGCGAGAGAACGGAGAGAGCGGGGGCAAGAGGACGGAGAGAGCAGGGGGCGAGAGGACGGAGAGTGCAGGGGGCGAGAGGACGGAGAGTGCAGGGGGCGAGAGGACGGAGATAGCCCGGGGCGAGAGGACGGAGAGAGGGCGGGGGGGGGCGAGAGGACGGAGAGAGGGCGGGGGACGAGAGGATGGAGAGAGCAGGGGGCAAGAGGACGGAGAGAGCAGGGGGCGAGAGGACGGAGAGAGCAGGGGGCGAGAGGACGGAGAGAGGTCGGGGTGGCGAGAGGACGGAGAGAGGGCGGGGGGGCGAGAGGATGGAGAGAGCGATGGGCGAGAGGACGGAGAGAGGGCGGGTGCGAGAGAACAGAGGCGAGAGAACGGAGAGAGCGGGGGCAAGAGGACGGAGAGAGCAGGGGGCGAGAGGACGGAGAGAGCAGGGGGGCGAGAGGACGGAGAGAGAGCGGAGGAGGGCGAGAGGACGGAGAGAGAGCAGGGGGCAAGAGGACGGAGAGAGGGCGGGGGGCGAGAGAGCGGAGGAGGGCGAGAGGACGGAGAGAGAGCGGGGTGGCGAGAGGACGGAGAGAGGGCGGGGGGGGCGAGAGGACGGAGAGAGGGCGGGGGACGAGAGGATGGAGAGAGCAGGGGGCAAGAGGATGGAGAGAGCGGGGGGCGAGAGGACGGAGAGTGGGCGGGGTGGCGAGAGGACGGAGAGAGGGCGGGGGGAGGCGAGAGGACGGAGAGAGCGATGGGCGAGAGGACGGAGAGAGGGCGGGTGCGGGAGAACAGAGGCGAGAGAACGGAGAGAGCGGGGGCAAGAGGACGGAGAGAGCAGGGGGCGAGAGGACGGAGAGTGCAGGGGGCGAGAGGACGGAGATAGCCCGGGGCGAGAGGACGGAGACAGGGCGGGGGGGGCGAGAGGACGGAGAGAGGGCGGGGGACGAGAGGACGGAGAGAGGGCGGGGGGGCGAGAGGACGGAGAGAGGGCGGGGGGGCGAGAGGACGGAGAGAGGGCGGGGGGCGAGAAGGCGGAGAGAGGGCGGGGGGCGAGAGGACGGAGAGAGGGCGGGGGGCGAGAGGACGGAGAGAGGGCGGGGGGCGAGAGGACGGAGAGAGGGCGGGGGCGAGAGGACGGAGGCGAGCGGACAGAGAGAGCGGGGGGCGAGAGAATGGAAAGAGGGCGAGGGGGCAAGAGAATGGAGAGAGGGCGGGGGGCGAGAGGACGGAGAGAGGGCGGGTGCGAGAGAACAGAGGCGAGAGAACAGAGAGAGCGGGGGCAAGAGGACGGAGAGAGCAGGGGGCGAGAGGACGGAGAGAGGGCGGGGGCCATAGGACGGAGATAGCGGGGGGCGAGAGGACGGAGAGAGGGCGGGGGGTGAGAGGACGGAGAGAGGGCGGGGGGCGAGAGGACGGAGAGAGGGCGGGGAGCGAGAGGACGGAGGCGAGAGAACGGAGAGAGTGGGGGCAAGAGGACGGAGAGAGCAGGGGCAAGATGACGGAGAGAGCAGGGGGCGAGAGGACGGAGAGAGCGGGGGGCGAGAGGACGGAGAGAGCGGGGGGGCGAGAGGACGGAGAGAGCGGGGGGGCGAGAGGACGGAGAGAGGGCGGGGGCGAGTGGACAGAGAGAGGGCGGGGATGGGGGGCCTGGAAGGTCAGAAAGAGAAGAGAGCAAGAGGAGGGAGGGGAGGGGTGGTGGGGGGAGGGGCGACAGAGATGCAGCTTTTGTTACTCACCTGGACAAGTACACACTGCATTTACCGACGGAGCCAATGGGTTCATCAGGTAGTACCAATTCTATGCCTCATCAGAGAATCAAAATTGGGAGGAATGGAGAAAAAGATTTGAAATAAAGCCAATATTCAAACAATTGTTTCCAAGAAATGTAGTGCGTCCTCGGTACACGCTTGCTGTCCGTTTTTTCTGATAATGTTGACGGTATCCTCCAGCGGATTGCTGGGTGTCTCGCCAATGTGACCTTTTCCTGACCAGGCAGATTTGCTTGGCAGCAGGAAATGAATTGGGTTGAGGGTGTGGCAAATGAAAAAGCTCACCTTGATCAACACAAAATAAAACTTACAAAGGAACTGAAACAACTGCAAACTAATTTCTGTAAGGGAAAAAGTCAAGCTTTTGTTCTAATGAGCTGTTAGAGCTGGAAGTTTGCCAGGACATGCAGTTCTGAAAATGTCCTCATTAAGGGCTTTCGAGAATGCTTAAATTCTTCTGTGCAGTTGGAGCGAAATGCCACAATATTCACATTTCCCCATGACCTTTTCCACGGGAATAGAGAATTAAATACAGTCGAAAGGATCAACAGAGACAACCAATTCTTTAAGACATGGTAACCAATATTTCATTCTCTTAAGCCAAAGAGAATGAGCAACCAGCAAATGAGGATGACTAGTATAGAAGTAGCTGAATATACAATTGGTATGGTTGGCAGCAGGCTCATTACTCCTGCTGGAAAAGGACGACAATCTGACCATCAGAAATACTTTTTTAACAAATACACAACAATAACTGTTTGATGAAAATTCATACATATTGTTGTTACTCTCATATCATGATGATGGATGCCAGGGTCAAAGAATGAGGATTTTTTTTATGGTGGTTGCTGTCAATAGGACTTACAGCTCATGTGCAACTGTGCCAGACAGTTTCCATCAATGTATTTTATACTTAATCTCCGCATATCACTCAGTTCACAGGTAGGGGATTACCATTTCAGTCAGTCTTCCCGCTTCCAATCAGTCTTTAAGCGAGGCGCAGGGTTTAGTGGGAGTTTGTGGGGAGCATCACAATCCCAGACAACTCTAAGTGTGGGGAGTGTCTGTAGCTTGAGTAAATTCGGCTCAAATTTGAGATGTGGGTACAGCAAGAAATGAGGAAGGTAAATGGTATGCAGGCCTTTTTGCAAGGGGATTGGAGTATAAGAACAAGGAAGTCTTGCTACAATTGTATATGACTTTGATGCGGCCACACCTGGGGCACTGTGCTCAGTTTTGGTTTCCTTTCTAAGGAGGGATATACTTGCCTTGAAGGCAGTACAGCTAAGGTTCTTGAGATGAGAGGGTTGGCTTATGATGAAACATG
The DNA here is from genome assembly GCF_017639515.1 of Carcharodon carcharias. NCBI lineage: Eukaryota > Metazoa > Chordata > Chondrichthyes > Lamniformes > Lamnidae > Carcharodon > Carcharodon carcharias. The sequence continues at coordinate 112,843,995 of NC_054473.1, forward strand.
GAGTAAATCGGGCCTATATTCTTGAGTTTAAAAGAATCAGAGGTGTTTTCATTGAAACATACAAGATTATGAACAGGATTAACAAGGTGGACTCAGAGGTTGTTTCCCTTGGCTGTGGAATCAAACAAAGGAGCAAAGCCTCAGTATAAGAGGTTGATTATTTAGGACGAATATGGGGGGAAACTTCTTTATTCAGAGAGCTGTGAATCTTTAGAATTCTCAATCCCAAAGTGTTGGATCTCCCATTATTAAATATATCTAAGGTTGGGATAGGTAGATTTTTGACCTCTCAGGAAATCAAGTGATATGGAGAGTGAGCAGGAAAGTAGGGTTGAGGTGGAAAATCTGCCTTGAACATGTTGAGTGGCGGACCAGGCTCGAGGAGCCGTATAGTCTACCCCTGCTCTTATTTCTTATATAAATACTGTGGCTACAAGAGCAAGTCAGAGGCTGGGAATTCTGCAGTGAGTAACTCACCTCCTGACTTCCTAAAGCCTGTCCACCATCTACAAGGCACAAGTCAGGAGTGTGATGGAATACTCCCCACTTGCCTGGATGAGTGCAAATCCAACAACACTTGAGAAGCTTGACACCATCCAGGACAAAGCAGCCCGCTTGATTGACACCACATCCACAAACATTCACTCCCTCCATCACCTATGCACAGTAGCAACAGAGTATACCATCTACAAGATGCACTGCAGTAACTCACCAAGGCTCCTTCGACAGCACCTTCCAAACTTGCGACCTCTACCACCTAGGAGGGACAAGGGCAGCAGATGCATGGGAACACTACCGCCTGGAAATTCCTCTCCAAGTCACTCACTATCCTAACTTGGAAATATATCACCATTCCTTCACAGTCGCTGGGTCATAATCCTGGAACTCCCTCCCTAACAGCACTATGGGTGTACCTATGCCACATGAGCAGCGGTTCAAGAAAGCAGCTCACCACCACCTTCTCAAGGGTAACTAGGGATGGGCAATAAATGCTAGCCTGACCAGCCACACCCACATCCCATGAATGAATAAAAATAAAAGTTATTTAATCCCAATTTGTTTTCCATTGTGGTGCAGTTCTGCATTGTGTGCCAACGTCCAGTTGTTAGAAACTTTGACCTTTTCAGTCTGGACTATATTCAAACCCAGTTGAAAGGTCAACATGCAAACGCAGCTTGGCAGACTGATATATTCTCAATAACTTTCACTCATGAAGCAATGTGGTTGGGTTGTACGAAAACAAGTACTCTTTACATTTGGAGAGAGGAGAATCAGCATTTTGGAAAATTAATTTATTTTGGCATATAGGTTATTTTTGGCCATTTTTTTGGTTCCCTTTTTGTCCCCCACAATGGCAGATTGCCATGTCTTCCCCACTCTTCAAGAAGTTAACTTGGTTTATAAAAATTGCCAAACAATTTCCACTCCCTATGGCAAGGCACTGACCTTTAAAGGCAATTTTGCTTCAAGGTACTTGACTCATTACTGCAGAATTTAGAGTTTCTGCAGCTGATAAGGAACCACACTTGACTGCTGGCATCTAATAAGAATGTGTATGTTTAAATATTTCTGATGGAGCTTAAACACACAAGTTCAGGTGTGCAGAATGCAGCATACAAACACAAGAACTGATAATATTGTATAAGCTATCCAGCACCTGATCTCAGTAAGTCTACTGCTATCATTGGGTGGGTGTACACTACACATTTTCAAAAGTTGCTTTTCAGGCATTTTCAAGCTATGGGCTAAAACAATAGGATTAAATATCTTTGTGTTTATGCAAAACAGTTTCAGGGTTTCCACCCATGTTCAAAAAAAAACATAGAAAACAGGAGGAGGTGCATTATGTCTGTGTCAACTCTTCGTAAAAGCTATCGCCTACTTTCCACCAGCTACCCACCCAACCCCATCAACCACATCCCCCCAGCCCCACATCAACCACCCCCCCCCACCATCAATCACACCCCCCATAGTTGTGCAAATTTGTCCTATCCAAATACATACAGTATTCATTTTCCTTTGCAAAGTTACACAGTCTGCTTCTACTACCTTTTCAGGCAGTACATTCTGGAACTTATTGCATAAAAAAGTCTAATTTCCCCAGTGGATTTTTTACCAATTATCATAAATATTTGTTTTTAACCCTCCTGCCAGTGTAAACTGTTTCTCCACACCTACTTTATCAAAACCCCTCGTGATTTTTAAACACCTTTAATAATATCTCCATTTAATGGTCTGTGTTTTTGAGGAGCACAATCCCAGTTTCTCTAGTCTCTCCAAACAACTGAGGTCCTTCAACTCTGATACATCTCCTCCGTACCTTCTCCAATTAAATCTTGACATCTGTCTTGAAGTGTGGTACCTAGAACTGGACACTACTCTTTAGCCAAGATCCAGTGGTTTATAGAAGTTCATCAGCTCAATATTAGAAAGAGTACAAGAAAGTTTGAGGTGGTCCTGTGGCATAGTGGGTAGTGTCCTTGCCTGAGCCAGAAGCTCTGGGTCCGAGTCCCACCAGAACTCAATGTAGCCAAACAGGTTGTTAAGAACCTGAAAATCCTTCCAACACATGCCAATGACAGGCAGTAAGGGTGAGGGAGATTCTTTGTCAGCCACGTGATGGGAAAAGATGTTGGCACGTCTACCATCGCTATCCATATTTTCAGACTACAACATGCATGTAAAAAGGGCATGTTGCCACAGCAACTCAGGCTCCAAGTGAACTGTAAGACACCAGCACTGCAAGAAATTTTCAGGCATATGGTTAAATTTGGATGTGGCGCAACTCAGTTGAAACCCTGATTTTAATTAATTAAAAACCTTTCACCTCCAAAAGCTGCAGTCAAAAATAAAAACAGCAAAGCAAAGGAGTTTTGATTCCAGGATTGAACCTGTATGCTCAGTGCTCACCCAACATGTACTTGCCCCTTGGTTTGGCCTGCAGTAAAATCTATTGCGGAGCCAAAATGTCCCAACTTGCCTCACAAAAAGTTGGGACGGCACAAAACTCCTGTCAGAACAGAGATTTCAGATCCCCAGTGGCCACTTATGCGCAGATCCCAGTGGCCACATGCAATCTACAACAAACAAGGCAACATGTGAACACAACAGAATCCATATAAAAACACAACAGAATCCATATAAAAACACACATTAAATCTTGGTACCTGTTGATAGCTAAACATGTAGTAACGCTATATTTGGAATGGCTCAGTATAACTGAACACAAGATTAAATCACTTCAATCAATGCAACATTTTGTTCAAAGGGAAAAAATCAGGGCAACCCTGAGGGAGCAAACTACCCATCTGGCTAAGAAATTAGTTATACACACACACACACGCACTTCATTCTCACAGTTGATTAAAATTGTTCATTTGAATGTCGGTGCAGGAAGTGCACCAGCAAATGTACTTCAAGGACCTTCCACAGCCTTTCGAGTGGCTCCACTGAACTGACATCTCACAGCATTATTAGAAGATCGCACATGCCCTGAACTTCAATCAAAAAAAAGAACTGGACAATTCACAATCAGGATGACAATTTAATGAGAACATGGAGCAAATAAAACCATCAGACCCAGGCTTTCCATCAATCATGTACAATCTGCCCAGCACAAGGCAATTTCACCATGTGCCAATGCATTAACCACTGCTTGCACAGTTCTCCTGCCATTGATAAATTCTCCAAATAAAAAAGGGGGGGCAACATTTGGAAACATGACGGTTTTGCAAACCAATAGCATTTATAGGTGCTAGTCAGATTTGACACCTTTTTTGCTGACATACTAGTCATGTGTGGAGTTGGTTCTGTATGCTCCAATCATGACACTACGCACTATGTTGCAAGGCTAGACACACAACACATTCGCTCCAAAACCTAGCCATGCCTCAAAAACTTAACCCTTCTATACATTTGTTCTCCATTGCAGCAGAGGCAAAAGAATTTTGCAGCACTGGCAGCTCTACTGACCATGTAGTTTCCCTTGGCAAGATCCTTCGAGAAACATCCACATCACCTCCTCACCTCAGGTAACTTGAGGCCATGCAAATCTCAGATTCACATTTGAAAATGGGCCTCAATGAGCAACAACACCAAATTAAGTAAAACAAAAACAGAATTACCTGGAAAAACTCAGCAGGTCTGGCAGCATCGGCGGAGAAGAAAATAGTTGACGTTTCGAGTCCTCATGACCCTTCAAGTAAACATGGATGATCACGACTATTTGGGTTCCACACTTTAGTGAGAAAGTGTGTGTGGAATCTGTCCCATCATTTCTTCTCCTAGGGAAAGTTTCACCTGCTCCAAAAATTAAGCAAAATTCAGAATATCAATTCCTCCTCAGGTTTCCACTATTCAACCCTAGCTAACTAGCTGACAGAGTTAACAATTGTGGACATTGTGCACCACTTTTTTCCATGTGGTCCCTACTTAACAAGAAAACTTTCAACCCCATCGCTGAACTGTTCAGCATCACAGAAGGTACTACTTGGCATTGGTATGATTTCACAGGAATGGAATCAGGCAAGCATATCACCTATATTTAACATAGTTGATAAATCAGACCCAGGCAACACAAACCCCATTAATCTATAAATAATTTTTATAAATGAAAGTCCATTCATCAGAAGTTGTAAAACTCCTAACCATCAGTTTGGCTCCATTGGTAGCTTGAGTAATGAGTCTATGGGTTGAGGTCCCACACTTAAGCTCATCATCTAGGTGGACACCTAAGTGCTTTAATAAGGGAGTCCTATACTATTGGAAGTACAGCCCTCGAGATAACACGTGAAACTAAAGGTCCAAACTTTCAATTTAAGCGTATGTTTAAAAAAAGTCATGAGTAACAGGAACTTGCACACATGTTTTGGCCAACATTCCTCCCTCACCATCATACACTAATCATTCTGGTCATTCACTTATTCATTTACTGTCTGTCTGGAAATTGACTGTCACATAAGACCATAAGACTTAGGAACAGACTTAGGGCCATTGAGTCTGCTCCGCCATTCAATGAGATCATGGCTGCTCTGATAATCCTCAACTTCGCTTTCCTGCCTCTTCCCCATAACCCTTGATTCCCTTACTAATTAAAAGTCTGTCTATCTCAACCTTAACGACCCAGCCTCCATTGCCTTCTGAGGTAAAGAATTCCACAGATTCACTACCCTCAGAGAAGGAATTCCTCCTCATCTCTGTTTTAAATGGGCAGCCCTTACTCTAAGATTATGCTCTCTGGTCCTAGGCTTTCCCACAAGGAGAAACAATCTCTCAGCATCTACCCTGTCAAGCCCCCTAAGAATCTTATATGTTGCAATAAGGTCGTCTCTCATTCTTCTAAACTCCAATGAGTACAGGCCCAACCTACATAATTACTACTCATAAGAGAATCCCTCCATACCGGGGATCAACCTCATGAACCTTCTCTGGACTGTCTCCAATGCCAGTATATGTTTCCTTAGATAAGGGGACCAAAACTGTTCATAGTATTCTAGGTGTGGTCTAACTAGTATCTTGTATAGTTTTAGCAAGACTTCCCTATTTTTATACTCCATTCTCTTTGAAATAAAGTCCAACATTCCATTTGTCTTCCCTATTACTTGCTGAACTTGTATGCTAGTTTTTTGTGACACATGCACAAGGACCCCAAAATCCCTCTGTGCTGCAACTTTCTTCAGTCTTTCTCCATTTAAATAATATTCAGCTCCTCTATTCTTCCTGCCAAAGTGCATAACCTCACCTTTTCCCACATTATATTTCATCTACCAAGTTTATTTCCCACTCGCTTAACCTGTCTTTATCCCTCTGTAGACTCTTTGTGTCATCCTCACCACTTGCCTTCCCCTATTTTTGTGTCATCTGCTAAACTTGACAATAGTACATTCACTCCCCTCATCTAAGTCATTAATATCTATTGTAAATAATTGAGGCCCCAGCACTGATCCCTGTGGCACTCCACTAGTTACAGGTTGCCATCCTGAAAATGCCCCCTATCCCAACTCTCTGTCTTCTATTAGTTAGCCAATCCGCTATCCATACTAATATACTACCCCCAACACCATGGGCTCTTATCTTATTAAGTAGCCTTCTATGCGGTACTTTATCGAACACCTTTTGGAAATCCAAATATATTTCACCTACTGGTTACATTTGTCAGTGTAACAATGCATGTACCTTAAAAATTACTGGATTGGTTATAAAGCACTATGAGGCATCTTGAAAATGTGATATCTTGTCAGATAAATAGAAGTTAAGTCGCATTGACATGGAAGAGCAAGATCCTGTTCAACAAACCCCCCTCAACTTCTAGGCCTAGTCAGTGGTTTTCAGCAAGAAGCTGAAACTGGGGAACAAAAGGTAAACCAGTCAGTGAAAAATACATCAGACTGGAGGGGGGGGCAGGGGGAGTAGAATCTGAAAAGGATCACCATTTAAACCAACGACCTCAACACTGAAATAAAATGTTACACGGCTAAATTTACTGGCAGCACTGAAGTAGAGAGAGCAGTGACCAATTTTGGTTAGTTATTTAACCAGTCAGACAAGAGGTAATGAAACCTAACATTGGTAATTGTAGAATATATAAGTAGGCAATGTATTTAACTCAACTGGTACAGAGATAGCAAGCAAGGAACTTGAAAGTAGCAGGAGGCATGTCAGGCTGATAACTTGAAGGTCTTGTTCAGCATTGGAAGTATTGTAGGATCTATTCTACCTCTAATTGTTGGGATGGGGTCATGAGTATGGGTGAGACAGGTTCAACATGCCTCTAAGGGTACATCAGCAGTGCCAACCCCAAGTGAGGTCCAAGAGCCTCTCCTGCTGTCTATCAAGGGTCACATGATGTTCTGGGAGGCTCCGACCAATGAGCCGTAAGAAAGGGCGATCTGGGGGAGTGGGTCTACCTGACGAGACACCTGATCGAACATGTAGCACCTGAAAAGCACTCTGTAATAAAGTTTATCTGTTTCTTGTTGAAACCTGTCTGCTCTGTCAAGTTATTACATTTGGCGACGTGGTTAAAATAGATCGGACATTACACCTCGCCTGGTTACTGTGAGTATATCGAATCTTAAGAAAAAAGAAAAGACTACTCACCTGTCATGACACTCTTCAGCAGAACTGATCCTTATGATGATGTGACTATGGAAGGCTGGAGCCAGTATGTAGAGTGCCTCAGGTTTTATTTTGTAGCGAATGAAATTACCGCGGAGGAAAAGCAGAAAGCCAAATTGACGGTCCCCAAAGCCCAATTCTAAGTCCTATGATGAATTGGTGAACCTCATGAAAATGCACTTCCAGCCAAAGCCATCCCTAATAATGCAGCGTTTTCAGTTTAATTCCAGAGTGAGGGCCCCAGGAGAGTTTATCGCAACCTATGCAGCAAACCTAAAGCAGTTGACAGACTGCGACTTCAGGGACTGATTAGTTTGTGGAGTTCAGGACAATGCCACACAGCGCTGTTTACTTGCCAAGATCACATCAACTTTAAGCTCGGAATCTCCTTCGCCATGGAAAGTGCTGATAGAGACTCGCAGACTTTGCAACACAAAAAACATGGTTCTGTTCTTCATAAACAGAGAGCGGTGTGAGCTGGCAGACTTCATTTAAGAGTGGGGAGATAGTTGATTGGTGAGTAGTTAAATTAAGGGCTATGATTTGTGTTTTAGTCTCTAATTTATTTCCTCTTTTCTCTTTTTTAAAAATAGCTTGTTGAGTATAAGATCAATACTGTTGTAAAAAATTAGTTACAATATAGTGTAAAGAGCAGGGATACTAGAGTAATTAATTAATAAAGTAAATAAAATACGATAGTGATGGCTGGAAGAGTGATGTGTTGCTGCTGCACCTAGGTGATCCAGAGCGAACACATCTGCTGTAAGCGTTTACAGCTCGAGGAACTTCAGATCCAAGTTAAAGAGCTGGAGTCCGAGCTGCAAACATTGCTCTACATCAGGGAAGGGGAAAGTTACCTGGACACTTTGCTCCAGGAGGCAGCCACACCCCTCAGATTAGGTCATTCAAATTTGGTCTGTGATCAGGGACAGGAGAGTGTGACTGTAGGTGAAGAGGTTTGGGGACCCATGGGGTAGCATTCGAGGAGCCTCGGCCACTGCAATTGTCCAACAATTACGAGGCTCTTGAAAGCTGTGTAGACGAAAACAGAGACTGCAGGGAGGATGATCAAACTGACCACAGCACCGTGGTACAGGGAGCCATTCAAGTGGGGGAAGGAAATAGGAACATGGTAGTTATAGGAGACAGTTTAATTAGGGGGATAGATACTTTTCTCTGCAGCCTTGAGCCTGAGTCCCAAAGGCTGTGTTGCCTGCTCAGTGCCAGGGTTAAGGATATCTCCTCAGGGCTGGAGAGGAACTTGGAGTGGGGTGGGGAAGGATCCACTTGTCATCGCCCACATTGGTACCAATGGCATTGATAGGACTAGAAAGGAGGTTCTGCTGAAAGAATTTGAACAGTTAGGAGCTAAATTAAAAAGCAGAACCTCTAAGGTAATAATCTCAGGATTACTACCTGAGCCATGGGCAAACAGGCATAGGGTAAATAAAGTCATGGAGTTAAATGCATGGCTGAAAGATTGGTGTGGGAGGAATGGGTTTCAGTTCATGGGGCACTGGCACGTGTACTAGAGTAGAAGGAAGGGAGCTGTTCCAGTGGGATGAGCTTCACTTGAACCGTGCTGGGACCAGTGTCCTGGCAAATTGAATAACTAGGGCTGTAGAGAGGGCTTTAATCTAAATAGAGGGGGTGAGGGTTCTGGAAAGGGGATTCGTACGCTTACAAAGCAAAAGGATATGGCAGCATTGCAGGGCAGCTATTTAGATAATGATACCCAGAGTATGACAGGAAGGGACAGAGTGTACAAACATAAAAAAACAGCAAATAGTTTCAAAGGGAGAAAGAATGGTAAAAAGACAAAATTAATGGCTCTATACAAAATTGCATGTAGTATTCAGAACAAAATAAATTAATTAATAGCACAAATAGAGATTAATGGGTATGATCTTATAGCCATTACAGAGACATGGTTCCAAAGAGATCAAAGCTGGGAACTAAATATTTGGGGTATGTGACTTTCCAAAAGGACAGGCAGGAAGTAAAGGGTGGTGGGGCAGCTTTGTTAGTACGAGATGGAATTAGTACAATAGCAAGAAATGATCTTGGATCAGAAGATGTAGAATCCATATGGGTGGAGGTAAGAGATAACAAGGGAAAGAAGACACTAGTGAGAGTAGTCTTTGGCCCCCGAACAATAGCTGGACAGAGAATAAATCAGGAGATAATGAGGGCGTGTAAAAAAGACAGTATATTAATCATGGGTGACTGTCATGAAGCTATTAAGTTGGAAATTATTATTTTTTTTAAATAGACGGCTAGGCTGTGGGTGTGCCTTAATTGAATTAAAGCAAGCTTGTCTGGGTACTTTGATGTATACTAGTTTTAAGATGTAAGAGAGGTATAGTGCATTTGCATTTTGTTGAATACAGCGTTCAAGGGGAGTGAAATCTAGCACCTAGCTCACAGAGACCAAGCAATGTTTATATTACTAATAAAATCAGTGCTATGAGTGGGATCTTATTGTTAGAAGAGGTGGAGTTCAAAGGGGCTGGCGATACAATGAGAATTTACCTTCAATGGCATGTGCTACGTTTAACAAATAGCAGTTTTGTGTGTGCAGGACAGAGGCAACGTAAAATCAAAGCCTGTAAACCTACCACTGTGCCTGAAAAGGAACCAAAGTGAAAGGAGCCTAATTTTGAATTTATAAGGTGAAAATGCTGTGTCTGGTGTCTGCTTGAAATCTATGGGTTGCTGTTGTCTTATTGGAGATTAGTTTGGGAATTTGTTATAAGTTAAGATAGTAGTCATTTGTAGCCATGTGTATATATATTTTAACCTGTGCAAATTAATAAAATGCTTCATTTAGATTAATGTAAAAGTTCAAGAACTGGTGGTCTGATTCCTGAATTCAGAGTTGCATCTCAAACATACAAAATAAAAATTCAGGTTATGACAGTTGTTTAAAGTTTCCCTCTGGGATTTTTAACTAACTCAGCTTTACAAACTGCTGTGTCACAACAGTGACTTTAATCTTCCTATAGATTGGGAAAATCAAATTGGCAGAGGTAGCCAGGAGCAAGAATTCACAGAGTCTATTTGAGACACTTTCCTAGAGCAATATGATGTGAATCCAACCAGGGATCAGGCTATTTTGGATCTGGTAATGTGTAATGAGGCAGGTTGAATAAATCATCTCACAGTAAAAGATCCCTTAGGAAATAGTGACCATAACATGATGGGATTTAGCATTCAGTTTGACAGTGAGAAACTTGGGTCGGAAACAACTGTGCTAAATTTAAATAAAGGTAATTACAAAGGAATGATGGCAGAATTGAGTGGATTGGACCGGGAAAGGAGTTTGCAGAAAAGATGGTTGATGAACAATGACAGATGTTTAAGAAAATAATTCATGACTCGCAACAAAGATATATCCCAGTGAGGAAGAAGGATTGTAGGAATGGGATAAATCAACCACAGTTAACCAAGCAAGTTAAGTATAGTATCAAATTGAAAGAAAAAACATACAACATGGGAAAGATTATTGGTAAGCCAGGTGATTGGGAAAGTTTTAAAAACCAACAGATGACCAAAAAAATAAGAGGGAGAAAATAAACTTTGAGGGTAAACTAACAAATAATATAAAAATGGGCCATAAGAGCTTCTTCAAATAAATAAAAAGGAAGAGAGAGGCCAAAGTTAATATAGCCCCCTTACAGAACGGGGCTGGAGAAATAATAATGGGGAACCAGGAAATGGCAGAGGAGTTGAATAAATATTTTGCATCAGTCTTCATGGTAGAAAACACTAATAGCATTCCAAAAATACTAAATAATCATGGGGAAAAAGACTGGGGGGGTGGTGTTGGGAGGAAATAAATACAATGACTATCACTAGAGAAAAATTACTAGGGAAACTAATGGGGCTAAAGGCCAATAAAGTCACCTGGACCTGATAGATTGCATCCTAGGATATGAAAGGAAATAGCTGCAGAGATAGATGCACTGGTCTAAATCTTCCAGAATCCTTAGATTCTGGAAAAGTCCCAAAGGATTGGAAAACTGCCAATGTAACACCCTTATTCAAAAAGGGAGGGAGACAAAAAACAGGTAACTATAGGCCAGTTAGCTTAACATTCGTCATTGGGAAAATGTTAGAGTCTGTTATAAAGGATGTAATAGCAGAGCATTTAGAAATGCATAATATAATCCAGCAGAGTCAGCATAGTTTCATGAAAGGGAAACCATGACTGACAAATTTATTAGAATTCTTTGAGGAGGTAACTAGCAGGATAGATAAAGGGGAACCAGTAGGTGTAATATATTTGGATTTCCAAAAGGTGCTCAATGAGGTACCACACATAAGGCTACTTAACAAGGTAAGAGCCAATGGTGTTATGGGTAGTATATTAGCATGGATAGAGGATTGGCTAACTAATAGAAGACAGAGTTGGGATAAGGGGGCATTTTCAGGATGGCAACCTGTAATTAGTGAAGTGCCACAGGGATCTCTGCTGGGACAACAATTATTTACAATGTGTATTAATGATTGGGATCAATTGAAGTGAATGTACTATCGCCAAGTTTACAGATGACACAAAAATAGATGGGAAGGCAAGTGGTGAGGATGACACAAAGAGTCTACAGAGGGATATAGTCAGATTAAGTGAGTGGGAAAAAACTTGGCACATGGAATATATTGTGGGAAATGTGAGTTTATGCACTTTGGCAGGAAGAATAGAGGAGCTGAATATTATTTAAATGGAGAAAGACTGAAGAAAGCTGCAGCACAGAGGGATTTGGGGGTCCTTGTGCATGAATCCCAAAAAGCTAACATACAAATTCAGCAGGTGATTGGAAAAGCAAATGGAACATTGGACTTTATTTCAAAGGGAATGGAGTATAAAAATAGGGAAGTCTTGCTAAAACTATACAAGGCACTAGTTAGACCACACCTAGAAGACTATGAACAGTTTTGGTCCCCTTATCTAAGGAAAGATATACTGGCATTGGAGACAGTCCAGAGAAGGCTCATGAGGTTGACTAAGGGTATGGAGGGATTTTCTTATGAGGAGAGGTTGAGTAAGTTGGGCCTGTACTCATTGGAGTTGAGAAGAATGAGGGGCGACCTTATTGAAACTATTCTTAGTCAACATATAATATCTTGACAGGATAGATGCTGAGAGGTTGTTTTCCCTTGTAGGAGAGTCTAGGACCAGAGGGCATAATCTCAGAGTAAGGGGGCACCCATTTAAGGCAGCGACGAGGAGGAATTTCTCTCAGATGGTGGTGAATCTGTGGAATTCTTTACTGCAGAGGGCTGTAGAGGCTGGGTCATTAAGTATATTCAACGCTGAGATAGACAGATTTTTAATCATAAGAGAATCAAAGGTTATGGGGAAAAGGCGGAAAAAGTGGAGCTGAGGATTAGCAGATCAGTCATCTCAATGGATAGTGGTGCAGATTCGATGGGCTGAATGGCCTACTTCTGCTCCTACATCTTATGGTCTTATGTGAGGCATGAACCTACCACTGAGCGTGGCGCAAAAACCAGACCCACAGCATCGAAGCGAGAGGCAATATCTGCTGGTAGAAACAGGAAAGGCCGAGTAGAAACACATCAGCAGCAGCTCCAAAGTGAGCTGTTTTAGATGTGGAGGTGACCACAGACTGAACGCCCTTAAATTCAAGGGCACAGAACGCCATCATTGCCATAAGAAAGGTCACACAGTAAGGCACTGCAGGGCAAAGTCAAAACAGTCTGTAAAGCAGCAAACCAACATGATTGAATTAAAGAATACGGCAGAACCTGAAGCTGCCGACACCGACACCTATTGCTTGTATAACGTCATCGCTGTAAAAACTGAACTTATCACTGTCAGAGTGCAAGTTACTGAGAAACCACTAATAATGGAGGTGGCTATGGAAGACTCGATTACAGTGGTGGGAGAGAACACCTTCAAATACCTTAACTAAGGTAGAAAACCAATAAACCTGGCGTGGACAACGCTAAATTAAAGACAAACACTGGAGAAGCTATTCAGGTAAAAGGCGTCGCCACAGTACCTGCATCTTACAGGCAATAGGCAGCCCAGCTGCCTGTGATAATAGTAACAGGAGAAGGACCCATGAAAGAGTTGGTATTAACATGTGATGCCTCTCCATATAGTGTAGGAGCTGTGTTATCACATAGAATGAAAAATAGATCAGAAAGGTCCTTTGGATATGTCTCGAGAGCCCTCTCCGCAGCCGAGGTGGGTTATTCCCAGCTAGAAAAGAAAGATTTAATCAGTGTAATTAAGAGTGAAGAAATTCCTCCAGTACCTAAATAGACATCATTTCACCATTGTGTCCAACTATAAACCATTAATGGGTTTATTCAGTGAGGATGAGGCCATTCCGCCAATAGCCTCAGCAAGAATACAACTTTGGGCTTTGATATTATCTGCGTTTTGAGTATACTTATGTCCCATCCTGGCTTTCACATTGCAAATGTGGACGCACTCAGTCATCTCCCGTTAGCAGATAGCATTGTATATGCTCCTGTTCCACAAGAAGTTGTGTTATTATTGAATTTTCTGGATTCTCCACCTGTGTGAGCGAAACAAATTAGAAATTGGACGAACAGAGATCCAATATTGTCTAAAGTCAGACACTTGTTTTGCAAAGATGGTAAAATTTGCTTGTATCTGAAGAGATGAGACATTTCCATGCCTGAAAAACAGAGTTAAGTTGTCAGGATGGAATTTTGTTGTGGGGATCAAGAGCTGTTGTCCCTTCACAAGATAGAGAACCGCTCTTGGCAGAGCTTCACAGTGCACATCCAGGCATATCGAAGATGAAAATGCTTGTGCGAAGCTGTGACTGGTGGCCTGGCATAGACAGTGATATTGAAAGCATGGTCAAGCACTGTCTCCATTGTCAACAACAACAGAAGTTGCCTGTTTCAGCTCCACTGCATCCGTGAGAGTGGCCAGGTTGACCCTGGGTTAGACTACATATTGATTCTGTAGAACAATTCTTAGGTACCATGTATTTGTTGATCGTAGTTGCACATTCTAACTGGATGGATGTATGCAAAGTCAAATTGCCAACATCGAATGCAACTATCGAGAAGCTGCGTCATTGTTTTAGCAGACATGGTCGTCGCTTCTGATAACGGTACAGCCTTTACCAACACAGAGTTTCAAAGATTCAGGAGTTTAAATTGGATCAGACATATTAAAACAGCCCCTTACCATCCCTCATCGAATGGTTTAGCTGAGAAATCTGTGCAAACTTTCAAGTCTGGTATGAAAAAGTTATCAGAAGTTGCTTTAGAAACTCAACTTTCCTGCTTTCTTCTCAGTTATTGTACGATGCCTCATTTGGCTACGGGATCAATACCATCTGAATTATTGATGAAACACCGCCTAAGTACAACGTAAGTCTGATGTTTCCAAATTTAGAGGGGATGGTAGAGTGGAATCAGAGTAAACAAAATTGAATTACTGAATCAGGTCAGGTGTTTCTCACGTGTCAGTGCAGACTTGATGGGCCAAAGGGCCCCTCCTGCATTGTGTGATTCTGTGATATACGCAGCAAAACTCGCACATTGTAGGCAACACAGTATTCATGCAAAATTTTTGAAGTTGAGCTTGTTGGATTCCTGGAATCATTGCCTCAGAGACTGGTCCATTATCTTTCCAAGTATAAGTGGAAGATAGAATCATTCGTAAGCATGGAGATCACATTCCAACAACCAACTATTCTGCCAGTGATTAATGTCAAGCCGTTAATTCCTGAGGTGACAGATCGACCTAGAATAGACGTGCCCAATGTCTCTGTAGAGTTGCCACTTTCTAATAATGCCTCATGCTGCAGTTTTAGATCCTGTTGAGGAACCTCAAGTGATAGAGGTATGTCACTCTAGCTGTATAAGGAGAGCACTTCAGAGCCTTGATCTTTAATCACTTGAAGTTGTATATATGTATGCGTTGTTGGATTTGCAATGTTTCCCTGTACAGAGAGATTGTAAAAAATAACTAGGGAGGAAATGTGGTAACTATGGGCATAGCCTCTCCTGCTGACTACCAGGGGTCACGTGATGTTCTGGAGGCTCTGATCAATGAGCCCCAAGCGTGGGAAATCCGGGGAGGGGGGTGGGGATTCCTGACAAGAGTCCTGATCAAACATGCAGCACCTGAAAAGCTCTCTCTAATTGTTTATCAGTTTCTTGTTGAAACCTGTCAAGTCATCACTTTGGGCACTAACTAAAAACAAAGGCCTGGTTCAACTGTGATGTCCATGTGGTCAAACAGTGTACTAAGACTCACTGTAACCTCTTGGATAAGGAGCAAAGCACTTCCACTACCCAAGGATCTGTAATCCGGTGCAAGACACTGACTTCAGAGGGGAAAAATGATGAGGCAATTAATAGTTTGTTTCAAGTTGAAATCAAATCTCATCAAGATGGATCTCACTATCTCACTAAAGAAAATGTGCCAAACCAAAACTAATACTTCTGCACCTTCGAAATTAGGAGCAACTAATGCTGACAGTGGAAAAAGCAAGTACAATTGATTATCAAAATCCCAAAAGCTGCACATGGTACATGTAGCTTACTTCTGATAGATCAACAAAAAGCATAAATCGGAAAGATTTTTGAGGGCACTTACTGAGGCATGCAGACCTTCAGTCAATAATTCCCACAAGGAATCTTCAAATTTTTTTTTTGAGCAATTTTTCTCAGCCATCTCCAAAACTGAGCAGTAAATTAAAACTTGCAATGGAATGCTGACTGAGTTCACACTTTCGATAAGCTCCATAAACCGGTGTGTTCATTTACAGTGACAGTGTGATACTAATGAAGACAATGTTTTACACCAGTCACACTTCAACTGGAATATAAGCCTGCCCGTGTCTGTTACAGGAACATGCATTCAAAGACATCCAGTAACCTCCACAGAGTGCCTCCTCAGCTGTGTAATGCGAATTAGAACTCTTTACCTTCCTTCTGCCTGGTTTTCCATTTAAATAAGTCAACTTAAAATGCATAGCTGTTTGGAAGCTGGTAAACTGAGACTATAAAATGCTCACAAGGCAGCATCTTTTGGCAGTTATTAAAACACCTGATAATGACAAGTTTGCTAAGAAAAAATAATGTGGCTGCGTCTCAGCTTATAGAATGCCTCTATTTTAATTTCCAGGTAGGCAAATAGGCATGAAATGGCATGATTAGATGAAAATACAAATTGGTTTTGCATTTGCAAATATCTTCCCTAAAATATTACTGATACATCAGTCACTCATGCCTGGTTCTCACAAGGGAGTGCTTTGTTTGCTGGAGTTATTGCTTGTTGGAATATTTCACAAAATATCGAAGGCGGGCTCAGTTGTTCATTATTGCGCTGTCTAACCAGTGAATCATGTAAATCGATTACAAGTTACTCACAACCTTCCATGAATTGGAAATTGACTTCGCAGAAAAGCAACGTGTCTTGGCTGCTCTCCGATAGCCTGGTTGGTAAATGAAATATATTTTTGGTTTGTGATGAGTAAGCTGATTTCAGTGACATGGCTGTCATAACTGACCATGGTAGATTACAAAGAAAGACTTGCATTTATAGAATGCCTTTTGCAACCACAGATGTCCAAAAGCACTTTAGAGCCAATTAAGTATTGTTGGAGTGTCATCACTGTTGTAATGTAGAAAACATGGTAGCGACTTTGCATACAGCAAGATCCCACAAACAGCAACATGATAAGGACCGGATAATCTGCTTTTTGGAGATGTTGATTGAGGGATATATATGCCATGCATATACAATTTCCTGATCAAGAGAATCAGAAGTGGAAAGGTGACAATTATCCATTGGCCATGGATGGTGGGTTTAGCATTAGTGCGTCTGGTACTATTAGGGTTAATGTGAGACTGGGGGAAACAGTCCTTGCCCACGTGATGATATAGAGAGAGTGTCACATGGAAGTAGTAGAACGTAGCGATGAGTATGGTAGGAGTCAGCATGAAGACAGCACCTCGTCAGGACTGCATCCTGTATATAGTTGTCTTATTAATAAACAGTTATTGTACAACCAGACAAGCCTCTGCAACTCATCCGACAACATACAATCATACAACAGTGGATGAGTGCAAGGCTAAGCTGGACTGCGATCCTCTAACGTTGAATGCCAATACTCACATCCAAGACTTGAAAGGACCACAGTGGCCCATTTAGCTAGCCTCGTAAATGAGTAACTACCACTGCAACGATATGCCCATGATCACCCAGCCACCTACTGAATCATATCCTAGCACAAGTCAGTGTTGTCAAGTGGAACACAAGATAAATATGAACTGGCAAATCTTCTGTCTCCCTCTTACTTCCTTAACCAAAAACCATGAGGCACTTAGATCCAGTCCACATTTATTTTGTCCTCAGTTTGGCAGGACTTTTCATTTGCTTGCAGTTTGAAATACTAAAATCACTCATTTTATCAATGAAAGCAGAGTGCAGCTTTATCTTTGCAGTATTGTTTCTGATTAGTTACAAAAATCATTTTCAAAATAATGCCTCCAGCATCCAAAATGTAATTTTACCTCAAACCAGAGGATGAAAAGTGTACTGTATTTGTCAAACACTGATTAGGGGCCAGGGGAGAGGGGTGGGGTTGCTGGTGTTGGGGGAGTGAAGTGCAAATGCAAAAGGAATGGTAGTTCTGCAAAAACAGCAGGGCTGTTATTCCATTTAAAGTTGAAGCATTGAAACGATAAAAGTAGTTTTAAATTAAATGTTACTAATTGCCCAGCGGTTGGTGAACAATTGGTACAAACAAATGCACTACAAAAAAGCATAAGCACTGATTCACATGTACCTATGTTATACTGGTATTTAACTCTATCTCCAAGGAATAGAAGCACCATTGTACATGCTCATATCTGCACATGTAAAATGGCTCCGAGTTACAAGGGAAAGTGGAGCACCTCGTATCATATTAACAATTTTACCAGGCCAGATCGAAATTTGTCATTAGTACAAGTCCACTGAATCCTCAGAGTGAGCGTCGGACTATGTTGCACCAGTCACTAGTTGGCCCTTGATTGAGATTGTGTGGACTCCAAGTCATAATTTTAAGAGTGTCTGTCAGAAAGCATATTAGAATCCCAAGGAATCAATAGCCCAACAATCTGCTGTAGGATTCAAAAACAGCATCACAAATTCAATCAGTTGGCAGAACAAACAAATAAGTACTTCAGCTGCCAACAAGAAGAACAAAAGATTCTTGCAATTTGCAGCTCGATGATAAAGTGAAATACTGGTAACCTGGCAATTACTGTTTACAATATCTGACACAGGTCCAGACCTATTACCCACTGTGCTCGCTGACCTACATTGGTTTCTGGTCAAGCAATGTCTTGAAATTAAAAATGACATCCTTATTTTCAAATCCCATCATGATCTCATTCCACCTCATCTCAGTAATCGGAAGCCTCACAACCCAGAAATATCTGTGCTCCTCTAACTCTGACCCCTCGAGCATCCCTGAGTTTAGATGCTCCACCACTGTGGCTGCCTTTAATTGCCTCAGCCCTAAACTGTAGAATTTCCCCCGGACCCACAATGCCTCTCTTTCGTCCTTTGACCAAACTTCGGTCATCTGACCTAATATTTCCTTATGGGGCTTGGTGTCATATTTTGTTTCATAATGCATCTTAGGATGTTTTATTACTTTATTGAGGTATACAAATCTAATCAAAGTTATTGTTGATTTAAGTAATTTGGGTAGACAGTAAATGACATTCATTCATTGCACTGCATCCTGTTTCTGACATTTCAATGGTTTTATTATATTTGCTAAGTGACAGTAATGTACATCTTGGTTCTATTTTTCCAATGTTTTCTCAGTAACATCTCCTACATAAAGTCCAATCTCCTGGAACTCTAAGGCCCATATCCTACATGCCCATCACATTTATCCCTGTCCCCAATCCATCAATCTCAAAATCCTCTTACCCAAGTTCAAAACCCTCCATCCTATTCCCCAATTTTCTCTAGCCTGTTGTCCTAGCTTGCACTCTCTGCTCTTCTGATTCCAGTCTTCTCCCTCTGCTTCATTATTGGTGAAGATACACAGGAGGTCAAAGTTAGAAGACCTGAGGCATATGGGCCTGAATCAGGTTGGAGAGGTAGATGGAAGCAGAGGGTTTTGTAAATGAAAAGGATTTTGAGTTATTACTGGACAGGGGAGGTTTGCAAAAGCTGGAGATGGAATCCGAGCTGCAGACATTATGCCACATCAGGGAGGGGGAAAGTTACCTGGACACTTCGCTCCAGGAGGCGGTCACACCCCTTGATTTTGGTCAGTGATCAGGGACAGGAGGGTGTGGCTGCAGGAGAAGAAGTTTGGGGACCCAGGGAGTAGTGTTCGTGGAGCCTCAGCCCCTGCAATTGTCCAACAGTTATGAGGTTCTTGCAAGCTGTGAGGACAAGAACAGGGACTGCAGGGAGGATGAGCGAACTGACCACGGCCCCGTGATACACGGAGCCATTCAAGTGGGGGGAGGAAATAGGAACATAATAGTGGTAGGGGACAGTATAATTAGGGGGATAGGTACTGTTTTCTGCAGCTGTGAGTGTGGGTCTCGAAGACTGTGTTGCCTGCCTGGTGCCAGGGTTAAGGGTATCTCCCCAGAGCTGGAGAGGAACTTGGAGTGGGAGGGGAGGGATCCAGTTGTTGTCGTCCATGTTGGTACCAACAGTATTGATAGGACTAAAAAGGAGGCTCTGCTCAAAGAATTTGAACAGTTAGGAGCTAAATTAAAAAGCAGAACTTCCAAAGTAATAATCTCAGTATTGCTACCTGAGCCACAGGCAAACTGGCACAGGGTAAATTAAGACATGGAGTTAAATGTGTGGCTCAAAGATTGGTATGGGAGGAATGGGTTTCAGTTCATGGGGCACTGGCACCAGTACTGGGGTAGAAGGGAGCTGTTCTGGTGGGATTGGCTTCGCTTGAACCGTGCTGGGACCAGTGTCCTGGTGAACAGAATAACTAGGGCTGCTGAGAGGGCTTTAAACTAAATGGAGTGAGGGGCTGGGGGGGTTGTGTGGGGGGGAGGATTCTGCAAAGGGGTTACATAGGCTTATAATGCAAAAGGATATGGCAGAATTGCAGGTCAGCTATTTAGGCAATGATACCCAGAGCGTGACAGGAAGGGACAGAGTGTACAAACATAAAAAAACAGCAGCAAATAGGGTCAGAGGGGGAAAAATGATAAAAAGGCAAAATTAATGGCTCTTTACTTAAAAGCACATACTATTTGGAACAAAATAAATGAATTAACAACACAAATAGAGGTTAACGGGTATGATCTTATAGCCATTACGGAGACATGGTTACAAGGAGATCAAAGCTGGGAGCTAAATATTCAGGTATATGTGACTTTTCGAAAGGACAGGCAGGAAGGAAATGGTGGTGGGATAGCTTTGTTAGTACGAGATGGAATAAATACGATAGCAAGATATGATATTGGATTGGAAGAAGTGAAATCCATATGGGTGGAGGTAAGAAATAACAAGGGGAAAAAGACATCGCTGGGAGTAGTCTATAGACCCCCCAAACAGTAGCTATACTGTAGGACAGAAAATAAATCAGGAGATAATGAGGGCATGTAAAAAAGGTGGTACATTAATCATGGGTGACTTTAATCTTCATGTGCATTGGGAAAATCAAACTGGCAGAGGTAGCCACGAACAAGAATTCATCGAGTGTACTTGGGACAGTTTCTTAGAAAAATATGTTGCGAATCCAACCAGGGATCAGGCTATTTGGATTTGGTAATGTGTAATGAGGCAGGTTTAATAAATTATCTCAGATTAAAGGATCCCCTAGGAAAAAGTGAACATAATATAGTAGAATTTAGCATTCAGTTTGAGAGTGAGAAACTTGGGCCAGAAACAACTATGCTAAACTTAAATAAGGGTAATTACAAAGGAATGAGTGCAGAGTTGGCTGGAGTGCACTGGGAAAGGAGTTTAGCAGAAAAGGCGGTTGATGAACAATGGCAGACATTTAAGAAAATAGTTCATGACTTACAACAAAGATATATCCCAATGAGGAAGAAGGATTCTAGGAAGGGGGTAAACCAACCATGGTTAACCAAGGAAGCTAAGGACAGTATCAAATTGAAAAAAATATATACAATGTGGCAAAGATTAGTGGTAAGCCAGAGGATTGGGAAAGTTTTAAAAACCGACAAAAGATGACCAATAAAATAATAAAGAGGGTAAACTAGCAAGTAATAACAGACAGTAAGAGCTTCTTTAAATATATAAAAAGGAAGAGAGAGGCCATAATGAACATAGGCTCCTTAAAGAGTGAGGCTGGGGAAATAATAATGGGGAACCAGGAAATGGCAGAGGAGTTGAATAAATACTATGCTTCAGTCTTCATGGTAGAAGATACTAATAACATTCCAAAAATACTAAATAATCAAAGGGCAAAATGTGTGGGGGAAAATAAATACAATACCTATCTCTAGAGAAAAAGTACTAGGGAAACGAATGGGACTAAAGACCAATAAGTCCCCTGGATCTGATGGGTTGTATCCTAGGATATTAAAAGAAGTAGCTACACAGATAGTGGATGCACTGGTAATAATCTTCCAAGGATCCTTAGGTTCTGGAAAAGTCCCAAAGAATTGGAGAACTGCCAATGTAACACCCTTATTCAAAAAGGGAGGGAGACAAAAAACGAGTAACTATAGGCCAGTTAGCTTAACATCCATCATTGGAAAATGTTGGAGTCTATTATAAAGAATGTAATAGCAGAGCATTTAGAAATACATAATCTAATCAAGCAGAATCAGCATTGCTTCATGAAGGGGAAATCATGCACTAATAATTTATTAGAATTATTTGAGGAGATAACAAGCAGGATAGATAGAGGGGAACCAATATATGTAATATATTTGGATTTCCAAAAGGCGTTTGATAAGGTACCACACATAAGGCTACTGAATAAGAGCCAATAGAGTTGGAGGTAGTATATTAGCATGGGTTGAGGATTGGCTAACTAACAGAAGACAGAGAGTTGGGGTAAGGGAAGCATTTTCAGGATGGCAATCTGTAACTAGTGGAGCGCCACAGGGATCAGTGCTGGGGCCTCAATTATTTACAATAGATATTAATGACTTAGATGAGGAATGTACTATCGCCAAGTTTGTGGATAACACAAAAATAGGTGGGAAGGCAAGTGGTGAGGATGACACAAAGTCTATAGACAGGTTAAGTGAGTGGGAAAAAACTTGGCACATGGAATATATTGTTGGAAAATGTGAGGTTATGCACTTTGGCAAGAAGAATAGAGGAGCTGAATATTATTTAAATGGAGAAAGACTGCAGAAAGCTGCAGCACAGAGGGATTTGGGAGTCCTTGCACATGAATCCCAAAAAGCTAACATACAGGTTCAACAGGTAATAAGGAAGGCAAATGGAATGTTGGCCTTTATTTCAAAGGGAGTGGAATATAAAAATAGGGAAATCTTGCTAAAACTGTACAAGGCACTAGTTAGACCGCACCTAGAATACTGTGAACAGTTTTGGTTCCCTTATCTAAGGAAAGATATACCGGCATTGGAGTCAGTCCAGAGAAGGTTCACTAGGTTGATCCCGGGTATGGAGGGATTTTCTTCTGAGGAGAGGTTGAGTAAGTTGGGCCTGTATTCATTGCCCCAATGAGAGGAAAAGGGAAGCCACAATACTGAGATCACCAGATCTTTGTGAGCAGCTTTATTTGAGGTCTGGGTGAGCACTCTTTCTACTTTGAAGAATGAGTGGTGACCTTATTGAAACATATAAGATTCTTAGGGGGCTTGACAGGGTAGATGCTGAGAGGTTGTTTCCTCTTGTGGGAGAGTCGAGGACCAGAGGGCATAATCTCGGAGTAAGGGGGCACCCACTTAAAACAGATGAGGAGGAATTTCTTCTCAGATGGTGGTCAATCTGTGGAATTCTTTACCACAGAGGGCTGTAGAGGCTGGGTTGTTCAGGATATTCAAGGCTGAGATAGACAAATGTTTAATCAGTAAGGGAAGCAAGGGTCATAGGGAAAAGGCAGGAAAGTGAAATTGAAGATTATCAGATCAGCCATGATGTAATTGAATGGCAGAGCAGACTCAATGCGCCAAATGGCCTACTTCTGCTCCTATGTCTTATGGTCTTATAGCAAGGGTGGCGGACTAAGAAGACTTACTGAAGGATATGAAGTGGAGAATATGGAGTTTTTCTGGGGAAGAGCTTGGGAGGTTGGTGAGGAAATTGTAGACAATGGTTTCAGCAGGGTTTGAGATCAGATACTGCAAGGCTCAAGAGTAGAAGCACACTCTAATGAATAAAGTGTGGGATAAGGTGTGGAATTTGAAGGTTAGTTCCAAGTTGAACAGGACCAAATAGTTCCACACCATCTGGTACAATTTGAGTGAGCAGCTGGGAAGGGGGATAGATTTGTTAGTTCTTGGCTGGACTAAAGCAGAATAGTTGTTTCCTCAATTTTTAATTGGCTCAGTCAGGATTCAGTCAGATAAGCAATCTGACAATAGAGAGGCTGTATAATCAGTGGATAGGGAGGTGATGGAGACACAACTGGGTGCTCAGTAGTTACATGACACCAACTTCTGACATTCAGATAATGGCCCAGATTTTGAAGTCATCAAAGTAGAAAGAGTGCTCACCCAGACCTCAAATAAAGCTGCTCACAAAGATCTGGTGATCTCAGTAATGTGGCTTCCCTTTTCCTAACAGAAGTTTACATCTGACGTCAAATCAATGGTCTGCAGCAGCTTTGCTGTCAGTGAGCTAATTTATGAGCCAATCACACTGAAGTATTCACATGCAGCAAACCAGGAAGTTAAAGCACTTAATATCCTTCACTTTTCTTTACACTTTCGGAGAGCAAAATGAATGATTTTAGCTTCTATGTTAATCCAAAGACAAACAAACTTTTAAAGAAAACATTTTTTTTAATTATGCAGAAATTTGACATTCTACAAATATAAAATTAGGTTTTCAGGGTAAGAGAGTGTGTTCAGAAGTAATCATGAAGTTGGTACAATGTTAAAAATCTAGTTACATCTCATTCAAACTGCAACTTTTTCAGGGATTTCTAAGTGAGACTGGCAGCATTTACAACGGAAGTTCCGGTTAATTCAATTGATTGTCGTCTGGGGGAAAAGAAATGCCTCAATAGTGCACTCTCTGGAGAGGCATAGAATCACCATCAGCAACTTCTAGGTTTCTGCATTTCTCATGCATGTGTGGACTCCAGATGTTGCTGCCAGTTTTGGTGGCATGAAAATGGTGAATGCTGACAGCTCGCCATCACTGCAACAGCAAAATCCAGGCCATGTCTCCACAGGGTAGGATGGAATGAGTAGAGAGGAAAAGACCAAGGTGGAAACCTCAGAACATGCCAGACACCACTGTACAGAGGTAGGAGGAGGAGGAGATATTGCTGGAGAGGTACTGGCTCACTTGCACCAAGTGGGAATGGAATCAACCAGAGGCAACACCTAGAGATTGAAATGCTCATCTTATAGCTGTCCACCTCCTTCATCTCTGCCTACCATTTAATCGTCTGAACACTTAGCTTTTTGTCCCATTCTCAGATTTGCCCCTATTTCCTCCTCTATCTTCATATTTCCCCTACATTTTGCTACATTGATGGTCCTATATAAAATGTAAATTGCTGTTACCACTTATTAAGCCAGGTCTGTTGATTGTAACAAGACTCCAGCATTTTTTGGTGTCAGTAAGCACCCTGTACAAGGAAGGTCATCACTCTGACGAGGTCCGCCGCACCCCACCCCTCCCCCACACCCCGACTCCGGCCCCCCTTTGCTTTTAGAAATTATTTCAGGGTTACAAGTTAAATGAATCATTGTCATGATGTCATGATGCTGCACTATTTCAGAACCCCATGGTCGCCACAGTACATGGAGATGGAAGGAGAAGGGACAGAGAAGAAAACAAAAAGAGAGGGGAGAGAAATAAGCACAATAATACCTAAACAAAAACAGAATTACCTGGAAAAACTCAGCAGGTCTGGCAGCATCGGCGGAGAAGAAAAGAGTTGACGTTTCGAGTCCTCATGACCCTTCGACAGAACTTGAGTTCGAGTTCAAGAAAGAGTTGAAATATAAGCTGGTTTAAGGTGTGTGTGTGGGGGGCGGAGAGATAGAGAGAGAGAGAGAGGTGGAGGGGGGGGTGTGGTTGTAGGGACAAACAAGCAGTGATAGAAGCAGATCATCAAAAGATGTCAACGACAATAGTACAACAGAACACATAGGTGTTAAAGTTAAAGTTGGTGATATTATCTAAACGAATGTGCTAATTAAGAATGGATGGTAGGGCACTCAAGGTATAGCTCTAGTGGGGTTTTTTTTTATAATGGAAATAGGTGGGAAAAGGAAAATCTTTATAATTTATTGGAAAAAAAAGGAAGGGGGAAAACAGAAAGGGGGTGGGGATGGGGGAGGGAGCTCACGACCTAAAGTTGTTGAATTCAATATTCAGTCCGGAAGGCTGTAAAGTCCCTAGTCGGAAGATGAGGTGTTGTTCCTCCAGTTTGCGTTGGGCTTCACTGGAACAATGTAGCAAGCCAAGGACAGACATGTGGGCAAGAGAGCAGGGTGGAGTGTTAAAATGGCAAGCGACAGGGAGGTTTGGGTCATTCTTGCGGACAGACCGCAGGTGTTCTGCAAAGCGGTTGCCCAGTTTACGTTTGGTCTCTCCAATGTAGAGGAGACCACATTGGGAGCAACGAATGCAGTAGACTAAGTTGGGGGAAATGCAAGTGAAATGCTGCTTCACTTGAAAGGAGTGTTTGGGTCCTTGGACGGTGAGGAGAGAGGAAGTGAAGGGGCAGGTGTTGCATCTTTTACCTGCCTCACTGCTGCTTAATGGCTCAAGTTACTGGATCCTATTGCTTTAGTGTAAGGGAGGCACCCTGAGCACATCAAGTCCCTCAGAAGTTAGAACTCAGCAGTAATTGCAGGGCTACACATATTACATTCTGTACGTCCCATACAAACACTTCTAACTTCAGAGTCTGCAATGATTTCTTAAACAGGTAGCTAAAATTACATAAACCACTTTGTTTCACACCTTAAGAAACACTGCCTATGCTGTGGTCCACAGCTACATGTTACAAACGAGCCAGCACATTGCCAACAATAACTCCTCCTCTCACCTATGCACAGATTTTGGTTCAGAAAAGCAAGAGTTTTAACTGTAATGCTGAGAGCAGTTTTAGTTTTGTACCTTCAATGTAGATTCCCTAATTATTTTGACTGCCAAATTTTAACGAACACATTCCAGAAATTCTTGTATTTATTTTCATTTTCATTAATAAAACTAAAACCATTTTTACTGTTTAAATTTTTTTTTAAAAAAACTAGCAGCAGTCTCCATACAGGCCTCAACACACCAATTTACTTACCAACCTCACTGCATGCTGCAAGCTACTCATCTCCCCACAACACTGCAATGCTGCTGGCACCTTCTTCACACACCATCCAACCTCAGTCCATCGAACAGCCAGGACTGAACATGTATCAAATTGTTCATTACTTGCTTTATCTTTTATTTTGGAATGGTCTGTTTTTTGTTCATTTTAAGCTTACTGGAGCCACTCTGGCAAGACCGACATTTAAAAGCTGCCAGGTGAGTCTGGTGGCACAATCTGGTGGCAGTGAATTGAGAAGTGGGACATGTGCATCCACACCCTGACACAGATTCAGCACGCAGCAAATGCCAGACTTGGCTTCCATCATTGTGGAAAGGGATTTTTTTTTAATAAACAAGCAAAAGCCACTGGAGAAGCCAAATCAAGAAGAAAATGAACAGCAGGTCCTCCAGAATCTGAAGAAAGGATAGGGAAATATTATATAATATTGTGGTTATAAATTGGCCTGTTCCGATGAAGGATGTGGCTAATGTTCAAAAATCCAGGGTGGATGAACTTAAGACAATTTGTATTAGTAGAGCAATAGCACTGGAGAAAATAATGGGGCAAAAAGTTGACCCTCACCCACCCCCTGCCCCCAAACCCTGATGACCTGTATCCTAGGGTTTAAAGGAAGTGGTTACAAGGACATTGGAGGAATTGATTTTGATATTCCACAATTCCATATTCTAGTATAGTCCCCATAGATTGGAAATGTAACCTTCCTGCCCAAGAAAGGAGGGAGAGAGAGAAAACAGTGAATTATAGGCCAGTTAGCCTATCAATAATAGGGGAAATGCTTGAATCTATTATTAGAAACATGATAATAGGGCACTTAGAAGAAAATCATAATAAGATCAAGCACACTCAACATGGGTTTACGAAAGCAAACTTGTGTTTGCCAAACCTGTTAGGGACTTAGAAGGATGTACCAGCAGGGTAGATAGAATACTTACAGGACAGGAGGAGTTCATTCGGCCCATCATGTATCTCAGGTTGCAGATAAGGCGGAGATAAACCAGTGGATATGGTGTATTTGTATTTTCAAAAAGTACTCAAAAAAGTGCCAGGCTGGAGGTTATTACACAAAACTAGGGCTGCTGGGGAGGGAGATAATATATTAGCATGGATTGATTTTGGTTCATGAACAGAAAACAGTAGAAATAAATGTGCCATTTTTGGGTTGGCAGGCTGTACCTAGAGGGGTAATGCAAACATCAATACATGAGCCTCAGCTATTTACAATTCATATCCATGAGGGCCGAGTATCCAAGATGGCTGACAACGATACAAAGTTAGGTAGGAAAGTGAAAATAAACTGTGAGGAGGACAAAGAGGCTACAAAGAGATACATGGACAGGTTGAATGAAGATGCAAGGAGATGGCAGATCAATTGTAAAGTGGGAAAGCATGAAGTTATCCATTTTGGTTGGAAAAGTGGTAAAACAGAATGCCTTTCTTAAAAGTTAAGAGTCTGGGAAATGCTGGTATTCAAAAGGGCCCTGGATGTCTATGTACATGACAGAATGATGAACTTGCAAGTACTGCAAGCAGTTAGGAGGGCAATTGATACAGTGGCCTTTATTGCAAGGGGATTAGAATAGGGTAAAGAAGCCTTACAATAATTATAGAGGGTCTTGAGGAGTTCACTCCTGGGATAGTATGCATTTTGGTTGCAAGGCTATACCTGCCTCAGAGGGAGTGCAATGAAGGTTCACTGGATTGATTCCTAGGATGATGGATGAGGAGAGATTGAATAGATTAGGCCTATATTCCCTGGAATATAGAAGAATGAGTTATGATCTAACTTAAACATATAAAAGTTTTTAAGAGGCTTGTCAGGGTAGATGTCGGGTGGATGTTTCTCCTGAACAGAGTCGAGAACTACCAGTCCCAGTCTCCGAATAAGGAGTCGGCCATATGGGACCTCATAGAGGAGGAATTTCTTCACTTGAAGAGTTGCGAGCCTTTGGACTTCAGACAGCTGTGGATGCTCAGCATTGAGCACATTCAATAATGAGAGCAATAGATTTTTTGGATACCAAGGGAACTAAAGGGATAGGGGCATAGTGGGAGAAGGTGGAAGATCAGCTTATTGAATGTTTCAGCAGGCTTGAAGGGCTGAATGGCCTACTCCTGCTCCCGTTTCTTATGTTCTTATTTAACAGTTCAGATGTAAGCCTTCCTCAGGTCTGGCTATTTGTGCCCACAATATCCATCTGTCTCGTTTCCCTCATTCATGTGCTAATGGGCTGCTTTTGCAGCAGTTATTGTTATTTGCTACAGCCGTTATCTTCTCATCTCTGAGGAGAAGCCACTCTCTTTGACTGATAACTTCTAAAACACCTCTCTGGGAAGGAAAAAGATGATCACAAGGAGAATTTGTTTGTATTTTGAAACCTCTCTCATCCCTCTCCCTCCAGGCACCAGCCAGTTTGACACAGACCTTTGCTATTCTTCCCTTCACTTCGATTTTTAAATCTGTAGGTAATGATTTGTCTCTGTAACCAAGCACCGTGCCTGGCAGTAACTTGTTCTGTTTGGTGTGCAGCATAAATCAGCCCTGCCACACATACTACTGTAGTGGTTATGCTTAAGAGAGATCTTGCCAGCTCGTTCCACATTCAAAATCAGTTAAGTAGTGGAATGGAAGCAGAGGAAAGATCATGAATTGAGTTGAGGTTTCGTTCACCTGTACGCAAAACCATTTCAAAACCCGCAGGATCTCCCAGTTGGTGAGGGGGGGCGGGGGGGGGGGGGGGGGGGCCCGCTCACCGACGCATAAAATGATGCGGTACGATGACGGGCAGAACTCCCGACATCACCCTGCCTCATTTCAATTTTCAGGTAGACAGAGACCCAGCTGAATCAGCTGTGTGCCTGCTGACCTGCCAAAGGCCAATTGAGGCCATTGACAAACTCATTAACATTAATGGACCTGCCCGTCCAACCTTAACGTTGGTGGGCAGGCTGGGATCTCTGGCGGGCTTCAGAGAAAGCATGAAAGCTCATCCACGGGTGGGATGAGGTTTCATGTAGGTTTTTAAAAAATTAATAAAACTTTCAGTAAAAGTGATGACAGTGTCACATGAATGGGAACATGTTAGGGAAATTTTATTTTTCTACTTTTAGTATTTTTACATTTGGAGCTGATCTCTGAGGCAGCACAGCTTCAGGGAGATGAGTGTGCTCTTTCGTGCACATGCATGAAAGAGCGCACTCTCAGCTCAGTGGAATCCCCACCCCCCCCCCCCCCCCACCCCCCACCACCCATAGCACTTCGTGGCGGACATCACGCTGAGCGGGCCTGAATTGGCCCGCCCACGTAAAGTGATGGCATGCCCCCGATTGGAGGCACGCCTGCCCACAACTGCACTTCCCCCCTAGACAGGGGGGAAAATTCTGCCCTAAGTAAACTTGACATAAAATTCTGGAAATATACAGGAAGTCTGACAGCAGAGCATGAGAAAAATGACAGTTATTGCTTCGAATAAAGAACCTGCATCAGCTAAGGTAGCCCAGAGGTATGGAAACTTTGACCCGGTGGAGGCAATAATGACATGCCATGGGCCCTTTGGGCGGGGGGGGGGGGGGGGTCATGGGAAGTTAGGATCTTGTTCAGCGTAATACTAATTGAGGTCCTGTTTTTCATACATGGTATTAAAATGCAGTCCGTTTTATATTAGTCATGGACGTTAAAAGACCATACAGCACTATTTGAAGAATGAGAGAGTTCTCTTGATGGCTTGGCCAAGATTTATCAATAAAACAACACCACTATAACAAATTATCTGGTCATCTCTTTCATTACTGCTTGCTGTGTGCACATTTGATGACTCTCAGTTTGTGGGTGAGAGGTAATAGATGGAAGGAGTGAAGAGAGAGGACGAAGAGCGGAAGGGAAAAAGTAAGGGGGATCGGGGGAGGGGAAAGCAGAGCACAAGGGAAAGAGAGAGGAGGGGACAGAGAAAGAGAAAGGGGGAGGAGAAGGAGTGGAGTGGAGTGGGCTGAGAAAAGAAGTGAAGGTGGGTGGAGAGAGAGATATTAAGAGTGTAGTGTAAGGGTCTGGCACAAACAGGGTTAATGTGGGACCGAGTACAGTACTGCCCACAGTGA
This sequence comes from Carcharodon carcharias, assembly GCF_017639515.1. NCBI lineage: Eukaryota > Metazoa > Chordata > Chondrichthyes > Lamniformes > Lamnidae > Carcharodon > Carcharodon carcharias. The sequence continues at coordinate 112,874,669 of NC_054473.1, forward strand.
TGTAAGAAGGTACATGACCCAGACCCAGGGGTCACTGTGGTGTTCAGCAGAGACATGTAAAGACCTGAACATGGTGATAGCTCCTGGCCTGTACCCTTTACGTGCATGTGTAAATGGTTTTACTTGTTAATAAAGACTTACGGTTAACCTACAGAAGACTATGACAACTTCTTTAAGAGACACTGTTCTGTAACCAACATTCTCCCAACAGAGAGTGGGGAAAATGGAGAGGAAAGAACAATTGAGGTAGAAGATCAGAATGATCTTGTTGAACGGTAGAGGAGGTTTCAAGGATAAAATGGCCAACTCCAGCGATTTATGGTCTTATATTAGTGCTTGATCTTTGCTGGAGAAAACCAAACTAAAAGTGCAGCAAAAAAAAAAGGTTCACAGCAAGGTCCTACAAACTGCACACAATACAAAAGCAAGGTGCTGCCAAGCCTACTGAGTATTTCCAACATTTTCTGCTTTTATTATCCTGCAAACTGCAGTTCAGATAAACAACTGAGTAATCTGCTTCAGGTGGCATTGACTTTGGTCAGAACGTTGGCAGAGACAGAAAAGGAAAAAGATGATCTGAGCTTTGGGGCAGAAATGCATCAAATCCAGCGACTGAGCTGTGACTAACGTAGAAATGGGAATGTGACCCAAAACTGCATAATCACCCCCCCCCCTCCCACAGTCAAGTCTCAGGATTTTTGAACACTTGTCAACAGAAAGAAAATCGACAGAGACACATTCAAACGTTGGATTCACAAGGTGGTATGTTCAGTGAGTTTTCATAAATAGCAGTGAAAGGTCTAATGCCAAAAAGTTAGATTTTAAACTTGTTTCCCTGAAGAATAAGCATTTTCAGCTACCTTCGGCCAGAAGTGCCAAGTAGACGATCCATCTCTGTCTCTTCCAGAGTCGCCAATCTTACAGAAACCAGTCTTTATCCAATTCTATTCACTTGATAAAGAAATGGCTGAACCCAAATGACACAGCTAAGGCTATGGGCCTCAACATGGTGCTGAAGGCCTGCACTCCAAAACTAGTTGCACCTGTAGCCAAGCTGTTCCAACACAGGTACCTACCTGACACTGGAAAGTTGCCCAGGTATGTCCTGTCCATAAAGAGAATGACAAATTTAACCCGGCCAATTATTGTCCTATCAATCTACCCTTAATCAGCAGAGTGACAGAACACTGTCTTCAACACTGCTGTCAAGCTGTAATTCATCAGCAATAACCTGTTCACCGATGCTCAATTTGGGTACTGCCAGTGCCATCAAACTCTGGACCTCACTATAGCCCTGGTCCAAACACAGACAAAAGGGTCAAATGTCAGATGGTAAGTGAAAGTGACTTCCCTTGACATCAAGGCAACATTTGGCCAAGTGTAGCATCAAGGAGGCCGAACAAAATTGAAGTAATTGTGAATCGGGGGAAAGTTATCACTGGTTGGGGTCATTCCTGGCACAAAGGAAGATGACTCAGATTGTTGGAAGTCAATCATCTAGGTCCCAGAACATTACTGCAGGACTCCCTCAGAGTAGTGTCCTAGGCCCAATTTTCAGCTGTTTCACCAATGACTTCCCTCCATCCCAAGTCAGGAGTAGGGATGTTTGCTGCTGATTACACAAGGTTCAGTACCATTTGCTATTCCTGAGATACTGATGTTGTCCATTCTCACATTCATGGAAAACATTCAGGTTTGGGCTGTTAAGTTCCACCACTTACAAAGCACATGTCAGGAGTGTGATGGACTCCCATCCATCTGCCTGGATGAGGGCAACTCCAACAACATGGAGAAAGTGCAACACATCCAGGATTAACAGCCCACTTGATCAGCATCCAACTAGCACCTTAAACAATTTCTCCCTCCAACACCAATGTACAATGGCAGCAGTGTGTACCATTTAGAAAATGCACTGCAGAAACGCAGCAGGACCTCCCACCAGATAAGAAATTTGTTAGCATGTCAACCACCCATTATTGGGATGTCTGCCTACATTTTGATAATTCAATCTATGTGCTTACGTGAATGTGGCAATAACAATTGTTTAATATGTTCACTTGCTGTAGAATTTCACAACAGAATCTATGAGTTCCAAGGAGCTAGAGCAAAATGTGGCCTGCAAATCACCTCTTCAATGTCCATCGCAATGCTCCATAGAGGTGGAGCCAGCCTTGATTCCACCCTCATAACCTAGAATCAATGGAGCGACACCAATTAAATTATGCCAATACACAGCTTCAAGAAACAATGTGTATTCCTCAAGCCATCCCAGAGTACTTCACAGCCAGTTACTTTTAAAATCTAGTAATGTAGGGAAACATGGTAGCTAATTTGCACACAGCAAGGTCCTGTAAGCAGCAATGGGATTGATGACCAGATAATCTTTGATGGTGTTGGTTGAAGGTTAATCATTAACCAGGACAAACTCTCCTGGTTTTGTTCAAATTGTACCACAGGATCACTTACATTCAACTGAACAGGCAGAATGGGTCACTGCTTGACATCTTATTTCAAAGTCAACACCTCTGATAGTGCAGCACTCCCTCAGGTTGGAACTGAAACACCAGCATCAATTGCAAGTCCAAATCATGGAGTGGGGCTTGAACCTCTGACCACCTGGGCCAGAGGGGAGACTGTAACCACGGAGCGAGGCTTTCATTTTATCAGACTTGAATCTATCCTTCCTCTCAAAATCTACTCTATAATTGCCAAAACTACAGACCATAAGCCATTTCTGAGGTCTATCCATTCACATCAGGCCCCAGAAATCCAACCTATAAAGCCCAGGTAACATAGTTCCATCGAAACATACATTTCATATTGAACTCTTTCTTTTGTCTCCCCAGAAATATTTCTCCTTTCAACCTTGGTGGTATCCTGCACTATGAGCCTTGGTCCTTCATCCACATTCCTCTACAAAATAACAAAAGGAAATGACCCATGGACAGAATGAAGAAAGTCAGGAAGAAAACTTATGACAACAGGGTATCATACTATTCTAGGTTTCTCTCATACTCAACTTGGGAGAACTTCAAGTTGGGTAAATTTCAATTTCGGTAGGGAGCGATGGTTTTATGACCATAAAGCACATTGATCATCTTCTTAAGAATAGGCTTTAGTCCCCAGCATTCGACCAGAACGCTCTCCTGCAGCAATGTGAATTCCGCAGTCAGCCTCTGGCCTCACTGGTTGTGAGACTCTAGTTAAGCTTTATTATGTAAATTTATGTCCACAATGAAGAGAGAGTTGACAGTGCTCAAATTCATTTTATAAATGGCACAGAAGCTTCACAGGGGAAAATGACATCCTTTCCATACAGCCCAGTTTTGAAATCACTTCCCACAGCTGAAAGGTCAACGCTCTAACACAACAAACTAGCTAATTTCCAATCATTATACTGAGTTTTATTGAATGCCACATTCCCCTCCATTACATTAGCTGTAAAGCGCTTTGAGACAGTCTGAGATTACAAAAGGCACTATAGAAATCCAATTCTCTATTTCCCTCTTTTACAGATGAGAAAAATGTCTGCATTACATGGTAATATTTGCTTAGCGTTGCTTAGAAACAATTTCTATAAAATTGTTCAACAGCATACAGAAAGCGCTATTTAACACCATTCCCTGTACCTTCTATCAAACAGACTATCCCAATGTCAATTGCAGGATTTTTCAAACCTTTGAGGCAGGATACTTGATGTAATTAGAAAAATGAGCCAATTAGTTTGAAGATTATGGAAAATGGAGATGGTCAATGTTCCACTGGACCAAGGTTCCTGTGCCATGCAAAAGACATTCTTTAAGCAGCAAGAGACTAGGATCAAATAACAGAAATTTGAGGAATATTCCCAGGTTTTCTCAGTTACCTTTGTGATGTCACAAATATTTAAACTAACTTTTCCTCAGGAGATTGATTTTTTTCCCCTTGGCTGAGGAAGCAGTCATAGTTCAATGTTGAGGTAAACGTTTGGATTGAATCCATGGCTGAAAAGATCATGTGTGGAAGTAGAGGATTTGACTGAATCTGCTTTTCTCATTCAGGGCTTTATATTCTTCTAAATTAATATATCTAGATTAACACAACTTCATGTATTTTATGCAGCATTAATCAAAGGGCTCTCGCTATATGTTTACATAGACATGCTCAATTATAAATGTGGATACAGGAATTCATGATGGAGATACAAGAAGTAATTACAGGATATTTGACTTTAAAATGGGAACTGAGTTGTGTCTAGGCATCCTGGTCACCTAGTTCCTGTACATCACATCTTCTGCATCACAATTAAGACAGACACAATAGTCAGAATATCTGAAGTAATTACTTAAAATCTTAAGTGTTGTTTTTGAACTTAATAACTAAGACATTTATCTAGATTCAGATTGGCAGCCGGAATAGCACTTCAAAAGTAAGTATAGATAAACTGTCAATGGCAAAATGGCTGTCAAAAAAACCAACGAATATCAGGCTAAGATTATACTGAAGAATTGTTCCAAATTTTTTTTTAGCTCACCATCTGAAATTGTCACTAGCTGAGAAACTCAGGGTGATTAAGACAAAAGGCTCATCATGCACCTCCAAGTCCACGACAACACTGACAGGAGCAAGCCAAGCTCCTTTCCTCTCCGCCAACCTCAAAAGAGCAACCTTACAACATGAGTGCAAAATAATAGATATGAAAATCATGGAAATTGCAAGAAATTGGTGGTGTGGGCCTATGATTTATCATCTGTGTATTGTTTTCTCAGTACTGGCTCCCTTTGAGAAACACGAGTTGATGGGGTTTCCCAGGGTGATCACAGTCAGCGAGAGACACTGATGCAGACTATAATTCCCAATGTACAGCTATCCTGTAGATGCTTCGTATTCATGGATGAACGAATAAACCACATCATTTACTCCACTCCTGCGCACCAATGAAAAATTACCCAGGGCAACCTTGCCACAGAGTACAGCATTTTTTTAAAAAAAAGTAAAGGCTCAAATATCAAAAAGCCTGTCAATATTCATTGCCTAGATCCACACAAAGAATAAGCAGGTACCACAGGACTGCCAGCTATTTTGAGTACTGGGCCACAAACATCCAGCTGTTCGAGCCCCCAATTATGTAAAGCTCCTTTGCTGTGAAGCTATTAACCCCATTGATGGTAACATTTTCAGAGAGAAAAATATAGTACATGCCACGATCTCATCCCACACATCTGCTCTATTTTTACTTGGAGCACTGGCCATCTTTGGAGAGAGTTGTATCCAGAGTGCTAAGATCATATTATAAAACAAAAAAAAACTTAAGTATTTTTAAATTGGTATTATGCTAATAGTCAATGCAATCAAAAGCACTTATGCATAAATCCACACTGAAGAACAAATGAGTCATACAAGAAGTAATTGCTGCAAGTCAGTAATGACCTACAATGGATCAGTGACCGAAATTGGGACAGAAATCATCCATATCTACAGTGAACAGTTGAATTTGTACCAGGGAAATGGCATCAAAAACATTGAAATATTCAATCTTTAAGTTGTTGAACAATCTCATCAGGGAACTGTAGGCCAATTACAAAAAGGGTAGACAAAAGTCACGTTCCTTTTTTTTCCAAAAAGGCATTCTCGGCTTAGAACGTCAACAGCATTTCTACTGCACCAGTATGTTTTTTTTTAAACCATATATACCAGTCTTGTGACCCAAGACAGACCACTAATTCATTCCAAATCCCACTGTGTTGGGAGCTGATCCCTATTCGGAATCATTCACATGGAACCATTTTATGCTTATAGTCCTCGCCAAGCTAAAGGTTAAACAATGCCCATCACGTTTATCAGAAAAAAAATCAGCATTAATCTCTTTTAACTACAATTTGTGAAACAGGTCAGTTGAATTAAAATTGTATATCAATCTCTTGTAGGGATACTTACACCAAGGAGAAGAGGCCCATTCCGGGGCCAGAGCGTTATACTACATAATGTACAATGAGTTAGAACTGTTCTGGAATGTAGGCTCATGTATCTCCAAGGCGAGTGGGTGGAAATGCTTATTCTCAAAGTGAGTTGTACATTGATTGCTCTTTTGCTGATGCTTCTAGAAAATGGATGTCAAATAGACATGTTGTTTATAAGACACTACTTATTAGCCCCTGTCACGCAAAGCTGGCAAACATCAGACTATGCCAGCCTCTGGAATGGGCACATCTCTGCTGGCAACGAGGATTGGCTTCAAACTTTGTAAGAGATATCTTTCTCTCTCTCGTGCATGGTAAGGGTGTGCTGAAGCCATGGCCATGACGAATGGTTGAGTGTTCCAAAATCTGGACAGCCAGCAGCCCTTAAGGCTGCTGTTGAGCCTTAAAGAAGCAGCTTGTGTTTGTGATGCCAAGAAGCTCTTTAGTGCAAAGCAAACCCTTGCATGAGATATGTGGGCTAAAGTGCCGCATTCACTGCCTTGGAGGTCCTATTACGTAAGGTACAGCAGGGAGGATTGCTCCATTTGGGGCAGATCTCATTCTGCTGAAAGCTGGAGTGCTAACAGCAGGAAAGGTGGTAGCAAAGTGAATCACTGCAGTCTCCCAAGTCAGCTGCACTTAGCAGAAATTGAGCAGAAAGTTGTGTGCAATCTTACTGAATGTCAAAGTGTGTGCACCATAGTATTACTCAATGATGTTGCCTCAAGGTGGATAGCACACATCTCTAGTGAGCAGTATTTTGAAAACAGTTTGTAAATGCTATATAGACAACGCAGTGTTTCAATTTACTGAAAAACCAGCATTTTCCTTTCTCACAACATCTAGATGAATGTACAACATATCAAAAATCTTGCTTACAACATGTATTTCCCCTCCACCGCTGTTCAGCCCTTGACCAACTTGTTGAAGTCAGAACAGCAGCAAATCTGAACTGAAGAGAGTGAGAAGAGTACACATTAAAGTGAAGGGAAAGTCTCCCATGGGAGACTCAAAGAACCTGCAGGAAAAGCCAACAAAGATCAGCTGAATCATTCAAAACGTTTGGCATTTTTCTCAATAACTGGACAACCAAACAAATTAAGTAAACTGAACAATAAGTTATGTTTTGTGGCTTGGTGTGCCATCAGTCATAGTTTTATTTGAAGGTAGCAATTGTTCTTTGATACCTCAATCTTTCTCAAATTGGCCCTGGGACTTTTTTTCAGCAGAGCTATGATTCTTGCTTACTGCAGAACCTGCAATATGAGCACAATGCTACCTGTACATGTTTCAGGAATGGAAACATTGCAGTTTTAAAGCCAATTGCAAACATTATTCCCACCACCCTCCAGCTGCTTTGCAAAATAAGTTTTAAAATCTTTATTCAGGTACCAGTGTTTTTCTTTCAAACGCACTAAAGTTCTCCGTGGTCATGTGGAACATGGGGGAGGTAGGCAGTGCTGATGACAAGGCTGTGGCAGCTTTTAGTTTCAAATTCGAAGCAATTATGAGTAGAAGCATCATATTGCATTTGACCATTTGTTTTTCTTTTAAATTATTTACATTTAAACTAGATAATCAATTTAAATAGGATTTCAATTAAATTTACATAAATGCTATTCCATTCTTTTCTACCAAAAGCTACGGAAAGGACAAAGAAAATAATGCACAGAGGATATAAACTCTGCTCCCTCCAACCCCATGTGCCAAGAATTGTAAACCACCCCCTTCGCCCCTCCACAAAATGGCTGATTCAATTCATAAAATTCAGATGAAAAATATCTTTACTAAAACAGCAACCTACTTATCTTTTAATGAGACAGAGTGACAGGGAGTAGGGACTTTCATGTTTCCTTGCACAGCTATGGTATTTCTCCAAAGAAAATAAGAGACTTTACTCATTTTTCAGAAACCTATTACAAAACATTTAATTCAATATCTGCATGTATTTTGTGGGAAGTTGTCCTGCTAGCCAGGGGGACAACCCACACCCCTGCCAACCATGCTGCTAGACGCTGCAAAACAGCAACATTGATAATACCCTGTATGTCAAGATGTCCAACAGCCCCCTTGTTCTAAAATCGTGCATCTTTCAACTTGGCGATCAATTTCACCGTAAACCCACAAATAAGTAAATGCTACAGGTACATTAATTATTTTGGTGAGCAATGTTATCTCAGTAGTTTCATTCGGCACCATAAAGATTCTATGGGCAGAATCTTGGAGATGGGGGTCTCCGCAACCAGCTGGAGGGTTATCAGGAGTCCCACGTTGCCTCTTTTAGGGAAGGGCTGCTGCTTCTTGTTCCATTCAGGCACTTGACAGGCCAGTGGCAGGCCTTCCCTGGGGTCAAGGACCCTAGGGACAGAATTCCCATTCGCTGAGAGCTATCGGCCAATTAGAGGCAGCTACTGCATCCATCTAAGGCCTAGGATCATCACTGGATCTCAGGCCAGAGGTGAGTAATAGTGGAATGGAGATGGCAGTTTGAGAGTTTCTCATTGTGATACCAGTACGGCATTGCTGGATTTGCTTTTAGTAGAGTACAGCCTAATATCAGCAAGACAGATCTAACCGAGAAATATCATACCCTCAACGCATCATTCAATCCATAAATATTTAATTTCCACGGCTTCTCTTCTACAGCTTTTGCTTCTTGAGGCAGTTTCAAAGATATTTTCCTCTGAAATTTTTCTCCCGACAAAAATGTAGCTTTTATACCGATTGAGCTACATTCCCACAAATATGCGGCCAACAGAGTTAAGAAAATTTTCAGGATTACTTGTCCTGTCAGATAGTCCAATCTAATAACTTAATCTCCATGTCACTCTTCAAAGTCCCAAGCCACTAGTCTCACTTTAGCCTTATAAGTCTCATCTGGGAGGACTTTTTCCAGATATGTCCACCTGTGTGATAAGGTAGACTGTCCCCTATCTACCACTTCAGAGTAGACACCAAATTCTTTCCAACGATTCAACTCTTTTTGTTTAGCCGCTTTCATTAATTTATCTTCTAATTTGTTTATGGCCACCGAAACCTCCCAGTCATAAAGACTTCTACTTCTAGTAGTTACTCTATAGTCCTTGTTCTATTGCATAATTTAGTCAAGCTACAGCCTCTACTTGTACTTTGATGCTTTTCTGGATGACTACTGCAGGAACTCGCCGTCCCATTACCAGAGATTCTATATATATATATATATATATATATAAAAACAAAAAAACTGCGGATGCTGGAAATCCAAAACAAAAACAGAATTACCTGGAAAAACTCAGCAGGTCTGGCAGCATCGGCGGAGAAGAAAAGAGTTGACGTTTCGAGTCCTCATGACCCTTCGACAGAGCTTGAGTTCGAGTCCAAGAAAGAGTTGAAATATAAGCTGGTTTAAGGTGTGTGCGTGTGTGTGTGTGTGTGTGTGTGTGGGGGGGGGGGGGGGGGGTGGAGAGAGAGAGAGAGAGAGAAGTGGAGGGGGTTGGTGTGATTGTAGGGACAAACAAGCAGTGATAGAAGCAGATCATCAAAAGATGTCACCAACAATAGAACAAAAGAACATATAGGTGTTAAAGTTGGTGATATTATCTAAATGAATGTGCTAATTAAGAATGGATGGTAGGGCACCCAAGATATAGCTCTAGTGGGGGTGGGGAGAGTATAAAAGATTTAAAAATATTTAAAAATAATGGAAATAGGTGGGAAAAGAAAAATCTATATAATTTATTGGAAAAAAACAAAAGGAAGGGGGAAACAGAAAGGGGGTGGGGATGGAGGAGGGAGCTCAAGACCTAAAGTTGTTGAATTCAATATTCAGTCCGGAAGGCTGTAAAGTGCCTTAAGTCGGAAGATGAGGTGTTGTTCCTCCAGTTTGCGTTGGGCTTCACTGCAACAATGCTGCAAGCCAAGGACAGACATGTGGGCAAGAGAGCAGTGTGGAGTGTTAAAATGGCAAACGACAGGGAGGTTTGGGTCATTCTTGCGGACAGACCGCAGGTGTTCTGCAAAGCGGTCGCCCAGTTTACGTTTGGTCTGTCCAATGTAGAGGAGACCACATTGGGAGCAACGAATGCAGTAGACTAAGTTGGGGGAAATGCAAGTGAAATGCTGCTTCACTTGAATGGAATGTTTGGGCCCTTGGACGGTGAGGAGAGAGACGAAGTGAAGGGGCAGTTGTTGCATCCTATGTGTAGGCATGGGGTGGTGCCATAGGAGGGGGTTGAGGAGTAGGGGGTGATGGAGGAGTGGACCAGGGTGTCCCGGAGGGAGAGATCCCTATGGAATGCCGATAGGGGGGGTGAAGGGAAGATGTGTTTGGTGGTGGCATCATGCTGGTGTTGGCGGAAATGGCGGAGGATGATCCTTTGAATGCGGAGGCTGGTGGGGTGATAAGTGAAGACAAGGGGGACCCTATCATGTTTCTGGGAGGGAGGCGAAGGCGTGAGGGCGGATGCGCGGGAGATGGGCCGGACACGGTTGAGGGCCCTGTCAACAACCGTGGGTGGAAAACCTCGGTTAAGGAAGAAGGAGGACATGTCAGAGGAACTGTTTTTGAAGTAGCATCATCGGAACAATGCGACGGAGGCAAAGGAACTGAGAGAATGGGATGGAGTCCTTACAGGAAGCAGGGTGTGAAGAGCTGTAGTCGAGGTAGCTGTGGGAGTCGGTGGGTTTGTAATGGATATTGGTGGACAGTCTATCACCAGAGGTTGAGACAGAGAGGCCAAGGAAGGGAAGGGAAGTGTCAGAGATGGACCACATGAAAATGATGGAGTTTACCAAACGTAAACTGGGCAACCGCTTTGCAGAACACCTGCGGTCTGTCCGCAAGAATGACCCAAACCTCCCTGTCGCTTGCCATTTTAACACTCCACCCTGCTCTCTTGCCCACATGTCTGTCCTTGGCTTGCTGCATTGTTCCAGTGAAGCCCAATGCAAACTGGAGGAACAACACCTCCTCTTCCGACTAGGCACTTTACAGCCTTCCGGACTGAATATTGAATTCAACAACTTTAGGTCTTGAGCTCCCTCCTCCATCCCCACCCCCTTTCTGTTTCCCCCTTCCTTTTGTTTTTTTCCAATAAATTACATAGATTTTTCTTTTCCCACCTATTTCCATTATTTTTAAATCTTTTATACTCTCCCCACCCCCACTAGAGCTATACCTTGAGTGCCCTACCATCCATTCTTAATTAGCACATTCATTTAGATAATATCACCAACTTTAACACCTATGTGTTCTTTTGTTCTATTGTTGGTGACATCTTTTGATGATCTGCTTCTATCACTGCTTGTTTGTCCCTACAACCACACCCCCCCCCCTCCACTTCTCTCTCTCTCTCCGCCCCCCCCCCCTCCCCCCCCCCCCCCCCCTCCCCCCCCACCCACCCCCCCACACACACCTTAAACCAGCTTATATTTCAACTCTTTCTTGGACTCGAATTCAAGTTCTGTCGAAGGGTCATGAGGACTCGAAACGTCAACTCTTTTCTTCTCCGCCGATGCTGCCGGACCTGCTGAGTTTTTCCAAGTAATCTTGTTTTTGACCAGGGATTCTATCGCCGGCACACCGTTGTTTACTTGTGCAACAGTCACTCCCAGATCCACTATGAGAACTCTCACTGCATTTTCTTGCTTTGCAGTGTTTCATCCCATTTTGCCCATCTATTGATCTCAATTCTTGCCCATCACCTTGGACATTCAGCCTACATTTGAACTTGCCAGTAGCTTTTCCTGCTCTTCCTACAACAGTCGCATCCCTGCATTCAATGGACCTTTCTATTCACCCAAGAACCTGCTCTAGGCAGTGGTCTTTTGGATACGATAGCCCTGTCCTACGTGTCAGTATCATTCTGCCTATCACCATCGGGTACCTGATCTACTATAATTGTGCTCTTCATACCTGTCAAACGTGAGTATGTGAAGTACAGCATGCCTAATCGCCTTCTATTGACAGCTCAAATTCTGAAAGTTTGTAATAAATCCCAATTAACCATGATAAATGGACATTAATAGGTTGACTATCATGTTGGAGAACCATTGTCTTGCCATCACACCCTATTACCTTACCCAGATCTTTCCATTTTCTACGACCCTCTCTTTTATAGAATACTAAATCCCCTGGATTAAAGTCTGTCTTGGACAGTCTTATGCAATGCCTTGGAGATCTCCAAATTTTCTCCAAGAGTTCAGCCTTGATGATGCCCTTCAGCCTGTATATAGGATGTTCAAGTGCACAGAAAAGGTGGAACTAACTGTTGTCCTGTCTAGGGCAGGGAGATTATCATACGGTACAGAGGGTAAGTTAGGATTCTTCCCATAGACCAACTGATGACGAGTATACCCCCCAACTACCTGAAGTGAATTCTTTGCATGGACTGCCTATGTCAGGGCAGTTATTAGCTGACCAATCAAACTGCAAGCTAAGATTATATGGTGCATCTCCTTGATCATCATGTGATTCCTTTCAGAGCCTATTGCTGAAAGGACTTTCAGCTGCGGTGTCCATGACCACAATGTTCATCTTTTGACATGTCGCTAAACTCAACATAAGCAAATTCTCCTCCATTGTCAGTCAGAAATTTAGCCGGTGCTCCAAGTCTGGTTCCTATCCCTTTCTGCATGACTTTATCCACATTCACACTTTTGTCCCTACCATGTATTACTGTAGAAAAACTGAATTTGGTTGCCATGTCTGTAAAGTGTGAAATGAAAATATTTCTGTCTTTGTCCCACATCTTTAATGAGATGGTTGCCATGAATCTAAAGTCATGTGTCAACAAAACACTCACAATAGTAGGCGATGGTGTCCTCTGTTACTTTTTGCATGTGTCACATTTTGCTATAATCTCTCTGATGAGCCCTATATTTCCCTCGTCCACCACACGTGCATTGTTTAGCAGGATTTTTAAACCTGTGGCAAGAAGGGTTAGCCCTGAGAGAACAGAGTTCAGAGGGTGACAGGTTAGACTGAGCGAGGACAGCAGAGAAATTGAAATGGTTGATGTTATGCCACAGTTCTCAACAATAAAAATCCAGTGAAGGCAAGAGGCCAGAGGGAGGCATCCAGGTGGTTGGCGAGTATTGGAGACTAATGAAAGGGTCCACTAGGTAAGGGGAGGGAAAGACTCCAGAGCAAAGAATGAGCATGGAGGTGAAGGTGACAAAGAGATCAGTATTGTGCTGAGCTCAAATTTCATTGAGGTGGGGGCGTAAATGGATAGCACTCAGGTTTTGCTTAGGCCAGAATGTTCAGAGTCAGAGTCAAAGGTAGAAGGATATTGTAAATACTGGACAAGGGGAGAGATTTGAAGAAGAGATGGGGTCAGAGGGAAGGGAATGGGACAAAGTATTAGGAAGAGTTTTGGTACTCATGAGTTGTTGAAGCCTGTGATCCTGTACACCTGAAAAGAAGGGAAAAAAGTTTTTTTGTTAAAGCAACAGATGGGCAAAGGATGAACTGAAACTGCGTACCAGGGCAAATTTGAAAAGTGGGTGGGTGGGTGCTGCTGAAGAAAGGTCGAGAGTGCGCATGTGGCAGTGCATGGAGTCAAGTATGGATGTCAGGATGTGGTGCGAACATCTAGGAGACAATTAAATAATTTCCATATGTAATATATATATAATTATGGCACAAAATCCCATTGGCAGTTTTTTTTAAATTGTGCATAACTGATTAATTCATGAAAGTGGCAGCTGGAAAGAGGATTTTACTAAATTTTGCATAATTTAACTGGTTAATTTTCCTCACAACCTAGGAATTTGAATTCGAGTTAATCAAAACAATTGTGATCTCCAAGTATTATATGCCAGCATACTATTTTAAACATAATGCATACATTCTAGCTACCACCCATGGAATTGCATACAGAGAGTCTACTGTCCACTGCAAGCCCACCGACTCCCACAGCTACACTTTCTCACCCACCCTGCTTGGTGCAAGGCCTCCATTCTGTTCTCCTAGTTTCTCAATCACTGTCGTATCTGATCTGAATGCAAGCTTCTATATTAGAGTTTACTGTATATCTTCCTTTTTCTTCAACTGAGGATTCCTCCATCACCGCTGTTCCCTGCGCCCCCATCTGACCTCCGCCTCCACCCCTCCACTCCAATTTCCTGCACTGCAATAAGTGACCACACTTCATTGGCTGTAAATCACTGAGACATCCAGTGGCTGTGGAAAGCGCAACATAAATCTAAGTCTTGCTTTCCTTATGTTTGAAGCTCTCTAGTCGGGTTTTTGCCCCACCATGGCACTGAAACGGCACTTAAAAGTCATAAATGGCATCCTATACCACTAATTGTGGTGTACTCTCTCTCAGCCTGTCTGCACCTTTGACACGACTGACCACATCCTCCTCCCCCAGTGCCTTTTTTCAGTCAGTGAGATTGGGACAGCATATCTAATCATTCTTGTCTACCCAGTTGTAACCAAGGAATCTCATGTAATGGCTCTGCATTCCACTCTTGCACCATTACTTCTGGAGTTTGCCAAAGATCTAGCCTTGACACCACTGCTACAAGGTGCCTCTTAGTGATATCACCCGGCAAGATGAGGTTCCACATTGATACTGACACCTCCACTTTCATTTCACTTTGCCTTCACTGACTGTGCTGTCAGGTTGCAAATCTGATATTCCAGTCTTCGAAGCGCCAGCTTATTGAAAGCTCTGCCATGCATTTTGGGACTCTCAACAAATCCCACTGTATGATCTACATTGGCTCCCAGTCCAGCAATATCTCAAATTTTAAATCCTCATCCTTGTGTTCAAATTCGTCTATGGGCACACCCTGTAACTTCTTAGACTCTGACAATCCAAGAACTCGGTGTTCCTCCAAGTCTGGTTCTCCCCACCCCAGAGTATTAACTGCAGGGTCTACCAGTTTTATTGCGAAGGAAAGCCTATAAATATGAAGGTATGAGAGAGTCCAGCTATTAATAAGAATTTATAGGAGAATCACTCTATTTAATCTTATGAAGTAGGGATTAAAAATTAAAAGCAGAGATCAAATTAAAAGCAGAGTTCATCTGCTGGAGAAAAAGAAAAGTTTAAAAAGTTTGTAAAAAGAGCCTGGGCATAATTGTACAACAATATCCTGTGACATGTTTTTTAACGTAAGGCAGTTTTGAAAAACAGGAACCTGGCCTTCACATCACCGCAGCAGGGCACTGATAAATTGTAAGGTAGTACAATCTAACGATGGACAACCTTAAGGATAACCCTAAATAACTTGTTATCTGAATTCTGGAAACTGGGCATTGCAAGGAAGTGATCACTATCTGCCCCGCCCAGTATCCTGTTTGCTTGAAGGACATTGAAGAGAACAAAGGAAGCTGACCAGTATGAGTACTTAACAAGCTTCCTGCTGGTTTAGCCCTTTCAGGGTATAGATACTGGGAAGTACACAGTAGGACTTTTAGATTCTTTGGATTTACTCCAGCATGTCTCAAAACAAGGTACACAGCTGCAGTGCAGTAATAATAGTTCTCCCCTTATTTGGGATAGAGGTATCCTTGTTAGGCTCGGTAGCTTTCTACTTGGAGATATAAGGTAAATATTACCTTAAATATTGATGGATATCTTAAATATCTCTCTGTAACATTAATAAGACTTGGATTCTCAATTAGAAACAAGATTATATTTACTTTTACTAGAACAATCAATGTTGCAGTTAAATTACCAAAAGTGAATTACATGTTCAGTTCTTTAGTAAACTTTTATATAATTTAGAAACTATATTGTCTCATATAAGCTCTCGACTCCAAACTTGAGATCCCATCTCCGCACACTCTTCAGTGGAGAGATCCATTATTGAGGAGAGAAGCCCACAACTTTATAATATCCGGGTTGTTATCATCTAGCTAAAAGGTTGTTAAAAAGGCTTCTGTAATGTTCTCTGGTGGTTCCTTCAAGAAGAGGCAAGGGAAGAGGCTGCAAGGTGAGGGCTGTACTGGGGAAGGGGGGTATTCCAGGGTGCATGTGGGGGCACATGTTGATCTGTGCAGGTGGCCTCAAGATGACGAGGGTCAAAGAAGTAGTCTCCAGAGGAGATGAGGCCAGATGGAGATGTGAGGGTTTGTGTGAGAGAGTGAGCGGTGATGTCCCTTTGAGCTGGCAGTGAGATGCCAGTGAATGTGTGATGGCCTTGTGAGTGTGTGAGTTTAGAGTGATGAGATGGTTGCCTTACCCTAGTGGCATGGATGAGATAATTCATCCATTTTATGCACCAGATGGTCAACCTCTTGCGTGCAGCATTGGCACTGACCACCTCTACCACTGCCTCCCAAGCTGGAGTGTTGAGACTGATGGGCTTCCTGCAGACAGAGCAGGGGTGGAGGACATAGTGGCAGGCCTCCAGAGCATCCAGAAAGTGCCCCTGGGATGCATCACTGAATCAGCGGGCTGCACTGTGCTTGGCTTTTGGGGCCATATCTTCACCGGAGAAGTCCTGGGCTGCAAGCCGTGAGGAAGCAACGAGGTAACGGCGAGGCAAGAAAATTGGATCCCGCCTGCCAGTGAGACGGTGTGTTTCCTGTGGCTGCATGACTAATGAGACGTGAATGGAATGATATGTCACAAAAACCCGCTGTAAAACAACTTTTCTTCCCCCCCACTACTGCACTTTGCACAAATCTGGGACAATTCCGACCATAGACTAAGGATTTCTATGATATCTGGATTATGTTTTTTTAAAATTGTGGATTTGCAATTGTGTATTGCTTTTCCATTTATAACATTACTCCTCTTTTGACAGCTTAAACCCCATACGGGGATATGGCTTTGCAGTAGCATTCCTACAGAACCATTAATCACACAAGCATAGAATGTGTTCCAACACCAGTCAATATCATAGTGAGGCCCAATCCTCTCCTCAACTAATGTTCATATACATTTCTGGCAGTGGTGGTTTGATAGTGACCTGCAGTAGAAACCCTGGACTTCCTTAACTACAAGACACTGAAGCCAACTGTAATGCGATTGCCAGGCTGCAATCACCTATTAAAGCAAGCAAAGATGGGACTTTAATGATCTGTGAAGCTCAATTGCTCAATTACTTACTGAATAAATTTGTTAAGGCATTGGTGGGGGGGGGGGGCAGAACTTTCCAGTCAAAGGGTAAACCTTAGTTATTGTATTGCAATAACTTTTTTTTTGTTTTACCAGTTTTATTTCTCCAGATCCTCTGCCCAGTGAAGGGTAAGTGCAATTTTCACTTCAATAAATACAGACTTTTTTTAAACCTAATTGTTTTTAAGTTATAGCGGCGTAGTGGCAATGTCACTGGACTAGTCATCCAGAGGCCCAGGCCAATGTTCTAGGGATACTGATTCAAATCCCACCAAGGCAGCTGGTGGAATTTAAATTCTATTAATAAAATCTGGAATTTAAAGCCAGCCTCAGTAATGGTGACCATGAAACCATTGTTGATTGTTGTAAAAACACATCTGGTTCTGATGTCCTTCAGGGAAGGAAATCTGCCATCCTTACCGGGTCTGACCTACATGTGACTCCAGATCTACTGCTCTCAAGGGCAATAAATGTGGGCCTTGCCAGCAATGCCCGCTCACATGAACAAACAAAAAAAGTGGGCACTCAAACCTAAAATCATTTTAGTGCTACTGTGTGATCTGTGTTGTTACAAAGCCTAATATCATTATAAGCTTCTTTGCAAATGGCTCCTGTAAGGCTCCAGGGCCATTCAATTCAATTCAATCTAACTACATCGATGAGCTCACTGATACACTAACAAGGGTTTCCCAACATATTTATCACCCAAACGCGGATTACCAGCATCGGGTAGTCATATAAAGGCTTTGCCATAAATATATTTTTTTTAGAAAAAAATAGGCTGTGATGCTCTTGGCACAAGAAATACTAATTGATCACACCTTCACAAATAAAATCATCCTTTCAATGTCAGCTTCCTCGGCTCAGTGTCTGATTCACTGTGTGTGGGTGTTAAAGCACCTGAGATGAGAGAAGCTTTCCCTTTCATTTTCAATTAAAGGAGTTGATGAAAAAAGCAATTACAGGCAGATGTGGACACGATAGGAGGATGGGTCCATATCTGGCAAATGTCATTTTATATAAATGTATTTTCATTCATATGGGAGGGCCAACATCAAACAGGCGTACCATCCGACAGGGTTGCAAGTTTAAGATCTAAGTATTATGAGATCCACAACCAGTGGCATGAGGCGATTGTAAAATTGTTCAATACTGTACAATCTGTACAATGCTTTGGTTAGCCCTCATTTACAATACTGTGCTGAGCTTTGGTGCCCTAAGGTGATGCTATTGACACCCCAGAAATAGTTCAGAGGACAGCCATTGGGTTGATAACTAATTTAAAAGCTCTTCATTACCACAACAAGTAGAGAGAACAGAAGGGGGGGGGGGGTGTTGCTGGTTTCTGTTAATTGTATATTAATTATGTATAATTGTAGACAGATGGTAGGCATTAATTGTGGTTTCACTTGAGCACATATAAAGGGACTGTTATTGAAACTGTGGTGTGTATGACTGAGGAGATGTATGCTTGTAATGCTTTATGCTATGTAAATGCAAGACAAAGTAAAGATTGGTTCCAGTGCTATACTTACCTTTCATTTGCCTTACCAGATTAGAACAATTACTGTAGGAAAATGTAGACTTTCAGAACATTTGATTGAGTTTTTTTTTTCAAATAATGAGGATTTGGTCCAAATACAGGTGCTATTTGTTAAGTTACATAAATATAGAACTAAGTCAAATATCAGGAACTATTTTGTTTCTGAGTCATTGACCTATGGAACAAGTTGACGGCTCACACAGTGATTACAGATTCTCTACTAATAGTCTAAAGGGAACAGGATGAGTTCCTAACTGTAGTTGGTATCACTGCATACAGAAAGTAAGTCACTAGTGTCCTGGAACTTCTGGGTTTAGAGAGACATTTCCTAGTAATCAGCCATATAAATACTGTGGTTCCAACAGCAAGTCAGAGGAATGCTGCGGCGAGTAACTCACCTCCTGACTCCCAAAAATCTGTCCACCACCTACAAAGCACAAGTCAGGAGTGTGATGGAATACTCTCCACTTGCCTGGATGAGTGCAGCTCCAACAACACAAGAAGCCTGACACCGTCCAGAACAAAGCAGCCCACTTGATTGGCATCTTCAAAGATGACGGAGCCCAGAACGAATGTGCAAGCAAGGCTGAAATGTTTGCGACCATCTTGAGCCAAAAGTGCCAAGTAGACCAGCCTCGGCCTCATGGGATGCCTGCCAGTACAGATGTAAGTCTTCACACAATGAAGAAAACAGCTGAGTGCACTCGACACAAAGATTTTGAGTCCCGACAATGCCCAGGCTGTAGAACTGTGGACTTTTACTCTCATACTAGCCACATCTCTAGCTAAGCTGTCCCAGTGTAGCTACAACACTGGCATCCACATGGCAATATTTAACTTACTGTTGATTCAAGGTATTTTATTCTACAATAAATGCTGATTAGGAGTTTGTTCTGCTCTACCCCTAGTCTTATACAGTGGAACTTGGAAAATCCAATTACAGCAAATTGCTACTGATGCAGTTGCTTGAATTGCTAACCATATCTGAAAGTTTTCACCTTATCATCTAGTGGACATACATAATGTTAAGTTTGGCCTGAATCAGAGTTGAACTTTATTTTCATGCTTCGTCTGGGTCAAGATTTAGGATCAGTTGAAGAAGGGAATAATCCTGGGAATTCAATGAACATTTAAAGTTAGTCACCTGCACCTGCTCTCATACATCTTGTAGTGGCTTGAACAAGAGTAGACAGAGAAGAATAGAAGAGACTGGAAAGCAGGTTACTACATTTCCTCTCTCACTTTCATTATTCTTTATGCAATGGGATAATTCAAAACAAAGGTAAATATTTTGAGAAATAACTGTAGACTAACTAAATTCACAATGTGATAATTACTAAAGAAATTGTGTGCCAGTCAATAACCCACATTGGAGGATTATTTAACTGGCTCAGAATTTCAAAGTGTGGATGATTCCATGTTTAGGGCTTTAAATTTGATGATTATTTGAAGTCAAAGTGATGGACATTCCTACTTTGAACAGACACTTCCATTTACCTAAGCCTATTTAATCTTTGTCACATTTGCATGTAAACCTCTTCATTATGCAAACAATGATATTTTGCAAGAGTAAAAGTCAAGTGCAAATGCCTTTGGTGTTTTAAATCACTAATGTAAAAGAAGAAATTTATCACGTTTCTTTAGCAACAATGAGCTATCAGCTCCAAGTCTCTTTCTCATGGTGATTCAACATACATTTAACATTGGGGAATGCAACCCAGAGATGTCACTACAGTAATATGATGTCCTTAAATTTATCACAGATCATTGAGGTACTGTAATTACCTAACATACATACTGAGGTCCTACAAATGACTTGTTTTAAATGAGTGATTGAAACAATGCTGTAGAAAATTGTTACCTTGCCATATACATAAGTCATTCCTACATGCAAGGACCACAGAGTATAGAATCACCCTTCACGTCCAGACGTTGCTGAGATTTAACTCAACTCTCAATGGCAGTCAGTAGAGTGTCAAAGATTATCTGAAAAAACCGAGGAGCCACCAACAATTGGACAGAGATCATGCGGCGGGTTGGGGGGGGGTGGGGGGGGATTCAAAGAATTCAGATTCAGATTGAAGTGAGAGACTAAAGGGCAGTAATCAGAGAATTATTCCTGGTGGCAAGTACTGATCGATTACACAAATAGATTAGATTTGTCAACACCAGCCACGGAAAAGGAGTTTTTGAATTCCCAGGATATTAGGAGAGGTTCTAAAATAGAAGGACACTAGCAGATGGGATTTGTTCATTGCAGAAAGGATAAAAAGAAAAGCATGGAAAGATTTAGACAAATATGGCAGGGGAAAGAAAGGGATAGTAAAAACGTACCAAAACAAAAGCAAGATCAGAAGGATTGAACAAAGGTGTAGAGTGCGGTGAAAGATAAAATTCATACACATGAAAGCTAGAAGCAGTTGCAAAAAAAAAGGCCAAATTTGAGGATGTTGAGGCAACTATCATGTAATAGGGATTTCAGAAATATGGTTAATGTTTAGTGATGGAGATGAGTATACTATAGAAAGGCCCATAGTGTGCTCAGGAAAAAAAAATGTTCAACACCAGGAACACAAGGAAATTTACATCAAGGAGACCTGGAGGATAAAAGAAGTAAACTTGTGTTGCATAATGAGCTTTCCAATGAGAACCAGTGAGAGAGATATAGTTGGGCTACAACTATAATATAAAAGAGAGCAATTTAATGCTGAGGCTTTACTATAGAACAGAAAAAGGACTGGTGGGCAAAATTTGAAGATACTAAAATCAACAAATAGAAATTGAATAAATGTGACGTCGAATGGATCAATTTGGTAATACAAAGGTGAAATGAGTAAGACAAGTGTCTGCTGTAAATAATGCAGATAGAACTGTTTTAATGACTCGACTGAAAATAAGTCCCACCCTGGCATGTTTCCAATCCTGTCAGACATCCCCACAGAATACTGAATGGGGGCAAAGTTGAAGTTGACCTTTTATTGTGAGCGAATCCACGCAAGCAGGAGATGAATCACTGGTCTTGAGACCAGCCACTATGGTACCCATTTTCAGCCACACAGGTCTTACTATGGTAAACAGAAAATAAATTCAATTAAAACAAGAGTGAGGACCAAAATATAAATAACCTAGTAAGTGACAGAAGAAAGTCATTGCAGTTAAGCGTAAAGTGTTACATGCTGGAAAAGAAGGGCTTGAGTTTTAGGCCACGCTGGGGCTGTAAGTGGAGGTGGGTGGACACTAAAAAAAATGCACTGCTGGCTAGCAAGCTAGTTCCCTAGCTTCATCTGTCCCTCCCTCCCTCAAACCATTTTTTGTGGAGATGGATGGGTGTTGGGGGTTGTGGCGGTGGGTGCGCAGCAGGTGACGGGGAGCAAGATCAAGTCCACTCAATCTCAATTAAAGACAGCTGACTGGGATTTTCCAGTGAGCCTCCTGGTCTCTACAGGCAGCAGTCCAGTTTAACAGGCTAGAGGTGGCCTTGCAGCTGAGGAGGGACCAGTGTTGCAGGCAAGCCTACCTGCTTGGGTGCCAGAGGCTGCCCTGGAGAGAGGCTCGCCTCCCACAGTGGTGGTTTGGCTGCAGAAGCCATTTTTTAAAAAAAATTAAATGTAAAAGTTTGGAGTGAGTGCACCTCCATTTTGAAGCGTTCTCTCACTTACCTAATGTAGCACCCTGCTGCTCCTTTCAACCTAGAAGACCTCTGATTGGCCCTCTAGCTTCAACAGCATGCCCGCAATCGTTAATTGGATAGTGAGCCCACCCACTGGCAATTGATTGATCATCCCGGGGGTAAATCACACCAAGTGACTGTTTCCCACACAAAGTGAGATGGAGCCACATTTCAGCCTGACGGTGGAGCTCAGAAGCCTTCAGGGAAAATCCTGCCAGTAACATACGGTATCATACCTGCTAAGGGAGGGGCCTGGAAGTAGCCCACCTCCATTCATGGCAAAACACTAATAAACCAAGGAGAATGTGAGCTCCATTTCCAAATCAGTATCGTGAGGCATTCCTTTTGAAGCCGTTCAGTGCTTTGAGACTGCGTTTAGTTTTGCGTTCTTCACAGTGTCGCAAAAGAAAAAAACATTCAATCCCAGAAAGCAGTGCGGGGAAGGCTGACTGGCTGATTTACTGCCTTAGAAGGCGGAGGTTTCAAAGGTGACCAGCAACTGTGAAACTGCACCCAAGGAAGGGACCGACACTCCTGTTCTTTCATGAGGAGGTGGTGGTGGTGGTGAGGAAGGAGAAAACAAAAAATTCCAGGATAATTAAATGACAAATGTATGAAGGGACTAAGATGAAGGGAGACAGAAGCGTAATTGACATTGAGCCCCACAAATCAGTTGCTCAACAAATGATGAAAAAAAACCATGATAAAGCCTAAATCTTCTGTGTATTATCAGTCACTTGTAGATCAATCATTTAATGGAAAATAATTGCATCTAGTGCACGACTGCATAACATATTATTAGGACATTTCAATTACACCCTAGCAATTATGCTGATTTTCCCATAAAAGCACCAATTTTGTTAAACCATACCAAAATAGTTGGGGCATCTCACACAAGAAACACATTACCCCAGAGTTCAGGGTTACCAAATTTTGTCCTGCCTACCATATGTATTCAAATTTATTCAACACAATTCACATCACTTTGCTTTGGGTTTGTCACAAGTGGTGAGTGAGTGAAGGACTTGGTTGTGGCAGTGATAAAGTTACTGACATGAAAACTGAGGTATCAGTAGTAGAACACCTGAGCTGAGGTTACCGTACAATCTAACCAGAATAATTCAAATATTGAACAATGTTGAGAATTACATATAGATTATGTGCACATTTAGGACTATGCTACAAGGGAAAAACACAATAATTTCAGAAAGCACAGCCCTACCCAAAAAACTTTGACAGAATATTAATTAACCACAATCAAATTCTGACAGTCTCAATTCTGACAAAGGATCCACATCTGAAACACTTAACCCATTTTTTTAAAATAAACCTTTGATTTAATTCTAGCAATTTCTGTTTTATTTCAAATTTCCTGTACTTGTGTAGTTCTATTACTAAAGCTCAGTTTATATTTCCAAACCTTATTCTGTAGTCTGCAATGTGTTCAACCTCTAATTTATCTGCCATGAGGTACAATGCAGGGTAATGCTGGATAATAATCAAACACTTCATTGCTTTTGCTTTCAGTTTTTCCCCATTTACATTATATTTTTGGTGAGTTTGTAATCACAGATGACAGTAATGGTCAGCAGCCTCCCAAGATAAAAATCACATAACTTTACTAGTATTGATATTCATATCACTGCTTGGTACAGGGGAAAGTATGACTTCTACACAATCACTGTTACTGAAACATAAATCATTAATATTTTCATAGTTTTGGATGTATACTTTGTATAATGATGCCATATAATAGGTGCAATTACAGGATACCATTATTGTTTGAGTTTTCTCTTCCATAGCTCAAACTATGATGTATGCTTTAACATGTCAAAGAAATGTAACTGTAATGATAGAAGAGGACAAAAAAATACACAAAGGATACCAGAATGTAATTGCACCTAATTGAAAAAAATTGGATAAATTAAAAACAAACATAATTATGAAACGCACAGTGGTGTCTCAAGTGCACCAAAGTACTTCACAAATGCACTGAATCACTTCCAAGTCAATGTTACACAAGCAAATGGAGCAGCCATTTTGCACAAAATCCACAAACAGCACTGAGCCAATACTTGCCAGTTAATCTGTTTTTATGATGTTGGCTGCACAAAGTGTTTGTAGAACTTCCTGCTCCTTGAATGTTTTCTTTTCCTTTTTTATTGAATTCTCAAAAAAGGTATGTTGTTTTCTAAATGTACACTGATATTTTCAGACAGTTGTACAGGTAACAGACATGCAGTATCGCATCAATCATGAGAAGAACCATGAAAGAATTTCGGTATATAAATGAGTGGCTTTTTTTTTTCCAAAAGATAAAGATAAAGCAATATAGATTGACAGCTGGTTTAAAAATATAATTAGTGGCTTATTCAACCCCCAGATCAGAGCTCTTTACAAAAATGTGTTACTGCATCTGGAAATACTTTACAAAAGAAAATCTTTAAAAATGCTACCTGTCATGTACATCTGATCAAAGTTAACCAATTTGTTCTACTCCCCTGCACTTTCCCCATAGACCTGAAGCGTTTTCTTTATCCAAGGGTAAGTGATGAAGGAACTAAGTTAATTCTCTCTTCCCAGTCAGTCTCTACCAATACAATCCTCACACACAACAATGAGACATCTTAAGGGAGAAGGAGCAAAGCCGACAGTGCAAACCAGAAATGGGGTTGGAGAGAATGGGAGCCCAGATGGAAAGATGAAGAACTTCAAGTGTTGGTGAGTTTGGATGTTTAAAGAATGTGGGAGGGGGAGAGGAGCCCTCAGTTCGACGGTCAAGGATTGTCGTTGTTCTTTGTGGCAAAGCTACTGAAGGCAAGAGGTGAGGAACTAATTCCCAGGGTAAGAGTCAGCGCCCAAGCACTAGCCAATCTCCCAGAGTGAGGCTGAATCTGCCAGATATCACTCAGAATGTCAGCAGGTTTCAGGCAAAGTCACAATGAAAAACAGGACGTGAAAGAAATCCTTTCACTCAGGCGCCAGGCTTGACAAAGCCACTTGCTTCGACAAACCGTGCTGTTTCCTCTGCGGTCGGCTCTCCAGAGTCAGGGTGGACAGCCGACCAGGTACGCACACGCAAAAGCACTGAAAAATCGACCGTGTTCAGCACTCCCTCACTAGAAGGCAAGAGAAGCTTGAGTTGACTGAGAAAGCTCTCTCGTGATGAATTCCGTTAGGCGTACCCAGCAGTGCAAAATTAAGTTTACAATGAAAAGGCTACTTCAGTTTTACTCATGACAATTCAAAGGATGCACTGTTTAAGGCCACACCCATTGTACTATGTAACAAAATATTTGTAAATTGATTTTCCCTGTAAGCAATTCCACACATTCATTTTAGAATGAGTTAACCTGAGGCCAGATGGTGAGTAAAGATCTTGGTAATGATTTAAACTTTCTAGCCTTGCAGTGAAGATAGATTTAGTCCTTAGTCCAAGCAGTGTACGATTGAAAGAATGTTAAAATGCCTGGGTACCACAGGGAAAAAAGAAACAATGTGCTTCTTTTAAAGACAGGCAGATAGAATGAGCTTTGATTCTGGGTATCACTCTTGTCTCCACGTAAGGTGGTCTTGATTCAATCCCCACCTAAGAAATGTAACCGTAGGATCTAGGCTGACATAGGAACAGGAGTAGGCCATTCAGCCCCTCAACCTTGCTCTCCCATTTAACTCGATCATGGCTGATCTTCTGAACACATCTGGAATACAATGTACGGTATTGGTCTCCTTATTTAAGAAAGGATGTAAATGCATTGGAAGCAGTTCAGAGGAAGTTTACCAGACTAATACCAGAATGGGCAGATTGTTTTATGAGAAAAGGAAGGACACGCTAGGCTTCTATCCACTGAAGTTTACAAGAGTAAGAGGCGACTTGATTGAAAGATACGAGATCATGAGGGGTCTTGACAGGATGTGTGTGGAAAGGATGCTTATCCTCTTGTGGGAGAATCTAGAACTAGGAGGTCACAGTTTAAAAATAACCAGTCGCTCATTTAAGACAGAGATGAGAATTTTTTTCTCTGAGAGCTGAGTCTTTGGAACTCTTTGCCTCAAAGGCCGGTGGAAACAGAATCTTTGAATATTGTTAAGGCGAAGCTAGATAGGTTCTTGATAAGCAAGAGGGTGAATGGTTATCAGGGTAGCTGGGGATGTGGAGTTGAGGTTACAATCAGGTCAGCCATGATCTTATTGAAGAGTGGAACAGGCTTGAGGGGCTGAATGGCCTACTACTGTTCTGAATTTGTACGTTCTACCTCAACACCATCTTCCCTGCACTATCCCCGTATCCCTTGATGTAATTGGTTTTTCTTCCAATTATCTCTGACACCATTTGAAGAGCAGCAAGGGAATTCGACTGGTGTCCTACAAAATTTTTGTCCCTCAATCACCACCTCAGGCAGAGTCGCATATGGATAAGTTAATAATTCAAAGGCCTTTACCTGAAAATCCAGTGAATGAGAGTTTAGGTCGCACAGTGATATTGAGAATTTAAATCCAACTTTTTTTTCCCAATCTTAAAATAAATACTGGCATCAGTAAAAGTGATCATGAACCCCCTCAGAATATCATAACCGCTCCCCCACCAGTTCATTGATACCAAACTGCTTAGAGTTTGTGTAGGTGGCTCTGAGAGGAGAGAGGACAATTAAAATATTTCGCATTAGAAATAAAGTTTCCATAATTAAGTGCAGGAGATATTCTTAATGTGCTGTTTTTATTATAATACTGCCAGATCTTCTGTGGACTTGTTCACAATGAATCAGGAGATACTCTTTTCTAGGAGGAGCATTTATGCATTTGGAGGATAAGATCACAGCACTGATTTACCATGGCTGAATAACTCAAATGCTATTAAAAATAATTATTTATAATTCTTACTGGGTCTTCAGGGATTGAAATTTGCAGATATCAGTTATTCTGTGAAAACTGTAAAATAAATGATGTCTTACATGTTCAATTTTCAATCGGACCATACAGTGGAGATGATGGCATAGTGGTAATGTCACTGGGCTGTGGTAATGTCCAGAGGCCCAGGCTAATACTCTGGGAAAACGGCTGGTGGAAATTAAATTCAATTAATTTAATAAATCTGGAATTGAAAGCTAGTCTCAGTAATAGTGACCATGACAACCATCATTGATGGTTGTAAAAACCCATCTGGTTCATTAATGTCCTTAAGGAAAGGAAATCTCATCCTTACCTGGTTTGGCCTACATGTGACCCCAGCATTGTGGTTGACTCTTAACTGCCTTCTGAAATCACCTAGCAAACCACTCACTTCAAGGGCAATTAAAGATGGATAAGAAATGATGGCCACATCCAGTGTTGCCCACATCCCACGAAAGAATAAAAGTAAGTTCAGATTTGAGTGACAGCACGGCTCTGGCTTTAACTTACCAAACCTTTTCTGCTAACAGAACATTTGGTGTTTCATGATGTTGCTTTCCCAGCTCTCCCAAAGGATAACCAGAAATGTTGCTTCTTTTCAAAATTCAACACATTTACAGGAAAAAAACCATCAAGCTAGAGTAAAGACAGAGTGGGGATGGGAAACATGGAGTGCAACTGGCTTTGCATAGTAGCGGTGTGGAACAAACTATTTATTTAATATTGTGTCTCTGCTGCAGACCGCTTTCATCAATGCACCTATGTTTCTATAACCAAAAGTAAAGGGAACATGGGCAAAATGAGTAAATAGTTAGGTCACAGATCAGCTATGATCTCATTAAATAGTAGAGCAAGCTCGAGGGGCAAAATGGCTTCCTTCTGTTCCAATATGTACCTACAGTTTCTCTCTGCTCCTTGTCTCTCTTAAGCATCTCTGTATTTCCTGTGTCTCTTTCTTTTCCTATGTTTCATAGGTGTCATTTTTACCATGTTCGCCTTTTCTAGCCATCAAATATAATTTCTGTAAATCATACACTGGGTGATAATTGGAACTTTGCTTGTTTTCAAGATTCAGCCCTGTTATTTAAAGACTAAAATAAGGAGGAAATACATTGTTAATCACTCATGATTAAGAAAAATCCCAAGGCCTTTTATACATATGTAAAAAGCAAGAGGTTAGCCAGGGAAAGGGTAGGCCCACTCAGGGACAGAGGTGGGAATGTGTGTGTGGAGCCAGAAGAAATGGAAAATATACTAAATGAGTACTTCTCATCAGTATTCACCAAAGAGAAGGACTTAGCAGTTGATTTGTCTAGGGAAGAGTGTGTAGATAGCCTGGATCATGTGAAGATCAAAAAAGAGGAGGCGTTAGGTGTCTTAAAGAATATTAAGGTGGATAAGTCCCCAGGGCCAGATGGGATCTAACCCCAGAATACTGATGGAGGCAAGGGAGGAGATTGCTGGGGTCTTGACAGAAATCTTTGAATCCTCATTGGCCATGGGTGAGGTCCCAGAGGACTGGAGAATGGCCAATGTTTTCCATTGTTTAACAAGGCTAGCAGGGATAATCCAGGAAATTACAGGCCGGTGAGCCTTACATCAGTGATCGGGAAATTATTGGAGAAGATTCTTCATGACAGGATTTACTACTATTTGGAAGCAAATGGGCGTATTAGTGAGAGGCAGCATGGTTTTGTGAAGGGGAGGTCGTGTCTCATTAACTTGATCGAGTTTTTCAAGGAAGTGACAAAGATGATCGACGATGGAAGGGCAGTGGATGTTATATACATGGATTTCAGTAAGGCCTTTGACAAGGTCCCTCACGGCAGACTGGTACAGAAGGTAAAGTCATACAGGATCAGAGGTGAGCTGGCAAGACGGATACAGAATTAGCTTGGTCATAGAAGACAGAGGGTAGCAGTGGAAGGGTGCTTTTCTGATTGGAGAGCTGTGACAAGTGGAGCTCTGCAGGGATCAGTGCTGGGACCTTTGCTGTTTGTAGTATACGTAAGTGATTTGGAGGAAAATGTAACTGGGCTAATTAGAAAGTTTGCAGACGACACTAAGGTTGGAGGAGTTGCAGATAGTGAAGAGGATTGTCAAAGGGTACAACGGGATATAGATCAGCTGGAGACTTGGGCGGAGAAATGGCAGATGGGAGTTTAATCCGGACAAATGCGAGGTAATGCATTTTGGAAGGTCTAATACAGGCAGGAATTGTACAGTAAATGGCAGAACCCTTAAGTGCATTGATGGGCAGAGGGATCTGGGTGTACAAGTCCACAGGTCACTGAAAGTGGCAACGCAGGTGGATAAGGTAGTCAGGAAGGCATATGGCATGCTTGCCTTCATTGGCAGGGTTATTGAGTATAAAAGCTGGGAAGTCATGCTGCAGCTGTATAGAACCTTGGTTAGGCCACACTTGTAATATTGCGTGCAATTCTGGTCGCCACATTACCACAAGGATATGGAAGCATTGGAGAGGATGCAGAGGAGGTTTACCAGGATGCTGCCTGGTCTGGAGGTTATTAGCTATGAGGAGAGGTTGGAGAAACTCGGATTGTTCTCACTAGAGCGATGAAGATTGAGGGACGACTTGATAGAAGTTTACAAAATTATGAGTGACATGGACAGAGTAGATAGTCAGAAGCTTTTTCCCAGGGTGGAAGAGTCAATTACTAGGGGACATAAATTTAAGGTGAGAGGAGAAAACTATAGAGGAGATGTGTGGGGCAAGTTTTTTTTAAGTAGAGGGTAGTGAGTGTCTGGAATTCGCTGCCAGAGGAGGTGGTGGAAGCAGGTACAATAGTGGTGTTTAAGAAGCAGCTTGACAAATACATGAATAGAATGGGAATAGAGGGATACAGACCCCGGAAGCGCAAAATGTTTTAGTTGATGGGCAATATGATCGGTGCAGGCTTGGAGACGAAGACCCTGTTCCTGTGCTGTATTTTCTTTGTTTTTTGTTCATCTTGCGTATCTATAATGTAAAAACCTACTAAAACTACATGCTGTAGTCAATACTATAAGTTTTTTTTTAAAAATCTACATATACACAGAGCCAAAACAATTCAACTAAAATCCGAAAGTTAAGATACAGAAAGAAGAATACTGTTATTTTGCTTAATTGTAATTGTGCCAAAGGTACATGTTCAGATTGTATGGTGTCCCTTCATCTTAACAGTCACTACTTTGGGCAAAGATTTGGAGTCCAAGCCTAAGCTTATGAGACAAGCCTTCAAGTAGAAATTTCAAAAGTAATTCAGTGGATAAATTTTATCATGTTATTACGAAATATGTTTAATTTTAAAACCTTACCTTGAATATTACAAATTTCAATTAGAGAGAAAATTGGAAGACAAATTTATTTCAACCAGCACCATGTGATTCATTTGGCTCATCAATAACCAACACACAACGTGCAACTGTTTACATTGGGAAACACCATTATAAAACATTTACAGAGGCAGTTTCAGAGGTAATGTTAACTGAAAGCATTACCAAAAATCATAAGTACTAAGGTTTGTGGATAATAACTGTACATATACACAAGACTTTTTACCAAGTTATTAGTTGATCTGGTATTGAATAAATTGGCCCAGACTTTCCTACAGAGGCATACAGTAAATTTTCCCACATTTAACTCATCCACTTGATCTATTGTTACCTCTACTGTTAGGAAACAGAGAGAGTTTAACCAAGTTACATATGTATTTTTTGAGTGTTAGGAATGAGATTTAGTTTTGGTGTTTGGGTTTGATTAGTATTTATGTATGTGTGCGTTAAGAAAGGTCAAATTAACTTTTAGTTTCACTTCAAAAAGGTGCCTGCATTTCTGCTTGAGTTTTACGACTCAAACAAAAGGTAAACAAACAAGGGTGAAAGAATTGGGCTGTTACATAGCAACAGGGATCCGGAGAGGTAATTCCCTCCCACAGGTGTACACTGAAAAAGAAAGGCAGCAGTTTGTTTTGGAAGCTGTTTCAATGCAGTTGGTTCTGGATATAGCTACCAGGAGAGACTGGAGCAAAGAGTACAGATAGCCTGTCCCAAGCTAAAGAAAAGACCCCAAATTCCAGGGGAGTGGAAGAGGGGAAAATCCCAAGCAGACCTTCTAGTTAGAGGAAGAACAGGAACCTGGAAAAAGTCTTGTTAATGAAGTTAAGGCTGAGGGCCAGAGAGAAAGGCTCTGTAGTAATTATAGTTATGATAAACGTAGGACTGTAGCTTTAAGAATAATCCTGTGTTGTAAGACCACATGATCAGTGTAAACCAATGAGTTAGCAGTGTGGGGAACCACTAGAAGGGAGTTCTTCTTTAGTTATAGATGCCGATACATAGCTGCTACTGCTGTCTTGTAAATAAAGTTCAATGTTTCCACCAAGAAAAGTTGCCTGGAAAATCAACCCTATTACAGACTCCAAGCTTCAGATTTAAAGAGGAAAAAGTTACAGAGAGCAGATTTAAATCGAGAACAGCTTGCAAGAGGCAATCAGGTCCAAAGAGACAACTGAAGGTCTGTAACTCTTTGCTAAGGGCATGTGAAGCAGTGGTACTGTTGACGACTGAGTCTGAAAGCGTCAATTTGAGAGAAGGCGAGGTCTTGGAGAGTGGATTCTGGAAACTCAGAAGGATGGAATTCAATGAGACTTATTAATTCACGGTGTGTCAAGCGTCTGGGAGGTGTTAAGAGATCTATAGCATCTGTTGAGCTGGCATCTGTCACTTGGTTTCGGCGCACGGTGTGTCTGACCACAGGGTGCCATAGATTTACATGGACTGTGTACTTACTGTGGACATTAAAGTAAAAGATAGCTTTTGTAACTTGTGTTCTCCTTAGAAATCAGTAAATATCTGTAAAGATATAAAGAACAAAGAAAAGTACAGCACAGGAACAGGCCCTTCGGCCCTCCAAGCCTGCGCCAATCATATTGCCCGTCAATTAAAACATTTTGCCCTTCTGGGGTCCGTATCCCTCTATTCCCATCCTATTCATGTATTTGTCAAGCTGCCTCTTAAACACCACTATCATACTTGATTCCACCACCTCCTCTGGCAGCGAATTCCAGACACTCACTACCTTCTGCATAAAAAAAACTTGCCCCCCACATCTCCTCAATAGTTTTCTCCTCTCACCTTAAATCTATATCCCCTAGTAATTGACTCTTCCACTCTGGGAAAAAGCTGCTGACTATCTACTCTGTCCATGCCACTCATAATTTTGTAAACTTCTATCAGGTCGCCCCTCAATCTCCATCGCTCTAGTGAGAACAATCCAAGTTTCTCCAACCTCTCCTCATACCTAATAACCTCCACACCAGGCAGCATCCTGCTAAACCTCGTCTGCACCCTCTCCACCGCCTCCATATCCTTGTGGTAATGTGGCGACCAGAATTGCACGCAATATTCCAAGTGTGGCCTAACCAAGGTTCTATACAGCTGCAGCATGACTTCCCAGCTTTTATACTCAATACCCCTGCCAATGAGGGCAAGCACGCCATATGCCTTCCTGACTACCTTATCCACCTGCGTTGTCACTTTCAGTGACCTGTGGACTTGTACACCCAGATCCCTCTGCCCATCAATGCACTTAAGGGTTCTGCCATTTACTGTACAATTCCTGCCTGTATTAGACCTTCCAAAATGCATTACCTCGCATTTGTCCAGATTAAACTCCATCTGTATTCCGTTCTATATCCCGTTGTATCCTTTGACAATCCTATTCACTATCTGCAACTCCTCCAACCTCAGTGTCATCTGCAAACTTACTAATTAGCCCAGTTACATTTTCCTCCAAATCATTTATGTATACTACAAACAGCAATGGTCCCAGCACTGATCCCTGCGGAATTCCACTAGTTACAGCTCTCCATTCAGAAAAGCACCCTTCCACTGCTACCCTCTGGCTTCTATGACCAAGCCAATTCTGTATCCATCCTGCCAGCTCACCTCTGATCCCGTACGACTTTATCTTCTGTACCAGTCTGCCATGAGGGACCTTACTGAAATCCATATAGATAACATCCACTGCCCTTCCATCGTCGATCATCTTTGTCCCTTCCTTGAAAAGCTCGATCAAGTTAGTGAGACACAACCTCCCCTTCACAAACCATGCTGCCTCTCACTAATGCTCATTTGCTTCCAAATGGTAGAAAATCCTGTCACAAGAATCTTCTCCAATAATTTCCCTACCATTGATGTAAGGCTCACTGGCCTGTAATTTCCTGGATTATCCCTGCTACCCTTCTTAAACAATGGAACAACATTGGCCATTCTCCAGTCCTCTGGGACCTCACCCATAGCCAGTAAGGATACAAAGATTTCTGTCAAGGCCCCGGCAATCTCCTCCCTTGCCTCCCTCAGTACTCTGGGGTAGATCCCATCTGGCCCTGGGGACTTATCCACCTTAATATTCTTTAAGACGCCTAACACTTCCTCTTTTTTGACCTCCACATGAACCAGGCTATCTACACACTCTTCCCTAGACAAATCAACCGCTAAGTCCTTCTCTTTGGTGAATACTGATGAGAAGTATTCATTTAGTACCTCTCCCATTTCTTCTGGCTCCACACACAGATTCCCATCTCTGTCCCTGAGTGGGCCTACCCTTCCCCTGGCTACCCTCTTGCTTTTTACATATGTATAAAAGGCCTTGGGATTTTCCTTAATCCTGGTTGCCAATGACTTTTCATGACCCCTTTTAGCCCTCCTGACTCCTTGCTTAAGTTTCTTCCCTTTTTATATTCTCCACGGGCATCATCTGTTCCCAGCCTTCCAGCCCTTACGAATGTTCCCTTTTCTTTTTGACTAATCCCACAATATCCTTCGTTATCCAAAGTTCCTGAAACTTGCCATTCCTATCCTTCATCCTAGCAGGAACATGCCAGTCCTGATTTCCTATCAACTGACGTTTGAAAGCCCCCACATTACGGTTGTTGATTTGCCCTCAAACATCCGCCTCCAATCTAGATTCCTCAGTTCCTGTCTAATATTGTTATAATTAGCCTTCCCCCAATTAAGCACCTTAACTGGTGGATTCCTGTTGTCCTTATCCACCAGTACCTTGAAACTTACTGAATTATGGTCACTTTTCCCGAAATGCTCCCCTACTGAAATTTCGACCACCTGGCCGGGTTCATTCCCTAATACCAGGTCCAGTATTGCCCCTTCCCTAGTTGGACTATCTACATATTGTCTCACGAAGCCCTCTTGGATGCACCTTATGAATTCTGCACCATCCAAACCCCTAGCACTAAGTGATTCCCAGTCAATATAGGGAAAGTTAAAATCACCTACCACAGCAACCCTATTGCTTTTACATCTTTCCAAAATCTGCCTACATAACTGTTCCTCAATCTCCTGCCAGCAACTGGGAGGCCTATGGTAAACACCCAACATTGTGACTGCACCCTTCCTATTCCGGAGCTCTGCCCATACTGCCTCACTGCATGAGCCCTCCGAGGTGTCCTCCTGTCGTATAGCTGTGAGATTCTCCTTAACCAGCAGTGCAACTCCCCCACCTCTTCTTCATCCCTCTCTATCCTGCCTAAAGCATCTAAATCCTGGAACGTTTATCTGCCAATCCTGTCCATCCTTTAGCCAAGTCTCTGTGATAGCAATAACATCATAGTCCCACGTACTAATCCAAGCTCTAAGCTCATCTGCCTTGCCTGTTATACTTCTCGCATTGAAACAAATGCATTTCAGACCCCCAGTCCCAGTGTTCAGTAATTTCTCCCTGCCTGCTCTTCCTCTTAGTCCTACTGGCCATATTCACTAGTTCCCAGTCATTTATTTCACCTGCTGACCTATTGCTCTGGTTCCCACGCCCCTGCCATACTAGTTTAAACCCTCCCGAGTGACACTAGCAAACCTTGCAGCCAGGATATCGGTGCCCCTCCAGTTTAGATGCAACCCATCCTTCTTGCACAGGTCCCACCTGCCCCGGAAGAGATCCCAATGATCCAGGTATCGGAAACTCTCCCTCCTACACCGTATGTTCAGCCACATGGTTAGCTGCATAATCTTCCTATTTCTAGCCTCACTGGCACGTGGCACAGGGAGTAATCCTGAGATTACAACCCTAGAGGTCCTGTTTTTTTAACTTTCTGCCTAACTCCCTGAACTCCTGCTGCAGGACCTCGTCACTCTTCCTGCCTATGTCGTTAGTACCAATGTATAGGTGGGGGTAAAGGAGTATTGTAATATAGTTCATTTTTTCTTGTTGAATAAATGTACCTAAACAAACAAATAAAAGTTAGAATCAATCATGCTGGGTTCCACTCTGGGATCAGGCTTGTCCAGGGGTAACCTTAGCAGGGATCATTACACTAAGCGCCTCTGTCCTTGTAGATATACAAACACATAGCTTGAAGGACTCTGGCATACTTAAGGAATTCTGTACACTTCTTTATGTTTACACCTCGCTTGTCCCAGTCAATGAATAAGTCATTAAAATTTCCTGTACAATAATGGCCATCCCTATCATCTCCACTTGTCTCCATGAATTGTTGACAGGTTTACTTTCTCTTTGAGGGAGATCTGTCATACAACTCTACTAAAGTAACAATCCCTTCTTAAATTTTCTTTCTCTAAATCATAGAGTCTGTCCGCACTACTTCTATTCATTTGTCCTCTCCACAGTCCCTTTTTCACCAATATTGCCATACCTTTTTCATTTCTTCTATCATTGCCTAAACACTTTATAGCTCAATATGTTTATTTTCCATTCCTGTCCAGCATGCACTCAAATTTAAATTAATGCTGTTAAATCAGTATCACACTCATGTGATTCAATTAGTCCTAATGCCCTAGGACTGCTTGGACTAAATGGCCTGGGTCTTGCAATTTCTAGATAATACTATGCAATTGCTCTGTATTCTATTCCTTTTGCTAAATTTGCTTCTGTATTAATATTATCTACTTGGGCCTTCATTACTTGCTCGCAGTGCTTTTGTTTTCCCTAATACCCTTTCATTTTAGTTTCAATGGCTTCACACTTACCTATTTATCCAGTGACTACACTTTGAAAAGATAATTTCACTGGCTGTGAAGAGCATTGGAGAGGCTCAAGTAGTGAAAGAAATTATAATCAGAAGCTCTTTCATTTCTGCTTTGCATTACATCAGTTCCCTTCCTATTCAGATGCAGCCCATCCTTCCCTTTTCCATAACATGGTCGGGGACATAATCCGAAGACTGCAACCCTCGTGTTGGACTTCAATCTTCTGAACTCCTTTTGCAGGATGTCGGGTCTCTTTCTTTAGGTTTTGGCTCCCACCTGAACAAGAATAAATGACTGTGCTCCCCCCGCTTCATAATCTTTTCCAGTTTTTTTGGAAATAATCCTTACACAAGCACTTGAAAGGCCAAAAGGCATTTGGGAGTCAAGTCGGCACTGCAAAAAGTGTTCTTCCCCAGTGACTCCCAAGTCTCCTATCTCTACTGCAATCTTAGCCAATTGCTAATCTCATGTTTTTTAGTTCTAATACAATTGGTTGCCTCCGCGGCTACGTTCGCGGCCGGATGTCCTTGGAGAGGGAGCACGCGGTGTCTGCCGGCACTCTTGAGGCCTTCCGTGCTCAGTGGGCACCGCGGGGACTGGGGTGCTTTATTGACCCCCTTAATCACATTTTGGTTTAAAGTTTGTAAGTTTCCTTTAAACTTTGTCTTTAGTTTTACAGCTGACCTGAATTAGGGGCTGTGCTTGATTTGTCCTTCATTTTGTTAATTTAGTTTAATTGTTTAACTCCAAAAAGAGTTACAATTGGTTGCCATGTCCAGAGAGATCACTCTCCCAACAGCAAGCCAGTGCTTCAAAGATGAAAGAATTTACTTTTTCCTGCTCCAGTCTACTCTTCCTTGCTAGTTGTAATCAGTTATCATTCCATTCCATTGCCTACCACTGCCTCTCTCTCTTAACAGGGCAATGACCCTCAGTCTCTTGCTCCAAAAACCTCTCCCCCACCCCCCAACCTTTCAGATCTTGTTATGGACATTGGGATAACTAATAGCAATCCCATATCACAGGAGGAAGGCAACATAGTAGTAACATAGGACTAGTAAGCCAGTCGCCTGGGCAAAATGCACATGAGCTCAAATCTCACCGTTGGAGCTGGAGAATTTAAATTCAATTAACAAATCTGGAATTAAAAAATAGTTTCGGTAATGGTGATCACAAAAATACTGGATTTTCATCTGGTTCACTAATGTCCTTCAGGGAACAAAATCTGCTCTCCTTGCCCAGTCTGGCTTACATCTGACTCCAGGCCCACAGCAAAGTGGTTAATTCTTAACTGATCTCTGAAATGGGTTAGCAATTTGTTTTAACAAATTGCTGCAGAAAAGTTAAATGAGAGTAAAACCTGGTGGCATTGACCTAGACACCAGCAAAGACTCAGTCAACCCAGCAACGTTCTCCTCACTAACATTTATGGACTTGCACCAAAATTGGAAGAGCCATCCCACTTACTCATCAAGCAGCAGCCAATGTCCCAGACTCCTCCATCACCCAATCCTGGGAATGTCCTATCCCAAAAGCAGGACAGACCCAGCAGAGCTTGCGGAACAGTGGTACGTAGCTGGGTGGTAGTGGTCCTGGGAGTCGACATTGACTTCAACACCATGAAGTCTCATGACATCAGGTCAAACATTGACAAGGAAACCTCTGCTGATTACCACGTACCGCCCTCCCTCAGCTGATGAATCAGTGCTCCTCCATGGTGAACAGCACTTGGAAGAAGTACTGAGGGTAGCAAGGTCACAGACTGTACTCTGGGTGGGGAATTTCAATGTCCATCAGCAAGAGTGGCATGGTAGCACCCCTACTGACCAAACTGGCCAAGTCCTGAAGGCTATAGCTGTCAGGCTGGGCCTGCAGTAAATGGTGAGTGAACCAAAATGAGGGGAAACCCTATTTAACATGATTCTCACTAATCTACCTGTCACAAAAGCATCCGTCCATGACAGTATTGGTAGGAATGACCACCACAAAGTCCTTGTGGAAACAAAGTCGCGTCTCCATACCAAGAACAACCTCCATAATTTTGAGAGACATTACCACCATGCTAAATGGGATTGATTCAACAGCTCAAAACTGGGCATCCATGAGGTCCGTGGGCCATAAGCAGCAGAACTGTATTCCACCACAGTCTGTGATCTCAGAGTGAGACATAAGCTAGACTAACATTAATCAAGCCAAAATCCTGCCCTTGCTCAATGGAGTGCAGAAGAACATGTCAGGACCAGCATCAGGCATAAATAAAAATGATGTGCCAACCATGATGAAGTTACAACACAGGACCACATGCATCTAAACAGAGCAGCATGTTATTCTCAGGCCTAAGCAATCCCACAAATAATCAATCGGATCTAAGCTCTGCAGTCCTGCTGCATCTAGTCGTGAATGGTGGTGGACAATTAAATAACTACTAGGAGGTGGAGGCTCCACAAATATCACCATCCTTAATGATGGAGGAGCCCAACGTGTCAGTGCAAAATGCAAGGCTGAAGCAATTACAACTATCTTCAGTGCCTAGTGAATGATCCATCTCGGCCTCCTTCTGACGTTTCCAGAAATACAGATGCCAATTCAATTCACTCCATGTGATATCAAGGAACAGCTGAAGGGGCGGGATGTGGCAAAAACTGTGTGGCCTGACAACATCCCAACAATAACACTTGAAGAATTGTCCTCCAGAATAGGCTGTGCCCCAAACCAAGCTGCTCCAGTACAGCTACAATACAACTATATATCCAAAGTGGATAACTGACCAGGTACACCCAGTCCACAAAAACACAAACAGAACAAATCCAAACTAGCCAATTACCACCATCATTCTACTGTCAATCAGCAAAATGATGGCAGATGTCATTGATACTTATTCAGCAATAATCTGTCAATAATGCTCTGTTTGGGTTCTGCCAGGGCCACTCGGCCCAAGACCTCATTACATGCATGGTCTAAGCATGGACAAATGAGCCAAACTCAGAGGGGAGATGAGAGTGACTGCTCTTGACATCAAAAAATATTTGACCGAGTGTGGTATCAAGGAACCTTGGCAGAATTGAAGTCAATGGGATTTGGTGGGGCGGGGTAAGGGTGGTGGAGGGGGGAAAATCTCCACTGGTTGGAGTCATTCTTAGCACAAAGGAAAATAATTAGTGGTTGTTGGAGGTCAGTCATCCCAGCTCCAGGACATCACTGCAGGAGTTCCTCAGAGTAGAGTCAGAGGCCCAACCATCTATAGCTGCTTCATCAATGACCTTCCTTCCATCATAAGGTCAGAAGTGGGGATGTTCGCTGATGATTGCACAATGTTCACCACCATTCGCAACTCCTCAGATACTGAAGCAGTCCATGTCCAAATGCAGCAAGACCTGGACAATATTCAAGCTTGGGCTGATGTGTGATACAAATGTTACTTGCCACTTAAGTACTAGTCAATGACCATCTCCAACCAAAGAGAATCTAACCATTTCCCCTTGACATTAAATGGCATTATCATTATTATCAACGTTTACTATCAACTATTACCATTGACCAGAAACTGAACTGGATAAGCCACATAAGTGTTGCAGCTACAAGAGCAGGTCAGAGGCTAGGAATTCTGCGGTGAATAACTCACCTCCTGACTCCCCAAAGCCTGTCCACCATCTACAAGGCATAAGTCAGGAGTGTGAAGGAATACGCTCCACTTGCCTGGATGTGTGCAGCTCCCACAACACTCCAGAAGCTCAACACCATCCAGGTCAAAGCAACCCGCTTGATCAGCGCCTCATCCACCACCTTAAACATTCACTCCCTCCCCCACCAATGCATAGTTGCAGCCATGTGTACCATCTACAAGACGCACTGCAGCCAAGACCCCCTCAAAAGGGCTTTCTAACCATGCAACTTCTACCACCCAGCAAAACAAGGATAGTATGAACATGGGAACACCATCACCTGCTTCCCTCTAGGTCACTCACCATCTTGACTCGGATTTATATTGCCATTCCTTCACTGTTGCTGGATCAAAATCCTGGAACTCCCTTCCCAGCCACGCTGTGGGTGTACCTACACCACATGGACTGCAGCGGTTGGAGCCAGCACCTCACCACCACCTTCTCAAGGGCAATGAGAGATGAGCAAAGCCAGCGATGATTACATCCCATGAATGAATAAAAGAATTTTTTTTTTGTCTAAAAAGCAAGAAGAAGGATGGAACTGCACCAACTTTCAATTCATCCTGCAGTGAATGGACACTGGGTATTGGAGTAGTTTGGTAATGACCACAGATCTAGGAGAGATGAATTGCTAATAACTCCAGGGGATTTATAAACACCACTGTTTTGTTGCATTCTGAAACATATGTCAGTGTGCATTGGTGCCAAGTTTAATATATTGACATGAAATCAGAAGTAGATATAATGGGGTTTTATAGTTAAAGTTTTTCCGTTAGTTGCTTATACTGTGCTGCAGAAACTCTAATCTGATGGTTATACTGATATAGCAATAACATCTCACAAGAAAATTTTTACTAATTTGTCACAATTCGTAACACATCTTAGTGCAAAAATCAATCAGTTACTGCACAAACCACATGCAGGCAGTAAACGATTTGTCCAATGCGCTTTCTGAATGAGAACATTTTAAGACATTTTTGTCGGAAGAACCGAGTTCTCTCATCAGTTTGCCAGCCATTAAAAAATGGAACCACGTTCTAGCAAATAACATCTTAAGCCATGAAACACGGACATCTGTACACTTCATGTCTCAGTCACCTCTTGTTGCTCTTTTTTTTAAGCTTTAACCAAACGGGTTTGGAACAAACAGAGCTTGGAACTCAACACGTGACGTTATAAATGGGGACAGTGGGTTGAATACAGGACTCTGTAGTCATGACAACGTCGTCTGTGCATCAAGGCTACCTCTAAC
The DNA here is from genome assembly GCF_017639515.1 of Carcharodon carcharias. Taxonomy (NCBI): domain Eukaryota; kingdom Metazoa; phylum Chordata; class Chondrichthyes; order Lamniformes; family Lamnidae; genus Carcharodon; species Carcharodon carcharias. The sequence continues at coordinate 112,915,688 of NC_054473.1, forward strand.
TAGCAGTGCATAAACAAAAAGCAGGCAACGACCAAAGCAGGCCAGTACGCATACAGATAGCATTTTATCATTTATGACTATGTTGTAGTTCAGCAGAATGCACTTCCCCATGTATCATGCATACTGAATTAAGAAACAAAGAGGTGGAAATAAATGCATATCTGCTTCCCGCACCAGTCAATTCTTGATCTAAATTGTATCACTTCAAGACTTCAGAGTCTGTCTGCTTTGGGAGGAGCAGGCAACAGAAGAGGCAAGACAAAAGATAGCCAATTGGATCGTCCAGTCATGACTGATTGAACCATTCTGGCCCTGGGACAGGTTATCAAACACTATGGGTGTTAAAGATGCAGCCTACCTTCTCTTATCTTTAAGCAGATAGACTTGATAGAAAAACCAAATTTTAAAAATTACAAAAAAATGACTTAGGTCTTACAGACGAACACTTAAATCAGTGAGAGAAAGCTCGTAACAGCCAACAATATACGATGCTCCAAAGATTTTGAAAGCACCTCATTGCCCGCCCCCAAACTAGGCTAGGTTACTGACTGAATACGTTACACAATAATTAAAGAAAACATTTCAATTTGAAGGCGGGGTATCAGCTTGAATTTACATGTACTCGGGCTAGTCGACAGTATGGAAAAGAGAGAACAAAATAACCAGCACAGAAAGAGGATGGAACATGCTGGCGTACCAGGGTGGCAAAGGGATGAAATTTTAGCAAAAGTGTAACATGCATTGAAACTGGACTGAACTATAGCAGTGAGGTTCTGTAATACGTAAAATTCAGATGGAGAGTTGATAAGAAAGGAAGGAAGCCAGTCTTGTCTTGAATTCTTCCAGACAGAACTTTATTCCAACTCACAGAAAACTCCATCCCAATCATCACCTGTTTCCCCTTTATACTCAAGTGTTCAAATTAAACAGATTATCAAATCAACAAATCAAACAAATGGAGGGGGCGGGGAGAAATGGACCCTTACAAGGGACAACCAAAAACAAAACCCCAAAAGAAACTTACAAACTTTAAATCAAAATGTGGTTCTGGGGAAAAATGATGCATCCGAAGCCCTGCAGTACCCATTGATCATGGAAAGCCTCTAATGTGCCGGCAGACAACGCATGCTCCCTCTCCAGGAACACCCGGCTGCAAACATTGCCACCGACGTTTCCCCTTTATATGCACCCAGTGATGTGCTTAACACATTCACCTCTAATTACTAACTTAATCACCTGTTGACTATTAACAATTTCCTATCCTATCATAATATGCTAGTGAGAGAGAGCTACATGAGAAACAAGCAAGGTTCATTAAAAATAGTAGAAATGTAAAATGGAGGCAATTTTCAATTAAAATGGTAAATGAATGCAAGGTACATAGACATGTAAAGATTCCATACACATAAATAATGTGTCGGATCAATGTTAAATCCCAACTTTGGTGAATTTTGTATTTTAATTTCACAAATATTCTGGGAGCTGGTACAGATGTGGGAGCAGAGCATTCACGTCTTACCCATAAGTTAGAAATAATCACACTTAAGACTCAAAAATGCTGGAGCTTCAAGTGTATTTCTTTCAGCTCTCCATGTGGCTGGTGGACTGATATATTGTTACTTGGTACGTGAATGCAGTGGGCCGTAATTGTGCCATCCCAGGATATATATTTGCGTATCAATTAGTTGCTAACTCTTTACGAATAATGTAACAATATAACAGGGGGAAGAGAAAGGCAGCAGACTAAATACACTGCTATTGTACACTACAGTATTTATTGACTGCTAGGTGATGGTGACAAATTCTCTTTCATTGAAACATTTTGATAGCTGCATGGATTGTGCACGTGTGTGTGTGTATATATCAAATTGGCCTCTGAAGGATTGAAATTGCATGCCCCTCCCACCTTGTGTTGGGACCTCATCTTTGTGCAGGTGATGCAAGAGCTGTATTGTTGGGTGATCAGCCATAACTTGCTTTGGAAAGAAGAACGTGTTTTGTCAGAGGGACAGGAATGATTTAATGTACCAGATCCATCTATATCATTTGTTATATAAAGGCTTCCCTCAAAGTTCCATCACATAAAATTCCACAGCCACATGTGCCTTGACGAACCTTCCACACTGTAAGCTTAGAGGAAATTTCAACAAGCTACTCCGTTAGGAGTGCAAATCACAGCAGTCCAATTGTGTCCAAGTCTAACATCACATCAGACTGTCCCGAATTTGGCATCCAATACCTTTTAAACAGGAAAGAAGATAGAAACAAATGAAATCACAAGAGCGCATTTTCTCTTCCAGGAATGACATTTGATAACTCAAGTTCCAATCCACCAATTCGCACTTCAGTCTCCTGAAGGTCTGGATTTGTGCAAAAGTTATTTCCATGGAGACATGACAACTCCAGTACTTCCCCCAAGTACTCATTGCTCAGTTGCACGTGTCAACAAGGAATTGGGAGTTACAAGCAGGGGATATGCCAAAGTGAAGGCTGTTCCCACACGTATATATTTCCAGCTAGATTAACTGGTTAGCAATGAGTAATGGAAACAGAGACTCTCTCCTTCCATTGCCAGATATGTAGAGACCAACTATAACATTCATCTATGATCATTCAACTCACAATAGATGAGAAACTAGGTTTACACAGCCTTATATGGCACAGCATTGCTTTTACTCACTGAAACTGGAAGGAGCGGGAGTCACTTTCAGCTCATTTAAGTTTTGGGAAGGCTCAAATCAAGACAACTCATGACTTTGTTACTGGCAGTGGGATAGTTTCATTGATTTTGTTTTTATTCATTCATGGGATGTGGGCGTTGCTGGCTGGGCCAGCATTCATTTCCCATCCCTAACGGCCTTGAGAAAATGGCCGTGAGCCGTCCTCTTGAACCAGTGCAATCCATGTCATGTAGATACACTCCGTGTTGATAGGTCCAGGATTTAGATCCAGCGACAGGGAAGGAATTACAACATATCTCCAAGTCAGGATGTTGAGTGACTTGGAGGTAAGCTTGCTGGTGGTGGGGTTCCCATGCACCTGAGCCTCGGTGAACAGGTTATTGCTGTGTAAGTGATGCTTCATAGCACTATCAATAACGCCTTCCCATCACTTTGTTGATGATTGAGAATAGACTGATGGGACGGCCATTGGCCGGAATTTGTCCTGCTTTTCATGGACACAATATAACTGGGCAATTTTCCACATTGTTGGATAGATGTTGGTGTTTGTAGCGGTATTGGAACAGCTTGGCTAGTGGCATGGCTAGTTCTGGAGCACAAGTCTTCAGTACAACAGCTGGGATGTTTATATAAACATAATCATTCTTATGTATAGTCTTACAATATGACTTAGATGATGGGAAGCCTTGAGATATTGAGGATCGTCAATAGTATAAAGTACAACTTGCAAAATCAGGAGAGCATACATCTTACTAGTTTAGTGTTTGCCTATATTCAGTGCATCTGTCAGTTAATCAATTGATACCTAAAACAGTGCCCTATCATCTGGAGTAAATGCAATCTTTGAGGAAAGACTCAATCATATGAACTAGGAGCAGGAGTAGGCACTCATCCCTCAAGCCTTATTTGTCATTCAATAAGATCATAGCTGATCTGTTTGTAACCTCAATTCCACATTCCCTCCTACCCTCAATAACCTTTCACCCCCTTGCATATCAAGGATCTACCTCTGCCTTAAAAATATTCAAAGACTCTGCTATCACCACATTTTGAGGAAGAGAGTTCCAAAGAATCACAGCCGTAAAAGAGAAAATATTTCTCACCCTGTTGTAAATGAGTGACCCCTTATTTATAAACAGTGACATCTAGTTCTACGTTCTTCCACAAGAGGAGGCCCCTCAGGATCTTATATGTTTCAATCAAGTCACCTCTTACTGTTCTAAACTCCAGTGGATAGAAGCCTAACCTGTCCAACCTTTCCTCCTAAGACAACCTGCCCATTCCTGGTATCAGCCTTAATCCTTCTCTGAACTGCTTCCAAATTGTTTATATCCTTCCTTAAATAAGGAATACTGTTGTACACAGTACTCCAGATGGGGTCTCACCAATGTCCTGAATACTCCTTGAAGTTCAAGTGCTCTGTTAACAACAGTAGTGACAAGAGACAGTAATAACCATAGACTGTAAACTATGAACAGCAAATGCTGACAATTTCCATGAATTTCCTCCTGCATTTTCAGGAATTTACTGGTTTATATTTTGTGATGCCACTGTAGACTGCGATTGCATAGTGTTTGTTTGAAGCATGCATTGAGTGTGTCTGCCGTACAAATGATGGAGCTGTGTTTAAGGATTAAAATACCTTACTTAATCTAGATGCCCAAGGTTCAACTGGGCCAGCAGAACAAGTGTTCATGCCTACGAATGGCTCTGTTCATTACAGTCATTACTGGATTACCCCCATCCCACAAAATTACATTAAAGCAGCACTCAGTCCCTGGCATACATTATTCTAAACATGAGCCATTGCAACCAAATTGATTATAGCCTGTAACTCTTAGATTCTGATTAAATTTCTAAACAGGACAACGTTTTTTTTTAAATTCATTCATAGGACGTGGGCGTCGTTGACTAGGCCAGCATTTATTGCCCATCCCTAATTGCCCTTGTTCAGAGGGCATTTTAAGAGTCAACCACATTGCTGTGGGTCTGGAGTCACATGTAGGCCAGATCAGGTAAGGACAGCAGATTTCCTTCACTAAAGGGCATTAGTGAACCAGATGGGTTTTTATGACAGTTGACAATGGTTTCTCAGTGATCTGCTAACTAATAGACGATTTTGGTATATCCATGCTTGAATGCATAAAAATGTTAACTTACTCAAAAAGTAAAGTAGATACACGTCTCATTAAAGCATTAGTCTATGAACACATCTCCTTGTCTTTGTGGGTTCAATGTATTTCAGAGTCAGCTCAGCTGACATGATTGATAGGACACATTATCAGTAATGTATGCCGAGGGTTTTCCACTGGTACAGGAGATCATTGAAGTTGCTTGAGCCTGTGGCACTAATTTACTTCTATACCTGAAAGAGAATCACAGAATCACACAGTGCAAAAGAGGCCCTTCGGCCCATCAAGTCTGCACCGACACGTGAGAAACACCTACCTACCTACCTAGTCCCATTTACCAGCACTTGGCCCATAGCCTTGAATGTTATGATATGCCAAGTGCTCCTCCAGGCACTTTTTAAAGGATGTGAGGCAACCCACCTCCACCACCCTCCCAGGCAGCACATTCCAGACATCACCACCCTCTGAGTAAAAAGGTTTTTCCTCACATCCCCTTTAAACCTCCTGCCCTTCACCTTGAACTTATGGCTTCTCATGACTGACCCTTCAATTAAGAGGAGCAGCTGCTCCCTATCCATCCTGTTCATGTCCGTCATAATCTTGTATATCTCGATCAGGTTGCACCTCAGTCTTCTCTGCTCCAATGAAAATAACCCAAGTCTATCCAACCTCTCTTCATAACTTAAATGTTTCATCCCGGGCAACATCCTGGTGAATCTCCTCTGCACCCCCTCCAGTGCAATCACATCCTTCCTATAATGTGGTGACCAGAACTGCACACAGTACTCCAGCTGTGGCCTCACCAACGTTCTATATGACTCCAACATGACCTCCCTACTTTTCTAATCTATGCCTCGATTGATAAAGGCAAGTGTCCCATATGCCTTTTTCACCACCCCACTAACATGACCCTCTGCCTTCAGAGATCTATGGACACACATGCCAAGGTCCCTTTTGTTCCTCAGAACTTCCTAGTGTCATGCTGTTCATTGAATACTTCCTTGTCAAGAGCTCCCAAAATGTACTATTGCAATATTGTTTAAGTCCTGGGATTGGGGTGAAGCAGGTAGAAGAGAATTCTCACAACACTGCAATAAAAACCTCAATAATTAAGTATATGTAATTTACATTGGGATTCCTATCTACAAAGTCTTTTATGCAACTTACCCTGCCTCCATTTTATTCATTTGTATAATGCCCCATCCCCAATTTACCTCACATCACGCATTATTACAGAACCCCAAGGACAATCAAGTAGGTGGCCTTTTCCTTGGCCTCTTGTTTCTTGAGTGAGGCACAAGAAAATCCCAAACCGAGGTTTTTAAATAGATCTCACCTTGCCTTTGCATGAACCTCTTGTAGAGAGCCTGTCATGGCTGAAAACTCAAAACAAAAAGAAAGTTGGTGAACTCTGTCTCAACTATGGGTGTTGCACTGAGGATAGGACACAAATCCTTCTTTCATGGCAATTTACAAGTCACCAGCAACACTTACTGCAGCACTTTGGAACATAGATGAGTTTATGCACAAGTTACACACCGAAACACAATTTGCAGATTACTTGGAACATTTACTAACACCAAACAATGAAAGTTTAGAATGGTTTATCTTTAGCATATTAAATATTGCATATTGTACTTTTCCAGTTTATCTATAACAGAATTATTATTTTTAATCTGCCATATATCTTCCATTTTTTTTTCAACATTATCTCACCTACATCACAATATTTCACCATACTGCACACGAGCCTTTATAAAACTTCTACAAACAAACAAAACCAACTTTACTTTTTAAAGATCAGAGCTGCAGGGGACATTCTGAAAATGTTTCTGCCATTAGGGTTGCCAACTGTGATTAAATGTATTCCTGGAGGTTTCACCACATGACTTGTCCCCAGGCTCCCGCCATTAGTTGGCCAACACATCCATCCTCATGGCGTACTGCCTTCCTATGCCAATTGGAAAGCAGAAAGACTCATTGCCCAATTGGATGATGCTTGACTGTCAGTCAAACAGCATTCCCTGCCACCACACACTGCACCCCCCCCCCAAAAAAAAGCCCTTTTTGAATATTTTTATATCTGATAAAGAGAAATGCTGAAAAAGCTTTTTTTTTTAAATGTTTTAGATGTTCCAATGATTTTTCTCCAGGGTTGCACACAGCAGCGTCCTGAAGATTGATCTTCAATTCCTGGAGACTCCAGGCCAATCCTGGAGGGTTGGCAACCCTACTGCCAGGCCATCATAGCCTTCCTTCCCTTCTCAAGTTTGCCTTACTTCGCTTTCTTTAATTTGGATAGTTTCTCCAAATTAATTTTCAAAATCTTTCCCCCCCCCCCCAACAGTTCCTTGTCGGTTTACCTTCCAAACCTCGAGTGAAATCAGTATCCTTTTCCAAAAAATATATATAAATTTTCTTCAAACTGAGTTTGTTTCTTCACATACTTCCTTTGCCGTTTGTTGGTTTTAGGTCTGGAACTACTTTATAAATATTCAATTATTCACAAATCATACATTGTAGATCTTTTGCATGTCAGTCAGGTAATACCAGCACGGCACTTATTTTTAAATTGGGCAGAAACTCAAAGCTGCCAATTCAAGAGAAACAGCAGACTAGGTTCACTCAAAACAAAACAAAAAGCCATCCCTGCCTTAATGTTTCCTGGGGTTCTGCTAAAAATATATGCTGCAAACTCAGGGCAAGCTTAAGTAACAAACTGGTCGTTACATATCTGCTGATGCTGAAATTGTTTCCTCAGATTACAATGATATTAGAAGAACTAGCACTCTCTGCTAGGCATCCATTACCTTGTAGGTATATCTACAATATAAAAAGCACCAGTGAAAAATTCTAAAGGTTAACTAGGAAATAATACTCAACTGAAACATACACTAGATTTTTAAAAATATATATAGACTTCAGTAGCTAATACTCGCAAGAACTTTGTCAATATATGTTAATGTTCAGTTACCTCCCTGGTATAAATCACAGTTATCAGGGTGCAGTGTAAGTCATGCATATGCCGAAGTAAAATAAGAAAACGGAAATCCACCTCCAAGGCTAATCAGTCTCGATGACAATTTATCTCAGTCCCGACATTTTGTTACAGACACATTTTTGTAAGGAGCATCATTTAAAATAAAAAAGCTCAATAAACAATTCACTACGAATACTAAGTAACAAAGTCTAATATTCTTTTTTTGAAAACCTACCTTGTCAAAGCTCCTTCATAACGCTTAGCAAGAAATCCAGAGCAGTGAAAGGAGTCAGGTAATGTTCACTGATGTACAGGGCACTGTAGTTGCGGTGTAAACCGCTAACGGGCTGAATATCTCTCACACATTGTACTGAATCATCACTGCTTTCTCATTAATAATGAAGCACACAGGGCTGCGTTTTGATGGATAATTATTAAATAATTTGATATGCTTAATCGCATTTAGCCCTAAATATAATTAAGCTGCCTACAAAAAAAATGCCAAGCTTCTCAATTCAGAATTATCCAGAATGGATAAGCAAGTGCAATGGTACCCAATTAAATTTTACTTTCCGTTGCAGTTAACGCAAATAGGCATTTCCTAGTTTCCTCTCAACAAAATTATTGTGACAGTAAAAGGTGACGGAAGCACATTTATTCCTCGTGGTCTTTTTTGGTAGATTTGCATTGAAAGTTTTTTTCGATTGGAGTAGGTTCAACTTCTGCCTGATAATCAACTACATTAAACCTCAAAGCATTGTTAATCTATTTACCAAGGGGGCTGGTAGTTTTCTGCGAATTTCTGAATATTCCAACAACAAAAGAAATCTGCCAAGGCGAGGTTTAGCAAGTTGCATTGTGCCCAAAGCATTAAAAAAGTGACGATCGATAGAAACACGCAATTGATTTTCAGTTGCACAGGACTGCTAAAGATTTGATCTATAATCCAGCATTTTGGCAAACAATCTAATAACAAATATTATCGTATAACATGATGGTACACACTAATCAGAATTACATCCACACACCCCCTACTACATCCTAATCATTACTTACTATTCAATTGTAAACACTCGAATCTGATAAATTTAACCGGAATGATTCGCAGTTAATTTACTTTGCGATTGTAACCTTTTACTGGAGATTTTTTAAAAGTTAAGATTTCAAAACAGGCATTTCTCTCCAAATCAGGAACCACATATTTGCATTGATCATATATATTTATATGTATATCATAATGAACATATATAATGCAAGTTGTCTTAGGTACCGTATTTTATTTATTGCATTTAGAGTTAACTACATCAAGATTTTAAACTTTTAAAAGAAGTATTGTTAGACCGCAGGCTTAAAGTATCATAATTAGGAATAATAAATCCTTAAATGATAACACAGCTCCAATGTTATGAGTATCAGATTCTTTTATTTTCATTCCCCATATACTGTCAATTAATGTACAATGGAGGATTTGTTGCACAATTTACTTGATGTGAAGTTTACACGTGAATTCATTTTGTTTTAATCCGCAAGCGCTTTTGACAGCAGTGTGATCCCAGTGAAAACAAACAAGGAAAACGAGGAGTTCGACAAATGATATACATTCATTCAAGGCGAGGGAAATCCGTAGTTTAAAAAAATGGGGAGGGGGGAAGGTGGAGCTCATCTGTAGGAACAAAAAGACGACCCTAAAGCCTTTTAAAGCAGCTTTTTTTTAAAAAAAAACCTTAAATCCGTCTCACAGGCAGTCAGCTACCCACATTATTCCTGCAACACTTTCAAAATGATTTTTTAAAAAAATTCTTACAAGTTGTTTCTCTTCAAAAAAAGCCAAAAAGTTATGCATAGATCTATACAAATGCAGCAACACAGCTAGAATACAACAGTAGAGGAAGGGAGAGAGAGAAAAAAAAACAATTGTTTAAAACGTGTACCTTTTGTTTTGGAAATCATTGGCGCAGTGAATTTCAGAAAAGTGCAAAAGCGGCGTACACTTGTGAAAACCTCTACACATTACAGGTTGCAATACAACTGTTTTCCAAACACTGCATTGCGCCTCAGTCCCACTCATGAGCAGTAAATTTATATTTTATGAAATAAATTTATGCACGGACATGCATCTCTCCTTCCACATTCATATTTTGTTTTAAAAAACACAAAAATACTGGATTATAACCATGCTGGCAAGATGTTCCTTTAAAAATATAATTTAAAAAACGATACGTCTCTCCCGTTTAATATTGTAGAAAAGGCAAAAAAAGTGATCCACACATTACTATTTCAATAAGTACAAGAAAAAAAATCATTCAAAAAAAGGAAGGAAAAATAGCGAGTTTTGTTTGATTTTTCAGGTGTCTGCTACTCACCAGCGCGGGTTTTTTAGTATCTAGTACAGACTGACTTGTTACAATGTATTGTATGCAGCACACACTGGGGGAAGAGACAGAATAAACCCAAGCTTCAAAATGGCGACTCATATTTTTTTAACCGCCCCTCCGGGTATCCGTACCCTACCGGTGTGCGGTGTCACAGGTGGAACGTCGAGACTTTCTGCGCATGCTGAGTTAGGCTTTGTGACACATTGAAGGCGCTCTTGCCAATATCAGAGACGGGCAAGACTCAGGCAGAGGCAGACGCGGGCTGGGCGGGCAAGCAGTAATGGTCTGTTCAAATCATTCTGATGTCTTTTGTCCAGCCTCGTCCTCACCTCACCATCTCATTATAGGATTGACATTATTAGTGTTCCATTCTCTGAAACACATTATGCTGGAATTAGACTATGATCTTCAAGGAAAGTATTTTTCCCCCCGGGGAATGAAAGAGAAAAATAGCAATGTGAGGTTTGCAGCATAATGTGAAGATGCACTAATTATACATTAAAAAATAATATTCCTTACTCTATTGTATATTAAGAAAAAAAATAAAGGATATTGTTTTGCTAAATACACTTCTTAATTACATCCACTTCAAATATGCTTCATTTGCTGTAAAGCGCTTTCAGTCATCTGACAGTCATTAAAAGCGCTATATAAATGCAGGTTTTTCTTTATGTGCTATGCTGATTTCATAGCTTCACATGAAAACAAGATTTTCCTCTTTGCTGTATCTTTGGAACAGGCACTTGACAAGGGCAGCAGCAAGCGAAGAGCGAACTAAATGGAGATTATAATATATGAACTGTTCACGCTGTCCCAGGATTTCCAGGGCTCCCCTCCTGCAAGGGAACTGCAAGAGAAAGAAAGAACTTCCATGTGCATGGCGCCTAGCTTAACCACGATTTGAGGACATCCCAAAGTGCTTTACAGCTAATGTGGCATTTTTGAAGTAAAAACAGAAAATGCTGGAAAAACTCAGCAGGTCTGACAGCATCTATGGAGACAGAAACAGAGTTAAGATTTCGAGTCGGTATGACTTCTTCAGAGCTAAAGAGAACTAGGAATATGATGCAATTTATACTGCTTAAGGGGGTTGGGGGAGTTTAGCTGGATAGAAAGCCAGTGATAGCTGGGGACAAAGGAGAGATTAACAAAGATGTCATGGACACAAGACAAAGGAAGTGTTAATGGTAGTGGTAAAGACTAAAGAAGGTGCTGATGGTGGCATTAAGGTAAGAAAGCAGAATGTGTGAATAGCAGAATGATGGTAAGCACTCTGAAAGAACAAGGAACAAGTAACAGTTGGCCCTTTTAGGGGAGGGGTGGGGTAGTGGTTGGGGAAAAAGGATAGAAAAGGGGATAACAAAAGGGATAAAACAATGAATAAAAGTAAAAATAAATAAATAAAAACAAATTTTAAAAAAGGGATTTAAAAAGGGGTGAAGAGTTTATGGTCTGAAGTTGTTGAACTCAATATTAAGTCCAGAAGGCTGTAAGATGCCTAATCGGAAGATGAGGTGCTGTTTCTCCAGTTTGCATTGAGCTTCACTGGAACAATGCAGCAGGCCAAGGATGGGCATGTGGGCATGAGAGCAGGGTGGTGTGTTGAAATGGCCAGCGACAGGGAGGTCTGGGTCATGCTTGGAGACAGACCGAGGATGTTCTGCAAAGCGGTCACCCAGTCTGCATTGATCTCTCCAATGTAGAAGAAACCGCATTGGGAGCAGCGAATGCAGTAGACCAAATTGAAGGAGGTGCAAGTGAAGTACTGCTTTACTTGAAAGGAGTGTTTTGGCCTTTGGACGGTGAGGAGGGAGGAGGTAAAGGGGCAGGAGTTGCACTTTCTGCGATTGCATGGGAAGATGCAGTGGGAAGAGGATGAGGAGTTGGGGGTGATGGAGGAGTGGACCAGAGTGTCCCAGAGGGAACAGTCCCTATGGTATGCTGGCGAGGTGGGGGGGGGAGAGGTGAGGGGAAGATGTGTTTGGTGGTGGCTTCATGCTGGAGTTGGTGGAAATGGAGGAGGATGATCCTTTGAATGCGGAGGCTGGCTGGTGGGGTGAAAAATAAGGACAAGGGGGACCCTATCATTGTTCTGGGAGGGAGAGGAAGGGGTGAGGGCAGAAGTGTAGGAGATGGGTCGGACAGGGTTGAGGGCCCTGTCAACAACAGTAGGGGATTCTCTCGGTTAAGGATAAAGGAAGACATGTCAGAAGCACCATTTTGAAAGGTGGCATCATCTGAACAGATGCGATGGAGGTGGAGGAATGGGAGAATGGGATGGATCCCTTACAGGAAGCTGGGTGTGTGGAGCTGTAGACAAGGTAGCTGTGGGAGTCAGTGGGCATGTAATGAATATTGGTGGACAGTCTGTCATCAGAAATGGAGACTGAGAGGTCAAGAAAGGGAAGGGAAGTGTCAGAGATGGATCATGTGAAGGTGAAGAGGGGTGGAAATTGGAAGCAAAATTGATACATTTTTCCAGGTCCAGATGAGAGCGGTACCGAAACAATCATCGATGTACCAGAGAAGGAGTTGTGGGAAGGGGACTGAGCAGCACTAGAACAAGGAATGTTCCACATACCCCACAAAAAGACAGGCATAACTGGAGCCAATGTGGGTACCCATAGCCACACTTCTAATTTGGAGGAAGTGAGAAAAGTTAAAGGAGTAATTGTTCAGTGAGAGAACAATTTCAGCCAGATGGGGGAGAGTGGTGTGGATGGGGATTGTTCGGGCCTCTGTTCAAGGAAGAAGCGGAGAGTCCTCAGACCATCCTGGTGGGGGATGGAAGTGTAGAAGGATTGGTCATCCATGGTGAAGAGGAGGCGATTTAGGGCCAGGTAACTGGAAATTGTTGATGTGACGTAGGGCATCAGAGGAATCGTGGATGTAGATGGGAAGAGACTGGACAAGGAGAAAGGATAAAGTCAAGATAGGAATAAATTCACTCTGTGGGACAGGATCAGGCTGACACGATGGGTTTACCAGGATAGTCCTGTTTGTGGATTTTGGGGAGGAGGTAGAAGCGGGCTGTCCGAGGTTGGGAGACTATGAGGTTGGAAGCTGTGGAGGGAAGATCTCCAGAGGAGATGAGGTCACTGACAGTCCTGGAAACAATGGCTTGATGTTCGGTGGTGGGGTCATGGTCTGGGGGAGGTAGGAGGAAGTGACTCAGAGTTGTTGCACAGCCTCTACGAGGCAGAGGTCAGTGCACCAGACAACAACAGCACCACCCTTGTCAGCAGGTTTGATAACAAAGTCAGGGTTGGACCTGAGAGAACGGAATGCGGCAAGTTCAGAAGGAGAACTGTAGGCACTGAGGAAATGAGGCAGCCAATCATCTTCCACTTCTGGAGACTTTTGGATCATCTGGGTTGGAGATTTTATCACTCACTCCTCCCAAAAGACAGAGCAAGGAAATTGTTCGGAATTGCCCTGAGAGTTATGGCTTTTCATAAAATGGAAATGCAGTTGGCACTGTAATTCTGAAAACCATTTGACAATGTTCTAGCTTAAGGATTAAGGGATAAAATAATGAGTCAGAAGTATTAATTTCAGATTTCTAGGACCTGCAGTGTTTTGCTTTTTGCTTTAGAAGTTACTATAGAGGGGAGAGGTAGTGGTGTAGTGATAATGTTACTGTGCTAGTAATCCAGACACCTAAACCAATGCCCTAGGGGTAGGGGTTCAAGTCTCACCAGAGAAGCTTGTGAAATTTAAATTTAATTAATAAAATCGGGAATTGAAAGCTAGTTAGTAATGCTGACCATAAAGTATCATTGATTGTTATAAATGCCCTTTAAGGAAGGAAATCTGCTGGCCTACATGTGACTCCAGACCCACAGCAATGTAGTTGATTCCTACCTGCCCTCTGAAATGGCCTCACAAGCCACTCAGTTCAAGGTCAGTTAGGGATGGGCAACAAATGCTGGCCTTGCCAGTGACACCCATATCCCTTGAAAGAATGAATAGAAACAATGCTTTGATTGCAACCTTATTTAACACCTTGTTTTGTTCTTTGGTCCATTGAATCGAATTTTTTTTCCAACTAGGTAACACGCAGACCTGTATGGAGGTTGGGTCAGGTCCATGTTGGGGATTTAAATGATTGCCTTCTCACCGTATTAATATTTATAAGTCCCACTGAATTGTTCAGCTAATGGATTTCTGACTCTCAGTTTTCCTGTTCCTCAGGGCTGAATTTCAAAGGATGCAAGAAGTATTCCTAAGGGATGATTGAGAGCATGGTGAAATCGTCAAATTTACAGTCTGATAGTGGGCTCTATGCTTTCTGAAATCTAGAAGATCGCACAAAGGTTCAAGACACAGTCAGGCACTTGCAGTACATACATTTTTGTTTGAATCTTGGGCTTACTACATTACCAGATATTGAGCATGCAACTCCACAGTTCAGCTCATGGGCAATGCAAGTGTGTCTACAGGAGTAATGCCTAGCACTGGTTATGAGAGAAATATCCAAATAATGTGTGCTTCCAGAGAACAAGTAACTAATGAAGAGTTCTAAGCATAGATATTTAAATATATATTTTTAAAACAACTTCAGTAATGAACAACTGCTCAGAGTTTGGAACTGTTTTATATTGCTGAAGACAGAGGATTATAGTATGCTACTGTCAACTGAGGCAATAATTTACAGAGTAGCTACATTTACCAATTAACCTATGCCCTTGTCGCATCCTATCACTGAAAATTCCTCTGACTTTCCAGAAAGGGGCAGTCAGCTGAAATGCATTGCATTGATCTTCACAATCTATACTTGTCCACATCACAGCTTCTCAGAAATTGGGTTTCTAGAACAGCTAGGAGACTACAAGAGCTATACCAGCAAGAGAACAAAGTGACTACTGCTATGGGTTTCTGATTAGGAGACTATTTAAAAACTACCTGTCACCAATCAAACAGAAAAACAACTTAATGAATATTTGTTGAATTGACAAAAGCATCTACACCTGACTGTCTACGTCAAGAATGAACAATTCACAGTCTTATTGAACAGCTGCCGCACTCTGGCCAGAATTTTCCAGCTCCATTGGTTTTGGCATCATGGCGGGTGAGGCCAGACAATATGGCAACAAGGTTAAAAATTAGTTTGCAATCATCCGCTCCACCCATCAATGGCCGCCGCACATCAGAAACATCATTTTAATACATTTGCATCAAGTTATAAGCCTTGCTCACTGGAATCAACCCCCCACGTCAAATTTACCGCCCCTGTCAGCATGACTTCAGAACAGTGTGCTTCACAACTGCCCTTAAAAGGCCTGCACCTGGCGACCTGAACTCCGAGGGGAACTCGGAGGTGAGTGCACACAACCTCGCACAGCGCTCGCCAGGATTGCCCATAGGACGTCAAGGAAGAGGCGCTGCAAAGTTGCGGGAGGGACAGGCAAGTCACTTTTTCTTGGCTGGCTTTCAGTGCGGTGCTGGGGCAAGTGCTCCAGTGTAGGTCAGACTGGGGTCGAGGGGTGGGGGATGCAAGACAGCACAAACAGTCTGAAGGAAATACTCAAGCACATGCTGGGGGCTTGTGGGGGATGAAGGGGGGGTGGGGAGGGGGTGAGGAAAGCGGCCATGCACTTGGGAAAGCTTGTCCAAAGTGAGCATTCTTCCACAGCTGAGACTGCTCAGCTGCAGCTCCATTGACATGCTTGGAGTTGGGCCTCTGAAGCTTTTCTGCCCACTCAAGCAATGCAAAAGCATGAATATGCCATCAGGACTTCTCACCTCTCGGGTGCAGACTATAAATTAATGTGCATTTTATGGGGCAGCAGAGCAATTGGCCAGCCGGACAAGTTGCAGAATCCCTTGTGAAAGGTGGTCATGGCACAGTCACTGGTGGAGACGCTCACAGTCCCTTGCAATGTCTTTATTAAGGTTCGGACCAATATCCCTCCTGGCTCAAGTTGACAGTGCAGCCTTGCAGCATGCTTTAGGAGAATGCCTGTGCCTGAGCTGAGAGCAGAGCATGCAGTCCAGTGGGCAAAGCTGCCGCCAGTTGGAGTGCGGTGGAGGTGGGTGGGTTTCAGATTGCCAATCAGTGCACTACACACCGGCCATGCAAGTGGTGGCCAGCATTGTCCTGCATGCGTGAAGGGGCCTTTAGATTGAAGCAAGAGAGGTCCTTACTTTTTTTTGTTCATTTATCGGGTGTGGGCATTGCTGGCTGGGCCAGCATTTATTGCCCATCCCTAAATGCCCTTGAGAAGGAGGTGGTGAGCTGCCTTTTTGAACCACTGCAGTCCCTATTGCATAGGTACACCCACAATACTGTTAAGAAGGATGTTCCAGGGTTTTGGCCCAGCAACAGGGAAGGAATGGTGATATATTTCCAAGTCAGAATGGTGAGTGACTTGGAAGGGAATTCCAGGTGGTGGTGTTCCCATGCATCTGCTGCCCTTGTCCTTCTAGATGGCAGTGATCGTGGGTTTGGAAGATGCTGTAAGGAGCCTTGGTGAATTGCTGCAGTGCATCTTGTAGATGGTACACACTGCTGCTACTCTGTGTCGGTGGTGGAGAGAGTGAATGTTTGTGGGTGGGGTGCCAATCAAACAGGCTGCTTTGTCCTGGATGGTGTCAAGCTTCTTAAGCGTTGTTGGAGCTGCACTCATCCAGGCAAGTGGAGAGTATTCCATCACACTAATGACTTGTGCCTTGTAGATGGTGAACAGGCTTTGGGGAGTCAGGAGATGAGTTACTCACTGCACAATTCCTAGCCTCTGACCTGCTCTTGTAGCTCCAGAATTTATATAGTTGTTCCAGTTCAGTTTCTGGTCAATGGTAACCCCCAGGATGTTGATAGTGGGGGATTCAGCGTTGGTAGTGCCACTGAATGTCAGGGGTCAATGGTTAGATTCTCTCTTGTTGGAGATTATCATTGCCTGGCACTTGTGAGGCGAGAATGTTACTTGCCACTTGTCAGCCCAAGCCTGGATATTGTTCAGGTCTTGCTGCATTTGGACATGGACTGCTTTGGTATCTGAGGAGTCATGAATGGTGTTGAACATTGTGCAATCATCAGCGAACATCCCCATATCTGACCTTATGATGGAAGGAAGGTCATTGATGAAGCAGCTGAAGATGGTTAGGCTGAGGATACTACCCTGAGGAACTCCTGCAGTGATGTCCTGGAGCTGAGATGATGGACGTCCAACAATCACAACCATCTTCCTTTGTGTTGGGTATGACTCCAACCAGTGGAGAGTTTTGCCACTGATTCACGTTGACTCCAGTTTTGCTAGGGCTCCTTGATGCCACACTTGCTACATCAAATGCTCCATCAATGTCAAGGGCAGTCACTATCGCCTCACCTCGGGATCTCAGCTCTTTGGTCCATGTTTAAACCAAGGCTATAATGAGGTAAGAAGCTGAGTAGCCCTGGAGGGACCCAATCTGAGCATCAGTGAACAGGTTATTGCTAAGCAAGTGCCACTTGATAGCACCGTTGATGACTCTTTGCATCACTTGACAAGGTCGAGAGTAGACTCACGGGGCAGTAATTGGCTGGGTTGGATTTGTCCTGCTTTTTGTGTACAGGACATACCTGGGCAATTTTCCACATTGCCAGTTTGTTGCCAGTGTTGTAGATGTATTAGAACAGCTTGGCTAGGCGGACGGCAAGTTCTGGAGCACAAGTCTTCAGTACTATCGCCGGAATATTGTCAGGTCCCATAGCCTTTGCAGTATCCAGTGCCTTCAGCCATTCCTTGATATCACTTGGATTGAATCAAGTTGGCTGATGACTGGCATCTGTGATGCTGGGGACCTCCGAAGGAGGCCGAGATGGATCATCCACTTGGCACCTCTGGCTAAAGATTGTAGCAAATGCTTCAGACTTATCTTTTGCACTGATGTGCTGGGCTCCTCTAACATTGAGGATGGGGATACTTGTGGAGCCTCCTCCTCCAGTGAGTTGTTTAATTGTCCACCACCATTCATGACTGTAGTACACCCGTGCTAAACCACCCATCCTTCTCTTTGATTCTGCAGGAGGAGCACATCAGGATCATGGAGCCTGGTGATTTAGCAGTATGCCTCATGGCTTACAAGGAGCAGAGAGAAAGAAGAAGAGAGTGGTGGAGGCACCTGGCCTGGCAAAAGGAGGAGCACTTCCTTCAGGATGAAGGGGTGGCAGGGCCTGCTGTGCACACTCATAGTCTCTTCCCAGGCCCAGGGTCTATAGATGGCGCCTGTCATTCCTGAAGATGACTGAGAGCCAGTGCTGTGGAAGACTGCACACTTTCAGGGAAATGGTTGGTCACATATGCCACCTGCTGCAGGATTTGGTGCCACAGAGACATGGAGGGCATCACTTCCAGTGGCCGTGAAAGTGACCACAGTGCTCAATTTATATGCCTGTGGCTCCTTTCAGGCTCCACAGGTGACCTGTGTGGGATCTCGCAAGTCTCCACACACAAGTGCATGCCAGGGGTCACAGATGCCATCTTCACGCAGGCACAGAACTTCTTGCATTTTTCTGGGGATCAGGAAAGCCAGGAAGCAAGAGCGCTGGGATTTGCGCAGATCTGAGGTTTTCCACAGGTGCAGAGTGCCATCAACTGCATTCACATGGTGCTTAGATTTCCATGGCAACAAGCAGCCAAGGACGTCAACCTGAAGGGCTTCCACTTGCTGAATGTTCAGCTGGTGTGCGACCAGCAAACACATCCTGCAGGTGTGCGCATGATTCCCAGGGAGTGTCTGCAGCTCCTTCATTCTCAGAAGGTCTCAGATCCCTGACATCTTCCAAGGTCCACAGAGGCTGCAGAGTTGTCTCCTCAGGGTCAAGGGCTACCCACAGAGGACGGAGCTCATGATGTCCATGCGGTGGCCTCAGACTGCAGCAGGATATTGGTATCATGAAGCACATGCTCCAACCCGGACTTTGGTGGAGCAAACAATAGGCATTTTGCAAATAAGGTCCCACTGACTCAACAGGCCTGGTGGAGCCCTGCAGTGCAGTCTGCAGAGGGTGTCGAGCATCAACATCATTTGCTGCACACTCCACAATTTGCTGCTGCGAACGGGAGAGGACCTGACTGAGGAGGAGATGGAAGAGCTGCACATCTCCAATGAGGAGGACATTGAAGGGGATGACAGTGATGAGGTCCTCACACTGGCCAGATGAGGAGAGGCTCTCATAGCTGCAACATTCGTAGAGGATGATGACGAGATGCAGTGAGGACAGTCCTGACATCCTCACCTTGCATCTATGAATATTTAACTCCTGTGTGGCTGATGGCAGTGCACCCTCAGACCCTGAGTGCTCAGGCCCATGTCATGGAGACGCAGCAGAGGCCCTAATAGCTCCTAGATTTCAGGAGGATGATAATGACATGCAGTGAGGACACTCCATAGATCTTCACATTGCCTATATTAATGTCTGACTCCTATCTAGCTGAGGGCAGCTCACTCGCGCTCTGTGATCAGGGTCATATCATGCAGATGCAGCAGTGAAACTTTAAATGCATCTGATCCTTTCTCAACCTTCAGCACCTGACCCTCTCAGGAGCACAGCATCACTGGTCACAGATGCTGAAGAGATGGGGGCCAGTCCCACCTTAAAGGAGCTGAGAGCACACAGAGAATGATGGAACTCTGTGACGCCTGCCCACGACATTCTGGCAGCAATGACCAATATCGTCGAGGTGCAGGCATCAGTAATGTATCCAGTGAGTGTGAAGCCGGACCATCACTTTGATCTGAAGGTTACGCACTGCACAGGGAAGAGGCCCTGGACTGAGACAACTGCCTTTATCTTGTGCAGGAATCAATTTTTCACATCTGAGCGACAAGAACACTGTTCATCAGATCAAGGAGCCATTGGCAGGGAGACATTCTTGGGAGTTTACTGACAATAGTGAACATTATATACAAGCGATTAATACCCGGACCCAAGCTGTGCAACTATATCTTCTTAACCTTCCTAACCCTGCCATTACGTCTTGGTGCTCCCCTGACATCCACAGTGGAGGTGGAGGCAGCCTGCCGACTGCTATGCCCTGTCTTTGATGACCTTGGTGGGCGTCCTCTAGAGGGACGAGACCTGGAGGGCCCCGGCCTACTTTTGGGGTCATGCTGTGTGGCAGTGGCACCCTCCTCGGTCAGTGGAGCCGGAGCTGCTGGGGTCACAGGGAGAGGCGATTTGGATGGGCCGGACACTCCCGGAGTCACCTGGATGAATGGCCCAGGGTGCGCATCTGCTGATCCTCCTCCCTGTGGGTGCCCGAGGGCCCCTGGCTGACTCCTTGAGGAGAAGGGGAAGCTGGATTGAGTTCGAGGTGCCCTTTCGCGTTGACACTGTTGGAGGCCAACTATGGCATCAGCGATGAAGTTGAGCCCGCGCAGCAGTGCAGGAGCGATGTCCTGGATCAAGAACTCCATGGCAGCCGCCATCCTGCCAGTGTTGACTTCAGTGCATTGACATGCCAGTGCTATCGCCTCAGACTGAAGGTGGATGGGCTCCTCCATCATGCCTTGCAATCTGAGGAGTCTATCAGACATCCCTTCCTGATGTTCCCGAACTTGCCTTTGCAGCTCCAGCAACTGTGACATGACCGAATTCAGAGGCTCATCATCTGATTCGGACTCAGCATATTTCTGGTCTCCAGCAGTCCTCCAAGTGCCAGACACCTGGTAAGTCCCTGCCTCTGCCTGCTGTGGATCAGACAGTGTGATGTGCTCACCAGATTGTGACCCCAAGGCTACTCTAAAGCTAGGTCTTTTTTAAAATTCATTTATGGGACATGGGCATCACTGGCTGAGCCACCATTTATTGTCCATCCCTAAATGCCCTTGAGGAGGTGGTGGTGAGCTGCCTTCTTGAATCGCTGCAGTCCATGTGGTGTCGGTACACCCACAGTGCTGCTAGGGAGGGAGTTCCAGGATTTTGACCCAGCAACAGTGAAGGAACAGGGATATATTTCCAGGTCAGGATGGTGAGTGACTTGGAGGGGAACTTACAGGTGGTGGTGTTCCCATGTGTCTGCTGCCCTTGTCCTTCTAGATGGTATTGGTTGTGGGTTTGGAAGGTGCTGCCTAAGGAGCCTTGATGAGTGTCTGCAGTGCATTTTGTAGATTATATATACTGCTGCCACTGTTCGTTGGTGGTGGAGGGAGTGAATGTTTGTGGAAGGGGTGCTAATCAAGTGGGCTGCTTTGTCCTGGATGGTGTCAAGCTTCTTGAGTGTTGATCCAGGCAAATGGAGTGTATGCTATCACACTCCTGACTTGTGCCTTGTAGGTGGTGGACAAGCTTTTGGGGAGTCAGGAGGTGAGTTACTCTCCGTAGGATTCCTAGTCTCTGACCTGCCCTTGCAGCCACAGTATTTATATGGCTAGCCATATTGCCATTGAATGTCAAAGGGGCAATGGTTAGATTCTCTCTTGTTGGAAAAGATCATTGCCTGACACTTGCCACGTGTCAGTCCAAGCCTGAATATTGTCCAGGTCTTGCTGCATTTGAACATGTACTGCTTCAGTATCTGAGGAGTTGTGAATGATGCTGAACATTGTGCAATCACCAGCGAACGTCCCCATTTCTGACCTTATGATGAAAGGAAGATCATTGATGAAGCAGCTGAAGATGGTTGGGCCGAGGACACTACCTTGAGGAACTCCTGCAGTGACGTCCTGGAACTGAAATGATTGACCTCCAACAACCACAACCATCTTCCTTTGTGTTTGGCATGATTACAACCAGTGGAAGATGATCCTACCGAGGTGTGTGTCTCTGCGCTGGTGGATGGTGTGGCTGAGCGCTATGACGGGTCTTCAATTAGGGTGTTGTCAGATTCTTCTTCTGACTGTTTTTGCGGCTTGATTCAAGGACCTGGTACGTGGAGCCCCATGGCTGTGTCCCACATGTGCCTGCAAAAGCAAGGAGCGCTAATTAGTGCATGGCAGGGGAATGTGGAACAGGGGAACTGCCTCAGCATGGCAGTCTGATCAATGTTGCACAGCTGGGTTCTCACTTAGTTGATCACCGCTGACCTCACCATCAGCACAGGAACGGTCCAGATCATTGCTGGGTGAGTCTATTTTCAAAGTCTATGACTGCCTTGATGTCCGGCATCCCTCCACCAGTCTGCGACCACCCCCTTTTTTATGTGAAAGTTTGTTCTGTATGAATACAGATGGAGAGAGTACGAGCAGGACACTTGCCAGGCCAGTTGAAAAGGATGCCTGGCATGTGTGGGTGCTAAGTGATGCCATGAATGGGATGAGGACGTGATCGGCAGGGTAGATGAAGGTGTGTTTGAGAGAGTGAATGGCGATGTCCCTTGAACCGGCAGTGAGTGAGGGCCCTGATGGGTTTGTGAGTGTGTGAGTTGAGTGATGAGAAGAGTGACTAACCCTGGTGTAATGGAGGAGATCATTCATCCTCTTTCTGCACAGGGTGGATGTCCTCTTTCACAGGGCATTGGTGCTGACCACCACTGTCACCACCTCCCATGTTGGGTTGGTGATCTTGCTTGCACATCTTTGCCCAGGGCAGGGGTAGAGGCCATCATGCTGGGCCTCCACTGTGTCCAGAAGGTGCCCGTGGGAGGCGTTGCTAAATTTGGGGGCAGTATGTTTCCTCCCTTTGGCAGCCATGACTTTCCAGCAACGTCTGATGCCTTAGAGAGTGCTGGCCCTTAAAATATGGTGTCTGGATTATTAAAGGGCTGAGGTGATGGCAGGGTGGGTGAATCTGAGGCTGCACCGCCAGTGATCTGGTGTGTTTCCTGGGAATACATTATTAATGAGGTGGACACGTCGGGAAAGGGACAATACGGCGTGCAAACCCTAATGGGCCGATGGGTTTTCCTGCTGGTTACTGCACTTTGCGCAAATCTGGGACAAGTTGTGTTGAGGGCAGAGTTTTTTTTTCTATTCTTTCATGGGATGTGGGGTTCGCTGGCTTGGCCAGCATTTATTGCCCATCCCTAATTGCTCTTGAGAAGGTGGTGGTGAGCTGCCCCCTTGAACCACTGCAGTCTATGTGGCGTTTATGAGAGATTATAACATGAATGGACAATCAGTGATTGCAATGGGTTACTCCATTTGCATGGTTTACAAAGGGCAAATAGGCTTTCCTGCCTTGAAGAGTAATTTGCATTCAGCCCCTGTCCTAAACCTGCTGGATTTCCTGCTGTGGCCTGGAGTTTCCATTAGGCTGCACTGTTCTTTTCCATGCAACTCCCCCCAAAATCAGCCGAACCAAGACAGAAAATTGCAAGAACTCCAAGCCCAATTACAGTGCAAATCAAGTTTCTGAAAACATTTGAGCTAGTTAACAAAAAATTGTGCTGGAAGCTCACCCCCATCCACAAAACCGGTCATGGTCCCCAATCAAGTTAATCGCCATCATGAATTGCACCTGTTTGAAGGCCCCCCTAGGGTTGCCAACCCTCCAGGATTCTCCTAGAATCTCTAGACATTCAACATTAGTAACTGATGCAAGCCAGGAGAAATATCATAGGGACAGGTTTTTTTTTCATTTTCTTTGAACACTCCTACTTATTAGAAAAATATTGGAGGCTGTTTGACTGACAGTCAAGCAACAGCCAATCAGGTGAAAATGAGCATGGTTGCTGTCCAACTGGCGTGGGAATGTGCTACGAGTTAAAGTCAGGGAGCATGAGGATGGGCCAGCTGGAGTTCGGAGGTCATGTGATAAGACCTCCAGAAGTATGGCCAACCAGAGTTGGCAGCCAAAAGGGCCTTCATGGAGGCTGTTGGTTCTTTTAGGCCCGAGGACGCAAATAGGCATGTTTACAAGCTTTTGGATACATATTCTTTTGATTTAAGAACAAACTGACTGCAGTACACTAGAATAACCAGCTAATGGTTCTCTGAGTCTTTTAAAATAATTTTCAGTAGTTTAAAATCACACTACTCACAGTGTCTGACACTCTGATTAAAAATGCTTATTTTTTGTTAAAACACATTTTCAGCTGTAATAATCAACCTGTACCATAGATCACTCTTAAAATATATCAAGGAATATTTTTAAAGAAAATTTAAACAAAAACAATGTTCTAAGCATTGTCCAATTGCGCTGGCTTGGGATAGATTTTACATTTGGTGATATGCAGATGTGTTTGTGCAGAGATTTGAAAGAAAGAGAACGCTTCCTTTGAAAGCTTTTACAGTCCTTTTTAATGTTTTTTTGCCAGTTTACATTCATATTCTATTATCCTTCTTTATCAGTTTCTTGGTCCTCCTTTGCTGTATTCTAAAATGTTCCCACTCCTCAGGTTTACTACTATTTCTGGCAACTTTATAGGCCTTTTCTTTTAATCTTATGCAATTCTTAACTTCCTTTGTTAGCCACGGTTGACTGACTTTTTTTGAGTTTTTGTGCCTTGAAGGAATGTATAATTGCTGTTAACTATGTAATCATTACCTTAAGTCTAACCATTGCCTGTGTAACATCATACCGTTTAATGTATTTTCCCAATACAGCTCAGTCAATTTGCCCCTCATATCTTCATAATTTCCTTTGTTTAAATTTAACACCCTGGCTTCAGATTGAACTACCTCACTTTTAAACATCATCTAAAATTCTATCATATTATAGCCACTCATTCCTAAAGGTTCTTTTACAACAAGATTATTAATTAGCCCTTTCTCATTACATATTACTAGATCTAAAATATCCTGTTCTCTAGTTGGTTCCTTCACATACTGCTCTTGGAAACCATCCCCAACACACTCCAGAAACTCGACTTCCACAGCATTAGTGCATCTTAGGTTTACCCAGTCTATATGCAGATTAAGTTACCCACAATTACTGATTAACCCATGCCACTTGCTTCTCTGATCTCCTGATTAATACCGTGCCCCACACTACCACTACTGTTTGGTGGCCTATAAACAACTCCTCCCAATGTTTGCTGCCCCTTGCTGTTTCTGAGCTCCACCCAAACAGATTCCACACTTTGTCCTTCTGATCTGAGATCCTCCCTTACTAATGTGCTGATCCCATCCCTTATTATAAGCGCAACACCACCTCCTTCTCCTTTTCACCTGTCCTTCCTAAATGTTGAATATCTGTAAATATTCAGTTCTCAATCTTGGTCACTTTGTAGCCACATTTCCGTAATAGCCATTTACCTCTATTTGTGCCTTTAAATCATCTACCTTGCTGTGAATGCTACGTGCATTCAGGTAGAGTGCCCTTAACTTTGCCTTTTGACATTATTCTGCACTCTAAGCCTAGTTGATGCTCACTTTCATTTTGCCTGCCTTCCAATTTCACTTGATACTCTTCTACTTCCTGTTACCAGCTATAAAATAAACATCATTGCCAGGTAGCAGGTTTCACAAGGTTTCAGGACATAGCAGGACCAGGAGCTGACCCTCTTGTCCACCAACAAGTAAAATGCTTTAAAACCAGGTGACAACCCTTTTGTAGGAGCGTCATTATTAGGTGAAAGAAGGCTGATCATCAAACACAGATTGACACCCACTATATCTGTAGGCATGGCCACATGATGAAGACACAGTGGATGCTTCCTGGAAATTAGACTTTTAATTAAAACGAGGAGCTTCATAACTCCTCTGTTTCTTCTTTAAATATGACATAATCTTTCTGTGATGTCCTAGCATGATTAACCAGGGTAGGAGTAACATTTGTTCAATAGGGTTGCTGATTCAAAGTTACTCCAGACCTATTCTGCTTAATGTCTGAACCAATATATTTAAAAGCAACACACATTCCATGTAAGAATTTAGAACAGTGAAACTATCATTAATTGTAAAAATCCATCTGGTTCACTAATGTCCTTTAAGGAAGAAAATCTGCTCTCCTCACCTGGTCGGGCCTACATGCGACTGCAATCTCACAGCAATGTGATTGACTCTGAACTGCCCTTTATAGTGGCCATCAAGCCACTCAATTCAAGGTTAATTAGGAATGGGCAACAAATGCTGGCCTTGCCAGTGACGCCCATGTCCCATGAAAGAACAGAGAGAAAAGAAAAGCCTAACTTCCAATCTTAAATTACACTTTGATCTTAGTAATAACACATTTCTCAAATTTCACCATACCTCCCCATTAGAAATCATCAACTGCACCGTGAAGGTTTCCCTTTTCAATACCAATAAAATATCGTGGCTCTGCCTTTAGTTGAACACAGCCTACTTTCAGCCAAACAGACCTCATTGAAATATGCCACGCCCTTGAATCATCATTCAAGACATAAAAGCATTTGTTCAGTTTCTATCGTTTCCTTTCTGCTATGCTTGCGTGTTTGGGCAGTTTCTGAAACACTTCTGTCTGAAATTTTTCAATCTGCAGAAATGCAGCTTTTGTGTCGATTGATCTACACTGCCACGAATCTGTGGTCTAAAGAGCTAAAAAGACTTTCAGGAGGCTGGGAGGAGGTTGGGGGTGTAGGAGGTTGGAGGGGTGTGGCAGTTGGGTGGGCGAGGTGGCTGGAGGGTGGGAATGGGGTGGGGTGGGTGGTGGCATGGGATGGGGGTGTCACTCTTTTTTGTTGCTGGAATTTCTTATTTATTAATTACATTTTAATCTGTTAATTCACACTATACAAAACAATTTGTATGACTGGTTCTGTGGGAAGGGGAAACAATCCAGTTCTTGAGTTAAGACCACACTGAATTTATGTACCTTATATCATTCTTCTCTGAAAAATTCAGAACACAATTCAATCTCCATTTTTCCTAAGCTGCTGGTAGATGTCTAATTGACAAATCCTGGGATAGTGTCATTAGTGTAAAAGGGGCAGATGCCATTTATGGTATATTGTGGGTTGGCGCCAGAGAAGTCAGAATGGTAAGGTTGTATTAGTTATGGTGTTGGATTGTTTTGTAAATGTAGTAATTTTTTGTAGCCACTTTCCTAACATCAATTGATTACTGTGATTAATTACCCTGAGAGAATTAGCATTATGCCTCCAATTTCACCATTGCTACAGTCATGATGCCTACTGCATGCAGGTGGAATGAAAGAAAGACAAAACCTACAAATTAATTTTTTATTCATTCATGGGATGTGGGCGTTGCTGGCTAGGCCAGCATTTATTGCCCATCCCTTGTTGCCCTTGAGATAGTGGTGGTGAGCTGCCTTCTTGAACCGCTGCAGTCCATGTGGTGTAAGTACATCCACAGTGCTGTTACAGAGGGATTTTCAGGATTTTGACCCAGCGATAGTGAAGGAACGGCGGTATACATAATCACACAGTGCAGAAGAGGCCCATCGAGTCTGCACCGACACGTGAGAAACACCTGACCTACCTACCTAATCCCATTTACCAGCACGTGGCCCATAGCCTTGAATGTTATGACGTGCCAAGTGCTCATCCAGGTACTTTTTAAATGATATGAGGCAACCCGCCTCCACCACCCTCCCAGGCAGTGCATTCCAGACCGTCACCACACTCTGGGTAAAAAAGGTTTTCCTCACATCCCCCCTAAACCTCCTGCACCACACCTTGAATTTACATCCCCTTGTGACTGACCCTTCAACTAAGGGGAACAGCTGCTCCCTATCCACCCTGTTCATGCCGCTCGTAATCTTGTACACCTTGATCAGGTCACCCCTCATCTTCTCTGCTCCAACGAAAACAACCCAATTCTATCCAACCTGTCTTCATAACTTAAATGTTTCATCCCAGGCAACATTTCCAAGTCAGGATGGTGAGTGGCTTGGAGGGAACTTCCAGGTTCCCATGTATCTGCTGCCCTTGTCCTTCTAGATGATAGTAGTCATGGCTTTGAAAGGTGCTGTGTAGGGAGTCTTGGGGAGTTCTTGTTGTGCATCTTGTAGATGGTACACACTGCTGCCACTGTGTGTCGGTGGTGGAGGGAGTGAATGTTTATGGATGGGGTGTCAATCAAGTGGGCTGCTTTGTTTTGAACAGTGTTGAGCTTCTTAGTGTTGTCGGAGCTGCACTCATCCAGGCAAGTGGAAGGTATTCCATCACACTCCTGACTTGTGCCTTGTAGATGGTGAACAGGTTTTGGGGAGTCAGGAGATGAGTTATTCACTGTAGGATTCCTGGCCTGCTCTGGTAGCCACAATATTTATAGCCACAGTATTTACCCAGCACCTTTCACAATGTCCCAAATCGCTTTACAACCAATTAAGTATTTTTGAATTGTAGTCACTGGTATAATGTAGGCAATGTATCAAATGTGAAGTAGGCTCCGGGTGAATGGCCTACTCCTACTCTTAATACATATGTTCATATGCTATTCTGGATGGATGAGAAGAACTGGGCCAAATGGCCTTTGTCATCCATAATTATCTTGCAAACAGAGGGTGGAATCATGGCTAGAGTTCTGTTTATTTTATTGCAAATGGAAGTTTACTGTGAAGGGGTTTCATGGGGTGAGATTGCCAGAATAGGAGTGCATAGCAGGCTGATAGTGAATCAGTAACCTGTTTTATCCTGCACATGATTTTCAAGAGTCTTTTCCATTGACTTCAATCTTGCCCTTACCAATTATCCTACTCTATCTTGGTGCTTTCATGAGTTTTTTGAGGAATGAGCTATCACGGTGAAGTTGTGTTCATAGTGGATATTGAAAATATATAGGATTGGGAAGCAGATATCAGCAGAGTCTTCAGACTTGCTTGTGAACCACTCAGCCTTTGTCCTCTGGCCTTTTAAAAGTTTTGTCGCATAGAGACACCTGAGGACTCCAACACTTCTCATTGATAGTGAAGACCTACGTTGCTCAATCATTCCACTTTGTTGCTCAAGGGTCATTTGACCTTTCTATCCTGTGAAATTACTGTTAAAATAGAATCCAACTACACCCATTCTATGAAATAATTATATTGAATAATATCATGTATCTAGGCAAGAGTAAGTCTTTTAATTCTTCTACAGAATGCAAAAGATCTTGTGCAGTTTATCTGGGTTGCAAGCATTGAATCTTACCCCCAAATATGAATTTATTGTTCATATAGTGCAATGCACTGAACATGTTAATGAGGGCTGAGGCAATCACCAAAATCAGTGTTATTGCCTGCACAGTTATAAATAGCTAATAGGATATTTTCCTATCAAATTCACAATATTGCACAATGCTGATTAAGTAAAATTTGTACTTTCTGTATTAATAGTCATGATAGGATCACCTATAGGGTGCACAAAGACTAACATTGCACTATATCATTGCTGGTCTTAATAGTAATGACGCATGCAGCATATATATCGGTCAATATTTGTAACAAAATGCCAATGAGCATTATCATTTTACTAGTACATTTCTGTTATTGAGTGAGTTGATTGGTGAATCTTGAAAGGGGGAAAATATCATGTATGATTGAGGAGTAGGGCTAAGTGGGGAGGCTAGGTGGGTGGGTGTGGAGAATAAGGGGCTCAGAGGAAGAGAAGCACTAGGGCCTGTGATTTCTCTCCCTGGCCCTGCAAACAGGTACTGATTGAAATGCTCACAAGCAAAGACAATAGCTTCTCAATCTGGACGTAACCTCATTCAGTTTGTATTAATGCCCTGGATACAAGCACAACTGGTTGTCCTTGCTGCATGAGGGTAGCTCCAAGCCCTGTTTTTCTGGCAGGGTGACTTTGTTGTTGACACCATAGCACCTCAGCACTCGTGCTGTCATCACTAGTTCTTTGTTATGAGTACTTCGCCAATACCACTGAATATCCTTTGCATGAACCTGCGTATAAGTTCACGCTCTGACAACAAATTGGGCAAGAACTCAGCTAGGTGGTTCATAAATCCAACAAATCATTGTACCACCTTCACATCTGTTGGTTGCTGCATCTCTGTGACATCTCTCACCTCCTCAGGATTAGTAGGAACTCCTTTCACTGTCAGTACATGACCCATGTACATGACTTAGTCATCTTCAATTGCAGTTTCATCTTGTTCAACCTCAGGTTCATCTGACGAGCTCTCTCTAGCAGTCCCACTAGTTTCTGATCATGGTCTAAGATGGCCTTTTCCATTGTATCTCCATATCCTTAGACTAGCAGATCATCCACAATCGCTTCCACTCCTGTAAGATCATTGACTATTTCACGTTGTTTGCATTGATACTCTTACAGAGCAATAGAAATGCTAAGCAGTGAGCACAACCATCTGTACCTCCCAAGTGGCATACAAGACATAGTTAGGAAACTGCTGCTTTCATCCAACTTCACTTGCCAACAATCATCCTTTGCAGCTAGGGTATTAAAGACTTTGCCTTGGCAGCTTCCTGTAAAATTTCTTCCATAGTTGGCATGGGGTAGTGAGATCTCTTCAAAGCTTTATTGAGGTCCTTTGGATCTATGCACACTCTCAGCTTTCCATGTTTTTTTCACTGCTACCATGCTGCTAATCCAGTCTGTAAGAGTTGTCACTTTCTTGATTGCTCCAATTTTCTCAAGTTCCTCTATCTTGTCTTTCAAGCTGGACTTGAGGGCAGCTGGAACTCTCCTCTGAAAATATTGAGTTGGTCTCACACTCAGGTGATATTGTTATAGACCGGAGGGTGATTAATTTCAACAGCCCTGATTTCTCCACCCCTGAGCCATCTGTAAACAGAAAGTTGTCTTTGATTTCCCCCTTTATTAGTGGTGTGCATTTTAACCAACCCTTCTGCTTTGGAGTTAGCCAAATCTCTATTAATAACCCCACAGCAAACTCAAGATAAGGTAAAATAAAAGGGTTGGTTTATTTTACCTTCACACAAAACGTGGAAAAGAAGTTTCACAACATCCACCCCTTTTTGCACTCATACAATAAAAGAGGGTTACTGGAAAGAAAGGGGTACAGGGCAAGACCATGATAAAAATAAGAGTTATGGTTTCATGTGAGTCCAGAATCAAAAGTCCAGTAGTTAATTCCTCCAGAGGCTAGCAAACTGAAACTGTTGCAGGGTGACCCGACTTTGCAGAAGTGAGGACTTCCATGATGGAAGAAGGCACGTAGGGATGAATTTGTCTTGAAGGCACAGATACAGTAGTTCCAATGTTCCAGTAGTTCACAGTGTAGGCGAGGGCCAGGCACTTCATCTGGATAAAGCTCTTTCTGTTGCTACCTGTTAGTTGATAAAATGGTAGGTAGGGCAGGCTACTTGCCTGGAATCCAGCTTCTCTTCTGAGGTCATACAGGGATTGAAGATAAAATTCAAGAGCTATATAATTAAAGGAATTCAAAGCGCTCAAGTCTAGGTCATGTGACAGGTTTGTTTCGGGTCGAGCTTTTCAGCTAACAAGGTGCCTGGTTGAAACCTATTGTGTTTTGGAGCAGGTAACAGTGGGGCCTTTAACTCAACCTTGGAGATTAGGGATCACAAATATCTCCACCTTTGTCCATAGCTGGCTGGTGTAGATTTATAGTATAGAAATCCTTTGTGTTGGCTTGGCTGGAATGTTTGTACAATATAAGTCACATGCCAGGATGGTGAGGTAGCCTTTGTTCTTTGGAACAGCTTAGAATCTTTCAGAAACCAGTATGTGATCAGCTGCAGCCATTTTATCAGCCCAGCAGTTGTCCATTTTGCAAAACAAATAATTTTATAAAGTAGCCAGGCTGATGTAGATACATATATATTTTTTCTCCCTGTCTCCTGGCGGGACAATATCAAGATGATATTCACTAGGAAGACATCCAAAACCTGGAAAAAAATCTTTGTAATTTTTTAGAATCTGTCTAGCAGCCAATGGCTTTGTGCCATACAAAACACTGCAAACCTCTTCTGGTGCAAGGAGGGTTACCAGTCCAAGATTTTCAGTTGAGAGGAGTGGATATTGCTTAGTGTCTACTATTTAGAACTGCAAAGCTTTTTTCTCTCTATTGCATTGGACTCTAAGCTTAGTTTACCCCCTTGGGCTGAACATCTTTTCATCATATAGCCTCAACTTACCTTCAACGGCTCCATTTTACTGGCACCATCTTGAACAACTGAAAAGTTCATGATGTTGTATGTAGCACCAATGTCTATCTGACACTTAAGATTAACTTGATGCTCTCCTTCTGCAGTCATCACTCCAATAGTCAAAAGCTGTCTTTTTTACCTTGAGACTTGACCATGGCAACCTGTTCTAGGGTGGAGAGTGATTTGTCAGAACCGTTGGTATAGACTGATTTATCAGAATCATTGTCTGACATCTCTCCAGCAGCCATCTTTATAGGCTTGCTTTTCTTCTTTCCAGTGAAACACGTGCATGCAGTGATTCAGCTTCTTGCAGTTAGAGCACTGCTTTCCCCATGCTAGACATGCATCCCTTTCTTTTGTGTGGTGTCCTTTGCAACATTTACATCCAGAACTCTGGCCTTGATCTTTCTGCCGGCTCTTCTATAAATAGCTCTTCCTTTTCCCCATTGTCTTGTGCTTGGAAGATCTGGACTGCCTCTCAGTGCAAAGCCTGGTCAGTTCTCCCAGCAATACTCTTCAGCTGATGATTGATTACTTCAGACCTTTTGCACAAGTCACTAACTTTCTTGAGAGTAAGTTTCTCTTCTCTCAGTAGATATGGTCTCATGGTGAGATCTGTTGTTCTTAAGACAATCCTATCTCTGGTCATATCATTGTTCAGTTGCCCAAACTCTCAAGATTCAATTAGACATCTCAGTACAATCACATATTGATCAATATTCTCACCCTCCCTAAGCTTTAGTGTTGACCAGATAGCATGGGTGCAAAGTGGGTTTACAAGGCCTCCAAAGTTTCACAAGACTGCCTTTTCTGCTCTTCAGTGAGGTCCAGTGTGAAATGCAGCTTGTAGCACTCTTCTCCAAGCACTCATAACAGAGCTGCTACTCTTATTTGTTCAGGATTCTTGTTTAACTCTGTGGCAATTTCATAATTCTGCCATTGAGACTGGAAGAATTTCCAATTCATTTTCAAATCTGCCTTCAGAGCACGTACTGGAATCCTCAAATCCATACTGATTCACCCAGCAGTCAATGCCCTGTACAGAGTTGTAGACTGAAGTTTTGATTATTCTCTGCCGTTTCATGCAGTGGCTGACTCTATTACAGCTATCAATATCCACTGAATTTCACACTCCTGATATCATGTTCCATGTGATGAGTAAAAAACATATTGTGCCCAAAGCCTTTGTTTTAACCAACTTGGCCTCTGAAGCCACATGACCATGACAAGCCACAGCACTCAGTACACAGTGCACAAATGTATTTCTCCAAACATGTGAGGAATGAACCTTAATAGTTTAATTACCATGTTGAATAACAATTGTCTTACCGTCATGCCTTATTACCTGACCAGGACCTTTCCGCTCCTTATGACCTTCTCCCAGAATTAAAGTCTAACTCGGACGGTCTTATACAAACACCTTACAGCCCTGAGACCTCAGCCTTGATAAAAGACGTTAGCCGGGATTTTCCGGCCCCATCACGGGCAGGACCTGACACGGGTGAGGCGGTGCCCCAGCCAGAAGTCCATTGACTTGCGGTGGGACCGGACAATCCCGGCGGTGGGCGGGTGCGTAAAATCCTGCCCATTATCTCTGCACATAAAGCATTCAAATGTCCAAAAAAAAATGGAACTGTAATTGTAACCCCTTCTAGGGTAGGGGGATTATTTACCCACAAAAGGTAAATTGGGATTCCTCCCATAGACCAACTGATAGGGACTAAACCCTCCAACCATCCGAAGCAAATTCTTTGCATGAACTGCCCATGCCAGTGCAGCCGTCAAATTGCACTTTGGTTAAGCTGCTAAGATTTTATGCAGCGTCTCGTCTACCATCATGGGCAGAACTTTGATGTCGGCGTGCGAGGGTGGACCCGACATGCCGACGTGTAGAATGATGCATGATGACGTCGGGCGTGCGTCCTAAGGCCACTGTGCACCATTGTGATATTTCGGTGGGCAGGCACGCTATGAGCTCAGATGCGCGGCCACCATTAGTTAACGGGTCACTTAAGGCCCCTGAGCCATGAATACACCGTGATTTTTCAGAGCCTGTGTGATTTTCAGTGCGTCACATGAGCTCAACGGGCAGGCGGGTAGGCCACATTTTTAAAACCTCATTCACTGGCAGGATAAGAGGGGTGAGTGGGCTCGCAAATGCTATTTGTTAGTCATTTACTTTAGAAACTTACTGCTACTTACTTGTGTCAACAGAAGAACTTTAAACCTCTTCAGAGCTGCTTTTACAGGAATAGCAGACTTCAGGTCAGGACTCTGGAGTAAACATAATCCTTGGGGCCTTGCAGGTTTCAGGCAGCCTTCCCTTACCCTGGGAATGGGGGTCGTGCTCTCCACTGGAGGCACCTCCTCTGACAAGGAAGAGAGGGTCAGAAGTGGGAGGAGGCATTGAGTCCATAATCAGCCTCCAGGGGAGTGATGTGTGGGAGGAGAGGTGCAGGCACAAGGGGCGCAGAGCCAACAGGAAGTGCAAAGTGGAAGGGGTTCAGAAGACACCACTATCCTGCTGCCAGGGTTTATAGGCGGTGAAGCAGCTACCTCAATATGCCTGAGCTGCAGTGCCGAAGGAGGCTCCGCCTCTCAAGGGGGACAGTCACTTCCATCTGTCAGATGGTTAGCCCTGAGATCAGCTCCAACTGTGTGGGTGGACACCCCATGCCAGTGACGCTGAAGGTCACAGCTGCCCTCAACTTCTATGCCCCCAGCTCTTTCCAGGATATTTCCGGAGTCTCCCAGTCAGCTATCCATACTTGTGTCAAGTTGGAGACAGATGCTCTGTTCAGGCATGCATTGACTTTCATTCACTACTGCTCAGACAATTCCATCCAACAAGCCTTCAGCTAGCTCACTACAGATGGACCTCCAACACAAGCCAGGGTTGCAGGCTCCATACTCGATAACTGAGTGCTAAACCTGTCTGGTTAGGAACATTAACTATGTGACTTATCAATAAAGCTCAATGTCAAACAAGTCACCCATAACATCATAGGTTCCCATCCACCTGCAGAAGTAATAAAGCAGAGAAACCCAGAGGCCTGTTGAGAATTAAAACATTTAATGATTGCATACTAGAATAAAGAAATGAAAGTCCATTAAAAGGTGTTGAGCTGCACACCGACTGAGAAGCAACTAAAATGGGGGCAACAGAAAACCAGCCTATGGTGTGACTAAGGTGCCTTACACTTATGTTTACGGGTGCTTTGTCTAAGTGCTCCCCCCTTGTTGGCACTGGCATTGGAGACAGCCTGCTCACTCTGCTGTCCTGTTGGCCTTGATGACCTTGGCGGGCGTCCTCTGGCCCGTGGATCCTGTGCTGGCCCCATCTAGGAGGGAGCGGCCAGTGGCACATCTGGCATCTCCCCAGTTGCCACAGACTCATTGGATGCCACGGTCACTGGCAGAGGGGTGGAGGAGCTGCTGCCTCATCCGGAGCGCCCTGAGAGGAACTCACAGAGATGGCAGACTGCGCCAACATGAGGTCACTTCAGACCTCCCTGCTCACCATGGATGGATGGGCACCGAGTTGGGATACTGGTGCCCAATCCACCTCCCACACTGACACTGACCAGCTGAGGTCAATGCCGCTGTGAGGGCTTGCTGGTCAGAGCGCAACCCCAGAAGCCCTGATTGTTCTCCTGGAGGAGCCCCTCCGTGAGAGTAATCACCCTCTCCTTGGAGGAAGCATTGCACTCGGCCATGAGAGTCAACGCATTGCTGATGCTCTGCATGGACTCCTCCATCACGGAGACCATGGCACGCATTCCCTCATGTATCCCTGCCAGATCCTCCTGCACACCCTGCTGGACTTCCAGCATCTGCTGCCTCAGGGATGTCTCCAGAGGCTCATCATCGGCCATCAACTGAGCATGTTCCTGGCCCCCTGCAGTCCTCCAACAGCCGGCACCATGGGCTCCCCCGTCTCTGCCTGCACCTCAAGTGAGTGTGAAGTGCCCTCACACGCTTTCTTGAGGTCACCCCCAAAACAGTACTGTGGGTGTAAGTGCGACACATGCAGTGGACACAGAAGGCAGCTCAGCACCACCCTCTCAGGTCAACGAGGCAGGCGCAATAAATGCTGGCCCAGCCAGCGAAGGCCACATACCGTGAATGATTCAATGCACTAACTAAATTCAGAGTTGCGGGGGGGGGGGGGGGGGGGGGGGGGGGGGGGTCAAGGGTGGCCAACCTGACTGTTGTGCTAAGTGACCCATGCCAACATGGTACTCATCCTTTCCGATCGCAAGAGGTTATTGAACTGCTTGCGGCACTGAACCCAGGTGCGTCGCACCACATCGTGGGAGTTGCCCCTTTCTGCCACCTCCTCCAAGGCACAGTTCGTCATGTGTGGTTCACCCTGTCCTTTGGCACGATGAACTTGCGCCATGCTGCCACCTCCTTGAGGAGGGCAGTGAGGCACTCATCTGAGAATCTCGGGGCACGATGCCCCGACCTGCCCTCCTGCCTGGCCTGCTCTCCGACAGCGCTCTTGGACATTCTTGTGTGCGCCATCGTTGGCAGCCTTTGAAAGGCTGCCTGCGCCGTTTTTAAACAGACCGCTGGGTCACCATTGGACCTGGTGGTCATTGGACTCACGCCGCCGCCTGCCCCCTCCCGCTGTTCTCGGGAGCCTTAATTGGCCCGCCCATTTAAAATGGCGGTGCAGAGCCTGCTCCTGCCCAACCCACCCAACATACTAAAAATTCTTCCCAACGTGATTCTTTTCAGAGTCCATTGCTGAAAGGACTTTGAGCTGCAGTATTCATAAATACAATGTTCGTGTTTTCACACATGTCTCTAAACTCGTCATTAGTAAATCCCCCTCCATTATCAGTCATAAGCTTAGCCGGTGCCCCATGCCTGGTCCATATCCATTTCTCCCTGACTTAATTTACAATCACTCTTTTGTCCTTATCGTATACTTTTTAAAGGATGTGAGGCAGCCCGCCTTCACCACCCTCCCAGGCAGCGCATTCCAGACCGTCACCACCTTCTGGGTAAAAAGGTTTTCCCTCACATCCCCCCTAAACCTCCTGCCCCTCACCTTGAATTTATGTCCCCTCATGACTGACCCTTCAACTAAGGGGAACAGCTGCTCCGTATCCACCCTGTCCATGCCCCTCATAATCTTGTACACCTCGATCTGGTCGCCCGTCAGTCTTCTCTGCTCCAATGAAAACAACCCAATTCAATCCAACCTCTCTTCATAACTTAAATGTTTCATCCCAGGCAACATCCTGGTGAATCTCCTCTGCACCTTCTCCAGTGCAATCACATCCTTCCTATAATGTGGCGACCAGAACTGCGCACAGTGCTCCAGCTGTGGCCTCACCAACGTTCTATACAACTCCAACATGACCTCCCTACTTTTCTAACCTATGCCTCGATTGATAAAGGCAAGTGTCCCATATGCCTTTTTCACCATCCCACTAACATGCCCCTCCATTTTCAGAGATCTATGGACACACACGCCAAGGTCCCTTTGTTCCTCAGAACTTCCTAGTGTCATGCCATTCATTGAATACATCCTTGTCAAATTACTCCTTCCAAAGTGTACCACCTCACACTTTTCAGGGTTAAATTCCATCTGCCACTTATCTGCCCATTTGACCATCCTGTCTATATCTTCCTGTGGCCCAAGACACTCAATCTCACTGTTAACCACCCGCCAATCTTTGTGTCATCCACAAACTTACTAATCCTACCCCCCACATAGTCATCTATGTCGTTTATATAAATGACAAATAATAGGGAACCCAGCACAGTCCCTGTGGCATGCCACTGGACACTGGCTTCCAGTCACTAAAGCATCCTTTGGTCATCACCCTTTATCTCCTACAACTGAGCCAATTTTGAATCCACCTTATCAAATTACCCTGTATCCCATGTGCATTTGCCTTATTTATAAGTCTCCCATGTGGGACTTTGTCAAAGGCTTTGCTGAAATCCATACAAACTACATCAACTGCACTACCCTCATCTACACACCTGGTCACCTCAAAAAATTCAATCAAATTTGTTAGGCATGACCTCCCTCTGACAAAGCCATGCTGACTATCCCTGATCAAATCTTGCCTCTCCAAGTGGAGATAGATTCTCTCCTTAAGAATTTTCTCTAATAGTTTCCCTACCACTGACGTGAGACTCACTGGCCTGTAGTTCCCTGGCTTCTTTCTACAACCCTTCTTAAATAGTGGAACCACATTAGCTGTTCTCCAGTCCTCTGGCACCTCCCCTGTGGCCAGAGAGGAATTAAATATTTGGGCAGAGCCCCTGCGATCTCCTCCCTTGCTTCCCTCAGCAGTCTGGGACACAAATCATCCAGACCTGGAGATTTGTCCACTTTTAAGACGGCCAACACTTCCAATACCTTGTTACTCCCTATATCAATTTAGTTAAGAACCTCGCAGTCTCTCTCCCCGATTTCGATACCTTCATCCTCATTCTCTTGGGTGAAGATGGATGTGAAGTATTCGTTCAACGCTCTACCGATGTCCTCTGGCTCTACCCATAGATTGCCCCCTTGGTCCCTAATGGGCCCTCCTCTTTCTCTGGTTATCCTCTTCCCATTGATATACTTATAGCATATCTTGGGATTTTCCCTACTTTTACCAGCTAGAGCTTTCTCATATCCCCTCTTTGCTCTCCTGATTACTTTCTTAAGCTCCACCCTGCACTTTCTGTACTCCACTAATGCCTCCGCTGATTTGCTCTCCTTGTACCTACTAAAAGCCTCTCTTTTCCTTCTCATCATAACCTGAATATCTCTGGTCATCTATGATTCTCTGAACTTGTTCTTCCTCCCTATCATCCTAGAGGGAACATGTTGAGCCTGTACCCTCCCCATTTCCTTTTTGAACGCACCCCCCCCCCCCCACCCACCCACTGATCCTCTGTAGATTTCCCCACAAGTAACTGTTCCCAGTCTACCTTGGCCAGATCCTGTCATATTTTACTAAAATCCACTCTCCCCCAATCCAAATTTTTGTTTTGCAAATTGTCTACTTCTTTGACCATAACAAACTTAAATTATTCTGGTAAAGAGTCCTATGGACTCGAAACGTTAACTGTATTCCTCTCTGCAGATGCTGTCAGACCTGCTGAATTTTTCCAGGTATTATTGTTTTTGTTTTGGATTTCCAGCATCCACAGTTTTTTGCTTTTAAATTGTACCATGTTGTGGTCGCTATCACTAAAGGCTATGGGCCAAGTGCTGGTAAATGGGATTAGGTAGGTAGGTCAGGTGTTTCTCATATGTCAGTGCAGACTCGATAGGCCAAAGGGCCTCTTCTGCACTGTGTGATTCTGTGATTCTGTGACTGTGGACAGGGTAATCTGGTTGCCATGTGTAGCAAACATAAAATGAAAACATTCCTGTCTTTGTCCCATACCTTTAGAACCATGGCAACTTTCTCATTCAAGTCATCTGTCAATGGAAGGCTTATAATAGGATGCGGCGGCATCCTCAGATACATTTTACATATTTCACATTTTGCACTAATCTTTTCAATGAACCTTATATATTCCTCATCAAACACACCTGCATCCTTTAGCAGGATTCTTAATCTTTGTCATGAAGGGTTGTGCAGTTTTATGACACAGCTTTTTTTCTCTGATTCTTATCACCTGATGCCTTTAATATTTCTCTAACATTCTGATTAGAAACATCAGGTATTGTGAAGGGGATACAATAATGCCCTGATTGGCAAACAGTTGCTTTGTCAGGCTCCATGTCCAGTTTCATTTGTGCCTTTTTCATGGAAGGCTTACTTAACAGCACATGTGTCTCACTAGAGACTACATCAGTATTAATAAATTGGCTGACTCCAGCTATTTTGCATGAAATCACCACTCTTTTTAATGATCTCAGTGCGTTGTCATCCCCAAGCCTTGAACATGTAGAACTTTCATACTCCCTGACCTTACAGCGATCCTCGATAACTGAGTGAATCTAGATAACATTTTAGCCAATGCATTCCACACACTGCGGAGGTACAACCATTATTTAACACCACCTAATTAAATGAATCTACGACTAATACACTCATCACCAGACTAAAGCTTTTTGTGACTAATACAATTCCTTCCGACCAATCACTATCATTATCTTCAATTTCCAAATTCTCTGTGTCATGCATCACTCCGAGAACACTATGTTCTGCTTTGGGCAGTTCATTGCATAATGATGTTTTAAGTCACACCTGAAGTAACTGTTAACTTTTCTCTGAGCATTACTGGGTTTGGTTCACTGACTATTGCTGCTCCAATTCTGTCATCTGCTGTGGTATCCAGAACTGCTAAATGTGCTTTCATCCTCATTCCTTCTGTCTGTAACTCTTCCTTTTTTATTGGCGCTCGTATCCAGTTTCTGGACAATCTTGAAATGCTGCAATCTTTTAGTCTTCCATCACACTGCAGAACTTCCCATTTGTACCATCAAGACTGCTGGAAATGACGGTTTCCAAGGATGCCTTTCAAGGCAGCTGATACCTGTTCCAAAAAGGAGTCTCCTTCTGAGAACCAAACCCCAGTTAAGATCCAGAAACCTGTCCACATGCAACACCTTAGCACAATCCAGTAATTTAAATGCAAGCACTGAACAAGAGACTCCAAATTAAATTTCCGCAATTTTTTATAAGTCTGTTCAAGCCCATGGTATATTCCTCCATGTTAGGACTGTCCATCTTTCAAAATCTACCAAAGTCTGACCCATGTCTTGTAGGCATCTAATAGATCATCTTTCTGGTACATTTCATCCATGAAACCTAATAAAAAGCACCAAACCTTCCTCAATATCCAGCTGATGACCTACCGGTTCACAAAATACTTGGCTTCTGATTTTAATTTTGTTAGAAATGCCAGTGCCACACCTTGTTTCCTCTTTGGTGGGGATGTAACCCATGTCCACTAACCCACTTCATTCTTCCACTGGTTATAAGGTTCAGACTGTGAGGACATCAGCATCTAGTCATACCCTGACAATTTACACTTGCTATTAGCCATTCTTTGCAAAAGCTACTTGGATTGTAATCTTATATCTTAAAAGAAAATTCTTAGTTCCCAACCTTCATGTTTCTCTGACGACTATTCTCTGCCACCATGTTAAACTTCATAAGAACATAATAGAAGCAGGAGTAGGCCATTCAGCCCTTCAACCCTGCTCTGCCATTCATTGAGATCATGGCTGTTCTTCAACTTCAACACTATTTCCTGCACTATCCCTTGATGTTTTTAATATGTAGAAATCTCTCGATTTCAGTCTTCAACGACTGAACCTCCACAGTCCCCTTGGGCAGAGAATTTCAAAGACTCACCGCTCTCTAAGTGAAGAAATTCCTTCTCATCTCAGTCCTAAATGGCCTGCCCCTTATTCTGAAACTGTGTCCCCTGGTTCTAGATCCCCCCAGCCAGGGGAAACATCCTTCCTGCATCTACCCTGTCGAGCCCTGTAAGAATTTTGTATTTTTGCATGAGTTCACCTCTCATTCTTCTAAACTCCAGAGAGTAAAGGCCCAGCCTATTTAATCTTTCCAAATAAGAAAATCCTTCCATTCCAAGAATTAGTTTGGTGAACCTTCATTGCACTCCTTGTATGGCTTAGGTAAGAAGGCCAAAACTGTCCACAATACTCCAGGTGCAGTCTCACCAAGGTGCTATATAATTGCAGTAAGACATCTTTACTCCTATACTCAAATCCTCTTGTACCAAAAGCCAACATACTATTTGCCTTCTTAATAGCTTGCTGTACCTGCATGTTAGCTTTCAGTGACTCAGGGACAAGGACGCCTGAGTTCAACACCAGCGTCTCACCATTTAAGAAATATTCTGTATTTCTGTTTTTCCAACCAAAGTGGATAACCTCACATTTCTCTACATTGTATTCCATCTGCCACATTTTTGCCCACTTGCTTAGTCTCTCCAAATCCCCTTGAAGCATCTTTGTATCCTCTTCACAACTCACAGTTCCACCTAATTTTGTGTCATCTGCAAACTTGAAAATATTACATTTAATCCCCACATCTAAATCATTGATATAGTTTGTGAATAGTTGGAGCCCCCCTGCACTGATCCTTGTGATGCCCCACTAGTTACAGCCTGCCAACATGAAGATGACCCATTTATTCCTATCTATTTTGTGTCCTTGAACTACTTCTTAATCCATGCCAATACATTCCTCCCAATTCCAAGTGCTCTAATTTTGTTTAAAAAACTCTTGTGTGGGGCCTTATCAAAAGCCTTCTGAAATGTAAATGTATCACATCCACTTGTTCCCCCTTATCTATTCTGCTAGTTACATCCTCAAAAACTCCAACATGTTTCATAAATCCATGTTGACTCTACCCAATCCTACCATTATTATCTAAGTGTCCTGTTATCACATCCTTTGTTATAGACTCTAGCATTTTCACTTACAATTGATATTAGGCTAACAGGTCTGTAGTTCTCTGTTTTCACTCTGTCTTCTTTTTTAAATAGCGGGGGTACATTTGCCACATCCCAAACTGCAGACACTATTCCAGAGTCCATAGAATTTTGAAAATGACAACCAATACATCTACCTTTTCTGCAGCTGCCTCTTTCAACACTCTAGGATATAGATCATCAGGTCCAGGGGATTTATGTTACTTCAGTTCCATTAATTTCTCTAATGCTTTATTTTACTAATATTAATATCTTGCAGTTCCTCATTTACATTAGTTGTTTGATTCTCCATTGTTTCTGGGAGGTTTTTTAGTATTTTCCTCTGTGAAGAATGACACAAAGTATTTGTTTAGTTTCTCTGTCATTTCCTTATTCCCCATACAAATTCTCCTGTCTCCACTTGTAATGGACCCAAATTTGGTTTTGCTAATCTTTCCCTTTTTACATGCCTATAGAAGTTTTTAAAGTCTGTTTTTATATTTCTTGCTAGTTTGCATTCATATTCTATTTTCCATTTCTTAATCTTTTTCTTGGTTCTCCTTTGCAGAATTCTAAAATGCTCCCAATTCTCAGGCTTACCATTTTTTGACAACTTTCTCTTCCTTTGATCTAATACAATCTTTGATTTCTTTCATT
Organism: Carcharodon carcharias; assembly: GCF_017639515.1. Taxonomy (NCBI): domain Eukaryota; kingdom Metazoa; phylum Chordata; class Chondrichthyes; order Lamniformes; family Lamnidae; genus Carcharodon; species Carcharodon carcharias. Next base: position 112,958,803 of record NC_054473.1, read on the forward strand.
GGTTTGAAAGCCTTTTGTGCATTAAAGGAACGTATTTTTGTTGTAAACTATGTATTAGTTCTTTAAATAGTAGCCATTGCCTGTCTACTGTCATACCTTTTGATGTAGTTTCCCAATCCACCATAGCCAATTTGCTCCTCATACCTTCATAGTTTCTTTTGTTTAGATTTAAGACCCTAGTTTCTGATTGAACTACATCACTTTCAAACTTAATGTAAAACCTTATCAAGTTATGGTTAATCTTTCCTCAAAGCTCCTTTACAACAAGATTATTAATTAGACCTTTTACATTGCACAATAGTATACCTGAAATAGCTGCTTCCTTAACAAACTGCTCTAGAAAACCACCCCGCATACATTCCAAGAATTCGTCCTCCACAACATTAGCACTAATTAAGTTTACCCGGTCTATGCGTAGATTGAATAGCCAGTTGGTGAAGGAGATGACCAGATGTCAATCTTTACTTAGTTTTAGATTCGTTAATAGAGTGAGAGATTACAAATCTGTAGCTCCATCTCTACAGCCCACTACCAGTGTCACTAAGTGTCTCTTTACACTATTTTTGAGACTAATAAACAAATAACCCAATGATCAAACCCTCTTAAAGGGACACCATAACTTCTGTAACAAAAACAAAAATGTTAAAGGAAACCTTCCAAATTAAATTAAATTAAATTGTCTTTTTATATGTACAGAAATCATCATCCACTGAGTGGCCCCCATCTGTAGACATTTAATCTTAATTTATACAATTAATATTGGAAAGTATAAAACATGGAGCTGCCCATGAAAAGCATTCATAGCAAAAATATACTTGCACTAACAGCTATCACTACTGGGGAGAAATCGGAATCCTGAGTCAGTTGATTGAGGGATAAATATTTGCCAGAACACCAGCAATAAATCTTCTGCTCTTTGAAATTGTGCCATGGGATCTTTTGCATCCTCTTGACCATGCAGATAGGGCCTTGGTTTCACATTTCATCCATAAGACAGCATCTCTCACACTGCAGCACACCCTCAGTGCTGCACTGAAGTGTCAACCTTGATTTTTGTCAAGGCCTGGAGTGAGACCTGAACCCACAACCCTGTGACTCAGAGCTAAGGGTACTAAAAACTGAGCCTCAGCTCTGACACTAGAGAGCATTATTTATATGAGGCTTTCCTTGGTCTGCTCATTTCCCACCTCTTGGAGCAGTGATTGACCTAAACTCCATGTAAGATGGGTATGAGTTGCTGGACTGCTTGGAGTTTGACCTACACACCACCATTTGACAGGGTACAACAAAGTAAGGAAGCAACAATGCTAGATTCACTCAATTGACTCTCTAACTTCAGTACATGTCTCATTAATCTTTTCATTATACTCTTACAAGAATTATATTCTGCAGCAGGAATACCTGGACTGGACAAGGCTAGACAAGGCATTGCTCTAAGGAAGAGGAGGAGAACACATAAGCTACTTTGATCAACTTCCAAGCCTTGCTGGAGACTAAAGGAATGGCACAGGCACCTGAGTGTTTGTGCCAGCAAGCCTATCAGAAATATGTGTGCCAGTTGGAGGGAGAGGTACTGGGAATGAGTGCCAATTCTCTCATCATCAGGACTACAGAGCAGTGCCAAAAAAACTCACCAGGAAATTTAACACACTCTTCCTTGCCCACTCTCTTTCTGGCAGAACTAACCCTTCACAATGCACTCTGGTTAATGGGAGCTGTAACTCAGGATCTTGCACTAGGGCTATCAGTTCCCCTAATAACAAATACTTACAGGCACAACCCTAATTTTTTTTTTCGCTTTAACATGCTTTTACCCCATACCTCGTACTTCAGCCCCTCCATGCATTCTCCCTATAACTCTATCATCCTGCAGTCCAGTTGATGCATAATGCCCTCCAGAGGCTACTTTCAGGGTTATGTTGAGACAGCAATGGAACTCAGGGGGAGCCATGGGTGATGGCAAGGCTAGGGGTATAATACCTGTGCCAGGTGAGTGACTGAAAAACTGTGTCACTCTGGTAACCCATAAACCTCTACATGGACAAAGGCTATTCTATATTTCCTTTATCTCAAGGGCATAATGCTCACCAATCTAGGCTTCCACCCTCTTTTTCTGCACTTTCAAATAAAGAAACATTCTCTCAATCCACTAACCGACCTGTAGCTTGACAACACATCAGAACTCTTTGCCATTACTTGGTCATAACAAGAAGATGCAGCCTTTCCTCTTTGTAACTCTAACTCCTATGAATAAGATTACAACAGTAAAGGGTGACAGAGCAGGAGGGAGAGGAGGACCAGCAAAGAGATTTTTTGGTTATGATGATGAGGAGGAAGAGGATGATGTAAACCAGCCCCATTGGAAATCATCTGATCCATGATCCCATCCGTTCTTCCATCTGTGTTCCTCTGCCAGAATCCCCTCCAACTCACCAGCCTCGAACTTGTTTCCTCATTCCCAGGCACCACCTCAGATACCTTCACCCAGGGACAGTTAGATAATGGTAGACAGGAGGTGGCACCAGTGATTCCCGGCGGAGGCTGCCATTGGCTTCGGAGTCATGCAACTCAGTCTGCCAGGAGCAAGCTGCCGTGAGATGAAGGTCATCTCAGTCCCATGAGCCTTTAGGAGAGAATGAGGAGCCAAGCACCTCTCGTGATTCAGGAAGCACAAAAATAGGTTAAAGAAGAAGGCATATGTAGGAAGCTGGGGTGTGGAGGTTGGGGGGGATATTCAGGAATTGATTTTAACTATTTCTGCTGGGAGACAAAAATGGAGTGATGCAAAAAATGTGTGGCCAACCTGCTCTTGTTCATTGCCCACCTTGAACTGTAAAGTCAGCTCCAAAGTTTAGAAAGCGTCAGTTGATTGTGTCCATTTTAGAATTCAACCCAATAAAATAGAATGTGCGCTGATGTTTTGTTATTTCTCTCACCATTTTCTTACCAAGCGAAATCAACCCCCCAAGTTATCTCACTACCATGGCCCTGAAATCCCACCTCCTAGTTTCTTGCTTATTTGCCACTTTCCCTTTCCAAGTTCATCCCACCCATTAGTAGCAGGAATCTATTGGAAGAGGCACAGATTTTCAGACTGATCACACTGGCCCATGTTGTATCTGACTTGGGGATGGGGATGCTTATTCTAGAGCTAAATTTAAAAAAGCCTTTCACCTTCCACTTTAATGAGCACCCAATAAATATTTCTTTCAAACTTAAAGGATTAGTGTTAGCATTGTCAGTAATAAACTTACAACAGCTGCTTGCTCTTAACATATAACATGTGTCATGGAGAAGAGTTTGCAAAGGAGATGTGCGTGTATTTCATGTTTGTTTTATGCTTTAAGGTAAAGTTTCTCTGTGCCACTCTGTAACATTAACAACCCAGGGCAATCCAATGCTAGGTAACTGCTAATGTGCAACTGAATGTGAGGAAATGCTATGAGACTGGATAGGGGAAAGTATCCACATATTTTCATTCCTATCCCATGGGGAAGCCATCTGGTCTCTCTGCTTGGCATGCAGGAAGTTACAGGTACAAAACATCCTGCTGCTTCACGACATTGACTTACATCCTCTGCACCACCTGTGTTCCACTGAATTTCAAAAAAAATCTTCAAATTAGTGCAAAAACCCAAACATTTAGTGTGAGAAAGAATGAAAAGATTCTATGCTCTAACATTTCTATGATTCTTTGAAAACTTGCATTTAGGTAACACATTTCACAACTGCTAGAGACATTTCACATCCGGTGTAGCACTCTTGGAGTGTATTATTGTTTTAACATTGTAAAGCACATGAGTGTAGAACTGAAAAGCAGAGAAGTTGTGTTAAACTTGTATAAACCCTTGATAGTCAGATAAAGCAATACTGAGCTTAGCTCTCGGGACCAGATCTGAATGCAGCGTGTACACAGCCTGTAACCTGGGAGGAGATGGAACCAGAAGCGCTGATTAGTGAAGTTGAATGTGTAATTAAGAAGCTGGAGGATATGGCAAAGTGACGGACCTAGGTGACATTTCTGCTGATTTATGAAGGCTGGAGGAGAATGCCAGTTAAAGCCATGGTGTAAATCATTGGCCAGATATGGGGAAGTAGGATTTGGCCAGATGATTGGCTAGTTTCAGAGCTGGTGACATTGCCAAAAGTTCATGACACCCAAGACTGCTCAAAGCATAGAACAATTCACCTGATAAGCCATGCCTCAAATGTCCTTAGAAATAATCAGACCAAGGCTCTCATACCCATCACACCAGAAATAAGTGAGGAACAGTTCAGATTCACAGCAAGGGAAGGGACATCCAATGCCATTCTAGTGTTGTGCAACATTGAGAAGTATGTTGAAAAGTTAAATGACAAGGAATTGTCGATATCCTTTGTAGATGATGCAAAGACCTTTGACTCATTTTGTCATACAAAGCCAGGGAAAGCCCTGAGTCTGTCTCGAGTGCCACATTGCTTAATATGGTTCATTCAGAGACTTTACAAACAGGCAGAAGGGTGTGCCGTATGTACTTGAAGACAAGTCAGAGCCATTCGATTTTGGCAAAGGAGCCAGACAACAATGTCTGCTTTCATCATTACTTTTCAATACCATAAATGAAAAAGGTCATGAGGGAAATCAGCTCTGCTCCCCCAGAGCATCTTGGGGCCAGTTCTGGTGGTCATACATCTGGAACATAAGGTATGCTGATGGCACAATTGCTGAAGACAAGCAAGAAACTATCCATGATAGCTGAAGAGCTGAGAAGGTCAAGTCTGAAGTTTGGGGTGAGCAGCAACAACAATAAGACGTATTCAATGACAATTCAAGGTGAGAGCAGTGTGGCGATTCAGACTGCAATCATTGCGCGTGTAGATCAAACTTCATTTTCTGGGATTGAAAGTGAATTCAAATGGGGATAGCAGCACTTGAAAACAAGATAAGGCTAGCAATTGTCCGCTCCACAACTCATAAGCTGAATGAAATATGGGGGAGCATCTAACATCAGTCTGCACTTGAAAAAGCAGCAAAATCCCTGTGTGAAGCATTGTGCTTTATGGGTGTGAGAGCTGGACCTAAATAAGGCTAATGAGAAGAGAATTACAGCTTTTAAAATGTGGGTCTGGTGAAGAGTCCATGAAATCAACTGGACAGAGTGAAGATCCAATGAATTTGCCCGCAGGAAACTCGGAGTCCCGGCATCTCATGGGCTTTTAGGTGAAGTGGAAAGGTGGAAATTGAGAAAGGGCGGTAGCTGGAAGAGACAGGGTGAGAGGCTGGTGTTAGCAACAGGAGAAGGTGAAACATCAGGAAAGAACAGGTCAGGTGGTAGGAGGACTGGATAGGTGGACGCATCAGAAACTGGACGGAGGGAGGAATGACAGTGGTGCTCGGAATTATACAAAACAAAGGGAAATGCCTATGCTCCTTTGTGGATAATGACTAATTATGGATGGATCAAGTACCTTGGTTGAATGCACTTGGGGTGAGGGGCTGAATCGCCTTCTCCTGCTCCTATTTCCTATGTTCCTATGTACTGTGGCACAGTTCCAGTTTCCATTTTACGAAAAGGATATAGTAGCACTGGAGAAAGTGCAAGGAATATTTGCAAGGATGATACCAGAACAGGGAGCATACAACTGTAAGAAAAGACTCAACAGGCTGGGGCTCTTTTCTTTCGAAAAGTGTGAACTGAGAGGTCTTTGAAATGATGAAGGGGTTCGATAAGTTTGATGTTGAGAAGCTGTTTCCACATGTGAGGGAATCCAAAATGTGCAACGGTCCTTTCTTATCTCAAAAAAGGTGAAGGTCTATCAAAGGCACTTATAGCAACAAAAATAACATATTGCATTTAACCTGCTCATAATATTTAAATTCAGCTGATCCAAGGAACTCTGATTGCATCAATTTTAATGTTAGTGGACAGGTAGAAGTCGCTGTCCCATACGCAGCATAGGAAACAGATCCTTGTGGAAAATCCAGTACTACATGTTCTGCAGAAGAAGCAGACTTGAAAGCCAAATTGCCATTTCTCATTCCCCGCTTTCTTACATTCTTATAACTGGATACAGCTGTGTCTATTTCTGCTCTCATTAATTTGTTTTATTCCAGTAGTTTCAGTACTTTCATTTTGTGCTGTTTTGACAATTCATTCTCTCTCATTTCCAACTTTTGAAGCATCAGGCTGCAGTGCCAAAGCATAGTCATTATTGCTTGGCTGAAAGTGTAGTGATCAAACAAATGATCTCTGAGCCATTCCAGGCCAATAGAATTTATTTTGTGGATGCATCCAGGATACAAGAACAACTCACATTTACATTCCTTTACAGAGACCTAATCAGAAAAAATGAACAAGAAGCCTAAGGAGATATTAAATGAGATGGTTAAAGCTTACTTTTAAGGAGGTCCTAGATAAGGTAGAAAGATAAAGAGGCTTAGTGATTGAATTCCACAGCTGAAGGTAAAGCTGCCAGTAAGAGAGGGGGATGCCCAAGAGATGAGAATTAGAGGAAGTGTCCTTGGAATGATTATAGGGTTAGAGAAGGCTATAGAGATGGCCGAGGTGGGGGGTGGGGGGTGGGGTGGGGGGGGGTTGGTGGGGGCGTTGGGGGTGCGTGGTGCAATGTTGTGAAGGGACTTAAACACAAGGTTAAGATTTTTAAATTGGAGAGATTGGGGGATTGTAGTTCAGTGAGGAAAGAAGTGATGGCCGAAGTTTGGTTGGGCTGAAGTTTATAGAATATGGAGGATGGGAGTCCTTGGGATAGTTGATTTTGCAAAGGCATGGATAAGACTTTCAACAGCAGATGGGCTGAGGCAGGAATTACCAGGACTCTGGGAATTGACCTCCCTGGCCATTTGCTTCACTTCCCTTCAGCAGGTTGTCCTTGAGAACCTCTTGGTCCCCGCCCAGAACCATGGTGTCTCTCCTCCTGCCCACCTTCACCACTAATGCCTCCAGCACAGATTAACGGACATGTATTAGTTTGTTGCTTTTGTCCTTGTGTAAAATAGCTGCTGCACTTCTTGTATAACATTGACTTGAAAGTAACTCAGTGCATGTGTGAAGCACTTTGGTGTATTTGTGAGATGCAGTAAGATATTCCATTAATTCACATGTTACATTGTGTATTTTTGTCATCCATTTGGCATTTACATTTCTTTTACTTATAAAGCTAAAATTATGAAGTTTGTTTGAACAAGAGAAAACTCAAGCAATAATGGTATCTTGTAATGACACTCATTATATAACATAATTGTAAAAAGTATGAATTGAACATAGCCCAGAGAAATTGGGATCAAAGCTTGACAGGCAAAACTGTAACTGAACAATGGGCTACCTTTAAAGAAGAGATAGTTCAGGCACGGTCAAGGTATATTCACATGAAGAGCTAAAGTAGAGCAAATAAATCCAGAGCTCCATGGATGATGAAAGAGATAGAGATTAAGATGAAGCAGAAAAGTGTGCTTACGACAGGTGTCAGGGGTAATTCAGTTGAGAACCAGGCTGAATATAGGAGATTCAGAAGGGAATTGAAAAAGCAAATAAGAGAAACAAAGAGAGAGTATGAGAGGAGACTGGCAGCTAAAGTCTTCTCTTGGTATATAAATTGTAAAAGGGTGGTAAAAGGAGGAGTGGAGCAGATTAGCGACCAAAAAAGGGGTTTATGGATGGAGGTAGGGGGCATGGCAGAGGTATTAAATAAATACTTTTCATCTGTCTTTTTCACAGATTAATATGCTGCCCAGGCCATGGTGAAAGAGGAGTAGTTCAAACACATGAAGGGTTTAAAATTGATAAGGAGGACATATTGGATAGACTGTCTGTATTTAAAGTTGATAAGGCAATAGGACCGGATAAGATGCATCCCAGGATACTGAGGGAAGTGAGAGTGGAAATTGTGGAGGCGCTGGCTATAATTTTCTAATCTTCCTTAGACTCATGGGTGGTGCCAGAGAACTGGAGAATTTCAAATGTTAAACCCTTGGTAAAAAAAGGGTGTAAAGATAAGCCCAGCAACCACAGGCCAATCAGTTTAATCTCGATGGTAGGGAAGCTTCTAGAAACAATCATTTAGGACAAAATTAATAGTCAGTTTTACAAATGTGGGTTAATTAAGGAAAGCCAGCACAAATGTGTTAAGACCAAATTGTGTTTAACTAACTTGCTTAAATTTTATGCAACAAAGAGGGTTGATGAGGGCAATACTGTTGATGGGGTGCACGTGTACTACCAAAAAGCATTTGTTAAAGTACCAAACAACAGACTTGTGAGCAAACTTTGAGCTCATGGAATAAAAGGGACAGTAACAATGTGGATACAATCTGCTCCATTCCTCCTTTTTCCACTTTTTTACTATTTATATGTCTTTAAAGGACTTTTGGATTCCCTTTTAAGTTAGCTGTCAGTCTACTCTCATACTCTCTCTTTGCTCCTCTTATTTGCTTTTTCAATTCCCGTCTGAGCCTTCTATATTGGATAGGAAAAAAAGAGTACTGGTGATTGGTTGCTTTTCAGACTGGAGGAAGGTTTATCCTGGAATTCCCAGTGATCAGTGTTAGGACCTCTGCTCTCCTTGATATATGTTGATGACCTAAACCTTGGTGTACAGGGCACAATTTCAAAATTTGCTTATGATACAAAACTTGAAAGTATTGTGAACTATGAGGAAGACAGTGTAGAACTTCAAAAGGACGTAGATTTTTAGCAAGGTGGAATAGGTGGACAAGTGGCAGATGAAATTTAATGCAGAGAAGTGTGAAGTGATTTATTTTGGTTGTAAGAACGCAGAGACACAATATAAAACATAAGGGGTGCATGAGCAGAGGGACCTGGGTGTATGTGTGCATAAGTCATTAAAGGTGGCAGGACAGGTTGACAGATCAGTTGACAAAGCGTATGGCATCCTGGGCTTTATCAATAAGGCACAGAGTTAAAAAGCAATGACGTTATGTTTAACCAGCATAAAACACTGGTTCAGCCTCAACTAGAGCATTGCATCCAGTTCTGGGCACACGCTTCAGGAAGAATGTGAAGGCATTAGAGAGGGTGCAGAAAAGATTCAAGAGAATGGGTCCAGGGATGAAGAACTTCAGTTATGTAGAAAGGTTGAAAAAGTTGGGACTTTCTCCTTGGAAAAAAGATTGAGAGGAGATTTGATAGAGGTATTCAAATTCATGAAGGTTTTTAACACAGTAGATAGGGAGAAACTGTTCCCCTTGGTGGAAAAATCGAGATCCAGAGGGCACAGATTTAAAGTAAGTGACAAAAGGAGCAATGGTGACATTTTAAAAAATGTATTCATTCATGGGATGAGGGCATCGCTAGCTATATTAGCATTTATTACCCATCCCTAACTGCCCTTCAGAAGGTGTTGGGGAGCTGCGTTCTTGAACCGCTGCAATCCATGTGGTGTAGGTACCACCCAACAGTGCTGTTAGGAAGGGAGTTCCAGGATTTTGTCCCAGTGACAGTGAAGGAACGGCAATATATTTCCAAGTCAGGATGATGAGTGTCTTGGAGGGGAACTTCCAGGTGATGGTGTTCCCATGTATCTGTTGCCCTTGTCCTTCTAGGTGGTAGAGGTCACGGGTATGCAAGATGCTGTCAAAGGAGTCTTGGGCAGTTCCTGCAGTGCATTTTGTAGATGGCACACACTGCTGCTGCTGTGCATCGTGGTAGAGGGAGTGAATGTTTGTGGATGGGGTGCCAATCAAGTGGGCTGCTTTGGCCTGGATGGTGTCAAGCTTCTTGAGTGTTGTTGGAGCTGCACTCATCCAAGCAAGGGAAGAGTATTCCATCACACTCCTGACCTGTGCCTTGTAGACGGTGAACTGGCTTTGGGGAGTCGGGAGGTGAGTTACTCCCCACAGAATTCCCAACCTCTGACCTGCTCTTGTAGCCACAGTGTTTATATGGCTAGTCCAGTTCAGTTTCTGATCAATGGTAACCCCCAGGACGTTGATAGTGGGGATTCTGCGATGGTAGTGCCATTGAATGTCAACGGGAGATGTTTATATTCCCTCTTGTTGGAGATGGTCATTGCCTGACACTTGTGTAGTGTGAATGTTACTTGCCACTTGTCAGCCCAAGCCTGAATAATGTCCAGGTCTTGCTACATATGGACACAGACTGCTTCAGTATCTTAGAGATTGTGAATGTTGCTGAACATTGTGCAATCATCAGTGAAAATGCTCATCTCTGACCTTATGATGGAGAGAAGGTCATTGATGAGGCAGCTGAAGATGGTTGGGCCTAGGACACTACCCTGAGGAACTCCAGTGGTGTCTTGGAACTGAGATGATTGACCTCTAACAACCACAACCATCTTCCTTTGTGCTAGGTATGACATGAGGAAAATCCTGTTCATGCAGCGAGTGGTTAGGATCTGGAATGCACTGCTTGAGTGTGCTGGAGGCTGGGTCAGTTGTGCTGTCATAAGGGAATTGTATCATTATCTGAAAAGGAAGAATATGCAGGGCTCTGGGGAAAAAGGCAGGGGAGTGGCACTAGCTGAATTGCTCCTCCAGAGGGTCAGCACAGCCATGACAGGCTGATTGGCCTCCTTCTGTGCTGTAGCCATTCTATGATTCTATGATTTTATTTTATGTCTCAGTAACAATGATTAATGTGTACAAATCGTAGTTTGCTCCTGTACCATGCAGTGGTGGGGCCTGTATCTTAAACCTATCAACAATTAAATTCATCAGCGTACATGCCTGTCCTTCTGGTAACTTGCCTATATCTCTCCAAGTCTTTTTCAGTTATGACTAGAACCAAACCTCATGCTTTTACACCATTGTGCTCTCTGTACCCAGCCCAATATATGTGTTGTTGTTAAAAGTGAATTCAACACTGACAGCAAACCTCTCCAATCTAAGTAACAAAAGAGCAGGGTAATCGCAATTTACAGAGTGGTTGTCTTCTCATGGTGAAAGAGACTATGAATGGTACAACTGTGGCTAACTTGTTCCTGGAACAAAATATGCTTCCATTTACTCAGTGTACAGATGGTTATGATCAACAAGATCCCATCCTAAGTGTTAATGACCATTTGTTTTTATTTTATGGGATGTGGGTCACTGGCAAGGCCAGCATTTACTGCCCATCCCAAATTTCCATTGAACTGAATTGCTTGCTAGGCCATTATCAAAGGGCAGCTAAGAGTCAACTACATTGCTGTGGATCTGGAGGCCAGACCAGCAGATTTTCTTCCCTGAAGGGCATTAGTGAACCAGATGGATTTTTACAACAGCTTCATGGCTGCTATCACTGATACTAGCTTCTTAATTCCAGATTTATGAATTGAATTCAAATTCCACCAGCTGCCATGATGGGATTTGAACCCATGTCCCCAGAGCATGAGCCTGGGTTTCTGGATGACTCATTCAGCAACATTATCACTACACCATCCTGTTTTTGGTTTGTTGTACTCTGCAGTGCTAGCTTTATCTCATTCAAAAAGACAGATATCTGCTGACTACTAGGCAATGACACTTGCTTCCCTCACTCATGACATTTCGGTGCTTGCTTGCCGTGCTTGCTTGCCATGCCTGCTGAGGAATGATACCCATGTTTTCACCCATGAACTGACCAATGACTCTGTGGAATACTGAAGCCTTATGTATCTGGGGCATTCTGGAGGTGGTTCTCAATATACACCGTCCAGAATTTCATACAGAGTGAATATATGCTGCAACTTCCACAATTTAGCCTGACTGATGTTTGCAAAGATGAGGGGGAGTATTGAGTACAGTAATGGTTTCCTTATTTAAGGAAAAATGTAAATGCATTAGAAACAGTTCGGAGAAGGTTTACCAGGAATGGGTGGGTTGTCTTATGAGGAAAGGCTGGACAGCTTAGGCTTGATTCCTCTGGAGTTTAGAAGAGTAAGAGGCAAAATAATTGAAACCTTTAAGATCGTGAGGAGTCTTCATAGGGTGGATGTGGAGAGGATGTTTCCTCTTGAGGGTGAATCTAGAATTAGAGGTCACTGTTTAAAAATAAGGGGTTGTTCATTTAATAAGGTAGAAGCAGAGTCTTTGAATATTTTTAAGGCAGAGCTACATGGATTCTTGATAAGCAAGGGGGTGAAATGTTATTGGGGGTGGGCAAGAATGTGGAGTTGAAGTTATAATCAGATCAGCCATGATCTTATTGAATGGTGGAGCAGGCTCAAGGGGCTGAATGGCTTACTTCTGCACCTTATTTGTATGTTTGTATGTTCAGCTGCAGGCCGCCAGCATATGGAGCAACAACAACGTGAAGAGGAGCCAGATGAACATCTCTTACTGGCTGCAAGAGTCATCCATACCAAATCATCAAGGAGACATTTTCTGTTGGGTAAGAAATGCTGCATACCTGACGAGTACCGATTATTGCGAGCCCTCTTACTTGGATACCCCACTATTCTGGATATATCTCAGTCAGCCGGTCATACAGATACCATGAAGACTACTGACACAACCAGTAGCGGACATTGCACTAAAACCGTTAAAACTTCAGTGCCACCCAAAATGTTTATACTCACCAACCTTCTGTCATTACAATGATTACCATGTCTTAACATTGTACTTGTACTTTCCTTGGTACTTGTGCTTGCTACAGTCAGGCCTTTTCTGGGACTCCTTTTAGTTGATACTTGGAAGGAAGTATCTTGGGGGAGTTGGGGGCAGGGGGTGTTTGATCTCCAAGTTGGCAGAAGATACCAATATATATGCAAGCTCCACAAGTACAAGCAGCTCTAGCATGCTGGCAGATTAAGTTGAACTTAGAAAAGTGTAGTGTGAGCTCTGTTCTTCCCTAACACTTTCAATTGAAATCATTGGCCCAGAGAAACACAACCTAGCCCCTTCATTATTTTACAAAGCTTAATTAAATACTTGTGGCCAGATCAAATGCTAAACAAGTATGCACCCCACAGAGAAAAGAATTAAAATTAAACTAACAGGTTTGGGTGGCCAGGAGGTTAGCTTGGCACCTAATTAGATCATTGGCACCAGCGGCAAAGGCAGGTGGCAGCCATGTTGGGGCTGCGCTGCCACCATGCCAATTAGGACAGGTCAGCTTATAAAAGAGCTGGGAGGAGAAGGATAACACAAAATGCCAAGTCAAGGTACAGCTCTCAACCCAGTGATAGTTAACCCCTCAAATTTCCTTTAAACACAAATGGAAACTAACTGACCCCAACAACTGTGCACTAACTAGCACCAGACTGTTCAGGATTAGTGAAATCAGATCTCATAATTGCTTTCACCAATGACCTGACCCTTTGAGCTCCTTGAACAGCTTAAGAGGTGGTTAATTAGCAGCAAGTGGATTTCCCATTCCCCCCCAACTCCCCACCAACCAGGCCTTTGTAAGTTGTAAACTGTCCTTGAGGTCTTGGGATCCTGAGACAATCTCAGGGACCACAGTTTTCAAATCTAGCCTGCAATGGCTCCCAACCAAACGGGCATTTGAAAATCCATCCCTCTGTGTCTCTGCTCTGTTGGTCTGTTGCTTAAATTTTGAAGTCATTTTGATCAGTTTACAGCTCATTCCCAGCTGCTGCAGTTCCCTGCTGAGCCTGTGACTGCGCTACTGCTTCTACTGTCTTTCAACTTCAGCGACATCCCGGTTCTGGCCAGGGATTCACTCTCCTGGCCTGAAGTACGTTTCCTCCACCACAGCTGGATCTTATGGTGGCCTCCAACTTCGCTATTGTTTTTTTTTTCTGCCCTGCGACCAATTCTACACACTTCCTGGATCCTCATTCTCATGGAAACCCCGCCATCAGTGCATCCTCTAATACTTTACCCTCCAAAATAACTTCCGGACTTCACCCCCACCCCCAATCCCGTACCCCCCACCACAGCCCTCGCCTCCATACCTGTCTCTGAACTTGGACAACCATCTGGTGATGCTCCCTTTCAACTCTGCTCTACCAATGTCAACTTTGCCCCACCATGGGACCTCTGGTTTTAACTCTGCAATATCTCTTTAATGCCGTGTCCATTCCCAATTTAGCACCTGGATATATAATATATATATATCTTAACAATTGCTAAGTAGCCAGGCCTATATCTTGAGTTTTCCTGTGTCCATTTACATGCATGTTTTGGCTGCCACTCCAGACCCAAGCCCATTACTTCTATTTCCGCTGTATTTTTTTCCTATCCCTCTTTTGCTATTTTTCACTTTACCTCTCCTGGACCCCCTCTCACCTATCGTCATAGAACCATAGGACCATAGAAAAGTTACAGCACAGAAGGAGGCCATTCGGCCATCTTGTCCATGCCAGCCCGAGGACACCCAGGTGCCCTTTCTAATCCCACCTTCCTACACCTGGCCCATTGCCCTGCAGCTTACAGCACTTTAGGTGCAGATCCAGGTACTTTTTAAAAGAGTTCAAAGTTTCTACCTCTACCACCAATTTGGGCAGCGAATTCCAGACACCCATCACCTTCTGCGTAAAGAAGTTCTTCCTCATGTCCCCCCTACACCTTCTGCCACTTATCCTGAATCTATGTCCCCTGGTTCTAGAATTCTCCATCAAGGGAAACTATTTTATCCTGTCCACTCTGTCTATTCCCCTCATAATTTTGTACACCTCAATCAAGTCACCTCTCAGCCTTCTTTGTTCTAAGGAAAATAACCACAAACTATCCAATCTCTCCTCATAGCTACACTTTTCTAACCCTGGCAACATTCTTGTAAACCTCCTCTGCACTCTCTCCAGAGCTATTACGTCCTTCCTGTAATGTGGTGACCAGAACTGCACACAAAACTTCAGTTGTGGCCTCACCAGTGTTTTATACAATTCCAACATTATATCCTTACTTTTATATCCTATACCTCTGCCAATGAAGGAGAGCATTCCATAAGCCTTCTTTACAACCTTGCCTACTTGAACTGCTGCCTTCAGGGACCTGTATACTTGTACGCCAAGATTTCTCACTTCATCTACCCCTCTTAGTATATTCCCATTTATATTGTAATCCCTGTAACTGTTTGACCTCCCTAAATGTATGACCTTACACTTCTCTATGTTAAAATCCATCTGCCACTTTACCGCCCATTCCACCAACCCATCTTTATCATTTTGGAGATTATGGCTATCCTCTACCCTATCCACTACTCAGCCAATCTTTGTGTCATCTGCAAATTCACGTCCAAATCATTAATATATAAGACAAACAGCAAGGGTCCCAACATCGAGCCCTGTAGAACACCACTTGAGACAACATTCCATTCGCAAGGGCATCCATCGACCATTACTCTTTGTTTCCTGTTACAAAGCCAAAATTTTATCCAGTTTGCCACATTACCCTGAATCCCATGGGCTTTTACTTTCCTGACCTATTTGCCATGTGGGACCTTGTCAAATACCTTGCTAAAATCCATGTACACTACATCCAACCTCATCAACCCTTCTTGTCATTTCCTCAAAGAATTCAATCAAATTTGTGAGGCAAGACCTTCCTTTAACAAATCCATGCTGACCATCCCTGACTAGTCCATGCCTTTCCACAGTCATGTTAATCCTATCTCTCAGGATTGATTCTGCTAATTTGCTCACCACTGATGTAAGAATAACTGGCCTATAATTGTTTGGCATTTCCTTTGATCCCTTTTTAATGTCAATGTCATCTGGAATTGTCTTAGTGATGCCCGATACAAAGGCCTCTGGCTCAGCTGGTATGCGTATGCCGGTCCCTGCCAGTTCTCTGCTGTTCCCTGTAGTTATGGGCCATCTTGTAATGCAGGGGAGAGGGGAGAATGTCACTGGTTGTGTTGATGGTGTTTGGGTGATGCATCTGCCATAGTTGGAGGTATGTAAAAGCTGTGAAAGATACATGTATGCAGGTGAGGAAGACTTCTTGAATGAGATTTGCTGATGGGTGAGAGTTGGTGATATGAAGCATTGAGCACTGTGAGAGGTCGGTGGTGCAGTGGGTCAGAGATGTCCTTTGACGATGCATTCACCGACCATGACCATTGAACTTCTTCCAGCACTGCAGCCAGGTCCTCGATGTCAGACTGTCAGAAGGATGGATCTTCAAAACCTCCTGGCCCCATCTGGGAATGTGACATCTCTCCTCCTTTCCCTCCCCTGAATTAAAGCTTCTGGCAACACATCAGAAACCATGAGAGATCTCTCTTCCTAACCCCCCACTTCCTGCATCGCAGCCCTCCTCTGGGAGCCTTCTCCCTTACCCTGTTGCTCCACTTACTGTGCCTCTCCTTCTATCCAAGCATTCATCAAAGAGGCCACAGCAGCTTCTGTGCAATGAGTGCAATCCCCCTTTTAGGGGGCAGGCTAGCTGTGTGTCGTGCTAGCCATGCATGCTGCTGGGCCCTTTGTTGAACATGCAGTCAGTCAGCAGTCATTCTGAACAGGGCTGCACAATACAATTACTGAAATGAGGAGGCAGCACAAAGTTTGTACACTACTTGCCTCAAGGGGACAAGGATGATTGTGCTTCCCAATCTCTGCTCTTCATAAAGGCCCTGAATGATTTTTTTCCATTTAGGAATGTTCAGTGAACTTTCCCTTAACATCACCTGCTTCCACCTGCCGCTTCATCCCTTGTGCTGTTGAAATCCTCATCCATGTCCATCTTGCTGCCAAACTCAATTATCACATGCTTCCTTGGCCAATCTCCCATTCTCCATGCTTCATAAACCTCAGCTCATTCCAAACTCTGGTGCCCATGTTCTACTCACACTGAACTCCTACTCACTCCTGTCCTCACGGAAACAAAAACAGAATTACCTGGAAAAACTCAGCAGGTCTGGCAGCATCGGCGGAGAAGAAAAGAGTTGACGTTTCGAGTCCTCATGACCCTTCAACAGAACTGTCCTCACTGATGTGCTTTGGTCCCTGTCTCTCAGAATTTCAAATATAAAATGCTCTTCCTTGTGTTTAAATCCCTTCATGGCCTCAGCTCTCCTGTCTCTGTTGCCTCCTCCAGCTATACAAACCCTCAACCTTCCCAAACCTTCTGTTCATCTGACTCTGGAGGATTGTGCATTCTCACACTTCATTACCTCATTGTTTGTTATCTTATATTCAACCACCTCGGCCTTATACATTGGAATCCATTTCCTAAACCTTTCTGCCTTCTCACCTCCCTCAGCTTGCTTAAGGACCTCTTTAAAATCTCTCTCTTCAACCAAGATTTTGATTACCTAAACTAAATATCTCCTTTGCTTGACATATCTCTTTTTTTCCTTACCGGGCTTCTGTGAAGTGTCTTGGGACTTCTGTTAAAGGTGCAATATAAATGCAAACTCTGCTGGGCAGGACATGTCAATCATATGCCTGATACCAGCATGGGAGATTGATAACGAAGGTAAGAGCCCATGGGATCCAAGGCAATTTGGCAAATTGGATCCAGAATTGGCTGAGTGGAAGGAAGCAGAGGGTGATGGTGGAGGTGTGTTTTTATGACTAGATGCCTGCGTCCAGTGGGGTTCCACAGGGATCAGCGTTGGTTCCCTTGCTGTTTGTGGTATATATAAATGATTTAGACTTGAATGTCGGAGGGTTGATCAGTAAGTTCGTGGATGACACAAAAATTGGTGGGGTGGTAAATAGTGAGGAGGATAGCCTTAGATTACAGGATATATAGACGGGCTGGTCAGATGGGCTGATCAGTGGCAAATAGAATTTAATCCAGATAAGTGTAAGGTGATGCCCTTGGGCAGGACAAACAAGGCACGGGAGTACACAATGAACGTTAGGATCCTGGAAAGTACCGAGGATCAAAGGGACCTTGGTGTGCATGTCCACCGGTCCCTTAAGGTAGCGGGACAGGTAGATAACGTGGTTAAGAAGGCATATGAGATACTTGCCTTTATTAGCCGAGGCATAGAAAATAAGAGCAGCGAGGTTATGCTAGAATTGATAAAATACTGGTTAACCCATAGCTAGAGTATTGCGTGCAGTTCTGGAAAGATGTGATTGCGCTAGAGAGAGTGCAGAGGAGATTTGCCAGGATGTTGCCTGGGCTGGAGAGTTTTGGTTGTGAGGAGAGATTGGATAGACTGGGGTTATTTTTCCTGAAGCAGAGGAGATTGAGGGGGGACATGATTGAGGTGTATAAAGTTATGAGGGGTGTAGATAGGATAGACAGGGAGGAACTTTTCCCCTTGGTAGAGGGATCAATAAGCAGGGGGCATAGGTTTAAAGTAAGGAGCAGGAGGTTTAGAGGAGATTTTAGAGGAAGAATTTTTTCACCCAGAAGGTGGTGGGAATCTGGAACTCACTGCTTGAATGGGTGGTAGAGGTAGAAACCCTTGTAACATTTAAGAAGTATTTGAATGTGTGCTTGCAATGCCATGGCATACAAGGCTATGGGCCTAGTGCTGGAAAATGGGATTAGAATAGTTGGGTACTTGTTCGACCGGTGCAGACTCGATGGGCTGAAGGACTTTTTTCTGTGCTGTGCTATGACTCTATGACCAGAGGCAGATTTTCCTGGCTTTCCCACAGCCATTTAATGTTTGGTGGGTCATGAATGGCGCTGATCGAGGGAGGAAGGCCTACCTTGGAGAGCTTCCAGCCAATTGGATTGGTCAACAGCTCTGCAGTTCCAGCAGCGCTAGATTCAAACGGTGGCCACTGTTGGCACAACACGCAGTCCCTGAAGAAGAAGAGGTTATGGAAGCTACACTGAAGGGAAGTCTGAGGTATCAGCGGGGTTTGGCTGGCATCCCTAGCAATGTGGACCAGTTTGAGAAGGTGGCAGGCTAAAGGGAGGTATGACCTTTGGGGTGATTGCCTCCTATGGCACAGGGGACTCTCATAGGAGGTTAACCTCGTGCGCGCACCCCCCCCCCCACCCCCCCCCCCCCCCAACCCCCACCACCACCAACCCTCCATTGCCTGACACCAACCCATGCAGCTAAAGCTGTCTGCCTACCTGATTGGTGTGGGCCTCCCCCTTCTGCAGGCAAACCAGCGGTGGGGGGCGGGGGGGGGCGGTGGGGTTGTGGCGGTGGTGGGGGGTGGGAGGGATGAGGCAGTTAAGTCTCCATTAATTAAACACTCAAGGGCCTCAGTAGGCCCAAGGGTCTGCCCAATGTCTCCATCACCCCCTAAAATGAGAAACAGTTTGGGGGTGAGCAGGTAAGTGGTGAGCAGGCCATACACTGCATTTTATGAGACCGTCCACCTCCAAACCCACCAGCAGGAGGACCGTAATATTTCACGCCAGATTCCCGAAGCAACTGCTGGACTTGGAATTTTCGCGGCATGAGACTCCCAGGAGGATAGCAGAAACACTTTATGGATGTCTTCAAAGCATCCCTGAAGAGGGCAAACATGCCCACCAACTCATGGGAGACCCTGGTTTGTAACTGGCCAAAATGGAAAAGGTTCATTCAGGAAGGCACCGAACACATCGAGAGACTTCATCAGGAACACACAGAGGTGAAGTTGAGACATCGGAGAGAGCGAACAAACCTCCAAACAACCCATCTACCCAACCCCTCAATCGCCACCTGCCCCTCATATGGCAGAGATTGCATATTGGCCTTACCAGCCATTTCAGAACTCATTGAACTGGGCTGGAAGCAAGTCATCCTCAGTCCTGAGGGACTGCCTAAGAAGAAGAAGATAAATGCAAGTTGTTGTTTATTGGAACATAAGAATATAAGAAAAAGGGTCAAGAGTAGGTCATTTGGCCCCTTGAGGGTGCTCTGCCATTCAACACAATCATGGCTGATCTTCTGCCCAACTCCAGTTTCCCACCCACCCCCCATATCCTTTGATTCCCTGAGAAGTCAAAAACCTTTCTCTTTCAGCCTTGAATATATTCAATAATGGAGCATCGACAACCCCTGGGGCAGAGAACCAAAGATTCATAACCCTTTGAGAAGAGAAATCTCTCCTCATCTCATTCCTAAATGCTTGAGTCCCTACCCTGAGGTTGTGCCCCTGTGTTCTAGATTCCCCAGCCATGGGAAACAACCTCTCAGTGTCTACCTGTCAACCCCCTTCAGGATATTTCAATGAGATCACCTCTCATTTGTCAATGGCTAAATTTATTTTGTCATTGTTCAGTCAGTTTGAGAAACAGATGGGATTTCACCTTGAGTACATAGCATGTATATACTTAACCTGCCTATTCTGTTTTGAGTTAGTAATGCATTTGCAGTTTTGTTTCAGCAACTAGTTTTTAATTCAGTTATCTACCATCAATCATCACTCAAAATAGTCGATAATTCTGCACGCAGGTTCTGTGGCTTTAACCTTATTTGTAATTTTGTCAATGATGTTTGAACAAACCAACAGGAATCCTTTAACTCTTTCGTTCCTGTCACCTGCTGCGTGATTCTTGTGTGGCAGGGTTCCACTGAGAGCAGACTGCCACTGGAGAAACACAGGTATCACATACCAAACAGCAAAACAAACAAAACCATTTGGATCAACTCAACTGCTTACACAATAAACTAAGGTGCTAATATATTGCATCGCTGGCTGATAGACACTCGATGTTTACTGACAGGTTCACTTTTAGAACATTTCCTTGGTATTGATGCAAGATCTATCCATCTGTAGTTAGCCATTGTCCACAAGTGATCCGAGGCATCTCTCTCTGTTCACTGCAATTCTGTGTTCTGCTCTCATTCCTCCCTCCATATCCAGTTTCTGATGCCGCCCACCTATCTAGTCCTCCTCCGACCCGGCCTGTTCTTTCCTGATGTTTAGCCTTGTATTGTTGCCAACACCAATCTCTCACAGCACCTTTTCCAGTGGTCATACTTTCTTGATTTCCACTTCTTCTCGTCAGCTAAGAGACCATGTGATACTGGAATTTGGATTTTCCTGTGGACAAGTTCATTGGTCCTTCGGTCTGTTCAGCTGATTTTAAGGACCCTTCACTAGAGCCGCATTTTAAAAGCTGTCATCCTGTTCTCATCTGCCTAATAGCCGAAGACGAGCAAGAACTATCCACGATATGTTGAGCATCAATAGTAAGACATGGTGAGAGTAGTGTGACAATTCAGTCTGCAACCATTGTGATGTCGATCAATTCCAATTTCTGGGATCAAAATTGACTCCAAATGGGGATAGCAGCACTGTAATCAATGCAAGGTGAGCAATTGCCCACTCTGCAGGCGGGATTTCCCGATCCCACCAGTGGTGGGTGTTGTGACGGGCAGGACTGGAAAAGTTGCAGTGCAGCCAAAAGTCAGTTTCCTGCCACTGAAAATGGATTGCAGTTGTCAGCTCCTGACTTCCATAGCGGGCCAGGTAGTCCACTGTACCATGTCGGCAACCGCATTTGCACCTCGTGAAAGCTCATTAAAAACCCAGCTCGTCGGAATCACGCTCCCACTTCAGATCAAATGACCACGCCGGCGGCTAATTAGACCAGCGTGAATCACGACCGGATAGGACAGATGTGCGCCAGCCAGAACTGCACTTCACTTGTGACTTTAAAGTGTGTGTGTGCAGTGGACGCCTACCTTTCACTGCGCTATGTTCATGGCTGCTCTGGCTCCATGCCAAGGCTGCTCAGGTAAGACCAGTGGGAAGGGAAGGGAAGGGCTGGAAGGTACGTGCTTGACCAGGGTTGCGGGGGGGTGGTGGTGAGACAAGGCAGAGGCAAAGAACTAGAAGGCACATCCAGGACTGGGGGTTGGGTTAACTAGAGCCTGGGGAGGGGAGGGCTGGACATAAGCAGATGACTGGGGGGGGGGGGCAGGGGATGACTGGGGCACAGGAGGGAAGGGGTGGACACATGACTGGGGTAGCAGAAAGGAAGAGGGGCCAGAAATTAAAGGCAGTCCTGGGGTACTGTCCGCCATGCTAGAAGGCTATGCCTGGCACTCATGCCTTGGCCCCAGTGCAGGGATGGGGGAGCCTGTCTCTGCTGCGTCAGTTGTGCACAGCATGGTGTGCAGCATGTGGTCAGTCCCTCACACATTTGGGTCCTTAGGTTGGAGCCTTGGTCCTGGGCTGCAGATGACATAGTCACAGTCAGGGGAGGCATCTGCAGCCTGGAAATGGGGAACTGGTAAGTAAGAGGGAGCACTCGATGGAGTGGGGGGTGGGGGGGTGGGGGGTGCGGGAGGGGGGGTGTCTCGGTAGGTCACTGTGCATAGGGTCTCACGGTGGGGAGGGGTGAGACCAACATGGGGCATGGGGACGTCTGCAGAAAACGGTTCAGGGATGGG
Source organism: Carcharodon carcharias (assembly GCF_017639515.1). NCBI lineage: Eukaryota > Metazoa > Chordata > Chondrichthyes > Lamniformes > Lamnidae > Carcharodon > Carcharodon carcharias. Next base: position 112,980,957 of record NC_054473.1, read on the forward strand.
GACACACAAGGATATCGACAACAATCACAATGGGCTCCAGGGTTAAAGGGGGAGGCAGGAGAGTGATCGGAAGGGGAGAAACTTGCACATAATGTTCTTCTGAGACGATAGGAAGGACCTGGACAGTAGTGGGTTGTGGGGGTGGGGGGAGGAGTTGGAAGCTGGACTCATAGTAGAAGCAGAGCAGCACCATTTTGACTGCCAATGGAATGATGCATTGAAAAATAACTTTGGAAAAAAATGGTGAAGGGAGGGCCTGAGGGCTTGTGGGAGGATTCAACTTCTTAACTTTTAGGCTGATTGAAGAGGCACCCTAATAATTTCCACTTCAGGACATGGAGAGCAAGGCTCAGCTGAGGCATGTTAGGAAGACTCAAATGCCAATTAAAGGATTTGGGCACCTTAGCTCATGGTGTGCATTCTTGTGAGAATCCATTAAGGCTTGGGACCAAATGTTGATCCCATAGGAATGCGCAAAGGTCAGAAGTATCAACTGTAAAGGGGCAACAGCTAAAGTACATATGCAAAATGCTCCAAAGACCACTACACATTGCAGGTTCAGGCTTTAAGCGCCTTAATGATTACAGTCATTACATTAGAACAAGGTTGGGTTCTAGTCTATTCTAAAGGAGGCAGCCTAACAGTGCCCTGACTGAGGCTGATAGTGCCTGGTTGTACTCATCCAGATCCAACCCCCTTTGTGAAAGTGCTGTCATGTCTGGGATGTTGCAGGGGTGGGTGGGTCAGCTTCCAGTGATTCTTAAGGCTGTGCAACAGCTGCAAGGGAGGATCTGGAGATGGAATGCCTGGAATGAGGGCACACCAAGGACTTCACAATGACTCCCTAGCTTGGCGGCGGAGGGTCATCATTGCAGGGTTACGTTCAATCATGTCTCTGTTCAATTTTTTCACAGAGACGAGGAGGAGTGCAGAATAGAGGCAGCAGGCAATGATGTCTTTTTCATGGCTGTCATGCAACTGAGGAGGAGAAGAAGGGCCTGTTGTGTCAGGCAGGGCAAAGGGAAGAGCCGCACCCTGAGGATCATGGCCCAGCGGGGCCCCATGAGGACCCAGAAGCTGAGGTGGAGACACCAATTCCATGGAGCCATTTGGCATGACCCAGAGTGTATCACAGATATCTCTCATACTTGCAGATGAGTGAGAAATAGTGCAGCAGATGCTTTCACTTGTCATCTGCCTCATTCTTTGGGGGATCTGATGCTGCAGGGATTGGAAGGCCATCCATTGCCATTAGCTATAAAAGTGACTGCTGCACTCAACTTTTTTTGCAAGTGGCTCGTTCCAGGAGTCCACTGGGGACCTCTGCAGAATATCACAATCCTCTGCTCATAAATGCATCCGAGAGGTTACCGACACCCTATTTAATAGGGCATGCAGTTACATCCAGTTCTCCCTGGTTGAAGCCATCCAGGCTGCCAGAGCAGTGGGATTTGCAGCGATCTCCGGCTTCTCACGGGGGCCATTGTCCGCATATATTTGGCATTAAGATCTCCCTGGCAGCAGCGATGATGATTCATCAAAAGAAAAGGCTTCCACTCTCTCAATGTGCAGCTGATCTGTGACCACCAGATGCAGATTATGCAGATCTGTGCGAGATACCCGGGAAGCTCGCACAACTCTTACATCTAGAGACAATCACAAGTGTCGCAGATCTTGGAGGGCCTCAGCACATTCAGGGTTGGTTCATCAGTGATAAAGGCTACCCTCAAAAGATGTGGCTAATGATGCCTGCTCAGTGGCCACAGAGTGCTTCAGAAGAGAGATGCAGTGTGGCTCATTTTGCGACATGCTTCTTGATTGAGCAGACCATTGGCATGTTGAAGATGAGCTTCTGATGTCTAGACTGGTCGGGCGGTGCTTTCCAGCACTCTCCCCAGAGGATGTCTTGCCTCATCATGGTCTGCTGCTCTCTACAAAACCTGGTGGTCCAAAGGAGGATGAATTCCAGATAGAGAATTGGAGGAGCTGCACATCTCCTCTAATAAGGAGGATGTGGAGAGGGATGAGCTCGATGAGGGTGAGGATGTTGAGGCCCCAGAGGAAGAGGCTTTGGCACAGGCTAGACAAGGCAAACATGTGCATGAGTTCCTTATAGCCACAAGACGACCAGCTCATACAAGCCTCTTTCAACTGTGCCCTCCATACAGGCTCGACATTAGCACCTTCTTTCATATCCTAAGTATCTCAATTAATGACATCAATCTCAGAATGAATAGTCACAATCTTGTGTAATGATGGCCTCATCTTTGGAAGGCTAGGCAGCCCCTGGACCATGTGGCCATTCGGTTATGAGATAAAAACTCCACCAGTGAAGAATTTATGAATGGTGCAGTCTTTTCTAGCATTGTGCCAGTGTTTCACTGCCTATAGCAGCCTTTGAGAGACAGGAGCAGCACTCTAAACCTCAGCACACTCATGGTAGTATGCCTGGAGCATTGCAAGGCACCTCAAGGAGGACAGTTATCAATCACTGGTTTTCGCATGAATGTCTGAGGACTGATCTGAATCTGTACTGTAGCATCTCTCCACAGGCTATCCCTCAGAAAGAATAATGTTCTGGCCTCATCCTCATACTGAGTTCCCCAACATGAGATCATTCTTTAAGAATCTTTGTTCTGTCACTCAGTCATGGATGTGTGCCCACGAGTCAGGTCACCTTTGTGTGCACAGAGAGAGCTTCAGCAGCACCATCGTCTCCAGCCTTTGTCTGGAACTCCCCAAGTTCACATCAGCATTGGCTTGGCATCCAGGTGTGACGTAGCCCAATAAATGTCGACACTGCATTGAGGCATTACTTGGTAACTTTGTTGATAATAAAGCACACACATCAGATGTAGTGAAACTTCATTCTGATCCCATTTGAGACCTCCATATTTTCATTCCAGCAGTTTCAGATATGCACAAGGAAACCTGGGACACTGATGGCACTGACATGATCAGATAAACATGTCGATTGCCCATCGGACAGGTAGCTCAGGGATTATCACGCTAGCCAGACCTTCAGGTCAAAGCAGCATCCTCCCATTTCATAGTGTACCATCAGGAGCCTAAACATTCACCTCTGATCTCGGATAGTCGTGGCCATCTAGCAGACATTTCAGGAGTCACCAAGAGCTAGCTAGATCCATAGCTGTGCATCATGCAGGTGGAGAGTGGGAACTGCTATAGGGATCCAAAACACAAACAGATTTACCTGGAAAAACTCAGCAGGTCTGGCAGCATCGGCGGAGAAGAAAAGAGTTGAAGTTTCGAGTCCTCATGACCCTTCGACAGAATTAAGTAGAAATAGGAAAGGGGTAAAATATAAGCTGGTTTAAGGTGTGTGTTTGTGTGTGTGTGTGTGTGTGGGTGTGGGTGGGGGGGTGGGTTGGGTGGGGGGAGAGAAGTGGAGGGGGGGGGTGTGGTTGTCGGGACAAGCAAGCAGTGATAGAAGCAGATCATCAAAAGATGTCACAGACAACAGAACAAAAGAACACATAGATGTTGAAGTTGGTGATATATATCTAAACGAATGTGCTAATTAAGAATGGATGGTAGGGCACTCAACGTATAGCTCTAGTAGGGGTGGGGGGAGCATAAAAGATTCAAAAATATTTAAAAATAATGGAAATAGGTGGGAAAAAGAAAAATCTATATAATTTATTGGAAAAAAACAAAAGGAAGGGGGAAGAAACAGAAAGGGGGTGGGGATGGAGGAGGGAGTTCAGGACCTAAAGTTGTTGAATTCAATATTCAGTCCGGAAGGCTGTGAAGTGCCTAGTCGGAAGATGAGGTGTTGTTCCTCCAGTTTGCATTGAGCTTCACTGGAACAATGCAGCAAGCCAAGGACAGACATGTGGGCAAGAGAGCAGGGTGGAGTGTTGAAATGGCAAGTGACAGGGAGGTTTGGGTCATTCTTGCGGACAGACCGCAGGTGTTCTGGGTGGATTGCCCCTGGGTTGAACAGCTGACTCTTCTCCTCCCTGCGGGTGCCAAGGCCCCTCCTTGACTGCTTGAGAAGGGGCTCCTGGAGGGAGATTGAGGTGCCCTTCCCGCTCTCAGATAGCCACTGTTGCATTCCAGTCATGGCTATCATGTTGGTGTGCAGATCCGAGCACATACCCAACACAAATTACTGGACCAATGTCTCCCTGGTGGTTGCTACCCTTCCAGTCATGACCTTGATGTGTTGGCATGTTGATGCTATAACATCAGACAGAACATGGACAGATTCCTCCATCCTCCATTCCAATCTGCTGACAGACTCTGACAACCCCACCTGCTATACCCCTGCCTGTCTTTGGAGCCCTCACTGCAGGCTGATTCCAGAGGCTTGTCATCGGACTCGGGCTCAGCAGGAGCCTGGCCTCCAGCATTCTCCGTGTGTTGGTAACCTTGGCTGTCACTGCCTCTGCCTGGTGTGGACACGTTTTTGTGCTGTGCTCACCAGCTGGTGATCCCGAGCCTGCTCTAAAACTAGGTCCCACTGAGGTGTGTGTCTCTGCACTGGTAGAAGGTGCAGGTGAATGCAGTAATGGCTCTACATCCAGTGGATCCTCGGGATCCTGATCCAAGGTGGCCTGGGAGCTGGGGCTGATGGGCTGACTAGCGGTGTCCCTCCTCCTTTTATTGCTAGACGCTGTAATATAGAGAAGAGATAATTAGTGATTGGTTGGATCGTCACCATCATTAAAGAGCACTCACAGTTCTGGTGGGTGGGGGAAGACTAGTGGATGAGGCCTCACTGGCTTGCTGGGAGATGCAGATCTTGCCTTTGGTGCAGGAATGGTCCCTGGCCTTGCCAGCCAGCTCTACCGCCTGCTTTTCAAATGGGCTGAGTGGCCTGAGCTCCAGCATCCCCCTCCAGTCTGAGTTATTTCCCTTTTGTTGTGGGCAATCTTGCCCTGCATAAAGACAGGTGGACAGACTGTGAGCAGGACGGGTGCCAAAGCAAATGGTAAGCATGCTGAGTGGACCAATGTAAAGCCTGAAGATGTGACCTGTGCAGGATGTGACAAGAGATGAAGATGTAAAAGTGTGTGCGAGAGAATCAGTGGTGATGTCCTTTGTGCTGGTAGTGTGTGAGATCCCTGTGGACTGTAACCCTGCAAATGCCCGATGGGTTTGAGAGAGTGTAAGCTGAGAATGAGGAGAATGATGACTTACCCTTGGGGAGCAGGTGAGATCATTCATCCTCTTCTTGGACTGGAACGTGGTCCTCTGCTGAGAAGTGCAGGCACTGGCCTCCTTGGCAACCTGCTCCCGAGCATTGGTGGTGAGTTTGGTGGACCTCTAGTTCCCATCAGCGGGGTTAAGTATCTCCCAACATTCCTCGACTGCCTGGAGGAGTGCTGCCAGTGACTTGTCGTTGAACTTTGGGGCACAGCACTTGTCTGTTCTTGGAACTATTCTGGTGCTTGCCACGCCAAGTCCTGGGCTGCAGAGAGTGAAGGTGTGCTGTTTGAATATGGCACCCAGGTATATGAGCCGGTGAGGTAATGCTGGAGCTGACAAGTTCCAGCCCACCCCACCACGAGAATGGCTTGCTGCTCATTCATCCATACCTAATAAGATGAACAGAATCCTGCTATGCCGGCCAGCAGGAACCACTCCGACCTTCCTGCCCGCCACTGTACTTAGTCTCCAGAGCGACAGCATTTGACTGCACACGGCAACAGGGAGCTCCAGCAAAGCTGATGTAAAAGGAAGTAGAAGGGAAAATCAACAGTGGTGAGGATCACGCATCACACAAAGGAAGATGTTTGTAGTTATCATAGGCCAATCATCACAGCATCTAGAATGACAATCTTCAATCTAGAAGCTCTTCAGAATAGTGTCCTCAGTCCAGTCCATCTTCAGCTGCTTCATCAACAACCCTCCCTCCATCTTAAAGATCAGGAGTGGCTGTGATTTATTGGAAGGGAAGGTGAAGGTGGTGGTGTGGAAGTGGAAAGGGTTCCTGCTGTGTTTCTTGGAAAGGTCTGGCTTTAGCTGCTGCCACAAGGTTTGGTGTTTCCACCTCCTCTGCTTCTCCTGCGCTGTTCTTCTTGCTTTGAGTCATCCAGGTGGATATTAAGAAATGGCTGAAACACTGGATAATGCAAAGGCTATGTGTCCTGACAATATTCTGGCAATGGTACTGAAGACTTGTGCTCCAGAACTTGCTGCACCCCTAGCCAAGCTGTTCCAGTACAGCTACAACACTGGCATCTACCCGGCTAAGTGGAAAATTGCCCAGGTATGTCCTGTACACAAAAAGCAGGACAAATCCAACCCAGCCATTTTCCACCTCATCAGTCTACTATCGATCATCAACAAAGTGATGGTACCTGTTATCTGTACACTGCTATCAAGCAGCACTTACACAGCAATAACCTGCTCACTGATGCTCAATTTGGATTCCGCCATGCTCCTAATGTCATTGTAGCCTTGGTCCAAACATGTACCAAGGTGCAAAACTCAAGAAGTGAGGTGAGAGTGACTGCCCTTGACATCAAAGCTGCTTTTGACTGAGTGTGACATCATGAAGCCTGAGTAAAATTGGTATCAACTGGAATCTGGGGGAAAACTCTCCACTGGTTGGAGTCATACCTAACACAAAGGTTGTGGTTGTTGGAAGCCAATCATCTCAGCCCATGACTTTGCTGCAAGAGTTCATGAGTCATGTCCTCAGCCCAAGCATATTCAGCTGCCTCATTAATTACCTTCCCTCTACTGTATCATAAGGTCAAAAGTGGGATGTTCGCTGATGATTGACAGTGTTCAATACCATTTGCAACTCCTCAGATTCTGAAACAGTCTGTGCTCGCATGCCACAAGATCTGGACAACATTCAGCCTTGGGCTGGTAAGTGGCAAGGAACATTCATGCCACACAAGTGTTATGATCCCTGTAGAGACAGTTAATGTTTAAAGAGAAATCTGAACACCCAGTGGTTAACTGAAAGAACTATGCCACAACATTTCATGTTTTTAAACAAAAATAAACTTTACTGTATATATAAAAAATTAAAGAAAGCCAGCAATGCTAACTTAATACTATAGTTTGTAATTACTTAAGTATAAAACTGTTTCACATTTTACTTCCCCTCAAAAATTTCCTTATACTTTACACAAATCTTAAAAGCCCATTCACTTCTTCTGGGACCAACCCAGAGGTATGCCATGGCTCTCTAGAATTCACGTTGATTTCTCGCCGAGATAGAAGACTTTACCGGGATCCTTCATTAGCTTTTGACAAAGTGACCCTTCAACCCTCCTCAAGAGTTCAAAACTATGGACTCCTCAATTCAAACACAAGCCTCACCATATTCTTGCTTAGCGATTTAAAAATTAGGAACACCTAATGGTCTCTATGTTCATTGTCCCACAGCAGGTGCAAAGCTCCTGGTAGATGCTTTCTCTCTGCCTGTTCCAAGCTGTCTGTCTCTGTGAGCAAACACATGCAGATAAATAAAACAAAGGAACCGTTCTAACCTCATAACCCATCACCATGATAATGTAGCATGCTCTGGGATGCTCCTACCAGAAATATGAACTAATTACCTTCAACACAACTCCTTGATTCTGTGACCCACATGAATAATTTATACCTCTAATGGATATAATTACCCTTTTCCAGGTCTGTTGGGTCCACCAAGAAACCTCCATATTTATAAACTCTTCCTGGCTTCTTTTGTTTCGGGATCTACATGAATAATTTAAATTCCTTACTGGAATAACTGTCAATGTCATGGCCCATTGAAAGCTTAAAGATTGATCTTCCATTAAGTTTCTTACTATCAACTCTGACCTTATTGAATAAACACAGGTGACCCTTTAGCTATAAAAACTCAGGCTTATTTGATTAGCATTTACATCAGGGCTGTGTTTACCAATTTCACAATCAAGTGTATCCATTTATCTACATTTTTAAAAAATCCAGCCCCAAACCAAAATTAATTTCTGAAAATTTATGAATTATGAAACTAAATATTTGCAACACAAGTGCCAGGCAATGACCATCTCCAACATGAGAGAATCTAACCATTTCTCATTACTGTTCAAAGCATTACCATTGCTGAATCCCACACCATCAGTATGTTGAATGCTTATCATTGACCAGAAACTTAACAGGACCAGCCATATAAATCTTTGTTCATTCTTCAAGGCAAAGATGACCATGTTCATCATCTGGGATGTTTGATAGGGCTCCAGTAGGTGCGTTGGTGACTGCCAAGGTTGATCTGCGCCCAGGAGGTTCTGTTCAAAATAGGACAGGATACCTCAGAGTTGAGTTTTGGATGAGTTGCTGGATCAGGATTTCCTCTCCTTGTGCTTTCTGCCTGCCTCTGACATGTGCTTACTTTTGAACCCGCGCAAGCTTGTTCTAGGACTCAAATTTGATAGCAAAACTCCTAAGTGAAGCCTTCAAAGTGACCTTGTGGTGCTTCCTTTGTCTGCCATGAGAGCCCACCTCAGACTCCAAATCTCCATAGAAGCTTTTCCTTGCAGTCAGGCATTCTGGCTACATCACCAGCTCAACTTAGTTGTGACTGCCTCAATATGGTGAGGATGCTCAGCATGCCAGCTTGGGTGAGCACCTCAATGTCTGGTACTTTATCCTGCCATCTGATCTTCAGAAACTTCCGAAGGCAGCTCAAGTGAAAGTGTTTGAGCTTCTTGGCATAATGCCAGTACAAGTCTCACATGCGTAGAGCAGAGTGGGCAGGATTATTGCTGGATAGAATTTCAGACTTACTCCTGTTTGTTCCCAGACTGATGTTTGAGATCTGCTGAAGGCTACACTTGCTTTGGCAATTCTTGCATGCATCAAGTCATCAATATAGACAGCTCGAGAGAGTTTGCCACCAAGATAAGTGAATTTATCCACTACTGGCAGGTTCGGGTCATGGACTGAAACCTTTAGCTCATGAAAGAGCATTTTTGGAGCAGGCTGGTACATTACTTTGGTTTCTTCATGCTGATCATAGGGCCAAAGTTGTTGCATGTATTGGAGAACAAGCCCATGTTCCATGGCATGTCCAGCTCTGGTCTTTGCCTGGAGTCATTGCAGATTGAGTGGCTTCCCACCCATGTAAATTCTGATTTTGATGCCAGGATCGCCATCATGGAAAGCATTGGATAGCATGATAGAGAAAAACATGCTGAAGAGGGTTGGCGCTTGTACAAAGCCCTGTTTACCTACATTAGTGACTGGGAATGGGTTAGAAGACGCACCAGAACACGTGAGCATGCCATCATGGAACTGTTGAACCGTTATGATGAATTTCTCAGGGCAACCAAATTTTTCCATTACCTCCCAAAGACCCTCACGCTGACTGTGTCAGAGGCCTTGGTCAGGTCAATAAAAGTGATGTTGAGATCCATGCTCTGTTCTTGGCATTTCTTCTGGATCTGTCTAACTGCAAACACCATACCAGTGGATCTTGACATTTTTTGGAAGCATAATGACTCTCTGGCAGCAGATACTGGTTGAAATGTTGCACCAAATGGTTCAGAAGGTTTCTGGTAAAATTGTTGCTAGTAACAGAGGAGTGAAATTCCTCTTTGATTGTTGCAAGATTGGTAAGTTCCTGTCCAATTGTACAATTGGACAATGAGTCACCTTTGTATTCTTGTGGGATAGTTCCTTGCTCCCACATAGACTGGAAGTGTTCAGTGAGCTTGTTGACAAGACATTGACCTCCGGCCTTGAAGACCTCAGCTGGGATAACATCGGCTTCAGGAGCTTTGCTGCTAGGCAGGAGTTTGATTGGGTTCATTGTTTCTAACAGCATGGGAGGGCCATCAAGGAAGAGATGATTACAACCTGGGGCAGCCTGATGATTGCTTTTCCATTGATGGATGATTGAGAATGTGGTTAAATTGCGCTACCCATCTTTCTAGAATTTGGGCTTTTTCTGTGAGCAGGGTTAATCTGTTGGCACTGAGAATTGGGAATGAATCAAAAGACTGAGGCCCATGGAAAGATTTCAGTGCATTGTAGTATCTCTTTCAGACTTTGTGATCTGCATACGATTGAAGTTCATCTGTCTCCCTGATTCAGCCAAAAGTTTCTTGCATCTCTGTGAGCTTGCATTGGACAGTCCTGCGGGTGTTTCACTCAGCATTGCACTTGGATAGTGTGACCATTGATTACATCGGCAACATTCTGGGGTTACCATTGACCAGAAACTGAACTGGACTAGCCATATAAATACTGTGGCTACAAGAGCAGGTTAGAGGCTGGGATTGTGCAGTGAGTAATGCACCTTCCCCAAAGCCTATCCACCATCTACAAGGCACAAGTCAGGAGTGTGATGGAATTCTCCCCACTTGCCTGGATGAGTGCAGCTCCCACAACACTCAAGAAGCTGTACACCATCCACGACAAAGCAGCCCACTTGATTGGCACCACATCCACAAACATTCACTCCCTCCACCACCGATGCACACCAATGTCAGCACTGTGTATCATTGACAAGATACACACAGGAAATCGCCAAGGCTCCTTTGACAGCACCTTTCAAACTCACAACCTTTGCCACCCAGAAAGGCAAGGGTGGCAGACACATGTGAACTCCATCACCTGCAAGTTCACCTCCAAACTGCACACCACCCTGACTTGGAACAATATTGCTCTTCCTTCAATGTCACCAAGTCTCTCTTCCTAACAGCACTGTGGGTGTACCTACACCACATGGACTGCAGTGGATCTAGAATTGGTTCGCCATCACCTTCTCAAAGACAATTAGGGATTGCCTTGCCAGCGATGTTCATGTACCACAACCAAATATAAAGAAAAATGTCTTTCAATAGCAATGTTGTGGGTAATGTTGTAGAACATGATGACCTAGAGCTGTACTGCAAGGTGTAACCTAACTATTAAGCATCTGGATGTGCTGCTTCATCCTGCGAATGACATGCTCTATATTGGAAATGGTGGGCACGTATGTCGCAATATATCTCAACTTACTGGTGTGCCAACCTGTTGCCGAAAGGTCATAAATCGAGGCAGCAGAAAGTATTCTTGGTCAGTCAGAACCCTTCATTATTGGCTACCAACAAATTATACCAGAAGGTTAGACTGCCAATAAAGGTGGTATGCATGCTGTCTCTGAATCTGACAGTGAGTTGCTTGATCAAACACAGATGGTGACACAGAAATTTCACATTTATTGTGTAGGAATCCTTACTTTTCATGCAGGGAGGATTCCTGTTGGCAGGAACACTGAGGGCAGCATGATTTCCTTCTATCCCTCCCTGGATTTTCGAGAATTCTGTTACTTAAAAGAACTGCAGAGCTTTGGATTATTGGTCCCTGGTGTCCCTGTGGAAAGAGGTCATCTCTTTCTCAATAATGCATCAGCCATCTTAATACACTGATACGTTGCTGAGCGACTGAAGTTAATTATGCCTTTGGTAGCTCCGTGAATTAAAGATATTCAACACAAATCAACTCTCGACCACCTGGCTGGTGAATCTAAGAATGTATTGACATTGCTGCACTATAAGGTCCAAAATGCATTGTGCACCATTGATTGATTTATGCAGCAGGGCATTAATGGCCATTTGACATCCATCTCACTCATTGCTGGACTTTTCCCAGCATCCAAAAATGCTTATTTTTCCATCTCCTCCTCTTTTTTCCGGGCAGCATACATATAAGGGCAAGTCTTCTGCTAAAGGGCATGATGCAATACAAGAATTCTCCAGCTCTTCTTAACAACCCCTGCTCACAATGTACTCCGACTGCAAGAGGTAATTTCATAAATTTCTTCAGCAAAATGGCCAGGAGCGATAAATTTACCTCACACTGCATTGTTGTCTGTCTCTTTAAATTTGTGAATGTTTGAGATGTAACACAGTAAAAGACAACGGCCAGTTTAAATGGGGCAGCCAACATCTTGTTTTTTTCTTTACTCCTTCACGGGATATAGGTGTCACCGACAAGGGGGGTGAACACTCTCAGGGGAGGGGGGTGAACACTCTCGGGTGTGAGGGTGTTGAATACTGTCAGGGTGAAAGAGAGGGTGAATATTCTAGGAGGTGAAGAAGGCAGGAGAACACTGTCGGGGTGAAGGAGGGCATTGAATACTGTCGCGGGAGGGGATTGAACACTGTCGAAGGGGTGGGGGAGTCTGATCATTGTTGGGATTGAGGGAGGGGGGTGAACACAATCTGGGGTGATGGGGGTGAACACTGTCGGGTGTGAGAGAGGCTGATCACTGGTGTGGGTGAGGAGGGGGTTGAACACTGTCGTGGGTGATGGGGTGTGGGCACTGTCAGGGTGATGGGGTGTGGGCACTGTCGGGGGTGAGAGAGGGTGTTGAATACTGTCGTGTGTGATGGGGGTGAACACTGTCGGGGGTGAGGGAGGGGGTTGAACACTGTCGTGGGTGTGGGAGGGGGTAAGCACTGTTGGGGGTGAGGGAGGGGGTTGAACACTGTTGGGGATTAGGGCGGTTGCGAGCATGTCGGGGGTGAGGGAGGGCCTAAGTACTGTCGGGGGTGAGGGAGGAGGTAAGCACTATCAGGGTTGACAGGGGGGTGGCATTGTTGGGGGTGAGGGAGGGGGTGAGCACTGTCGGGGTGAGGGAGGGGGTGAGCACTGTCGGATGTGAGGGAGGAGGTAAGCACTGTTGGGGTTGACGGGGTGAGCATTGTCGGGGGTGAGGGAAAAAGTGAGCATTGTTGGGGGTGAAGAAGGGGATGAGGGAGAGGTGAGCACTGTTGGGGGTGAGGAGGATGAGCACTGACAGGGTGAGGGGGGCTGAGCACTGTCGGGGGGGAGGGGGGTGAGCACTGTCAGGGGTGAGGGGGGGTGAGCACTGACAGGGTGAGGGGGGCTGAGCACTGTCGGGGGGGAGGGGGGGTGAGCACTGTCAGGGGTGAGGGGGGGTGAGCACTGACAGGGTGAGGGGGGCTGAGCACTGTCGGGGGGGAGGGGGGGTGAGCACTGTCAGGGTGAGGGGGTGAGCACTGTCAGGGGTGAGGGGGGGTGAGCACTGTCAGGGTGAGGGGGGTGAGCACTGTCAGGGGTGAGGGGGGGTGAGCACTGTCAGGGTGAGGGGGGGATGAGCACTGTCGGGGTGTGAGGGGGTGAGCACTGTTGGTTTGGGGGGGGTGAGCACTGTCAGGGTGTGAGGGGGTGAGCACTGTTGGGTTGGGGGGGGTGAACACTGTCGGGTGTGGGGGGGTGAGCACCGTCGGGGGTGAGGGGGGGTGAGCACTGTCAGGGTGAGGGGGGTGAGCACTTTTGGAGGTGAGGGCGGGTTGAGCACTGTCGAGGGTGAGGGAGGGGGTGAGGGAGGGAGGTGAACACAATCTGGGGTGATGGGGTGAACACTGTCAGGTGTGAGAGGGGCTGATCACTGGTGTGGGTGAGGGAGGGGGTTGAACACTGTCGTGGGTGATGGGGTGTGGGCACTGTCAGTGAGGGAGGGGGTTGAACACTGTCGTGGGTGAGGGAGGGGGTGAGCACTGTCGGGGGTGAGGGAGGAGGTAAGCACTATCGGGGTTGACAGGGGGTGAGGGAAGAAGTGAACATTGTCGGGGGTGAAGAAGGGGATGAGGGAGGGGTGAGCACTGTCGGGGGTGAGGGTGATGAGCACTGACAAGGTGAGGGGGGATGAGCACTGTCGGGTGCGAGCTGGGGTGAGCACTGTCGGGGGTGAGGGGGGCTGAGCACTGTCGGGGTGAGGGGGGTGCGAGCACTGTCGAGGGTGAGGGGGTGAGCACTGTCAGGGTGAGGGGGTGAGCACTGTCAGGGTGAGGGGGTGAGCACTGTCAGGGTGAGGGGGGGGGGGTGAGCACTGTCAGGGTGTGAGGGGGGGTGAGCACTGTCAGGGTGAGGGGGGGGGTGAGCACTGTCAGGGTGTGAGGGGGGGTGAGCACTGTCAGGGTGAGGGGGGGGGTGAGCACTGTCAGGGTGTGAGGGGGGGTGAGCACTGTCAGGGTGTGAGGGGGGGTGAGCACTGTCAGGGTGAGGGGGGGGGTGAGCACTGTCAGGGTGTGAGGCGGGGTGAGCACTGTCAGGGTGAGGAGGGGGTGAGCACTGTCAGGGTGAGGGGGGGGGTGAGCACTGTCAGGGTGTGAGGGGGGGTGAGCACTGTCAGGGTGAGGAGGGGGGGTGAGCACTGTCAGGGTGAGGAGGGGGGGTGAGCACTGTCAGGGTGAGGAGGGGGTGAGCACTGTCAGGGTGTGAGGGGGGGTGAGCACTGTCAGGGTGTGAGGGGGGGTGAGCACTGTCAGGGTGAGGGGGGGTGAGCACTGTCAGGGTGAGGAGGGGGGGGTGAGCACTGTCAGGGTGAGGAGGGGGGGTGAGCACTGTCAGGGTGAGGAGGGGGGGATGAACACCTGTCAGGGTGAGGGGGGGTGAGCACTGTCGAGGGTGAGGGGGGGTGAGCACTGTCACGGTGAGGGGGGGGTGAGCACTGTCAGGGTGAGGGGGGTAAGCACTGTCAGGGTGAGGGGGGTAAGCACTGTCAGGGTGAGGGGGGTAAGCACTGTCGGAGGTGACGGGGGGTGAGCACCTGTTGGTGAGGGGGGTAAGCACTGTCAGGGTGAGGGGGGTAAGCACTGTCGGGGGTGAGGGGGTGAGCACTGTCAGGGTGAGGGGGGGTGTGAGCACTGTCAGGGTGAGGGGGTGAGCACTGTCAGGGTGAGGGGGGTAAGCACTGTCGGGGGTGAGGGGGTGAGCACTATTGGGTGTGAGGGGGGTGAGCCCTGTCAGGGTGAGGGGGTGAGCACTGTTGGGTGTGAGGGAGGGGTGAGCACTGTCGGAGGTGAGGGGGGGTGAGCACTGTCGAGGGTGAGGGAGGGGTTAACATTGTCGGGGGTGGGTGGCGTAAGTACTGTCAGGTGTGAGGTGGGGTGAGAACTGTCGGGGGTGAGGGGGGGTGAGCACTGTCAAAGGTGAGGGGGGGATGAGCACAGTCGACATGGAGGGGGGTGAGCATTGCTGAAGGTGAGGGGGGGTGAGCACCATCGGGAGTGAGGGGGGGTGAGCACTGTCGAGGGTGAGGGAGTGAGCACTGTCGGGGTTGAGGGGGCTTTAGGCACTGTCGGGGGTGAGGGGGTGAGCACTGTTGGGGTGAGGGGGCTTTAGGCACTGTCGGGGGTGAGGGGGTGAGCACTGTTGGGGTGAGGGGGGAGTTGAGCATTGTCGGGGGTGAGGGGCGGTTAGCACTGCTGAGGGTGAGGGGGGGGGGATGAACACTGTTGGGTGTGAGGGGGTGTGAGCACTGTCAGGGTGAGGGGGGGGGATGAACACCTGTCAGGGTGAGGGGGATGAGGGAGGGATGAGCACTGTTGAGGGTGAGTGAGGGGTTAGCACTGTCGGGGATGAGGGAGGGGTGAACACTGTCGAGGGGAGGGAGGGGTGAGCACTGTCAGGGTGAGGGAGGGGTGAGCACTGTCAGGGTGAGGGAGGGGTGAGTACTGTCGGGGTGAGGGGGTGAGCACTGTCAGGGTGAGGGAGGGGTGAGCACTGTCGGGGTGAGGGGGTGAGCACTGTCAGGGTGAGGGAGGGGTGAGCACTGTTGGGTGTGGGGGGGGGGTGAGCACTGTCAGGGTGAGGGGGGTGAGCACTGTCGGGGGTGAGGGAGGGGTGAGCACTGTCAGGGGTGAGGGGGTGAGCACTGTTGGGTGTGAGGGAGGGGTGAGCACTGTCGGAGGTGACGGGGGGTGAGCACCTGTCAGGGTGAGGGGGGGGTTGAGCATTGTCGGGGGTGAGGGGCGGTTAGCACTGTCGAGGGTAAGGGGGGCATGAACACTGTTGTGGTGTGGGGGGGGGTGAGCACTGTTGAGGATGGGGGGGGGGGTGAGCATTGTCAGCTGTGAGAGGGGGTGAGCACTGTTGAGGGTGAGGGGCAGTGAGCAGTGTCGAGGGTGAGTGGAGGTGAGCACTGTCAGGGTGTGGGGGGTAAGCACTGTCGGGGGTGACGGGGGTTGAGCACCTGTCAGGGTGAGGAGGGTGAGCACTGTCGAGGGTGAGGCAGGGGTGAGCATTGTCAGGGGTGAGGGAGGGGTGAGCATTGTCGGGGGTGGGTGGGGTGAGTACTGTCGGGTGTGAGGGGGGGGTGAGAACTGTCAAGGGTGAGTGGGGGTGAGCACTGTCAAGGGTGAGGGGGGTGAGCACTGTCGGGGGTGACGGGGGTTGAGCACCTGTCAGGGTGAGGGGGGTGAGCATTGTCGAGGGTGAGGCAGTGGTGAGCACTGTCGAGGGTGAGGGAGGGGTTAGGACTGTTGAGGCTGAGGGAGGGGTGAGCACTGTCGAGGGTGAGGGGGGGTGACGCTGTTGGGGGTGAGGGAGGCGTCAGCGCTGTTGGGGATGGAGGCGGGGTGAGCACTGTCGAGGGTGAGGGGGAGTGAGCACTCTTGGGGGTGAGGGGGGCTGAACCCTGTCGGGATTCGTGGCGGGGGAGCAGTGTCAGTGGGGCGGGAGGGTGAGACTGTGAACTTTCAAAGTTTGACAGCTCCAGACAATCTTAAACCCACACATTTTTCCCTCAGTCTTGTCATGTTCATTTAAAGAGTTGCAAGTAATTTGATTTATAATTGTCAGCCACAGGATATTTAATAATTGTAGACTCTGAAAATCACATTTTCTACCATGAAACAGAGCTGGAAATAGCACAATTAACACAAGCTTTGGAACATTTAAACTCTTACTTCCCAGAATCTGGCTCCTAGTGCGTCAGAAAGGGGACGTAGCTTGTCCTCTCCTGTGCTGTGCTGAGACCTGCCTGGTTTTTTATGATAGAGGCTTCAGGGAGCAGCTGGCATCAGAAGTGCCGACAATGACTATGGTGATGTATGAGAATTCTCATCATTAACCTAGAAAGTTAGAGGGAAAAATTTGATAGACCCAGAAAACGAAGCAGGGATTGTGATAAATGATTAATCCGTACACTTTTTTTGGCCCAGGCAGCACATAAACTGCTCATTTGAATGGTTGCAGCACAAGGAACCCAATATCATGAAGAGGCTCAGACTCCCGGTTAGCCTTCTAAAAGGAAGCCCTCTTAAAGGGGAAGTGCACTTTCACTGGAGTGGCAAGTTATTAAAGAAGAGAGTTTAACCTGGAAAAGTCACAAGAATGGCATAGCATGGCAGGAAGTCATCTCCCTTGGAGCGCAGGAGGCTGTGGTGCAGGAGGTGAACCTGAGGCTGGGGTGCAGGAGGTGAGCTGGAGGGGAGAGATCCTCTTCCCTCAGGGGGCCAAGAAGGCAGACACTGAAAAGGCAATGGAAAGAAATAGCTGGTGTAGTCAATGCCAGCAGTCTAGCTTGAGGACTTCAATGCAGTGCCGAAAGAGGTTCAATGACCTCACATGAATGATCAAGGGGGTGTGTGTGTCTTTGTGTTTGTGTGTGTGTGTGTGTGTGCCTGTATGTCTCTGTGTGTGTGTGTGTATGTGTGTCTGTGTGTATGTGTGTGTGTGTCTGTGTGTGTGTCTGTATGTGTCTGTGTGTGTTTTCAAATGCCATATGCTGCCTACTGAACCATTAATCTCACACCTTGCTGTATTTATTATATCCCCCTCACTCACCTATGTAAAATCTCTATCAACCACAACTCATGCTTCACATTTAAAGCCTCATGCCCACATCTCACAGCTTGCACAAACTGCCAGTCCTTCAACCATGAGAGCTACATCACCCAAACACATTGCTCTGCACTTACTGAGACACACTTCCTCTTGCAGAACAAGGTGGCACACAATGGCAGCCAGGCATGGCTTCATGTTCTCACCCCGATGGGGAGCTGATGCTAGCCATCATCAGACTGCTGACTGTGAGGCCATGGCCAGCAGTGGGGTTGAAAACATCGAAGGTAATGGTAAGGTCCTTTCTAACCTTTCTTCTCACATCCCAATTTCCCCTTTTTCTCTCATTCTCTTCTGATTTACAAGCTGCAGATGGTATAAGCATTGACCTCATGCTTTCACCCCCACCTCTCACCACAGTCCTACCCTTGTGCACTTTGCCCCTCAGTTCCCCAAGAGCTGCAACCTGGCCAGGCAGTTATACAGGAGCAGGAAGTGGAAGAGGAAGAATCACATCAACGCAGGCAGAGCAGTCTGGGCTGGCTGCCTGGCAAGCAGCAGCAAAGCCATTAATAGAGTGGCAGTGGTGGGAGGATGAATGCAGTCATCCTGATGGAGGACAATAGGTTTGCATTCTGTAGAATCGCTGCCACATCTGCGAGCTGGCACCTCAGCTACCCTCAGGGGCTGGAGTGCTGTAAGACTCTGCAAGCCCTTCTGAACACTCCACAGCAACACAGCAGTCTGAGTATGGCTGGCCCCAAACTGAGCTTGTGTGACATCAGTTTGAGCTTCCATTGCAGCATTCAGACATTGGGTGTCTGAAGAAACACCATCACTCACTCTCACTCTCACAGCTACCGGCTCAGACACTGTCACTACACATACTTTGAAGGACAGCCCAGGGTTGGGATCTGGGCGTGGTGAGACATTGGGCATGAGTAGCCTGCGGCAGGGCAGTGGAAAGGATAGCGCAGCTGCCAGCTCATTGGAGGGTGAGACTACACACGATTTCTGTTGCAGAGGACTCGGATGGGGAATCTGATGAAGTGGGGTACAGGAAAATAGTGTTGGGCATGTAATGCCAGGTGCATTGGCAGGCCTACCGGAAAGAGTGCAAACCTATCGTCCTCCATCAGGATGACTGCATTCATCCTCCCACCACTGCCACCCCAGTGGCTTTCCTGCCGCTTGCCAGGCAGCCAGCCCAGACTGCTCCGCCTGCGTTGACATGGTCCAGTTCAAAGCCGGGCTCTCAAGGCCCGGAGCTGCTTGAGTTCTCCCCTGCGAAGTCATCTGCAGTGACTTCCACTGAAAGTCAACCCTCTTCCACCAGCTTTGCTGCAGCCGTTGGCTAGCACTGCATTGGAGCAAGAGGACAGACCATAGTACACATCTCCTCCTCCCGCCCTTAACACTCACCGCATACTAGGTGGCAAAGGCTGTGCCCTCATGGGAGTGCGGCTGTGTAGCATGCAGCAAACTGCAAAGAATCATGACAGACTCTCTGGAGAGTACTAGTGTTGTTCTCGTATAAGCAGTGGTTCAGTTAGTAGCACACCTACCGCTAAATTGCAATGTCCTGGGTTCAAGTCCCACTCCAGAGCTTTGGCACAAAAGTCTAGCCTGACACTCCAAGTGAGTAGTGACCAAAGGAGCTCACCTCACCGTCTCAGGTGCTGTCTTTTGGATGAGGCTTTAAAGGCCACCTGCTTGAGTGGATGTAACAGATCCCATGGCACTATTTCAAGGAAGAGCAGAGGAGCTCTCCCTGGTGCCCTGGCCAATATTTATCCCTCAATCAGCATCACAAAACAGATTTCTGGTTACCCTCAGTTTGCTGTTTGTGGGGGTTTGCTGAATGTGAATGAGCTGTCAGTGACTTACAACAGTGATCAGGCTTCAAGAAACACTTCATTGGCTGTAACAGCTAGATAAATGCAAGTCTTTCTTTTTTCCTCCAGTGCAGTCCAGGCAGTGGAATAGTCTTCTCAATGACGTTCCTTGTGACAGCTTGTCTTTCATTGTGTGCATGCTGCCCACAAATGCATAAGTTGTGGAATCATGAACAAGGTAATTATCAGATAGTTCTTATCACCCAGTAGCCACCTTCTGGCTTCTCATGGTGGCTCAGATGCTGACTGGTGCAGAATAAAGGCATCATGACTCATGCCATGATAGTGGGCATTTGTATTGTCACTCACCAGCAGGGCATTGAAGGAGTGGAACCATTTGCATATGTGGTGCATCTCTGAAGTTGCATGTGGGCCTTGCAAAGCAGCCTCAGAGTAGCGCAACCACAAGACTTCCAGTGGGTGTAAAGCTGTCTGTGGCCTTTAACCCCTACTTGTCAGGCAGGCTCCGGCCAGGCTGGAGGAGGCAACGTTTCCAACATCTCACTGTTTACCGTCCACTGCTGTATAAGGTCGGTCACTCACACACTGTATAAAAAGAGAAGGGAATACCTTGCATCCTCTCTTTTGAGAGACAAGCAGGTGGAGAGAGTACATGGCCTTGTCAAGTTAGCATGCTTGCCCTTGGTGCAGGTAGCCATTGAGTGCACAGGCCCTGCAAAGCTCCCTGAACACCCTGGGTAGACACAGCCTCCTACTGATATTCCTTCTCCCCCTCCTCCTCCTACCTCTTCAAACAGCTCCCCTCCTCTGTTCTTCTACACTTCCTCCCTGCATATCTGCTATTCAAGGGCAATGGAAAGTACAGCATCCATGACTGGAGCAAATGGTCTGAGTTGAACCTTGGAAGTGAGAACCAAGGCCTCCACCCTGTGCCACACTCACTATCTTATCGACTGTACTAATTTGAAATAGCAGAACAAACTTCCAAACATTTCTACAAATTCAGCAACTGCAGCAGCAGTCAATCAGCAATTAACCTGAATATAGTTGATGATCTGTTTAAATAGTGCTGCTGGGGGTCCTGCCTGCCGCTGAACACAAGTTCAACTGTACAAAGTTAAGAGAGAGGATCAGCTGGAGCGTTCGGGTCAAAAGTGGCACTAGTAGCGTCAAATCATCATTACATGCCAAGTAACATCACGATCTGCCTACTCTTTTCAATTTCATTTCCAATGCTCCACTAATGACCTTCCCAAAATGGCGTCCAGCACAGTCCACGCCACAAATGTGCACTTGTGGTGCAGTTGCCATTCTGGACTCGAAACAACACCCATAGCCCCCAAAATGTGGGCACTACACAACCGAATTTTATGGCATTAAAGTTTAGAGGATTATCAAGGCAGGTCAAAGAATTTGGAAACTATTGCCCCGTAATTGTAGTTCATCAATATTCCTCATTATTATCACAGTATATACTCTGATAAAAGCAATCAGTAGATAGCAAACCATACAAGTCACCTCAACAAAGGTGTACTTTGAACCTAATAATATAGCAAATTCAAAATACATGTCCAAATCATAACCTTTCTTACATTGAGTGACATCACCATCAGCAGAACCTTTTTAAGTCCTTTTTAATGATCTTAGCTTCACAAACATATTTTTTGCTTGTGTCAGCTCGCCATGCTTCCATCAAGGCTATTACCAGAACAAATATAACTAGATTGTAGAAGCAATGAGTATTTAAATGGGAAAATAATCAATAGTTGGAACCATTTAAATTTTCCATTACCCCTTCCCTTAACAAGAAATTGTCCCATTGATTGAGATTTGTGGTATAAGCTGCAGGTCTTAAAGGAACTGTTTGCTTGTCATTTGTACTGTGCCTCTACGAAGAATATTGTTAGTTTATTCAACAAAATCTTCGTTCCTGTCTCTCAATGCCTTTGGTGCACAGGTGATTGGTTCATTGTCAATGTTTGCAGACTTGAATTGATGACAGTGTACCTGTAAACAATAATTCTTTCTGTGCTGCTTCATCACACTGGCCCTGAATTACATATATCATTTTGGTGCAGCCCTGCCATATTTCTGGTGGGAGTCCACTGGAATGACTGCAAGCTGTGCTGGAATCAGATTACAGCAGGTAACCTCTGCCTCTGCCTAGCTGGGCAAAGTCACTCCAGTTGCAGAGAGGGCACTGTTCAGGATAGGGTCAGCCTGGACGGGGAATGGCCTCCACCTAATCCTGATACATCTTCAGAGGCTGTTATGCAAGACAAGGCATACCAGCCCAAGTTTGGGGTGGAAGAGGGGTAGGTAATGTAGCCCACTTAGGAGTCACAGGTCTGGAAACACCTTACCACCATCCCCCACCCTGCCTCATGGAGGAATGCCCCCTCTAGCTTCATTTACATCTGAATACTTGGCCTGCATTCCTTTGGGGAACAGTCCTTTAATCTCAGCACCAATGCAAAGCCAACGAAATTCCACCATAATGGATGTCTTCGTCCTTCTTCCTGACTTTTACACACAGAGGTAAAGTTCCCCAGGGCCAAGGGTTAAGAAAGGATGACCCAATTTTACCTGTTTCATTCCTCTCTGGATCCATTCCTGATAACTGGACTGCAGCAGTTCAAGAAGGCAGCTCACCACCAACTTCTCAAAGGCAATTAGGGATGGGCAATAAAGACTGTCATAGCCAGTGACACCCATATCCCATGAAAGAATTAAAAAAATCTTAGCTGCCTCAAGTTGAAAATCATGCTTTGTTGTCCAGCATTCCCACCATCCCCCTTCAACTGGCATTAGTACTAGTCTTAAAACCTCAACTGTCCTTTCTAACTTCCATCCTATCTCCAACACCCTCTTCCTCTCTCAGATTTGAAACAACTCAATTCCAAGCCCACCCCTTCTATCACATGCTATTTGAACCTCTTCAGCCTGTTCTAATCCTGCCCATAGCAGTAGGATTGCCCTGGTCAAAGTCACAAATGACATTCTGCTTGATAGCAGTTGTGGTGCTTTATCTCTCAGCAGCATACTCAACTTCTCAGCGACCTTTGACATGTTCGACCCCTTCGCCCTTCACCACTTCCTCCTCTTCCAACCCACCATAATTTCATTCCTATCTAGAATGTATTCTGACTGCATGGTGTGCACCAAGGTTCCATCTATAATATCTCTTTGGTACCTATGGGGCTGAGTGAATTGTCAGTGTTTCCCGAATGTTGATGAATGAGTGATAGTGTGGCCAGTACATGCTATGCTATCAAGAAGTAGTGAACCAAAACATGTTCCAGCTGAAGTAGACAAAACTGACACCTTTCTTTTTGATTACTGTCAATTCTTAGATGCCCTTCACCCTAATTAAGGACAGACAATAAATGCTGGCCTAGCCAGTGACACTCACACCCCATGCAAGAATTTTAAATATGCCCTAATTCCATCAGTCTTCTTAATCAAAAAGTGCAGAACCTTGGCATCCTGCTCAACCCTGAGGTCAGTGTCCTTCCCTATATCCATTCTGGGATCAAAACTGCTTTTCTTAAACATCACAACATTGCCCAATCATGCCTCCAATGTCAAAGGTTTCCCCTTATGTTGCCAAAGTTCTAACCTGTTGTTCAACACATCAAGTCCTGTCTTCAATCACTTTTTTGACAAAGTCTTCTCTTTCCTGGTTTGCTTGCTGAGCGCTTCATATGTTTCAACACCTCTGAATAGCTATAGCCCACATCTTCATCCCTACTTCCAACATTACTATCTTCACCTTACTTCACATGTTCCCCACGCTCCAGCATGGTGGTAATCTTCACCTTCATCACCTAGGAGGAGTGGATCACCTACATGCTGTTGGGCTGATCTGACTTTCATCCCATTAAAATCAATTACTTGTGTATGAAAATAAATACACTGAGATCCATTTATTGACCATGTGTCTGATTTTCGCCAAAGTTAGTCTCTATATCCTGGAGGCATCAACTTGTTTATTGTACTGCTCTGCTAAAAAGGGGGTCAGCCTTCCTCACGAGCATTGTGATGTAACTATAGGAACACAGGAAGAGGAAGAGACCATTTAGCCCCTCGAGCCCATTCAACCATCCAATGAGATCATTGTTCACCTGTGACCTAACTCCACCACCTGCCTTTGCCCCATATCCCCTAATATCTTGAGATAACAAAAATCAACCAACCTCAGTTTTAAAACAAGTGAAGAGAACACTCAGAAGAGTGCACACCTCTGCCACGCTGGGTTAACGTTATTACAATTATGCAGCTCTTCCTTAAGTCTTTTCCTTGTCTGGTTGATGCTCTGTACCTACAAAGCTGAAAAAAGAAATATTTTTATTAAGAGCTTCTTTCTTACTGAGGAGGCTTCAGGCCAATCCATATCCCACAACCTGCTCTGAAAACTCTGCTGACATTTTGACAGCTATAACAAATTCCACCACAGCAGCTGAGACAATTCACAACAGTCTAAAACCATCAACAACATTCTAAAAGCAAGTAAATTTGCCTTATTTCCCAATGTTAACGGATCCTTTAAAAAAAGAAATCCAGAAAGTGGATCTGTAGCTTTGCCAAAAACTAATCAGTTCTTCCTTAGGCCTTGTATACCTATGTGCCAGGTTTTGTTGAAATCTGATCATCAGTTTTTGAGATATATTATTTACAGTATAACTGGAGTAAAATATTACCTCCAATGGTAGAGGTAAATGACAATTGATCTAGCATCAATTGCTGTGTGCAGAAGAGAGTTTCAAATTTCTATCACCCTTTGTGTATCTGGGTGTCTCCTAATATCTCTTCTGATTCTAGGTCTGGCTCTAATTTTCAGAAGGTGCCCCCTCGTCCTAGACTCCCCAATCAGTAGAAGTAATTTCTCACTATCTACCCTATTAGTTCCCCTTAATAAATTGGAAATGTTGATTAAGTCACCCCTTAACCTAAATTCCTGGGAATGCATCTCTAGTTTGTGTAACCCTCCTCAAAATTTAACCTTTGAAGTTCAGCAATCATCCTGTTAAATCTACACTGCCCTCCCTCCAAGGCCAATATACCCTTCCTAAGGTGTGATGCTTGGAAGTGTTCATAGGATACCAGGTGTGGTCTAACTGGGGCTTTGTATAGCTGCAAATTGACTTCTTTCCCCTTGTATTTTATTCCTCTAGATATTCTATTACTCTTTTTGATTATAGAAATATAGGAACATAGGAAACAGGTGCAAGAGTAGGCCATTCGGTGCCTTGAGCCTGCTCTGCTATTCAACTAGATTGTGGCTGATCTTCTACCTCAATGCAATTCTCCTGCACTATCCCCATATTCCTTGACGTCTTTAATAACTGGAAATCTCTGTCTTGCACTTACCTGATGAGTTAACCTTCACAGCCCTCTGGGTTAGAGAGTCCCAAAGATTCACCACCCTCTGAGTGAAGAAATTTTTCCTCATCTCAGTCCTAAATGGCCTACCTTTTATCCTGGGTCTATATCTCCTGGTTCTAAACCCCGCCAGCCAGGGGAAACTTCCATCCCTCATCTACCCTGTCATGCCCTGTAAGAATTTTGCATGTTTCAATGAGGTCCCCTCTCATTCTTCTAAACTCCAGAGAATATAGGCCCGGTCTCATCAACCTCACCTCTTTGGACAATCCCATTATCCCAGGGATCAACCTGGTGAACCTTTGTTGCACTCCCTCTCTGGCAAGTATATCCTTCCTTAGGTAAGGAGACCAGGACTATACACAATACTCTAGGTCTCACCAAAGCTGTCTACAATTTTGTAGCAAGATATCTTTACTTCTGCACTCAAATTCTCTTGCAGTAAAGGCCTACATACCATTTGCCTTCATAATTGCTTGCTGCACCTTCATGTTAGCTTTCAGTGACTTCTAAACAAGGACACCCAGGTCGCTTTGGTCATCAACACTTTCCAATTTCTCACCAAGAAAGAAATACTCTACATTTCTGATTTTTTTACCAAAGTAGACAGCTTCACATTTTCCACATTATATTTCATCTGCTATGTTCTTACCCCTTCTCTTAGCCTGTCCAGGTCCTCTTGAAGCTTCTTTGCACCTTCTTCAAATTCACATTCCCACCTAGTTTTGTGTCATCAGCAAGCTTGGGAACATTACACTTGGGCCCCAGATTCAAATCATTGATATAGATTATGAACAGCTGGGGCACAAGCATTGATCCTTGTGGTACCCCAGTAGCCTGTCCGTTTATTCCTACTCCCAGTTTTCTGTCCATTAACCAATTCTTAATCCAGGCTAGTATATTACCCCCAACCCATGCGCTCTAATTTTGTTTGCTCGCCTCTTGTGTGGACCCTCATCGAAAGCCTTCTGAAAATCCAAATACGCCACACCCGCTGGTTTCCCTTTTTCTGTTTTGCTAGTTATATCCTCAGAAATCTCCAACTGGTTTGTCAAATATGATTTCCCTTTCCTAAATGCATGTTGACTCTACCTAATCCTACCATTATTTTCTAAGGGCTGGATTTTTACTGAGTCGGGACCCTTTAAAAATGGCGGGCAAGTCCCAATTCCAGGATTCCTGACCCCATTCCCAGGCTGTCTGACTTTAAGGATTGCCTTTAAAGGGTGCAGGCTGATTCAGGTCAAAAGCCCACATCTGGCACTCCCGAGCTGGCCGATTCCATTGTAGAGATAAGCATGTCCTACTCCTCCGCAATTTTCATGGAGTCGGGCCAGGTTTTCAAAGAGTTATGGTTCACAGCCCCTCAGAGGATTCATGAAGCATAGACTGCATGAGGGGACCTTTAAAAAGGTGAGTTTAAAAAGTTTTCCGCATACCCCCTATGCCAAGCTATGCCTCTCCACCCACCTCCTTTGGCCCCCTTGGCCCCCTATTCCAATCTTTGCCTCCACCCACCCACTAGGGCTCCTTATGTCCCCATGCCA
The DNA here is from genome assembly GCF_017639515.1 of Carcharodon carcharias. NCBI lineage: Eukaryota > Metazoa > Chordata > Chondrichthyes > Lamniformes > Lamnidae > Carcharodon > Carcharodon carcharias. Next base: position 113,007,274 of record NC_054473.1, read on the forward strand.
AACTTTACAACTCAACCCACCATCCCCCATGATCCCTCCTATACCCTATACCATTATCCCTACTCCCTGTCTTCTTCCACTAAATGTGACATTAGGCACTGAAAGAGAAAAAAACAACCGTAAAATTGAAAGCACATTCTGCTTTTTCACATGTCAATAGCACTTTTTTAATCTCTCTAGAAAATACTCCCTTTTGGGTTACATGAGGAGGCAGACTCTCTTCCTCATCTGAGATACAGTTCTTCTGTCTGCAATTCAGTGCTTTCCTCTGCTTCCCAATCTCTTCCAATGCAGCTGCAACTAATGTGCAGCAGTATCCCTTTCAGAGTCAATGATGGACATGCCTGCTTGCCTAGACTTCCTCAATGTAACTTTAGTGAGTGCAATGCCAATGATAGCACGCCTCTGCTGGCATCAGAATGGTAGCAGAGTGGTAATGATACTGGAATAATAATCAATAGCCCTGGACTAATTTTCTAGGGACGTGAGTGGAAACCAAATTCAATTAATTAATACGCCTGGCATAAAATGCTAGTATCTTTAATAATGATCATTGAAACTTCTAGATAGTTATAAAAATCCCCCAGGTGCCCTAATATTGTTCACAGAAGGAAACCCGCTGTCTTTGGTCAGCCTGGCCCACCCGTGACTCTGGAACTACAACAATATAGTTGACTCTTAACTGGCCTCTGAAATGGTCTAAGCCACTCACTCGTATCAAACTGCTACAGAACAAAAGTACTGTGCGTGTACCTACACCACATGGCTGCAGTGATTCAAGAAGGCAGCTCACCACCACCTTCTCAAGGGCAATTAGAGATGGGCAATAAATGTGGCCTAGCCAGTGACGCCCACGTCAGCTGAAGATATAAAAAATCCTGGAATTCATTTGAAATACTCACATATTAAATCTTCTCCTGACCCACATGTCTACAATCACAAATTTGTATGCGGTATTTGCACTTTTAAGGTTTGCTCTGGAGAATGTTTCTTCCACCCCACCCCCCCCAACCCTGGCTTCTGCACTTTCAGGATATTGGGAATTGCCTGCAACAGGACATCGTGAAGCTCGCAGAATGTGCAGACAAGTGTCAGATGGAATTTAATCCAGTGAAGTGTGAGGTGAGGCATTTTGGCAAAAGGGATAGGGAAAGGCAATATCGATTTAATGGCACAGTTCTAAGGAGTGTGCAAGAACATTAAGACCTGGGAATTCATGTGCATTGATCTTTGAAGGTAGCAGGTGTTACAACTGGCCCCGGGCAAGGTGCCCCAATTTGTTAACTTGCCGATCAGGCCCCCAACTTTGTTATGCTACTGGGTGAGGAGGAATGAGCTGGCTTCCCTTCTTTATTCAACCCACTCAGTTGGTCGCAGCAAGGTTAATTTAAAAGAGATCCCTTCCCCCGTGGGTACCTTTTCCCAGTCCAAATGTAATTTATTAGAAGGAGCCAATTTAACCAGGCTTTCTTGAGTCAAAGAAAGGGTAAGTTTATTAGATACTAAAAAACCCAAGAAAAATAATAAAAATGCAACACACATACACAGAAATCAGAAATGACAAGGTAAGAGTCCAAATAAAAATTTTAAAAATATACAAATCAGTCTTTGGCTTGTCCATGAGGCATACACCGTGAAACATTATGGCCGTTAAGTTGGGTAATTCCGATAGAGCTGACTTGGCAGTTCTGCAGTTAGTTTGGAGATGCTTGGTTCTGCAGGCTGGCTGAAGAAGCTGTCCTATTTCCTTTCTGATTGTGGCTTCTGTTGGGCCTTGCCTCCAGCAACAGAGAGAGAGAGAGAGAGACTTCACTGCAACTGCAGGGGTGTCTATAATAAGAACAGAAAATGCTGGAAAGACTGAGCAGGTCTAGCAGCATCTGGGGAGAGAGAAACAGGGTTAGCATTTCAAGTCCGTATGACTCTTATTCAAAGCTTGAAATGTTAACTCTGCTTTTGTCTTTACAGACGATGCCAGATCTCCTGAGTTTTTTCCAGGATTTTCTGTTTTAATTTCAAATTTCCAGCATCCACAGTATTTTGCTTTTATGCAGGGCTGACTAGTTGGTGGTCTTCTTGCTATCACACACAGCACACCAGCACACACCAGCGCACACACACACAGCACACCACCACACATCAGCTTTTCAACAGATTTCTCCCTGTGTATTCCGGAAGGGATAAAAACTATGACTGGCACCCAGAGTCCATGTTCTTTTAATTTCAGACCACTTACCCATTCTGAGATATAAATCAACAGGAGATGGATTTCGGGTGTCTGCTGATGCCTGTCTTTGTCTCCAAAACCACAGGAGATTAAAGTTCAGTCTTTTACATCTTTCCTATCTCCCTTTCAAGTGTCTTTGCTTGAAGAAGGCCATGACACCTTTTCAGGCATGACATTCCATGTTCTCTCAGGACAGGTCTGTCAGTATAACACACATAGGAATTTTCCGGAAAGTGATTACTTTATCGGTCACCTTTTGCTCAGAGTCCTCATGTCTTCCTTAAAAAGTTCAATATGCCTGTAAATAATTTGTGGCGGTAATCGGCTTTTCATGACGCTTTCCCCACTCCACGAATGAAATGAAATTCATTCTCATTTCATTACAAGATGAAGAAAAAAACAACACACGCACGCACGCATATGTACACACATGCACACACATACACACACATATACACACACATACATCCACACACACACATACACACATACACACACGTACATACACACACACACACACACACATACACACACACACGTACATACACACACACATATACACACACACACATACATACACACAGACACACACATACACACACACACACACACACACATACACACACACGTACATACACACACACATATACACACACACATACACACACACACACACATACACACACATACACACACACATACATACACACATACACACATACACATATACACACACACACACACACACACACACACACACACACACGTGAACACATTCATTCTACTAGCCTTAGTCAATATTATCTCTTCAGCTCCAACTGGGTCTAAGTTCTGGACAGGGTGTCAGCAATCACATTTGATTTCCTGGCAATGTGGGTGATTTTTAGGTGGTACGATTGGAGAAACAAACTCCAACTGACTAACCTGGCATTCTGTGTCTTAAACTTTTCCACAAAGGTTAAAGGGTTGTGGTCAGTATAGACTGTGGTCTCTCTGTATGGCGGGTGAACAAGGAGTCTAAGTTGGTTAGTATCTCTGTATTGGTTAGCCAGGCTGTAGGGGATTCAATGTGAGCCTCACCCATTCCTCCCTCCAATTCATCCCCACTGTTGCCCTCATCCTCTAGGTTGGTGGCAATGGGACAGACTGCTACTTGCTTGTCCCCTTCTTGGCTGTGATATCGCTTTATCATGTTGACATTTCACAGCCTTTGCTTTTCCCCTGATCTGGGGTCTCAATTAGATAGTTTACTTCCCTGAGCTTCTTTGCTACCCTGTATGGGCCACTAAACCGGGCTTTTAAGGGTTAGCCTGGTATTGGTAGGAACACTAACACGTGGTCTCCTGGCGGAAAGATTCAGGCCCTGGCATGTTTGCCTGTCTGTTTTTGCATAGCTATCTGGGGCATTTTTAAGTGTTCTTGAGTCACATCACATGCTCTCATGAGTCGCTCCCGGAACATTGTTATGTAATCCACCATGGAGAGCTTCTCCTTCTGTCCTAAAATCCTCTCCTTGATTAGTTTCAGAGACCCTCCCGCCCGGTGCCCATAAAGTACTTTGAATGGAGAAAATCTGGTGGACTCATTGGGTGAGTCCCTAGTGGAGAGCAGAAGCAAACCTAGTCCTTTATCCCAGCCATGGGACTACTCGTGGCAGTATGGCCCTGATCATTGTTTTTAGGGTTTGGCAGGAACGTTCTAGCGCCCCAGTACTGTGAGTGATATGCTGAAGACTTCAGATGGGTCATTCCCAGGTTACCCATCACTTCCTGGAATACTTTGGATATGAAACTTGAGCCCTGATCTGACTGGATTTCGGTGGGCAGCCTATACCTGGTAAAGAATTGGGTTGATTCCCCCACCACTGTTTTGGCAGATATGGTTCTCAGGGGAGCAGCCTCAGGGGACCAGGTAGCCACGTCCATGATGGTGAAGATATACTGCTAGACCCCTTTTGCCTTTGGCAGGGTCCCCACACAGTCCACTAACACCTTACTGAATGGTACCCCAAAAGCCAGCACAGGAATCATAGGTGCAAGTCTTATTGCAGGCTAGAGTTTTCCCACAACTTGGCATGTGTGGCAGTTTCTACAAAACCTTAATGCATCCCTGTGGAGGTGCAGCCAGCAGAAATGCTGGCTGATATGAGCTTGGGTTTTGTGTGTACCGATATGCCCAGCCATCAGAATTTTGTGAGTTAGTCGTAATATTTCCCTACGGTATCTCAGCAGTGCCGCTACCTGATGGATCACTGTCCACTTTTGTTTGCAGGTCTGTGAGAAGGTCTCCATTTCCTCATCAGCACCTCGTTTTTAATGCAGTAGCATTCAGGGGCTGCTTCTGCCTCAGCCTCAGTGTGGGTAGTCTGAGCCAATGCTTTTAACAGCTTGCTGGGCCGCTACCAAGGAAGATCTATTTATTACTTCCTCAGCGTCTTCTAGACTCCCAAAAATGGTTTTAGATAATCAGACCATAGGGTATTCTGTCTGCAGTGCCCCTTCAGCCTCCATTGACAGAACTTGTCTGACCATAGACCAGGTTACCACACTGTCACAGAAAATGCCAGGCCCTTTCTCCTGCATCTGTACTGTCTCCCTGGCTTCCCTGAGACCACTGGGGATGCTATTACCTTTGATCCCGCCAGGTCATTGCCGAGAAGCAGGTCGACCCCACCCACGGGTAAACTAGGGATGACTCCCATGGTCACTGGTCCTGACACAAGGTCACACTCCAGATGCACCCGGTATAATGGGATGGGCATGTACCCTCCTTCACTCCTCTTTACCAACACCTTGACACTTACTGCACTCCCTTGTGAAAGGTCGTGCCTTTTCCCAGCAGTAAAGTTTGGCTGGCCCCTTTATCCCTCGTTATCATTAAAGGCTTAACTGTCTCACCCTGGGAAATGTGGCTACCCTTCCTTCGGATACAAAATCCTGGTAACCCTCAGGAATTTGTTTAACTTTATCTGCACTCTCAGGAGTGCCCTACAGGGATTCACAGCTGCAGTCAGAGCTATAGCCTGGTCTGCTATGCTCTCTGATTAACTTACATTCTTTGCATGGGGTGTATGTGCCCCGATAAATCCCACTGGTTTTTCCTGTAGCCTCCAGCAATTAGCCTGGAGGTGCCCTACCTTCCGGCAGTTAAAATACAGGCTTCTTGGCTTCACTTTTCTTCTTAGCATCACTCTTTCTGTTCTGAGAAGGGCCCCCAGAATTTCTCTCTCTCCCATGGGTGCTCAGTTTCCTATCACTCTCCCCCACTCTATCCTTCCCAGTTGGTTGGGGGTGACTAGGGGAGGGTCTCTTCTGGAATAAGGGTTTGTGGATCAACTCATAATTGTCGGCTAGTGTGGCCCCATGACCCTCTGCTCCTCTCGGTGTGTTATTATTGGGAGGGGTATGGAATTTTTAAACTCCTCAAGGAGAATTATTTCATGGAGGTTTTCGGAAGTGACTTCTGTTTTAACTGCATGCACCCAGTGATCAAGAGCAAGTTGCTTAAGCCTTTCAAATTCCAGGTACATCTGGTCAGGCCATTTCCTGAGGGTACAGAATTTCTGAAGGTACACCTCCGGCACTAACTGATATGCACTCAAAGCCCCTTTCTACTGCCTCATAGTCAGTGACACTTTCCTCAGGCAAGAGGGAGAAAACCTTGGGAGCTTTTCCTGAAGGATTTGTTTAACCTCATCTGCACTCTCAGCAGTGCCCCTACAGGGATTCGCAGCCGCAGTCAGAGCCATAGCCTGGTCTGCTATGCTGCCTGACTGACTTCCATTCTCTGCATGGTGTGTATGTGCCTCGATAAATCCCATTGGTTTTTTCTGTAGCCTGCAGCAATTAGCCCGGATGTGCCCTGCCTTCCAGCAATTAAAACACACACAGACTTATTGGTTTCACTTCTCATCTCAGCACCACCCTTTCTGTCCTTAGGAGGTTCTGGGTGTCCCCAGAATTTCTCTCTCTCCCAGACAAGTTCGCAATTTGTTACAACTGGTCCCTGGTTGAGGTCCCCCAATTTGTTAACTCCCCGAATGGGACCTCAATTTTGTTATGCTCCCAGGTGAGGAGGAATGAGCTGGCTCCTCTTCTTTTTCCAACCCCCTTGGTTGGCTGTGACAAGGCCAATTTAAAAGGAAAAGCTTCCCCCGTGGATGCCTTTTCCCAGTCCAAATGTGTTCATCTTTTTCGATGGAGCCAATTTAAGCAGGCTTTCTTGAGTCAAAGATTAGTTACTAAAACCTGAGAAAAAAATAAAAATGCAACTCACATAACCACAGATCAGAAATTACAAGTTAAGAGCCCAAATAAAAGTTTAAAAAATACATATCAGTCTTTGACTTATCTGTGAGACATAGGTGGCAATATGTTGTCGTCATTAAGTTCAGTAATTCTTGTAGAGCTAACTTTGTTTGGAGACACTTGGTTCTGCAGGGTGGTTGAAAGACTGCCCTATTTCCTTTAGATAGTGGCTTCTGCTGAGCTGTGCCTCCAGCAACAGAGAGAGAGAGAGAGAAGCTGCAGGGGAGTGACTGATTTGTGCTTCTACTTGCTGTCACATACCACCACACACCAGCACCCCAGCTTTTTAACTGATTTTTCCCTGTGTATTCTGAAAGGGAATAAAAAACCGATGGGCAGAATTTTCCATGCCTGTTGGCATCAGGTGTCATGGCGGGTGTGAGTGGACAATATGGCGGGAAGGCCAACAATTGGTTCCACATTGTCGGTTTGCAGTCGTCTGCTCTGCCCGTCAATGGCAGGCCACATTTCCTGCCACCTCATCTTGGTGCAGAACATCTTGATAAATGTGACATGCAAAAGTCAGGACTGACCGTCAGGGCCTTGTGCACATTGTGGACATCTGAGGAGCAGAAGATGCTGGAGCCCAACAGCAACTGGACCCTGAAGGAATGCTGGGTTGACTCTCATGGACATGGCTCCGCTGTGAAGCAGCTCACAGAATGTGGGAGGTCACCATTGAACATCTGCTTTGGCATATCAGTGTCTTGGCCATGGTCTGGGAGGGGTGTAGCGATGGTATTGGTGTGGAGGGATGAGGTTGGCGGGGGGTGAGGTTGGCAGGGGGGAACCTATGTGTCAGGGAGGGGAGGGTGGGAGGGTGGGGAGGGAGTACGGGGGAGGTGGGAGTAATGGGGGAGGAAGTTGTAAAGGAAGGGGTTCGGAGAGAAGAAGGAACTCGGAGGGGGAAAGGGCCTATGGGAGAGGATGGAGTCTGGAAGGGGGAAGGAGTAAGGATGGAGGAACAAGTAAAGGGGGGATCTCCAGGTGAACATGCAAGGTTACAGGTCTGTGGAAATGACGATTGCCTGCTGGGGAGGGTACTGATGATGGGTGTGGTAGGAGGTAATGGCGAGAATGAGGGGGCAGAGGGAGCCGATAGAAGGGGTGGTTGGTGGGGACTCGCAGGCAGGCATGGATCCTGGGGGTGGGAAGGATAAGGTCAGGGAGGTCATTGTGGATGGGGTGCGGTTCTCGAGAAAAGTAGGGAATGTGCATGTTCACCTGGACATCCTGGAAAAAAGAGGGCTCTGGCTGGTAAGTGATGGTGGGGAGGTGGAAGGTGATGTTGGGGGGTCGACAGTAACGGAGGAAAAGACATGGGAGACTGAGGGAGGGGGAAAAAAGGGGGAGCTGAAGACAAACTTTACCAGTGCCGTGCTTCTAAATTCGAAAGTGAAAGAAGCCACGTGTTGGGCGGGATCAGGTGCTGCATGGGAGTGTGGTCAGTGGGTGGGCAGAGATGCGGGTCAGCTCAGATGGACAAATGAAAGTGAACCTCAGCAAGCAGCAATGAAAATGCTCAGGACAGTGAGATGTGGGAAGGATCCCTGTGTGTGGAAGAGTGCTTGCACAAGGCTCTGAAAGGCCCAGCTACAAATACTTCTCTCTCCAGAATCACTTATGGGCTGCCTGTGTGCGTTGAACCGCTAGTGGGCGGGTCAGGTAGGTGGAAGATTCATGAAGCCTGTAAATGAAGCTGAAAGACACCATTACACATTATTAAGTGAAAGTGGATATATTTTTAGATTATAAAGTGACAAAATATGTTCACCTGTGCAACCATTTGTGATCAGAGTTTCTCAACATTTTTTAGGCCTAACACTTCTAGGTGCTGCCCTGACATCCGCAGCAGGGGTGAAGACAGCCCATGCAATGATTGGCCCTGTTGCCTATGATGACTTTAGAATGCAACCTCTGGACAGCTGAGGCCTTGAGGGCCTCAGTTGTCCTTCTGTGGGCCAACTGCTCCCTCTACGATGACAAAGGATGAGGTTGAGGGGGTCACAGGCAAAGGGGCTTGGAAGGAGAGGGCAACCTCTGAGAATCCTGAGTGGGTTATCCAGGGGAACCCAGCTGCCGCACCTCCTCCCTTCGGGTGCCGAAGGGCCCCAACCTGATGCCTTGAGCGGAAAGAGCACCTGGAGGGACATCGAGGTGCCCTGTTTCCATCTTGCGTTGCCACAACAGGAACTCACTCATGGCTACCGCATTGGAATGCAGGTCTGTGAGCATCTCCTCATTCTGCTGGACCAGGGTCTCCATGGCATTCACCATCCTTCCCATGGAGTCCTCCATATGTGCACATATAGGCACCACTCCATCAGAGAGCAGGCGGACACACTCTTGTGACTAGCGTGCCACTCTGTTGATGGCTTCCAACAGCTCTGCATGATGGTCCCCCGCCTTCTGCTGATTCTCCACGATGAGTTGGAAGGCTGAATCCAGAGACTCGTCGTCTGACTTGGACTTCACAGATGCCTCTTCCTCAGCAGACATCTGAGTGCCGGGGAGCTTGGCTGAATTTGCCTCCTCCTGCTAAGGATATGTGAGCTGAGGGATTGGCTGGTTGAGGGTGTTGGTCACTTGGCAGAGCTCCCTGTGAACCAAAGGAGAGATAATTAATGGATGGAAGCATAGTCAAAAGCAGGAGAGAGAGCATTCACATTTGCATTGAGAGAGGGATGATGTGGTGTAAGATTCCCACGTGGGTGTTCGCCGCTGACCTCACCGTTGCCACAGGAACAGTCCACATCCTCACCAGTCAGCACGATGACATGCTCCTCAAAGTGAGTGAGGGGCCTAATGTGGGCCACTCTACCCCCAGTCTGGGACCGCTCCCTCCTGTTGTGAGCCAGCTTCTCCTACATGAAAACAGTTGGAAAGAATGTGAGCAGGACACAGTGTGGAATGTTTGTGTGGTGAGTGGAGCCACGGACAGGATGAGGACGTGAGTTCGAGAGGATATGAGCCTGATGGAGATGTGAGGGTGTGTGTGAGAATTAGTGGTGTTGTCCCTTGAGGTGTGAGATCCCTGTGGATGTGTGATGGGTTTGTGAGTGTGTGAGTTGAGAGTGATGAGAAGAGTGAATTACATTGGCAGGATGGATGAGAACATTCATCCTCTTTTGGCACTGGGTGGCTGTATTCTTTTGCAGGGTATTGGCACTGACCACTGCTGCCACCACCTCCCATGCTGGATTGGTGACCTTGCTTGCTGGTTTCACCCAGAAAGGGGGTAGAGGACATCGCTGCCAGCCTCCACTGCATCGAGATGTCGCTAAATTTGGGGCAGCATGTTTCCTCCCCTTGGTGGCCATCAGTTTTCAGCAGCTTCCTATCCCTTGAAAAGTGTTAGCTCTGTGCAGGGGTGGCCTTTAAATATGGTGCCCAGTTTACTAAAGGCCTAATGTGACAGAGGGGCATGTGAATGAGAGATCAGGAACCCGGCATGTCTCCCAGGAATGCATTATTAATGAGGCGGGATTGGAATGATATGGCGTGAAAAGCCGCCATTGCGGCCAGCAGGTAAAACTTCCTTTTTCCCGCCTGCTACCACACAATGCAAATCTGGGATGATTTTGCCCTATGATTCACACACAGAGCCCATATTCTTTTCATCTCTGACCATTTACATATCCTGAGATACAAAACAACAGGAGAAGGATTTCAGATTTATGCCAGGACATGCAAATCGGTCTTTTGTCTGCAACCACGGGAGATTAAATTACAGTCTTTTACATCTTTCTGATCTCCCTTTCAAGTGTCTCTGCTTGAAGAAGGCCATGACACCTTTTCTGGTATGACATTCCATGTCATCTCAAGACTAGTCAGTGAAGCATAATCCACATAGGAATTTCCCAGAAAGTGGTCACTTTACATTATCAGCCATCTTTTGCTCAGTGTCTTGACTTGTACTTCTTTCTAAAAAAAAACACAAGTCTTCCTTAAAAAGTTCCAATTGCCTGTAGGTAATTAGTTCACTGCCGTAACAATAGGGAACTCATTCCATGAAGCAGTGGAGTATCCATCCGAAAACTGGGCAAATGAACTCTTCACCCACTGCCTCCATCCAGAGACCAGATTTTCCTGGAAAGAGAAAATTTTGACTTTTAAGTCTTGACTATTTGAATAATTGTATTGCATACTGCCTATTAAAAAACTGGTGGTTGACAAACCAAACAAGAGACGATCCAATTCTTTCAATACTGAAATGTGGACATTAAGTTTTGAACTGACTAATTGTAAATGCTGACCTGGAATTGCTCACCATGGTTAACATCTGCAAGTAAGGGAAAGTCTTTATTTTCCTAACATCGCAAAACCTCTGGGCTGAATCAGTCCACACACAGTGAAAAAGTTCAATGCTTGAGCATTGACGTGAGTCACTGAGATGTTGCATCTCTGCATCAAATCTTGTTCCATGCTTTTATTCAAGCTAACATCTAATAGCCTCATCCTGATTTTCTTTAAAGCTGTGCTGGAAGTGGTGATGAAGCAATCTTGATTTTTCTGATTGATAGTTACAGAAATTGGACATGTTTTGCTCAGGTTTTCTCCATCTGAAAATGGGATAGACTTGGTTCCGAGAGCAGCAATTTACAGCTTTGCCCAGTCAACCATTTTACCTGTGAGTATGAACACACTACTTAATGATGGGGATGGCCATTGTATCCCTGTCCAATCCTTTCTTTACCTGACATGTGAAATTTTTCAATTGGAATCAATGGACAATGACCAAGAGAAGGAATTGTGACTGACTTTCCCCCTCACTTCAGTTCAGAAATGAAGAACGGAAATGTGGGGCACTTCTGCTGCCTCTGCTGATCATCTCTCAGAGTCATTATGGTTCTGTATGGCTCAACACCAAGAAGAACATCTCAACAATACAGGGAGGAAATTAGTCTGCTTGTGTCTTTGGGCGAGGGGGATTTTGATTTGAGACCTGCCTGTGCCCATTCCTTTTGAAGCAGGCAGCACGCAAACTTTGTCCAACCTCCTCCTCACTGGAGTAGATGCCCTCTGTGATCTCCTGGAGCACCAATGGATGGCATGCTGGGAAACATTTGAGATATCTCACCCTCCTGCTTGGACCTTTACAGCCACCTGCAGTAGAGTCTCTGCCCTGGTGTGACACATCAGGTTGCATTGCAGGAGGGGGCACAGTTCAACGGCAACCTCTTCACTGAACCTCCACAAGGAACAATGTGTGAGGTATCTTACTTCACTTATTGAAATCTGCCACCTGCTGTAACTATAATTGCAACCTCAGAGCAGGGCAAGGATGGCATTGCCAGTCACCCTGAAGATGACTGTGGACATGAACATCTATACAGCTGCCTCCTTCCAGACTGGAGCAGGTGATCTTTGCAACATCTCCCATCTGCTATCCACTATTGCAGAATGAACTCAAGCTGCTCTAACCCTAGAAAGCCCAGCTTCGGACTACACCACCTCGACATGGCAGCAGTCTGGGCTGATTGGTTGACAGGAAACAGCAAAGGCATTGGGCAATGACAAGTGGTGGGAGCACACATGTTGTCAACCTGTGAGAGGGAGGCATGTTTATGTTTCACAGTGCCATGCCACTCTCCCAGGATGGGATCTGGCATTTGAATATACATTCACTGACCTAGACCACTCGTGTGAGGTCATTGAACTTCTTGCAGCAGTGCATCCAGGTCACTGGGGCTAGACAACCACAGCTATCAGGTCCCAATATCTTTGCAAAGTTTGTTTGGACGGTCTCCCAGGCCCCTGCGATAAAAGACATCTCTCCCCTGTGCACCTCCTGCATCCAAGCCTACAGAGCAGTGTTGGAAAATTTTGGCGTTCACTGTCTAGAGTATTGTTTCATCCTTGAATCTTTCCCAGGTTAAACTCAACTTTAGAATGGCTGTTTCAGACAAAACATATCTCCCCTTTAAGAGGTGCAGGTTGACTTTAAGTAGAGCAGGCTAGCTTTAACTCACGCTAGCCTCTCACGATTGTGCGTCTTCTGCTCAGACGTGCAGCCACTGAATAGCATGCTCAATGCCGGCTGCATGCTACAATTATATAATTGAGCAGGCAGCAGAAAGCTCACGTGCTGCTTGCATCAATGGACACATGGGTTAATCACACATTGCAAACCTCTTGCCTGCTTCTGCGGATTATCCTATTTTGCAGCCTTTACTTCCACAACCTAAAAAATTACCACGGTTACATCTCCACATAAATTATGCTGGTAGTGCAGATACATTTTGTACTATAATACGGAAGCACATCCAGCCCACAATAAACATGAATGAAGCACCAGTGGAGTATGTGGTACTTTGAATGAGGAACATAAAGCATCCGTCTGCAACTAGTAAAATACCAGAGAACGTGAGCTCTGTTCCTGTCCATTTACTCAACACATTCCCCAATAACCTTTCAAAGGCCCACAAAGGAGAAAACCAGAGCAACAAGCAGAAGAAAGAACATTGTGCTTCTAAATTCCACAACTGAGGGTGACCTTCTCGAGTAAGTTCTCTGTTCCCCGTTGTGAACAATAATGTTTCACATTGTTCTTCTCACATGCAATGCCACCCAAGTATGTACACCTTGACCAATGTGCTTAATGTCCATCTGGAAGGTACTGGTGCATCACAGGGAAGGCATAATGGTATTGTCACTGGGCTGGTATTCCAGAGGCCCAGACTAATGATCTGGGGACCACAGGTTTGAATCCCGCCATGGCAGAAATTTGGTGAAATTTGAATTCAATAAAAAATCTGGCTGATGATGGGTTCACGATGACCACGAAACCATTGCCGATTGCCGTAAAACAAATCTGGTTCACTAATGTCCTTTAGGGAAGGAAATCTGCTGTCCTCACCTGCTCTGGCCTACATGTGGTTGACTCTTAAATGCCCTCTGATCAAGGGCAATTAGGGGTGGGCAATAAATGCTGGCCGAGCCTGTGATACCCACATACCATGAACGAATAGAAAAAATGTAAGCTGACAGGATAAGGTATACAAATTTCAAAGTAAAACAAAACTTCAATCTGTGATTGCTGTAAGCATTCAGTGGTCCTTCAGATGGACTGACAATTGAAACACAGCCTTTCTGGCAATGAACGGGGTTATTAACTCAAGACTAATGATATCCAACCTCTTGAATTTTAATGTTTGTAATCTGATATGGTTATATGGGAGAGATTGTGCAACATTCAGTACATATTGAAGTGAAAGCTGGATAACATGTAGCACATATAATTTGCTCTAATATAAAAGGAGAAACGATGGATGCTTTTGACAAGAACCCTGTCAGAAAACAAAAAGTTGGAGAAGGGATCTCAGTGTGAGAGTCATGATGAAGTGCAAATTGCCACATCCTTGTTGTGAGGTGTGTTGAATGAAGGGAATTATTCCAACACTGCCACATTAAAAGGTCAGTCCTGCCGCCCCACCCCAACCCTCTCCACCTAGTGGAAACCTGGAGAGTGGGTAGTTAAAATGGTCTCTGGTGCTTAGCTGCACAGATTCCACTACTTTCCTGCTGGATGTGATTGTGATCTGCTCTTCTAAACTGACAAGGAAGGTATCCACCAAAAGCCAGAAGAAGCCTTCCCCAGATTTGCAGATCAGGCTCGAATGATGCCATCTGAACATACAAATTAGGAGCAGGAGTAGGCCACTCAGCCCCTCGAGCCTGCTCCGCTATTCGATAAGATCATGGCTGATCTGATTCTAACTTCAACTCCATATTCCCACCTAACCCCAGTAATCTTTCACCCACTTGCTCACAATCCTCTGGAGAAAAAAAAAAATCCTCATCTCTGCCTCAAATGGGTAACCCCTTATTTTTAAACAGTGACCCTAGTTCTAGATTCTCCCACAAGAAGAAACATCCTTTCCCCATCCACCCTGTCAAGACTCCTCAGGATCATATACTTCAATCAAGTCGCCTCTTACTCTTCTAAACTCGAGTGGATACAAGCCTAGCATGTCCAACCTTTCCTCATCAGACAACCTTCCCATTCCAATGCATTTACATCCTTCCTTAAAGTAGGAGACCAATGCTGTACACAGTACTTCAGATGTGGTATCACTAGTGCCCTGCATAACTGAAGCACAACCTCCATTCCTTTGTATTCAATCTCCTCGCAGTAAACAATAACATTCTATTTGCTTTCCTAATTACTTGCTGTACCTGCATACTAACCTTTTGTGATTCATGCACTAGGACACCCAGATCCCTCTGCATCTCAGAGCTCTGCAATTTCTCACCATTTAGATAATATGCTTCTTTTTTACTCTTCCTGCCAAAATGGACAGTTTCACATTTTACCCATTATAGTGCATTTGGTAGATCTTTGCACACTCACTTAACCTATCTATGTCCCTTTGTAACATCCTTATGTCCTCTTCACAACTTACTTTCCTAGCTTACTTTGTAGCATCAGCAAATTTAGCAACCACACCTTTGGTCCCTTCATCCAAGTCATTGATATGAGTTATAAAAAGTTGAGGCCCCAGCACTGATCCCTCTGGCACACCACTCTTTTAATCTTGCCAACCAGAAAATGGCCCATTTATGCCTATTCCCTATTTTCTGTTAGCTAGCCAATCTTTTATCTATACTATTATGTTACCACCTACACCATGAGCTTTTATTTTCTGCAATATCTTTGATGTGGCACCTTATCAAATGCATTTTGGAAGTAAAATATATATACCAGTTCTCCTTTATCCACAGTACTTCTTCAAAGAACTCCAATAAATTGGTTAAACATGATTTCCCTCTCACAAAACCATGTTAACTCTGCCTGACTACCTTGAATGTATCTAAGTGCCCTGCTATAACATCCTTAATAATAGTTTTTAACATGTTCTCTATGACAAATGTTAAGCTAACACACCAGTAGTTTCCTGCTTTCTGTCTCCTTCCTTTTTTGAATGAAGGAGTTACATTTGCTTTTTTCCAATCTAATGGGACCTTCCCCAAATCTAGGAAATTTTGGAAAATTAAAACCAATGCATCAATTATCTCACTGGCTACTCCTTTTAGGACCCTAGGATAAAGTCCACCAGGACTTGGGGACTTATTAGCCCACAGTTCCAACAATTTGCTCAGTACCACTTCCCTGCTGATTGTAATTTTCTTGAGTTCCTCCCTCACTTCCAATTCCTGATTTACAGCTATTTCTAGGATGTTACTGGCATCGTCTATTGTGTGGACCGATGCAAAATACCTGTTCAAGTCATCTGCCGTCTCCTTATTTTCCATTATTAATTCCCCAGATTCACTTTCTGTAGGACCAATGCTCACTTTGTTAACTCTTCTATAGAAACTCTTAGGGCAGAATTTTATGGCTCCATTTTGGTGGGGATGGGATCGTAAAATGCGACGAACCATTATAAATACTATTGACCAAAATGGGAGCGTAAAATCCCACTGTTGTAAAATTCTGCCTTGACAATCTTTTTTTTTGTAATTCCAGCTAGATTTTTCTCATACTCTCATGTTTCCCTCCTTATTAATCTCTTAGCCATTCTGTGCTTTTTAAAAAAATATTCTGTCCAATACTCTGATCTGTCACCCATCCTTGTGCAATTATATGCTTTTTCTTTAAGTTTGATACTGTCTTTAACTTTTTTAGTTAACCACGGATGGTGGTTCCTCCTCCTGGAATTTTTCTTTGAAATGTATATATTCTGTGTATTCTGAAATATCACTTTAAATATCTGCCACTGTATCTCAATTGATCAATCCCTTAACGTAAGTTCACTTTAGCTAGCTCTGCTTTCATACCCTCATAATTGCCCTTACTAATTTTAAAATACTAGTCTTGGACCCACTCTTCTTTCCCTCAAATTGAATGTAAAATTCAATCATATTATGATAACTGCTACCTAGGGGTGCCTTAACTATGAGGTCATTAATTAATCCTATCTCAATGAACAATACCAGGTCTGGTATGGCTTGCTTTCTGGTTGGTACCAGAATGTGCTGTTCTAAGAAGCTATCCTGAAAACTTTCTATGATCTCCTCACCTAGGCTACCTTTGCTCATTTAGTTTTTCTAGCCTATGTGTAGATTAAAATACCCCATGATAACAGCTGTACCTTTCTGACAATCTCCCATTATTTCCTCTTTTATACTCCATCCTGCTTTTGGTTACTATTAGTGCACCTGTATACCACTTCCACAAGTGACTTCTTGTCTTTATCATTTCTTATCTCTACCCAAACCGCTTCTACACCCTAGTTTCCTGAACTTAGGCCATCCCTTTCTATTGTGCTAATACCATCATTCATAAACAGAGGCAACTCTCCACTATTTCCTAGCTTCCTGTCCTTCCTAAATGTCATGTACCCTTCAATACACAGGTCCCAATCTATCGTCTTGTAGCCATGTCTCTGTAATTGCTATCAGATTGTACATATTTATTTCTATTTGAACTATCAGATCATCTGCTTTGTCTTAAATGCAATTTGCATTCAGATATGGTGCCTTTAGTTTTGTCCTCTTATTGTTTTTGTAACCCAAGCCTTACCTGCTGATTTACTTTTAGATTTGTACTCTCGGTCCCTTCCTGTTATGTTCTTTTTCTCATTTCCCATACTCGTACCTTTCTCTCTTCCCTTGTTTATACTCTTTGATTTTCCACATTTTCCTCAATCTGATCCCTTGCCCCCACTATTTAGTTTAAAACTCTCTCTATTTCCCTAGTTAAGTGGCTTGCTAGAACACTGGTTGATGTAGATTGTCCCAATGGTACAGCCCCCACTTTCCCCAGTACTGGTGCCAGTGCCCCACGAACCAGAAACCATTTCTCCCACACCAGTCTTTGAGCCATGTATTCACCTATCTAATTTGACTTGCCCAATGCCAATTTGCATGTGACTCAGGTAATAAACCAGAGATTATTACCTTTTATGTTCTGCCTCTTAATTTGGTGCCACGCTCCTCAGACTGACTCTGCAGCAACTCTTCCCTTGCCCTGTCTATGTCGTTGGTACCCATATGGATCATGATGACTGGATCATCCCCCTCCCACTCCAAGTTCCTCTCCAGCCCTAAGCAGATGCCCTGAACCCTGGCACTGGGCAGGCAACACAGCCTTCTGGACTCTCGCTCTTTGCTGCAAAGAACAGTGCCAACCTCCCAAACTATACTGTCCCCTACTACAACTGCATTCCTGTTTTCTTCCCCCACTTGAATTGCTTCCTGTACCACGGTGCCATGGTCAGTTGGCTCATCCACCCTGTAGCCCCCACTCTCATCCAAAAGTGGCCATTTGTCATTTCAACCAGAGGCTTGCATCAGGGACCTATTGAAGCCCTCTTGACAGCCCACAATTGATGGTGAAAGGAGCTGAGGTCAGACAGGCCCAAAAAGTTAAACGGTTTGAATTTTATTTCATTTTTTTGTGAGGCTAACCAAAGCAGGACCAGTTCTTTGAAGATGTGACAAGCAAAGTGGATAATGGGGATCCTGTAGATGTAGTATATCTGGACTTCCAGAATGCCTTTGATAAGGTGCTGCACAAAATATTAATACACAAGATAAGATCACACAGAGTTAGGGGTAATATATTAGCTTGGATTGAGGATTGGCTAACCAACAGAAAGCAGAGTCAGGACAAATGGGTCTTTTTCTGGATGGCAAGCTGTAATTTGTGGGGTGCCACAGGGTTTGAGTCCTTGGGCCCCAACTATTTACAATCTATATTAATGACTTGGATTCAGGGATAGAAGGTACTATAGCTAAATTTGCAGATGACACCAAAATAGGTGGGAAAGTAAGTTGCAATGAAGAAATAAGAAATTTAAAAATGGATATGGACAGGTTAGGTGAATGGGCCAAAATTGGGCAGGTGGAATTTAACGTGGATAAGTGTGAGGTTATCCATTTTGGTCGGAAGAATAAAAAGGCGTCTTATTATATAAATGGAGAGAAACTTCAGTATGCTTCAGTGCAGAGGGATCTGGGTGTCCACGTGCATGAATTGATGAAAGCTAGAATGCAGGTACAGCAGGTAATAAGGAAGGCAAATGGAATTTTGGCATTTACTAAAGGAATAGAGTATAAAAATAGGGAAGTGTTGTTGCAATTGTACAAGGCATTGGTGAGACCACACCTGGAGTACTGTGTACAGTTTTGGTCTCCTCACTTGAGGAAGGATGTAGTTGCATTGGAGGTGGCTCATAGGAGGTTCACTAGATTGATTCCAGAGATGCGGGCTTGCCTTATGAGGAAAGATTGAGTAGTTTAGGCCTATACTCGCTAAAGTTTAGAAGGATGAGAAGAGACCTAATTGCGGTATATAAGATCCTAAAGGAGATAGACAAAGTAGATGTGGAGCAGATGTTTCCCCTTCTGGGGCATTCTAGAATGAAAGGCCATAGTTTTAGGCTAAGGGGTCGTAGATTTAAATCAGAGATGAGGAGGAATTACTACCGCAGAGTGCAGTGGAAGCCGGGACGCTGTATAAATTTAAGGAGGAGATAGACAGATTTTTAATTAGTAACTGGTTGAAAGTTTATGGGGAGAGAGCAGGAAATTGGAGTTGAGGCTGAAATGAGATCAGCCATGATTGTATTGAATGGCGGGGCAGGCTCGAGGGGCTGAATTGCCTTCACCTACACCTAGTTCTTATGTTCTTATAACCTTATGATCCCCCAGGCCCCATAGGGAAGCATTAGGCCACCTCTGACTCGAGCTTTCTCTCATACCCTGACCATGAAATTCCCTCAAATCCTTAGCTGAGTCTAAGCCATGTTGTTTCATCCTTGTGTCTTTCCCAGGTCAAACTCACTTTGGCTGTCAGCCAAAATGTATTTCCCCTTCAAGAGGTACAGTTTAGCTTTAAGGCTAGCTTCAATTTGTGATAGCCTATTATGATTTTGTGTTAGGGTTGCCAACCCTTGAGGATTGGCCTGGAGCCTCCAGGAATTGAGGGTCAATCTCCAGGACCCTGCTCTGTGCAACCCTGGAGAAAAATCATTGGGACATTAAAGAAGAATTTTTCTTGGTCATTTTCTTTGAACATTTATCTTTACCAGCCATAAACTATTAAAAATGGGAAATAAAGACTTTGGTATCATGTAATTAGGTAATGAGTCTTTTTGATTTCCAATTGATGGAGAAAGGCAGTGAGTCACGAGGATGAATGAGTTGACCGACCAATGGCTGGAGTGTGGAGGCAAGTAATGTGATGAAACTTCCAGGAATACACTTAATCACAGTTAGCAACCCTAATTTGTGCCTCCTATTCAGGTGTACAGCCATTCAATACCATTCCTTTGAGTTCCCAATGATATTTTTTTCCCACCCACCAGCTAGCCACAGCATTCTGCTGTGGCCAGGCAGGAGACTTCTGAGGATCTGTGATGATGAGACCTAGGTGTTCTTGTCTCCTGGGCCTCCCATTTTGGAGATCAGCCTTCAGCCATCTTGTCCCTACTATGAAATCCTCTCTCAATCCTTCCAATGTCTACCTCTTTTTCCATCTTTAAAAACATCAAAGCCAACCTGTCCCACCTCGGTGAGTATGACAAAGGCAGGCTGTTCTTAGATTTGTCTATTGGGCAACTCTCCAATTTTGGCAGAAATCCACAGCATCAAGCACCTGGCTCAACCCGCACTGAATGATAGAGCACTGGGATCTGCATTTGGATTCAGCCAGAGAGATGGGATGAAAGTGTCTCCCTGCAAACTCTCAGAGTTCTACAGGAGTGTGTTTGGGTTGTCTCCAATTCCTAGAACCCACTCCCAAGAGGCTTTACTATCCCCTGTCTAAGATCAGCTTACGTCATACAAGTGGGATTGCTTCACTGATACCCACCTGGTACCAGTGCCCTCCGAAAGGAAATAATTAGAGCATTGGGAGAATTCGAACTGGTCAGGCAGTGGTTGGGGAATGAGGTGAGGAGGCAGGGCTCTGAAGGATAGGCATAGTGAAGGAGCAAATCAGTTTAAAATCGATAGTAGCACGGAGAGATGATTCCTTAGGGATAGGAATGAGGTGATGGAAAAAAGTTAGGAGTGAATGAAAGAACAAGAAAAAACAGAAGGGAAAGCAGTATTGAAGAGTCAGTAGATGTCAGATTGTAATGTTTATAGGCCATACCATATTAGGGCCTTCTGTTCTTCCCAAACAAAGGTCTTTGATCAATCCAATTTCCAAACACTTAGGGAAAATTACACAAAGCAAGATCACACAATAGGTCTTATAGCTCTTCAATTCCCAGGCTCAGATTTTTATCACGATGGAGAGGCTCTCCATTGAGGCGAAAGTGGCAGAAGTGGACCCAAATCGTAAGTCCCTCGTATGTCAGCTCACTGTCTCATCTGGAGGTCAGCACCTCTGATAGTGCAGTGCCAAATAAAGTGTCAGCCTGGATCATATCCATATGTCCTGGAACAGGACTTGAATCCATCAGCTTCTGATACAGAGGAGTGAGTGCTACCCCACTGAGCTAACTCAGTAGAGAGTAGCTAATGTTTTGTGCAGGATTTTGGCAGTGATAATCTAAATAATGCATGAATGTACTAAAGGACATAAATGAGGGCAGGGCGTGGTTCACATGTTTTACAGAGGCAGCTGGCCATTTAATTCATCAGCTGCCTCCGCTGAAGTGGGAATTCAGTAGCTTTGTAGTGTGAAACCCTGCCAATACAGATTAGACCTGATAAGAGCAGGTCTGAACTTTGTGGATTTGTTAGGATGGCCAGAGTACCCCTTTGGAGAAGTAAGGTTCCCCTTTGGATCTGGTCCTGGGCCATTTTTGGCAGAGGTTAGATGCCCTTTGGAATTGTTAAAATTAGGCATAAAAGTGCATAAACTCATTATTGTCAAGCTCATTAGAACTGTCAAAAGACCTGTCAAAGGGACCTGTCAAAATAGTCAAAAACACCTGTCAAAGGGAGCTGTCAAAAGTCTCAAGGCATTTAAAAATCTTGACCTTTAAATGTAAAAAAAAACATCTGGAGTGTTAAAAAATGATTGCTTTCTATTTCACACTGTCTGTTGACATAAGCCTGAGCTTCCATTACTGGATTACTACTGCAGACTTATTTCACAACCATCCATTATCACAGTAGGGTACCTGCCATTTCACAGTTTGATTAACAGCTGCAAGGGGAGGTGATGGTATAGTGGTATTGTTGCTGGACTAATAATCCAGACCCAGGTTCGAATCCCGCCACAGCAGATAGTGGAATTTGAATTCAATAAAAATCTAGAATTAAAAGTCTAATGATAACCATGAAACCATTATTGCTTGTTGTAAAAACCCATCTGGTTCACTATGCCCTATAGGGAAGGAAATCTACCTTCCTTACCTGTCCTGGCCTACATGTGACTCCACACCCACAGCAACTCTTAAATGGCCTAGCAAGCCACTCACTCAGTTGTAACGAACTGCTACCGTCACAAAAAAAGAATGAAACTGGAGGCACTGGAAACGACAAAGGCAATCTCAGCCCTGTTGAGCCGGCAAGTACCGAAATTAGGCAAACTGTCTCACAGACTAGTCAAGCAACAGCCTGTCATCCTCGCGAAATCATATGTGACAGATAATGTCCCAGACACCACCATCACCATCCATAGGTATGTCCTGTCCCACCAGCAGGTGAAGCACAGTGATATACAGTTGGGAAGGAGTTACCCTGGGAGTCCTCTACATCGACTCTGGACCCCATGAAGTCTCATGGCATCAAGCGAAACATGGGCAAGGAAACCACATACTGCCCTCCCTCAGCTGATGTATCAGTGTTCCTCCATGTTGAACACCACTTGGAGGAAGAACTGAGGGAGGCAAGGGCACAGAATGCACTCTGGGTGGGGGAGTTCAATGTCCATCCCCAAGACTAGCTCAGTAGCACCACTACAGACCGAGCTGGCTGAGTCCTAAATGACATCGCTGCTAGACTGGGTCTACAGCAGGTGGTGAGGAAACCAACAAGAGGGAAAAACATTTTTGACCTCATCCTCACCAACCTGCCTGCCACAGTTGTATCTGTCCATGACAGTATTGGTAGGAGTGACCACAGGACAATCATTGTGGAGACAAGGTCCCACCTTCACATTGAAGATACCTTCCATCGTGTTGTGTGGCACTACCACCAAGCTAAATAAGATAGATTTTGAACAGATCTAGCAACTCAAGACTGGGCATCCATGAGGCACTGTGGGCCATCAGCAGCAGAATTGTACTTGAACACAATCTGAAACCTCATGGCCTGTCATATTGCCCACTCTACCATTCCCATCAAGCCAGGGGATCAACCCTGGTTCAATGAAGAGTGCAGGAGGGCATGCCAGGAGCAGCACCACGCACCCCTAAAAATGAGGTGTCAACCTGGCGAAGCTATAACTCAGGGCTACATGTGTGCCAAACAGCATAAGCAGCAAGTGATAGACAGAGCTAAGTGATCCCACAACCAAAGGATCAGATCTAAGCTCTGCAGTCCTGCACATGAATGGTGATGGACAATTAGACAACTCATTGAAGGAGCAGGCTCCACAAATAACCCCATCCTCAATGACCGAGGAGCACAGCACAGCAGTGCAAAAGATAAGGCTGAAGCATTTGCAAGAATCTTCAGTCAGAAGTGCCAAGTGGATGATCCATCTCGGCCTCCTCCGGAGGTCCCCAGCATCACAGATGCCAGTCTTCAGCCAATTTGATTCACTCCACATGATATCAAGAAATGGCCAAAGGCACTGGATACTGGAAAGGATATGGGCCCTGACAATATTCCGGCAATAGTACTGAAGACTTGTGCTCCAGAACTTGCCGTGCCCCTAGCCAAGCTGTTCTAGTACAGCTATAACACTGGTATCTAACCGGCTATGTGGAAAATTGCCCAGGTATGTCCATACACAAAAAGCAGGACAAAGCCAACCTGGCAAATTACCACCCCATCAATCCTCTCTCAATCATCAGTAAAATGATGGAAGTGATCATCAGTAGTGCTATCAAGTGGCACTTGCTTCATAATAACTTGCTCACTGATGCCCAGTTTGGATTCCGCCAAGGCCACTCTTGACCTCATTACAGCCTTGGTTCAAACATGGACAAAAGAGCTGAACTTCCAAGGTGAGGTGAGAGTAGAACTCTTGACATCAAGGCAACATTTGACCCAGTGCGGTATCAAGGAGCCCGAGCAAAACTGGAGTCAGTGGGAATCAGGGGGAGATCTCTCCGCTGGTTGGAGTCATACCTTGCACAAAGGAAGATGGTTGTGGTTGTTGGAGGACAATCATTTCAGCTCCAGGGCATCACTCCAGGAGTTCCGTAGGGTAGTGTCCTCGGCCCACCCACCTTCAGCTGCTTCATCAATGATCTTCCCTCCATCATAAGGTCAGAAGTGGGGATGTTCGCTGATGATTGCACAATGTTCAGTGACATTTGCGACTCCTCAGTTACTGAGCAGTTCATGTGCAAATGCACCAAGGCCTGGACAATATCCAGGCTGATAAATGGCGAGTAACATTTGTGCCACACAAGTGTCAGGCAATGACCATCTCCAACAAGAGAGAATGCAACCATCACTCCTTGATATCCAATGGCATTACCATCACTCAATCCCCCACTATCAATATCCTGGGGGTTCCCATTGACCCAAAACTGAACTGGACTAGCCATATCTACAGTATCTAGTTCTGTTGAAGGGTCATGAGGACTCAAAACATCAACTCTTTTCTTCTCCGCCGATGCTGCCAGATCTGCTGAGTTTTTCCAGGTAATTCTGTTTTTGTTTTGGATTTCCAGCATCCGCAGTTTTTTGTTTTTATATCTGTGAGTAACCCACTTCCTGACTGCCCAAAGCCAGTCCATCATCTACAAGTCAGGAGTGTGATGGAATACACCCCACTTGCCTGGATGAGTGCAGCTCCCACAACACTCAAGAAGCTTGACACCATCCAGGACAAAGCATTCCGTTGATTGGCACCACATCCACGTTCACTCCCTCCACCACCGACACACAGAAATAGAAGTGTGTACTATCTACAAGATGCACTGCAAGACTTCACCAAGGGTCCTTCGACAGCACCTTCCAAACCCACAACCATTATCATCTAGAAGATCAAGGGCAGCAGATAGATGGGAACACCACCACCTGGAAGTTCCCCTCCAAGCCTCTCACCATCCTGACTTGGAAATATAGCACCATTCCTTCAGTCACTGGATCAAAACCTGGAACTCCCTAACAGCACTGTGGGTTTACTTACACCACATGGACTGCAGCGGTTCAAGAAGGCAGCTCACTACCACCTTTACAAGGGCAACTATGGATGGGCAATAAATGCTGGCCCAGCCAGTGAAGCCCACATCCCGTGAATAAATTATAAACAAAGTGCTTATAAACTCTTTGATGTGGGTCTAGGAATTCCACTATTTGTTGTAATAAGGGATTATGCACTTGAAATAAATGTTTGGTCCTTGTAAAGCTTTATTTAAATGAAGGAATGAAAGTGTTGTAAATGGGATTTCATGAGTGACGGTTTTTTTTCAACATAGTGAAGTCTGCATCCGACACAAATATTTATTTTATAGAATTGCATCTCTGCATGAGTCCTGAGGTGTGCCCATGATGGATGTTAGGTGAGTTTGCATGGTAGACGTATGGGCAAAGGGTATTGAGTATGGGGCACAGGCTGGCACTAAGTTGGCATAGGGCTATAAAGGGCCATAGGAGTGGGTTACAGGGACATAGTTCTTTAGAAGGTATGAGGAGCCACAGGTTTTGTTTGGGGGGGGGGGGGGGCACATCTTTGCATGGGGGCATGAGGGGTGGCTGGCGGTCGTGAGTGATAACTGAGGGGCGTGAGGGTTGGCTGGGGGGTGTGAGGGGTGGATGGCAGCCATGAGGTGGCATCAGTTGGCATTGATGATGCATGGAGAGTATGTGAGGGAAGAGGGGAGATGGCTAGATGGATGCTTTATGTTTTATTCTTTATTTTTAAACTTTAGACGCAGTGCTGGACCCCTGAGGCAGGCTTTACACATAGCCTGCCTTCACAGTCCTCAGTTTTTCTGGGGTAGCCTGCCCCACCTTCTAATACAGAATATCCAAAAATCCGATGTCTGGCAAGCCATTTTTCAAGGTAGGATTCGCAGAGCGGGTCTTCTCCTGTCTCTGCACACCCCACCCGTGGGAAAATTCTGGGCCCCAGTCCTCTCAGTCTCACTAAATTCAGTCTCTGTCTTCCTGAACTTACTGAGAGTGTGTGAGCAAACTGCTTTACCAGGGATGTTGTGGCGTAGCTCTGTCACCTGCCACAGTGTAACTACAGGATAACGCAAGGTCATATAGATCCATCTCCATGGCTGTCAAAGTCACTGTGGCCCTGAATGTTTAGGCCTTGGTGTAGTTCCAGTGTGCAATAAGTAACATCAGCAACACCAGTCAATCAGCTGTGCAGGTCTTACCTTAGTAGCCTTATTCGTGTCATTGAACTTCTTTCTGCACTGCTTCTAGGTCCACAGGACTAAACTGCTGGCATTTACACATTTAGTCACCTCAGATCGTGCTTTCCTGGCAGTGTGGTGGAGCAGTCTTCTTCCATCTGATGGAATACAATATTCTCCCTGCACCTTACCACCGACAACTTCTGGGAAATTATCATAGAATCTTCGCGCTCTCCCAACCGACATTCTTTCCCTTCCAGTCCACAACCAGCCTCCAGTGATGCTCCATAATGAGTTTACAACTCTTCTTTAAGAGGTGCAGGCCACCAGGAAATGACATTGAGGCTGCCCATAATCCCACCCCTCAACCATGGATGCACTATTTGGTTACCAGCACTATTTCTGTTGACAGCACAACCCATCAAATTTAAATGAGCTTTAAGCCAATGATATTGGGCAAAGTTTGTCTCCTTCACTTCCATTTTAGGGTGTGAGTTGAAATTTCCGCCAACTGCACAAAGGCAGGATGAGACTTGGCTGTGATACCACCCCCTTCACTCTCAAACACGTTTCCTGGCTCAAAAAGAATGGTAATTTGTGTGATTTAACTAGCACCTACTGAACCACACACCAGCATGAGTCAAAGCTTCCACAAGAGGGAAGATAATTAGAAATAGAAATGTTTGTTTTTCTGAAAGTTCCAGCAGATACAGCGTTAAATAAATCCAGTTATAAGCCTGAGTACATTGTGAATATTTCCCGTGCCATCTAATGAGTTATGGAGAATATTGAAAGTACTAATAATCTGATGTGACATTAAAATAGATATCGTAATATTCAGAAATCCTAGCTCGCTATGCAAAAAACAGATATTACTCCAGTAAATCTGCAATGTAAGATCAATAATATTAATCAAAAATGGAAAATGTAATTACATCTGATGGTACATGCAGCAGAGCAGTTTGCAGCTTGCTGTTAGATAAATGTTAGCAATTTCTGTTATCTTGTTTATGTTTAAGCTGCCCTATTGATCTATTTTATTTATTTTCCTCAATGAGATAATCTTTTGGGTAGTTATTGCACTCCCTACTGCATATATTTTATTTGAAGTAGTCTCCTTGTTTGAAATGAGGGTGGGCTAGGGGTTGCTTCCCGAGAAACAATTTGGCACATATATCCATTTGCATAAAAAGTGCAACATACAATTATGTAAATTGCTTCAAAATGCATAATTCCTTCCCTTGAATACAACATCATTTTGACACTCAGTTCATCTCTGCCAATAAATAACAAGAGACTTAGCAAATCCATTTATTTTGTGACATTTCCCTGCCTTTTAAGACTATCAATCCCCCAACTACAGTACAGTTCATTGAGGAAAATGTTCAAGGATGATGAGTGGCATGGAGTGCTTAAGTTTCTTTGTCAGAATCTGTAGGGCCAAGTTTTGCAGCTGCAGTTTGCTAAAAGACATTTGCTCTCAAGGTGTGGGTGACAATGGCGAGGCTGCATTTATTGCCCACTCATTGATGCTCTGAAGGGGTCTTCAAAGACAGGTAGATGAAACCAAATCCTCTTTCTTGAAGGACGTTCCTAAGACAGTTGGATTTTTACAGCAATTTGGCCACTTTGTTGGTCTGCATTCCTTGCGGCCATGGACTTTTCGTGGCACTAAACCACTGATGACCTGCTTCAGCTTCCTGTCTCCCCATCTCCAATGGCCGGGGATGCCAAAATTTCACTGATCTCCAGTGTCTCCTCCTCAACACTTGTCAGCTGCAAGATGTTTGGAGGACTTCTTCCATCTCTCTCTCTCCTTGCACTCTCTCCTCCTGTGAGGAGGAAAATAAGTAACACATGAGTGAGTGCAATGGCATGTGTTCATCGGTGGATGGAGTGCATTTGGTGAGGGTGGCTGTAAGGAAGGGCTATGCCAATGCCTATGGCTGAGGGTGAGTGGGTGTGGTGGATGGGGATCTGAGGATGTGCACAGGCAGAGAGGGAGGGGCAAGGCAACTGAATGTGAGGGAGTGCAGTGGAGTAGACTTGACAAGTCAGAATGAGGATATGGATGATGTGCACAGCAGAATGTAGGTGAATGCACCACTTCACTCACTTTTCCTGAACTGGTTGAGTCATTAAACACATTCCTGCACTGAATCCTAGAAGTGGCAACATACTCCTGCAGCTCATCTTCTCCATCATCTCTAACCAAGCCTTCTTGATCTCTGGTGCAGACTTCTCCCTCTTGTTGATGGGGAATAGTGTCTCCCTCTGCTGACCCACAGTCCCTGGCAGGACACCCATGGAGTTCTCACTGAAACAACAGGTCTGGACTCCATTCTATCACTTGTTTCCTTTTTGTCCCCAAGGTTACCCCCTCCCATCACCCCAAATGGTAGTGGGACTAGCTGTGGTCCTCTTACAGAGAGCCAGCATGCACGTAAGGGACCAACTGGCTTCCTTCTATGCTGTAACCATTCCATGATTCTCTCCACTTGCATCTATCTCTATTGGAATTCCACATATATCTCAACTCAGCCTAAATCTCACCCAATCACCATCAGCTGTTTTTCCAAGCCTCTTACTTTCTTCTTGAGGTATTTTCTGAAAAAAAAGTAAGATTTTTTGTCTATTTTGTATCATGGTATTGAGTCTGTCACACGATTAAAGGTCAAGCAACACAAAATCTAGCTCCTGTTGTCTTGCTCTGATAGCTGCAGAATTCAACACTGGACTGAGTTTCAATTGCTGCTCCTTTTTCACTTCCTTGAAAAATGGACACCCATCAGAGGAAAATTGAGGTGGCATCATGACCACACCTTGGATCTACAAGGCCCACCTCAGACGGGCTTGTAAATGGACACATGACTTCCCTGCCTGTTTTGGGCAGGATCCTGCTTAAATTTGCAAACCCGAGTCTTATCCTATCATAGGACCCCAATTTCAAGATGAAAGTACAACAAAGCTAGGCGCATTTATACTGGCCATTGAGGGGCCTAACCCATGGGCCTTGAAGGGACAGCTGGTGACTGCTTCACCAGAGGGTCCCAAACTGTTGTCTTCTAATTTTATCAAGTTGAGAGGAGGAGCAAGGGCAGCCCTCAGTTGCACAAACATGCTGCGACCCATTGACAGACTCTATACCATGACCAACTTCCCCGTCCCTCCAGACCAAGCCTACTGACTGGATCAACATATAATCTGACCCTTGTTTTCTCTTTCCCACCGTTGGTGATCTGCAGTAGAGTATCCGCAGCTTAGTAGATACATTCAAATGAGGAGAAGACTGTCGGACACTGGTTCCGGATGTGTGGCCTGACCATTTTGATAAATTCATGCCCACTTTGGGCAAATGTTTAAAATTCCCATATCCACCCCAACCCTGCCATCATATCTGGCCTAGTACCAAGGCAGGGATGGTCAGGTAGCTGACGATGGACATTTAATTCAAATACAAACCTCCTGTGGTTTTTATTTGTGACACCTATTTAAATTTGTTTGGCTGCATATAGTAAGACCACAATTGGCAACCAGAATGGAGCTGATTGGTTAATTCTCCTGTTAGTCACCCCTGGAGACCACATGCTGTAAGTGACTGGGATTGACGTTACACACTATCTGATATCGTATAACTCTCCTCCACTAACTGCATTCTTCTGGAGAAATAATCCTGCCATACCCGGGGTGGGGGCAGGGAGCCTTTGCTGCAGTTTTGATCATGAGTTTGGAGACTCTGTAAATTTAAAGCCAGAAATCCCATCCCCAACTCCAACATGTTGGCTCATATGATGCTGTCAATAATCGCTCTGAGTTCAGCCTGTACGTGTCATGCTTTTGGAAAATCAATTTTCAGTCTGCCTTGTACGAATTAGGTACTCCATCTGAAGCACTGAGAGAAACTGCCTGGACTGGAAAGATACTCCGTGGAGGTCAGCAAAAACATCCTCATGCTAAGAGTAATATTCAGGACATTAGTGTGTACACAGTGTATCATTGCTCAAGTTTGCTTATCTGCTTACTGCTTAATAAATCTGTCACTTGTCCCAAATCATTATCTAGTAAAATGCTTTGTCCACATTCTCCAAAATCATGAAGAGCACATTGGGGGTTAAATTGAATTGTCCCCAAAAGCAGGCCCGTGATCAATGTCATGCAGGCAGCACACCAATTTCATGCTGCCTGCTGATTATAACGCCTTCTACACGTAGCCAATGCTCCCCATGCTGATTATTAGCTGCAAGCATCAGCCAGGGGATCCATTATGGTGACTTCCTACCACCACTTAAAACTAGCCTGTACATCTTAAAGGGCAAGTGGCTTGTAGCTGCTGGAAGTGCTGAAATCATTGGAAATATCATGTCGCACAGCAATCAACAATGGCTAACTCTGGGAGAGAGGACGCTCCAACATTTTTGGACACTGGATTGGAAATCTTGGTCGAAGAGCTTGAACAGAGGAATGATGTCCGGTATCACTCAGACACATGCTCAAAAGACAGGGACAAGAGATAGTGGTGAAAGTCAGTGTCAAGAGTTTAGCTCCAGAAACATGGATGCAATCAGGACTCATACCTGACGTTCATACGCTGCCCCTCACCCTCACATACTTAGCATTATGGCAAGCCTCCCAGTTTGTACTCACTGGCAGCTATACCACAGTGATGACCATGTCACCCACATGGATTGCATGACACTCATGGCCACACTTTTATTTCTCTTTCAGGAGCAGGAAGTGCAAACCAGAAGCAGCAGGAACTAGCAGGAGAAGTTCTGCAGACCTGCCACATCCACTTGTGAATGGGGGTGGACAATTAAACAACTCACTGGAGGAGGGGGCTCCACAAATATCTCCATCCTCAATGATGGGGGAGCCCAGCACAACAATGCAAAAGATAAGGCTGAAGCATTTGCTACAATCTTCAGCCAGACGTGCTGAGTGGATGATCCATCTCGGCCTCCTCCGGAGGTCCCCAGCATCGCAGATGCCAGTCTTCAGCCAATTCGACTCACTCCATGTGATATCAAGAAACAGCTGAAGGCACTGGATACTGCAAAGGCTATGGACCCTGACAATATTCCAGCAATAGTATTGAAGACTTCTGCTCCAGAATTTGCCATGCCCCTAGCCAAGCTGTTCCAGTACAGCTACAACACTGGCATCTGCCTGGTTAGGTGGAAAATTGCCCAGCTATGTCCTGTACACAAAAAGCAGGACAAATCCAACCCAGCCAATTACCGCCCCATCAGTCTACTCTCGATCATCAGTAAAGTAATGGAAGGGTCATCAGCAGTGCTATCAAATGGCACTTGCTTTGTAATAACCTGCTCGCTGATGCCCAGTTTGGGTTCCAGGATCACTCAGCTCCTGACCTCATTACAGCCTTGGTTCAAACATGGACAAAAAAGCTGAACTCCCGAGATGAGGTGAGGGTGGAGCTCTTGACATCAAGACAGTATTTGACCAAGTGTGACATCAAGGAGCCCGAGTAAAACTGGAGTCAATGGGAATCAAGGGGAAAACTCTCTGTTGGTTAGAGTCATAGATGGCATGAAGGAAGATGGCTGTCGTTGTTGGAGGACAATCATCTAGCACATCAATGTAAGAGTTTTTTGGGGAAATGTCCTTGGCCCAATTACCTTCGGCTACTTCATCAATGGCCTTCCTTCCATCATAAGGTCAGAAGTGGGGTTGTTCACTGATGATTGCACAATGTTCAGCACCATTTG
Source organism: Carcharodon carcharias (assembly GCF_017639515.1). Classification (NCBI taxonomy): domain Eukaryota; kingdom Metazoa; phylum Chordata; class Chondrichthyes; order Lamniformes; family Lamnidae; genus Carcharodon; species Carcharodon carcharias. The sequence goes on from NC_054473.1 coordinate 113,038,931, forward strand.
AGACTCCTCAGATACTGAAGCAGTCCATGTCCAAATGCAGCAAGACCTGGACAATATCCAGGCTTGGGGTGACAAGTGGCAAGTAACATTCCCGCCACACGCAAGTGTCAGATAATGACCATTTCCAACAAGAGAGAATCTAACCATCGCCCCTTGACATTCAATCGCATTACCATCACTGAACTCCCCACCATCAACATCTTGGTGGTTACGATTGACCAGGAACTGAACTGGAGTAGCCATATAAATGCTGTAGCTACAAGAGCAGGTCAGAGGCTAGGAATCCTGCGGTGAGTAACTCACCTCCTGACTCCCCAAAGCCTGTCCACCATCTACAAGGCACAAGTCAGGAGTGCTATGGAATACTCCCCACTCTCCTGAATGAGTGCAGCTCCCACAACACACAAGAAGCTTGGCACGATCCAGGACAAAGCAGCCCACTTTATGGGCACCCCATCCACAAACATTCACTCCCTTCACCACTGTCGCACAGTAACAGCAGTGTATACCATCTACAAGATGCACTGCAGCAACTCACCAATATTTCATAAGCAGCACCTTCCAAGCCCAGGAATGGTACCATCTAGAAGGACAAGGGCAACATATAGATGGGAATACCACCACCTGGAAGTTCCCCTCCAAGTCATTCACCATCCTGGCTTGGAAATATATCACCGTTCCTTCACTGTCGCTGGGTCAAAGTCCTGGAACTGAGTTCTTAACAGCACTGTGGGTGTGCCTACACCACAGGGACTGCAGCGGTTCAAGAAGGCAGCTCACCACCTGTGACGCTGTGTTCTCAATTAAGGACAATTAAGAATGGGCAATAAATGCTGGCCGAGCCAATGAATGAATAAAAAAAAGGGTTTCTGTGAACTGTCATCACTTGTGATGTGATGTGGTGGTAATCTGACCCCTGACCCCTTCTGGCCCCTGGAGTTTTAGAGCCAAAGGCTGAAGAGGAATTGTGTGGAGCCAGGCAAGGTGATCAGCCAGTACCGATAGCCCTGTGCCTATGTCAAGTTTGAAGTGTGTTAGGAAGCTTCTGACCTCTAAATTGATGGACCAGAAGTCCTGGCGATGCTGGTGAACCTCACCTTGGAAGTGTGAAAGAGGTGGTATCTTCTTATGGTGCTGTTGCTTGCCCTGTCTTCTGGAGAGTCTAACTGAGCAGGAGCGCTGGAAATGTCCTGTCCTCCCGCATCGGAAACACTCACTGCCCCCTGGCGGGCAATCCTGCCGTTTGTGTTGTTTCCTCACGTCACAGCACAGACGTAGCAAAATGGTGGTTTTTCCTGCCTTTTGTACTGTTTTGGTGAGCTTCAGGGTGGGTGGAGTTATCAAGGTTGGGCCTGCAAGACAAGTAGACTTTCTCTGTTCCTCGGTTGGGACAAGTTGACCAGGATGATGCTGTGTCAAGGGGTATTGTCAATAAGGACTAGTTTTTGGGCCTGGAGTAGTCAGGAGTGAATGAATGGCCCCATTTGAGGCCCAGGAGACATGATCTGATTTGTGAACGGCCCCACCGACCTGCAATGCTTGTGTGGGGTGAAGAGAACTGAGGCTGCTTGAAGCCGCAGAAAATTTTCACAGCATGTCCTCCAGGAGCAATTTCTGGTTGGGCCTTCAAGGCTTGAAAATGGGTGGGGCCGGGGAAGTGACTCTTCTTGCAGTGCCGCCATTGCGACCTGTCTGTGGGGAGAGTGTCGCTGAGAGGCCTGATGAGCTATCATGCCAAGCCAGGCTCATGGTCATTTTGGACGGTAGGTGTTTGTCGTATGACACCACTAATAAACTAAATTGGTGCTGCCACTGCTACTGCCATGTCGTAGAATGTGCTTAACTAGGACTCTAGCAAGGAGGAGCTGCAGACTAACAAACATATTTAGTTAAAATATTTACACTAACTATTTAATTTACACTATTTACAGTATGTACATAGTGGGTTGCATGGGAGGCACATCTCCCCTCAGGACTACCTGTCTGCTGCCAACAGTAACTAGCACATGCCTGCCTGATGTCAGTGCTACATCATCATGTGACTCATAGATTAGCATATCCATTCTTTATACTGCAGGGGATAGGCGGGATAGTGGAGTTAAGGCCACAGTCAGATCAACCGTGATCTTGTTGAATAGAAGTGCAAGCTCGAGGGGCCAAATGGCCTACTCCTGCTCCTATTTCTTCTGTTCAAGTCTGATTGGCTCAGCTCCAAATCAAGGAATTGGGAGAACTATTAATTATGCGTTAATGATGCATTAATTGCCAGCCTATTGAGCATTAAGATCTGAGGTAAATCTTTTGTCTCGCTACATTTAGTGGTGAATTTGAATGAAACACAGAGTTATTGATTCTCCGTTCTGCTTCAGACTCACAGTTATATAACCCTCTTACTTAAGTGACTGAATTCAAAAGCTGGGTTGCAAGGGGAAAAAAGATAATTGGCATTTCAAATTTCTCAGCACAGTGCTAATTTATGCAGATTCTACTTTTGGTGTGATGAATTGTTTTCGCTCTGGGTTAAACAGAGCGGTGATTTTCTGCGTATCACACTGCACACACCATTTCCCTGTCACCCTCTTCAGAAAATTAATTGCTGAAGTGTTTAAAAAGGTCTGCAACATAAAATGAAAATAATGATTATGGCATTATCCCCTATGCTTCTTCTTAATTGTAATTCCAGTTGTGGAATTAATCTCTTAAGGCTCATGACCACACTTTGTTCTATTTCCATGATGTGATGGTTAATATTTGGTTGATTTCTGCACATTATTAATAAAGAAATAGCCTCTGATATTCATTTAGTTCAATTTTATCTTGTAACGTTTAGATTAAAGGATTGTTTAGAAAATGTATATTCTTGTGTCTTAAAATTGTGCATTTACCTAGAAGTTCAGCTCTTAAATGGCAGAAGATTATGGGAGCTAAACTAGATGATGTAGTACCTGTTCGTTAGGTCCCACAAAGCTCCATAATAATCAAAATGGGGTCCAAGATATGTATACATACTTCTGACAAGAAGTGTGAAGGTGGCCATCTTGGTAAAGGCATTTATACCCATGTTCCTAACAACTACTGGCAACATGTAGAGCAGCAAAATAATGAAGCACATCAATATGCAGCACTGATTTAAAGCCAACACTGCCATTTTGAACACGACACTTCAACCTATGCCCTCTCTTCATCTTACATAACAGAACAAGGACGACGCATGAGCTGAAGTGCTATTTAATCATGAACTACTTACATGTTAGCTGCTGATTTAACCTTCTGGCTGCTGGTACCAATTGTGCATGTTTTTCGAGCTTTCCTATACATGGTGAAAGTTTGATTGGTCTACAGGGTGTGGTCTGGCTGGTATTGAAGTCATTTTTTGGGCATTTAAAAGTTGAAACCACCTTCTTTCAGCTTTAGATGGCCTGGTGGGGCTTCTTCAGGGAATTGAGCATGACTGGGAGAATGAACAGAGGTCACCCAGAGTGGGACAAGCTGCTAGAAGAGAGAGGATGGGAAGGAGGTGAAGAAAGGCCCTCAGCAGGAGAGAATATTGCTGATGTTATTCAGGGAGCAATTCCCTTGCCTCAGCAATGACCACTGCATGAAACTGCTTCACTTCACAAACGATGTGGCAGAATTCTGTATCTGCTGCAGTCACAACTACAACCTCAAAGCATGGAAAAGACACCATTGAGTGTGATGACCCTGGCTGTTAGCTCTTATGTAACTGGGTCCAGGGGCAAGGAGAGAAATCATGGACCCCAGCGCTTCTCCTGTTTCCAGGCCCCTTATCTCCACTCCCTTAACCCTCTCCCTCAATCATGCACTTTCTTTTTTCCCCTTTCAAGATTCACCAATCAATTCATCAAACAATCTCAGAAAGGTCCTCGTAAAATGATAATACCCATTGTCGGCATCTGGTTACAAATATCATCCAATATATAAGCAGCATGGGTCATTAAAATTGAGAGCAGTGATGGTATAATGCAGTTATAACTACTAGTTATTTATAATGTTATTGTGCAGATGATAACACTGATTTCAGTGACTGCCTGAGCCCTCATTAACATGTTCTGCACATTGCACCATATGTACATGGTAACAGTAAATTCATATTGGGGGAAAGATTCAATACCTGCAACCCAAATTGCAAGAATTTTTATGACCGGTTCTGAATAAAAAAGACAGACTGTCTCCATGCTGCAGTTCACATTGTTTCATTGTTGGAGACTTGTAGAAAGGGAATCAACGGAAGCAGGGCGGGAGGTAGGGGAGGAGAAAAAGGACAGAGGAGAGGAGAAGGGATGGTTCCATTCACTTGCTGCTTCCTAAGCTCCATCCTCCATCCACAGACAGACTGACACAACACTCACTCACCTCACTCAAGTTAGCATTGCTAGAAGCGAACTTCCAGTTCTCTGGGAGTGGCTAGTTTTGTGGATGTGGACGACAGTTGGGTCCAGCCTGGCATGAAGCTGACTGACAGCTCCCTAGGCCTGTTCCTGTGGGCCTGCTCCCCCTGCCCTGCTCCCCCGGGCATACTCCCCCTGCCCTGCTCCCATTGGCCTGCTCCCCTGGGCCTGTTACCCTGGCCTGCTGCCCCAGTCTTTCGCCCCCTGGCCTGCACCCCCTGCCCTGCTCCCCTGAGCATACTCCCCCGCCCTGTTCCCCCGGGCCTGCTCTCTTGGGCCTGCTCCCATGCCCTGCTCCCCTGGGCCTGCTCCAGCCTTGTTACTGTGGAGACTCTCTCCTGTTTTCTCATTTTCTATTTCTCCTCGATTTCTCTTCAAAGGTGTAATCATAAATAGTTCAGTGCAGATGAAATCCCTGCACAGAGGGCAGTGGGAGTGACCGGAATGACTGTTCAACTCATTCAATCACAGTTTCCTGAACTCCCACCCTTGATGCTCCTCCAATCATAGATTCTGTCTCTGGAGGAGTAGCTCGAGCAGGAGAGAGGGAACCTGTGATTGGAGGAGCTGGAGCACTGAATGCATGGGCTTGTATTGTCTCATTGGTTTCCCCAATAGCTTGACTCAATGGGTCTTAGCAACTTCAAGGGAAGGTAACATGAGAGCTTCAAAAGAAAGCCCTCAGCTGTACACTCACACCTACAGATCTGTTCATACATTATATCATCTTCATTTCATCTTCATACATAAAATGAAGAGCATTCTGAACAACCCATCAAAATGAGGGTAGGAGGAAGAGACAGCGCCACACAGAGCCACAGGAAAACCAGCTTGACATACAAATCACCAGAAATCAAAGAACAAAAGGAAGAATTTGCATATATCCAGAAGATCAGCAACCTCTACTGGATGGAAGCAGTGAGGATTGCATCAATGGATCAGATGGGCCTATTTTTGTACAGCGCACAATTATTCCCATGATTTGAACTACACCAGGTTTCAAGGACATTGGGTATTATTACACTTCCTTACATAGACACTATTAAAACAGCAATCATTTACGTGGTGAGAATTTACATAATCACTATAAACACACAGCACCTGCACTGAAACACAATAACAGCTGCTAGCACAATGAAGTCCCTGAACTTCATTTGCTTCTATCTAAGCTACAGTTTTGCACAACTTTCAGTCAAAAAAAACCAACAATAATAATCCCGGCAGTTTTTTGACAACATGCCTATTCGCCCATTTTGCTTTGCAATTGCAATATTTCACAACATTGACCTTTTCTAAGAGTTGGAACCCAGCTCCCCGGGGCAGGGACTCTCTTGATATAAAGATCTAAGAAGAGTTTGCGGAGTTTGGAGAGAGTTGAGTTGAGGGAGCAGCACACAGTCTCCGCCAGAACTCTGCTGCCATTTTCAGGGAAGATTCACAGAATGGTGCTTCTGTTGGGGTACTCCTCACCTGTCCATCACTGAAGGTAAGCAGAAGAATTTTGGAGGCCAGCGCACAAGTGGGAGAAACAGAATCTGTGATTGGAAGAGTGGCTCTGTCTTTCCCATGCCTGCTGCTTCTCCTGTCACTGCTCTGCAGTCAGTTCCCACTCCCAGCAACTGGCAGATGTTGCAAGCGGGAAAGACCTTCGGGCAGCTTCGTGGTTAACCAGCTTAAAAAAAAAATTAAAACTATCAGTTTACAGTCTGGCCAATGATGAGAACTCCCTTTGTGACAACGAGCCCAGGCCCCCTAGACTCCAGGCCCTAGTGTTTTGCACCTAGTACACCTGCCTCTCCCAGGCCCGGTCTAGCTTCCCCCAGAGCGTTACTGGAGCTATAAGCAGCATCTTGGAGGTTGCAGTACTCTGTTTCAAAAGGGAGGTCACTGAGGCTAACTATGTGGAGAATGATAACTTCAGATCCTTCCTTCTTGCCAGAGATGAGCAGGCAGAGCAAGCATGAGGTTTTGCATGGATTGCAGGCTTCTCCATGGGTGCAGGGTGTCTTTGATTGCACTCACATTGCCTTGCATAGGCTTCATCTGATCTCAGCTATTTTCATGAGCCAAAAAGGATTCCACTCCCTCAGTCTGCAGCTGGTAGGCAGTTAAATGAATGCAGAATGCAGCAGTATAAATAGTCACGATTCCTTCATTCTGGAGCAGTCCTCTATTTCCAGCTTAATTTTAACCACCGTGCTAAGTCAAAGCAAGGCTACTAGGCAACAAGGGCTAATATCCTCAAGGCATGGCTCTTGATTTACCAATATGATTCCAGGGATGGAGGGTTTTAGTTTCAAGGTTAGGTTGGAAAGGCTGGGTTGCTAGGTTGCTCTCTTTGAAGCAAAGGAGATTAAGGGGAGGTTGGCTCACGGTGTGACAAGCATCTGCAGGGTGTTGGGGACAGATCCATAGCATCTGGTTGAGGTGGCATCTGTCACTTGGTTTCAGAGTGTGGTCTGTCTGACCACAGGTTGCTTATTGGCACATGGACTGTGTACTTACCATGAACATTAGAGTGTAAGATAGCTTTTGTAACTTGCATTATCCTTACAAATCTATATATATATATCTGTAAAGGTATGGTTGTGGGTGAAGGAGTATTGTAATATAATTCATCTTTTCTTGTTTAATAAATGTTTTAAACTTTTGTGAAAAGTTCATCAGCTGACTCTGGTGGCCCTGTTCAGTAACCACTCTCCACTTATCTAAACAAACAAATTAAAAGTTTGGATCTGTCAAGCTGCGTTTCACTCTGGGGTAGCCTCAGCTGGGGATTGTAACACCATCCAGTGCAGAAAGAGGATGAATGATCACATCCATACTGCCAGGGTAAGGAAACCATCTTATCAATCTAAACTCGCACGCTTACAAGGCCATCGTACATTCACTGGCATCTCATCGACTGCCAGTTCAAGGGACATCACCACACACACACACACACACACACACACACTCATGTCCCCACCTAGACTAATCTCCTCTGGAGACTGCCTCTTCAGCCCTCAACATTTTGAAGCAACTCGGACAGATCAACACCCTGGGTTAGCCTCCTACCCCAGTATAGCCCTCATCCTGCAGCCTCTTCCTTTGCCTGAGGCCACTTCTCCCCCTTCCCCAAGCAAGCCCTAGCCCTGCAGCCATTGAAAAGCCACTCACATATGGCTGATCTGGTAGCCTCACTAAAAGTGATGCTGTTTGTGAGGCCTTGCTCTGATGACCCCGAGTGCTGCCCGAAGCAAAGTAAGCAAACAAACCTCAAAGTCCCAAGTGAAGTGTAGCTCACCAGGTGCACATCACTCATGTACAGTTGTGAGCAATCACGCCGACGTCCAGCATGAGTGGGGGTGAAGGGGGGGTTGGGGGGGGGGGGTGGGGGGGAGTGTGGGGGGCGGTGGTGGGGATGATTCCAGCAAGCGGGCTTACAATGAAATGCTGAAGTATTGAAATCAGGTTCCTGACTGCAGTGGCAGGAAACGCAGCCCGCCATTGACGGGTGGAGCAGATGATCACAAATTGGTTTTACAATGACATGAAACTGATTTTTGAGATCTCCTGATATTTTCCGCTTTCGCCCACTATGATTCCGCTGCAAATGGGAGCGGACGATTCCACCCATAAATTAAGATACTGAATGTTAGAAATTGTACAGTCATGCTGGTGAACACCCTTTACGGGCTGGTGCAGACAATTCAAGACGCCCAAGTTCAGGCACTGCAAAAGGTTTTAGTACGTGTTTGACATTATGGTCTGCAGCTTATTTAACAGAGATTAAAGAAATAAAATTCCAACAGCATGAAACCACAGCCAGAGGCTCTTGGATATGGCCTCTGGCAATTGAGAGGCCGGAGAGCTCTGGAAATAAGAGTAACTGCGATTTGAAAGGGAAGAGGGACTGCAATCAGGGGAGAGAGTAGGCTGCGTTTGGGAGAAGAGAAAGAGATTGTGATTGGTGAGAGAGAGAGGCCACTAGCAGGGCAGGGTAGGGGGAGAGAGGCCATGATTGAGTGGAGGGAAAGAGGCCACGATCGGGATGAGTAGAGAGAGAGCTGTGATTAGGGGAAAGAGAGAAAGGCTGCATTCAGGAGGGAGAGAGAGAGATTGCTATCATTGGGTAAGAGAAAGGCTGCATTCAGGAGGTCTGATGGAGAGAGCACACATCATTAGGTCTGGGGAAAGGCCAAAGGCTTCATTGAGGGGTCAGGGTGGGGGGAGGGGGGCACACTCCTGCTCCGCCTGGCTCACAAGGAATGCTGAGAAAGGCACTTACCTTGTGCAAAAACAGAATTACCTGCAAAAAACTCAGCAGGTCTGGCAGCATCGGCGGAGAAGAAAAGAGTTGACGTTTCGAGTCCTCATGACCCTTCAACAGAACTTGGTGAATCCAAGGAAGGGGTGAAATATAAGCTGGTTTAAGGTCGGGGGGCGGGGGGCAGGGGAGAGAAGTGGAGGGGAGGTGGTGTGGTTATAGGGACAAGCAAGCAGTGAAAGAAGCAGATCATCAAAAGATGTCACAGACAAAAGAACAAAAGAACATATAGGTGTTGAAGTTGGTGATATTATCTAAACGAATGTGCTATTTAAGAATGGATGGTAGGGCACTCAAGGTATAGCTCTAGTGGGGGTGGGGGGAGCATAAAATATTTAAAAATATTTAAAAATAATAGAAATAGGTGGGAAAAGAAAATTCTATATAATTTATTGGAAAAAAACAAAAGGAAGGGGAAAGAAACAGAAAGGGGGTGGGGATGGAGGAGGGAATTCAAGACCTAAAGCTGTTGAAATCAATATTCAGTCCAGAAGGCTGTAAAGTGCCTAGTGGGAAGATGAGGTGTTGTTCCTCCAGTTTGCGTTGGGCTTCACTGGAACAATGCAGCAAGCCAAGGACAGACATGTGGGCAAGAGAGCAGGGTGGAGTGTTAAAATGGCAAGCGACAGGGAGGTTTGGGTCATTCTTGCAGACAGACCGCAGGTGTTCTGCAAAGCGGTCGCCCAGTTTACGTTTGGTCTCTCCAATGTAGAGGAGACCACATTGGGAGCAACGAATGCAGTAGACTACGCTGGGGGAAATGCAAGTGAAATGCTGCTTCACTTGAAAGGAGTGTTTGGGCCCTTGGACGGTGAGGAGAGAGGAAGTGAAGGGGCAGGTGTTACATCTTTTGCGTGGGCATGGGGTGGTGCCATAGGTGGGGGTTGAGGAGTAGGGGGTGATGGAGGAGTGGACCAGGGTGTCCCGGAGGGAACGATTCATACGGAATGCCGATAGGGGGGGTGAAGGGAAGATGTGTTTGGTGGTAGCATCATGCTGGAGTTGGCGGAAATGGTGGAGGATGATCCTTTGAATGCGGAGGCTGGTGGGGTGATAAGTGAGGACAAGGGGGACCCTATCATGTTTCTGGGAGGGAGGAGAAGGCGTGAGGGCGATGCGCGGGAGATGGGCCGGACACGGTTGAGGGCCCTGTCAATGACTGTGGGTGGAAAACCTCGGTTAAGGAAGAAGGAGGACATGTCAGAGGAACTGTTTTTGAAGGTAGCATCATCAGAACAGATGCGACGGAGGCGAAGGAACTGAGAGAATGGGATGGAGTCCTTACAGGAAGCAGGGTGTGAGGAGCTGTAGTCGAGGTAGCTGTGGATATTGGTAGACAGTCTATCACCAGAGATTGAGACAGAGAGGTCAAGGAAGGGATGGACCACATGAAAATGATGGAGGGGTGGAGATTGGAAGCAAAACTAATACATTTTTCCAAGTCCCGACGAGAGAATGAAGCAGCATCGAAGTAATCATTGATGTACCGGAGAAAGAGTTGTGGAAGGGGGCCGGAGTAGGACTGGAACAAGGAATGTTCCACATACCCCATAAAGAGACAGGCATAGCTGGGGCCCATGTGGATACCCATAGCCACACCTTTTATTTGGAGGAAGTGAGAGGAGTTGAAGGAGAAATTGTACAGTGTGAGAACAAGTTCAGCCAGACGGAGAAGAGTAGTGGTGGATGGGGATTATTCAGGCCTCTGTTTGAGGAAGAAGCTAAGGGCCCTCAGACCATCCTGGTGGGGGATGGAGGTGTAGAGGGATTGGACGTCCATGGTGAAGAGGAAGCGATTGGGGCCAGGGAACTGGAAATTGTTGATGTGACGTAAGGTGTCAGAGGAATCACGGATGTAGGTGGGAAGGGACTGGACAAGGGGAGAGAGAAGGGAGTCAAGATAATGAGAAATGAGTTCTGTGGGGCAGGAGCAAGCTGACATGATCGGTCTACCAGGACAGTTCTGTTTGTGGATTTTGGGTAGGAGGTAGAAGCGGGCCGTCTGAGGTTGGGCGTCTATCAGGTTGGAAGCTGTGGGAGGAAGATCCCCAGAGGAGATGAGGTCAGTGACAGTCCTGGAAACAATGGCTTGATGTTCAGTGGTGGGGTCATGGTCCAGGGAGAGGTAGGAGGAAGTGTCTGCAAGTTGACGCTCAGCCTCCGCGAGGTAGATGTCAGTGCGCCAGACAACAACAGCACCACCCTTGTCAGCAGGTTTGATGACAATGTCAGGGTTGGACCTGAGAGAACGGAGAGCAGTAAGTTGAGAGAGAGACAGGTTAGAGTGGGTGAGAGGAGCAGAGAAATTGAGATGACTATTGTCGCGCTGACAGTTCTCAATGAAAAGATCAAGAGAAGGTAAGAATCCAGAGGGAGGGGTCCAGGTGGAGGGAGAATATTGGAGGTGGGTGAAAGGATCCGTTGAATGGGAAGAGGACTCCTGCCCAAAGAAGTGAGCCCAGAGATGAAGACAGCGGAAGAAGAGTTCAGCATCGTGCCGAGCCCGAAATTCATTGAGGTGAGGGCGTAAGGGTATGAAACTAAGTCCTTTGCTGAGCACTGAACGTTCAGCATCGGAGAGGTGAAGGTCAGGGGGTATAGTGAATACACGGCTGGGGCTGGGATTGGAAGATGGGGTGGGGATGGAGGCACAAGCAGGGGTGGAGGGTCCTAGATGGGTGTTAGTGTCGATGAGTTGTTGGAGCTTGCATTCCTTAGCACTTGAGAGAAAGAGAAAAAATTTCTTGTTGAGGCGTCGAATGAGATGAAGAATAAAATGAAACTGGGTGCACGCGCAGCTTTGAAAAAGGGTACGGCGGTGCTGCTGGAGGGAGAGGTCGAGTGTGTTCATATGGCGGCGCATGGCAATGAGTGTGGATCTCAGAATGTGACGGGAACAACAGTCCAAGAAATGTTTTATGTCCCGGAGATACCTATAATCCTGGGTGGGTTCGAAACATGAGGGGTGGAATTTCAGTTCTTACCTTGTGCAGTTGGAACCTCCCACCTCCAGCTTACAGCTGGGTTTCTGATCCCTGAGAAACCCTTGCAGCAAGTCAATTTTAAATCAAGCCCCCACACACACTCTGCGTGCCTGATTTTGATGTTAATGAACGGCCCTCCCTCTCCATGCAGGATGTGCAGAAACCTCAATATCTGCCAAGAGGAAATAAAGACAGCTGGACTCGCACCATATTGGAAATGCATTCCCCAAATTTAAGTAATAAAAGTAAAAAATGCTGGAAAAATTCAGCATGTCCAGCAGCAAGAGAGAGAAACAGAGTTAATGTTTCAAGTCCGTATGATCCTTCTTCAGAGCCCTGTTTCTCTCTCCACAGATGCTGCCAGACCTGCTGAGTTTTTCCAGCATTTTTTTGTTTTTATTTCAGAGCTCCAGCATCCTCAATATTTTGCTTTAATCCCCATATTAAAACCTTTAACCGGCCTGCCAACCCTCTCTCACTCATCTTGGGGGTGTTTAATGTCAATGCCTTAGTTTTAATTTGGCACAAGAATGAAAGCAGTGGGCCCTCATTTGAGTTCTCCCATTCCAGTTCCTTCTTGAACCGCCAGCTGAAAAGTATATGATACTTACAACATTAAGGAGTCACAATAGAAATTCTGTCTATCTCTGTGACAGATACTCATCCTATACCACTTTCAAAGAGTTGCTTGAGTCCTGGGCAATTAGTGAGTCAGGCAATTAGTCCTAAGCCTGAAATAAATCTTGTACATGAAAAACTGTGAAATAATATTTTAAAATTCAATGTTTGTGCTTCAGCGTGTTTGATATTTAGAGAATAATGAGTGAGTGGGAATGGTCCTAAGCCAACAAACAACAAATAACACAAGAAGAATACTCAAGAATAAAACTAAAGAAGCAAACCAAGAATTCTGACCGTTTGAAATGGCAAAACGCATTTGAAAGGGAAAGGCTAATATTTTGGGCACAAGCCTTCATCAGATTAACCTTTATTATGCATTGATGAGGACAAGCTAAGGTCGGTGAAAGGAAACAAAAAAGGAAGGGGAGAGTAACTGAGCTCGAGAACTCAGATCAATGTTGAGGCAGCCAGTGAATCTTTAATGGGTTTAAAAGCCCTGGAAATGGCTTAAGCTGCACAAATGTAATTTCGAATCAGGGTTAGAGATGCAAGCCTTTTGAAGGACACTGGGGGGAACTTGGTCTTCCACAACAGCACAAGACAGATGATGGGAAATCGGCAGCCGGTTTTACAACATGACTGACTATTTTATTACGTGAAAGTGAATGGAAAAGAGAATTGGGCGCATTGTAAATCAGGCTGAAGATTCACTATCTCACATTTTGCACCTTCACCGGAGACCAATTCCATTGTCATTGTTTGAAATAAAATAAGGTCATTTTCTTTTTAACCACTTCCTGTTAACTATGTAGAGCTCCATATGTTTAATTGGTTTACAATTTGTCACTGTTGGAAATGTCATTCACTGTTTGCCACTTGTTACCAGGTCTGGTCCATTGTCAAGTTCTGTTGGTACTTTGCAGCCTTGCAGTTATGCAAAGAGCTGTACAGAAAAATAATTTTCTGTAAATGAGACTCTTTTATGAATCCCCTACTACTCATCCTATTTATAATATGGCAGAAGTCATGCCTTGTAATGATGATACCAAGCTTTGTTCTTAGGTGCTAATATTACTAGTGACCTGGACCAATTAATAGTAGATGGTGGATATTACTGAAGTAGGTTGTAAAATAATTCACATTGGGCTGAATTTTACAGGGGTGGGGGCATATTGCTCCCTGCCACCCTTGGAAGAAATGTCAGACACCAGCTGATCCATGCTAAACCAGGCCACCACTGCAGTAACATCCTGTGGGCAGCATGAATAATATGAGAGCGGCACTTCCTCCCCTCAGTGAGAGGTAGTTCCACTCTTGAGTGATGCCGGCCAGTCTGATTGACTGGGAACGCAGCTGTCGGCGCTGCTGGAGCTGCAAGCAGGCCCATGGATGAAGAAGACATGGCCATCAGAGAGAGGTAAGTCTGGGATTTTGGAGGGGGAGAGATCAGAGAGCCTAGAGAGGAGGATGGGTTAGTTTTTGAGGCCAGGTGGAGATGGAGGAACAAAGTTGGAGTATCATCTCCGGGAGGAGTGCCCCTGATGCGCGCAGGGTAGCTCTGACCGCACACAGTCCCCCTTCCTTCCGCCTTTTAAGCAGTTTGCTTAAAAAAAATGGCCTGCCCATTCCCGCTCACCTGCTCACGCCAGACACATTATGGCATGGGCAGCATATTATCTGGGTCAATTGGCTTGGTAACAAGCTCAATTGGCCCTTAATTATTTATTTTAAAGAGGTGGGTGGGTTGCCAATTTCAGCACCCACCCACCTACTATTATGGAGGACAGCTCAGGGCTGCGTGGGAAGGTGGTGGGCTTGACCGCCCCCCTCGTATTTTATGTGCCCTCCCCATCCATGCTGAAAACACACCCAGCGGAGGAGGGTGGGGGAGGGGTTATAAAATCCAGGGGTGGAATTGTGAAACATGCATAATGAAGGAATATAGGCACTTGTGAAGGGAAAGGGCTTTGGGAGATAATCATTGACCAGACTAAAAATGTTTGAGAACATGCTCTTTGCCAGCATGTTGACAGGTGTATATGGCTTCATGCTGGGTCAAACACAACACATGCAGGACAAGATCGGAATAAGTGATCAGCCTTTCAGCTGCTTCAATGGCTGACATGAAAAACTCCCTCCCTGGGTGGAAGGTGTGTGTCAATGTTAGGCAGGGATAGGACTGCACTCAGCATTAAAGTCCTTGTGATTGAATTTTCTGGCAGTATAGCAGTTGGGCATGAAGAATACCTACTCAGGCAAGGTATCAGCTGGCACAACTCACTCATAGAACAATAGCTCAACATCAGACAGTGCCTTCAGGAGAAGAGGGATACAAATCCAATCAGTATAGAAAGAAGAGGATTGTTTTCTTGTTGCTCCATACACAGTGTGCATTAGGAATATGATTTGCAGCTTTATTCCCTGAGATTATTTAATTCTCTCTATAGTCAGCTGGCTAAGAGCCAGCACTTGAATGGTGATTTCCCCACTACAAAAATATAACATTTATTATGTATGATTGTAACGTAGACAAGGGGAGGCATAGGCCTACCACTTTCATAATGCCCACAGCATGAACTCACATCTAGTTGTGTGCTGGCCTTCCAACTTTTGAAATATAGCACAATACATTTTCATGAAGTCAATAACTGACTTTCCATAGGTGTTATATGTTATACTGAGGTGATATGTTTAACAAGCATCCAGAAAATATTCTGTACTACAGGAACTAATTTGATTAGGAAAATGCTGCTTTATATTAATATTGTGACAGCTTCGGACTGATTAAAGAGCTTAATGGGTGACACTTAACAGCACAGACTCTCCTAGAAATTAATGAGGGCAGGTTTTGAACTTATTTAATGTTCAGAGGAATATGCTAATTTCCTATCTTCACTCTCTCAGTGTCTAATGTGTTGGGGTGAGGTGAAATTTATGAATTTAAATATACAGAGAGGAGCCTGTTGAGGATCTGGATCTTAGTTGTTCACTTTGTGGGCACTTTACCCAGTAAAAGAAATATATGCATTTACATAGCACCTTCCTCAACCTCAGAACATCCCAAAGTGCTTTGCAGCCAACGAAGTATGTTTGAAGTGTAGTCAGTTGTAATGTAGAAAATGTGACAGCCAATTTGCACGCAGTGAACTCCCACAAAGAGCAATGTGATAATACAAGAACACAAGAATTCAGAGCACCAATTGGCTATTAGGCCCCTCAAGCCTGTGCCACCATTCGATAAGATCTGATTGTGGCCTCAACTCTACTTTTCTGTCTGTCCCCCATAACCTGTGATCAGTTGTTGATCAAAAAATCTGTCTAACTCAGCCTTGTCATGACAGTGGACCATAGCCCTACTTACTTAACGACATAATGAACTTTTAAGTACGACATATTTTAAAAAGAAAGGACATATACGAGAAAGCGGCCTGAGACTTAAAGTAACTACTTGCTGGGAAGTTCCTATATGAATTACACTTGACCAACTTGTCCAGGGAATGGAATGTTGCACCTAGAAAGGTATCAAGGCCTACTTCAGACAGTTCAAAGGCACTTCAAAGGAAAAGATTCAATGCGAAAACTGATCTGTAATCTCCTGTGGTTGCGGAGATAATGGAAGCTGATTACCATCTCAGCAGAAACCAGCTCCTGTGAGTTATATCCCAGACTGTGGACATGATGTGAGTTGAAAAGAAAGCAGATCTGGGTGAAAGATATGTTTGTTTTTTTCCCTTCCAGGAATATTCTAGGAAAAGAGTTGAAAGGCAACTGCAATCCTGGTCTCTGTGTGCTAGTTTTGGTGTTCCAGGCCTGGTGTGTGAGGGTGTGCTGTGAAGGTCACAGCTGAAGAACATCAACTAGGTATCCCTGCGCTTGCAGATAATAAAGTCCTCTTTTTATGATTGCTGGAACAAGTCACAGCAAAACAACAGTCGAAAAGGAAACAGGACAACCCCTTTTAGCTGACCTGCAGAACCAAGAATCTCCAACCCAACTGCTCAGTTGCCAAAAGTCAGTGCTACCAGAATCATCTAACTCAACGGCCACAATGTTTCATCACCTACTCCTCACGGACCAGCCGAAGACTGATTTGTATATCTTTTTAATTTTTGTTTCTGGACTCACCAC
The DNA here is from genome assembly GCF_017639515.1 of Carcharodon carcharias. NCBI lineage: Eukaryota > Metazoa > Chordata > Chondrichthyes > Lamniformes > Lamnidae > Carcharodon > Carcharodon carcharias. The sequence goes on from NC_054473.1 coordinate 113,055,382, forward strand.
TTCTCATTTCTAATATGGGTGTATGTGTGTTGCATTTTTACTATATTTTTCTCGTGTTTTAGTAACTAATAAACTCACTCTTTCTTTAACTCAAGAAAGCCTGGTTAGATTGGCTCCTTTTAAAGCACAGATAAATTTGGACTGGGAAAAGGTATCCATGAAGGAAGGGATCTTTTTTACATTAACCTTGTTGCGACCAGCCGAGATGGGGTTCATCCCTCTTCACTGGGGAGCATAACAATCTGGTATCCTTGTCCGAGATCATAACAAATTGGTGTACCTCACCCGGGGGCCCTTTGTAACAGCCTTAAGTATATTCAATGGCCCGGCTGCTCTCTGATGAAGAGAATTCTTCAGATTAAAGAGAGAAAAAAAATCTTGTCTCAGTCTTAGGTGGGAGACCCGTAATTTTTAAACTGTCTTCCCTAATTCTAGAGTCCCCAATTAAGGGAAACATTCTCTCAGCATCTACCCTGTCAAGTGCCCTCCAGATCTTATATGTTTCAATGGCTCAAACCTTCCATTCAGGATCACTGCCCCTGTTTCCGATCCCGATCAGATGAGAAAATACACATTTACCTTTCTCCAATTTTGTTGGGCTCTAGCTACCATATTACTAAATGTCCCAAAGTTTATTTGAAAAGCTGTAGAGAGAAGGTAAGTGGGTAAGATAATAGGGTGGGTAAGGAGCTAGGGTGGCTGGGGGGGGGTACAGTGGGTAGCAGAGTAGGATGGGTGAGGGGGTAGCATGGGTAAGGATTAAGGGTGGGCAAGGAGGGAAGGTGGGTAAGGGTGAGTGAGGTAAGGGGAAAGGGGGTAGGTTTGCAGCTGGGTAGAATGGTAGGTAGATAGGGTGCAGATGTAAGGTCAGGTTGGGCTGGGGAGTAGTTGGGCATTATGGGGGAGTTGGGTGGTCGGCGGGTGGTCGGGGGTTATGTTGGGTCTGTCAGAGAAGAGTGAGGTATCGGGGATAGTCAGGTGGGGGGCTAGTCGGGTCGTACTAGGGGAAAGTTGGGCAGGTGGTGTGTTGGAGTTTTCGAGGGGAGAGACAGTGGGGTCAGTGTGAGTGAAAGGGGGTCTGTTGTAGCGTTTTCCAGGTGTTAGACAAGGTTTTGACCTGCCTAATATTTCCCGGGTGACGGCCCAGCTAAGTAAGTCAGAACCGTCAGAAGTCTCCAGCTCTAACTCAGAGCTGGAAACCTTTTCGGAGGCTCCCGGGGAGCAGGGGAATCACCCATCTGAAGGCAATTCCCATGGAATCATTGTGTTGGGACATCTGAGGGGTCTCATAGCGCTTCTTGTGTAGTACGTCCAGTCTCTGATTATCCAGAGACCGGAAGATGTGGGCCAATAAGATCACCTCTCATTCTTCTAAACTCCAATGGGTATTGGCCCAACCTGCTCAACCTTTACTCATAAGCTAACCCCTTCTCCTAGGAATCAGTCGAGTGAACCTTTTCTTAACTGCTTCTAATGCAATGATATCCTTCCTTAAGTAAGGAGACCCAAACTATATACAGTACTCCAGATGTTGTCCCACTAGGCCCTTTACTGCCATAACACTTTCCTACCTTTATACTCCATTCCCCTTGCAATAAATGGCAACATCCCATTTGCCTTCCTAATCATTTGCTGTACCTGCATACTAACTGTTTGTGATTCATGTACCAGGACTCCCAGATTCCTCTGTACCTCAGATGTCTGAAATCTCTCTTTGTTTAAACAATATGCTGTGTTTCTATTCTTCCTGCCAAAGTGGACAAGTTCACATTTTCCCACATTTTACTCCATCTGCCAAATTTTTGCCTGCTCACAATCTATCAAAATCCCTTTGTAGACTATTTTTGTCCTCTTGACAACAATAATGATTAAATTATGTGGTTTTTAGTAAATGTTGGTTGAGGGATAAATATTGGCCAGGACTCCAGGAAAGATTGCCCTGCTCTTCTTTAAAATAGTGCCACCTCAGACCTACCTTAGAAGGCAGACATGACCTCATTTTAACATCTCATCCAAAAGATGGAACCTCTCATAACGTTGGGAGTTCCTTCAGTACTGCAGCGGAGTGTCAGCCTAGATTATGTACTCAAAGCATTGGAGTGGAACTTGGGTCCATTGGTGAGGTTGCAGGCTAGATGTTAGTCGGGTGCTTTGCGATTAGTACCCGCTTTGCTGTTAGTGTTCTGTTGTTGACTGATTGAGCCTTCCAGCTTCCATTACACAGAATGAATGCACTACCTGCACACAATAAGCCTTGTCAGTAGAAAGTCTCCTAAGGGGCAGGTAATGGCACAAAAGCTGGTCTTACAGTTGCTTATTAAGGAAGTGCACTTCAATGTGCCTAGAAGGATGAGAACCTGAAGTCACGGCTGACAACACAGCAATTGGGAATTGGCTGGGAATTCAGCAGCAAGTAACTCACCTCCTGACTCCCCAAAGCTGGTCCACAAGGCACAAGTCAGAAGTGTGATGGAATACTCTCCACTTGCCTGGATGAGTGCAGCTCCTGCAACACTCAAGAAGCTTGACATTGTCCAGGACAAAGCAGCCTGCTTGATTGGTACCGCTTGCACAAACATTTACTCCCTCCACCACCGAGACACAGTGGCAGCAGTGTGTATCATCTACAAGGTGCAATGCAGAAACTCACTGAGGCTCCTTAGACAGCACCTTCCAAACCCACGACCACTACCATCTAGAAGGATGAGGACAGCAGGCACATGGGAACACCACCACTTCGAAGCTCCCCTCCAAACCACTCAACATCCTGACTTGGAAATATATTGTCATTCCTTCATTGTCACTGGGTCAAAATCCTGGAACCCTCTCCCTAATAGCACTGCGGTTGTACCTACACCACATGGACTGCAGCGATTCAAGATGGCAGCTCACCACTACCTTCTCAAGGGCAACTAGGGATGGGCAATAAATGTTGGTCTAGCCAATGATGCCCACATCCCATGAATGAATTTTAAAAATTGGCGATGTCCACCTTACAGGGCATGTTGACTCTGGGCCTCTATGCAGCAGTTGGCACTACTCTGCATCTGTCCACCTGCAGGCCTGAAGCCTCTGCAGCTATATCTACACAGTTGGTACCAGACAGACCTGACTGCTGGGGCATGTGCTTGGGTAGATGGGCACAGCCTCACCTTAATCACATCGTTCCATTACTCCTCTTCTGCCTCCACTTTCTCAAAACACATCCTCAGTGCTGGATTCCCATTAAAGCCCACAATCATGTGGACATTCCTAAATGTAGCGATACCAAAACACTTGGCAAATTCCAACTGACCAACGGCATGGTAGCTAAAAAGAATGAAATAATACAAGGAAAGGCAAAAGTTCAGAGTTGGCTATTTAAGCATCTTGGTCTATCCAGCTATTTTGTGGTGTGGGGTGGTATCTTAGAGGGAGGGAGCCGACTGTGTGCAGGGCCCCAGTGGGAATAAAAGGTTGCAAAAAAGCCACGGTCAGGAAAAGCAGGAAGGGGCTGCCGTTTGCTGCCATGGTGATGAAAACAGATGCTAAATGGGATGTGCTAATGAGACATACCTTTTAAAAGTCTGCTTTTAACATTTAATTTTGGTCCTAATTGCTGATTACCCTAATTTGAACTTGCCTGTAGGTTCTCTAACAAGGACACCTGCAGGTTTAGCACTTGAGCACTGATTAGATGCAATCTTCTTGGAGCTGTATATGAAGCCTGCTCTCAGTCACTTGCAATGAAGGTGAGGAGTGTGTTGGTTAGCACATTTCATGATGGCTCAGGGACTGAGTGAGAGGATGTACAGGTTCTTGGTGGTGGTACTGGAGGAGGATGTCGTTGAGGATATCCTGTAACTATGGGGTGGGAGGAGGAGTCTATCCCACCCTCCTGTTCCTTCAATTGAGCTCTCCAGTTTTTGCTGCTGCTCGACATGGTCTCATCTACTTCCCTGATTCCTGCAGAGAAGGGGGACAAGAATTCCCTTTTTCTTAGTGACTCCTGTAATGTAAAGCAGTACAACACCTCATATTTTTAGGTGAAGTCTTTGGACAATTTCTAGAATAAATGTTGATTTGGGTGTTGGTGAAAGTCTTCACAAAGTATCCTAGAAAGTTTCCTGATGTGTTTCATGATTCCTCTCTAACCCAGCAGCAAGTGAATGTTATAAGATGCTTCAAGGCCTCTGCAGCAACTAGTTTACTCCCAATCAGCTAGTCAGTGTTAGAAGAGGATGTTAGGTCTTTGTACTTGTGAGAAAGTATCATTCAATTAACAACTTTTCTGTAAAAACTTTTTAAATGTTGTTGAAATGTGTCTCTCATGTTTTTCATTATTATTGGCTTTTGAGTAACAGCATTGCAACTCTTTAGGTATTGCATTTTTGACTAAATTTCAAAAATGGCCCATGCTATTTAAGGCTGCTGCCCTCAAAGAAGGATATGCATTCACTCCTTGTCACTGGCATTGTGCATTATCGAAAAACTAGAATGGAGGGGCATAACCCAGTACAAATTCACTTTGCTTCAACACAAGCCATTTAAACACAATGGTATCCACGAATCTGTTCCAATGAAGAAAATATTATCAAGGAAAAAATGAGAGGTGCATTGTCTGGGACAGGAGTCATGGGGTCAGGCAGCGAGTGAATTAATAGGGTTCTTTAAAACTGTCCCATAGTTTTTATGGTGACAAATTTATCTCACAATTTGTTGAATTCATGACTTCTAAGTTGCTTGCACTGTAACTAATATGTGACCATATCCCTGCTAAATACATCATGCGAGAATAAGTCTCCAAAGTATAGGTATTCAGTCATGAAGGTAAGTCTTAATTCATCCCAAATCACAGATATTGTAAAGACAGGTATCTATACACTTACTGCTCGCTGTCACCTCCCATCTTAATGAGTTTGAGAATTACTGGTCAGAGGCTGAAAGACAAAACCTCATGTAGCATTCCCCTCAGGTTTTACTCCAGAAACCCTATCCTTGTGGAATTTAGGATTTCAACAAAACTCATGATTTGGGGTTATTTCTGCACTTGATCCATCTGAACTACAAAATGTATTTAGAAATATGATAAATTTTACCCTCCCAAGCTTAGCTCTGAAGGTAGCATTCTGAGCTGTATTACAGTGATGAAGTGCTGGTGCACACTGGTTTGTTGCGTGTGGTGGGAGCAGTTTGGGCTGTATCACACAAAAGAGATGCTGTACAATATTAAATTACATGAGCTTTCCTTCTGGTTCTCCAATAATACAATATTGAACATGTTTTGTGATTGTTTTTGAAGTGGCCAGCGGTGGTCCCTTTAAGGACCCCAATTGGCTGCTCAGAGCCAGAATACAATTGACATTGGAGTCCTAATGATGTCACAAGACCCAAACTTGTATAATCAAGAGGCCAACTGCCTAGCAACAGGCCCATGCTGCAGCAGCTCAAGGGAAGTCCCTTTCAAAATAATAGCTGCACTGTTGGTATTAAGCCTAACATCCCCATTTTCAGACTGTTATTGCCATGTTAACAGTGATTTCATCCAGTTGGAATCAACTGCATGAATGGGTTCACAATCGACTGTTTCACATGGTTGAAAGGTTTGCCGGCAATCACTATTCAGACTCACGTGAAGAATGGTCACTTGGTGAGGGGCAGAGGACAGTCACTGCCTGTGGAACTGTGCCGCTTCAGGAACAGAGACAATGGCTAAAATGACATAAGAAATGATCTTTCAAAGAAGTAAAATTGGAAACAAGTTAGACCCATTTTCTTAATCCAATGATACAAGATAGATGAAATCGTAAAGATAAGAACATAAGAAATAAGAGCAGGAGTAGGCCTTCGAACCTGCCCCACCATTCAATGAGATCATGGCTAATCTTCTACTTCACAATTTTCCTGCACTATCCCTATCCCTTGATGTTTTTAATATGTAGAAATCTAGCAATCTCAGTCTTGAAAATACTCAGTGACTGAACCTCCACAGCCCTCTGGGGCAGATTAAATAGTGTAACTAGAAGAAGAAAATTACGAAGAGATGTTGACAGAATGGGTAGAATCTAGTGAAGTCCTGGCAATGGGAAATGAGGTGGGCATGAGCATTTAATTGTGCAGGAGGCAAGGCGTCAGCTTCCCAATGTGGGATGAGAGTTGGGAAGTAAGTTGGTGGCTGAGTAAAGGTGAATTGTGGTTCCCAACAGTAAATGGTGGGAAGCCATTGTTCGTACATTAGTATGTGATGCATACACATTAAAACACATACTCGCCAGATTAAATTGGACTTTTGTGATGAAGTCGGCAGCAAACTTGAAGCATGTGCCTTCAGATTCAGGAGTTGTGAAAGATGGCACGCAGCAGGCAAGGTAGTCATCATGGGTGGATTTGGAGTGAGTAGAAGTTACCTTTTCTTGTACGGGGGTTGGTGGGGGGTGCTTTGCAGGGAAAGGGGAATGGGGACTGCATTGAACTCGGGTAGTGGGGGTCCGTGGAGGTTAGGCATGGCTGTCTTAGGCATGGCTGTCTGCGCAAAGAAGGGTGGCAATTGTCCAGGGAGGTCAGACGCGTGTCCAGCCATCCTGCCTGTCAGCACAAGTACCCCTCGCTTTTAGTCCCACTGTTGGGATACTCACTGCTGCAACAAGATACTGCCCATTCCAGATGGGCAGTATCCCAATTGCACTGCTGGGTTGGAATCTAAGTCCTTCTGCCCAGCACGAATGTGGAAGATCCTGAGCTTCGTTGTTGGTATTCCTGGCGTAAGTATGTTGAATTGCTACCTGAATGTGCAGCAGCACAGCCACGAGAGACCAGAGTTTGATCTTTATGAGCACCTCCACATCAGGAGCAAACCATTCCCTTGGGGTGATGGGGAGCACACTCTCTTCCACATTCCCCTCACTAATCGTCTGCCCACCAGCTGGGAAGATGCAGAGGAACAATGACATTTTGAAGCAGAGTAGACTGGCCCTGAGTTGATGGACCATTCCCTCAAGCTTAAGAGTTATGTAAATGTGTGCATTATTTTAAAAAAATAGAGACAGAAGAATTATGAAACAAGTGTTCACCTTTGATTAGGTAGCACCATAATAAATATACCATGGGAAAAAAAAGAAAGAAACTGCTTGTGAAACGACTGGACAAAACTGTGCTAATTGAATTTCAATATAGGAAAATGTAAGGTGATCCATGTTGGACCGACAAAGAATGAACAGGGTACTTCCTAAATGTTGAGAAGTTAGAAACAGTGGAGGTCCAAATAGACTTGGGAGTCCACCTAAAATGTCTGACCAGGTATAGAAAATAATCATGAAGGCTAATGGAATACTGGCCTTAATATTAGAGGTCAAGAATACAAGGGTTAAAAATCATATTTCAGCTTACAAAGCCCGACTTAGATCACATCACTTGGAGCACTAGAAGCATTTCCGTGCAACACACCTTAGGAAGAATCTTCTTTATTCGTTCACAGAATGTGGGCTGTGCTGGCTGGGTCAGCATTTATTGCCCATCCCTAATTGACCTGGAGAAGGTGTTGGTGAGCTGACCTTCTTGAACTGCTGCAGTCCATGTGACGTAGCCATGGTGCTGTTAGGAAGGGAATTCCAGGATTTTGACCCAGGGACAGTGAAGGAACGGCAATATATTTTCAAGTCAGGATGGTGAGTGGCTTGGAGGGGAACTTCCAGGTGGTAGTGCTCCCATGAATCTGCTGCCCTTGTCCTTCTAGATGGCAGTGGTCGTGGGTTTGGAAGGTGTTATCTAAGGAGCCTTGGTGAGTTCCTGCAGTGCATCTTGTAGATGGTACACTGCTGCTACTGTGTGTCAGCTGTGAGTGGGAGAGGAAGGTGCACTCATCACATTCCTGACTTGTGCCTTGTAGATGGTGGACAGGCTATGGGGAGTCAGGAGGTGAGTTAATCACCTCAAGATTCCTAGGGTGGAGTTTTCCAGCCCGCAGGTGTCCGGCATCATAATGGGCGTCAGCGGACGATATGGCAAGTAGGCCAAAAATCAGTTTCACATGAAGCCAGTTTGCAATCATCCTTTCCACCCGTCAATAGCAGGCTATGTTTCCCGCCATCAGACATCAGGAACTTCATTGTAATACATCTGCATATCACTACAAGCACAGTTCACTGGAATCATTCCCCCACATCAAATTTACTGCCCATGTTGGCAGGAAGACACGCCAGAGCAGAACACGTCTTGACAAGTATGACATGCAGAGGTCAGGACTAACTGCTAGGGCCTTGCTCACATTGTGGATATGTGAGGAGCTGGAAAATCACCATTGAGGATCTGCTTTGGGACTTCGTTGTCTTGGCCATGGTCGGTTGCCAGTTGCGGATGATTGTCGAGAGAGTGGAGGGGGAGGTCCAGCTGTGAGTGGGAGAGGAAGGTGCACTTGGGCGGGGGGGGGATGTGGTGGTGGTGGTGGTGAAGTTTGGAGGTGGGGAACGAAGGTGTTGGGGGTGAATTTGAGAGGGGGGTACTAAAGTGTTGGGGGGGTAAGGTTGGGAGGGGAGGGAGGGAGTACAGGGGGATGGGGGGTACAGGGGAGGATACTGCAAATGAGGTGGAAAGAGTCAGGAAAGGGGGAGGAGTAAGAGGGGAGGAAACTGGGAGGAGTTGGGAGGAGACGGTGGGAGGGAGGACTCCCAGCAGGGAAGGGGTTCCAACAGGGCAAGAAATCGGGAGGTGGGATTGTCCTGCTGAACATGCATAGGAGGGGCCTGTGGAATCGATGACTGTTTCCTGGGGAGCAAAATGAGAGTGGGCACGGCAGGAGGGATTGGTGAAAATGACAGAGGGCATTTCCACATTCTTGCTGGACCAGGATCTTCATAACGTTCGCCATCCTTCCCATGGAGACCTCCATGTGGGCACCATTTCATCAGAGAGCAGGCTGATGCTCTCCTTCGACTCGTGTGCCACTTTATTGAGGGCTTCCAACAGCTCTGTGTGTTGTTCCCTCTTCTTCTGCTGATTTTCCATGATGAGCTGGAAGGCTGAATCCAGAGGCTCGTTATCTGACTCGATCCTCACAGATACCTCTTCCCCAGCAGTCCTCCGAGTGCCTGAGAGCTCAGCTGAATCTGCCTCCTCCTGCTGAGGGCACATGTCCATGTGGTGACCACCAGGTTATGAACCCAAGGCTGCTCTAGATCTAGGTCTCCGGGAGGTGCGTGTCTCTGTGCTGGTGCAGGGTGTGATGGGTCTTCCAGGCTGCTTATATCCAGCTCTTCAATGGAGGAAGTGTCCTCTGGATTGGAGGTGAGGACCTCGATGGAGCTGAGGGACTGGCTGGCTCAGGGCGTTAGCCAATGTAGAGATAATTAAAGTGTGGCAGCAGAGCCAAAAGCAGGAGAGAGACCACTCACAGCTGTGTTGAAAGAGGCATGATTAGTTGCAGAACCTTCACAAGGGTGTTCGCCACCAATGCTACAGTCGTCTCAGGCATGGTCTACAACCTCACCAGTCAGCGCTTTGACACGCTGCTCAAAGTGAGTGAGGGGCCTAATGTGAGCCACTCCACCCCCAGTCTGGGACCTCTCCCTACTTTTGTGAGCCAGCTTCTCCGGTGTGAAAACAGGTGGAGAGAATGTGAGCAGGATGCATAGCACTGTTTGGAATGTTTGTGTGGTGAGCATGAATGGGTTGAGAAGGCGAGCCCGAGAGGATATGAGCCTGATGGAGATGTGAGAGTATGTAAGAGAGTTAGGGGTGCTGTCCTTTGAGGTGTGAGATCCCTGTGTGATGGGTTTGTGAGTGTTTGAGTTGAGAGTGATGAGAAGAATGACTTACTCTGGGAGAATGGATGAGTCCAATTATCCTCTTGCAGCAAAGGGTGTCTGTCCCCTTCACCCAGTGTGGGGGTAGAGGACACCACGATGGGCCTCCACAGAGTCTAAAAGGTGCTCAGTGCTCAAAGGATGCGAGACTGAATTGGGGGGCTGCAGTCTTCTAGTCTTTCGGGGCCATGTCTTCTGTGCAGCAGTTCTAGACTGGAATCACTGAGTGTGTGCACGAGGCTGCACTTTAAATATGGTGCTTGATGTGAAGAAGCAGCGAGGTGACATTGTGGTGGGCGAATGAGATCCCGCCCAACACCGAAACAACTTGTTTCTTGGGAATGCATAATTAAGAAGGCGGTATTGGGACAATATGGCATGAAAAGCCACCATTGTGGCCGGTAGGTAAAACACCAATTTTTCCGCCCACTAGCGCATTTAGTGCAAATCTGGGATGATTCTGACATGCTAGTCTAGTTCAGTTTTTGGTCAATGGTAAGCCCCAGGATGTTGATAGTGGGGGATTCAGCGATGGGAATGCAATTAAATGTAAAGGGGCGATGGTTAGTTTCTCTCTTGTTGGAGATGGTCATTGCCTGGCACTTGTATGGTGCAAATGTTACTTGCCACTTTTCAGCCCAAGCCTGGATATTATCCGGATCTTGCTGCATTTGGGCATGGACTGATTCAGTATCTGATGAGTCACGAATAGCACTGAACATTGTGCAAACATCAGCGAACATCCCGACTTCTGACCTTATGATGGAGAGAAGGTCATTGATGGCGCAGCTGAAGATGGTTGGGCTAAGGACACTATCCTGAGGAACTTGTGCAGTGATGTCCTGGAGCTGAGATGATTGACATCCAACAACCACAACCATCTTTCTTTGTGCTAGGTATGAATCCAACCAGCGGAAAGCTACCCCTGATTCCCAATGACTCCAGTTTTGCTAGGACTCCTTGATGCCATACTTGGTCAAATGCTGCCTTGATGTCAAGGGCAGTCACCCTTACCTCACCTCTGGAGTTCAGCTCTTTTGTCCATATTTGAACAAAGGCTGTAATGAAGTCAGAGCTGAGTGGCCCTGGTGGAATCCAAACTAAGCATCAGTGAGCAGGTTATTGCTAAGCAAGTGCCACTTGATAGCACTGTTGATGACCCCTTCCATTACTTTACTGATGATCGAGAGTAGGCTTATAGGGTGGTAATTGACTGGGTTGGATCTGTCCTGCTTTTTGTGTACAGGACATACCTGGGCAATTTTCCACATAGCCGAGTAGATGCCAGTGTTGTAGCTGTACTAGAGTAACTTGGCTAGGATCGTGGCAAGTTCTGGAGCACGAGTCTTCAGTACTATTGCCGGAATGTTGTCAGGGCCCATAGCCTTTGCAGTATCTAGTATTCAGCTGTTTTCTGATACCACGTGGAGTGAATCAAATTGGCTGAAAACTGGTATCTGTGATGCCGGGGACCTCTGGAGGAGGCTGAGAATGATTATCCACTCGGCACTTCTGGCTGAAGATTGTTGCGAACGTTTCAACCTTATCTTATGCACTGATGTGCTGGGTTGCCCCATCATTGAGGATGGAGATATTCGTGGAACCTCCTCCTCCAGTGAGTTGTTTAATTGTCCACCCCCATTCACTAGTGGATGTGGCAGGACGGCAGAGCTTAGATCTGATCTGTCAGTTGTGGAATTGCTTAGCTCTGTCTATCACTTGCTGCTTATGCTCTTTGGCACGCAAGTAGTCCTGTGCTGTAGTTTCACCAAGTTGACACCTCATTTTTAGGTATGCCTGGTGCTGTCTCTGGTATGCCCTCCTACACCCTTTATTGAACCAGTGTTGATCCCCTGGCTTCGTAGAGTGGGGGATATGGTGGGCCATGAGGTTACAGATTGTGTTCGAGTACAATTCTGTAGCTGCTGCTGATGGCCCACAGCACCTCATAGATTCTCAGTCTTGAGCTGCTAGATCTGTTCGAAATCTACCCCATTTACCACGGTGGTAGTGCCACACAACATGATGGAAGGTACCCTCAGTGTGAAGGCAGGACTTTGTCTCCACAAAGACTGTGCAGTAGTCATTCCTGCCGATACTGTCATGGACAGATGCATCTGCAGCAGGGAGATTGGTGAGGATGAGGTCTAGTATGTTTTTCCCTCTTGTTGGTTCCCTCACAACCTGCCACAGACCCAATCTAGCAGATGTGTCCTTTAGGACTCGGCCAGCTCAGTCAGTAGTGGTATTACTGAGTTGCTCTTGGTGATGGACATTGATGTCCCCCACCCAAAGTACATTCTGCACCCTTTCCACCCTCAGGGCCTCCTCCAAGTGGTGTTCAACATGGAGGAGCACTGATTTATCAGCCGAGGGAGGGCAGTATATAATAATCAGCAGGTGATTTCCTTGCCCATGTTTGACCTGATGCCATGAGACCTCATGGGGTGTAGAGTCGATGTTAAGCACTTCCAGGGCAATTCCCTCCCAACTGTGTACCACTGTGTTGCCACCTCTGCTGGGTCTGTCCTGCTGGTAGGACAGGACATACCCAGGGATGGTGATGGTGGTTTATGGGAAATTATCTGTAAGGTATGATTCCATGAGCATGACTGTGTCAGACTGTTGCTTGACTAGCCTGTGAGACAGCTCCCCCAATTTTGGCACTAGCCCCCAGGTGATAGTAAGGAGGACTTTTCGGCGTATATTGGCCTCGGAGAGGGTGCAGTGCAGGTTTACCTGGATTCCAAGGCTTCAATTTTGAGGTGAGATTGCACAAATTAGGGTTATATTCCCTGCAATTTACAGGATTATGGGGTAATTTGAGTGATGTTTTCAGGTTGTAAAAGGAAACAAATTGAGTACTCGGAGAGAAATTATTTCTGCTGTTTAGGGTGTCCACTACTCGAGAGTCAAAAAATTAGAGCCAGGCATTTCAGGAGTGAAGTCAGGAAACGCTTCTACACATAAAGGGCAGTAGAAATTTGGAACTGTATTCCAAAAACAACAATTGATGCTAAATTAATGGTTAATTTTAAATCTGCGATTGATAGATTGTGGTATTCACAGGTATAAGGAGTAAGGGGAAAAGGCAGGCGTATGGAGTTAGAGCATTGATCAGTCATGACCTGATCGTATGGCAGAACAGATTCAAGGGGCCATCAGGCATACTCCTGTTCCTATATTTCTATAAGGCTCCAGTTAAACACAAATTATTTTTCTTGTGCTTATTGCACGTGCAAAAACCAAAAAGCACATTATTCATTTCTAAATATTACAAATGCAAATTTGCATAAATTTGTCATTAATCATCAGCAATGATCAATTTGTAAATGAATTATTTTTTCAATAATTAGATTTTGCTCAATTGCATTTCTTAACTCATATTTACATATACACTCACAATCACATATTACAGTGATCACTGTACCAAAATGTTCATATAACAGGAACAGTCACTTGGTAGTACAGAACTTGAATATTGCATAAAAGAGAGACATGTTACTGTGGCTTTTTGTCTTGCATTCATCAGGACAAATGCAAGAATGCCAAATTTCAAACACTCACAATTTATACTCAGAGGAAAAGGGTGCTGATTGGTTAGCAAGTCAACTCTGGTTGAGGCTTTGCCATGGAGAAAGAAATGGCGAAATATAGGCTCCCCACATTCCCTGGTAATTCAAAAACCATGCAAGGCTTGAACATATTCCTTTATTTGCAGGGAACAGGTCCCATGTATGAATGTATGTCACTTCCAGCAAGTATAAGTGAGCAACATTATGAGCTCAACTGATTTCCTTAAATTAGTTGTCAGTGCAGCTATTAGCACACTCAGGATTGCTCAGCAAGTGCTGCCCAATCACGGAATCACAGCTACCAATAGTTTTCTTTTGGGTTTTCCAAGCACAGGGAGGCTGGTGGAGTATCTTCTGTACTCTGCCTATTATGAATAGCTGAAGTAATATGCTGTTTCATTCAATCAGCCAATTGCTGGGACATACAGCCTTTGAAATTGGGCATTCTTGCATTTATCCTGATGGGTGCAAGACAAAAACTTCAACAACATGTTTCGCTTTTCAGCAAAATACCAGAGGCACAAAAATGAGCAATTTTGGCATAAAAGCAGAAGTCAGGTGGAACTCTTCTGCAGAATATTAAAGACATGGAGGAAGATACTGGGGAAGGTCATTGAAGCAGACAATCCAGTGGGTTAGGAGACAATTAGATGCACTTTGGTGAGAGACCATCTTGAGAGATATGGTGAGGAAGCAGGTTATAGTTGATTTCAAAAAACAGAAAGAGGTTTTGGCATGGCTGGGTATTTTTCTTGCTTCTAAGAAAGCTTTAGATAGATGAAATACAATTCCTTTAATTAACAAGGTTATTTCACACAAATGATAGTGCAGGCAATTTGTTTCTTCCTTTTATGAAAAGGGTTTTTTTTTGTAGAAATGTCTTTGTGCACTGCTGTCTTTTGTGTACTGTGGTTTACCTGTAGTCATGTGATCTCTGAGGTCATCTTTGGTAAAAACAAAGCACTGAGGTGGAAGCCATTTTTGCACATCACATGGAACATTCAGCAACTCATCACAACGCCCCCAAAAACATTCCAAAGAACTTCCACAAACTTTGCAATAGTAGAAGTCAGTACAAATCTCATTTGCTGTGAATTTTAATGCTTGGCATTTTATATAAAGCTAGTGCTGGGCCCCACTTTGAGCTGAACACATGTTCTTTGTCGAGAGACAAATGGGTGCATCTAGTGGGCTCAAAACACACTGGTTCTCTGACCTCATGATTGCATCTCTCCTGAGGCTTCCAATGCATGGCATGGCACAGCACGTCCCTGCTCGCACCCCTCACAGCAAGGGGAAGCAGGCAGGCTGCACCTGAAGCAGACACCATTTTAGGCCTTTGACGCTTCCTTTGTGCCAGCTCCTGCAGCTCTGCGGAATCCAATTTCCAGTCCTTAATCTTTTGCATTTCAATGTCTCACAACCATGTTTACTTCCATGTGTAAAATGCAAATTGTAATCATTGCATTGCATGCTCTTCACCTCTCCATTGATGTTCCTCGTGTATTTAATGATTTAAATTTACCCTTTCTCATCTCTGCTCTCCGCATTATCTTTATTGTCTAATGGATCCTCTGATGTTTACTGTTTGTATCTGAGATCCCTTTGCATTCCTGCTAGACATCATGATCAACCTCCATTGGCTTCAGGCTGCACCTTTGATCATCCTCAGACCTCTGAAGACAACCTCCACAAGTGATCCAAATGATAATCTGGTCCTCCAACCATGCCTAAATCCATCCTTCTCCACTGCTGATTCAAAGGCTGTACAGTGTTTGGTTCCATTCACAACTCCTCAGATACTGAAGCAGTCTGTGTCCACATGCAACAAGATCTGGACAACATTTAGACTTGGGCTGATAAGTGCCAAATAACATTTGTGCCACATGGTGCCCACCTCCAACAAGAGAGAATCTAACTATCTCTCTTTGATATTCAATAGCATTACCATCACTGAATCTATTGACACCTTGGAGGTCAATATTCACCAGAAACTGAACTGGACCAGTCATATAAATACCACAAGAGCATGTCAGAACGTGGGAATTCTGTGGTGAATAACTCACCTCCTGACTGCCCAAAGCCCTTCCACCATCAACAAGGCACAAGTCAGGAGTGTGATGGGTTTTCTCTATTTACCTGGAGAACTGCAACTCCGACAACACTTGAGAAGTTCAACACCATCCCAGATGAAGCAACCCATTTGATTGCCACCCCATTCACCACTAATGCACAGTGACAGCAGTGTGTACCATATATATAAGATGCACTGCAGCAGCTTGCCAAGAGTTCTAGGACAACACCTTCCATCTCATTATCTCTACCATCTCGAAGAATAAGGGCAGCAGATGCATGGGAACACTGCCATCTGCAAGGTCCCTCCAAGCCACATAACATCCTAACTTGGTACTCCATTGCCATTCTGTCACTGTCGCTGGGTCGAGATCCTAACAGCACTGTGGGCCTACCTACACCGCATGGACTGCTACAGTTGAAAAGGTGGTTCACCACACCTTCTCAAAGATAATTAGGAATGGCTAATAAATATTCCTTGAACAGAGGCCCAAACCAATCCCCTTACACCACCAATTTCCTGTGTCAGGCTGAATTTGTTCTCTCACCTGAACAATTTCTGCTGAAACTTGTTTCATTTCCTCCAAATAAAAGGTGTGGCTATGGGTACCCACATGGGCCCCAGTTATGTCTGTGTCTTTATGAGGTATGTGGAACATTCCTTGTTCCAGTCCTATTCAGACCCCCTCTCAAAAACTCTTTCTCCGGTACATTGATGACTCTTCTGGTGCTGCTTCATGCTCTCATCTGGAGAAATTTATCAATTTTGCTTGCAATTTCCACCCCTCCATCACCTTCACATGGTCCATCTCTGACACTTTGTGTTCCTTCCTTACACTCTCTTTCTCTATTTCTGGCGATAGGCTGCCTACCAAAATTCATTACAAACCCACCGACTTCCACAGCTACCTTGACTACAGTTCCTTGCACCCTGCCTCCTGTAAGGACTCCATCCCATTCTCTCTGTTCCTCTGCCTCCGTCACATCAGTTCTGATGATGCCACCTTTCAAAATGGCGCTTCTGACATGTCTTCCTTTTTCCTGAACCGAGGTTTCCCCCTTACTGTGGTTGACAGGGCCCTCAGCCGTGTCTGATCCATGTTCATCTCCCTTACCTCTGCCCTTACCTCTTCTCCTCCCACCCAGAACCATGATAGGGTCCCTCTTGTCCTCACCTTGTTTTCAGCCCACCAACCCCCGCAGTCAAAAGGTCATCCTCTGCCAACTCCAGCATATTGCCACTACCAAATACATCTTCCCTTCACCACCAGCACCCCCCCCCCCACCACCCTCCTGCCAGCATTCCATAGGGACGTTCCCTCCGGGTCCACTCCTCCATCACCCCCAACACCTCATCCCCTTCACTTAGCACCTTCCCATGCAATTGCAGAAGGTGCAACAGGTGCCCATTTAAGTCACACCTCCTCACTGTCCAAGGGCCCAAACACTCCTTCACTTGCACCTCCTTCAATTTTGTCCACTGTATCCGCTGATCCCAATGTGGTCTCCGCTACATTGGAGAGACCAAACACAGACTGGGCGACTATCCGCAAGTATGACCCAGACCTTCCTGTCGCTTGCCATTTCAACACTCCATCCTGCTCTCATGCCCACATGTCCATCCTTGGCCTGCTGCGATGTTCCAGTGAAGCTCAACACAAACTGGAGGAACAGCACCTCATCTTCCAACTAGGCACTCTACAGCCTTCCGGACTTAACATCGAGTTCAACAATTTCAGACCATGAACCCTCTCCTCTATCTTCACCCCTTTTTTATCCCCCCTTTTTAAAATTTATTTTTATTTTATATCCACTTATTTTCATTTTTATTCATTTATTCATTGTTTTATCCCATTTTTATTCCCTTTTTATCCCTTTTTTCCATCCTTTTTTCCCCACCATCCCTCCCCACCCCACCCCAAAAGGGCCATCTGTTACTTGTTCATTGTTCTTTCACAGAGTGCTTACCCTTGTTCTGCTATTCACACATTCTGCTTTCTTACCTTTATGCCACTATCAGCACCTTCTCTAGCCCTCACCACTACCATTAACACTCCCTTTGTCTTTCTGTCCATGACATCTTTGTCAATCTTTCCTTAGCCCCCACCTATTGCAGGCCTTGTATCCAGCTTCACTTGCTCCACCTCCCTTAAACAGTATAAATTTCATCACATTTCTGCTTCTCTTTAGCTCTGAAGATGGGTCATACAGACTCAAAACGTTAACACTGTTTCTCTCTCCACAGATGCTGCCAGACCTGCTGAGTTTTTCCAGCATTTTCAGTTTTTATTTATGCCAATAAATATTGGCCTTGCCAGCAATGTCCACATTCCATGTATGAATACATTTAAGAAAACTGCTGCACCTGACAGGTGGGAGCCTCCCATTCGCAGTAACATCTCAGAAGCTTTGTCTTTTTTGTAGATACTGCTAATTTAATTCCCCACTTTTCTCTCACTCTGCCCTCTCTGTCCTTGGCCTCCTGGAGTGTTCCAATGAAGCTCAACTTAAGCTTGAGGAACAGCAGCTTAACTTTCAATTAGGCACTTCACAGCCATCTGACTCAACATCGAGTTCAACAATTTCTCTGTCATCTTCAATGTAATCTCTGTCCACTATTTTGTTTATAATTTCTCTGCAGGTTTCTGTTGTAATTTTGCTGTTTTTGCTTTTGGATATTAGCCGTCCATCATTCTGCCATTCACACCTCCTCTAGACATATTTTTTGTTTCTTTACTTGTCCCATTATCATTCCCTTTGGCCTTGCCCAATTAACCCTGTTGCCATTTAACCTCTTCAACTTCTCCCCTATCACAGACCCTCCCTGTTGTTCTTGTTTCCTAATTTCACTCGTGAAATGTCTGACCCTAATTTTTAAACAATATTCCCTAGTCCTGGTCTCGCCAACCAGCAGGTAAAGTTTTTCTCTGTCTACCCTTCATATCTTGAAAACCTGTTGTATGGGTATTGAATTGTAGGAATGCTTCCTTCCAGGAGGTGTGGCAAAATGTCAATTGTACACTGTCTCCCACAGAAGAGAAGAAATCAGTGACAAAATGTGTTCTGCTCTCCTTGCATTTAATGCTAATTAACTCTCCTTCTTGTGATGCTTTGCCTCTTCCTTGATAATGGAATACAAAGATATGTTCATGGGAAATACCATCTGAAGTAATAGGAATCAAGTCTATGGGCTGGATTTTCATCGAGGATACAGGTATTAGGAGTCATGAATTTTCCCGACCCTGAGATTCTGCCGTGCTATTTTTGTGTTTGGGGAGGCAAGTCTGGGCTGGAGATAGGCCGGTTGCCTCTAAAGGCCAGCCTGAGGGATCAATGGAGGCTGGAGGATAGTGATGCTGGCGGGGTAGAATTCCCACTTCCATTTACTGGGACATTGGACCAGTTGTATTCCTCATTTGTTTTGGGCCAGTTGTATTTCTTTAGCCCTTACCCTCACACCCCTCTCCCCCAACTTACCCCCATGCTCCCTCCATGCCCGCTCATATCTCCCATGCTCTTTTCTTGCCCCATAACATCTTCCATGCCTCCTCCATATCTCCCATTATCCCCACTTACTCAGCATCCTCTAGATACAGAACTCATAAGCCATATTATAAAAATTCCAAGTCTTTGAATTGAAAAAGAAATCAACAATTCAACATTCCCTTGGGAAAAAAAATCCCTCCTCTTTCCTTTTCATAAAACTGTCACGCAAACGCTGCCAGTGATAGACAAGGTGGACATGGGGATAGACATAAAAATGGAGATGAGACTATAATCAAATCAGCCATGATCATTGAATGTTGGAGCAGACTCAAAGGGCTGAATGGCCTATACCTGCTCCTTAGCCCTATGTCCCTATGCCCTATTGAAGGAATCCTTTATCGTGTCCCAATAAACACACTTGCATTGAAAAACAACTTCAAAGATATATCAAGTTTTTTTTATTTGTATGGCTGAGGAAGTGGTTACAGTTTGATTTCAAAGTTAACAATCTATTTAACAGCTTCAGTCTTGGCAGGGTGTGAATGGTTGTGGTGCCACCAGAATGGAACTCTCAGAGCAGAAGTCCAGTTGCAAGTTGTTGGCTTTATTTGATTGACAGTTTAATTACCTTATGATAATTTGATCATTCTTTGAAATAGTTTTTCAATGTCTATGTGTTTATTTGGACAGGATTAAAGGCTCCTTCAATGGGACTTTCACTGGCTGTGTTTGATTGATAGTTTTATGAGCAGGTAAAGAGGAATTATTTTCAAGGAGAATGTTAAATGCTTGATTGTTTTTTTTGGTTCCCAACTCCAATTCCTCCTCTGAGGAATTGTGAACTATGTCTCATACTGAAGACTTAATCAAAATTGCAAGGGTCTGGAATACCCACCCACAATAGCACCAAGTTCATGAGTGTTGTGTGCGGGCTTGTTACTTACACCCTTACCCCTTGCAAGCAAAATTTGCCAGAAACAGAAATGGGGGTGAAACTTTTGAAATCAGGTCCTGTCCAACATTTTTAAAGCCCTTCTGCCCCTAGAAGCATGACAGTCTGGCCCTAGGTATGTGTTAGCGAATAAAATTACTGCAAAAGATACTTTTCAGCTGCAGTAATAGAAACTCTATTATTTAGATTGAGGTGCTCCTGGTCACTGCTTTATAATTCTCAGTCTATGTTACTGAAATTGCTTTGTGAGTGTAAAAACAGAAAATCACAGCCATAAGACCACTGACTTTCATCGCTTCAATTCAGGTCATTGAAGACTCGGTATATGGATTGCAGCCTCATGAAGCAGATGGGGGTTATTAGAAAGAGACAACATGAGACAGAGCACTGCAGTACACTGATTCTCCCCATTTTCCTGCTGCTAAGTTATTGCCCAGATAGTGTGCTGCAATTCTTCCAAAAATGGTATGGAAATTTGATCTTCCTCCCTGCTATGTCCGATTGTTTTGTGTTTGATTTTGAGAGCCTAGAAACTGATCTATGCTCACTGTGTTTAATTGGTTAAGCCTGGGTGTGGACTCAGAGCAAAGTAAACAGACACCACAGAAGCTGCTAGAAGCTGAGCTGTAAGCCTGAGTGCAGACATTTTGTGACTGCAGAGATATTTTAAAAGCCTTAAATAAAGTTCTTACACACTTAGAAACTAGTGTTTCTACATTGCACTGAGGCAAATCAAATACATAAACATACAATGCCTAGATCTAGAGACAGACAGTAACTGAGAAGGTAAATGAAGGTAAAATTCCTCATCACTTTTTGTGTGAGTTGAATTTAAATTTAGTAGCCAGGGATGTAAAACCTCATTCTGTAATCATGAACTACTTTCTACACTCAAGAGCTATTGGAATGGAGATTACGTAGACCTGAATGCATGATTTGTGCAGGATGATTAGAAGCCTGAAAATTTATGGATGTTCTGTTAATGAACACTACAAGCGACAAATGCTTGCTCAATTACCTGGAGGTTACACTATCGAACAGAAAATCATGCTCCTGTCCGTGTGATTCGTGGTGATGTCTGATTATGCTGCATCCAGCAAATCAAGTGATGTGTGGTCGAATTGGGAATTGTGCAACCAGAGCATGTTAGACCGCAAGTTCAGCAACATTATTGTTTCACCTCTGTGTCTTTTGTCCAGAGTTTTAGTTTAATATATTTCTTCTGAGTGCACTTACTCTTGCTCGGATTTCCACAAGTTTTGACATTTTCTGGTGTCTCATTGAGCTGGCTGTTCTCGTGTGAGTTGCAACAGCAAGTATAAACATATTATTTGTTCTTGTATTGTGTGGACATGGTAGCTGAGGCCAGCCCTTTCTTCATGGCAGCACCATGCTTTTACACTTTCCAGGATGGATCACAGAATGACAGTCATGTGTGTGAACCCTGTCTCAAGGGTGCTGACTCAAGCACTAGTGTCCCAGTCACTGGCCCATCTGAGAAAGGTGAAACATACACTTAACTAACACATTTCACATCCTTAGGATGCCACATAGTACTTTACAGGCAATGACTTTTGGAGTGTAGACTCTGTTTGTAACAGGCCTCACAAACAGGAATCCCAAAACAGCATTGAGATAAATGACCAGATAATCTTTTTTTTTTGGTGATAGTTGAGAGAATAAAGATTGACTGGGACACTGATAGAATCCCCCTATTTTTCATTGAATCATGCACTTGAACGAGCTGAAGGGAAGTCAGTGTAACACCTCATCAAGATGATGGCACCTCTGACAATACAGCAGTCCCTCGAGGGTAGTGTAGGTTACCTGCTGAAGTCCTGGAGTGGGGCTTCAATTAACATCCTTGTGGCTCTGAAGCAGGAACTTTGGATCAGTCTGAATGTAAGGAGATCCGCTAACACAATATGAAGATTGTTTAAACCTAACTGCACGGTGACTGGTAAAATCTTACAATTGAAGCTATCAGGCTGTTTGACGGTGAAACATGTCTTAAGCAAAATAGGGATAGTGAATCGGCAGCCCCTTTGCACCTCGACCAAAAAGAAAATCAGCTTTGATGTAAAATAAGCTGCTGATTTGCTATTGCCTATTTTCTTATACTGCCCAAAAAAAGACTTGCATTTATATAGCATCTTTCACAACCATTGGATGTCTCAAAGTGCTTTATAGCCAATGATGTATTTTTGAATTATAGCCACTATTGTAATGTAGGACATGGGGCCGCCAATTTGTGCACAGCATATTCCCACAGACAGCAATATGATAAAAACATAAGAAACAGGTGCAGGAACAGGAGTAGGCCATTTGGCCCCTCAAACATGCTCCGCCATTAATAGGATCATGGCTGATCTGATTGTGGCCTTAACTCCATTTTCCTGTCTGTCCTCCATAACCCTTGACTCTCTTGTCAGTCAAAACTCTGTCTAACTCAGTGTTGAATATATTCAATGACCCAGCCTCGAGTGTCCCCTGCAGGAGAGAATTCCAAAGGTTAAGAACCTTCTGAGAGAAGAAATTCCTCCTCTCACATGAGAGACCCCTTATTTTTAAATTGTGCCCCCTAGTTCTAGATTCCCTCATGAGGAGAACACCTCCCCTGTCAAGCCCCCTCAGAATTTTCTATGTTTCAGTAAGATCACCTCTCATTCTTCTAAACTTCAATTCATAGACCCAACCTTTCCTCATAAGATGATCCCTTCAGTGCAGGAATCAGTCTAGTGAACCTTCTGTGAACTGTTTCCAATGCACATATGTTCCTCTTTAAGTAAGGAGAACAAAACTGTACACAGTGCTCTCAGCCTGGTTTCACCAATGTCCTGTACAGTTGTAACAAGATTTCCCTACTTTTATACTCCATCCCCCTCACAATAAAGACCAGCATTCCATTTGCCTTCCTAATTATTTGCTGTACCTGGATGCTAACTTTTTGTGACTCATGTACAAGGACACCCAGACCCCTCTATGCTGCAACATTCTGAAGTCTCTCTCCATTTAAATGATAATGGCAAGATAATCTATTTCTGGCGTTGATTGTGGGATAAACATTGGTCAGGACACCGGGATGAATTTCCCTGCTCCCCTTTGAGATAGCGCCATGGGATCCTTTATGTCCGTCCGAGCAGGCGGTTGAGACCTCGGCTTAACATCCAGAAGTCTGACAGTGCAGTGCTACCTCAGTACTGCACTGGAGTGTCAGCCATGATGTTTGTACTGAAGCCCTGGAGTGGGACCTGAATCCAAAACCTTCTGACTGAAAGGCAAGAGTGCTACCAGTCGCACCCAGCAAAACTAGTGATGTGCGGTCACAAGGGTTTCTTAGAATTTTCTCGAGAGCTTTGTTGCTTTTGCCCCTGTCTTCTGAGTGAAAAATAATTTTGCAGTGATTGTGACATGCAACAGTCTCTATCATTCAATTTTTGTCATAATAATTGACTTAAAGTGGAGTAATACAGTACAGCCTTTTAATGGTGCTCAGAGGGCCAGCAGAAACTGCGTTGGAACAAGTGGTGCATTATAATCAGGTCCCCCTTGTCTCTCTTTACAGAATGGGCCTGGTTAATATAGTACTTGATCCAATGGCTTCTATGATGCTCATGTTTATGAGAACTCTAAGAATGAGACTTCATGGATTTTATCTTAGTGTTAAAAATATAACAAAAGGAAAGACTGCAGTGTTTTACAATTCACCACCAAATACTGGGCTGGGTTTTAACATTTGGACTTGCCTTTTTAAAATCTGTTTATGGGATGGGGGTGTCGTTGCTTGGGCCAGCATTTATTGCCCATCCCTAATTGCCCTTGACAACTGAGTGGCTTGCTAGGCCATTTCAGAGAGCATTTAAGAGTCAAGCACATTGCTGTGGGTCTGGAATCACATGTAGGCCAGACCAGGTAAGGACGACAGATTTCCTTCTCTAAAGGACATTAGTGAACTAGATGGATTCTTACGACAATGGACAATGGTTTCATGGTTATCATTAGGCTCTTAATTCCAGATTTTGTGCTTGCAGTGGGGTATGCTGGCAGTGGGTCAGGGAGCTGAGGCTGCATGGTGTGACTTCTGTTGAGGCTCTTTTACTCGGTCAGGGCACTAGCATCTTGCTCCTGGACATCCCTCCTAATCAGAACAGTCAGGCATGATCATGACCGGCATCGAACCATTCAAGTCTCACTCTTTAAAGGGGCTCTGGCAAGGAAAAGGATGATTCCATGCTGCAATCATCAAGAGAGCGGGAGAGAGAGAGAAAAACTGCACGGTCGGAACCTCAATGGGGGAAGAATGAAGACACCATGGCAACTGTCTACATATCCTCAACAGACGTATCTATGGTTACATACAAGCTGAACAATATTGGAATGGAATTCCTTTCAGCTGTTGAATACCACTGGTTATTCTGAGGTTGCCTTCATTGCCACGTGGGCAATGTTATATTTTTCATATGCCTCAGAGCTATGCAGAGATAATGCTAGTTTCTGAGTGCACAATTGGTTTAATTACAAGAGTTTTAAAATATCTCTGCAATCACAAAATATCTGAGTTCATGTTTACAGCTCAGATTCTAGTAGCTTCTGTGGTGTCTGTTTACTTTGCTCCAAGTCTACACCCAGGCTTAACCAATCAAGCACAGTGAGCATAAATCAGTTACCAGATTCACATAATTCAACACAGGACAGTTGAATAATTGAGCACAACAGGTGAAATATGTAACTCACTGTGCCTGTGGGAATCTCTAGACAGAGCAGCAAATCTGACAGCTCTCTCGTTCTGACTGACCTCATCAGTAGCTAAGTGCCAGCCCCAGTAAGTGTGACATCAGTCACCTGGGAAATGCACTTCCGCACAGCACATTGTGAGGTTCCGCAAATGTTACCAGCAGAGCCCTGGAAGGAGCCAGAAACAAAGGAATTCAGGGTGGTGGTGCCAGCAATAACCGATGGTGAACATCTGAACCTCCTGAGATAGTGGTGCTCAGTCATGTAAGGAAAGCTGACCTCCGTCTGTATAGCCTTGGTAAGGGGTACGTCCTCCTGTGATTTGGAGCTCTGTGTCCATCCTCTGGGTCCTATGGAGCTGCAGGTGGCTGAGGAGAAAGCAGCTGCTGCTGCTCCTCCCATATCTCATCAGAGGTTCAAGGTAGACCTTGCAAACACTGCTCCCATGCTGCAGTTAAGGCTGACAATTGGAAATGCAGGTCAAAGGCAAAAAACTCCAAGGTAGCAAAACCTCCAAAGCAGTGAAAGCACACTCTTGGGACAAGTTCTGTGAGCAAAAGCTTTTCAGCTCACCAAGGAAGTAGCTGTCATACCTCAGTATTTAAAACCTTTCTTGCCTGTCAATTGCTCAGCCCCTATCAATCCCACTGTCCTCCCATCTTGTTCAACCAGGCGAGTCTCAGGTTGCCACGGAGATCTGTGCACTGCCAGTTAAAACCTGAATCTGTAAGGATGCAATCAATTGGTTTTTGCATGTGTTAAATGCAGGCCCGCCCGTCCCAAGGGTTTCCCGTGGGTTTAAGAGCACACAGTGTTAAATATAAAACTTGACAGATTTCTGCAGGCTTCCGGGCACATCAGCATTTTTGCTTCTATAATCTCCTGTGCACTCCGACAGCCGCCCCTTTGGCAGGTTAAAATTCACTCCAGTGTGCCTGCTGCCTACTTTGTTTACAGCCATCCTCAGTTTACAGGGTTCCCAACTTCACTCTGCACTCCCTCACCGGAATTCTGAGCATTAGTTGTGTTGATGCATTATGTTTGATGTCCTTTTCGATCCTAGTCTCTTCACTTTCAGGTTCACCTTGATCACTAACTCTTTTCTTCCCCAACAGCCCATTCTTCAGTTTGGTCAGTTAACATATGGGCTAGAGCGGTTCAAGGCGGCAGCTCACCACCACTTTCTGAAGGGTAATTAGAGATGGACAACAAATGCTGGCCTAGCCAGTGATGCCCACATCCCATGAATGCATATATATATTAAAAAAATGATAAGACTGGATAAAATGAGATAGATGCATGCAAAAATGTCATTAAACTCAAACTCATTCTGACGTATAAGGAATCACCCAAAACCAAGTCATACGTGAACTGTGCTTTATGGAAGATGTGAAGGCTTTAGAGAGGGTGCAGAAAAGATTCACAAGAAAGACACCGAGGATGAGGAACTTCAGTTACGTGGATAGATTGGAGAAACTGGGACTGTTCTCTTTGGTGAAGAGAAGGTTGAGAGGAGATTTGATAGAGGTGTTCAAAATCGTGAGGGGTTGGAACAGTGTAGGTAGGGAGGAACTGTTCCTATTTGGTGGAACGATTGAGAGCCAGAGGGCATTGGATGAAGGTAAACTGACAAAAGATGCGATGAAGACATGAGGAGAAACATTTTCATGCAGCAAGTGGTTAAGATCTGGAATGAACTGGCTGAGTGTGTGGAAGGTTCAATGGAGGCATTCAAGAGGGAATTGCATTATTATCTGAAAGGGAAGAATGTGCAGGGTTATCGGGAGAAGACAGGGGAATGGCTGTCGACGCATTGCTCATTCATAGAGCTGACACAAACACAACAGGCAAATGGCCTCCTCCTGTGCAGTGACAATTTTGTGATTCTGAGATTTATAATTCTATTTCCCACCATATCCCAAAAATGAAGGCTTCCAATTACTTTCTGCAATGGCTTTACTGAGGAATGCACTGACTAGTGTGAATTTCAGCCACGTAAGCCCAGGATGGTTCTATCTCCAGACGATGTTTCCTTCCATTCTAACCTCAGGCATTTGTCAGAGACAAAGTCATCAAGAAGATTTATTAAGCCTTTGTGTTACTGATTGGTCATCTATAGTTTTCATGGTGATGATCGTTCCAGGTGCTTTGTAGGGGCATATTCTGCACAATTACAATCAGTAACTGGAGCTTGGCCTAAATAGACAAGTGGTTTTGGTACTGGGTTTGTAACCCCAAGATCAAGAGTTCAAATCTCACAATGGCAAATTATGAAACAATGTAACTTCATCTGAATAGGAGCAGATGGAAATGTGTTTGTACTCGAAAGAGTTACAATCAGTGACTGTAGCAGAGCTGGGGAGATAGTGGTGAGTTATAGCTGAGGAGACAATAGTAACAAAATAATTGGATGCATTTCTTCCTTGTTCTTCCTGCAATTCTGGAATTTACCCTAGTATTCCTGGGTTAGGGAGGGAGAGAAAAACATAGCCAGGATTTCCATTCCAAATCGCTACTCAACGATTCCTGCTGAAACTATACATTTATGCTATGCCTTCAACTTCCAAGGCCCTAAACTCTAGAATTCCATCTCTAAATCTCTCTGTCTCTCTATCCTGCCTTCCTCCTTTAAGACGCTCCTTAAACTTACTTCTTCTTGACCAAGCATTTGGTCATCTGGACTAATATCCCCTTATCTGACTTGATCAAATTTTGTTTGATAATGCTTCAAAGCTCCTTGGGACATTTTAAGATATTGAAGGCACTACACAAGTGCAAGCTGATGTTGTATATAGATCCTGGATAAGGATCTAGATTAATTTGTGCTACGCAGAGTGAAATAATCTCTCAGTGCTCAGTGTCTGGGCTAACTGCTGAAAGATGGAAGGCTGTAGGTGCTTTGAAACTGTAGCCCAACATGAGCCAGTGCTTCAAAGAGATGGGGAGAAAGTTGGGCAGAAACAAGCTGCGGAACACTTTCTGATGAAGAGCTACTCTTTGAACTGTGGTGAAAGAAAATGAATAGTGCTGTGGCCTCCATGTAATCCCATGCAATTATTTTCCTTTGTGGCTCTATTTTAATAATTCCCTATTGCCTCACGAGTGCAACATTACTGATTGTAACAGTGCTGGGTCCTCACTAACAAAGCACTGAGCTTGCTGTGATTGATCATCTTGGAAATTATGGATGGCCAATCAGAAAAATCAGTAATACAGTGACCTAATAAATCTGTTTAATCACTTTTTCCCTGGCAAACCTTCTGCCTGCGGTTAGAGTGAAAGGATACCAATTACCAAAGAGTGTAAATAAAATAAGCATATTTGTAAAGTAAATTTTGCTGTCCCCAATTGATATATGAATCACCTACTTCAGTAAATGATATATAACACAACCCCAAAATATGGTTCAGCTCCAGGCTGTTCAGTAAAAATATATGAACCTAGCTTTGTTGCTCTGACCACAGATTGCTTCAGAAGAATATTTAAGAATGTTTTAAACTGTAAGCAAGAAAAATATATTAATGATTCTCATTTATCCTTCTTCATGGACATGTCTTTTCCTGCAGAGACACTTGCCATCTGTGATTAAATATAATTTTTTTTGTGGGATGTGGGCATCACTGGCTAGGCCACCATTTGTTGCCCTAATTGAGTGGCTTGCTTGACCATTTCAGAGGGCAGTTAAGAATCAACCATATTGCTGTAGGTCTGGAGTCACATGTAGGCCAGACCAGGTAACAACAGCAGATTTCCTTCCTTAATGGATGTTAGTGAACAAGTTGGGTTTTTACAACAATCTGTATTAGTTGCCATGGTCACCATTACTGAGACTAGCTTTATATTCCAGGTTTTATGAACTGAATTTAAATCCTACCAGCTGCAGTTGTGGGATCTGAACCCACTTCACCAAAGCATCAGCCTGGTTTACTAGACCAGTGGCATTGCCACTTCACCAGCATCTCCCCTGATTTAAACTACTTCTTTTATTTTTTGATAGATTTACACAGAACGTGGTTTTTTTAAAACCTTTTCCCATGGGGTTTAGCTATGACCTTGTATTTGGGTGGTCCATTTGTAGATCCCAGCAATGGTCACCCATGGAGAGGTCAGCCATCCAGAGAAGGAAAAGGATGAATGATCTCATATGTTCTGCCAGGGTAAGACAACCACCTCATCACTCTCAACTCACACACTTGCTGGGTCAAAGTCCTGGAACTCCCTTCCTAACAGCACTGTGGGCGTACCTACACCACATGGACTGCAGCGGTTCAAGAAGGCAGCTCACCACCACCTTCTCAAGGGCCAACTTGGGATAGGCAATAAATGCTGGCCCAGCCAGTGAAGCCCTCATCCCGTGAATGAATTAATAAAACACAGACCCATCACGCATCCAGAGGGATCCCACACCTCAAGGGACAACACCAATAACTCTCACACACACCCTCACCTCTCCATCAGGCTCATATGTTCTGGACCTTACGTTCTCATCCTGTCATTGGATCTGCTCGCCACACAAACATTCCACGCATCCTCACCATCTGCCATGGCATGCGTCCTGCTCACACTCTCTCCATCAATTTGCATGCAGGAGAAGCTGGCTCATAACAGGAGGGAGAGCTTGCAGACAGTGGGTGGAGTGACTGGTATTAGGTCAGTTGCATTGAGGAGTGTGCCATCGTGTTGACTGGTGAGGAAGTGGGCTGTTCCTGCGGTGATGGTGAGGTCGGCGGCAAACACCCATGTGAGGATCTTGCACCAGAACATCCCTATCTCAACGCAAATATGGGTACTCTCTCTCTCTCCTGTTTTTCACTCTGCTGCCAGGCACTACTTATCTCTACTTTGGTTCACAGGGAACTCCACCAAGTGACCGACACCCTCAGCCAACCAGTCCCTCAGCTCCATCCAGGTCCTTACCTCCAGCCAAGAGGACCCCTCCTCTAGTGAAGAGCTGGAAATAAGCAGCCTGGAAGACCCATCACAGTGCTTACCCACACCCTCCACCAGCGCAGAGACACACACCTCAGTGGGACCTAGATCTAGAGCAGGCTCAGGTTCACAATCTGGTGGTTACCGCACAAACATTTGTCCACAGCAGGAGGATGCAGGTTCAGCCGAGCTCCCCAGCACTTGGAGGACTGCTGGGGAAGAGGCATCTATCTGGCCTGAGTCAGATGACGAGCTTTTGGATTCGACCTTCCAATTCATTGTGGAGAGTCAGCAGAAGGCAGGGGAACATCATGCAGAGCTGTTGGAAGCCCTCAAAAGAGTGGCACATAAGCCAGAGGAGTGTGTCCGCCTGCTCTCTAGTGAAGTGGTGCCCACATGTGCGGGTTTGGAGGTCTCCGTGGGGAGGATGGCATACCCTGGACCAGCAGAGCAGAGGGATGGTGTAGACCTGCACCTCATCAAAGTAGCCATGGGTGAGTTCCTGCAGAGGCAACGTGAGAGGGAAACAGGGCACCTTGACATCCCCCCAGGAGCTCCTTCCCCTCAAGGAGTCAGGCCAGGGCTCTTGGGCACCTGAAGGAAGGAGGAGCACTTGCTTCAATTTAGTCTACTGCATTTGCTGCTCCCAATGTGGTCTCCTCTACATTGGAGAGACCAAACGCAAACTGGGTGACCGCTTTGTGGAACACCTTCGGTCTGTCTGCAAGCATGACCCAGACCTCCCTGTCACTTGCCATTTCAACACTCCACCCTGCTCTCATGCCCACATGTCCGTCCTTGGCCTGCTGTAATGTTCCAGTGAAGCTCAACGCAAATTGGAGGAACAGCACCAAATCTTCTGACTAGGCACTTTACACCCTTCCAGACTTAACATTGAGTTTAACAACTTCAGATCATGAACTGTCTCCTCCATCCCCACCCCCTTTCTGATCCCCCCTTTCCCAATAATTTTAATCCATCCATTGTTTTATCTCTACCTTTGAGCCTATTTTGATCCCTTCTCCTCACCCCACCCCCACTAGGGCTATCTGTCCCTTGTTTGTCCTGCTTTCCAGCCTTAATGTCCCCATTAGCACATTTCTTAGCTAATATCACCACTGTCAACATCCCTTTGTCCTTTTGTCTATGACATCTTTGGCAATCTCTTCTTTGCCTCCATCTGGCCCTTTACCCAGCCCCGCTTGTCCCATGCCCATCAACCAGATTATATTTCACCTCATTTTTATATTTCCTTGGTTCTGATGAAGAGTCATATGGA
Organism: Carcharodon carcharias; assembly: GCF_017639515.1. Lineage (NCBI taxonomy): Eukaryota > Metazoa > Chordata > Chondrichthyes > Lamniformes > Lamnidae > Carcharodon > Carcharodon carcharias. Next base: position 113,086,186 of record NC_054473.1, read on the forward strand.
CTTGAAACGTTAACTGTATTCCTCTCTGCAGATGTTGTCAGACCAGCTGAATTTTTCCAGCTATTTTTGTTTTTGTTTCAGATTTCCAGCATCCGCAGTATTTTGCTTTTATATTATAATGTGTAATGGTGTCTTTCAGCTCCATTTACAGGCTTCGTGAGTCGTCCCACTGCATCCCCGCTCCCTGCAGCAACTGCCCCCCACCCTTACCCCCTGCCCCACCACTAGCACCAGTAGCATTTCAGCTGCACGCAGCCAGCCCATGAGTGATTCTGGAGGGAGAAGTGTGTGTGTGTCAGGGCCTTTTGAAGCCTCGTGCAAGCACTCTCCCACGCACATGGATCCTTCCTCCTTCGCACTCATCTCAATGTCCTGAGCATTTTCAATGCTGCCTGCTGGGGTTCACTTTCAGTTGTCCAGCTAAGCTGCCCTGCATCTCCGCCCACCCACTGATCACTCTCCCATGCAGCACCTGTGCCCAACGCACCCTCACCCACTCACCCTACTGGCTCCCTGTGCCCCCTCTCACCATTCTCTCCTACCATGCCCACCCATGTTCACTCCCTAGGAAGCAGTCATTGAGTTCACAGACCCCTCCCTTGCACACTCACCTGTACTTTTCAACCCAACCCCACACTTACATCTTACCCCCTGTACACCTCTGTCCCCCCTGACACTTTCCTCCTCACTTACACCTTCCTCCCAATTTACACCTTCAACCCCTCCCAACTTCACCTCCAACACCTTCATCGCCTCACTCCCAACTTCATCCCTCAACTTCAACCCCTCAACATATTCAAACGCCCCCCCACTTCACCTCCCAAACTGCTTTGCCCCCCGCAAGATAAACCCCCAACACCTTCACCACCCTCCCAACTTCACCCCCAAATGTCTTCACGGCTTCCCTCCCAACTTAACCCTGTTAAAACCTTCACCCCGCCCAACCTCCCCATGCCGCTAATGCCTCCCACCTTCCCCATCTTATAACCCCCCATTACAGCTTCCTCTCCCACTCACACTCACACGTCCCTCTCCCCCCGCTGCCTTTTCCACTCATCTGTATCCTCCCATGGATAAGTCTTTGGAAGATGGTGTGAGCCCCATGGCGAAGTCTCTGGAAGAGGGGCCGAGCCCATGGTGAAGTCCCTGGAAGATGGTGCAAGCCCATGGTGAAGTCTCTGGAAGATGGTGTGAGCCTATGGTGAAGTCTCTGGAAGATGGTGTGAGCCCATGGTGAAGTCTCTGGAAGATTGTGTGAGCACTTCATGAAGTCTCTGGAAGATGGTGCGAGCCCAGGGTGAAGTCTCTGGAAGATGCTGCAAGCCCATGGTGAAGTCTCTGGAAGATGGTGTGAGCCCAGGGTGAAGTCTCTGGAAGATGGTGTGAGCCCAGGGTGAAGTCTCTGGAAGATGGTGTGAGCCCCATGGTGAAGTCTCTGGAAGATGGTGTGAGCCCAGGGTGAAGTCTCTGGAAGATGGTGTGAGCACTTCACGAAGTCTCTGGAAGATGGTGCGAGTCCAGGGTGAAGTCTCTGGAAGATGGTGTGAGCCCACGGTGAAGTCCCTGGAAGATGGTGCGAGCCCACGGCAAAGTATCTGGAAGATGGTGTGAGCCCATGGTGAAGTCTCTTGAAGATGGTACGAGCCAATGGTGAAGTCCCTGGAAGATGGTGCGACCCCACGGTGAAGTTCCTGGAAGATGGTGTGAGCCCAGGGTGAAGTCCCTGGAAGATGGTGTGAGCCCAGGGTGAAGTCTCTGGAAGATGGTGCGAGCCCATGGCGAAGTATCTGGAAGATGGTACGAGCCCATGGTAAAGTCTCTTGAAGGTGGTACGAGCCAATGGTGAAGTATCTGGAAGATGGTGTGAGCCCATGGTGAAGTCCCTGGAAGATGGTGTGAGCCCAGGGTGAAGTCTCTGGAAGGTGGTGCGAGCCCATGGCGAAGTATCTGGAAGATGGTACGAGCCCATGGTAAAGTCTCTTGAAGATGGTACGAGCCAATGGTGAAGTATCTGGAAGATGGTGTGAGACCATGGTGAAGTCCCTGAAAGATGGTGTGAGCCCAGGGTGAAGTCTCTGGAAGATGGTGAGAACCCATGGTGAAGTCTCTGGAAAATGGCAATGTCCCTGACATCCCAAAGCAGGTCCGCAGCATCAGTGAAGTCCATAATGATCCAAAACCTCAGCAAAGTCATAGCTGCTGTGCAGAGACCTTCCACCTTCCGAGAACTGCTTCAGGATCCACCCAGAATGCAATGCACGTCTTCCTCCAGGGTCTGGTAGCTGTAGGCCTCCAGCACCTTTTCTTCAATGTCCGCGATCAGAGCAAGATAAGTCCGGACTTTTGCACGTCATGCTTGTCCGGACATGTTCTGGACTGGTATGTTTTCCTGCCAGGGTAACAGTAAACTGGGCTTGGGGGGACAGTTCCGTTCAGGTCTTACCTTGCATCCCATTAGGGGGATGCAAATTGGTTTCACGCTGGCCTCCAGTGGGATTTGCGATCTGCCATGGCGAGCACCATCGGATTATCCCGCTTTGAATTCACGCCATCGTGAAACTCATTCCTGCATGAGGACCCACCGATGTAAGTGTGTCAGCATTGGTAGAGAATGTGTTTGTATGATGCTGGGTTTGTTGCTTCCATCTCCTCCAAGGCCCCAGTGATGTTGCAGCGGTGCTGACATGCTCCACCTCCAAAACCAGCCCTGTGGGAGAGAGAAGGAGATCATGAGATCTCACCTCTGACAGTGACACCTCTGTACTTGAAGTTTTGGTGTGCTGCCTCACATGAAGGAATGCACTCTTCATCTACAGAATTCAATACTTTTTCACCTTCTTTCCCATTGCTTACTTCCTCATGCAGAACCACCTTCAAAATGTCAAGTGATACCTCCTCCAAACTAGGATGGCTAGCTGGGACACTCCACCACCTGGACATGCCCTCTCCCTGGCATTGTGCCCCCTCTTCTTCTGTAAGGACAAAAGGGAGAGAGATAAGGGCAATGCTAGCCTCTCTCACCAGTTCCAATCGCTCATTTGAACTGAGATGCTGCATTTATCAGCTCCTCAGTGGCACTATAGGGCTTTGAGCTTTGCTGAGTTGGTGATTATCCTCGGCACACATTTCTCCCATGTTCAGGTGCACCAAGCACCCACAGGCTGCTCATGCAGGTGTGTCTGCTAGTGGCTGCAGACCCAGAGTCCTGTCATCTAGATATAACACTAGCACTCACCTTACCAGGATGAAGAAGGTCATTGTTGTAAGGGTTATTTGCTGTCTCACTGAGAGCTCTGGAGGTTCGTGAGGTTGAGCCATTAAGTGTTTATCAACAACTCATAATGTATACATTTCCAAGGCACAGCCCCGAATGGCTGCTGTCCCCATGCTGGCTTCTACTAGTCTCTTCTATACACAGTCTACTATCATGTGATTCACTACATCATACTGTGGGTGGTACTGTTTCCCCAGTCCCACATTAACCCCTGCTGTGCCCGAACATCCTTACACTATAGTCATTGAACCTTTTACGACACTGCACCCAGGTTGTCCTCACCACTCTGTGGCTGCTCACTTCAGGCCAGACCTCCTTGGTCTGGTTGGGTGGCTTTTTTCTGCCACTCTCTGGGAACAAGCCCTCTTGCCACCTCCAGCATCCCCTTAAGGGTGACATCACTGAACCTTGCAGCTGCCCTGCCACATGTGCCTGGCCTCTGCCTTTCCTGCTCCTCGCTACTCCCTAATCTAGTGTTTCAAAATAACAGACACAATAATGGCTGCCGTCATGCGCTTTCAACATTCTGAATTCTTCCCACGCCTGCCTCTGCTAATTAGCTGTCAAACCTTCCTTCTAGCAGTTTAGGACCTAACTGCAGGAAAATCACATCTTGCAACTGCTTCCACCTTTGAGTGGGGGCGAGACCCTGGAAATGGTGCTGATGCCGAGGTCCTGAACCCAAAAGGAAAATTCGGCCCCACGTGTCAACTAGCTAATCAAACTGGAGCAGTTGAAATGTAAATGAGTGTCCGTTATAGCAAGTTGTGGATGCTCCAGCAGTAAAACGTGATAGTTATTTTGTTTCTCGCTGTCCACACTAGTTCTATTTAAAGTTGTTTTGCATGACCTATGTATGATGGCGCCCCCTTTCTATTGAGTGAAAGGCAGAGCAATGCATTGTGCAGCTCAGCATCAATCACATATTCCTTACAGTCATTTTCCAATGATTTGCTAAATATCATTAACTCAATTCATGTTAGTTAGAGTGAGGAGAATTGTGCCTCCTTCCATTTCATCAAGCCTTGCAAAATTGGACCTAACAGGTTGACTGTTCAGCTAATTGTACCATTCCTTGATTAGTTGCAATTGGTTCAGTGTTCTGTAGCAATGCCTTGAATTGTTTTCATAACACCTGTTATTTACAGATGCTCCTGCCTGAAGATGCCCCTGGTGAGTTCCAACACTGTATCACTTGCCCTCTCGGAGTGAAACATGGGAATACACTGAAGGTCCATCTTGTGGTGCTAGACAGCTGGCTGCAACAACTAATGTCAGCTGTAATTGTTCTGAGATAAATGCTCAGTGACAGTTTGTTACTGATTTAGTCTGATTCTCTTGCTTTAATCTCCTGTCAATTTATATTAGCATTTAAGATTACATCATCATGTACTGCAAGCTGCAGAGACAAGCAAAGCAGCTCATAATTTATTAAGTTGCTGTTACAGTGAGTGTGTTATTGTCGTGTCCTCCGGTGAGGGGGTGGGGGGGTGGTGGGGGTTGGGTGGTGGTGGGTGGGGTGTGGGGGGGGGCGGGGGGGGGGGGGGTGCTGAATTTGAATATTACAATAAAAGATTCCATTTTATCTTTATTTTTAAGGAATATGAGCCAAAACCTAACGTCCTTCCCAGATATCCTCGTCCAGCAGCTGTTGTAGGCTGCCTTTTCTTCAGAAAAGCCTTTTGCAGACGAAAGACAGACCAGATTTTAGAGGAAAAATTCTTCTGCATCCCACTGAGCTTTTAAATGTGGATTCAGCATTGGACTCACAGCGCGGGTAATCAGCACAAAATGTATCTGCCACCGGAATGCTTATGAAGGATATGAGGTATCCTTCCTGCTGGCCAAAAATGAATGTTCACCTCATTAAAATATATCAATAGGAGTCCCGAGTTAGAATTAGGACTCCTTCATGAAATCTATCCCAAGAAACCTTTCATTCATGTTTTATTATTCCCACCAGGAAAACAGCCAGAGATGGCCATACAGTACACGGATCATTCGATTAAGACAGGATGGTTTTTTATTTGTTCACAAGATGAGGGCGTCATGGCCAAGGCGCATTTATTGCCCATCCCTAATTGCCCTTGAGAAAGTGGTGATGATCCACTTACTTGAACCACTGCACCATGTGGTGTAGGTACACCCACAGTGCTGTTAGGGAGGGAGTTCCAGGATTTTGACCCAGCAATAGTGAAGGAATGGCAATATATTTTCAAGTCAAGGTGGTGTGTGGTTTGAAGGGGAACTTCCAGGTGGTGGTGTTCCAATACACCTGCTGCCTGTGTCCTTCTAGAAGGTAGAGCTTGTGGGTTTGGTGCTGGCGAAGGAGCCTTGGTGAGTTGCTGCAGTGCATCTTGTACCTCAAGATGCGTAACGAGGTTGCATTTCAGCAAGCCATCAGCCACTGACCTCTGTTGCAGCAGGAATTAAAGCTGAACACTGGAGTACACACGACACTGCCTGTTGGCATTAGCTCCTACAGCACAGACCCATTGAAGAAGGAAAGATCGACAACATCAATTTAATGATAATGAGGTCCCCATACCCCCCAACTAAATGACAAATCTTGCCCCACTCATATGATCAGACATGTGCTGGCAGCATCACCTCTATTCTCAGGTCTACATGAATTTCTATTGGCCTGCCTATGGTGTCCTTTAACAAAGTGTGAAGGTGTGTTGTGCTGATATTCCACAACTGCTGAGACATAGTCGGCCTGACTGTGAACTCAACCCTATCAGTTTAATCTGAGGAAGAGCTTTGCAAAAATTTCTCCTGAATCAGAAAAATAATCAAGTAAAACACCAAAGTATTTATCTGATCGTACATTCATCACTCAACACTGTTGATGGATTAGGTTGGATAGACAGCTCAGTTGGTGCCTGATTTCAAGCCATGGGTTCAGAGATTGAATGTTGACAGGGGCCACTCAAATCGCTTCTTCCCCTGAGGAGCATGAAATGGGCTCCAACCACAGGATGTGGACTGAAAGTAAAAGATTGTGGCCGGGGTTTTCCACGGTTGCAGTGTTAAATTGTCAGACGCACCATACAGTTTGGAAAAGAGGAATCATTGCAAGTTTGGGAGCCAGAGAAGAAATTTCACAGAGGCTGTGTTCTCATGGGAGTTTCAGTTTCCCTCAAGCTACTGAGCTGTTTGAGTGGAGCTTTTGAGGAAGCCTTCAGTCATTCCAGAGTCTCTTACAAAGTACACCGTTGACAAGGCGGGGCTGTGCCCAGGATTCAGAGGTATGATCGGAAAATCTTTGTCCCCTTCCATCCCTCCCAAACTCAGAAAACTGCTTCAAGTTTCAAAAGTGTCAGTATTCATCATAAAATTAATTATTCACAATATGCAAATAATTATTTTATAAGGGTTTGTAGAAGTGTATGTCTTCCTTTACAGCAGAATTAGATTAAGTCATAATTCAATAAATATGTACTTTTGGGATTGAGTAAATTTGAGACAGTGAAACAGATCTATATAAAGTAATTAAAATGCAAGTAGGAATACATGGCTGCTTTCCCGAATGTCTACTGCTCCGGTGTTGATAGTGAATTGCACGTATCAGAATGTTCACATCTTAGACAACCATTCTGCTCTGAATTTAGCTGACATTAGCAGAGACAGCAGTTCCAGAGCTATATTGGGCCCTGTACTTAGAGGGTGTCAGGAGAGAGAGAGAGACCAGTCAGATTTTCCAGTTATCCCTGCTTAAAAGCATGCATTTGGGGACACCAAGGAGGGACTAGATGGGGGTGATGCCCCCATGGAAAAATTGCTGTGGCACTAGCTGTGTGAGCTAATGAATGAAAAGATTTGGGCATGATCATGCAGGCACATTTGAACACGCTTTAAAAATGGCTGTGCAGTGAGCTTGGCACATCTTGCAATGTCTGTTCCTGTGGCCACAGGGACCAGGTGAAATTGGTGCTGCTGGGTCACTACAATGAGTCAGCCACCTCTACCCACGTTATTCATTGGCTTCATGCCTCTGAGTCTATGCTCCCTCTGAGTGTGGCTCCCCACCGGGACTGCAGGTGCAGTCAGTTTGTCCTTCTGTTTCTGGCTCTGTGCATGTAAGCCATTATTTCTTCCTGCTTTTTAATTTTGTCTTTCTCTCTTTCCTCCTCCCACTCTCTCTTTATATTTATTCATATCCACGATTACATACGATCATGTGAAATAGGAGCAGGAGTAGGCCATTCGGCCCCTCGAGCCTGCTCTGCCATTCACTAAGATCATTGCTGATTTCTTTCTGTTTCGAATTTCATATTCCCATCTATGCATGATAAACTTTGATTCCCTTGCCTAACATGAATCTACCTTAAAAATATTCAATGACACCCACCTTTGCCATCTTCTGAGGCAGAGAGATCTAAATTTGCACGACCCGCTGAGAGAAAAAAATTCTCCTCATATCTGTCTGAAAAGGGCGACCCCTAATTTTAAAACGGTGCCCCTGAGTTTTGGACTCACCCATGGGGTGAAACATCCTTTCCAAGCCCACCTTGTCAAGGCCATTCAGGATCTTGTGTACTTCAGTCAATCACCCCTCACTTTTCTAAACTTCAGTAGAAACAAGCCCAGTCTGTCTAACCTTTCTTCATAACCTACTCATTCCAGATCTCAATCTAGTAAACTTCCTCTGCGCTGCCTCCAATGCATATACATCCTTCCTTAAATAAGGAGACCACAAATGCACACAGTATTGGAGATGTGGTCTCACCAATGCCCTGGATGACTGAAGCATAACATCTTTACTTTTATAAAATAGCTGGAAAAACTCAGCAGGGCTGACAGCATCTGTGGAGAGGAAAACAGTTAATGTTTCGAGTCCGTATGACTCTTCATGAGTTCTGATCATCTAAATCATTGATATAAATTGTAAAAAAGTCTTCTATCCATGCTAATATGTTACCCCCTACACCATGAGCTTTTATTTTCCATAATAACTTGATTTGGCACCTTATTAAATGCCTTCTGGAAATCCAAATACAATACGCCTCCAGGTTCCCCTTTATCCACAGCACATGCTACTTCTTCAAAGAACTCCAATAAATTGGTTAAACATGATTTCCCTTTCAAAAAACCACGATGACTCTTCCCAATTACCTTGTGTTTCTCTAAGTGCCCAGCTATAACCTCCTTAATGATTGATTCTAACAGCTTCTCCATGACAGATGTCAAGCTAACTGGCCTATAGTTTCCTGTTTTCTACCTTCCTCCCCTCTTGAATAGAAGGGTTATATTTGCTACTTTCCAGTCTGATGGAACCTTTCCAGAATCTAGGGAATTTTGGAAAATTATCACCATCTACTACCTCCTTAGAACCTCTTTTAAGACCTAAGGGTGAAGTCTATCTGGACCCGGAGACTTATCAGCCCACAGTTCCATCATTTTCCTCAGTACTTCTTCCCTCAAGATTGTAATTTCACCAAGTGTCTCTCCCCCTTCCACCTCCTGATTTACAACTTTTACTGAAATGTTTTTTCCAGCCTCTATAGTGAAGACAGAAGCAAAACATTTGTTCATTTCATCCGCCATTTCCTTATTATCTACTATTAACTCCGCATTCTCACACTCTAGAGGGCCAACAGTCACTTTACCTACTCTTTTCCTGTTTAAATATCTGTAGAAACTCTTGCAATCCATTTTTACATTTTAGCTTCCTCTCATACTCTAGTTTCTTTCTGCTGTTTAAGCTTTAGTGATTCTCTGCCATTCTTTATATTCTGACCAATCACCTGACCTGCCACTCATCTTTGCGCAATTGTATGCCTTTTCTGTTTAATGCTTTCCTTAACTTCTTTAGTTAACCATGGATGGTGGCTCCTTCCCTTAGAATTTTTCTTTATAGTAGGAATATACTGATTCTGAGTATTCTCAAATATCTCTTTAAAGGTCTGTCACTGCTTCCCTATTGATCTATCTTCTAGCCCAGTATTCCAGTTCACTTCAGCTAGCTCAGCTTCCATGCCCACATAGTTGCCCTTATTTAAGTTTAAAATCGTCTTAGACCCAATCTTCTCCCTTTCAAACTGAATGTAAAATTCAATCATATTGTGGTTGCTGCTACCTAGGGGTGCCTTCACTTTGAGGTCATTAATTAATCCTGTCACATTACACAATGTCAAGTATAATATAACCTGCTCTCTGGTTGGTTCCAGAATGTGCTGCTCTGAAAAACTACCTCAAAAGCATTCAGTGAACTCATCCAGGCAACTACTGCCAATCTGATTTTTCCAGATTATATGTAGATTAAAGCCACCCATGATTATTGCTGTCCCTTTATCACAAGCACCCAATATTTCTTCTTATATACTTTGCCCTACATTGTGGTTACTGTTAAGGGGTCTGTAGCCACTCCCACTAGTGACTTCTTTCCCATACTACTCCTCATCTCCACCCAAACCGATCCTACACCCTGATCACCTGAACCAAGGTCATCTCTAACTGTTGCACCAATGATATCCTTGATCAACAGTGCTACCCCTCCACCTTTACCAAGCTTCCTATTCTTCTTGAATATTATATACCCCTCAATATTCAGGACGCAATCCTTATCACCCTTCAGCCATGTCTCAGTAATAGCTATCAGATCATATGTATTTACTTCAATGTGCACTATCAATTAAGTTACTTTGTTATGAATGATATGCACATTCAGATACAGAGCCTTTAGTTTTGTGTTTTTGTTATCTTAGTGACATCCAGTCTTGACTATTAGTGTGTTCTTAGGTTTTATCTCTCTGCCCCTTCCTGTTATTTTATGACCTTCATTTCCCATATTACTATTATGGTCTCCTGCTTTGAATCTACCCCTTGATTTCCCACATATACTCAAGCTTGATCCCTCATTCCCCACTTTGTTTAGTTTAAAGCCACCTCCACTTCCCTAGTTATGCAATTTGCAAGAACACTGGTCCCAGCATGGTTCAGGTGTAAACTCTCCCAATGGTACAGCCCCCACTTTCCCCAGTACTGGTGCCAGTGCCCTAGAAACCAGAACCCACTTCTCACACACCAGTCTTTGAGCCACACATTCTGCTCTCTAATCTTGTTTGCCCTTTGCCAATTTGCACGTGGCTCAGGTAATAATCCAGAGTTTACTACCTTTGAGGTTCTGTTTCTTAATTTGGTACCTAGCTTCTCATACTGACCATGTAGAACCTCCTTCTTTGTCCTGCCTATGTTGTTGGCATCTAAATGAACCATGATGACTGGATCCTCCCCCTCCCACTAAAAGTTCCTCTCCAGTCTTGAGCAGATATTCCAAACCCTGGCACTGGGCAGTCAACACAGCCTTCTGGACTCTCGCTCTTTGCTGCAGAGAACAGTATTGATCCCCCCTCATCAGACTGTTCCCTACATCACTACATTCCTTTTTGCTCTCCCCACTTGAATAGCTTCCTGTATCATGGTGCCATGGCCAGCCAGCTCATCCACCTTGTAGATCTTGCTTTCATCCACACAAGTTGTGAGCACCTCAAACCTGTTTGATAATTGCAAAGTCGGAGGTTCCTCCACTACTGTCTGCTCAGTCCCATTACCTGCCTCACTGACAGTCACATCCTCCTGCCCCTCACTGCTGACCAAACAGACAACCCTATTCTAAGAGGAGTGACTGTTTTCTGGAACAAAGTGACCAGGTATCTCTCCCCCTCCCTTATGCTCTGCTGTGTCTGCAGTTCGGCTTCCAGATCCACAATCCTGATCCAGAATTCCTTTAGCTGCTTCCACTTTCTACAGATGTGTTTGTGCTGGATTGCTTTGGCAGCCAAAAAACTCACATTCCGCAGCTGCAACATAACACCTGCCCTGCCATTGTTACTTATCATATTTAGTTAACTTAATTGAACTAATCAGTTAATTAACTTAGAATAATTCCAATGCATGTGACACCTCTTTCTCCCAAGCACTGAATTCTCACGTGAACCTAATTGGCTATTCACCCAGTCTCCATCTCACTTATGCTTAGTCACCTAATTCCTTGCATGTTACTTATGGTTTTTCTGCATTCTTCCTTCCCTGTCGTTCTATCTCTCCATGCCTATGTGTTTCTCTCCTTTATATATACAATGGCCTTTGTTGTCCAGACACACGAAGCAGTGAATTTGCTGTTGGCCAGAAACCCCTCTCATCCCTTGTGACATGCCAAGTGTGAGACCTGCAGGTGACAGCTAAATATACAAATAGAAAGCTCAAATAACTTGTCAGCATTGCCTCAAATTTGAGATTTGTTCTTGTTGTTTTGGGAACAGACAACAGAGATAATCCTTTTCCTCATGGCACTGACAGCAGAGTACATTAATGAGCAGAATCCCTTCCTTGTCAATCTTCCATGTCCCAGCTGCATAAGTCACCATTTGAATTTTAAATGCAAATATGGACCCAATCAAATGTACCCATTCCTTGAGCTGTGCAGTCCTGACCTACCATGTAGAGCAGCTCAGCTCTAATGAGAACACTGGCAGATCATGTGCTCCTTACAAACAACAGTACAGGTGCTGCAATGATAGTAATTTAACTTTGTATGTTTCCCAAAATACCTGAGCAATATCTTTTTGAAAGGAGCCTCTTTGAAATGGTGGGGACCAGTTTACATTTTCAGTGTGGCATTCAATTTCCTATTGATTTTGCAAACATTATTGAATTCAATAATTTCATGCCTTGAATGAACCTTCTCTTGTGTTTCAAAGAACTAGCTTTTCACTTCAGATCTCACAGCAACCTAGAATTCATAACAACACCACTAACACAGCTGGGGTACTGTATACAGTTTTGGTCACCACATTATAGGAAGGCTGTGATCTCACTAGAGCGGGTACAGAGGAGATTTACCAGAATGTAGCTGGGAATGGAATAATCTGTTAATATTTAATCATTCCTGTTGATGGATGTTAAATACCCAGCAGTTTAAGGTAATAAGGTGAACAGGTGTTAGGCATTCATTAGTTAATTATACTCAAATGTGTATATAAAGAAGAGTCAGCCAGCACTGGGGGTGTGTGTGTTAGAGTGGAGAAGTAAGTGCTATGACAAGCAATTAACAGTCTCCATCAAAGCATCCTAGTCTCAGTCTTTTAACAATCAGGCTTGGGAAGTCCACTGATATAACTTAGCTATGAGGAAAGTTTGGATAGGCTTTGGAACAGAGAAAGCTGAGGGGGGATTTCATTGAGAAATATACAATTATGAGAGGCCAGGATAGAATAGATAAGAAGGAAGTATTTCCCTCAGCATTGAGGTCAATAAACAGGTGAATAACAAGGGGGCTTGGACTTAAAGTAATTGGTAGAAGGATTAGAGGGGCGTTGCGAAGAAATCCTTTCACCCAGAATTTGGTGGGGTCTGGAACTCACTGCCTGAGAGAATGGTAGAGGCAGAAACCATCTTCTCATTTTAGATAACTTGGATATGTAACTGAAGTGCCATAACCTACAGGGTTATGGAGCAAGAGTGAAGTAGGGTTAGTCTGGATAGCTTTTTTTCAGTTAACACAGGCACAATGGCTGAATGGCCTTTTTCTGCATGATAAATGTCTCTGATTCTATGGACAAGATTTTAACACCCTGGTGGGCTGGGCGCATGTGCAGGTGTGGGTGGGGGTGTTAAAGCCCTGGGAAAAACTGGTGAGACAGAAACTCAACATGATTGTATCCACTTCCAGCTTCTACCGGAGTATGTTTCCAGTCAAATAGGAAATCCTGTGCAACAATCAGGTCAGTGACTGAAATAGAAAAACAATCAATTAAGTATGGATATAACTCAAGATTCAGGCTTTAACAACCAGCTCACAGGTTTTCTGAATTGTGGTCAACTTACTAGGATTGACAAGGTGAGAACACATTAAGGGGCCATTGAGCAATGAAACTGACAGGCTGGAAATGGTTTAAATAGTGAAGCTGACATGCTGAATGATGATGTCTCTGATTTTAGACTGTGCCTTGAGTCATATCGTTACGTTGCTGTTAATTGCCTGTTAGCTCGGCCAAATGTGAAAAGTTCAAAAATATAAACTGCTGTTCTGTTTAATGAGAGGAATATTTTTGTCTTTGTATAACCACGTTGAAACCGCCTCGTTGTGAAACATTGGAGGAATGATATAGCTTGTAACTCTTGTTACAAACCAAGTAAACTGAATTAACAAATCAATGATTCAGCTTGTATGCGTTTTTCAGTCCATTGTGGAGCTTGACTTGGAGCTGGTGTACTTAGTCACTGCCTTTGTCCCCCCGACACAACATGCTTGGCCAGCAGGCGCATGGCAGTCTGGATCTCCCAAGAGCTGATGGTGCAGCGCTTGTTGTAATGGGCCAAGTGGGGATACTCACCCGCGATGCGCCCGAAAATATTGTTCACAAATGAGTTCATGGTGTTCATGGCCTTGGAGGAGATGCCGGTGTCCGGGTGAACCTACTTCATCACTTTGTAGATGGAGTTACACTCTTTCCTGGATTTCTCCCTCTTCTTACTGCCCTTCACTGGCAACTTTTTCTGTGCTTCCTTGGCACTCTTCTTGGAAACCTGGGCTTTTTTCTTGTCAACCAGTCAGCTGCAGACACAGCTTGTGGCTCTTTTAAAGCCAACCAAATAAACTGAATTAACAAAATGAGGTATAAAATAAAACACAGCCCCTAAGTTAGGGTCACTGAACCAAAGACAAAATTTAAAGGAAACTTACAACATCAAACAAATTGTGATTAAGAGGGTCGTTTGTGCATTGAAGTTTAAAGTCCTCGTATTCTGTGCCTTGTGAATCGGGAACAATAAGGTGTCTGTCGTATTTAAAAATAACCCAATTAACGTCGTTGTTATCATCCCAGACGAGGACGTCTGCCAAGGTCATCACAGACATCAGGATGTAGCAGTCAGCAGGCTGCCTCCACCTCTGCTGCGGATGTCAGGGCTGCACCCAGGTGTAGCGCTAGAGTTAGGAAAGTTAAGAAAAATTGATGTTACTTTTGGGCCACTGGTGTGCTAGACATGTAACTAAATTTCAATTTTGTTAATACATTCGATGGTTACATGAATGTTCTTGTCAACTGCAGATGTTGTGATTTTGTATTTTGGAAACCTCTTATTTTGAGGTTTAGCCTTCCTCGCACTCGGTGGTAGTGTCCCACTGTGAGATTCTTTTCCTGTGATGTCAAGCTCAGTTGATCTGGTATCCACACACTTGTGTGATGTCAGGGAGATGTGTTTAAATTTTTATTGGAAGTATGCGATGTCAGCGTTTCTCATCCTTCCCCCTCAAGGAACACCACTGAGCGAGGGCAGCTCATTAGTATTGATAATCTAGCAGCATGTGTACCTCCTCAGGGATAGAGGCAAAAGAAAAGACATGCATGGGAGGAGGAGATCTCTCGGCATGTCTACATCTCAGTCACAGCAGTGTTTGCATCATTAGATGGCGGCGAAGGCTTCAAGTCTTCTCTCGCATCGATCTTGTTCCCAGGGTGAGCTCACTCAACGCCCCCAGACCAAAGCAAAGCCCATGGCCTGGTGATTCATGAGGCAAGTGTGAATGCAGGACTCGTTCTCGCTGCAAGTGGGTGGACATCCCCTGAATTGAAAGATGGCATTGAGGGCTAGGAGAGATGTGGCCACATTCCCTCACTTAACTTTACACTTCCTGGAATCTGTCAGTGATTAACGTATCACAGGCACTTCTCCCACGTCTTCCTTCCTCCATGGTGTGATAGTGCTCATACTGATGCTCAGTAGCCTCGTGAGGTTCCTGGGCCTCCAGATCTTCATCCTCTGATGAACTCTCGTCCTCCTCCAGGTCATCAGGGGGTCACCTCTTTGCATAGCCAGATTGTGGAGGGCGCAACACACCATGATGATGCGGAAACCCTGTCGGGAGTGAGCCACCTGAGTCAGTCCAAGCATCTGAAATGCATCTTCAGATGCCATTTGGTCTGCTCTATAAGGGAGCGTTGTACCTCTCCTCGGAACGACTGAGGGTGACATACCAGTGTCATCAGCTAGCGCTTCAGTGGGTACCCTTTATCCCCAAACAGCCATCCCTGCAGAAATAATGGCCCCTCAAACCTGAGGCACCTGGGGGTGACTCAGGATGTAGGAGTCATAGCAACTCCTGAGGTACCGTGTACAAATGTGCAGTATGTGCTTCCAGTGATCACCCACCAGTTGTACATTGATGGAATGATAGCCCTTGTGGTTCATAAACATTAGGGGCTGCTGCCATGGAGCCCATATAGCCAGTTGGTGCAGTCTGTTGCACCCTGCACTTTGGGAAGCCTGGGATGACGGCCAAGCAGGTGAATCTCGCAACCTGGCTACCTTCATCCAGAGCAAACCTGACAATGATGGGCCTTCCTGTAAAGGGCACCTGTGACCTCCTTTATGCATCGATGTGTTGTGATCTGAGAGATGCTGCACAGGTTCCCTGTTGATCCTTGGAAGGAACCAGAGGCCAAGAAAGTGAGTGCAATGGTCACCTTCAAAGCTGCTAGCAAGGGATACCCTCCATCTCCACGTGGCATCAGGTCTTCATGAAGAATGTGGCATATGTGATGTCCTGAGATCTGGTACAAGCGCAAAATGCATGGCATTGCCTCTCACTCATTTGCAAATAGGAGACTCTTGGATGATAGAGCCTAGGCCTGGTGAGTCACCCCCATTGTCTGGGACTCTCCTCCTGACCCTCCTATTCATGCTGTGGCTCTGCTTGACCATGTCCCTCCTACTGGAGCTGTGTGCGGAGTTGCCTCTCCCTCCTTCGCCTCTTCCATTGCATTAGGACCCTGACAAAGGCAGCATTGAGGCCTGGATGCATATCTGTTTGTGGTCCTTTCTGAAAGGAAACATTGAAGACATTTAATGATTCAAGGGGCAAGAAAGTGAAGCTCACAGGATGACATGTTTGGAGACTGTAAGGGTCCATAGCTTCTCCTGCCTATTTGCATTGTGGCTGATGCCGCCTTGTCCCTGAGACACGAGCACACACATTGAGGTGACCAAGATGGCATCACAGATGTGTCACATCTTGAGCCCTGTGTGAGATGCTAAAGTTTCAGTGAGATGAGTGACCGAACCTAGCTCTGTGCTGCAATCTCTAATGTGGCGTATTAGTGACCAATCAGTTGTTCGTGGTCAACTAGTGGATGCCCTTTGGCCCATTAGGAGTGTCACATCTGGTGAACAGTGACAGGCCTTCATTGATGGAATGCCATATATGGTACAGCTGTGTCTCCCTCACTATCACCTGCATTCCCAAATTCTGCATTCCTATGTGTTACTCCTTGAGATGCAGTGACCTGTGATGTGAAGACTGAGTTCCGAGTAGCCCTTTTTAACAGTGCTAATTAAGCCATGAACGGAGTCAGTGGTTTTCATCTAAGCCGACTCCTCACTCTGGCGGCAACAAGGGGTTAGATGGCAACACCAGAAAGGCGCCCCTTCATGTTCGCTGTTCCCCTGACCTGCCATTCCACAGCCTTCCCTTCCTGTTGACCCCCTTGTGTTTGTCAGCTCAAACCTTTACCTTACGCCCCACTCCCAGTTGAAATGCTTGTCTCTGAAAGTGGCAGCCTACATAAGTGCCAGAGCACAGTGATGTCCCTCAGGACAATGAAAGCAAAATGAAGGAGCAGTCCAACCCTATAGCCCCAGGAGAGTCATGTTCATCACAACAAGACTGGTGCAGCACTATAGCAGGTAGGCTCTGTATCTTCAATTCACCTCAAAGTTACCAGCGAACTGAGATCCGACTTGTGCACGGCCCTACCCCACTTTTCAAATGGGTTTGACGCTGATGTAATTTCTTGCTGGCGTGACGGACTTTTGGAAGGCATGGCAAGATCCTGGCAAGCAGCTGTATTAATGAGCATTCATGACATGCTAATGAATGCAAATGGCGTTGGTGCTACTAGTTGGCGGGATAATCGACCTATGAAAACACCGGGAGAATTGCAACTTGTTTTTACGACGGTGAGTTTGTTTTTTTTTTCCCTCCTGAATTCTCCACTCCTGCCTGCTACAAAACCTACCACAGGTGGGAGGGGAGAATTCCACCCAATGTTTCAGGAAAAGTGGGGGTGGGGATGGTAGTTACTTGGAGTTCACGCATAATGTAAAGTTCCTTTCTATTTTGACTCTAACCTGACTTTGCACACTTCCTCTAGACTGGGATACGTGTGCACATATTCAAAGAAACATAGATACACAGCATAGAGGGAGGTCATTCAACTTATTTTGTCCATGCTGTTCCTCATATACCATTAACCAATATTAAACATTTCTATTGATTATTAATCTGAGAAGAATTTGGATCTCATCAATGATATTTTCCTAATGTAAGAAGGCTCACTTACATCTGAAGCTGTGAAATGTAATTCAATTTAATTGCTATCTTTCCTTCGCTTCACTCAACTCAACTATATTACAAGATCATCGTAGTGACACAAAGCCCTGTGGCATAAGCATGTGCATTAATATAAAAATATCATAAAATAACTCAGGGTAAAGCATTTGGAAAGGAACTGAGTATTTGGACCCCATATGTTATTTTCTTTTAGCATGGAGTAAGTTTCATGTAAATCCAATTATGTCCTATTGTTTTCATATTGCTTCTTTGTGAATTTATTTATTGTAATAAATGTGATTTATAGTTTTAGTCTGCATTATATTCTCTAACACTGATGTATTCCTGCCTTTAAAGAAATCAAGAGCCATACAGTGAGCATCCTCTCTATTTTCTATATATAATGCAATGAAGACACTGGTAACCCTGAGGCACACTAATCCTGCTCACTGCACATTTTAATTTGTAAGTTTCATTCTATACAATATACAGGATTGACACTGAAAATTGCAATTTTCCATGAATACTAATGAAGTCAGTGAGTCCAAATCATAAATATAGTTCTATGAATGGTGATATTCGGAGCATAATGTTCACTTAACATTTTTTTTCTCATGTTTTTATTCATTCATGGGAAGTGGGCTTAGCTGGCTGAGCCAGCATTTATGACCCATCCCTAGTTGCCTGTTAGAAGGTGGTGGTGAGCCACCTCCTTGAACTGCTGCAGTCTGTGTAGTAAAGTAGCTTCACAGTGCTGTTAGGGAGTTCCAGGATTTTGACCCATCAATAGTGAAGGCAGGGTGATATATTTCCAAGTCAGGATAGTATTTCCCATGCACCTGCTGTCCTTGTCCCCCAGGCGGTTGATCTCGCTGGCTTTGAAGGTACTATCAAAGGTGCTTTAGCAATTTTCTGCAGTGCATCTTGTAAATGGTACACAATGCTGCTACTGTGCTCTGGTGGTGGAGGGAATGGATGTTAAAGGCAGTGGATGAGGTGCTGATCAAGCTTTGTTTCGAGCTTGTGTGTTGTTAGAGCTGCAGTATTCCATCACGCCCCTCATTTTTGACTTGTAGATGGTGGACAGGCTTTGGCAAGTCTGGAGATGAGTTACTCACCGCAGAATTCCCAGCCTCTGACCTGCTCTTCTGGCCTTTATGGGGCGGTGATGGTGTAGTAGTATTGTCAGTGGGCCAATAATCCAGAGACTCAATAATGCTCCGGGGACCCTGGTTCAAATCCCACCATGGCAAAGGTGACCATGAAGCCATTGTTGTAAAAACCCATCTGGTTTACTAATGTGGGGAAGAAAATCTGTTGTCTCTGCCTGGTCTCCCAGTAACTCTGGCTGACAGCAATGTGGCTGATTCTTAACTAATCTCTGAAATAGAATGGCTAGGGGTTAGGGCAAGAAATAGTGGCCTTGCCCGTGATGCCCACATCCCATGAAAGAAAAAGTTTATATTTAATTACAGTTGTCAGAGGTTAAAATGAACAGTCAGCACCAGGATGGTGAGGGTGAGCATCACTGCAGGAAATGGCCTAGCTAGCCACTCAGTTGTATCAAAGCCTCAAAAGGAATGGAACTGGAGGGAACACCTGGCATCGACCTAGGCACTGAAACAATAGCAAACAGCAAACTCAGCCCTGTCGACCCTGTAAATTCCTCCTAAATAAAATCTAGAGGCTGGTACCAAAATTGGGAGAGCTGTCTCATAGATGAGGCAAGCATAGGCCTGATATAGTCAGCCTCGCAGAATTATGCCTTACAGATAATGTCCCTGACACCACCATCACCATCGCTGGGTATGTCCTGGTCCACCGACAGGACAGACCCAGGTGGAAGACAGGAGAAAGTTATCCTCAACACCAACTCTGGACCCCATGAAATCTCATTGCATCAGATCAAACATGGGAAAGGAAACCACCTGCTGATTACCATGTACCACCCTCCTTCAGCTGATCAATTAGTGCTTCTCCATGTTGAACATCACTTGAGGGTGGCAAGGGTACAGAATGTACTCTGGCAGGAGGACTTCAATGTCCATCACCAAGAGTGGCTCAGTAGCAGCACCACTGACCAAGCAGGCCGAGTCCTAAATGACATAACTGCTCGGCTGATTCTGCGGCAGGTGATGAGGAAAAAACAAACTTGACCTCATCCTCACCAACCTGCCTGTCGCAGATGCATCTGTCCATGACAGCATCGGTAGGAGTGACCACCTCACAGTCCTTGTGGAGGCAAAGTCCTGCCTTCATACTAAGGATACCCTCCATGTTGTGTGGCATTACCACCATGCTAAATGGGACAGATTTCGAACAGGTCTAGCAACTGGGCATCCATTAAGCACTGTGGGCCATCAGCAGTGGCAGAATTGTACTCAATGTGATCTGCAACATCATGGCCTGGCATATCCCCTGGCTCTACCAACAAGCCAGGGGATCAACCCAGGTTCAATGAAGAGTGCAGGAGAGCATGCCAGGAGCAGCATCAGGCATATCTAAAAATGAGGTGTCAACCTGGTGAAGCTGCAACATAGGACTACTTGCATGCCAAACAGCATTAGCAGCAAATGATAGACAGAGCTAAGCGATTCCATAATGAACAGATCAGATCTAAGCTCTGTAGTCCTGCCACATCCAGCCATGAATGGTGGTGGACAATTAAACAACTCACTGGAGGAGGAGGTTCCACAAAGAGCCCCATCCTCAATGATGGAGGAGACCAGCACAGCAGTGCAAAAGATAAGGCTGAATGCTACATTTTCAACAATCTTCAGCCAGAAGTGCTGAGTGGATGATCCAACTTGGCCTCATCCGGAGGTCCCCAGCATCACAGATGCTAGTCTTCAGCCAATTCGATTCACTCCATGTGCTATCAAGAAATGGCTGAAGGCACTGCATACTGCAAAGGCAATGGGCCCTGACAATATTCCGGCAATAGGACTGAAGACTTGTGCTCTAGAACTTGCCGTGCCCCTAGCTAAGCTATTCCAGTACAACTGCAACATTGGCATCTACCCGGCTGTGTGGAAAATGCCCAGGTATGTCATGTACACAAAGCAGGACAAATCTAACCAGTTAATTACTACCATTTCAGTCTACTCTCAATCATCAGAAAAGTAATGGAAGGGGTCATCAACGGTGCTAAGCAATAACCTGCTCACTGACACCCAGTTTGGGTTCCACTAGGGCCACTCAGCTCCTGAACTCATTACAGCCTTGGTTCAAATATGGACAAAAGAGCTGAACTTGAGGTGAGGTGAGAGTAACTGTCCTTGACATCAAGGCAGCATTTAATCGAGTGTGGCATCAAGGAGCCCTAGCAAAACTGGAGTCAATGGGAACCAGGGCGAAAACTCTCTGGTCAGAGTCATACATAGCACAAAGGAAGATGGTTGTGGTTGTTGGAGGTCACTCATCTCAGCTCCAGGACATCACTGCAGGAGTTCCTCAGGGTAGTGTCCTTGGCACAACCATCTTCAGCTGCTTCATCAATGCCCTTCCTTCCATCATAAGGTCAGAAATGGGGATGTTCGCTGATGATTGCACACTGTTCAGCATCAGCACCATTCACGACACCTCAGGTACTGAAGCAGTCCATGTCCAAATGCAGCAAGACCTGGATAATATTCAGGCTTGGGCTGACAAGTGGCAAATAACATTCGTGCCACACAAGTGCCAGGCAATGACCATCTCCAACAAGAGAGAATCTAACCATTGAATGTCAAAGGGCAATGACATTACCATTACTGAATTCCTCCACTATCAACATCCTGGGGGTTACCATTGACCAGAAAGTGAGCTGGACTAGCCATATACATACTGTGGCTACAAGAGCAGGTCAGAGGGTAGGATTCCTGCAGCTAGTAACTCACCTCCTGACTTCCCAAAGCCTGTCCACCATCTACAAGGCTCAAGTCATGGGTGCGATGGAATACTGTCCACTTGCCTGGATGAGTGCAGCTCCAACAACACTCAAGAAGCTTGACACCATCCAGGACAATTCAGTCCACTTGATTGGCACTCCATCCACTACTGACACACAGTGATAGCAGTGTGTATCATCTACAAGACGCACTGCAGGAATTCACCAAGGACCCTTTTGACAGCACCTTCCAAACCCACAACCACTACCATCCAGAAGGACAAGGGCAGCAGATAGATAGGAATACCACCAACTGGAAGTTCCCCTCCAAGTCACTACCGTCCTGACTTGGAAATATATCTCCATTCCTTCACTGTCACTGGGTCAAAATCCTGGAACTCCCTCCCCAACAGCACTGTGGGTGTACCTACACCACATGGGCTGCAGTGTTTCAAGAAGGCAGCCCACCACCACCTTCTCAAGGGCAATTAGGGATGGGCAACAAATGCTGGCTCAGCCAACGAAGCCCACGTCCCATGAATGAATTAAAGGGAAAGTTCAGTTCAGCTTCTGGTCAATGGAAATCCCCAGGTTGTTGATGGTGGGGATTCAGTGATTGTAAAGCGGTTGAAAGTCAAGAGGAGATGATTAGATTCTCTCCCTTGTTGTCTGAGGGCTGGGTTCGTATATGCTAACTAACTTTAAATCTAACAGTGTTAGCTGTGTAAGTGAAGCCTGTTGTTGCAGTCAACCTGGCACTGCTGAGATTTCAAGGGATTGGCCTCTGCAATATTGCCATTGAGAAACATAGGGTAGAATTTTCCCAATGGCGTGAGGGGGAGGGACCTGCGTGCCAATGCATAAGCTGACGGCCAAGCGTCCCGACATCACCGCACACCATAGCAATATTTCGCTGGGCAGTCGTACAATGATATCTGATGCGCGCCCGCCATTAATTAACAGGCCACTTAAGGCCCTTTGAGGTGCCAATCGACGGCGATTTTTTTTGGCACCCATGTGATCTTCGGGTTGGCACTCAGGCGCAACAGGCAGGTAGGAGACGTTTGTATAAACCTCATCCAGGGGTGGGAGAAGAGGGCTCAGCAGGGTCACGAAAGAGCTCTGTCAAATATTGATTTTTTTCAAAGCTACTGATGCTTGCCTCTGAGCTGCAATACTTCAAAATGCATACCAGCTGCATGGACTGGACTCACAATCTTCAAGTCAGCACTCTGGAGTGAAGAATGTTTGTTTTGTTTTTTTGGGCCTGCAGGTTTCAGGAAGCCTTCCCTTAGCCTGGGAATGGGAGCTGAACTGTCTACTGGAGGCATCTCCTCTGAGGAGGAAAGGAGGGCTAGAAGGGTGAGGAGACCAGGAGTGCATATTCAGCCTCCAGGGGAGCCACCTTTTTTTGGGAGGTCAGATGCAGGCACAAGGAGCGTAGGACCAAGAGGTAGTCCAAGGCAGAAGGAGCCACAGAAGATGTCACTATCCTGCTGCCAGTGTATACGGCGGCAAAGCAGCTACCTCAATATGTCTGAGGTGCCGAGCTGAAGGAGGCTTCATCTCTCAAGGGAGACAGTCAACTATATCTGTCAGATGATAGTGCCTGAGATCTCTGCTAACTGTCCGGGTGGACACCACATGCCAGTGGCTCTGAAGGTCACAGCTGCCCTCAACTTCTGGCCTCTGGCTCCTTCCAGGTGTTGGTGGGGTGATCTTTGTAGTATCTCCCAATCAGCTGTCCACATTTGTGTCAAGCAGGTTTCAGACGTTCTGTTCAGGCGTGCACTGACCTTCATCCACTAACTTTGGGACCAGGCAAGCCAAACAGCAAGCTAGAGGCTTTGCAGCGATTGCTCGCTTCCCCTGTGCCCAGGGTGCAATAAACTGTACACGTGGCCATCAAGGAGCCAGCAGGTGAGCCCAGTGCCTGCGTCAACAGGAAGGGCTTCTACTCCATGAATGTGCAGATAATGTGTGACCACAGGATGCTGACTTTACAAGTCTGTGCAAGGTACTCAGGCAGCACCCATGATGCCTACACCCTCAGACACTCCCAGGTGCCAGGGCTCTTCTGTGCTCTGGCTCGGCTGGATGGATGGCTGCTGGGTGACAAGGGCTATCCCCTCAGAAGGTGGCTTATGAAGCCTCTCTGCCATCCAAGAACAGAAGCTGAGCAACGGTACAATAGGAGCCACGGCACCACAAGGGCTGTGGTGGAGAGAGCCATCGGTCTTCTCAAAATGCACTTCCGATGCCTGGGCTGCTCAGGTGCCACACTTCTGTACTCCTCAGATTGTGTCTCAGTGATAGTGGTTGCATGCTGTGCTCTCCACGATCTAGCACTGGAAAGGGGGGATGCAGTGGAAGATGAAGATGTAGACGCGGTGGCTGCGGCTGCACATGATGAGTCCAGCAGTGAATCCAAGGATGAACATGCACAGGGAAATGCTGGGGGGTAGATGCTGACCCGGGCATACTCCAGGGAGGCAGGGACACCTGGGAGGCTTTAACCCAATGAACCTTCAGTTAGCATATCACAGATGGACCTCCAGGACAAGCCTGGGCTGTCGGCTCCACATTCAATATCCGAGTGCAAAATCTGCCAGGTTAGGAACAGTAAATAAAGGCCTTGCTAATAAAGCTGAATGTCCCACAAATCACTCAACATTATTGGTAACCATCCACCTACAGAAGAAAAGAGGCACTCTCAAACATGGTGACATGTCTGAATTTAATATTTCAACCAAAGGGACTTAAGAAAACAAGTTGATAAAGGTGTTAAAAATCACACCAACCCAAAGACCTCATTGCAGGCCAACTCAAAAGCACCAGTGACAAACCCATGGTGTGCCTAAGGTGCCTTATGTTTACGTTTCCAGGTGCTACATCTTGGTGCTGCCCCCTCGCTGGGAGTGGTATCTGAGACCGCCTACTCACTCTGCTATCCTGTGGGCTTCGATTTACCTTACTGGCCGTCCTCTGGCCTGTGGAGCCTGTGCTGGCCCCGCCTGGCCAGGAGCTGCCAGTTCCACAGCTGGCATCTCCCCAGTTGTCGCAGCCTCATTGGATGCAACAGTCACTGACAGAGGGATGGAGGAGTTGCCACCCTCATCTGGAGTTCCCTGAGAGGAGCCTGCAGACACAGGCAGCTGCTGCCCTGATGTGAGGTCGCTTCGGACCTCCCTGCTCACCGTGGATGGATGGGCACCAAGCTGGGAAATTTGGTGCCCAGACCATCTCCCACACTGGCACTGAGCAGCTGAGGCCAATGTGAGGGCTTGCTGGTCCGAGCACATCCCCAGGAAGGCCTGATTGGTCTCCATGAGAGTCGCCACTCTCTCCATGGAGGATGCATGGTGCTTGGCCATGAGGCTCATTGCGTCTGTGATTGTCCGCATAGACTCCTCCACCACGGACACCATTCGAAGCATAGCCTCATATATCTCCCAGATGCTCCCGCACACCCGGCCGCATTTCCTGCACCTGCTGCATCGCAGATAACTCCAGAGGCACATCATCAGGCACTGACTGAGCATGTGCCTGGTCCCCTGCAGTCCTCCGACTACTGGCGCCATGGGCACTCTCTACCTCTGTCAGCTCCTCCAGCAACTGTGAAGTGCCCTCACCGCTGTGCTCCAGGACACTGGCCAATGTTCTAATTCCCACCGAGCTGCTAGCATCTGCGCTGGTGCCTGCCTGGCAGAGATGGTGTGAAGCTGGTGAGTCCCTGACTTCAGGGCCCTCTGGTGTGAGAGGGGGCCTCTGCTGCTGCTCCTCCCAGCCCTGCTCTGCTGATGCTGAAAGGAAGAACAAGGACATTGTCTCCACGTTAACTGATCCAATGTCAATGTGCATCACTGTCCCTTGGATCATTATGCGCTCATCTTTCCATAAGCATTGGTCAAGCCATGTTGCAAACTTCAATCACTGAACATTCAGCACTGCCATGGCTGCTGGGAGAACATTGGTGATCTCACTGCCGGGCATACATAGCTGTTCGTGGCACCCCAGCCTCACTGATACCAGTGGACCTGGGCACATAGTGCCTCTCCAAATCCAGGGCCCCCTGCTCGAAGCAGCTGAGAATCGCCAACTATGCTGGCCCTCTGTCAGTCCTCACCCGCTCGGTGGCATTATGTGCCTGAAAAGGAGAGAAGAGCATTGATTAATGCTATTTGTACCTGGATTCTCTTCGTGGATTGTCCACCCCAACCAGAGTGGGACCTTGCAGGGTTTCAGTGCCTCCTCACGCTGCTGCCGCCGAACACTCTCAAAGATGCTCAGCCTGTCCCCCGCCTCCCCCCCCTCCCTCTTGGCCAAACGCTGCCTACATCACATTAGGCACCCTAGGGTCTAACCTTCCATAGCAAGGAGGCGCAAGCTCATGGAGCGCAGAGGGTAGCAGATCAATCGGTGCCATGCCACCTTGAAGCTCCCCTCCCAGCAGGTCATCATCCTGACTTGGACATGTCCTGGAGTTTCAGCACTGCATCTAGGTGCAGCTCCCTCCAGTTTGCCCCCAAAACAGTAATGTGGGTCTCAGTGTACCACATGCTGCAGGTGCAGAACCCACCTCTTCACTACTCTCTCTCAGGGTGACCCGGCATGGACAATATCTGCTGGCCCACCCAGCGAAGGACACATGCCATCAATGATTCAATGCAGTCACTGTACTCAGGCTTTCCCCACTGGCACACTCAACCACACCCCGCCGCCCCCCCCCCCCCCCCAACCTCCCAAGTCTAACTGCTGGGTTAAGTGACCAATGCCAACATGGTGCTCACCCTTCCCGAGTGCAACAAGTCTTGAAGTGCTTGTGACACTGGATCCAGGTGCGTCGCACCACGTTGTGGGAGCTCACCACTCCGCTGCCGCCTCCCATGAACGTTTGGTCATGTGGGGGGGGGTTCTACTCCCGTCTTGGGGTATGAAGGCCTCCTGCCATGTTGCCAGCTCCTCGAGGGCAACAAGACAATCATCAGAAAAACGAGGGGTAAAGTGCCCCCCTGCCCTACCGTCCTGCCAGGCCTGCTGACCAGCAGCAACACTCTGGGGAGCCCTTCCACTGACCATGGTTCGCAGTCCTTGAAAGGCTATAGCAGCTTTTTAAACAGGCCGTCTGGTCACCATTGGACCCATTGGTCATTGCATTCCCACCGCCGCCTGCCCACTCCTGCTGTCTTCGGGAGCCGCACTTTATGCTGTGGGCTTTAATTGACCGGTCCGTGTAAAATGGCTGTGCGGAGCCGATCGTGAGTGGCGATTGGGTCCGTGCCCGCCCACAGCCTCCCCTGCACCGTCCGCCTAACAGGCAGAAAATTCTGCCCGTGGACTGACATTCATTGTTTTGCCCTCTCTGCATGCACAACATCTTCTCAAGAATTTCTAAATTCACAACTTCTGTTAACCATGCTTTCAGAATACTTCACACTTTTTTCTCAGGGGTCTATTGACATCACTGCATTGGCCAATGAGGCAGGGTGGGGCTTACATCTTGACTTACAGCAAACTGTATTCTGGAAAGCAAAGGAAACAGCAAAGCAAAATCTATTTGGAGTCTATTTGAGAAGAGTCTCCACATACCATTCCAAACCGTTGGATACATTGGCAGATCCTCCCCTCTAGACCATGTTTGAGGAGTTGGTGATGATATCCAGAATGAACCTGTTAACTCACCAGGAAGCCTCAGCAATGTTATACATTATTGAAAACTCGAGTAGTTTTGAATAATGAATGTGGCCAATAAAATTTCCTGTTGCAATTAAATATCCGAATGAACCATTTTCAAAACTTTATTGAGCACCATTCCATTTTATTCTATTTGAATTGGATTGAGTCCGCCAGAACTCATAGAGGCAGTGTAATTGTATAACTATGGAATAAATTTAAACCAGCTTCTGTAATCTTGTCACAGGAACCTGAAAACTTGTTGAGGCTTCAGATTGGGGTGGGGTGGTGTCGGGTAACCAATACCTCTTCAAATCATCATCATAAGGCCAGAAGGTGTGATTTTTGTCTGTGTGATCATATCGAACATGTGGCAACAACTTGGCAGTTCATTTTTTATTTCTCCTGATTATTTATTTCTGTTGACTTCAATGTCATTCAGCATAGGATTCTAAAGGATAAGTTATACTTGAGTAACCTTACAGAATTCCGTGAAGGAATGACGGAGCAGGCAAAGGAAATGCAGTGAGAGTGGGGGTTTTCAAAACCAGCATTCGGCAGCTTATGGCAAAGATGAATTGCATTTGGAATCACTAAGAACATGGCTCCATGAATGGACTTTTGATTGGATACCAGTAAAGAAAGTTTAGAGACAAACTTGCTGCAGCTGAAAAATGAAGTGTATTGTTCCACAGGTAACTGCATTGAGGCCATTCTTATTCCATATAAAAACGTAAATAAGCTGACAAGGACAATGAAACACTACACGGGGATATGGACAGATTAGCAGAATGGGCATTTAGGTGCCAAGTGCAACTTAATGCAGACATGTGTGAATTGTATGTTTAAAAATTAGGAAGGAACGTGTGAATTAAATGACTGCAAAAGGCCATAAAAAGGCAAAGGGAATCCTTGCATTTTAGACTCACACCTAGACACATACAGTACAAGAAACACCTATTACAGTTGAACTTGTACGAGACCTTGAACTTTTGGGCTTGGATTTTCAGTCAGTGGCTCCAGTGTTCTCCATTCATTATGTTTACAGGCATCTCATGGGTTTTTGAGAGACATCTTACTGTCATTGGGTATTTGATAAAGCATGGTATCAACTGCCAGGGCTTTAACAGGGCAATCAATGGCATGTCTCCTCAACCAGTCAGATTGAAGAGCCTTCAATGAGACAAGCAAGATGCAAAATTCAGCTCGAGAGTGCCCATTTTCTTTTTATTCTTTCACAGGATGAGTGTTGCTGGCCAGGCCAGCATTTATTACCCATCCTTAATTGCCCTTGAGAAGATGGTGCTGAGCCACGTTCTTCAACTGCTGCAGTTGCACACCCACTGTGCTTTTAGGAAGGGCATTCCAGGATTTTCATCCAGGAACCGTGGTATAGGCCAGAATTTTCAGGATGGCAGGGGTTTGGGAAGTACATCCCTGCTGACTCCATAAGTCCCGATATCATTTCACACTCTAATAAGAGTTGATTGGCAAAAGGCGGGTCTTCCACTCATCACTGGGAGCACGCCCTGCCTTGGAGAGCTGCTAGCCAATCAGATTGGCTGGCAGATCTCCAGTCATTCTCAGATTAGCGCTGCAGTGGCCGGAAGTGGTGCTGCTGCTAGCTGCCTGGAACTAAGTCCAGGAACCAAAGGAGAGGTAAGTGGCAGGGGTCAAGGGATGGTGGTGGGGTGGCGGTGTGTTGGGAAGTCCTGGGGGGGTCACAAGGGAGGCAATCGGGGTCTCAGAGGATAGGTCAGGAAGGGAGGGAAGTCCAGAGGTCACCAGGCCCTAAGGGGAGGATGCCCCAGTCCGTAGGGGGCTTCTAATGGGGGCTCATACCCTCCCCTTCCCACCAGAGATTGAATTTTGTTTAATTTCATTGCCCCCCCCCCCCAGCAAAATCTATCATCTCCCTGCCAGCCTAAAAATTGAGGCTGGGTGAGAAAAGCCCCTTAACAGCCTTAACTGGGGCAAGGCCAGGCTTCCTACCTCAGTGCAAAATTGTGACCAGGTCGGCGTTGGCGGGAGTCTGGAGGGAATCCTGCCCATGCAATTTCAAGCTTACCCTTCCTCCCCTCCCCCTACCTCAGAAGCCACAGAGTGGGTGGGGAAAGTGTAAAAATCTGGCCATAGTTTCAAGTCAGGGTAGTGAGTGTCTTTGAGGGAAACATGCAGATGGTGGTGTTCCCAAGCAACTGCTGCCCTTGTCCTTCTAGGTGGTAATGGTCACGGGTTTAGAAGGTACTGTCAAAGGAGCCTTGGTGAGTTGCTGCAGTGCATCTTGTAGATGATGCACATTACTCCCACTGTGCATTGATGGTGGAGGGAGCGAATGTTAAAGGTGATAAACAGCGGCAATCAAGCAGGCTGCTTTGTCCTGGATGGTGTTGGGTTTCTTGAGCATTGTTGGAGCTGCACTCATCCAGGAAAGCAGGGAGTACTCCGTCACACTCCTGACTTGTGCCTTGTAGATGGTGGACTGGGTTTGAGGAGTCAGGAGGTCAGTTGGTGCTGCAACTGTTTTGCCTCCAACATGGCATCCATGGTGCACATGCACACTACTGGTGGTGGCTACACTGGATGCCATTTCAGTGAGTGTATTAGCACATGTACCAGGCCTGTTGGCCATAAGTATAGGAAAATAATGAGGGCAGTCAATGTGTAACACTGACTTGATACCAACGGTGCCATTTGAGAGCTCAATACTCCAGCTAACATCCTCTCTTAAATTCACACAGTTGAATATGTTTTCAGCATCAGACCTTCTGGAAAAACAGATACCTAGCCATCTGTTCAGCCTGCTTCTATTGATATGCTGGCCAGAGAGCCTTTTTGTGAATGCATGGCTGAGCTTCAAGATTGACTAATGCATTGAACTCAGCATGCAATGTTGGAATAGCTGCAGAGAGGAGTGAAACTTTGTTTGACATCTGTATTACCTTGTTCTTTATTCTTTCTGTGATATGGTTTTTCAATGTCTATGTTGATTTATGTTGATAAGATTAAGAGGTCTGAAATGGATAAAAGCTTTTGACATTAATGCTATAATGGCTGAGATTGATTGATCTCTTTATGAGAAGGTAAGAGTGGAAATGTGTTTCAAAGTGAACGTTATATGGTTTTTTACTTTGGTTGTAGACTTAAGACTATGGTTCCCCTTGTTTCATGACTTAATTGAGATGTCATGAATTAACTCTACTAACAGAATGAGCTCAACTCTATTCATATGGCAGGGAGGTCTGAAGTGCCCACCCCCCTAATGGCTGTCTCACAGTCCCCATGCTGTCGCTGAACAGTTCACTCTTTCCATAGTCAGGCCCTGGCATAGCCCTACTTTCACTGCTGGCCCTTCGAGGGTGCATCAATATGGAGGAACCCTCTCATTCCTGTTGCAGTCTCAGCAGCGGCCACCTATATCAAGGGTTGTTGCCGAGGCTGCAAAGCTTGCAGCCCTCTGATTGGGCCAGCAGCCTGGAGACACAGGCCGCCCTCTTTATTTGGATGGCAGTCTCAAAAGCGGACTCATAATTGGCTGCCACTGGTAAAGCTGCGCTTGCCATCCCATAATCTGCTTGTGTGGATTTGGGGGCCTCATTTGGTCCCTATGTTGGAACTCTGTGTGCTGATAAAATTCTGGGCATGATTTCCATTGGCTGGTGAGACAGTAATTGGAGCCAGAGATTTAAAAGAATTGAAATGAATTTTAGATTTTTAAAAATTCTTTTCACAGAGCATGGTTTGAAAGTAGAACTTCTTTCCATTGGCTTTTACCAAAGCTGGTTTCATTCATCCTTTAAAGAAGGTAATTTTATAGATACTTGATAAAGAGGAAAATAGAAATAAGCTGATGTGTATAATTTAACAAAGTGCCTCATTTGGAGAAGATCTTAAAATGTTAATCTGAAGGACCTGTGTTGGTGATCACGAGGGAGGTGGGGAGGGGCTGGTTGGGTGGGAGCCAGTGATAGTTGTGAGGAGACAATGATTGGGGGCAGTGATTGGGTGGCAGTGATGGGGTGTGTCAGTGACTGGGGATCACTGGAGGGATCAATGATAAAGTAGGTTAATGTTTGTAGGAGACGCAGTGATCACCAGGGTGTCAGTGATCATTGAAGGGTCAGTAGTTGTGGAAGTTAGTGATCGGGTGGGGGGTCTGTAATCACAGGGGAAGATCAGGGATTGGGGAAAATCAGTGATTTGGGGGGAAGTTGGTGACTGGGGATGTGTCAGTGATCAGCGGGGAGCCAGTAATTGGGAGAGTCAATGATAACAATGGGTGCCAATTGCAGAGAGTGAACATGAGGGGGAAGTGACCGGGGAGAGTGAGTGTCTGATCATTGGGAGGGCTGATCATGAGGATGGAAACTTGGGGTGGAGTACTTCAGGGAACCAATCCTCCTCCTGGCCCACCAGCAATGCTGGATAAACACTGACTTCTTCCACACAGTAGTCTTTGCCTCATTGTAGCTGCCAGGTTTCCCAATGCCTAGAAAACAAGGCTGGCCAGAGTTATACCTGGAAAACAAATTGACTGAGGAACGAGGCCTCATTAAAATAGTTAACTAGATGACCTGCTTCTTGAGAGATGGCTTTGGTCACTTGCCACCCTGTCGTGCATCTGTTAAAACTGGAAGTGGGCAGGTTCGAGACGGGCTGCATTCAAATTTATGGGTTTTAAAATTTTAATGTTCTACTTGACCTAGTTTTGGGAGTTAAAATTAACTCCATACTTGCATTTGTGGAGAAAATTCAATAAAAGGTGTCACTAATTAATACAGAATATTGCGATTGACCGTGTATCTATTCAGATTTGACAATGTGACACTATTTTTGCATTGTCCAATAAACCAACTCGATTAACAATTGGGCTATTTCTCAGAGTTGCGAGACTGCAGACTGCGCTACTGGAATTAATGATTGAAGCAGAGACCAAATCAACATTTCTCAATTGGTGGTTGAACTGAAGGAAGATTAAGGAATATGGGAACAGGGCAGGTAAATGGACTGACTGCTCATATGGAGCATAAAGACTAAGAGAATTGGATTGATTGAGAGGGTGGTTTCCTTGTTATGGCTTCTAATAATTCTATGTAATAGGACATATGCAATAATATTAAACCCTTGTACGGGTTTTGACCTGTCACTTTTTTAATTTACAAGGGAATGGGAAGACAGTTTTGAAATAGGTTTTTAAGTAATTTGTTTAATGAATATGGTAGATAATTAGAAACACTATTAAGCCTGTACATTGGACTGATTTGTTATCTTTAGAACAACTAAATTGAAACAGGAGTTGAGGATTTTAATTTGCTACACAATTTCCTTTGTATCCTTTTGTTCTTTTACTTTTAAAGCGGAAGAATATTCCATTAAATTATTTTACATTCCTAACAGAGGAAAATCACAGCACCGCTGCCATTGTTTTTCCAGTCATCTGTTTTTGCATTGTTTTATGTTTTTTACACAGTTTTTAATGTATTGAGTCTGAGTTCACTGGTCAAGTGAACTTGAATTGCACACCCCCACCTCCAGCTCTAGGCTTAGATAACCAGTAGCCTGTGCTGTACAGTGATTGGTCAGTACTGTCACATTTGCGTTCTCTTAAAGGTATATGGTACTCCACTTTACCACATCCCTCCCCCTTTACTTAAAAATACAGTTGACAAACTTAATAACTAATAACTATTTACAAATCAAGTCTCCCAGGAGGCTTTTTCGCAGTTCAACAACATTGGCTCATTTTTCCGAGACCTCCTTTTCAGGAGACAGTTGTCCTGTAGGTTCCTCAGTAGATGATTTCACCAACTTCCGGGTGTGATCACATTCACTCCTGCTGCCCCTACTGCACCTTCTCCCCCACCCTCCCTCACAAGCTGTAACAGATAAAGGGCAACAAGCACAAAGCAACACAGAGGACTGTCGATAATTCCTCTTCTTCCTGCTTGTTCTTTTCTCGGTAGCACTGACTCATATCTCTGTCTTCTCTTTAATTTTGCTATTGGCTGGACTAGACTGAGATGTGAACTGAATGTGAGTGAGCTGGATCATTGGGTTTTCCGACAGCTGTTCTGAGAAATCAGGGCCTTCTGTTTTAAAACTTCAGGGCTTTTACACAGCTGCTGCTTCAGCTCTTTCAATTCTTTCCTATTCTCATTAATAGTTCCCTGGAAAATCTCGTATCATTGCCCCTTCTCAGCTAATTTATTCCTTAACTTGGCCAGAGACAGGTTTAGCTCTTCTTTTTCTTCTTCATATCTTTGTCATGGCACAATTTGGGAGCTGATTGAATTTTGAAGTGCATGAAAGTCTTTTAATAGGTTTTCTTTCCTTTTCTTTTCTAAGGAAGCTGACTTCAGCTTGAACTCTGTCCCACTTCTATGGGCTTCTCCCGTTGGGTCATTGTGCATCATTTTTTTCCTGCAGTAATACTTCTGGTTTCCAATTGGGAACTTAGTGGGCCTTCAAGGTTTATCTCTCCCAGTCAGTTCCTTCTGAGGAGACTCGGTCCCCTGCCTGACATTACAAACTGTAATTTTACAGACTGTTCCTCATACTGCACCTTGACATTTCCCTTTCAGTCTTATTTCTTTACCCGTCTATGTTTTCAGTTTAGTGTCCAAAACTTCCATTCTTAAAGGATGGGTTCCTTTATTCAAGCATCTGTATGTTCTCCAATGACAGGCATCGATGCTCCAATGTCAACATCCATTTTAATAGGTTGTCCGTTGATGAAAATGACTAGCTGGATTGGCTCAGTTCTACCTATTTTCAGGTTGTATAATGAATGGATGTCTGATTCTATTTCTTCTGGTTCTTCCAATGGACATATGTCACGATTTCTCCCTTTGTCTTTAAAATACTGTCTCAGCCTATCTCTGCAGTGCCGCCTTATGTGACCTTAGCGATGGCAGAAAAAGCCTTTGACTTGTTTGAATTGTCGATCGCCCACTGGATGCCTGGATGCATTTCTCTCATTCAATTTGTGGGTTTTCACTGAAGTACTGCTGTGTTTTACTGCTCTGAACATAGGAAGCGTTTCCTACCTTTCTATGGAGTCCGATGTTTCTGCAACTTTTGTTGTCGGTCTGTCCCACCCTACCAGATGGATGGTGCCATTTTGTGCATCTCTTATAGCTTCTGAATTTCTAACCACACCCTCCATGCCTGTGGCTAATTCTAATGCTTTACTGAAGTCTAGATTAGCTTTGGCTAGCAAACGCCTTTGAATGCTATCATCTCCGATCCCACATATCAGCCAGTCTCTCAATATGTCACTAATGGATGTTCCAAATTTGCAATGTTGAGTTAATGATTTTAAAATGGCAACATAGATAGCTGTTGTCTCCTCGGAAGCCTATTCCTTGAATTGAACTTGAAGCGCTGCATAGTTTGTATCAGGTGATTTTGTACCATTTTTGTTAACTCACCGAAAGTCTTCGAGTTGGGAGTTTCAAGCGACGGGAGGCTGCGGATCAGCCTGTACTTCTTGCTCCCACATGTGGACAAAAGAATCGTTCTCTTCTTTTCCTACCCCGCGATGTCGTTAGCGGTTAAAAAAAAAACACTAGGTGTTCGACATACTGAGACCAGTCATCTGAAATGGGGTTGACTGGATCGACACGCCCATACTGCGACATTGTGAATGATTGCAAGGGGACTGCGCTTCTGATGGCTTCCCAGTTAATGATGAATTCAGGTGTTTGGCTTACTGCAGCTTTTTTGACTGCCGTCGATCGATTCGTGTTTTGCATTTTGCACAGTTGCCCTCTCTCTGACGTCTCTCATAATTTTATGTCCATAGCC
This sequence comes from Carcharodon carcharias, assembly GCF_017639515.1. Classification (NCBI taxonomy): domain Eukaryota; kingdom Metazoa; phylum Chordata; class Chondrichthyes; order Lamniformes; family Lamnidae; genus Carcharodon; species Carcharodon carcharias. The sequence continues at coordinate 113,121,145 of NC_054473.1, forward strand.
ATTTTTTTTTTTGCATGTACCTCTTTAAATGTATTGCCACTTTAAGAGCAGTTATCATTTTTTTTCAACTCCATCTCTGCAGCTGTCAGCTTTTCTGTGCTTGTGTTTCACATTCTTTTTGAGTTTTGGCGATCTCGATTCCGCAGGGTTTTTTCTTTCCTCTTCTTGTTAAAGTTAAGACTGCAGCACTACTTTCTGCTCTGATTGCCGCCTATTTAATATCAAAATGTACAGATTCTCTTTCAAATGTTTTGCTCACCCATCTTGTGGACTCTCACTCGGGTCTTGCAATTTTGCTATTTTCATCCTCATCACCAGTTTTATGTTTTGAGTCTGAGTTCACGAGTCAAGTAAACTTGAGTTGCACACCTTCATATACACTTGTTAGTTGAAGCTCGCTAACAATAATGTAGAGACTGACATGTGAACGAACTGTGATTGCTCTGCCTTCTGTTGAAGTAAACACTAAATCCTTGCTCCCACAGCCATCTCCAGCTCTAGACTTAGTTAACCAGTAGCCTGCATTGTACAATGATTGGTCAGTACCGTCATATGGTTAGTCCACTTGCCTTCTTTTAAAGGTACATGGTGCTCCATTTTAGTACACATTTATACAGTGCTTTAGGGCCCTTGGTTCAATGTGACCTGAGAGCAGAACTAGCCTCTTCCTGCATTGGAAGGTTCCACCACTGTGTGACAATGAACAGGAATGCTGGGCTAAGGACACCATCCAAACATTGAGCACAAAAAACCAGTTGCTTCTTCATCCTGGAACATCATGGTGATACACCTGCTCTTTCTCTCTGATCTCCACTCACACCACCCACCAAGCCACCTCACACCCAAACCCCCCAATCCGCCAGCCATATAGCCTCCTGAGAGAGGCTGAACAATCCAGGCCCAATAAATAGGAAAAAGATATTCTGCAAACTCCCCTTATACGTTCCTCTGCTGCCATTCCCCATCTCAGGCAATCGAAACCAGTCCAGGAGATCACATGAAATAATTATTCCTCGAGACAATTACCTTTGATATGGTGCTATCTCTGTCTCAACTGAAGACAATACAGACACAGCACCCACCAGCCCAGCTGACAATATATTCCAGAGGCTCACTGCTCTCTGGGAAAACAAAAACATGCCCAGCCTTAGAAAGTTTAACCTCACACCCTCTGGTGCCCCCCAATGTGTTAAACCAGAATAATCTATTAGCAGGGATGCCCTCAAACACCTTCAATCTTTTTGAGGGCTCTACTAGTTCCCTCTGTGTCTGCACTGTTCTAAAAATAGATAGTCCAAAGCCTCTTAAGCCTGCCTCTACTGTTGAGGTTCTCTCAACTAGGAGTCATTATCGTAGTTCTCCTCTGGTCCTTTTCCAAGGCCACTCCATCACCCAGCATATCAGGGGACCTAAACTGGGCACAACACACAAGATGTAGTCTGACCAGTGACCTGTAGTATCAACATGGTATTCTTTGATTTCTACTGAATGCTTGAATGAATTATGTTATGGGAGCCTGAGTGGCACAGTTGGTAGTTCTCCTGCCTCTGAGCTGGAAGGTCCTGGCCATCAGTTCCACTTCAGGACTTGTTGGCCATAGAGGAACCCAGTCACTGGTGCAGGGATGCTTGCATGTGTCAGTGCTGGTCTCCAGCCCAGGTAAATGGAGAGGATTAGCAGCAGGAAAGGCAGCTGGTTGTAAACCCACCTGCCAAATCCAAACAAATGGTGGTCGATATGAAGGGTGGTCAACCAGCATCATGGTGACCCCATTGGAAAAGCTAAAAGCGGATACAGGTTTGATTATTACAGCCCGTACCCTGCTAACTTCAGCTACAAGGTGAAGTTTAATGCCCAGAAGTGGGGTGGAGGTCATCCCAGAAGGAGAAAAACAGTTCAGACCAATGCTCTTATTTCACAGTTTTTACTGGTGCTCCATTTTAAGGTATAGAAGACCAGTTTGGACCAGTATTTTTATTTCCCAGTGTTTACTTTTTTTTCTCCTGGGGTATAATAGGCTGGGAAGATGCAGGGTGGAAACTTTGTTACTAATGCCCTGCCCTGATTAAGTCTATCAGTGGTGGGTGTGGGCATTGCCTTGTGGGCAGAGTGTCAGGTGAACCATGATGGATATGCCTATGGCCTGGTTGAGGGAGTCCCTCCTTCTAAACTCAAGCAGAGGGACCTTTGGAAAGCCAGCCTCTTGTCCTTGACAATGACTCCCCTATTTCACCGCCCCCCCCGCCCCCCCACCCCCCCACTGGGGCGTCTCTGACTAGCTGCAGTGATCCTGCCCCACTCACCCGCACTTCAGGGCTCACTGCAGTACCGTGATGGAAACTACTCGCTATGCTGGCTTCTGATTGGCTAGCAAGTTTCGGAGGTGGGATATCTGGCCTGCACCAGGTCAGGAAGGAAAATGCCCCTGGTGGAGCCGGGAACTGCGATGGCAGCCAGCGGGCTGCCTAATTGGGACTTAATCCCTAGGGGCTCCCAATAATGGCTGTGACAGGGTTGCCACCAGCTCTCCAGCCATGGGTGTGCCTACCATCGCCAGCATTAAATTCTGCAGACAGTTTCTTTGTATTAGTCATGAGCCTTCAGTGATCAGTGCATAATAACTCAAGATCTTTTTTCTCTTCAACCTCTTTCAGTAGGGTCCGCTGAAAATGAGACATGTTTTGACCTGACCAATGTAGATGACACTATTGATAAATGACATTTAATTTATATCAGTTGTGTCAAAGATTTTGGTGTCCTTTGTAAACTTATCACAGTAGTCCCAAAACTGCTGCCTGGGTCGTTAATGAAGATTGCGTAGAGCAACGAGCCTAGGACCGGACTCTAGGAAACCACTGATAATGTGTCTGAGCTGAACCAAATCCAATAACTACAACATTTTGGCTGTGGGACTGGAGCCAGTTCCAAATCCAACATTTCAATTTGTTACTGATACCACAAGCTTCTACCTTGAAGTAGACTCATGTGAGGTAACATGTCAAAGGTGAAAGTACAGGTAGATAATATCTACAAGATTTCCCTCATCCATTACTCTACTGTCTTCTGCAAAAACTCAGTTTGTTGGGTGTAGTACAGAACATCATGATGTTTGCTTTCAGGTCAACCGTGGCTCGCAATTTAACAAGAAGCAATTTTATTTTCTTATCTATTCTCAGGGTGATGATGGCAAGCTCGGATTTATAGCCGAACCCTCATTGCCTTGAGCAGTGTTTTTTAATGGCTACAGTCCTTACAGTATTGGTGCTGCCACAGTGATAATATGTGGAGAATTTTAGGATACTGGCCAAGTATTAATGAATATGGACATTGCTGGTCGTGTCCTTCTAGGTGCTAAAAGTCAGAGGTGGGAGGTGCTATCAAAGTAAGTTTGACACATTGCTACAGTGCATGGTGTAGAAAGTGTGCTCTGCTACCACTGTGTCAGTGATAGAGGGAGTGAGTATTGGGTTCAGTAGCAGGGGAGCACTGAACATGTTGCTTTGTCAGGGATGGCATGAAACTGTTTGCATGTTCTTGTGGCTGTATCCAGATGTGTGGTAAGTACCCTATCACGTTCCTGATTTGAGCCTCGTGGACGAAGAGGAAGCATTGAGGGGGTCAAAAGGTAATCCAGTTGTCACAGAATGCCCAGACAGTGACCTCTTACAACTTACTGTGTTGGTAAGGCTGATCCAATTCTAGCCAGTGATGACTCCCAGAATGTTAGTGAGGGACTTGACAATGGTGATATCATTGTGAGGCCAAGGAGGATTGGTTAGGCCTTTCCTTTTTGGAGAAGGTCATTGCTGACTCATTATCCTCCTTGGTATAACCTCAGCAACTCGCAAGTTTTCCCCTTTCCCTCCATTGATCTAAATTTTCTAACTCTCTGATGCTGTATTCAGTCACATGCTGACTATGATTCAAGGCAGTTACTCTTAACTGTCTGAAAGATGGCAATAGATGTGCAAATATTACCATTGATCATGTTGAGAGATTACGGATCAGTCAGTAATGAGGAGAATGTAGAGGAACTCAAGTCATTCAATTGACAAAAAACTAAATGATATGTAAGATGATGAAAGGGTCATTTGAACTGATCTAATGGTGAACTGAAGGTATGATAGAAATTGGACTTTAGTGAAACAATTTCTTAGAAACAAAACATTGTTTGAATTTTCATAGACAAGAGTGTGTCTGAGGGTGTTTTTAAGGAGAGGGTAGAGGTGTTGTGGAATTAATTTGCAGCTGTTTGCATGTAACTGGAAAGTCAGATGTGTTGCAATGTTTAAAAATTCAGAAGCCTGATCATTGCATTAGTATCTCTGATTTCTTGAGAAAGGCATTAGAGTCTGTTATTGGAAAGGAAGCCATTCAAATGCTTTCACCCTGATTGAGAACAACAGGGCCAATGTTGATCCCATTGCACACAGAAATTATGTACCGGCTGAGGTACAGATCAGACACCTTTGACGGTACCTTCCAAACCGACAACCACTAGAATCTAGAATGACAATGGCAGCAGACCCATGGGAAAACCACCACCTGGAAGTTCCCCTCCAAGCCAGTCACCAACCTGACTTGGAAATATATCTCCGTTCCTTCACTGTCACTGGGTCAAAGTCCTGGAACACACTTCCTAACAGCACTGTGGGTTACCTACACCACATGGACTGCAGCGGTTCAAGAAGGCAGCTCACCACCACCTTCTCAAGGACAGTTAGGGAGGGGCAATAAATGCTGGTCTAACCAGAAACGTCCACTGCTGGTGGAAGAATAATTTTTTAAAAATTGATCTGATTGAATGGCAGAGCAGGCTCCAAGGACTGAATGACCTACTCATATGCTCCTATTTCCTATGTTCCTATGTTTGTTTTGAGGTGAATTTGTTTCACTTCTGCTGCCATTCACCTCAGCTCACCCTGACCATCTGAAAGCTAGGTGGGAGCTATTTAAATGGATTTGTGTTTTGTCTGTTATTTATACCATCTGCTTAATTGTTACTGCAGCATATTTTCTGAAAATCTTTACCATTCAGTTCATGAGTGAGATTTTCAGCAGGGATTCTGGTCGAGTCATTTTTGCTATCTTATTTTGCACCAGGGGAGTTCCTTTGGGAAGTTCATTATATTTGGCAATTTGAGGGTAGAGGAGGAGGAAGAAAGCAGAGTTACTGATCAAGGAATGAGATTCTGGAGGAGGGTTTCTCACATGCACCTTCACCCTTCCAACCCAGTGTACAGGTCAAGGAGAATATTCCTGTCATTAACTGAAGAAGGACGGCATGTGGAGACGATGCTTGCAGCAAGATCAGTTTTCATGAATCACAAATGGCTGCAGTGTGCACTCAGGGAGGCAGTGACAGATTTGCCTGTTACAGTAAAGGTCATTGCAATGCTGAACAATTTTTGCCTCCAGCTGCTTCTTGGCAGCCAAAGAGGATACCAGTAAATACAACCAATCTGCAGTTCATTCAAGCATGAGGCAAGTAACTAATGCTTTGTTTGCTGGAGCATTCTTCATCACTTTCCCTATGGTCAAGATGGAATTGTAAAAAAAGAGCTGAGTTTCATTCAGATTGCAAGATTTACCAAAGTCTAGGATGTTAACAGGTTGCACACATGTTCTGCATGCACAGATACAGTCTTCATGAATTGTATGGTCTTCCACTCCATCAATGCCGATAGCCTGGGAACATTTGCACTCGGATTGTCCGCTCTGGTCGGACCCATCCCTAGAGGGTCACATGACATCCAGTCACACCATTTGGTGCAGACTGTAAATGCCATTGCATTTACTTTATGGCTTGATATGTGCCTCAAACTCAAAACATGACGGATTTCTCACACAAGTCTATCGGGGCTGGAACTTCTAAACCAAGCAGTTGAGTATTGTGCATTCATCAGTGCTGGGGCTATGACAAGAGAGTAAATGTCGAATATGGTAAGACCCCAGTGCTGCTGAATGCCACAGCACTAAACTGCTTTGTAAGAATTATGGTGACACTTAACAGACATCAGCTCTCAAGGGACTTGATCTACTTTAGTTGACTGCAGACATTTCTTAAATCCCAGTTTTCCCAATTTCAAAGCAAGTAAATAAAAAAAAAAATCACCAAACTGGGTTGAGGATCCCAGCAATTTCCATCACTAGCAACAAGGATGCATCAAACACTGAAGTCTCTAATCTTATTTAAGAAATGGTATGGTAGTGTACACTGTGCAAGGTAGTAAAAGCATCCAACAGCCCCTGCACATTGTTAGGCATTGAGATTGAATATGTTTTTTTAAAAGCCTGTAAATTTTCAGTTTGTTCAATTATACAATTAATAAAATACTATTAAAGGGAAAGAGTACACTGGGGCCACGCTATAGCACAATCCACCGGGACGGTGAGACTGCATTATAGGTGAGGCCCCGCATTACATCAGCTTGCATAGTATTTTCCATGACCTGGTCGATAATTTTCAGCTTCTTGGTTATAAGATTTTCTCTTTTGTGCTCAGTACACATGTTCTGTGTGGATTGTGGTATGACCATCTGTACTGATGCCCCCATTCCAAATTTATCTGTGTCATATAGAGAAAATCACCATTCAATCACAATGGGAAAATTTCACAGGCTGAGCTGTTTAATTAGTCATGAGGCTGCCATTCAATGGCTTCTTCAGAGTCTAAGTACAGTAAACTTGGTGTTATCCATACTCTACCAACCAGAGTTCTCTACAAACTGAAAGTTCTGATGTTCCCCTCATATATATCATCTTTACCAACTAGAAACAATCACTAATCACAATCAGGAACCTATATCTGTATGCTGTATTATTTTATGCTCTAATTTTTGTTTTAATGTACTGCTGAATATTAGAAGTAAAAAGAATACTGTTTTTTACTTCCTGAGTACCTGCATACCAGTTCATACTACAAGTATTGTGCTATATTCCATCATTAAATGGAACTTTCCATTAACCGGCGTTTGATTAACTGGCATCACCTGTTCCCTGGATAATAAAGACTTTACTATTCTTGTTTTATTATCAAAAATGTAATAACAATGAAAGTGTAACTGATAATCCTGTAGTTAATCAGTTTTACCAGTGTTACATGGGAATTGCATTTCTATGCCACCTGTGGATATGGTAAAGAATTGACCCTGGAGATTATCTGGTGTTAGCAAATAGAAGTCCTCACTGAAGCAGGAACTGCTTTGTGGGTTCTTGGTGCCCATATCTAAGACTAGCTTGCTTCTAGGCTATATTTTATAAATATGATGCAGTTCTACCCTGTAGCCAAATTTAGGATTTTCTTTTAGTGAATAACGTTTGCATCGTTAATTTGGCTCTATTATGGGATCAGCCAATTGTGACAAATAATGGCTCAGTTCAAGTGTTCAAAAAGGAAACGATGGATTACAATTCAACAAGAAGCTAATTAATTAACACCAGGGACAAAAGGAAAATGAAACTGCCAAGGAAATGGAGAATGAAGCTGGGTCTCACTCTGAATCCTGTGATTTTGTTTTGTTGGGGGATTCCACTTTGGGTGAATGGATCGAATGTGAATGGGTGCTATGATCAATGATTTTTGAGCAGTCCATCAATTAACAGTTTCTTGTAGGCAGGGATCCACAGCACTGAGTTTGGAGCTACATTATCAACACATTCCGATTCAGCAGGATGGCTAGCATGTGATGTGAAAAACTCACACACTGGTAAGATGTGAGTTCCCTGATGTGACTGAGGCAAACTAAGGGGCAATTTTGTTCTGTTGGTGGCCTTTGCGGTATGTTGCCGGGAGGAATACGTGATACTGTCATGGGGTATGAAAACAGAAGACGTTCTCATCAACGGTTCCCCTCTATGAGCGCACAAAACTCTCCTCTCGCTGGAGAAAACAACCTAGGCTAGAATTTAAGAAGCCCCATTCGGGCAGCTTTGGAAGTAGTGGGGGGAATGTAGAAATTCTGAAAGCGTCAAGTCAGGTCAGCTCCCTGGCATATTCTGCCTCGGAGTGCTTTACTAGGGGCGGGCTCCCAACTGCAAAGGCAACCAGCAGCAGTGGGTAGCCAATTGTTGTTTAAAAGGACAATTTGCCTCTATTTTTGAATGTAATTATTAACTGTAATTAATGACAATCGCAGATGCTGATCAGTTGATAAAAGTAAATGAGACACCTTATGACTCAAATGATCATGTGTTTTGTGATGAAGATCCTGATGAACAGAAGTTTTATTTGTACATATTAACTCTATTTTTTGTTTAAAAAGAGAAGTGAATCTGTTAATTGTGTTTAATTGTATGAAGGTGGTCTGGATTAACTGAGGATTCACATGAGTCCCTGTAAGTAGGCACAGGATAAAACTGGGTTGTAGGGGGTTAGGAGGCATATGCTTGTAATGAGTAATTCTGTAAATAATTATAAAAAATGTGTCAAGATTCTTTTCAAGTTCTAACTTTCACCACCTGGCTTTCTGGACAAGAACATGCCAAGGTGCCGCTGGCGTCAGCAGATTGACCTGCATGGCAGGTACACACACCTAGGATACCTTTTATTCATGCAAAATTCACCTGAGAAGGAGCCATCATGTATTGTCGTGGTGCCATCCAGGCCCAGGTGAGACCAGAAGAATACGCTTTCATCAATCCTTAAACATATACATTTCTCCTTGTCAGGCAGTTTATATACCCATCACTGCTCCTATGCCAAGATTGCGACCCATGACATGAGCTCCCATGCCAGCCAGGCTACTTCTAATCATGCATTTTCAGTGTAGCACAATTAACCACGTGACACTTCAGGTTGCCAACATTAGCGTCTTAATTCAATTAAAGCTTACACATTTAACATAGCCATAAATAAATTCACCCAAGTGCATCACATTGTGATGTTACCTTAATTTCCCTGTTATCATATGTGACCTTTTATGTGAAGCTTTCCCTGTGGCTGAGGCCAACATTATGGCAGCATGTTTGTTTCCCTGCCCTGGCAAAGGAGGAGCCCATGCTGCTGTCTTCCAGGTCATGGAAACCATGAAGGTGCTGCTATTGACTGCCCTGCCTGTGTCCGTAAGGGGCATCCTCGGTTAGAGGGCTGGCCACAGCACATATGTCTCTGTCAGAGGAGCTGGGGTTGGGCAGCCGATGACCATGGGGTGCCTTGATGATTTCCCCCAATGCCATTAGGCCTACCTGCTTCTACCCTATTAGGGCATACCTGCACATGCCTGCTAGCAAGAACTGGAAGAGTACCTGGTTGCACTTCTATGCATCTCTGTGCCTTCACTGCAATGGAACAATCAATGCTGCTGAACATTGCAGTCACATCGTGGAGGCCACTGCACTGTTATTGCATCCATTCATTGGCCTGGTGTATATGAGTCTCCATGAGGGTCACTGTTATTTCAATGGAGCAACTTGTGCTCATTGGACTGAGAGATGGCAGCACTCATGACCTGGGATGGACTCCTCCATCTCCTGCCCAAGGGAACGCACACCCTCGGAATTCTGCCAGATGTCTGAACATCTCTCTTTGCTGCTCCACAAACACCCACTGTGTGAATGACCCCCAAGGCTCAGCATCCCCAGTAAGCTGAGCATGGCTGGTATTGTCCTCTGCCCTCCAATAGGGACAGCCCACAGCTTCCACTGCCACCTGCTCCTGCTCACATGTGAATGCTCCTCACCTTGTGCTACCTGTTCTCCAGGTGACAGATGACCCAGTAAGGTGGCCATGGATGTTGGGTACTCTTGCCTCCTGTAGTGGTGCACCCTCAAGTTCCATGCATCGTCTGAGGCTTGCACTGCTTCATCCACCATCTGCTGTCCTTGGTCATGATTCTGAGACACCCAAGGGTGAAGCTCACACTTCTCATTGGCTGCTTCTAACTACTTTTCAAAAGAGAGTGTAAGAGTACAAAAGCAAGACTGAATGAACAACTCCAAGCCAATTTTATAGCTTAGAGTTTGCAAATCTCCAAGACCTCCTCTTCCATTGGTGTTAGGACTGAGATTAGTGGCACTCCAACCATGCCCACCTCCCCCCCCCCCCCCCCCCCCCCCCCCCCCCCCCACCTCCCGCCAGCCCCCTCCACCTTATCTCACAAGTGCTGTGTGTTGTTTTCTCCTGCAAGGCTAAGGACAAGAATGTCATCAATGATGGGCTCCCATCTGCAACTGAGAAAGCATTGCCCAATTAGATTCTCGAACCATTCATGTCATGGTGCCATTCTCATGTCTTCCATAAGTGGCCATGATAGGAGCGCTTCAATTGGTCAAGGAGGGGAAGTAGGCACACATTGCTCAATATTGTTGGGGCTTTTTTGCACCAGAATATCATAATGCAGAGGGCAGTTGTGCTTTCCAAACCTTCCAGTATGTCACGTATGGTTTTCATGTCACTTACCTTCCCATACCTCAGCAGGTCATTGAATCACTTCCACCACTGGATCCAGGTCCTCCTCAATAGACTGTAGCTAGACACCTCCCACACCAACTTCAGCCGTCGTCTGCTTTAGTAAAGCAGCTGGCCGCCTCCTCCCACTCTCCGTGAATGGTACATGCCTTTACGTCAGCCCTCACCACCATCATGATCTCCAAGGTGGGGTCATTAAATCTTGTGGCAGCTCTTCCATGCTGGCCCTCCATCTTGCTCCTCCCTTCGTGCTGTACCCTCAGCATACAGTCAATATTCAGTGTGCTGGGCGTCCTTTAAATGGGCCTTCCAGCTTGTGCCTCCAGATCCTGCCTCCTGTCACTAATTGGACAGCGAGTGCAAGGTGGCTTGTTAATTGTCTATCTCCCATAAGATTGTACCGGGGGGGTGGGGACTGCAGACACCAGTAGGGTCGGGACCCAGTAATGATCTCTACGCTGGAGATTTTTATAGTTCCAGAAGACTCCAGCCCTAGAATACACTGTTGTGCTGGAGACTCCTCATATGCAGACAGTATTGAGATGGTTCGATCAGTTTTAATTTGGATCCTTTTAACAGCTATTATATAGGGGATGCAATTCCATTGAGGATAAGTTCAAAATCACTTCCCAGTAAAGTTTGCATTATAAACGTTGTGCTATAGACTCCTCAATCTAACCAGAATGAAGCAGATGCTGTCATATTAAATCCAGCATTTACTGCAATCTTGGGACTGACATGTTTATGTGTTTTTCTTCCATAAATGTCAGTCTTGAACCATAAAGTTCAGCCTTACACCATAGGGAAGGGGATTAAGTAGCTGTTCCAATCTTATTACAACAGTTGACCTTACATTTTCCAAGATCCAATGGAAGCCCTCTGGACATTTGTGTGCAAGAAAAGGCTTTTGGGGATTTGAGATTGATGAAGAAAGAACTATAAAGCAAATGGCAAGGATTGTCAGGCAACAAAATAATTTTAAAATATTTTTTCAATGCTTTCACCTTCATGCCTAAGATAGACATTTCAGACCTAACAGATCATTTCTTCTCCATGAATGTGTTTCTTTGCAGTGGCTGCTGAGGTTTTTTTATGAATAATTGATAAATGAGTCATCATTTGTCTTTTTTTATTATTCATTCACAGGATGTGGGCATTGCTGGCTAGCCCAGCATTCATTCCCCCATCCATAACTGCCCTTGAGAAGGCGGTGGTGAGCTGCCTTCTTGAACCGCTGCAGTCCATGTGGTGCAGGTACACCCACAGTGCTGTTAGGGAGCTCCAGGATTTTGACCCAGTGGCAGTGAAGGAATGGAGATATATTTCTAAGGATTTGTGTGGCCTTGAGGGGAATTTGCAGGCGGTTGTGTTTCCAGGCAGCTGCTGCCCTTGTCCTTCTAGATGGTAGGCATCATGGGTTTGGGAAGGTGTTGTCAAAAGAACCTTGGTAAGCTGTTGCATTGCATCTTGTAGGCAGTACATACTGCAGCAATGGTGTGTCGGTGATAGAGGAGGTGAATGTTTTAAGCTGGTGGATGGGATATCAGTAAAACAGACAAAAGCAAAATACTGCGGATGCTAGAAATCTGAAAAATAAACAAAATGCTGGAACACTCAGCAGGTCTGGAAGAGAGAAACAGGGTTAATGTTTCAGGCGGATGATCTTTCATCAGGAGTTATTTGCCAATCAAGCAGGCTGCTTTGTCCTGGATGGTGTTGAGATTCTTGAGAATTGTGGGACTGCACTCATCCAGGCAAGTGGAGAGTATTCCATCACACTCCTGTCTTGTGCCTTGTAGATGGTGGACAGGCTTTGGGGAGTCAGGGGGTAAGTTACTCGCCACAGGGTTCCTAGCCTCTGACCTGCTCTTGTAGCCACAGTATTTATATGGCTGGTCCAGTTCAGTTTCTGGTCAATGGTAACCCCCAAGATGTTGATGTTGGGGGATCCAGCAAAAGTAATGCCATTGAATTTATTGATTTTGTTTAACCCATTCTTAGGGCTTATTTTATTATTCTTGCTTATATTAGATACATTTTCACAAAAGTGTAAAAAGTGCCATATTCAATAACACACTGTATAAAAATCAATATATTGCCAACAAGATGTCTTACAGTAATTATTGTTGCTGTTATTCATTTATATGCTTTTGTCTTGCAAGATGGCTGTGTAGTTGTATGTTTAAGATGGCCAGTGGGAGTAGTGCTGCATGATTTTGAAGTAAATAATTTTGAATGAACTCAACACATTCAGTGCAGTGAGATTGGAATGATCAGGCCTAGCTTTGCACTTACAATTTCCAAGGTGGCAAGTTCATAATCTCGATTGCACACTGGAGTTGAGACTAGCACTTTTTATCAAGCCTGAAGTGAGGTATGAGCAGAATTAGCAAGAGCTGTGACCACATCTTAAGTGCAGAGACTTACTTTTGCAGTGTAAATTTATTTAGTATCTTAATTTTCCACATCGAGAGACAAAGTTGAAAATAATTGACTTGCTTAGATATTAAGCAGCAGATAGATGGGAACACCACCACCTGGAATTCCCCTCCAAGTCACTCACCATCCTGACTTGGAAAAATATCCCCGTTCCTCCACTGTTGCTGGGTCAAAATCCTGGAACTCCCTCCCGAGCAGCACTGTGGGTGTACCTACACTACATGGACTGCAGCGGTTCAAGAAGGCAGCTCACCACTACCTTCACAAGGGCAATTAGGGATGGGTAATAAATGCTGGCCTAGCCAGTGATGCTCACATCACATGAATGAATTTAAAAAAAAAAAAAGAGGGCTGGTTAGCCCAGTTAGCTAGATGGCTAGCGTGTGGTTCAGAATAATACCAACAGTGTAGGTTCAATTCCTGTTCCGGCTGATGCAGACTTGGGACCTGTCTCCTCAATCTGCCCCTGATAGTGGAAGGCAGTGGAAAACCGACACTGACAAAAAAAAAAATGCCAAGAAACCGGCTCGGGATGAAGCATCAGCAGACAATGAGCCAAGGATCTGCCTTTGGGCAGAGTTCACATGGAATGCAATATATGAAAAGTAGAATGAAAAGGCAGCTTAACTAACTTTCCTACATCTCCTCACACCAATGGTGTGTTAGTAGCTCCTTGGATTATGAAGCAAAATGGTAGCCCTCTGCTACCCAATTCAAGTAACTATCCTACACAAGTGAAAAGGACCCAACGTTCAATTCATCACCAAATTTGCCCAGTTCCATCCCCCTGCAATGATATTGCTCCCTGCCATTTCTACCTGCTTCTGATAGCTTCATCCTTCATTTCTGAACTGCTTCCTTTCCCGATCGCTGTTTTGTTCAATTGAACACCGGCTAGACTTGAGCCCAGGTGTTCTGGTCAGAATGGCTTATTTATTGACTGTCTTTCATATTTATGGGCTACTCTATTTTATATAGATGCTGGCTGGCTTCACAGTTGAATTTACAATGTCAGATTAATATGGCTGTCACTTGGCAGTTCATCAAGTTTAACGGGGCTTTATTTAGCTATGGCTTATTTTTATACAGGAGCTGAGAAAGTAATTCAACATATTCTGATCCTACTTTATCAGCTCATTTTAGTATAAGATCATCAGCACCATTTGAACTGCAGCTTGAATTGGGGAGAAAAATAGGAGGAAAGATCAGGGAACATGTGACACTTAATGATTTGTATTCAACATCAAGCCCGACTGGACATAACTTGAATTGAGTTTTTTTTTTAAATCATTCATTCATGGGATGTGGGCTTCGCAGGCTGGGCCAGCATTTATTGCCAATCCCCTAAATGCCCTTGGTAGTGGTGAGCCTGCCTTCTTGAACCGCTGCAGTCCATGTGATGTAGGTGCACCCACAGTGCTGTTAGGGAGGGAGTTCCAGGATTTATACCCAGTGACAGCAAAGGAACAGCGATATATTTCCAAATCAGGATGTTCAGTGATTTGGAGGGGAACTTGAAGAAGGTGGTGTTCCCATGTGTCTGCTGCCCTTGTCCTTCTAGATGGTAGTGGTCATGGGTTGGGAAGATGCTGTCGAAGGAGTCTTGGTGAATTCCTGCAGTGCATCTTGTAGATGGTACACACTGCTGTTACTGTGCATTGGTGGTGGAGGGAGTGAATGTTTGTGGATGTGGTGCCAATCAAGTGGGCTGCTTTGTCCTGGACAGTGTCATGTTTCTTGAATGTTGTGGGAGCTGCACTCATCCAGGCAAGTGGGGAGTATTCCATCACACTCCTGACTTGTGCCTTGTAGATGGTGGACAGGCTTTGGGATGTCAGGAGGTGAGTTACTCACCACAGGATTCCCAGCCTCTGACCTATCTTGTAGCCACCATATTTATATGGCTAGTCCAGTTCAGTTTCTGATCAATGGTAACACCCTGGACATTAATAATGGGGGATTCAGTGATGGTAATGTCACTAAATGTCAAGGGCGGTGGTTGGATTCTCTTTTGTTGGAGATAGTCATTGCCTGACACTTGTGTGGCATGAATGTTACTTGCCACTTGTCAACCCAATTCTGGATATTGTCCAGGTCTTGCTGCATTTGGACACGGACTGCTTTAGTATCTGAGGAGTCACGAATGGTGCTGAACATCGTGCAATCATCAGCGAATATCCCCACATCTGATCTTATGTTGGAAGGAAGGTCATTGATGAAGCAGCTGAAGATGGTTGGGTCTAGTACACTACCCTGAGGAACTCCTGCAGTGGTGTCCTGGGACTGAGATGATTGACCTCCAATAACCACAGCCATCTTCCTTTGTGCTAGGCATGACTCCAACCAGCGGAGGGTTTTCCCCCTGATTCCCATTGACTCCAGCTTTGCTCGGGCTGCTTGATATCACACATAGTTAAATGTGAACTTGATGTCAAGGCAGTCACTCTCACCTCACCTCAGGAGTTCAGCTCTTTTGTCCATGTTTGAACCAAGGCCATAATGAGGTCAGGAGCTGAGTGGCCCATAGTGAACCCCACTGAGCGTCAGTGAGCAGGTCATTGCTAAGCAAGCATTGCTTGATAGCACTGTTGATGACCCTTTCCATTACCTTACTGATGATGGAGAGTAGACTGATGGGACAGTAATTGGCTAAGTTGGGTTTGTCCTGCTTTTTGTGTGCAGGACATACCTGGGTAAATTTCCAAATTGCAGGGTAGATGCCATGCTTTAGCTGTTCTGAAACAGCTTGGCTAGGGGTGTGGCAAGTTCTGGAGCACAAGTCTTCAGTACTATTGCCAGAATATTATCAGGGTCCATAGCCTTTGCAATGTCCAGTTCCTTCAGGCATTTCTTGATATCATGTGGAGTGAATCAAATTTGCTGAAGATTGGCACCTATGATGCTGGGGACCTCAGGAGAAAGCTGAGATGGATCATCCACTCAGCACTTATAGCTGAAGATTGTTCCAAATGCTCCAGCTTTATCTTTTGCACTGATGTGCTAGGCTCCTCTATCACTTGCAGCATATGCAGTTTGACACACAAGTAGTACTGTGTCATAGCTTCACCGGCTTGATACCTCAATTTTAGGTATGCCTGGTACTTCTCCTGGCATGGCCTCCTGCACTCTTCATTGAACCAGCGTTGATTCCATGGCTTGGTGCTATTTGTAGGTTGGGGAAATGCCGGGCCATGAGATTACTGGTTGTGACTGAATACAATTCTGCTGCTGATGGCCCACAGCGCCTCATGGTTGCCCAGTTCTGAGTTGCTGGATCTGTTCGAAATCTATCCCATTTAGCACGGTGGTAGTGCCACACAACACGATGGAGGGTATTCTCTATGTGAAGACTGACTTCATCTCCATAAGGACTGTGTGGTGGTTACTCCTGCCGATACTATCGTGGACAGATGCATCTGCGGCAGGCAGGTTGCCGAGGACGCGGTCAAGTTTGTTTTTTCCTCTTGTTGGATCCCACACCACCTGCTGCAGACCCATTCTAGCAATTATATCCTTTAGGACTCTCCAGCTTGGTTAGAGGTGGTGTTACAGAGCCACTCTTAGTGATGGACATTGAAGTCCCCCACCCAGAGTACATTCTGTGCCCTTGCCACCCTCAGTGCTTCCCCCAAGTGGCATTCAACATGGAGCCCTGATTCATCAGCTGAGGGGGAGGGTGGTGGCGGGTGGCACTTAATAATCAGCAGGAGGTTTCCTGGCCCATGTTTGACCTGATGCTGTGAGACGTCATGGGGTCCAGAGTCGATGTTGAGGACTCCCAGGGCAACTCCCTCCTGCCTGTGTATCACTGTGCCACCATCTCTGCTGGGACTGACCTGCTGGTGGGACAGGGCATACCCAGGGATAGTGATGGTGGAGTCTGTGACATTATCTGTAAGGTATAATTCCATGATTATGATTATGTTGGGCTGTTGCTTGACTAGTCTGTGAGACAGCTCTCCCAGTTTTGGCACTAGCCCCCAGATGTTAGTAAGGTGGACTTACAGCTGATAACAAATTGACAATAACTGGGGCTCTAAACAGAGGGGTTAGCCATGATAAGTTGAAATGAGCTGCCAGAAATAATAGAAGCAATTTAAGATTCACAACAGCTGCTTGATTATTGGCAATGCTTCAGATATCGTAAATTAAAAAACAAGACATTGATGGAAGCAATCTCAGGATTATTACCCAAACCATTTGCAGATTGGTTTAGGGACAGCAGGCCATGAAAATAAATATTTTTATTTATTCTTTCATGGAATGTGGGCGTCTCAGGCAAGGCCAGCATCTGTTGCCTATTTCTAACTGCCCTTGAACTAAATGGCTTGCTGGGCCATTTCAGACGGCAGTTAAGAGTCAATCACATTGCTGTGTATCTGGAGCCACATGTAGGCCAGACTGGGTAAGGATGGCAGATTTCCTTCCCTAAAGGATATCAGTGAACCATGTTGTTGCTTTTACAACAATTGATGATAGCTTCACGGTCACCATTACTAAGACTAGCTTTTGATTCCAGCTTTTATTAATTGAATTTAAATTCCAAGTTAAATTAAGCTACTGTGGTGGGGTTTGAATGCATATCCTGCAGAGAATTAATGTGAGTTTCTGGATTACCAGGCCAGTGATATTACCACTATGCGACCATCTCCCCCTGAATGCATGGCTCAAGTATCGGTGTGAGGAAGGACTCCATTTCATGGGATCCTGGTATCTTGGGGGTTGGTTAGCTCAGCTGGCTGGTTTATGATGCAGAGTGACACCCACAGCACAGGTTCAATTCTTGTACCAGCTGAGGTCGTCCATGGAAGCCCCACTTTGTTCACCTCACTCCTTATCTGCGGTGTTGTGACCCTCCAGGTTAAACTCACCACCAGTCATATCTCTATTGAGAACGCAGCCTATGGTCCACTGGGACTACGGAAATGTTCTTTTCATCCTGGCATTTAGACAGGGACAGGAAGGAGTTTTAACAGAGTCAGGCTGGACCTGAACAGGGCTGAGATGAAAATCTGAGTGAAAAGAATTACTGCGAGGGATAATTCATTTGTGGCTTGCAGCGCTGTCTATCCCCAGGGGATAGACAGGACTGAAGGTGTTGTATCTGAATGCACGCAGTATACGAAATAAGGTAAATGAGCTTGTGGCGCAGATTGAAATTGGCAGGTATGATGTGGTGGGCATCACGGAGATATGGCTGCAAGGGGATCAGGACTGGGAGGTAGATTTAGTGATGTGTAATGAGGCAGATTTGACAAGGGAGCTTAAGGTGAAGGAACCCTTAGGAGGAAGTGACCAAAATATGATAGAATTTACCCTGCAATTTAAGAGGAAAAAGCTGGAATCAGAGGTAACGGTATTACAGTTGAATAAAGGCAACTACAGAGGCATGAGGGAGCAGCTGGCCAGAATTGACTGGGAGATGAGCCTAGCAGGAAAGACAGTGGAACAGCAATGGCAGGAGTTTCTGGGAGTAATTTTGGAGACACAGCAAAAATTCATCCCTAGGAAGAAGAAGCATACTAAAGGGAGGACGAGGCAACCATGGCTGACAAGGGACAGCATAAAAGCTGAAGAGAAAGCATATAATGCGGCGAAGAGCAGTGGGAAACCAAGGGATTGGGAAGCCTACAAAGACCAACAGAGGACAACTAAAAAAGAAATAAGGAGGGAGAAGATTAAATATGAGGGTAAACTGGCCAGTAATATAAAAGAAGATTGCAAGAGTTTTTAGATATATAAAGGGTAAGAGAGAGGCTGCTAGAAAATGACGCTGGAGAAGTAGTAGTGGGGAACAAAGAAATGGCGGAGGAACTGAATAGGTACTTTGCATCAGTCTTCACGGTGGAAGACACAAGTAACATCCCCAAAGTTCAAGAGAGTCGGGGGGTAGAGATGAGTAGGGTGGCCATTACCAAGGAGAAGGTGCTAGGAAAACTGAAAGGTCTGAAGGTGGATAAATCACCTGGACCAGATGGATTACACCCCAGAGTTCTGAAGGAGAAAGCTGAAGAGATAGTGGAGGCGTTAGTGGTGATCTTTCAGGAATCACTGGAGTCAGGGAGGGTCCCAGAGGACTGGAAAATCGCTAATGTAACCCCCCATTTAAGAAGGGAGTGAGGCAAAAGACGGGAAATTACAGGCCGATTAGCCTGACCTCTGTTGTTGGTAAGATTTTAGAGTCCATTATTAAGGATGAGATTTCAGAATACTTGGAAGTGCATGATAAAATTGGGCAAAGTCAGCATGGTTTCATCAAGGGGAGGTCATGCCTGAAAAATCTGTTAGAATTCTTTGAGGAGGTAACGAGTAGGTTAGACAAAGGAGAGCCAATGGATGTTATCTACTTGGACTTCCAGAAGGCCTTTGACAAGGTGCCGCACAGGAGGCCGCTCAGTAAGATAAGAGCCCATGGTGTTAGAGGCAAGGTACTAGCATGGATAGAAGATTGGCTGTCTGGCAGGAGGCAGAGAGTGGGGATAAGGGGGTCCTTCTCAGGATGGTGGCCGGTGACTAGTGCAGTTAGGCAGGGGTCAGTGGTAGGACCACAACTTTTCACTTTATACATTAATGATCTAGATGAAGGAACTGAGGGCTTCCTGGTTAAGTTTGCAGATGATACAAAGATAGGTGGAGGGACAGGTAGTATTGAGGAGGCAGGGAGGCTGCAGAAGGATTTGGACAGGTTAGGAGAATGGGCAAAGAAGTGGCAGATAGAATATAACGTGGGGAAGTGTGAGGTCATGCACTTTGGTAGGAAGGATAGAGACAGACTATTTTCTAAATGGGGATAGAATTCAGAAATCTGGAGTGCAAAGGGACTTGGGAGTCCTAGTCCAGGATCCTCTTAAGGTTAACTTGCAGGTTGACGTGGTAGTTAGGAAGGCAAATGCAATGTTGGCATTTATTTTGAGAGAACTGGAATATAAAAGCAGGGATGTGCTGCTGATGTTTTATAAGGCTCTTGTCAGAACATGTTTAGAATATTGTGAGCAATTTTGGGCCCCATACTTCAGGAAGGATGTTCTGGCCCTGGAGAGGGTCCAGAGGAGGTTCAGGAGAATGATCCCAGGAATGAAAGGCTTAACATATGAGGAACATTTGAGGATTCTGGGTCTATACGCGATGGAGTTTAGAAGGATGAGGGGGGATCTGATTGAAACTTACAGAATACTGAAAGGCCTGGATAGAGTGGACGTGGGGAAGATGTTTCTATTAGTAGGAGAGACTAGGACCCAAGGGCACAGCCTCAGAGTAAAGGGAAGACCTTTTAGAACAGAGATGAGGAGAAACTTCTTTAGCCAGAGAGTGGTGAATCTATGGAATTCATTGCCACAGAAGGCTGTGGAGGCCAGGTCATTGAGTGTATTTAAGACCGAGATAGATAGGTTCTTGATTGGTAAGGGGATCAAAGGTTACGGGGAGAAGGCGGGAGAATGGAGTTGAGAAACGTATCAGCCATGATTGAATGGCAGAGCAGACTCGATGGGCCGAATGGCCTAATTTCTGCTCCTATGTCTTATGACATGGGAGTAATAGGTTTTTTTTTTTTCCTTTAGGGCAGTAGAAAGGATTTTCATAACAAAAGTAAAAATAGCCTAAAGGTAAGAAAAAGAAATGAGAGCAAAGGCCAGATCATGAATATTGTCAAAAATATAAATATTTCAGGGGCAGTAAAAATATCACCTTCATTAAGTGTGAGGTGATGCATATGGGGAGGTCAGACAAGGCAATGGAATACACAATAAATTGGAGGAAACTGAGAGGTGTGAAGGAAGTGAGGAACCTTGGAGTGAATGTCCATGAAGGTAGCAGGGCAGGCTGAAAAGGTGGTGAAGAAGGCATATGGAATTCTTTTTAATTATTAGCCGAGGCATGGAATATAAGAACAGGGGGGTTATGCTAGAACTATGTAAAACATTAGTTAGGTCACAACTTGAGTACTGTGTGCAGTTCTGCTCACCTCATAGAGACAGTGCAGGCATTTACGAGGATGTTGCCAGGACTGGAATGGAGAAAGATTGGATAGGCTGGAGTTGTTCTCCTTGGAGTAAAAAAGGCTGAGGGGAGATGTGATCGAGAGGGACCTAGATAGTGTTTCAAGTATAAGGACAGCTGTACTTCTTCAGTGTGTACTCAGTGAGAGCCTTTATTGAACTGACCTAAGATGTCTGGCCCCAGAGGCACATAACCATGGCAAGCCAGTTAGTCAGAACAGCATTGCATTTCCAAAACCCAAACAGATGGAGTGGATGGGAGGGGCCTATTGACTTTAGCAGAGAGGCCAGTGACTAACGGGCATAGATTTAAGGTGATTGGTGGAAAGATTAGAGGGGAGATGAGGAAACTTTTTTTTTATCCAGAAGGTTGTTGCAGTCTGGTACTCACTGCCTGAAAGGATAGTAGAGGCAGAAACCTTCAACTCATTTAAAAGTGCTGTCACCTTTGGGGCTATGGACCAAATGCTGGAAGGTGGGATTAGGTTGGGGGCTCAGTTTTTTGGCCAGTATAGATACAATGGGCCATGTCGCCTCTTTCTGTGCCTTAAACTTGCTATGCTTCTATGATCATCATCATCATGTGTGCTCTGCCAGAAGGTAACTCTTGAGTACAAACCCGTTTCCATCTGTTTCAGATGAAGTGACATTGTTTCATAGTTTGCCATTGTGAGATTTGAACTCTTGATCTTGGTGTTACAAACCCAGTACCATAACCACTTGGCTATTTAGGCCAAGCTCTGCCAGAAGGTAGTTCCTTGGCTCATAGTAATCATTCCAAATCTCTCTCACCTGTGCCAGCCTTTTCATTTGCCAATAACTTTCTTCAATTTTCAAGCCATCAATCATTGAATTTCTCTTCCTTCCTCGTTTTCCTCCATAACATCTTTTACAACTCTTAATTGTGTCCTACCCAAACTCTCTGCTTTTTCCTAATTACGTGCGACAAATTTCTATGTTCATTCACTCTCCACAGCACTTCATGGTTTGTTATTTTTTGTCTAATTGTTCCATTCTCTTCCAAGCCCATGTTTCAAAGCTATTTAGCAAGTTGGTCCCCGCTTTCCGTAAGGTTCAAGTCTCACATCCATACAAAGCAACATTCCAAATCAAGTTTTTGCAAGTCGCTTCTTATTCAGCTTTTTGGTTAGCAACTGCCTCTTCTTACCACATACGGCCTTTCCCATTGCTAACCTTGTTCTCATTTCTTTGTTGCATCTTCCATCTGCAGATATTCTGCCTCCTAAATACTTGAATTCTTGCATCTGTTCTTGTTCTCTTCCATCTATGATTATATGAATATCTCTTGGTGATTTTGAGATATTCATCACTAGGTTTTGTCAATGTTCTCTTTTGTTCCAAAATTCATGCCTGCTGTCATGAGTCTATCTAGTAGTTCTTGTAATCCTTCTTCTGTGCTTGTTACAAATCATCTGCAAATCTATTATTCACCACCCCCCACCCCGCCCTGCTCCCAGCTCAATCTTAACACTAGGTTCTGTGCCTTCAAACATCCCTTTGATCATTGCTTCTACACAGATATTGAAAAGGACTGGTGACAAACAACACCCTTATCAAGCTCCTCTTTCTACACAAGGTTCTGACTCTCCATTGGCTACTTGCATGGTTGCTGTTTGTCCCATGTACAGATTTTTGGTAAGACATCTATCTTTCCAGTCTATTCTAATTTCTTCCAGCACTGTCAAGAGCTTAATCCAGTCAATCCGGTCGAAAGATTCTTCAAAATCTACGAAGCAAACATATAGTTCCTGTCCAAATGCCAAACTGCCTTCCCTCGTTAATCTAATAATGGCAATTGCTTCTCTTGTCCTCCTTCCTCCCTGGAAGGCCTAAATAGCCAAGTGGTTATGATACTGGGTTTGTAATCCCAAGATCAAGAGTTCAAATCTCACAATGGCAAACTATGAAACTATGTAACTTCA
Organism: Carcharodon carcharias; assembly: GCF_017639515.1. Taxonomy (NCBI): domain Eukaryota; kingdom Metazoa; phylum Chordata; class Chondrichthyes; order Lamniformes; family Lamnidae; genus Carcharodon; species Carcharodon carcharias. The sequence continues at coordinate 113,143,932 of NC_054473.1, forward strand.
TCTGAAACAGATGGAAACTGGTTTGTACTCGAAAGAGTTACATCTCTTTCCTGCTTGGCCTAAATAGCCAAGTGGTTATGGTACTGGGCTTGTAACCCCAAGATCAAGAGTTCCTCCCTGGAATCCAAACTGGTCATCTCCAATGTAATTCTGTCTTCCCACCCACTACCTTTGTTATAACTCTCAATACAATCTTTGATGTCTGGACAATCAGACTAATTATACAATAGTCAGAATATTAGCATGCCATTGGCTTCTTTCTTGCAGTGCTCATTATTGTCTGCACAAAGTCCTCTGGCTGTTCTCCTGATCGGTAATTATCTTTGCACAGCTTTGTAAACATTGATGTTAAGTTCTTTCCCATGTTCTTAATCAACTCTGTCAGTATTTCATCTATTCCAGCCACTTTTCTGATTTTTATCTCATTTATTGTTCCTCTTATCTCGCTGTCTAATATTTCTGGTCCAATGAAATTGATGTCAACGTTATTCTCTTCTTCTAGCTCAATAATTTCACATTGTTCATTTTTTGCATATAGTTCTTCAATATGTAGATTCCATCTTTTTTCTTATTTCATCAGGGTTTATTAATATAACACTTTCTTTACCCTCTATTGCTGTGCTTTCAATCTATTATGCGGAGTGCCATCAATCTCCTCTGCTTTTACGTACACAAGATCTACCCTATCCAAGTCGATCCAATTATTCAAGTATATTACTCTGTTCTTTTAATTATTGTTCTCACACCTTTTCTGTTTCTCTTAATTCATTAGCTAAGTGTCTGTATTTCAGTGCTTACCTCCTTCAGTTCTTCCATTTTCTCCATTCTTCCGTCTTTTACAATGTTGCTGTCGTAACCCATGGTTTCTGGATCCATTTTTCTCTTTTAAAAAAAAAACCCAAATGCTATTTGCCTTCCTTCCTTGACAGACAATTCAATCTGTGTCCAGTGCTCATTTGTGCTGATGGCATCCTTGTCTTTTCTAGCTTTTGCTTTGTTTATTTCATTTACAAGTTCTTCTTTCAGCTTCTCTATGTTCCACTGTTTTGTGCATGTTCCACCTTGGATCTTCTTCAGCCAGAGTACTGTTTCCATTTTCACAAGATCAGAATGTGAGTCTGCATTGGCTGCCAGCCGAGCCTTCAAGTTCTTAGCACTCTTTTTGTACCTTTTATCTCACCATTATATAGTCCAGTTGAAATCTTCCTGAATTGCCAAACATTGTCCATGTATATCCTCTTAAATGATGCCCACACCAAATATTTATTATCATGAGTCCTGCCCTTCTGCAAAAATCTACCAGTTTTTGGTCCCCCTTATTTCCTTTCCCAAGGCCATATGGTCTGACTTCTCTGTCATCCCTTCCTTCTCCAACAATCCTGTTCTAATCTCCCAGAATAATCAGAGCTCTTCCCATTCTCCAGTTCGATTAGTTTTTGAATTCTCTCATACATTTCATCAACCTCCTCATCTGGACATTCACGTGTGGATTTATACACTTGAATGAGTGTAATGTCCACTGGCTGCCCCTTTGGTTTCACTAGCATTAGTTTCACTTACACATTTGGCAACTTCCTTGTCTAGCATTACTGTTACTCACCATCCCTTTTCTTCTTTTCCTGACTACATCATTCTCACTGAATTCATGAAGTTGCCTTCTCCTGTCCACTGAACTTCACATAATCCTAGGATGTTTAATGTCTCTTTTTCCTGTTCTAGGTTTCCTAGCTTTCCTTTCCTGTTCGATTTTAAGACATTCCACGTTCAAATTCTTTTATATACCAAGCTTCTATATCTATGAGGGTTTTGCTGGAGGCCTCACTTCCCCCTGTGTGATCTCACCTGTCCTTTGACAGGGGTTTCCATCTATGCTGTTGGAGTTTATTTGTGCTGAGGCCATTCTGAGCCGTTTTCTTGTCTATTTTCAGTGGTGGTTTGCCATTGCTTCCCACTGTGCTGTCAGTTTAGTCACTGACAACTTGACCATTATGGCAGGTAATACTGGATTACAGTGGTACCAGTAACAGACCTCATGCATCTGACCTGACTGGTAGAAAAATTGTAGGAAATAGGAAAAAGTGAAAATATACCAGGAATGAAAAACAAGAAATGTGATAAGCTTAAAAACTGCAATAAAAGCAGCATCAGGTGTTCTACTGTAGAAAGCCAGGCAGTGAAGGATAGAACAGAAGCCTATTCTTATATACACACCATAAGTTTTATTTACAGAGAGACACATTACAAACATATACTTCCTAACCCAACAACCACAGCTCAGTCTGCTCCTACATATACTTTTGAAATGTAAGCACTGTTATAATGTGGAAACAATGCAGCCAATTTGCACACAGCAAGCTCCCACAAACAGCAATGTGATAATGTCCAAATAATCCATTTTTTTGATGTTGATTGAGGGAAAAGTATTGGCCAGGAGATCAGGGATAATTCCCCTGCTCTTCTTCAAAATAATGTTATGGGATTTTTTACATCCAGCTGAGAGGGCAGACAGGTGTTCTTATATACACTTTTTATTGAGTAAACCAATAGCAAATAAACTAATTAACAAATTAACTAAAATTAACAGCCCCTTAAAGGAGTTAGTCCCCTTTTATACTCTTCTAAAATCCAAAAATAAACTAATTGACAAATTAACAGCCCCTTAAAGGGGCAAAAGACAAATCTATAATTTAATTAAACTAGTGTATCTGGGGTTGATAATGCACTCCAGCCTCTGTGGTGCCCACCATTTGTGGAAGGGTGCTCCCATATAACTCTTTCGAGTACAAACGCGTTTCCATCTGTTTCAGATGAAGTTACATTGTTTCATAGTTGCCATTGTGAGATTTGAACTCTTGATAATCTTTTAAATGAAAACCAAATCAACAAAATTGGGATAAATCAGGCACAGCCCCTAATTCAGGTCAGCTGTAAAACCAAGGACAAAGTTTAAAGGAACCTTACAAACTTTAAATCAAAATGTGATTAAAGGGGTCAACAAAACACCCCAGTCCCCGCGGTGCCCACCGAGCGCGGAAGGCCTCGAGAGTGTCAGCAGATACCGCGTGCTCCCTCTCCAGGGACATCCGGCAGCGAAAATGTCTATTCTAGGTGTGCATTCCTATGTTGAAGAGTCATAACGTTGCTGCATAACCACGATCTAACTCTTTCAAGTACAAACACGTTTCCATCTGTTTCAGTTGAAGTTACATTGTTTCATAGTTCGCCATTGTGAGATTTGAACTCTTGATATCTTTGCAGTACAGTAAAGAGACATTGTAACTCTTTCGAGTACAAACCAGTTTCCATCTGCTCCTATTCAGATGAAGTTTCATAGTTTGCCATTGTGAGATTTGAACTCTTGATACTCTTTTTGAGTAAACCTGTTTCCATCTGTTTCAGATGAAGTTACATTGTTTCATAGTTTGCCATTGTGAGATTTGAACTCTTGATACTCTTTCGAGTTTGTTGCTGTCTGTAACTCTTTCGAGTACAAACCCATTTCCATCTGTTTCAGATGAAGTTACATTGTTTCATAGTTTGCCATTGTGAGATTTGAACACTTGATCTTGGGGTTACAAACCCAGTACCATAACCACTTGGCTATTTAGGCCAAGCCTTTTAAAGAAGTAACTCTTTCGAGTACAAACCCATTTCCATCTGTTTTTCAGATGAAGTTACATTGTTTCATATTTGGCCATTGTGAGATTTGAACTCTTGATCTTGGGGTTACAAACCCAGTACCATAACCACTTGGCTATTTAGGCCAGGCTAAGAAGGTGTAACTCTTTCGAGTACAAACCTGTTTCCATCTGTTTTGGATGAAGTTACATTGTTTCATAGTTTGCCATTTTGAGATTTGAACTCTTGATACTCTTTTGAGTAAACCTGTTTCCATCTGTTTCAGATGAAGTTACATTGTTTCATAGTTTGCCATTGTGAGATTTGAACTCTTGATCTGGGGGTTACAAACCCAGTACCATAACCACTTGGCTATTTAGGCCAAGCCCAAAAAATCCACTTCCATCTGTTTCAGATGAAGTTACATTGTTTCATAGTTTTGCCATTGTGAGATTTGAACTCTTGATCTTAGGGCTACAAACCCAGTACCTTAACCACTTGGCTATTTAGGCCAAGCCCAAAATTTCCTTCTTTGACCAGGAATCGAACCCGGGCCGTGGTGGTGAAAGCGCCGAATCCTAAGCACTAGACCACCAAGGGAACTAAAATTTTTATCTATTAAAGACTTCACCAGGACAAGCATCATAGTTTGCCATTGTGAGATTTGAACTCTTGATACTCTTTCGAGTACAAACCTGTTTCCATCTGTTTCAGATGAAGTCACATTGTGACATAGTTTGCCATTGTGAGATTTGAACTCTTGATCTTGGGGTTACAAACCCAGTGCCATAACCACTTGGCTATTTAAGCCAAGCTTTACATTGTTTCATAGTTTGCCATTGTGAGATTTGAACTCTTGATTTGAACTCTTGATCTTGGGGTTACAAACCCAGCACCATAACCACTTGGCTATTTAGGCCAAGCTTTGTGAGATTTGAACTCTTGATCTTGGGGTTACAAACCCAGTACCATAACCACTTGGCTATTTAGGCCAAGTGGTGCTCCCATCTATGTGAGCACAAGTAAATCCCCAGTTAATATACACCACCTGAATACTATTAAACACTCAATTAATGTACAATTCACAGAGGGCAATCTGTTGCCCCAATAAAAGTTCTATACACAAGTAGATGCCACTTAAGGGACAGAACAAGCAAACTAGAAGTGCAAACCCAGGTAAAGGATGCCATAAAGTCATAGAATGATACAGAACTAAAGGTGACCCTTTGGTCCATCGTGCTTGTGCTGGGTCTGTCTGAGAGCTGCCCAATTAGCCCCATGCTTCTGGTCTTTCTCCAAAGCCCTGCAATTTTTCCCCTCCAAGTATTATCTAATTCTCTTTTGAAAGTTATTATTGAATCTGCTTCCACTGTACTTGCAGGCAGAGATTCCAGATCATTACAATTCACTGCGTAAAAAGCTTCTCCCTCATGTTGCCTCTGGGTCTTTTGCAAACCACTTTAAGTCTGGTTACTGACCCTCCTAACGCAGGAAGAGGTTATGATTTCCTTCATGATTTTGAACAACTTCATAAAATTTCTCCTTATCCTTCCCTGTTCTAAGAAAAGCAATCCCAGCTGTTCCAGTCTCTCCAATGGTTGGTACAATTCCCATAAATCTCTTCCACACCCTTTATAAGGACATGACTACAATACTCCAGCTGGCACCTAACCAGTGGATTATAAAGGTTTAGGATAACTTCCTTGTTTTTGTACTCTATGGCCCACATCTTCTGATCTCCAGATAGTTGGATGTCGGATGTACCCCAGAAGATGCACTTCAGGACCCCTTGGAAATTCCAACACACGGATTCTGTAGGAATTGCCCGGGAAGACTGAACATCTGATGGTCAATTCCCCCGCTGGAACCCGACAAAGAAGTCTCCAACTCTGAGTCTGAGATTTCAGACAGTTCCAACTTACTTACCTGGATGATCACCCAGGAAATGTTAGATAGGAAAGATAGTGGGGATCTTGGCAGATAGGAGCACTTAATTTGGCGGGAGGCAAAAAATCTTTTTCCTGATGGTGGGATAAACTGTTGGAATTTTGTTCTTCTGAATTTCAAGCATCCCAATGAACAATGTCGGGAATCCCATTTGCATGCATTGGCATCTCATGCATGCTTGTTAAAAGGCCAGCTTGCCGGAATTAAGTTTGTCTTCCAAATTAAGTTCCCCGCCAGCAAGGATCTAGAATGTTCAGTTTTACGACATTTATTAGTGACATGCGCCTGGAGAGCTTCATCTCTCCCATGACTTTGAGGTCCATAAATGATGCTTTCTCCCTCTTGGGGACCTTGCATAACTTCACTCAAGTGCCATTGCCAAAGCTGGATAAAGCAGGCAAGTAAAGGCTGGGGTGGGGGTTGGGTGTCAGGGATAGATTGGAAGGACGGCACGAAGGTTGGACAGGGGAGGCAGGCTTACCAGGGAAAGGAAGAGTGTGTCTGGGGAAGGGGAAGACCTTTCGGTGAACCGGGGGAAGGGGGTTGAGAAAATGTCCGGAGAAGGAGGGAGAGAGTGTCTTATAGGGCGGGGTCAGTGGTTTTGGCAGTGGGGTCCTGGGGGTTTGAACTCAGTGCACTGGTGATAGGATGGAACATGCCATTCCCCACTCTGACTGTGACTGTTCATGCAGCATGCGGGCCTCAGGTTGCCCACCACTGGCCTACGGTGATGGGGGGAGTTGGTGGGTGAAAGGGCGAAAGTAGAAGGTGGTGATGCGAGTTTGAAAAGTGATAGGCACAATTTTTCCAATCAGACCTTGACCACGCTGTTAGTCAGGCAGTGAGATCCCTCGAGGTGGGAGGAGTGTCTTTTCGGGGAGGAGGGGGGCGGGGTAGTTGAAGGTTAGCACACGTGGCTAAAGGGACATCCTAATAATTGAGACAACTGGACGTCAGCCATGCTTAGTTGTGTTCTCCTGTCTATGGTGAAGCCTGCATTGCAGCAGGTTTGTTCCAGAATTATGGGTCTCATGTCGAGACCCCGGCAAGGTGTGGAGCTGCCGTTCATTCTGTGCCATTTTCCTTGGCTGCAGTCAGAGGCAGGGCTGAAGGAAGGGAAGGAGTTGGATGCCTCCAAGGGACGCAGCTGGTGGAGGGCAGCCAACTCACAATTCCAAACCTCTACCCTCCTGAGTCAGTGGTCATGGCTGAGAAGGGATCATGTGGCTAATCTTTCTATGCTGCCACGGCAATGGTCTCTATATAGAGTCTCGAGGGTAGTGGAGACGAGCAGAATGGTATCCTTGTGAGGCTTCTTACACATGACTTTCATCACCCTGGTCAAAGAGCAATGTCTCCATATGCAGACAAGTATGAACAGGAGGAACACCCATCTCCTGTCCCCGAGGATGTCATTAAATTCTGGAACAGATTCGATGGGCCAAATGGCCCACTTATGATCCTACGTCTTATGGTCTTACCTGGATGGGTGAGGTGGGGATACCATGTCTAGACAGAAGACAGTGAAGGGCTTAGCACTTGCCTGCTGGCTTTGAGATGGAGAGAAACCTGCAAAGGACATGCTCACTAAACGTATCACTTCAATTCATTTGTACATTGATGTGTCAACGATGCGGGCTGCAGGTAGCCTTGCCCCTGTACTAGCTCACATCCAGGTGAGGAGGAGGGCTTGTCATTAGTTGGCATAGGGCCAGGAGGAGCAAAGGCCTGAGCAACAAGAAGCAGTGGGGCATCTATAAGGTCAAGAGGCTGGCAGACATTGACCACTCCAATGGCAAGCATTGGCTTGACCATGGGTGTATCACTGGTGGTGTTCTTATCTAGAGATGAGTGAAAGATGATGCCGGAGGTGCCCTAGTATGCCTTGGGCATGATTGCTTATGTCTGCCAGCTTGTCCAGTATGAGCTGCAGCCATAAGGCCCCTGGAAAAGTAGTTTGGAGTTCCTGACCTCCAATGAATCCATGTCTGCCTGGGTGCTCTTTAAATTTGGTGCTAGGGCATTTGGCCCCATAGATTAATAAAATATATAAAAAAGGAAAATAATTACTTGAATGAAAATACGTAAGTTGTTAATTAAAACACATTAAGGATGACAGGACAGGTGATGTATCAAAGCTGCAGCATGCGGGAGCCCCTGGATAACATTGTGATTCAGGGCAAGTACGTTTTTGCGGTTTGAGGAACTTAGGCTCAGGGTCACTGAGCTGGAGGCTGAGCTGCAGACTCAGGGAGAGGAAAAGTTACCTGGACGCTTTGTACCTGAAGTCAGTCACACTCCTTAGGATAGGGTCTTCTAATTTGGCCTGTTGTCAGGGACAGGAGGGTGCAGCTGCGAGTGAGGCAGGTAAGGGGACCCAGAGGGCAGCAGGGCAGGAGTGTCAGCCTCTCCAGCAGGTTTGAGGTTTTTTCAGCTTGTTTGGATGAGCGCAGGAGCTGCAGGGTGGATGATCTAACTGTCCATGGCACTGTGGTACAGGAAGCCATTCAAGTGGGGGGAGCATAAAGAAACGAGGCGGTAGGAGACAATATAGTGAGGGGGTTTGATACTGCAGCAAAGAGTGACAGTCCAGATGGCTTTGTTGCCTGCCAAGTGTCAGGGTTCGGGACATCTGCTCAGGGCTGGAGAGGAAATTGGAGTGGGAGGACCCAATCATTATGGTCCTTGTGGAGTATCAACAACATAGGCAGGGCAAAGAAAGAGGTTCTGCATAGTCAGTATGAGTCAAGAAACAGAACCTCAAAGGTAATAACCTCTGGATTATTACCGGAAACACGTGCAAATTGGCATAGGGCAAATAAGATTAGAGAGATGAATGCTTGACTCAAAGATTGATGTGGGAGAAGTGGGTTCTGGGTCATGGGGCACTTGCACCACTACTGGGGAAAATGTGGTTGTGCTTTTGGGACAGTCTACACTGACCCGTGCTGGGACTAGTGTTCTAGTGAGCTGCATAACTAGGGAAGTAGAGGGGATTTTAAAATAAATAGTGGGGGCAAGGAGTCAAATTTGGGAAGATGTGGTAAATCAAAGGCAAGAGAGAAAGGTAGTAATATGAGCAATGATAAACAGAATGTTATAGGAAGGTACAGAGAGTACAAACCTGAGTAAATCAGCAGATAAGGCCAGATGTTACAAAAATAATAAAAGATAAAATTTAAGGCTCTTTATCTGAATGCACTTAGCATTTGAAACAAAACAGATGGACTGATAGCTCAAATAGAAATAAATAAGTACAATCTAATAGCCATCACAGAGGCATGGCTGCAGGATGACATAAGTTTGGACCTGAATATTGAAGGGTACAGGACATTGAGGAAGGAAAGGAAGCTAGGAAAAGGTGGAGGGATGCTGGCTCTGTTAATAAATGATGGTATTAGCACAATAGAGAGGGATGACCTAAGTTCAGGAAACCAGGATGTAGAGGTGCTTTAGGCAGAGATGAGAAATGATAAAGGCAAGAAGTCACTTGTGAGAGTGATGTACAGGTCCCCTAACAGCACCCACATGGTGGGATGGTGTATAAAGGAAGACCTAATGGGGGCTTGTTAGAAAGCTACAGCGATAATCATGGTGGATTATAACCCATACATAAACTGGAAAAATCTGATGGACAAAGGTAGCCAGATGAGGAGTTCATAGAATGTTTTTGGAATAGTTTCTTGGAATAGTATATTCTGGAGCCAACCAGAGATCAGGCTATACTATATCTAGTATTGTGCAGCGAGATAGGATTAATTAATGGCCTCATAGTGAAGGCACCATTAGGTAACACCAATAAAAATCTGACTGAATTTTAATTTCAGTTTGAGGGAGAGAAGGGTGAGTCCAAGACTAGTATTTTAAATTTAAATAAGGCAATTATGAGGGCATGAAAGCAGAGCTAGCTAAAGTGAACCGGCAAATTAGATTAAAGAATATGTCAACAGAGATGCAGTGGCAGGCAGTTGAGGGGATATTTCAGAATATACAGAATATCTACATTTCAATGAGAGAGAAAAATTCCAAGGAGAGGACCCACCATCTGTGCTTAACTAAAAAAGATAGTATTGAACTGAAAGAAAAAGCAGTTAATCATGCAAGGACAGGTGGCAGGTCAGAAGGTTGAAAGAATATTTTAAAAAACTGCAAAGAATGGCTAAAAAATTAATAAGGAGAATATGCAAGAAAGAGCTAGAAATATAAGAACGGATAGTTAGAGTTTCTATAGATACTTAAGAAAAGAAAAGAGTTAACAAGATGTGTGTTGATCCTATAGAAAGTGAATCTGGGACATTAATAAGGCAAAATAAGGAAATGGCAGTTGAATAGAACAATTATTTTGTATCAGTCTTCGCTATTGAGAATGCATGTAACATCCCAGAATTAGCTGTAAATCAAGAAATGGAAGGAAGGGAGGAAGTCAAGGAAATCACAGCCACCATGGAAGTGGTATTGAGCAAATTGTTGGAGTTGTGGGGCTGACAAGTCCCCAGGTCCTGATGGGCTTCATCCTAGGGTCTTAAAAGACATGGCTAGTGAGATAGTTGATGTGTTAGTTTTAATTTTCCAAAATTCCCTAGATTCAGGGAAGGTTACATTAGATTGGAAAATAGCAAATCTAACTCTCTTATTCTAAAAGGGAGGGAGACAGAAAGCAGGAAACTACAGGCCAATTAGTTTAATATCTGTCATAGGGAAAATGTAAGGAGCTATTATTAAAAACAGGGCATTTAGATAAATTCAAGGTAATCAGGCAGAGTCAATGGGCTTTTGAGAGAGGGAAATCATGTTCAACCAATTTATTGGAGTTTTTTTGAAGAAGTAACGTGCAGTGGGTAAAGTGTGGGTGTACTGTACTTAGATTTCCAGAAGGCATTTTATCAGGTGTCACATCAAAGGTTACTGCAGAAAATAAAAAGCTCATGGTGTAGGGGGTGACATATTGGCAAGGATAGAAGCTTGGCTAGCTAAAAGGAAGCAGAGAGCAGGCATAAATGGGTCATTTTCTGGCTGGCAAGGTGTAATGAGTGGTGTGCCACAGGGATCAGTGCTGGGGCCTCAACTTGTTACAATTTATATTAAAGACTTGGATGAAGGGACCAAAGGTATGGTTGCTAAATTTGCTGATAATACAAAGGTAGTTATGAAAGTAAGTTGTGAAGAGGACATTAGGAGGTTACAAAGTGACATAGGTTATGTGAGTGGGAAAATACCTGGCAAACGGAGTATGATGTGGGAAAATGTGAAATTGTCCATTTTGGCAGGAGGAATAAAAAGGAAGCATATTATCTAAATGGTGAGAGATTGCAGAGCTCTGAGATGCAGAGGGATCTGGGTATCCTAGTGCATGAATTGCTAAAAGGTTAGTATGTAGGTACAGCAAGTGATTAGGAAAGCTAATAGAATCTTAACACTTATTGCGAGGGAAATTGAATACAAAAGTAGAACACATGCAATGTGAGCCTTTTCCTTCATACACCACAGTGATATTCAACAGCTGGGTTTGAAACTTTAGTTATTCAGGGCATTGGTGAGACCACATCTGGGGTACTATGTACAGTACTAGACTCCTTATTTAAGGAAGGGTGTAAATGCATTGGAAGCAATTTGGAGAAAGTTTACTAGACTAATACCTGGAATGGGCACATTGCCTGGTGAGGAAAGGTTGGACAGGCTAGGTTTGTATTCGATGAAGTTTAGAAGAATAAGAGGCATCTTGATTGAAACCATTAAGATCCTGAAGGGTTTTGACAGGGCAGATGTGGAAAGGATGTTTCCTCTTGTGGGGGAATTTAGAACTAGGATCACAGTTTAAAAATAAGGGGCTGCCCATTTAAGATAGAGACGAGGAGAATATTTTTCTGAGGGTCATGACTCTTTAGAACTCTCTTCTTCAAAAGGCAGTGGAAGCAGAGTCTTTGAATATTTTTAAGGAAGAGCTAGATAGATTCTTGATTAGCAAGGGGATGAAAGGTTATCCGGGGTAGGTGGGAATGTGGAGTTGAGGTCACAATCAGATCAGCTTGAGAGCTGAGTGGCCTATTCCTGCTCCTAATTCGTCTGTTTGTAATGATGGTGAAGCCCATGGAACAAAAAGACCAGTGATAGCATGGATACGAAGCTGGATGATTGACAATAAATAGAGGGTAGGGATGAATGGTTGTTTTTCAGACTGGAGGAAAGTGGTGCTCTCGAAATATCAATGTTCGGACCCCTGCACTTCCTGATACGTTTTTATGGCTGAACTTGTGTGTACAGGGCATGATTTCAAAATTTGCTTTTGACACAAAACTTGGAAGTATTGTGAACTGAGATGAGGATAGTGATTGACTTCAAGAGGACATGGACAGATGTGGCAGGTGAAATTTAATGCAGAAAAATGTGAAGTGATACATTATGTAAGAATAATGAGAAAAGGCAATATAAAATAAAGGATACAATGCTAAAGAGGATACAAGAGCAGAGAAGCCTCTGGGTATATGTGCATAAATCATTGAAGGTGGCAGGATTGGTTGAGAAAGTGCTTAATAAAGCACAGATTGGCTTCATAAATAGAGGCATAGAGTACAAAATTTAGGAAGCTATGCTGAGCCTTTATAAAACATGATTTGACCTCAACTGGGATATTGTGTTCAATACTGAGCACCAAATTTTAGGAAGGATGTGAAGGCATTGGAGAGGGTGCAGAAAAGATTCATGAGAATGTGGATAGATTCACTTCAGGTATGTGGAGAGATTGGAGAAGCTGGGCCTGTTCTCCTTAGAAAGTGAAGGTTGAGAGGAGATTTGATAGAGGTGTTCAAAATCATAAGGAGTTTGGGCAGAGTAGATAGGGAGAAACTGTTCCCATTGATGGAAGAATCAAAAACCAGAGGACACCAATTTAAGGTGGCTGGCAAGAAAAAACAAGAGCTATCATGAGGAGAAACTTTTTGACCCAACGAGTGGTTATGATCTGGATTGTACTGCCTGAGAATGTGGCTGTGGCAGATTCTTGTGGCTTTCATAAGGGATTGGATGAGCACCTGAAGAGAAAAATGTTTGCAGGGCTATGGGGAAAAGACAGGGGACCAGGACTAGTTGTGTTCCTCTTACAGAGAACTATCACAGACATGGTGGGCCAAATGATGTCCTTCTGTGTAATGACCATTCTGTGATCCTACAAAATGAGCCAGGATTAGTCAAAAATCTAAGTGGAACAGACCAACTAATGAACAGTGCCCATAACATTAAATTTGATATTATGCTTGAGAGGCAGGATGGTGAGTAACAATCCTAGATTTTAAATTTCAGTTCAGCTCAGATTGGAAGCAAGAGGCATAAATTTCCTACAATAGACTGGGTGAACACAATGGGAGGTTTCATCCTGGGGGTAGGGGACAGTTGACATTATAATTACTGATGTCTCAAAAAACAATATGGAACTAGCACGTTGCATAATGTGAATATCCGAGGCCAGAGAGCAGCAGGAAAGCAGCAATTAATTTGCTTTCCCTCCTTGCCTTCACTCTGAGCTGAACACCAGCTTTGCTCATTTTATCTCCTCAATGCCAGCCGGCGGTCTATTTCTCGGAATTGATGAGCTGTAATGAAGAGAGCTGCCTCAACTCATCCTTGAAGGAGAGAAACAAGCTGAAATGAAGGGGGTGTCTTAGGTGCTGCTCCAGTGACTGGAGAGACATCCGCAGGCAAGGGATTCAGTGTAAGCGGTAGATAGTCTGGAAATCATTACCTCCGAAAGGAATGAGCAGATGGTATCAGCACTCTTTATCCCACTTCATTGCCTGTGTTGTGAAGAGGCGATATGTTGCTACACATCAGTAAGTCTTAATTGAACACACAGTTTCCACTATTTTTGAGCATTCTAATCTTAAACAGACTCTGCTTCACAAGAGAATAGAAAAAACTCTTAAAGCTACATTCACGGTAAGTGGAATACTAATCTAAAATTGCCCCATTGGCTTGCTGCACAAAAGCATAGTAGCCATGAACTAGGGAGACGGGAAGATCTCAGATTTGACCACTGGCCTGTTCTAACAGAGTTCAGCTGAAATAGTAATGGGTCCCTACAATTGGCCTCAGTGTCCCTGTTGAGGAAAGGTGAAACTCAGTGAGGATTCCATTTCTGCTCGAGGGGGTGGCTGTGAGGAGATGACGTGGACGATGAGATTGAGGGACAATTTGTTGCCAAGTATGCACATGTGGACATGAAGAGAGGAGGTACTGGGCTTGGTGACATTCATGGGCAACTTGTCAATTGGAAATCACCATCTTGGTTCAAACGTGAAGATCAGCCGTTTGTCAGGTATTGGAGGCTTAGCAACTTGGCCATACAGGAGAGGAATGGACAAAATTGGAATAAAAGAATGCTCACCTCACCCAGCCACCGCGTGTTCACATTCTGCCAGCGCATGTTACTCAAGCAGAAGTGGCACCCACTTCAAGTGCAGCTGCCAAGATTCACGGCCTTGTACAAAACTCAGCCCAAAGTGTGCAACAGTGGACTGACTTCCCTCCTGCCCTTCCCTGGTTCCAGAGAAGCTTCACCTTTGCTCATTGTCTCTGTCTTTATCTAGGTAGCTCCCATGGGAGGGTTCCCATCTGCTTCAAAGGAAACCGGATTCCTTTGGTGGGCCTCTTGCAGCTTGACCTCCAAGGCATGCCTGGTAAATGACAACACCTTCTCTGTATATTCCTGCATACATTTTTCCATGGGTAAACTTGGGAAACAGCAATCACTCTTTGTGAAGGAAAAGGCAATTTTGTTGCATGTGAAATGCAGCAATCTTTAAAAACCAGATTATAACTGCAAATCTAGCCGCACATACTGCAGCCATTTCTCCTGTTCAGGGAGTCGACTGAAAGCACCGCCTTTGCGACATTCAGCCAGGCCAGTTCTCCTTGTTGCTGACAAGAGAAATGTTTGCACACATTTCAATTTCTGGAGTAATTAGCAGAAAAAAACTGATAGGGTTGATTTCTCCGATGGGTGCACTAGCCCCTCAAGTCTGGCATTGGAGACAATTCTACAGTACGAAATGTTTCTCCTGGTAATCAGGCAAAACTGTAGAATGTGCTCATTGCTGGCTCATGAATTAAGTAAATTCATGATAACTTGTCCCACTGCAATTTCCGTGCACTTTTCCACAGCACAGCTCTTGAACTCCAACCTTTGAAGCTAGATTGTTATAATCAGGAGAGTTACATTTCTCCTGCACTTCTCATCCTGCTGAGCTAAACTCTTTGCATCACAGGTCATGCCTTTATTTCTTTTTGCTTGCTGCAGTTTTGCTGCAACTCAGCACACCTCTGACACTGCCATTCTTGCTATCACTTGTACCTGCCAGTGGCAGCGAACACAGTGCTGTGCATAGGCATCCCCGCTCTGCTGGTGGCTTTGGAGTATTTGCAAGTGAGCTACCTGCAGAGGGAGGAAAGACAGTTCTACTGGCAACTCAGACACATGGCGCATGCCCATTGGTGGGCCAACAATGCCACAGTTGCTGAACACATCTGAAAGGACTTATCTTGGTTGCCTGAGCTTCAGCACAGAGATTATCACCATATCCTTCCAAAGTTATTGGAGCCTGACCTTCGGACTATGTCCAGCACTGAGACAGCAGATGCCAATTTTATGCCAATGGGTCATTTCAAGCTGCTACTGGCGGCACTTGTCCACTTGGGTGAACATCAGTATGCCAATATTGCAAGCATGTTAGCTCAGCCTGTTTGGCAGAAGGATCAGGCTTGTCACTTTGCAAATGGAATGCAGGAAACAGCTGGAGAGGGCCTAGTGCTTCCACTTGGCTGCCCAGAAGGATGGGACCACATTAATGGCACCCAAGTTACCATCAGGGAATTTACCAACAACCCCACAAATTGCAAATAATTTTATTTGCTTAAAATCAAAGTGGTCTTGAATCACAATAATTGACAATATACTATCCTGTCTGTAGTCACAATGCTCTTCTTGTGTGACAGATCATGGTACCACAGTGAAGAACAAGATAGAAAGGGCTAAGGGCAGGTGCAGGGACCAGGGCTGTACGTTGCTGTTCTGGTATTAACAGAACTCAGCAACCCCCACATCCCCACTGAAATTCTGGTGAAAGGTGTGGTACGTATGTCAATATACATAGATCACATGCAGAATTATCCTACAGCCTGAGAAAGTGTTGAAAGCATCTGTTGTTCTGTGGACAACTTTACCATTCATGAATGGTAACCTGCACATAGAAAATCTGGATTAAGTGATTTTGTAGCCTTGATGACAAGGAAGGAAAAAAAAATGAAGGAAGGAAATATTGCCGAGGTTAATCACCGGACAGGCCTACCAAGGATTGATTGATAGGACTTTGTAAGATTATTAACACAGAGCTTTATTAAGGCCCCTTTTGTAGTACAGTGAGGATGGAAAATGTAGAAATAAGGCCTGATGTAAATTGATGCCAAGGTAGAAGGATCATGGGAAATGATGTCAGGCCTTCAAATACTTATATCAGCAATAAAGCTAAGTCTTTGTTGGAGCTTCAAATTGTTTGTGTAATGTAAAAGAACAGGTGTGCTGGAGACTCTCTGAGATGAGAGTCCACAGGATGTAGCAGCTTAAGTTAAAAGGAAGGAGAACAATGGTGAATATGAAGAATCTCACTTGATTATAATCAGTCTTATACAACTAATATGAAATGTACATGATTGGTCAAGAAAAACATGTACAGGGCTTGACCACCATGGGGATGAGCACTGGAAGGGATTAATTGGATAAGATGCTCCTGATCGAACCCAGGCAGCGGAGAAGAACTAGCGACCAGAAGGCAAGAGGTGAGAAAGAAAGAAGCCTGGAGACCAAAGCAACAAGAGGAGCTGTGTGTTCTTCCAAATATTCCAAACCAAATTCATAAATTGATTTATGCCATATTCCACACAAAAGTCAACTAATCAACCTTGTGCATTCCCTGTGCTCCTTTGCAGTGCTCCCACAGTGGCTGCATCATGGCCGGTGGATGGCTTACAACTTTCACTGGGGGAGACTGCAGATGAACACGGAGGATGACCACGAGCAGCTCTGGGCCTAAAGGCCTGGCTTTGGACTGCGTCACCTCAGCACTAGGTGCAGTAGTCTGGCTGGCTGGCTGAGAGGCAATAGCAAGGGACTGGTGGAGTAGCAGTGGTGGGAGGCCAAATGCTGTCTCCCTGACAAAGCACATCCAGCTCGTGTGCCATGGATCCACTGCCACTCCCTTGGGACAACACCTCACCAATCCTCTCTGCTGTGTAATGTTGAGCAGGGTTCAGCGTACCATTGGCCAGGATATTTCGGAGGGCGGTGTTTACCTTCCTGCCATCCGAAGAGTCGACAGAGAACACAACTCCACCAAAAATGGCTGCAGGCCAGGCAGTAAACACTTAAATCTGATTGGTCAGCAGTTCTCTAATCGCTGCAGCGCCAGAAGCTGCAGCAGACAGTACTGGGACTGCAACCAGTCCCCAGAGCTGATGTCCTGGGTGTCCAGGACCTGATAAGTTTTGGTGGTCTCAGGGCGGGGAGGGGAAGTGAGGACAGTGAGAGGTTGGGGTGTCTGTCGAGAGGACAGGGTAGGAGGAGCCCTTGCAGGTTTCAGACCTTTGTGTTTTGGGGTGGTGGGGGCGTGCCCAATGTTAAATGGAAGCTGCTGATGGAGGCACCGCCTCTGTCTTCCCACCCGAGGTCTGAACAGGGTTCGGGCTCCCACCTTGCCGCTGAGCTCCTCCTGTCAGTCTGAAGATTGAGGCTGGGCAGAAACCAGACCTTCAGTGATCAATAGTTGGCCTCCTTAGGCATCAATTGGGACAAGGCCAAGCAGGCCTCGCTCCTCTCAACGTTAACTTGTGGAGGGGCCAGGGCAGGCGAGGAGCTGTCGGGAAGGCCATCTGACAAATTTTACGTTCACACATTCCTAAAAACCTGGGGAAGGTAAAATTTTAAAATTTTGCCTGTCATTATTCTGTTCACCCTGGCTGGCGAGGACTGGAGGGTATCTCCAGACCTATCTAGGCACCTGAAGAACATTCTCAACAATCCGATGACTTGTTCAATGAATTTTTAAAATTCTTTCATGGGATGTGAGCACCATTCGCAAAGTCAGCATTTGTTGCCCATCCCTCACTGTCTTGCTAAGCCAGTAAGAGTCAATCACATTGCTATGGGTCTGGAGTCACATGTAGGTCAGACCAGGTAAGCACAGCAGATTTCCTTCCCTAAAGGACATTAGTGAACCAGATGGGTTTTTATAACAATTGGTCACTATTACTGAGACCAGTTTTCATTTCCAGGTTTTCATTAACTGAATTTAAATTCCATCAACTGCCATGGTGGGATTTGCACCCATGTCCCCAAAGCATTAGGCCTGGCCACTGGTTACTAATCCAGTGACATTACCATTATGCCGCCATCTCCCCCAAAAGATCATTGTTGTGCTCTCATTGTTGTGCTCCTGTGCCTCATTGATAGGGTTTCTCCTTGGAGTCATGAGTTAAGTTTGATGGTAGTACCCCTTGCCTCTGGAGAGCCAAACCTAAGTCTGTTTCCTGCAACAAAAAAGTCTGGAATTTTGGGTTACTGCTGTAGGAAATCATCATGACAGCTTCTTGGGAATCTGATGCAGATCTGTATGAATTGCTTCATGTGGTTGCAGACCAGCTGTGCATCAATGGACAAAGATTCCCAAGCAGTTTATAAAAAAAAAAAATCATGTGTTCTGTGTGAGGAATCCATATCTCAAAGGACTGTATACATTATTTTAGAAATGGAAGGACATTGAATTATTTGGACACACTCCAGAGTTTTTATTTTAAAGGCTGCAAGTTCACTTTGGTGAGTGAGCAAGCTGCTTTGTTACCAGAAAGCACATGCCTTCAGTTAAATGACCAGCATGACACCTGGTGAGATAAGGGTGATTTTACTTATTTGAGTTAAAATAAAAATAACTGCTCGAGCCAAGCCTTGGGCTCCTGCTGATTGGCTGGAAACACCTGGCCTGGAAGAAGTTATCTCTGAACATTTTATTTTTGTGTGTGTGTGTGGTGTGTGTGGTGTGTGTGGTGTGTATGCACACACCTTGGGAGCAAACCGTGAAGGAAGATTGCTTCTCTCTCTCTCTTTCTCTCCCTCCCCCCTCACCCAGCTTGTATTTTCTGCAGTCCAGAGTGTTCACCTTCAACAAGGAAATCCTCATCTCAGTATAATCCATCTGTAATGAAAGCTGGCGAAGCTGGGACAGGCAAGAGTTAAAAACAGTGTTTCATTAAAGATCCATCTAAAAAGACTTCCATATAACTACTGTGACCAACGCGATGTGAGATCAACAGTGTTGAGACCGTTTCAAAATGTATTTATTTATTTTAAAGTGTTCCCTTACGCCAACGCCAGCAGAGACCTTATTTGTCTTGTCCTTTGTTATTATTCGTGTTTGTGGATGTGTGTTGGGATTTTAAAAAGGGGGCAAATCATGACATTTCTGGATTACAAATTGTATGTTAACCCATTTTGCAACTTGTTTTATGAAAGAACTTTTGTTTCATAATAAATGAATTATTCTGAGTTCATTGAAAGAAGCTTGGTTAAAGTCTCTTTTATTCTGATTCTGGCAGTAGTGAAGGTAAACAATTGGCCATTTTGGTGAATGAATTAAGCATTTATGCTTATGCTGTGACCAGTGGTGTAGTGGGGCTACAGAATCTGTGCACGCCTCCCATCCCAGTTATAGCAGCTGTGATGGTGCTCCGAATGTCATATATATTGTTGAAGTCCCTGTGGGTGAACTAAAATAACCAAATTTATCATGGATCAGAAGCAATGAAAATTAAACATGTACCAACAGATGAATATTTCATACCAAATAGTCGACACAACAAAGATACATCTTACAATGCCACCAACATTCCCCTTCAGCGTGTATGGCACGACACAGCTACGCAGTTCCACAATATGCTATACTTTATTCATGCAGGGTAGAGCAGGAGTTCTATCCAACACAGCTTTTACCTTTGAGTTTCACAGGTACAGTTACCATCAGCAAGGAACACTTCTACACACCCTCTGGTCTGGAATGTCCCGATGGTGTTCCTTTCCAGAGTTCCTTTTTAACTGTCCAACCAATAACACTCCACTTCATGGTTTGGTCACTTCTGTTAAAGCACCTAACTCTTTCATGTCACTGAGCTATTCACAAAGAATTTTGCGTCTTTGACCTTTTTTTATCCAGCTCACACATTCCCTCCAAGAGATCATGTCTCCTGTTGTACCAAACAGAAACACTGACCTGTTCCTGAGAGTGATTTGCCTCTTCTCACAAGAGTTTGGGGTGTTCTTCTTTCTGTCTCAGTCTCCTTTCTCTTTGTGTCCACGTCTGGGCTTTCACCCCTTCCGACCACTACCATCCCCCAACTTCCTACACCTCCACCACCCAACACACCCCCACACCACCATCCCACACCTCCTCCCCCACCACCACCTCCCCACCATCTCCCAGAGGCCCAGACTAATGGTGGGAACTCAGGTTTGAATCCCACCATGACAGCTGGTGGAAACTAATTTCAATTAATAAAACCTGGAATTAAAAGCTAGCCTCAGTAATGGTGAACATGGAACCATTGTCGATTGTTGTAAAAACCCATCTGGTTCACTAATGTCCTTTAGGGAAGGGAATCTGCTGTCCTTACCTGGTCTGGCCTATGTGTGACTCCAGACCCACAGCCATATGGTTGACTCTTAACTGCCCTCTGAAATGGCCTAGCAAGCCCCTCAGTTCAAGGGCAATTAGGAGTGGGTAACAAATGATAGCCTTGCCAGTGACACTCACATCCATGAAAGAATAAAGAAGAGGGGCATTATCAAGTAAAATTTGATACTGAGCCACATAGGGAGATATTAAGGCAGTGACCTGATCAAAGAGGTTGATTTTAAGGAGCATCTTAAGGGAGGAAAGAGAGGCAGGGCCATTGAAGGAAATTCAAGAACTTAAGGCCATGGCAACTGAAGGCCATCAGTGGTGGAGCTATCAAAATAAGAAATGTTTAAGAGGCCAGAATTGGAGGAGAGGAAAGATCTAGGAGAGTTGTAGAGCTGGAGGAAGTTACAGTGTTAGGGAGGGACGAAATCAAGGAGGGATTTGAAAACAAAGATGAGAATTTTAAAATCGAGGTGTTATTTAACTGGGAGAAAATGCAGGTCAACAAGCACAAAGATGGATGGATAAGATTTGGTGTGAGTTTGGATATGGCAGCAGGGTTTTGGATGACCTTAATTTCACAAAGAGCTATGGGAGACCAATGAGGAAAGGGAGGTTGGAAATGGGACAGCAGTTTGCAAGAACACAGGGGATCAAGGTTTGTTTGAAGGAGAAGTTTGATGATTGGCAGACTTGAAGGAAAGGGTTCCTTTGGCTGAGCAGAAAGAACCATCAACAATATCAGCGAACTTTGGATTCAGGACAAGAAATGGGCAATCAGCAGTTTAGGGGAGCAGGTCCGAGGGAGCAGGAGGCAGATCTCAGGACAAGATGAGCTGAAAGCTGAGGAGAGATAGAAGAGAAACAAGAGAAATATGTGAGTTAAAGGCTAGGACAGGATGAATCTAAGAGGAAGTCCTCTCCTGCCCCTTTTCCCATATCCCTTCAATTCTTCTCTTCTTCAAATGTCTTTGGTAGGTTACGACTGAATCTGTATCCACCACACTATCAGGCAGTGCATTCCAAATCCGAAACACTCAGCGCAATAAAAAGATCTTCTCATTTCGAAGGTGATTATCTACTCTTCCACAAATATGAAGAGTTTCTCTCTATCTACACTTCCTAGACTCCTCATGATTTTGAACACGTCTATCAAATATCCTCTCAACCTTCTCTGCTCTAAGGAGAACGACCTCAGCTACGCAAGTTATCCCCGGAACCAATGTAGTAAATGTACTCTCTCCAAAGCTTCCTAAGATGTGGTGCCCAGTAATGGACACAATAGTCTGGATTCTCCTGCTGTCTTTGGCATCATGACTTTGGGATCAAATGAAGGTCCTGAGCCTGGAATTGCCGGCAGCATTCCTGGCAGTGCCTCCTAATTTGCTGCCTCCGTGTTTGCCATCCTATCAAGGACAGTGGGCAAACTCTTGATGATGCCAATCCAACCAAAGGAGCAGCAACCCAAGAGTCTCAACAGCCTCACCAGGAAAGATGGGCGCTGCTGAGCTAGGTCAGGGAGCCATCAGGGTACCTTGACCCAGAGTTGTCCTTGGAGGCGTGAATACAATGAAGTCCTGAGGGTTGAAGTGATTAGGCCCCTTGGGACAAAGGGGGAACCCCTCTGTGTGAGTTATTTGGACTGCAAGTGTGGTCTTTCCCGCCCACAGAATCATCAACGGGAGGTCATAGCTTTGCAGCTTGCAGCCTCCGCATGTGGCAGGGTTTGGGTTCAAGGGGGGCACTCTGCCATCAGCAAAATGCCAGCAAGACTGCAAAATCATCCCTAATTTGGGGCCTTAGCCATCTTGATTGGCTTCCTGCCTTTGTGGAGTGGGCAGCTGAATGATTCTCAGCCCACCCACAGGAAAGTTCTCCAGCAGGGGCAATGCGTCAGGGAGCAATCCTGTTTCAGCACCCCCACTATTTCCCTGGCCCTCCCCCGCCTTCCACCCCCGCCACCACCCCCCCTCCCCCGCCTTCCACCCCCGCCACCACCCCCCCTCCCCCACCACACCCAACTTCAACCCTGTCTCCACAGGGCCAGGGAAAATCTAGCCCGAAACTCCATCAGAGACGGAAATACTGTATCATAGAGATTTAGCATAATCTCCTGGCTTTAATAATTTATGGGCTGAATCTTTGGCTCGGTGAGCGAGGGTGGGGCTTGTTCGCTGAGGCATAAAATGACGCTGGGTGATGTTGGCATGCGTCCGATGTCACCGCACGTCATTTAGATTTTCAGTTCGGCGGGTGCGCAGCCGAGCCAGCTGCCCGCCTGCTGGACTGTCAAAGGACTATTAAGGCCATCAACGAACTAATTAAGCCCATTGAGGAAGCTGCCTATCCAACCTTAATGTTGGTGGGCAGGCGAAGAGCCCAGGCGGCCTTTGCATTTTTCACGGAACCTCATCCACGGGTGGGATGAGGTTTCATAAAGGATTTAAAATTTTCAGAAATATTTTTATTAAAATTAATGCACATGTTCCAGTTCATGTGACAGTTTCCTCTGTGTCTCAGGGGGATTTCTGCACTCTTTATACTCCTGACTCAGGGAACACCCCCGACCACCCCCCATCCCCTCCACATCCCCACCCCCGCCCACACAGGGAGTGCACAGTGTGCATCACTTAATTGGCCTGCCCACATAAAATGGCAGCATGGGCCTGATTGGGGGCACCAATCGGGTCCACGCCACCCGCGCCCGCCCCCGCACAACCCCCGCCCCCCCCCCACCGACAGGGGAAAATAGACTCATATGTTTATTTACTGCTTTTTTGTTAACTTTTCTTGTCACCTTCCTAGTTTTGTGCACCAACATCCCCAGGTCTCTCTCTCTCCTCGGACCCCCTTTTAAATTGTACTATTTGGCTTGCATTATCTCTCCTCGTTCTTCCTGCTAGAAGGTGCCACCTCACACTTCACTACATGGAATTTGATCTGTCACATGTCCACTCATTCCACCAGCCTACGTCCTCTTGAAGTCTATAATCACCTTTCTCGCTGTCAGCTACCCTTCCAAGCTTGTAACATCCACAAGTTTTGAAATTATGCCCTGTACTCTCATGTCTGAGTCATGAATATACATCAAAAGCAGCAGCAGTTCTAGTACTATTGGAAAACTCCACTGTTATACCTCTCTCCTTTCCAAAAAACAGCCAATTCACCACAACTCACTGCTTTCCATCCCTTAGCCAATTTTGTATCCAGGCTTCCACTGCCTCTTTTATCTAATGGACTTCAATTTTGCTAACAAGCCTAATAAGTGCTACTTTATCAAATGCCTTATGAAAACCCATGTGCACAACATCTACAACATTGTCTTTATCTATCCCATTACCTCACCAGAAACTATATAATGTTAGATGTAATTGACCCTTAACAGGCCAGCTATCCCTTTTGTTCCATGATTGTTAAAGTAGCTAACTGTTTTCTGCTGGACTATTGTTTCTTAAAAGTTTCTCCATCATGGACATTAAATGGACTGGCCAGTTGTTGCTATGTCTGTCCTTCTCCAATGTTCCCCCTAAGCTGTTTGGCTGTGCAGTGACCAAAGGTCCCCACAGAGGCCATGCACAGGTCGGTTCTTCTAAGTTACAGTGCATGTGCGGCTGTGCAAAAAAAATTAAAAGGGGCCGCATGCTTAAACAAACTAGCTAGGCAACTCCACAAAAATTAGAGGGTGCGTAGTCATTCTCCCCTTTTTTGAACAAGGGTGTGACATTTGTAATCCTTCAATCCTTTAGCATCACTCCTTTCTCTGAAGAGAATTGGGAGATTGCGGGCACTGTAATCCCCATGCTCACTTCTCTCAGTAACCTAGAATGCATTCCATCCAAACTTGGTGACATAGTCACATGAATACTGACAGTTTTTGTAGTACCCTCTTTTCACCTGTTTTTACTTCATCAGTGTCCCGGCAACCTGTTCATTTACCATGGCTTTGACTAAGTCCCATTCCTTGGTAAACACTGATACAAAATACTTCATTTAGCACTTCAACCATATCATCTGCCTCCATCAATTGGCCTCCTTCTGGTCCAAATCCCCTCCTCTGAAAACCCTATTACTGTTAATGTTCCTATTGAAGACTTTTGGATTCCCTATTATGCAAGCTGCCAATCTATTCTCACATTGTCTCTTTGCTCCTCTTATTTCCTTTTTCACTTCTCCTCTGTGCTTTCTTGCATTTTTTAATCCTAAGCACTGGACACTTTATCTTGCTCTTCTTAAATCCCATCTGCCAATGTGCCACTGTGAAGGAAATAGTTGAGACATCACAAGCCCTTTTTCTCTCTTCAGGTACCATGCCCTAAGACGCATTGGCAACCATGAACCTCCATGTTAATCTTGCCCTAGAGGCGTGGCTCATCTTCATTGATGGTACATTCATCCAGTTTGCAAGGCTCTTTAGAAAGATTGTTCTTTGTCTACCTTGATCTCTTTTACCTTCGATCTATCCCATCGGCATCAGACTTTCTAAATTATGGTTGCTTACTTGTCCAAGATTTCCAACCATCTCTTCCTGGTCTTGGTCAGCAGAGTTCTTTGATTTACTTGTTTTGTGGTGATATTGGGAATTGCTTTTAAAAGAGCTATATAACAGTGCTATCTGTAACAAATTTCCTCAACAATGTATTAACAATTATCCATTCCCATTGCAAAATCCTGACTTTGCTACATTCATTACTTCAGCTATAACTTGACTTTCAGTTCTACAGAGGGTACTGTCTGAAGCTAGCAATATAAGGATACAAAGCCAGCCACATCAGCAGGGCAAGGTCGAGATGGCCAATCCTGGTGAAGCAATCTGTGGAGATATTGGTTATTTTTTAGGTCCATAACACATAATCACGGCTAGCAGCCCCTGCAGAGGAACATGTCTATACCTGCTCTTCCATTGCCTGTCCTACATCTATGTTGCTGGAAGATAAAATAAGCGTACTCCTACTTCGATTGTGATGTTAGCTGCTTGCCTGTATAGATAGTGCTTAAATTTAAGGCTTGGTTCTGAAATTGACTAATGCTATCATTTGAATAATTTTACTGCAGCTCTAATCCTGTCTGCACCAAATAATTTACTGATTTCCTGTACAACAGTTAAAAATACAGCAGCAGATTTTCTTCTCCCATTCTTCCAAATTTGAGGAAAGTTATCAAATGACGCATTTCCTGATGGTTGCGCCATTGCGTTTCTGGGCACTGGGAATGTCATGCACAGGCAACCTGTGGCACTGCGGGACCACAGTGAGTGACTTAAAATGGTTTGCCTGATAGAGACACCAAGAACATTCCTTAGAAAAGGTGGGAGATTCAAAGTAAAATTTCAATTAATAAGAACTTCTGCAAAGTGCCGCAGCCATTACCCACTGTGCAACCCCCCCCCCCCCCCCAACCCCTGTACCTCCACCTCACCCAGCCCGAGGCAGGTGGCCTGGAAATGGTGGAAACACTGCCAGGAGTTGAGTAAAATCATTCAATTGCCCCTGGTTCAGAGAAGTAGCCAGAGGCAGCAATATGACATGGGCGAAGTCTTAGCTCAGCCATGCCATTGTGCTCAGTAGTAAATTGGCCCCATCAGTTCAGAATGCCTGTAATAGTTTGGGTAAGTTGCATTTTAATTTTTTTTTTCATGGGACAAGTGTGTCGCTGGCTAAGCCAGCATTTCTTTTGCCCACCCCTAATTGCCCTTGAGGAGGTGGTGATGTGGTGTAGTTACACAGTGCTGTTAGGGAGGGAGTTCCAGGATTTTGATGCAGTGATAGTGAAGGAATGTCAATATATTTCCAAGTCAGGATGGTGAGTGGCTTGGAAGGGAGCTTCCAGGTGGTGGTGTTCCCATGTATATGCTGCCCTTATCCTTCTGGGTGGTAGAGGCTGTGGGTTTGGAAGGTGCTTATGGAGCAGACACTTTATATGCACATGGAACTAAATTGGACAGAATGAACAACAAATTCAAAAAATCAAAATTATGAATTCCTGATCAGTAGTATACAGACAAATATTTTGTTTAAATGGTTCTTTTGAAGTTCTAACTCTTGATTGCTCATTGTCATTCCTTTAGAGATTGGAATCGACCCAATTCTGGAAATGATCCACCCAAAGCTGCCTATTGAAGGAGACAGGAGAGTGTTTCAAACAGCGAATGTAATAGGTTATGATCAGAAAGTAACTCTGAGATTTCAGTGGAACCCACTTTCCTAATCCAGTTTTGGTAATTGCTGTGAGGTCAATGTTTACTTTGGAGCCATTGATGGAAATTATAGCATTAATGGCCTGGTGCCATTTTGTGCAAGACTTTCTGGAGTATGACCATCGGTAAGATGAGTATTGCAGGTTAAAGAGGTAAATTGGGATTGTAGGTGGTGTGGTGGTGAGCCAGTCATAACATGGAAATTTAACTTATTGCGTTCAATGCTGCTTGAACACACTGCTGGGATCAGTTCCATTAGGGACAAGACTCCAATTGAGTCTCAAAGGAAAAAAGCACTGCTCATTTGTTACTTGTCTTGGGCATGACTTTTAGAGAGCAATATAACAGTGCTATCTGTAACAAGTATTCTCAACAATGCACTAACAATTGCCCAAATTTCTATTTATGTTGTCACATTCCAATCACTATTCCTTGAATAAGAGCACAAGCCACTGGTCAGTGTTAAGCTTCTTTCAATGAACTTGTCACCCATGGGCCTTTAACAATGGTTAGGGTTGATTTGTAAACCCAATGTTGATTTTATATTTATTTTAAAAGCCACAGGAGGCCAAGACTGAACAGCAATGCTTTTCCTCTGGACCTCAGCCAGAACCCTATGTCAAATGGGTGAGGACATGGGGGAATTGAGAATTTAACATGGAAGGGTAAGGAATTTAAAGCTAAGACATCAGTGGACTGGGAGCCAAGGCAGGTTGGTGATCACAGCAGTAATGGGTGAACAGTAGTTGGTGTGGATAGCCTGATGGCTCAGTCTGCCCCTGCGCAGTCTTTGGCAGGACTCTCAAGTTCCAAAACTCAAGAGCAGGTCCTACTATTGCTTAGCACCAATTTTCTGTGTTGCCCATCCACCAAATTTAAACTTGACCAAAACATTTGTGTATGTTAAGTGATGACTCACCTGTCCCGAGAGTGTTGATTGCAGATAACCTAGCACACTGCAGTGAAACCTGGAAATCAGAGCTGAAACTGTTGTGCTGTCAATCTCACCAGTTTTCACCTCCCATCCGCTCCCATCCTTACACGTTCTTGCACTTTAAAACCCAGCCCTGGATGATGGAGTTTCACTTTTGTCATGATGAATACATATTCATTGAATAAATTCATTGAACAGAAGGACATTTTTTGCAACACAGCAATTTTTGTGGTAGAAAGATTCTTGACAAACAAGGGAGTAAAAGATTCCCAGGGGTAGATGGGAATGTGGAGTTGAGGCCACAATCAGGTCAGCCACGATCTTATTGAATGGTGGAGCAGGCTCGAGGGGCCAAAGGGCCTACTGATCCTAATTCGTATGTTCATATGTATAAAATTGACACTAAAGCATATATAATAAATGAACTAGTCAGCAAACACATGCAGGCAGTAATGCCACAGAGAAACTTGTTATTGGCTAATAAAACTTTTAAACAGCTTAAACACACATCTTACTGTAGAAAACATGCATATTGCGGTACTCCAGCTGCTCAATGATGATGCATTTCATGATGGAACAAAGGAAATGCTAAAAGAAACTGTAGTTCAATGTGTTCCAGGCTTTTTCAGATGGAGTAGTAAGGTAACTTGTACAGGGTACGGGCAGATTACCAGATAACAAAGCATACACTGGAGGTGGGAGCAGACAAGATGGAGGGCTAATAAAGTGTCAGTCACCTTTAGCACATCAGGAAGACAGTTCATCTGACTTTAGGAAGAGTGCAGAGGTAACAAAAAAACCATACTCTAAACGACGCATGATTTCCAAAAGCACATGAGCATTTGACAGTAGGTTTCCAAAGCTCCTCTCTGGACCTCTTTGCTTCTCCATCTCTTTCTCTCTCCTCCTTTCCGATCCCCTCAAAACCCAGCTCTTTGACTAAGAATTTCATCACTTGTCCAAATATATCATCTTGTGGGTCCTGTCAAATTGTGCCTGTGAAACACTCGGGCGATTTAACATTAAAGGCTATATATAAATGCAATGTGTTGTTGCATACATAGGTTTATGCGTTAATCTTTAAGATAGTGGAACTTGATGTTAATGTAGCAAGTGAACTATTTCACATGCTACATATTAAAGAAAAACAAAAAAAATTAAATAGTTTAATTATAGTCTATATGATAATAGACTCCAAACTGTGAATCTGTAAATTATGTATATTTACAATGCCCTATTTTATGGCATCAATTAGCATGTGATCAGGTATACAAAAACGGCCAGTAAAGATAAATGAGAATTAACTGGCATTAACATATGTAGAGACGCTTGCAATTTGCATCAAGGTTATTTTATTGTACAAGCCATTGGCAGTGCAGGAACAGAAAAGCAGACAAATATGTTAAGCTAGTTCAGTGAGCATGTTTATATTGTATTCAGCATGATGGTAGAAATGGTGTCAAAGATAGATGCACACATTGTTCCCATATAGTGTGATTAAAGTGAAGGCATACATTTATTGTTACAAGCAAAGCAAGTCAGGACTAATTTCTCACCTTACCCAACCTTATGTGTTGTAGATACTAGGAGGAGGCTTGTTTTTGGTCTTACATAAATAATGTTCAGACTCAGTCAGCATTGACAGGGTCAAACAGTGAGATGCAGCATTTGCAGGGCTGGCGGGGGGAGGAAATTTGTTCAGGACTGTTATGGAGTTGATTTTCCAGGCAACTTTTCTTGGCGGAAACACTAAACTTTATTCACAAGACAGCAGCAGCAGCTACATGTGTGCATCAAACTCTATAACTAAAGAAGAGCTCCTTCCTAGAGGTTGCCCGTACTGCTAACACAGATCATGTGATCTTACAACACAGAATGATTCTTAAAGCTACAGTCCTACGTTTATCAGAACTATAATTGCCACATTTCTTCCCTTTTAACTTTTCTGCACATTTTGTATTTACAAGGGTATTTATCTCATTTCATTGCAATTTTTACACAGGTCATGAAATTACAAGTTCATTCTTTCAGGTGGTTTCCTGACCCGTGTGGAACGTTGTAGCTCCACAACTTCCAAAACTTTTGCAGGAACCAAAGTCCCTGAACCCGCATTAGTATCAGATACCTCATTAGACACAGGCAAGTTCAGTGTCTTCCACTCTGACAGAGACATTGGGCATGTCTGTCCTTGGTTGAACAATTTCAACAGGAACCACAAGTTCAGCAATGGTTACAGGTGGAACATCATTTTGTTGGGGTCTGTCCCTTCTTCTTAAATGATCCACATGCTTATGGGTGATCTGGCCCTCCACTTCCATGTGGTATGACAATGGTCCAGTCACAGAGCCTACTTTACCAGGTAACCACTTCAGCCCTCCACTGAAATTCCTTACATATACTGCTTCTCCAACAGTAAATTGCCATTCACAAAAATGCAAATCATGAGTTGTTTTTTGGCTCCCTTGACTTTTCTCCACCTTCTCCTCTAAATTGGGAAGTATCAGGCTTAATCTCATTCGAATATTACACCTCATCAGTAACTCTGCAGGTGTTGCATCCATATTAGTGTGGGGGATTTGTTCATTTATTTTTTATTAAACCATCTTCCTTTTTGTCGTCTTCTTCTTTCTACTGCAGAGATTAGTCTTGCCCTTCATTTTGACTTCACAGTCGGCCTTCTCTGAGATTTCTCTCAGATGAAATGTTAACTTGTCTTAGTTTGGTAGCTACCCATGATTTCATTATCTACTCACATCTTTAAAGTTCCACGACTTTTCCTTTTAAAGCCTCTTTAATTTCATTCAGCTGATTCTTCAGCTCTTCTGTCTCCTTCTTGTTGGCTTCCTCCTGGAATCCTGAACATTGCTGCATCTTCTCTGCCAACTGGTTCTTCAGGTTATTCAGAGTGACTTTAAGTTCTTCCTGTTTCTGTCCCTGTTTCTGTTCATTATGTTCCAGAGGTACAAATTTTGACTTGAAGGACTCTTGTGTGTGAAGGTCTTTCAACAGGTTTCCCTTTTCTTTGCGAAGCTCATTTGCTTCATCTTGAATTCTATAATTCAGCACAGTCTTCTTGAGTTTCTTCTGCTGTTCTTCCATGTCGCTGTTTAAGACAGTCTTAATTTCCTCAGGTTGCTGAATGGCTACACACTCCTTTTCCATCCTATTAAGGTCCTTTGACTTTCCATGCTCTTTCTGAAGAACCTTGCCTTGTTCCTTTTCCAGCTCAGGAAATCTTTCTGCTTCCTTTTGAAATCTCACTGGCCAATCAAGGTTAATTTCCTTCAACCAATTACGACCTAGAAAGACTTGGTCCTTTGCCTTCTGCCACCATCACTGGAAGTTGTATTGCTTGGTAAACAACAGGTACAGTGATAATACCCTTCACTTGGATAGCTTCACCTCTATAAGTTTTCAATTTGGAAGAAGTTTGTTCCAAATTTAATTGTTGTGCTCTCCTGCTACAGTGGTAGAAGCATCCACATCTATTTTCATTTTTAAGGGTTTCCCATTCACCTGTAAAGTGACAATGAATGGCTCTGTCTTCCTTAATTTTACATTAAATAAGGAATAAATATCAGGTTTGGCTGTTTCTGGTTCTTCCACATTATATATTTCATTTGACTTCATTTGTTGTCCGGAAGCCTGTCTTAATCTTGCTTTGCAATGTTTCAATATGTGCTCTCTTTTATGACAAAAACAGCACTCCACCTCTTTAAATCGGCAAACGTTAGGACTATGATTACTTCCACATCAATAACAATCGATTTTCGAATTTGTTACTAAGCAGTTTCCTCTAATTTTTCAGGCAATGGAGAATTTTTCCGCTTCATGATGGACTCCCAGCTTTTTGCGCCACTCTCAGCTGACCATTCCCGCTCCACTCAGAAAACGATGCCATTTTGTGCACCTTGAGTAGCCTGTGAATTCCTTACAGTGCTTTCCATTGCTATTCCCAATGCTTTCTTAAAATTAAGATCCACTTCAACCAACAATCTTCACTGAATAGCATCATCTTGCACACCACAGGCCAAACGATTGCTCAGTATATCGTTTAAGATTTCACCGAAATCACAATGTCCCATTAGTTGCTTCAATTTCACCATGTATGTAACAATGGTTTCCCCTGGAGCTCCAATCCATGAATTGAACCTGAACCTCTGCATTGTGACTGAGGGTTTGGGTTGAAAGTGTCCCTTAACAAGGTCCACCAATTCATCGAAGTTCTTTGAATTGGGGGCGCTGGGGGCCATCAAGCTTCAAATTAGATTGGAGGTCTTGCTCCCACAAATACTGAGAAGATTTGCTCTCCTCTTTTCCACACCCATGATTTTGTTGGCTTGAAAGTAGAACTCAAGGCATTCTATACATTGACACCAACCCTCTGTGGATGGCTCAAAATGTCATATCTCAGATTGAGTATATCTACCTTTCTTTAATTATCTTAGATATTCACAATCGTTGGGCAAAGGACAACGCTGGATCTGTTTTATACTCATCATCAGTTTGTTATAGAGTTGATCTTCCAGGTAACTTTTCTTGGTGGATACATTAAACTTTATTTGCACAACAGCAGCAGCAGCTACATGTGTGCATCAAGCTCTGTAACTATAGGAGAACTCCCTCCTAGAGGTTCCCTGAGCTACAAACTGATTGATTTACACAGTTTATGTGATCTTACAACACAGGAATTATTCTTGAAGCTACAGTCCTACATTTATCAAAACTATAATTACTACAGGGAATTACAGTTGAACCATCTTAAAATGGGACACATGTTCCCAGTGGGGGAAAATATACCAGCCACACTGGGTCATTGCAAGCCTCATCATCCTGCTCCTCACAGGGAAGAGAAATTCCCAAAGGATTGCCTAACCTACGCAGAGAGGGCTGTTACAATGACCGCCAGTTCCGACTTGCACCCATCAACCATCAGTGATACCAGTCAGGTGTCTGTCATTCCCAGCAGTGGTTAAAGGGATCCACATTGGGAGTTGGGGAAACCAGGATGGAGAAGCAGAATACTGTGGATGCTGGAAATCCAAAGTAAAAACAGAAAATGCTGGCAACGCTCAGCTGGTTATGGCCACACTTTGAGCATATATGTGGTTTCTAGCTTTACTCATTAAAGGCCTAGCTCTAATTGTAGGCTACGCCCCATAGTCCTAGGCCAGAATTTTCCATCCCCGTTGGCATCAGGCGTCATGGTGGGCATGAACGGACAATATGACAAGAAGGCAAAATGTTGGTGTCATGTCTTTGTGAAACCAGTTTGCAATTATCCGCTCCACCCATCAATGGTGGGCCACCTCTCCCGCCACCTCACTTCGGGATCCTCATTTTAATACATCTGCATCTAATTATAAGCCCTGCTCACTGGAAACACTCCCCCCATCCCACCCACATCAAATTTACTGCCCATGTTGGCGGGAAAACATGCCGGCCCAGAACACGTCTTGACAAGTGTGATGTGCAGAAGTTGGGACTGACCGTTAGAGCCTTACTCAGATCGTGGACATCCGAGCAGCAGAAGATGTTGGAGTCCTACAGCTAACGGACCCCGGAGGAAGATGTTCATTGCAAGCTGGGTGGATTTTCATGGTTATGGCTCCGCCGTGAAGCAGCTCACAGGAGTTGGGAGGTCTCCATTGATGTCTGGGGTCTGCTTCAGGACATCACGGACTTGGCCATGGGCTGCTATGGATGATTGTCAGAAGTGGGGTGGTGCGGGGGGAGAGGAAGGTCCAGCTCTGAATGGGATGCGAAGATATATCGTGGGGGGGGTGGTGAGTGGGATAGGAAGGCCTATGTTTGACTGGGAGAGGAAGGAGTACCTGGCAAGTGACGTTGGGAGG
The DNA here is from genome assembly GCF_017639515.1 of Carcharodon carcharias. Lineage (NCBI taxonomy): Eukaryota > Metazoa > Chordata > Chondrichthyes > Lamniformes > Lamnidae > Carcharodon > Carcharodon carcharias. Next base: position 113,177,190 of record NC_054473.1, read on the forward strand.
GGAAGAGCGAAGGTGTTGGGGGTTGACGTTGGGAGGGGGGAGGGAGTACGGGGGAAGGAGGGTGTAACAGGGAGAATGCAGCAACTGGGGGAGATAGGTGTAAGGGGGGGAGAAAGTTGTAAGGGAAGGAATTTGGAGAGGGGAAGGAGTTTGGGAGGGGGATGGACTCCGGCAGGGGGCTGGCAGAAGTCCAGAGGGGGGAAGGAGTCTGGAGGGGAGGAAAGAGTCTGGAGGGGGCAAGGAGTCCCGGGGGAGGAGGGAGTATGTGTGGAGGATGGAGTAAGGGGGATGGGGGGGGGGGGTAGGGAGGAATGTCCAGGTGAACATGCAAGGGAGGGGTCTGTGGGGTCAATGACTGCCTCCTGGGGAGTGAACTCAGGGAGGGTGTGGTAGGAGGGAATGTTGAGAATGAGAGAGGGCAGAGGGAGCCAGTAGGGTGTGAGTGGTAGAATGGACAGTGAGGGCGGTTGGTGAGGACTTGGAGTCAGACATGGACCTTGGGAGTGGGAAGGAGGTCAGGGAGGTCAATGTGGATGGGGGTGGAATTCTCAGGAAGGTAGGGAATGTGCACGTTCAGCCGGGTGTCCTGGTAAGAAAAGGGTTCGGGTTGTTCAGTGACGGTATGGCTGTGGAAAGTAATGCCAGGGAGGTCAACATGTTGGTGGAAAGGACATAGGTGACTGGGGGATGGGAAAGGATGGGGAAGCTGAAAACAATGACTATGCTTCTGAAATCGAAGGTGAGAGGAGCCTTTTGCTGAATGGCACAGGTGCTGCATGGGAATGTGCTCAGTGGGTGGGTGGAGATGCAGGTCAGCTCAGATGGACAACTGAAAGAGAACCCCAGCAGGCAGCATTGTAAATGCTCAGGAAACTGAGATGAATGTGACTGATGAAGGCTCCGTGTGCGTGGGAGAATGTTTGTATGAGGCTCCGAAAGGCCCTACTACACACACACTTCTCCCTCCGGAATCACTTTTGGTCCGGCTGAGTGTGGCTGAGCTGCTAGTGGGGGATGAGGTGCAGTGGGAGGACTCACGAAGTCTGTCAATGAAGCTGAAAGACAACATTACACATTATTCAGCGAAAATTAATATATTTCCAGATTGTAAAGTGACAAAATGTGTTCACCTGTGTAACCACTTGTGGTCAGAAATTCTCAACTATTCTAGGCCTACCACTTCTTCTAGCTGCTGCCCTGACATCCACAGCAGGGATGGAGCCAGCCTGTGCAATGGTTGGCCCCGGTACCTCCAATTACTTTGGCGTGGGTCCTGTGGAGAGCCAAGGCCTTGAGGGTCCTGACTTGCTTTGCCTGTCCTCCTGTGGGGCAGCTGCTCCCTCTGCAGTGACAGAGGATGAGGTTAAAGTGGTCACAGGCCTGCCTCCCCATCTTCCCTGCCTCCATCCCCCCATCCACCCTCCCATCTCCCTGCCTCGCCTCGCCTCGCCCTCTCCCTCCTTTCCCCTGCCCTCCCTCTCCCTGCCCCTCCCCGCCCCTCCCTCCCCCTGCCTCACCAATGGCCGGCCCACTTACCTCCTGCAAATTGAAGCTGTGCTTCCTACCTCTTGCCCCTCAGCTCCAGTGCCCTTGCTCACAGTGAGGATTCAGGAGAGAGAAGCAGTGAGGGGGAGAGGTGGAGAGTGGGATGATTGGTGAGAAGGAGGATGAGAGAGCAGGATGTTTAGCCAGCAGGTGGATCTGTGAGCACAATCGGCAGGGACAGGGAGGGTTGTGGAGCAGGAGAGGCAGTGAGCAGTAGGTAAGCATATTTCTTTTATATTTTTGAATTTATTTTATTTTAAATGCTCATTAACCAAAATAAGTATCTCAGCTAACAGGGTATAATGTTTTAACATTTTTTCTGATGAGAAATGTCCTACAGAATTTAACTACAGCTTTTACATTGGATGTAATGGGAAACTCTGATTCGTTTGAAGCTGTTTCACTAAAAGTTGCACTTTTCAGGAATGCAACTAAAACCTTAAGTGAAGACTTATTGTACCTCATCTTTAAGATGTTGTTTCAGGGCCTTTACATTTGACCAAGAACCTGATTTTCTGCCTCAAGGCCAGTCTCAGGCTAGCAGTCCACCACCGAAATTTCAATTAGGACACCGATTTCTGGGCAGCCTTTAACCTATGTCCCATCCACTGCTCCCCTCCCCTCCCTCACCGAATAAAACTCAAACCAAAAATTACCCCCACCAGGTTATGTTATGAAACCCCTTCCCCAGGCAATCTAAATATCTGAGTTCCTATGGCTAGGCAGCTGCACAATCTGGATCCTAACTTCTGGTTCATGTCTCTCTGTAGTTGTGGTTTACACTTAGCGAAAACCATTGTGACTACACACAACACAACGACCCAAACTAGCCACCACCCTTTGCTTACAGGAAGGTTGGGCATGCATAAATATTGCAAGATGTAGGAGTCATGAGCACTGTCTGGGATCCACGTGCCTAAACAGAGGATTAGCATGGGCTGTTTGCAGACCATTTGGTGCTTTGCACCTGAGCCAACTATGCATCCTGAAGAAATCAGTCTGTCTCTTCAACCTGTGGTCAGCATAAGTCTCCTTGTGCTCGTCATCTGCTGCAGGACAAATCAACGGTCCTTATGTAGGATTCCTGCATATGACTGTATTCCATAGAAATCAATGGCAAAAATTACTTTCATTTCCAGAAATAGCACAGCCTGGATAGTCAACTTTGTTTACCCGCATTCCCCACAACCTCCCACCCCACCAGCTCACATCTTTCTGTGACAGACCCTGGAAAAACCTTTCACTCAAGTCACTTGCCTCTGCATTCTTAATTTCCAAATTATCCAGCCTCTGACCTTAACTTCATCGTGCGATCTCAGCAGTTGCTGATTCACTAAATCACATCCTCCCCACCACCTATAGTGCCCTTGTCCCCACGAGAACCATTACTGTTTTCCATCCTAATCACCTCCCTGGTATACCCCCATCTCATATGAACATACGAATTAGGAGCAGGACTAGGCCATTCAGCCCCCACAGCCTGCTCCGCCATTCAACAAGATCATGGCTGATCTGACTGCACCCTCCACTCCACATAACTACTTACCCCCAAAAACCTTTCACCCCCTTGTTAATCAAAAATCTATCTAGCTCTGCCTTAAAAATATTCAAAGACTCTGCTCCTTTTTTTATTCATGGGAGTGGGAATTGCTGGCTAGGCCAGCATTTATTGCCCATCCCTAATTACCCTTGCTCAGAGGGCATTTAAGAGCCAACCAGATTGATGTGGGTCTGGAGCCAAATATAGGCCAGACCAGGTATGACCATATTGTTAATGATTCTCTCTCTTCATTTACAGGCTCCCTCTCTTACATATTTGCTGTCATTACCCGTTTAAAAACCCAACCCTTAATCCAATTGACCTTGCAAACATCCCAGTTCCAACCTCTCTTTCTTTTCTTAAGTCCTTGAAGGTGCTCTGGCCTCCCAAATCCAACCCACATTTCCTGGAACTCCTTGTTTGAACCTTTTTAATTAGTTTTCTGCCCCTGCCATAATACCAAAACAGCTCTTATCAAAGCACAAATGATATCCTATGTGGTTGACAAATGTAGACTATCCCTTCCTGTCCTTCTCGACCTGTCCGCAGCCTTTGACACGGTTGACACCATCCGCCTCCATTGTTGTCCAAATTGATGGGGTTGCTCTCACCTGATCCCATTCAGTCATAGTCAGAGAATCACCTTCTCTTGTTGCTCCCCCACTGTTACCTCTGGTGTCCCCCTTGGCCTCCTCCTATTTCTCATCCACATGCTGTCCACAGTGAAATCAAGCAAAAACATAACGCCATTTTCCACACGTCCACGATGACATCTGGCTCTACATCATCACCAGCTCTTTGAATCAGGCTGTTCACAAACTTAGTTTCATATTTGACCCCAAGATAAGATTCCAACCATACACCCACTGCACCACTCAGACCACCTATTTCAACCTCCGTAACATTGCCCAACATTAACCTTGCCTCAACGTATTTGTTTCTGAAACCCTCGTCCATGCTTTAATTATCTCTAGACTCGACTATTCCAATGCATTCCTAGCCAGTCTCCTGCATCCTATCCTCAACAACCTTGAGTTCATCCAAACCTCTGCTGCCAGTGTCCAAACTCACATCAAGACCTGTTCATCCATCACCCTGTCCTTGCGGATTTCCATTGGCTTCCAGTCAAACTGCATCTTGAATGGAAAATTCCCATCCTTGTATTTCAATTCCGTCCATGGTCTCACCCATCCCTACCTCTGTAATCCCCCTTCAACCCTTAAAGGACTCCCTAGATATCAGCATTCCACAAATTATGCCCTCTTGAGCATTGCCAATTTTAGTCAACCTACATTGGTGGCTGTACTATCAGTTTCCTAGGCCCGAAGATCTGGAATTCCCTCCCTAATGTTCAAAAGACATATGTAAGGATAAACTCAGTAGCTGCAGGCCCATCTGTTTAACCTCAGTAATAGGGAACATTTAGAAATAGTAATACATTATAAAGTTAATACACTTGGACAGGTGTAGATATGTGGAAAGCCAGTATGATGAAATAACAGAGAAGGTTGATGAGGGTAATGTAGTTGATGTAGCATAAAATGCCATGTGATAGACTTGCCAGAAAAATTAAAGCCCATGGAATAAAAGGGACAGTGACAGCATACGAAGTTCACTGAGTGACAGGAAACAGAAAATCATGGTGAATAGTTGTTTTTTGCGCTGGAGGATGTAGGACAAAACCTTCTACTCTTCAGGCACAAAAATTGTGAGAAATAATGAGACAACACTCAAAAGTCTAAAATAAACAGTAATATATTTGCTAGGTTTATTAGGCATACCAGTTAAAATAATTAGTCAAGCTGCATATTACCCAACCACCTCACATGAAGTTATACATAATCAATGGCACTGCAAATGATAGAGATAATATAACTGAAGTGTTTTTTCACTTCTTACCAATTAAGAATACACAGAGAAACACAGCTATCTGCTTCTGAACCCCAGCTTCCTTTGTAAAAAGCAGAAGGTTCCTTTATTCCTTATTCTACACCAGAGGGCAATACATCCAAGACTTAGCACACCCTACTTGTAAATAACATTTATTTTTAACTAAAACGTCTTTTTACAAAAAAGCACAAACATCACAATAATGTTTGTTTTACACATTGCACAAGACCAATTTCTAGACTTTAGTCTTTTATTGTTGGTTCTCTTTGTCCATTGTGGTTAATGTTTCAAACTGATAATGTGTGAATTGGAGCTTATCAAGTCATTTTGAGATAAATACGACACATCAAAATCACAGTGTATTTTTAATGGGCCATTCAGATGGCTTATATAGAAGGCTCTCAATATTTAAAGTGTTCTGTTGTCACTCGTGTGTCTCTAATTAGATTTTGCAGATGATGCCACGTTCAAAGCATTTGTTCCTGTGGTGCATTCCAGTTTGTGAAATTGAGTAGAATTTAAAGGTCTTTTGTGAATGCTGCATAGTTACTGATGCCCTTTATCAATCCAAAGCCCAGCAGCGCATTGTCCGGGACTGCAGGGAGCAGGTGGGCATGGAGAGAGAAGTGCAGGCAGATGGGGAAAGGGAGATGTGTCAGGGGAGGCCTAACAGAAGAGGCAGGAATTGTAACATGGGGGGAAATATGAGGAAAGGTCAAACTGAAGGAGTGGGACTGGGGAGGTGTTGGAGTGCAAAGTGCAGGAGTCTGAGTCCGAATTCGGTCCACATGACATGTTAGCATATAATACATAAGAGACACTTTGCAATTGGTGCTTGATTAGCTTGGATCAGAGAAGAGCACCATCATCATCATATCACTTTTTACATCTACATCTATTTTTCTGCCATTGGGTTAAGAGCCAGTATCAGTGATGTAACTCTGGCAGCTGTTTTGCAGATGTCATTCTCCTGTGTCCCAAACTAAACCGCCAGCAAATGTAAAAGTGTCCAAATGGAAAACTTTGACTGCCCCGCCTGCCTTTCTGAGAATGTAATTAATTTGCAAAGTACAAAGTAGTAGAAAGCATTGTCCAGGGATTTTCAATCTCACCATGACCATAGAGACCAGTCTCCACGTTAAAACATTGAAAACTTGAATTTGATACACCTGAAACCTGCATGATATCAATGCCAGGTGATAGGAATGGATTTAAATCCATTTCCTTTAGAAAATTCCAACCAATTGTTTATCAGGTCAAGCCAGTCAAGGCCAAGTGGTTTTAAAGGAGACTGAGGAGAGGGAAAAGGAGCATTACTGAAAGCAAGGATCTAAGAAACTGGACCAGGAGCAGACCATACAGCCTGTCCAGCCTGCTCTGCCATACAATGTGATCATGACTGATCTTAGGGTTCAACTCCACTTTACCGCCTGCCCCCATATCCCTTGATTCCCTGAGACATTAATGTAGTCAACAATGGAACATCCAAACCCTCTGGAGTAGAGAATTCCAAACCCGGCTTCGTTGTGCGTTCGGTCTAGATGGAGTTCTTCGGCATTTGGCTACTGTCTTTAAGTAAGCTATTCAAGACTTTAGTTTGTTGAACCCATTACTATTTATTTACAGCTCTGTGTACATCTTAGGAACTCTGCTCAAGGTTGGACTTCACCTCCCTCCAGATCTCTTTACTTAGTCATGTGTCATTTCATCATAGTTACATCAGCATCAGGTGCTCCTGCTGTTAACCCTTTACTCTACATCACTCCCAGAGTCATTATGCCAACTGTATACATCCTCCTACTTCTCCCACCAAAGTCTCAGACCTCACAGGATTAGTCTCTGAGGTGCCTTGCCGAATATCCCTTACATTGTTCTGATCTCTTCCAGAATGTCCTCATTCTGCACTCTCTCTTCATTTGATATGAGAATCCTTCTCCTGGGTGGCTATAGAGCTTTGTCTTGTTCCTTGTTCCTGATCTCTGTCTGGATCTGAATAATAAGCCCAAGCTTCTATTGGCTTTCTTTCCAAGGATTTTAAGGCACTACAGTTTCTCCTTATAGTCCTCGGGTCTATCTCAATCCTGTAAGATCTCGGCTGTGGAGCTCTTTCTATTATTAAGCCTTCTTTCTGCTGGTCTTGTACCCATACTCTCTCCCTGGGCTGCAGCACTGATGTGTCTCGTGTTCTGTGCCTGAAATGGAACTGATGAGCTTGCATGTGTCTCTGTTCCTCCTCATGCTTTTTAACTCTTTCACGGTCATCCGAGGTGATATTTGGTTCTAGTTTCTGTTGCAGAGCTGGAAGTTGTGTTCTCTGTTGTCTTCCTATTAACAACTCTGATGGTGAGAACCCATTTTGCAGCAGTGAGGTCTGGTAACTAAGAAGGGCTAAGAATTAACTAAGAATGAGATCTTCATTCTTCTTCATCAAGTCTTTGATGGTTCAAACACCTCTCTTAGCTTCTCCATTGGCATGAGGATATTGAGGTAAGCTAGTCATGTGAATGAATCCATATTACTTTGCAAAGTTGTAGAATGAATCATTAGTAAATTGTGGACCATTGTCTGACACTGCAATGACTGGGATGCCATGTGTTGCATAGATTCTCTTCAGTGAGTGAATGACTGCTTCCATCAGGATGCTGTGTAATCTGTTCACTTCGACCCATCTGGAGTAGTAATCAATGACAATAAGAAATACTTTGCCCTTAAAATCAAATAAATCCATTCCCAGGCACTCCCACGGCCTTGATGGAAAGGTGGAGGTTGACAATGGTTCGCTTTGGCCTTGGCCGTTCACTGCACATGGAAGGCAATTTGAAATTAGTTCTTCAATAGAACGAGTAATGCCAGGCCACCAGAGTGATTTCTGGGCTATTACTTGTCTTCCTCCTATCCCTAATGAGATGACTCTTTTGAAGAACATCAAGCTGAAGTGTTCTCGGAATGACTATTCTGTCATTAAAAACTAGGAGATCAACAATAATTGTGAGGTGCTTTTGCTGTTCAAAGTACTGGCGTAGCACTAGGCTGTTAGGAGTATAGTCTGGCCATCCTTCCATACATTTTCTTTTCACTGGATACTTTCATTATCTGTGCTTGTTTTAACTCCTGCAGCTTCTTTGCTGTAGCCGTAGGGGTTTGGTAATGAGTGATATATATGCTTCCACCTCCTTGGTGAAATTCAAACCCTCTATTTTGGCTCCTTCAACTGGTATTTTTCAGACTGCATTTGCTGTCGTCTGGTACTTCCCTTGAATTTACTCAGTTACTGAATCATACCTCATAATCTCAGTATGAAGCATTGAATTGTAGATGGCATCCACGCAATCTCCTTTATGTTTAGAAGAGTGACTAATGGCTTCTGGCCAGTTTCAATTTTAAACCACAACCCCAGCATGTAGTCTGAGAACTTCTTTCATGCCCATGTTGCTGCCAATGCTTCCTTCTCAATTGTATTGTATCATTTTCCTGTGACTGTGAGAGTGATATTAAGTGTAATAAAGTGATCTACGTTTACCATCTTTTTGTACTTGTATTAAAACTGCCCCCAGGCCTCTAGATGAAGCATCTGCTGCTACTAAAATTTCAGAAGAAATTAGACGTTTTTGATCTTCTCAAAAGCATTTTGCCGGTCCACATTCCAACAGCACTGCTGACCTTGTCTCAATAGCTGTCTTAACAGCTCATTGGTTCCTACAAAATTTGGCGGAAACTTGCCTATTTGGTTGACCATTCCTAGGAATCTTTGTAGATCTATAAGGTTTCTTTAATGCTCTCTATTCATGTTTGTTTTCTGTGGGTCGACTGTTATTCCTGAGGCTTGCTCTAGTGCCCTAAAAATTTAATCATAGGTTTTCCAAATTCATATTTCTCGTTCAATGTCAAATCTGCATCCTGTAGAACTCTCAGGACTGCACTCATTCTATGGTCATGTTTTTCTCTCATGGAGCCTTGTACAAGTATGTCGTCCATATGGCATATTACTCCTTCCAAGTCCTCTACGGACTGAGCCATTGTTCTTTGGAATATTTCTGGAGCAGATGTAATTCCAAATGGTAATCTATTAAAGCAATAATTACAGAATGATGTTATAAATGTGGTCAGCTATCTGGATTCAATTTTCAGAAGTGACTGTCTAAATCTACTTTTTGTATCTAATTTGATGAATAGGGACTCTAATCAAGTTTGGCAAGACTCTCATCCACTGATGCCATCGGTGGATCCCACATTCCACTGTTTTTTTTAGTTGAGTCAAGCCCACACAGATTCTAATTAAACCATTTGGTTTTGGGATCGTGGCCATCCCAGAACATCACTTTGTCAGTACGGTCACTGCAGAGGTAGCCCCCTGCTGTAGCATGTGCTGAATTTCACTATTGACTTTGTCCAGGGACAGAGGTGAGGGACCTTCTTCAGTGTGAAGAGGCAAATTGTTTTAGCATCAGGTCTTAGGGCAACATAACATTCAGTCTTCAGTTTTCCAAAGACTGTAAATAATCCTGGAAATTCATTCCTGAATGTGCTGCTGTACCACTTATCAGCCACTTCATCAACCTTATAGATCAGCTTCAATTGTAAGCATGCCCCCTTGCTTAATAACAATGGTCTTTGGTTGTGTCTGAAGTGCAGTGATTCACTGATTTCTCTATCCTTATATTTTAACTTTGCCATGTTTTGTCCTATGACTTTCAGTGTAGTCCCTCCTGGACCTTGTAATTGGATGGATGTTGGCTGTAGGGTAATGTGTTTAAGTCCCCATTTTACTTCACCAGATAAGACTGAATTACCTGCCCTGTGTCGAATTTAAACTCTGTAGGGTGTCCATCCACATCGAGTTTAATTTATTATAAAAGCAAAAAGCAAAAAACTGTGGATGCTGGAAATCCAATACAAAAACAAAAATACCTGGAAAAACTCAGCAGGTCTGGCAGCATCTGCGGAGAGGAGCAAAGTTAACGTTTCGAGTCCAAATGACCCTTCAACAGAACTGTTCTGTTGAAGGGTCATTCGGACTCAAAACATTAACTGTGTCCTCTCCGCAGATGTTGCCAGACTGCTGAGTTTTTCCAGGTATTTTTGTTTGAGTTTAATTTATTTTCTGTTTCACGTACTTCCCTTTGGAAAGTTATTTCCCTTTTCTGTGGTTCTTCCACTTCTTGCATGTGGTTTGGCTTTAACATTTTTTCTTTCTGCAGCTCTCTGTGTTTTAGCTCAAAGGCAGTTTTAACATGCCCCAACTCCCCACAGTTGTGGCACTCTGCTTCTGCTGCTGGGCATTCTTCCTGCTTGTGCACATTTTTCCCACCACACCAAGAGCATTTCCGGATGCCAGCTAACACGCTTTTCTCCATTTTCATGGGTCCCTGTTTTGCTGCACTTTCCGTCTTCTGGCCTTTATATTGAACAGCCTCATTCATTCATTTCCAAGGGGCCTCACGTTCCTGCGAACAAACACTCTATTTTGCTTTCGAAGCTCAGTTTGCCAAGCGATTTGGACTGCCTTAGTTAGAGTTAGATCTTCTCTGATTTGCAAGAGAGCTGATAGAGCTTCATCTAGGACCCCAACAACCATGCGATCACGAATCAATTCACCCCTAAATATTCTGTAGTTGCAGCTTTCTGCCAGCCTATATAGACCGTTGATGAATGAATCTATATTTTCACCCAGGGCAGAATTTTGAATTTGGAGGGCTCGAGAGCAGCCGGGAAATGGGCCACTGCCGCAATTGGCCCCTGACTGCGATTTCACGCTGACTGGCCAATCAAAGCCCGCCAGGTGTGAAACGCAGCTCCTTACTGGTCAGGAAGGGCTGAGTGGGGTCGGGGACCTGTCAGCCGCTGGGTCCAATGGTGACCCGGTGGCCAGTTTGAAAACGGCCCTGGCAGCCCCTGGAAGGCTGCCACGGAAAAAGTCCTGTGTTAGTGATGAAGTTGAGTATGGCTGGAGATGCCAGGCGGGCAGGCAGTTTGGGTGGGCACTCGGCCCTTCGCATTTTGGATGAGTGCCTCACGGTTGCCCTGAAGGAGGTGGCTCTTATCCCCAGAGATGGGAGGAGGAGGCCACTGCGCCTCACAAAGAGGACATGGGAGGAGGTAGTAGCTGGTGAGCAGCCCTGATGTGGTGCAGCGCACATGGGTGCAGTGCCAGAAGAGGTTCAATAACCTGCTGCGCTCGGGAAGGAGTGAGTACCGTGTTGGCATGGATCACTGAGCAGAACTTTCAATGTGTGGCCAAACCCCCATGGACCTTATGGGTGCTAGAGTCTGGGTGCCAACAGTTAATGACGCCAGAGCTGTCCAAGGAGTGAGCCCTGGCTGCTTGGACGGAGTACCTTGCAGCTTGAAGGCCACAACTCACATGTGCCTTGGGAGGTGCTCCTCAGGTGGGGTTGGCCAGGCTGCAATGACACTGCAGGTAGAGTGGACTGATCAATGCTCCTGTGTCCTTTCAGGAGAAGACGAGTCATAACCAATCAGCAAGGCCACATACAGGCGGAGGCCGCCCATCAGTTTCGATCAGGGTGCCCTTGAGCTGGAGAGCCGGCACGCTCCCCTTGCAACTGGGTGCGGAGAGGCTGGGGTGCCAGACTCTAGAGTAAGAGTGAAGTGCCCAGAGGTGAGAGTTTCGGATTGTGAAACCATTCTAGTGTTGTCTTTTCATTGATGTGAGACTCGAATCTGGAGTCCCCATTAACCATTGAAAGATGATGGCACCATGATGCAGATCTCCATTGTCTCACTAGTGTGCCAGCATGCACAGTGACAGTGTGATGACTTTAACTAATGACATGTCCTTGTTCTTTCTTTTAGATTCATCAGCACATACTCGTTCTCTGGACTCCGAACGGCCACCCCTGATGCCGGAGGACCACCGGCTTCATTTGTACCTGCGTCACACCCACTCTCTGAACCAGGCACCAGCACAGGTACCAGCATCTCAGCGGGCATTAGATCAGTGGCTAGTATCTCGGTGCACATTGGTGAGGGCACTTCACACTCGCTTGAGGTGCAGGCGCAGGCAGAGAGTGCCCAGGGCTCTGGTAGGCGGAGGGCTGCTGGAGACCAGGACGATGCTGAGTTGAAGGCTGATGATGAGCTTCTGGAGTCATCCATTAGGCAGCAGATGCTGGATGTTCAGCGAGATGTCCGGGAGGATCTGGTGGAGATCCATGAGGACTTGCATGCCATGGTTTCTGTTGTGGAAGAGTCCATACGAGCATAAGCACTACGTTGACCCTCATGGCCAAGTGACTGCCTCCTCCATTGAGGGAGTGGTGATTCTCATGGGGAGGCAGCTCCAGGAACAGAATCCCTGCAATCCCTCACACAGGCACTAAGCTCAGGTGGTCAATGCCAGTGTGGGAGATGGATGAGGCACCCAGTATCCCAGCTAGGTGCCCGTCCATCAATGATGAGTGGGGAGGTCCAGAGCAACATCACATTGGCCCATGAGCTGATTATCGTCTCTGCGGGCTCCTCTCAGGGCACCCTGGATGATCCTCTGCCCCCCTGCCACTGACTGCAGCACCTGATGGGGCTGCAATGATTGGGCAGATGCCAGCTGTGGCACTGACTGCTCCCTCCCAGGTGGGGCAAGCACAGGCTCCACTGGCCAGAGGACGACTGCCAAGGTCATCAAGGCCAACCAAGACTGTAGAGTCAGCAGCTGTCTCCAATGCCTCTGCCAGCGAGGCGGTGGGGAGGGGGCACCTAGACATAGCACTTGGAAACATAAGTTAAAGGCACCATGAGCACAAGTGGGACAGTTCATGGGTGATTTCCTGTTCATTTATGTTTGGTTTATATGTCTGCTGGTGTGGACGTGAACACTAGTAATGGTAATGTTATTATGCTTTCAATGTGGCAATAACATTAAATTTGCTTTGGTTCTGATGGCCTGAGTATGCTTCACCTTTGTTTTTTCTGGTGCTGGGTACGCCAGTCTGTAATGCTGGATGTAAGTGGCTCAATACTTTATTGCACAGGCACTGTGGCACTGACTGGACATTGGGTTCAAATGAAAGGATCATATCAGACATCCGGGATGGAGGTGGAAGCCGTGGCATGAGGTAGAAGCAGATCTTTGGCAGCTTAGCTGAAGGAGCATTGGATCAAGGCATCTCTGGTGTCCCTGCCTCCCTGGAGGTTACCGAGGTCTGCCTCTACACCCTCAGTGTTCTCCTCACTGTGCTCCTCTTCTGACTCACTATTGGATTCATCCTCTGTGGCCTGTGGAGCTGTGTCAAGATCCTCTTCCTCCAGTCGGTCCCCCTTTGCCAGTGCCAGATTGTGGAGAGTGCAGCATGCAACCACTATCAGTGACACCCGCTATGGGGGATATTGTAGTGTTCCCTCGAACGGTCCAGGCATCGGAAGCACATCTTCAGAAGACCTATGATCCTCTCTATCACTGCTCTTGTGAAGGCATGACTCCTATTATAACGCTGCTCTGCCTCTGTTCTTGGGTGGCGGAGAGGCGTCATGAGCCACCTCTTCAACAGATAGCCCTTGTCACCCAGCAGCCATCCATCCAGTCGGGCTGGCGCACTGAAGAAACTTGGCAACTGGGAGTGTCTGAAGATGTAAGCATCATGGGAGCTGCACAGACTTGCAGAATATGCATCCTGCACTCCCTGCACATTCAGCAATCATTGCAAAGCCTCTGGCTTGCTCAGCCTGGCTGGCCTCATCCACATGATAAAGAATAAAGGTCAGTACCCGCCTGAACAGAGCTTCTGTCACCAGCATGACACAACTATGGAGAGCTGATTGGGAGAATCCACAAAATCCCCCACTGACCTCTGGAAAGAGCCGGAGGCATAGAAGTTGATGGCCATTTCAGAGCCCCTGACATGGGGTGTCCACCCACATAGTCGGAGCTGATCTCAGGGCCAATCATCTGACAAATGGAGGTCACTGGCTCCCTGGAGAGCGGACCCTCCTTCGGTATTGCACCTCAGACATATTGAGGTAGCTGCATTGCCACCTGTAAATCCTGGCAGCAGGATAGTAGCATCTTCTGTGGCCCCTTTGGCCTTGGACTTCCTGCTGGCCCTGCACCCCTTGTGCCTGTGCCTCTCCTCCCACAGGTCCCTCACCTGCAAGCTGCATTGGGACACCTGGCCTCCTCTCCTTCCTGCCCCTCTCTTCCTCCTCAGGGGAAGAGATGCCACCAGCAGAGATCACAATCCAAATAACCAGGATAACGGAAGGCTGTCTGATACCTGGCAGGTCCACATGGCCTGAATCCTCCAGGGGCCTTGGAGACACCAATAAATCCTGAAATGAAGCCTGGGGCAGGATTTTACGGTGGGCGCCCAACCCGATCGGGCGTAAAATAGCACATGATGATGTTGGGTGAGCATCCCGATGTCATTGCGCACTTGTGCGATATTTTGGTTGGCGGGCATGCGCGTGAGTCGGCAGCGTGCCTGCCAACAATTGAGAGGCCTGTTAAGGCGCTTAATCAATTACTTGAAACATATTTTTCACTGCCCGTCCAACCTTACGGTTGGCCGGTGGGCAAATTGGCCTGACGACCTTCTGATTTTCTAATAAACCTCATCCACGGGCGGGATGAGGTTTCCACAATTAAATAAAAAATAAATATAAAATTTTGTTCAAGGCCTTGGACAGACCTTGTCTGGAATACCTGCATTTGTTTATACACAGCGAACCTCACAATGGGTGTATTGGTAGGTGTTCAGCGCCAATTCACTAGAATGATAGAAGAGCTTAAGAGGGTCACCTTGGCCAAAGAGTGAAAACAGACACTAATGAGACACATCTGTTTGAATTAAGCACACAATTTTGGTCTTAAATGCTGATTATCGTAATGTGAACTTGCCTGGAGTTGCTGAGACAGACACTTATAGATTAACACTCAATTGCTGATTAAATACTACTTTCATAAAGTACATGTGGCCCTCTCACATTCACGTCCACTGGAGGTGCAAAGTGGGCTGGCTGACATGCTGTGGCACGTTTCAGGAGGGCCCAGGGACCAAGTGAGAGGGATACAGGCTATCAGACATGGCACTGCAGGCTCTGGTGGAGGAGGTTCTGTAAGGGGGTGGGGGGTACCTTGTAACGACAATGGCAGGGAAGGCACCACATCACCCTCCACTCCTTCCTGTCCTTCTCTCCTATGACAGCTAGTGCTGCTTTGTCTGGCCTCTTCTCTTCCGTCAAATCATGGGGGCCCCCTAGCAAGATGCCAGCGATCAGGCACTCCCTATCTCCCAGTGACTTCTATCAGATCCCATCTTAGCCACTTTGGAGGATTGTTGGCAGCTGAACGTGCTGCAGAATAGCATGCCTAATGGTTAAAGTGATGGGGCCATTTGCAGAAACTTGGCCTGTATTTCCCTCAGCTCAGAATGTTGAGGTGAGATCTAATTGAGGCATTTATGGAGTGATTTCCCACAGATGCTTCAGAGGCTAAAGAGTCTCTGAGATGGCCAAGGCAGGGATGTAAGGTGAAAAGTAGGTTTAGCCTACATTTAGTGCAAGATGCCAAATTGGTAGAGGAGTTGTAGCTTGGGCTAGGATTGGCCACCCACATACGCAACATTTTGGTGGATGTTAATTGACCTGACGCTTTCTGCCAACAGTGACAGCTGATTGGGAGTAAACTAGTTGTTACAGAGGATCGTAAGCTTAACTTAAAGATATAGCGGCTTTTACTGTTCACCTGTGTAGAAATTTGGAGAAGTGTAACTAGTATACATTTTTTCGTACAACACAAAATTCTTTGCTTTTCAATGCTGTGCCTCTATAAATGCACACTCTTCGTGGAATCATAACAGTTTTGCACTAAGTGTGGTAGTGGGCAGGAAAAAGGACATTTTATCCACTGGCCACAGTGGTAGCTTTTCACACCTTGTCTTTTTTTATTCGTTCAAGGAATGTGGGCATTGCTGGCTTGGCCAAATTTATTGCCCATCCCTAGTTGCCGTTGAGAAGGTGGTGGTGAGCTGCCTTCTTGAACCGTTGCAGTCCATGTGGTGTAAGTACACCCACAGTGATGTTAGGGAGGGACTTCCAGGGTTTGGCCCAGTGACAGTGAAGGAACGGCAATATATTTCCAAGTCAGGATGGCCTCAATAATTATGCGTTCCCGGGAAACACGCCTTTTCGCTGACAGGCGGCCTCTGATTCACCTGCCATGCCGTTGTCTTGCTGCTTCCTCACACTGGGCACCAGATTTAAAGTGCAGCCACACACAGACCTCTCAGTGCTTCCAGCCCAGGACTGCTGCACAGAAGACATGGTCCCAAAATGTAAGAAGACTGCAGCCCCTGAATCTGTGACACGTTCCTGGGACGCCTTCTGGACATCATTAGAGCCTGCCTCTACCCCACACTGGCTGCAGGAGGCCCATCAGTGTCATCACCCTGGCTTTGGAGGCGGTGGCAGTGGTGGTCAGTGCCAATGCTGCACAGAAGAGATTCACCATCCAGTGCAGAAAGAGGATGAATGATCCCACCTGTGCTGCCAGGGTAAGGCAGCCATTTCATCACTCTAAACTTACACACTCACAGGCCCATTACACATTCACAGGCATGTCACTCACTGCCAGCTCAAAGGGACGTCACTACTCACTCTCTCACACACACCCTCACATCTCCATCTGGCCTTATCTCCTCTGGAGATTGCTTCCTCAGCCCTAAACATCTTGAGTCCACTTGCACAGATCAACATGTGCCCCCACCCACCACCCCCACACACCCTGGGATACCCGCCTTCTTCAGTACAGCCCTCATCCTGTAGCCTCTTCCCTTGCTTGAAGCCATTTCTCCCCCTTCCCCAAGCAAGTCCTCGTCCTGCAGCCGTTGAAAAGCCACCCCCACCTAATGGCCGGTCTGGTAGGTAGAGACCTGCCTGTGAGCCACCCTAATAGTGATGTGGTGCTGTCTGTGAAGCCTGGTGCTGATGACTGCGAGTGCTGTCCGAAGCAAGGTGGGCAAACAAACCTCGAAGTCCTGAGCGACGTGCAGCTCACCAGGTGAACATCACTTATTTACAGTTGTGAAACACATTGACATACAATCGTGCCAACATGCCCGGACGATCCAGCGGGGGGAGGGGATAATTCCGGTGAGCTGGGCTTATAATGATATGCAGATGTTTTACAATGAAGTTCCCGACAATCAGCAGCAGGAAACGCGGTCCGCCATTGACGGGCTGAGCAGGCAATTGCAAACTGGTTTTGTGACGTTGTGAAATCGATTTTATGCCTTCCCGCCATATTGTCCACTTACGCCCGCGATGATGCCTGACGCCAGCGGGCACATAAAATTCCACCCTCTGTGTATTGTTTGCTTTTTTAAACATTTAAAAAATAATAACCTGCGTTACTACTTCACGAAACCGTGGCCCAAGATCCATTTATCCCTCCCTTTTGTAGCTCAGTTGGCAGCACTCTTGCCTCTCATTTGTGTCCCAATCCAGTGAATTGAGCGCAACAATCCAGGCTGGCACTCCAGTGCAGCACTAAGGGAGTGCTGCACTGCCAAAAGTGTCTTGAGGCTCTGTCTGCCCACCCATAAAAAGATCACTGCATTATCTTTAAGACAAAAACAGAATTACCTGGAAAAACTCAGCAGGTCTGGCAGCATCGGCGGAGAAGAAAAGAGTTGACGTTTCGAGTCCTCATGACCCTTCGACAGAACTTGCGTTCGAGTCCAAGAAAGAGTTGAAATATAAGCTGGTTTAAGGTGTGTGTGTGGGGGGCGGAGAGATAGAGAGACAAAGAGGTGGAGGGGGGGGTTGGGGGAGTGTGGTTGTAGGGACAAACAAGCAGTGATAGAAGCAGATCATCAAAAGATGTCAACGACAATAGTACAATAGAACACATAGGTGTTAAAATTAAAGTTGGTGATATTATCTAAACGAATGTGCTAATTAAGAATGGATGGTAGGGCACTCAAGGTATAGCTCTAGTGGGTTTTTTTTATATATATAATGGAAATAGGTGGGAAAAGGAAAATCTTTATAATTTATTGGAAAAAAAAAGGGAAGGGGGAAACAGAAAGGGGGTGGGGATGGGGGAGGGAGCTTACGACCTAAAGTTGTTGAATTCAATATTCAGTCCAGAAGGCTGTAAAGTCCCTAGTCGGAAGATGAGGTGTTGTTCCTCCAGTTTGCGTTGGGCTTCACTGGAACAATGCAGCAAGCCAAGGACAGACATGTGGGCAAGAGAGCAGGGTGGAGTGTTGAAATGGCAAGCGACAGGGAGGTTTGGGTCATTCTTGCGGACAGACCGCAGGTGTTCTGCAAAGCGGTCGCCCAGTTTACGTTTGGTCTCTCCAATGTAGAGGAGACCACATTGGGAGCAACGGATGCAGTAGACTAAGTTGGGGGAAATGCAAGTGAAATGCTGCTTTACTTGAAAGGAGTGTTTGGGTCCTTGGACGGCGAGGAGAGAGGATGTGAAGGGGCAGGTATTGTATTTTTTGCGTGGGCTTGGGGTGGTGCCATAGGAGGGGGTTGAGGAGTAGGGGGTGATGGAGGAGTGGACCAGGGTGTCCCGGAGGGAGCGATCCCTACGGAATGCCGATAAGGGGGGTGAAGGGAAGATGTGTTTGGTGGTGGCATCATGCTGGAGTTGGCGGAAATGGCGGAGTATGATCCTTTGAATGCGGAGGCTGGTGGGGTGATAAGTGAGGACAAGGGGGACCCTATCATGTTTCTGGGAGGGAGGAGAAGGAGTGAGGGCGGATGCGCGGGAGATGGGCCGGACACGGTTGAGGGCCCTGTCAACGACCGTGGGTGGAAAACCTCGGTTAAGGAAGAAGGAGGACATGTCAGAGGAACTGTTTTTGAATGTAGCATCATCGGAACGGATGCGACGGAGGCGAAGGAACTGAGAGAATGGGATGGAGTCCTTACAGGAAGCAGGGTGTGAGGAGCTGTAGTCGAGATAGCTGTGGGAGTCGGTGGGTTTGTAATGGATATTGGTGGACAGTCTATCACCAGAGATTGAGACAGAGAGGTCAAGGAAGGGAAGGGAAGTGTCAGAGATGGACCACGTGAAAATGATGGAGGGGTGGAGATTGGAAGCAAAATTAATAAATTTTTCCAAGTCCTGACGAGAGCATGAAGCGGCACCGAAGTAATCATCGATGTACCGGAGAAAGAGTTGTGGAAGGGGGCCGGAGTAGGACTGCAACAAGGAAGGTTCCACATACCCCATAAAGAGACAGGCATAGCTGGGGCCCATGCGGGTACCCATAGCCACACCTTTTATTTGGAGGAAGTGAGAGGAGTTGAAGGAGAAATTGTTCAGTGTGAGAACAAGTTCAGCCAGACGGAGGAGAGTAGTGGTGGATGGGGATTGTTCGGGCCTCTGTTCGAGGAAAAAGCTAAGGGCCCTCAGACCATCTTGGTGGGGGATGGAGGTGTAGAGGGATTGGACGTCCATGGTGAAGAGGAAGCAGTTGGGGCCAGGGAACTGGAAATTGTTGATGTGACGTAAGGTGTCAGAGGAATCACGGATGTAGGTGGGAAGGGACTGGACAAGGGGAGAGAGAAGGGAGTCAAGATAACAAGAAATGAGTTCTGTGGGGCAGGAGCAAGCTGAGACGATCGGTCTACCGGGGCAGTTCTGTCTGTGGATTTTGGGTAGGAGATAGAAGCGGGCCGTCCGAGGTTGGGCGACTATCAGGTTGGAAGCTGTGGGAGGGAGATCCCCAGAGGAGATGAGGTCAGTGACAGTCCTGGAAACAATGGCTTGATGTTCAGTTGTGGGGTCATGGTCCAGGGAGAGGTAGGAGGAAGTGTCTGCGCACTGACCTCTACCTCGCGGAGGCTGAGCGTCAACTCGCAGACACTTCCTCCTACCTCTCCCTGGACCATGACCCCACCACTGAACATCAAGCCATTGTTTCCAGGACTGTCACTGACCTCATTTCCTCTGGGGATCTCCCTCCCACAGCTTCCAACCTGATAGTCGCCCAACCTCGGACGGCCCGCTTCTATCTCCTACCCAAAATCAACAAACAGAACTGCCCCGGTAGACCGATCGTCTCAGCTTGCTCCTGCCCCACAGAACTCATTTCTCGTTATCTTGACTCCCTTCTCTCTCCCCTTGTCCAGTCCCTTCCCACCTACATCCGTGATTCCTCTGACACCTTACGTCACATCAACAATTTCCAGTTCCCTGGCCCCAACTGCTTCCTCTTCACCATGGACGTCCAATCCCTCTACACCTCCATCCCCCACCAAGATGGTCTGAGGGCCCTTAGCTTTTTCCTCGAACAGAGGCCCGAACAATCCCCATCCACCACTACTCTCCTCCGTCTGGCTGAACTTGTTCTCACACTGAACAATTTCTCCTTCAACTCCTCTCACTTCCTCCAAATAAAAGGTGTGGCTATGGGTACCCGCATGGGCCCCAGCTATGCCTGTCTCTTTATGGGGTATGTGGAACCTTCCTTGTTGCAGTCCTACTCCGGCCCCCTTCCACAACTCTTTCTCCGGTACATCGATGCTTACTTCGGTGCCGCTTCATGCTCTCGTCAGGACTTGGAAAAATTTATTAATTTTGCTTCCAATCTCCACCCCTCCATCATTTTCACGTGGTCCATCTCTGACACTTCCCTTCCCTTCCTTGACCTCTCTGTCTCAATCTCTGGTGATAGACTGTCCACCAATATCCATTACAAACCCACCGACTCCCACAGCTATCTCGACTACAGCTCCTCACACCCTGCTTCCTGTAAGGACTCCATCCCATTCTCTCAGTTCTTTCGCCTCCGTCGCATCCGTTCCGATGATGCTACATTCAAAAACAGTTCCTCTGACATGTCCTCCTTCTTCCTTAACCGAGGTTTTCCACCCACGGTCGTTGACAGGGCCCTCAACCGTGTCCGGCCCATCTCCCGCGCATCCGCCCTCACGCCTTCTCCTCCCTCCCAGAAACATGATAGGGTCCCCCTTGTCCTCACTTATCACCCCACCAGCCTCCGCATTCAAAGGATCATACTCCGCCATTTCCGCCAACTCCAGCATGATGCCACCACCAAACACATCTTCCCTTCACCCCCCTTATCGGCATTCCGTAGGGATCGCTCCCTCCGGGACACCCTGGTCCACTCCTCCATCACCCCCTACTCCTCAACCCCCTCCTATGGCACCACCCCAAGCCCACGCAAAAAATACAATACCTGCCCCTTCACTTCCTCTCTCCTCGCCGTCCAAGGACCCAAACACTCCTTTCAAGTAAAGCAGCATTTCACTTGCATTTCCCCCAACTTAGTCTACTGCATCCGTTGCTCCCAATGTGGTCTCCTCTACATTGGAGAGACCAAACGTAAACTGGGCGACCGCTTTGCAGAACACCTGCGGTCTGTCCGCAAGAATGACCCAAACCTCCCTGTCGCTTGCCATTTCAACACTCCACCCTGCTCTCTTGCCCACATGTCTGTCCTTGGCTTGCTGCATTGTTCCAGTGAAGCCCAACGCAAACTGGAGGAACAACACCTCATCTTCCGACTAGGGACTTTACAGCCTTCTGGACTGAATATTGAATTCAACAACTTTAGGTCGTAAGCTCCCTCCCCCATCCCCACCCCCTTTCTGTTTCCCCCTTCCCTTTTTTTTCCCAATAAATTATAAAGATTTTCCTTTTCCCACCTATTTCCATTATATATATAAAAAAAACCCACTAGAGCTATACCTTGAGTGCCCTACCATCCATTCTTAATTAGCACATTCGTTTAGATAATATCACCAACTTTAATTTTAACACCTATGTGTTCTATTGTACTATTGTCGTTGACATCTTTTGATGATCTGCTTCTATCACTGCTTGTTTGTCCCTACAACCACACCCCCCCAACCCCCCCCTCCACCTCTTTGTCTCTCTATCTCTCCGCCCCCAACACACACACCTTAAACCAGCTTATATTTCAACTCTTTCTTGGACTCGAACGCAAGTTCTGTCGAAGGGTCATGAGGACTCGAAACGTCAACTCTTTTCTTCTCCGCCGATGATGCCAGACCTGCTGAGTTTTTCCAGGTAATTCTGTTTTTGTTTTGGATTTCCAGCATCCGCAGTTTTTTTGTTTTTATCTTTAAGGCGCTTGTCCAATTTGACCTCAAAGAGATCTCTAACTTACTTGCTTCTACAACCTCAGTCGGTTCGTTCTTGCCAATTAAGAGAGCAGCTCAGTGCAGCAATGCTTCCTTAAAATTCTCCCTGAAGCCACCCAATTTCCCAGGAGAAATAAAATCCTTTAGAAAACTTTAGTCAAATGTCACTTGCCTGCTGCTCAGAACACAATAGGTGAAACAGAATCATGTACAATGTTGTAATTTGGTCATATTATAATGGTCAGATGCAGAGAATCTTCTTGGTGAGTAAGCTATTTAAATTCACTGCTTTACCATTACGATTGATTTCTGTACAGAAAGCCAATTAATATATCAGAGATATGGCAAGTGAGCAAAACTGCAGAGAAAGTTGGAGCTGCTTAAAAGGCATTAGCTACAGTCTGTTCAGGAAACCAGGTTTTTTGCAAACGCCTGGTACTTAGCAAAAATTGCGCTGTAATAAACAATAATTTATTACAATGTTAAAAACTGCAACATTAATTAAGAGTCCTTGGCAAAAGCTGTAATGGGAGTTTCAAAAGATTTGTAATACTAGATAATTGTGCCTGCAAAGGCTGTGCGGTGGTGTAAGATTTTAATCTTTTCAAACCTCTTTCATTATTGGATCACTTACATTTTCAAGTTGGTACCATCCCATGAATTATCTTCAGCAGTTGAATAGAATTGTTAATCTGCTGTGCATTGCAGGATGACACTTAACTGACATTAATAAACTTCATTAGTGCTGTTGGATTCTAAAGCTGTGAAGTAGCTCTCATGATATCGTCAACGCAAATAAATAGGGAGTTAAAGTTAAATATAATCCTTTGTGGTGATTCACATCTCTTTCCAGAGCTCTACTTGGAGTGCCTGTTAACGAGCTTACCTTAATATAGAAAGGATTTGGTTGTCCACTTCTATTATATAAACTGCACTCGATTCTAAAGTGTTGCTGCTTATTGACAAGGATCATCATTACGCATGCCAATAGTTTTGACAGTACGATAATATTTCCTGTATCTATGAGTTTAAACTGGTGCAGCATATATATATACTCGTCAATATAGTCCTTGGGATTCAGTTGTCTTCCTGTGGTGTATGACAACCTTTATTAATATGTAAGTTTATTCAAGGTCTGATGTACCTTTTGTTTCATTACCCTCAACTTCAATTAGAGGGAACTAGACCTAAGGGCACATAACTAGGTTATGAACCCTGGTTGACCTTCGAATGAAGGATTAAAATCGACCAGAATTATTACTTTCTCCTTAATAGACTTTTTACAACTATTCCTGAAATAGATTGTAATTTCCCAGGGATTATAAGGGTGTGGGTGAAACTCCTCAGTAGGTGTTGTCTCAGCATAAGAGAACTGGAGTGGGGGTTCATGAGTCTTTGATACAGAAGTCTAAATGGGACAATTAAAGTTTTAAGCATACACACATTTATTACACTAAGGAAGCTTGCAATTGTGGTTCTTATACAAAAAGGTGTAAATTGCAAGCTAGATAAATCCTGAAAAGAAAAGATAGCTAGTTTCTGTAAGAGAATCATATGTTTAGACTTTACTTGTTACAGATATTTCAAAACAAAGCAAGAATAGCCATCAAATATTAAAGCAATATTACCATAACCTCAGAGTATGTGAGATTCACTCGGTTCAGAACAGATCTGAAGTCAATCTATGAGAATCTAACGAATTTGAAGATTTGAGTTTGGGTTGTATAATTATTGGCTACATGAAAGATGCCCATTTGATCAATAATAGACCACCCCAAATTAGTATCCTATTTTTGATGAAAGGACCACCTATTGCAATAAGGGTGCCCATTCAATTTGTGGGAAATGTTATTTTGAATTTATTCCTGAAAACTGGACTCTCTGTAACAGTCATTGTTGGTCAATGTTCCTCATGGGATAGTGTCCAGCAAGATAATGGCTTGAGGCCTAGCAGTCTTTTATCTGCTTGCAGTTTTAACTATCAGGGGTAGCACTGTATGTGCTAATGTAATGAAGAACCATAGGATACCATTTTTTAGGTGTGTGTATTTCCTATTAGTGAATTTACATTGTTGTGAAGAGTTTTTGCAAGCTTGTTTTGACTCCTGCTAAAATATGTTTTACTATGAGTTTACCCAAAGTAACTTTTAACCTAATATTCCTGTATTAATTCCACATTATTTGACACCTATTCTTTCACATTCCAGTTTATGAGATATAGCCTTGAGTAAATGTTGCATAAGCTAGTCTGAAATGAAACATTGAGTTTGAAAGCCAATACTCAGGAGTTTTGGGAGGTGTATATTTAAGTCATGCTATAGATAATTTACAGGATTTAATGCACTTCTAAAATTGGTACTTGTTGAGCACTATATATTCATCCTAATTGCCAACCCTCCAGGAATTGGACATCAATCTCCAGGACGCTGCTGTGTGCAACCCTGGAGAAAAATGATCAGGAAATCAAAAGGATTGCTTGTTTTTTGTCATTTTCTTTGAACATTTCTTTGGAGGAGAAATGGCAGATGGAGTTTAATCCGGACAAATTCGGACAAATGCGAGGTAATGCATTTTGGAAGGTCTAATACAGGCAGGAATTATACAGTAAATGGCAGAACCCTTTAGTGCATCGATGGGCAGAGGGATCTGGGTGTACAAGTCCACTGGTCACTGAAAGTGGCAATGCAGGCGGATAAGCTAGTTAGGAAGGCATATGGCATGCTTGCCTTCATTGGCAGGGGTATTGAGTATAAAAGCTGGGAAATCATGCTACAGCTGCATAAAACCTTGGTTAGGCCACACTTGGAATATTGCGTGCAATTCTGGTCGCCAAATTACCAGAAGGATATGGAGGCGTTGGAGAGGGTGCAGAGGAGGTTTACCAGGATGCTGCCTGGTCTGGAGGTTATTAGCTATGAGGAGAGGTTGGAGAAACTCGGATTGTTCTCACTAGAGTGACAGAGATTGAGGGGCGACTTGATAGAAGTTTACAAAATTATGAGTGGCATGGACAAAGTAAATAGTCAGAAGCTTTTTCTCAGGGTGGGGGAGTCAATTACTAGGGGACATAGATTTAAGGTGAGAGGAGAAAACTATAGAGGAGATGTGCGAGGCAAGTTTTTACACAGAGGGTAGTGAGTGTCTGGAATTCGTTGCCAGAGGAGGTGGTGGAAGCAGGTACGATGGTGGTGTTTAAGAGGCAGCTTGACAAATACATGAATAGGATGGGAATAGAGGGATACGGACCCTGGAAGTGCAAAATGTTTTAGTTGACGTGCAAATGATCGGCGCAGGCTTGGAGGGCCGAAGGGCCTGTTCCTGTGCTGTACTTTTCTTTGCTCTTGTTCTTTTACCAGATATAAAAGATATAGGAAAATGGGGAAAAAAGACCATTTGGCTGACAGGCAAGCATTATCCAATTGGGTAACGAGTCTTTATGCCTTCCAATTGGCGTAGGAAGGCAGTGCATCACAAGGATAGATGTTTTGACCGGCTAATGGGTGGAGCATGGGGGCAAGTCATGTGATGAAACCTCTAGGAATACATTTAATCACAGTTGGCAACCCAACTTCACACACTTCATCTTAGTGGCTATTTTATGAGACAATAGCATTTTAGAAAATGAGTGGGAATAGATGGCACCATTCTGCTCTGTATTGGAATGCTAGGTGTTAGTGGGATGGATATACGTTCGGCTCCCTGTTATCCTGAGGTGCTAAGCAGAAGTCCCTGTTAAAGCACAGCAAAGTCAGAAGGCAGTGTGATGCCTGGATTAGTACATAATGTTCATGGCAACTGAATACAAGGGTATTAGCTAAAGTCTGGAGGCAGACCACACATGTGCTGTTGTGAAAGGAGAGGAATGAAATACAAGAAGACATACTGACTTGGGCAGATCAGTTAGATTGTTTTAAAAATTGCTGAGACCTGAATTTATGCACCAACACATTTTAGTCAAACAGCTGAAGGTCATACCACCAGAGGACCTATTTCCAAGGGCATAAGACGGAAGATTTTCCTGGGTGTAGGGTCCCAGGCGCATCTGAGTGGCAGGCATGCCTGGAATATATAGGGAGTCCAGCCCGATTATGCTCCCCCTGACATCCGTATCCACCTTCCTGAAGGCCACTGCGATGCCACACCTGGAGCCGGTGCTTCAAAACAAATTACCATTTACATCGCTGTGTTTGAGACATCACCAGGACCTGCTGCACTGGGAATTGGAAAACTGGTGTTGATCCAGCAATGCGGGGGCAGCCGCATGCTACTTGCTTTCTGTCTCCCAGTTGTGCAGTAATGCTGAGGGGTGGTGGGGGGGAGGTGGTGGGTGGGTGCAGAGGCTTGAGGGGTTAATGTAGGCCAGCTGCTGTGGAAGCGAACCAACCTGAAGAGACAGCGCCAACTTCCAGTAATGGTTCCAACCTTGTGCTGCTACAGGACTCTCTGCCATGCTGGCCATGGATCTGAGAGCTGTCAAACTCTTGAGCCAGGCAGCTACTCATCAACCTTTGGTTGGAGCCAGTTCTGCTGTGAGCTTTCCTTCCGAAAACCTGTACTGTTGTGATCAGTGCATTGAGAGACGTTAAGGCTAACAATGAGGCCCCCACTGTGATGGCCGTGAACTGCCAAGGGTACCTACATACAGCAACAACAACAACTTACATTTATATAGCGCCTTTAATGTGGTAAAACGTTTAAGAAGATATTAAGGCCGATGACCAAAATCTGGGTTAAAACGTTAGGTTTTACATAGCATCTTAAGAAAAGGAAAGAGGGATAGAGATGCAGAGAGGTTTAAGGGGTGAATTCCAGGGGCAGAAATTTTCACTTGGTAGGCGGCCGAGCATGCCGACTTCAACGTGCAGCTGTGCAGTATTTCGGTCAGCGAGCACGCGCTGGAGTCAGCAGTATGCCTGCCAATAATTAAGAGGCCTGTTAAGGCCATTAAATAATCAATTAAGTTAAATTTTTCGCTGCTTGTCCAACCAGCGGTTGACGGGCAGGCAAAAAGGCCAAGTGGCCTTGACGTTTCTTTGGAAACATCATCCACGGGCGGGATGAGCTTTCCAAAAGCAAATAAAAATAAAATAAAAGTTTTGCAACTGAATTGATAACGTTTCCCTGCCCATGTGAAAGAGCCACATGAGGGGACACGTTTCATTACATTTTTATTTTCTTTAATATTTTTTGTTAAATCTCTTCGCTCGCACTCCTACCCCAGCCCGCGCACACAGCACTCAGCGCTGCCGCTCGCATTTCACGCTGGGTGGGCCTTACTTGGTCGGCCAGTGTGAAATCGCGGTGCGGTGCCAATTGCAGTTAGTGGTCAGCTTCCCAGCTACCCCTGCCTGACCCTGCTGAGCCCGCCCGCAAAGGGCAAAATTCTGCCCCAGGGCTTAGGACTTAGACAGCTGAAGGCAATATAGCCAATTGTGGATTGATTAAAATCAGGGATATGCAAGAGGCCAGAATTAGAGAAAAACAGAGATTTTGAAGGGTTGGAGGTGATTTTAGAAATAGGGAGAGGTGAGGCCATTGTAGAATGTGAAAACAAGGTTGAAAATTTTAAAATCAAGGGGTGAGATTTTCCAGTCCCACCCGCGAGATCAGAAATCCCTGCACAAAGAAAACAGACCTTTGCTGGTCTGACAAATTGTTCATCCTGCTTGCTATGATTCCCTCAGTGGGCAGGACCTAAAAATTTAGGCCAAGGTGTTTAATAAATGGGAGCCAATCTAGGTCAGTGTGCACATGGGTGGCGGGTGAACAGGACTTGGCACGAGTAAGAACATGGGAAGCAGGGTTTTGGGTGACCTTACAATTACAGAGGTTAGACTGTGGGAGGCCAGCCAGGGGGGGGCGCTGGAATAACCAAACCTAGAAGTAGATATGCTCAGCAGCAGAGCTGAGGCAGTTCCAAACATCAGGACCTCACATGTGGACTCATCCATAAATGCCATTTTACAGAAGTAGCTGGGTGATTCACCCAAGAGCACCAGTTATCTGCCATGCTCAGGAAGTATTTGCCTTTTGAGAGCAGATGACTGGGTTCTAGCCTACTGTCAATGCAGCAACTAAGTTGAAGTCATGTAGTGAGGGGCCTGTGCTCCTTGCCACTGCCATCTCCATGAGTCGGCCTCTGTGCTTCCCCCATGCTCTCTCCTCTCTCGGTGCGTCCCCCACCGCTCCCGCCCCTCACCACCCTGTATAGATGTAAGCAGGCTACGACCTGCCAAGTCTTGTAACAAAGAGCAGCCACTGGGGGAGCTGATCCCTGCAGGTTCTATGAAGGAGCTGACATCTGTTTGCTATGATGTTCCTGTGAAGATGTAAAGAGGGAAATTAATGAGTAAATGTTGCTTGAATTTAAGTTGAAATCATTCACCTAGATCATCACTTTCATCTTCCAAAGATTATAGTGCGAGTTGACATTGTCTGAAAAAATGACTGACTGAGAGAGAATGAAAGATCAAAGGACAACAGAATCCCACCTCTTTCACCATCACCCTCCACCTTCCTCAAGTTCTGTCCCTGCAGTTTGGCAGGTCTCTGCTCAAACAGAAAGACTTCATGAATAGCTCTGGCTTCTCCCCTGGGAACGGGAGTCTGTTGTCTGTTAGAAGTCACCCGTAGAGACTTTCAGTAGCTGAGGCCTCTCTCTCTCTCCCCATGCCCACATTAGGACTTGCAGTGAATGAGAAGTTGCTGTTAATATTTTTTTCACACAATCAATCGTGCGTATGTAAGCCGTGACCAGGGAGACATTGCTAAGTGGATGGCTTCCAATATGCTTTCCCCTCTGGCGAAATCATTATCTTCCTTTCTATGCTATACCCATACCATGTGAACTGGACTGCTGGCATTTACAGCCTCTTGCCAAACTCTGTGTGCCACAGCCTCGAGTACCTTCCTTCCGTAGCAAGGAAACAGGCATTCCTGTCTTCCATCATCCCTTTCAGCAATTCTTCAATCTGCTGATTGTCTTTTGCAACGAGCTCCCCTGGTTGACATGGTGACGGTTTGTACAATATTGTAACTGAACCACTAAATCTAACTCCTTGGCATTTTCATTTCCAACCTTCTGGTGCAATTAGCTTTCTGACTCTCTCCTGCATTCTTGTAAGGAGGTTACAAGCTTGCCATCCGGCACACTTCACCCTCGCTGGCCTGGTTTGAGAGACTTTCTCACAACATCAAGAGCATCCCACTTTCAGTCGCCACAGGTAGGCAATGCTCCAGAATCCTGTCCCTCGATTTTTTTGCCACCCGATCACAACACACAATATCTAGCCACTCAATGTCCCCAACATTAATCTGAAGCCCAACGGGTAACCAGCCAGCTGACTGGTGGCCCAGGGCACTGCACTTTCCCAGCCTGTTGTCCATGTGATCCGAACATGAGCCTGATGAAAATCAGGCACAATGTTTCTCCCTAACCTGACCTCTCTCTTTGTTCACATATAAGCTCTCCTTTTGATTTATCTGGTCTGCTCCTTTGTTTTTGTTTATTCAAATAGCTCTTTTATTTGACATTATAACCTAACACGACTGCAGTTCATAAAATGTAGGATAAGTAAGTGTGAAGTGCATTTGTTTATCACAATGAATCAGGATTTTTCAGATTGAGGGAGTGTTTCCTGATCCTGGCCACCTGGAGAGTCAACATGGAAAGCTGACCCTGGCTGCCTCGCAGCCAGTTATAGCTCTGCAGGACATTAACAGTCTAAGGTCAATATTTCCGCCTTCATCTGGGGAGGAAGTTCCTCCTTAGACTGCTGCCAGCCGATCTGATTGTCCGGCAGTTTTGTAAGAAGTCTCAGAAGTGCAAGGTTCGAGAGATAGCCACTGCTGGCACTACAGTCAGTCCCCGAAGGAGAAGCAGGTTCAAGTGAGGGGGGGGGGTGATGGAAACAGCGGTCCAGATTTGAGAGGCCAGGTGAGAAGGGGTAAAGGCGGGAGTGCGGGGTGCCTCCAATTAGCATAAGAGACCCCCAAACTGCCCGAAACCAGCTCGCTCAGTAAAAGCTGCTGGGCTGCCCACCCTGAAGTGGGCCTCCCACTTGCTGCAGTAAAATGGAGGCGGTCCACTAATTGGCCACTTATGAGCCTCAATAGGCCAAAGGGCAGGTGGGCTGCCTGAGGCCTCCACCACCACCCACTCTGTGTAAAATGGGAGACAGGTAAGGGTGGGTGGGTTGGCAATAGGCAGGCTACATACTGCATTTTATGAGAATCCTACCTTTAAAAACCCGCCAGTGGGTGGCCATAAAATTCCAGGCACTGTGTGAAATTATCAAGAAAGGATTTCCTTATTTCTATATTAGGTACAGAGTACCTTCCACCCAGTCCAATATTTCTATTCCCATCAATATGCCCGGCACAACTGATAATGTGCTGAATAAATCTTATTATATGTGAGGCTACGATTTTGGAGATTGTATAAGGATTTTCTGATAGAGGCACAGTTCTGACAGGGGTTCATCCCAGAGATGCTCTGCTGACATGGATTTTATTTCCAGTCCTGTGGTCACTTGCATATGAGATATGGGCTTCTCGATGTCCAGCAGGGATTCACTGAGCATTGGCGGCAGGGGCTTTTTAAAAATTTATTCAGGGGATGTGGATGTTGCTGCCTAGGACAGTATTTATTGCCCATCCCTAATTGTCCTTGAAAAGGTAGTGGTGAGCTGCCTTCTTGAACTGCTGCAGTCCATGTGTGTAGGTACACCCACAGTGCTGCTAGGGAGGGAGTTCCAGGATTGTGACCCAGCAACAGTGAAGGGATGGTGATATAGTTCCAAGTCAGGATGGTAGATGGCTTGAAGGGGAACTTCCAGGTGGTATTCCCATGTGTCTGCTGCCTTTGTCCTTCTAGATGGTAGTGGTTGTGGGTTTGGAAGGTGTTGTCTAAGGAGCCTTGGTGAATTCCTGCAGTGCATCTTGTAGATGGTACACACTGCTGCTACTGTGCATTGGTGGTGGAGGGAGTAAATGTTTGTGGATGGAGTGCCAATCAACCGGGTTTCTTTGTTCTGGATAGTGTCAAGCTTCTTGAGTGTTGTGGGAGCTGCACTCATCCAGGCAAGTGGGGAGTATTCCATCACACTCCTGACTTGTGCCTTGTAGATGGCTTTGGGGAGTCAAGAGGTGAGTTACTGCTCACAGGATTCCTAGCCTCTGACCTGTCTTGTAACCACAGTGTTTATATGGCTAGTCCAGTTCAGTTTCTGGTCAACGGTAACCCCCAAGATGTTGATCGCAGGAGATTCAGTGATGGTAATGCCATTGAACATCAAGGGGTGATGATTGGATTCTCTCTTGTTGGAGATGGCCATTGTGTGGCAATTATGAGGCATGAATGTTACTTGCCACTTGTCAGCCCAACCCTAGATATTGTCCAGGTCTTGCTGCATTTGGACATGGACTGCTTCAATATCTGAGGAGTCGCAAATGGTGCTGAACAATGTGCAATTATCAGCGAACATCCCCACTTCTGACCTTATGATGGAAGGAAGGTCATCGATGAAGCAGCTGAAGATGGTTGGGCCCAGAACACTACCCTGAGGAACTCTTGCAGTGATGACTGATCTCCAACAACCACAACCATCTTCCTTTGCTGCAGAAGTTTACAGGGCCTTGTCGCAGTGCGGGAAACAGGGCAGTTGTATTCACTGACTGAAATTTTTGTTTCTCCTTAAACATTTATTGGACTCTTACTGAAACCTGGACACAGCTGCCCTAGCTGTGAGAATTCTAGCAGAGCTCCCTTGAGAAATGTTCGTCCGAAACCCCTCTGCCCACCTGCAGCTGCTGCATGGTTGGGCCTAATGGGCTTCCCCTGCATCGCTCCAATGGCAGAAACAGCAGGAAACATGGTGCAGCCTGTATGTCCTTCATTTTAATTTAATTAGCATGCACCTTCCCCTAAGGGCAGAGGCATTGTAGGCTTTGGGCCTGCTCACTGGGAAATGGCAGAGGTAGGCATGATGCAGAGGGTGTCCCTGGGCATGTTTCCTCTCATGCCTGCCTCAAATATTGTCTTCAAAGGAGACAGTAAACCAAGGCCCTGTCTACTCTTTCAGCTTGACATAAAGGTTCTGTTGAAAGAAGAGCTGGGATTGGGAGTTGTCATGATGACCTTGCCTAGATTTATCCCTGAACTGACATCACCAAAATAGATTACCTGGTCAGATTATCTGGAATCTTACTGTGCGTGATTTGACCGCTGTGTTTCCAACATTGCAACAACGGTGGCAGACAAATAAACAACTTTCAGGAGGAGGAGGGTCCACAACTATCCCCATGATGGGGGAGCCCACCACATCAGTGCAAAAGACAAGGCTAAGGCATTTGCTACAATCTTCAGCCAGAAGTGCCGAGTGGATGATCCATCTTGGCCTCCTCCAGAGATCCCCAGCGTCACAGATGCCAGTCTTTAGCCATTCGATTCACTCCATGTGATTTCAAGAAATGGTTGAAGGCACTGGATACTGCAAGGACTATGGGCCCTGACAATATTCCGGCTATAGTACTGAAGACTTGTGCTCCAGAACGAGCTACACCCCTAGCCAAGCTGTTCCAGTACAGCTACAACACTGCACCTACCTGGTAATCTGGAAAATTTCCCAGGAAGGACCTGTCCACAGAAATCAGGACAAAGAAAAGTCATGGCCATGAATCATAGCCCCGAATTACTTACCGACATATTGAGCTTTTAAGTAAGACGTGTTTTTTTAAAAAAAAACATACAAGCAAAAGCTGGCTGAGACTGTAAAGTAACCAGTTGCTGGAAAATTCCTATGTGGATTACACTTGACCAACTAGTCCAGAGAATGGAATGTTGCACCTAAAAAGGTGTCAAGGCCTATTTCAGACAGAGATGCTTCAAAGGAAAGGATGCAAAGCAAAAACTGAACTGTAACCTCCTGTGGCTATGGAGATAATTAATACTGATATAATATATAATCTCAGGAGAAATCATTTCCTGTGAGTTACATCCCAGGCTGTGGTAATGATGTGAGTTGGAAAAAAGCAGTTTCTGGGTGAAAGACATGTTTGGTTTTTCCTTTCCAGGAATACACAAGAAAATGGGTTAAAAGCCAACTATAACCCTGGTCTCTGTGTGCTAGTTCTGCTGTTCCAGGCCTGATGTGCAAGGGTGTGCTGTGAAGGTCAGAGCTGAAGAACATCAACCAGGTATCCCTGCGCTTGCAGATAAAAAAGCTCTCTCTCTCTGATTGCTGGAGGCAAGCCACAAGTCAGAAAAGACACGGTCAAAAACAGAACAGGACAACGCCTTTCAGCTAACCTGCAGAATCATAGATCTAACCCACTGCTCAACTGCCAAAGTCAGCTCTCAGAATCACCCAACTTAACGACTACAATGTTTCGCCATCTACTTCTCACGGACAAGCCAAAGAGTAATTCATATTTTTTCATCTTTATTTCTGGACTCACTTCTCATTTCTAATCTGTGTGTATGTGTGTTGTGTTTTTGTTATTTTTATCTCATGTTTTGGTAACTAATAAACTCACTCTTTCTTTGGCTCAAGAAAACCTGATTAAATTGGCTCCTTTTAAAACATAAATACATTTGGGCTGGGAAGAGATGTCCACAAAGAAAGTGATCACTTTTAAATTAACCTTGTTGTGACCAACCAAAGGGGTTGAATAAAGAGGGAGCCAGTACATACCTCCTCACCCAGGAGCAATATAATTTGAGGTACCTCATCCTAGATCATAACAAATTGGGGGAACCTGGCCACAGACCGGTTGTAACATCAAACCTGGCCAATTACCACCTCACCATTCTACTCTCGATCATCAGCAAAGTGATGGAATAGGTCATTAAAAGTGCTATCAAATGGCACTTGCTCAGCGATAACCTGCTCACTGATGCGTAGTTTGGGATTTGCCAGGGACACCCAGCTCCTGACCTCATTACAGTCTTGGTTCAAACATGGACAAAAGAGCTGAACTCCAGAGGTGAGGTGATAGTGACTGCCCTTGACATCAAGGCAGCATTTGACTGAGTGTGGCATCAAGGAGCCCTAGCAAAACTGCAGCCAATGGGAATCGGGGGAAAACTCTCCACTGATGGGAGTCGTACCTAACACAAAGGAAGATGGTTGTGGTTTCGGAGGCCATCTGTCTCAGTTTCAGGACATTACCACAGGAGTTCCTCAGGGTAGTGTCCTAACCCCAACCACCTTCAGCTGCTTCATCAATGACCTTCTCTCCATCAAAAGGTCAGAAGTAGGGACATTCCCTGATGATTGCACAGTGTT
The DNA here is from genome assembly GCF_017639515.1 of Carcharodon carcharias. Classification (NCBI taxonomy): domain Eukaryota; kingdom Metazoa; phylum Chordata; class Chondrichthyes; order Lamniformes; family Lamnidae; genus Carcharodon; species Carcharodon carcharias. Next base: position 113,211,552 of record NC_054473.1, read on the forward strand.
CAGTTCCATTCACAACTGCTCAGATACTGAAGCATGTCCATATGCAGCAAGACCCGGACAATGTTCAGGCTTGCACTGATAAGTGTCAAGTAACATTCGCACCACACAAGTGCCAGGCAATAACCATCTCCAACAGGAGAAAATCTAACTATTGCCCTTTGACATTCAATGGCATTACCATCACTGAATCCCCCACTATCAGCATCCTGGGGGTTGCCATTGACCAGTAACTGAACTGAAACAGCCATATAAATACTGTGGCTACAAGAACAGGTCAGAGGCTGGGACTTTTGCAGCAAGTAACTCACCTCCTGACTCCACAAATCTTGTCAGCCATCTGCAAGACACAAGTCAGGAATACTCCCCACTGCTTGGATGAATGCAGCTCCTACAACACTCCAGAAGCGTGACACCATCCAATACAAAGCAGCCCGCTTGATTGGCACCCTATCCACCACCTTAAAAAACATTTGCTTCCTCCAACATCACCGCACAGTGGCAGCCGTGTGTACCATCTACAAATGCAATGCAGCAACTCCCCAAGGCTCCTTCGACATCACCTTCCAAACCCATGACCTCTACCACCTAGAAGGACAAGGGCAGCAGATACATGGGAACACCACCACCTAGAAGTTGCCCTCCAAGCCACTCACCATCCTGATTTGGAAATATATCGCTGTTCCTTCACTATTGCTGGGTCAAAATCCTGGAACTTCCTTCCTAACAGCACTGTGAGTATAGCTATACCACGTGGACTGCAAAATAATATCAGCTTTACAGCACAAAGGCTGTCAATCAAGCATCACGCCACTGCAGACACTCTGAGAGGAATTTGAAAACTTTTAGGACCAAAGTAGAATACTGCAGATGTGGGAAACCTGAAGTAAAAACAGAAAATGCTAGAAACACTCAGCAGGTCCGGCAGCATCTGTAGCGAGAGAAACAGAGCTAATGTTTCAAGTCAATGACCTTTTCCCAGAACTTTTGGGAGCAGTTGCCAATGGACTAACTGTCTTGTAAAAATTGTATAGTTAGATTTATGAGAACATTTGGTCTCTCACTGCTTTGTCAAGACATGAAAAATATTTCCTGATCCCTCCCTGAGGCAGGTTTGATGAATATTTATGGAAACTATTCAGAGTGGATGGGAAGTATTTGCTTCAAAGGGAATAAAGAGATTATTTGGAGATTGATACCATCATGATGAGATGGATAAAGTTTTTTCTCCACATGGCTTAGACTTTCTTTTTCAGTGAACTAATTAGAATCAAAATGAGTCCAAAGGTTAGGTATTTGTGGATTAACCCAAATTGGCACAAATTGAATCAGTTCAGTTTCATTGCTAATAAGGTCTGCTCTGTGTTCATTTTGGCAGAGGAAGAGAGAAACCCCCTTAAAATAAATTCTCCACATTAAGTCACTTTGAGGGTGACCTCAAACCACCAATAATTTTGTATGCACCATGACTGGCACTGTGGGTGCACCCACACATCATGGAGCTGCAGCGGTTCAAGAAGGCGCCTCACCTGGTTGCCCATTCTCAAGGGCAATTAAGGGTGGGAAAAAAATGTTGGCCTGAACAGCAATGCCCACATCCCAAGAACAAAGAAAAAATATGACTCTTGTACTCACAATATTGGCAGGAAGAATTTCACCATCATTGCAAATGAATGAAGAGAATTGCCGTTTGACTCTCTGTCCTTCTGTTGGCATTTATCACTATCTTACTTCGATGTGCAGCATGAATAATCTCATGGGATCAAGGCAACTATACATTTTGGTGGTGACTGAGTCCCCTTCCTGGATAACAATGTTGTGCAAATGGTGCTTTTGGATTTTTATTGGCCCGCATGATATTCTGAAAAGGTTTTACTGCATAGATTATTTTTCAAAGGAACCCTATCAGATTGGTACAAGATAAGGTGCCTTGAAGTAAAAACCCTGTCAATTCCATTTGTGTTGTGTGATTGCTCCCCAGACTATCTGACACATTCTTTGAAAGCAGCACATTTAGTTGAAAGTGACCTTACTGCTGCTCGAACGTCAGGATAGGGAATGCTTTCAGGGGATATAAGTTCGGAAGGAAAATCTCAGCAGTCCAGTCAAGCAGAGCTTAAAGCTTATGTTTTGAACTGAGCTCTGACAGAGGCCACATCAGGTGACTTCTGCAGGCTGGCAAAGCGAAGGTGAAGAACTCTCCCCATCTCTCTTTTCTCCCTTCCCATTCCTGTCTTTCTCACCCTCTTTACCATTCGCTGCCTTTGCAGGGAAAATTCAAAGCTGTTACTCCAGCGCAGGGCTGAGGGAATGCTGCGCTGTCCAAGGTGCCGTCTTTCAGATGAGCTGCAACCTCTCAGCTATTTCAACTAAGAACAACGGAAATCTCCCTGGTGTCCTGGTCAAAAATCACCCCTCAACCAGCATCATGCAAACAGATTATCTGGTCATTATTACATCGCTGCTCATGGGACCTTACTGTGTGCAAATTGGCTGCCGCTTTTTCTGCATTAAAACATTAGTTACAATTCAAAAAGTACTTCATTGGCTGTAAAGCACTTTGGGACATCCTAAGGATGTGAAAGGTGCTAGTGAAATGTAGCGAATGGGACCTAGGTATTTTGACTTCCGACTTCGGCATGGGGCTGGATGCCGGGTGCTCCCACTGCGGGGCTTTCTCTGCGGGGCACTAGGTCATCAGCCCGGGAGGAGCCAGGCTGGGGAAATTGGTCAGGACTTGGGATCCCCTCAGCACAAGAGGCGAAGTCCCCAGCTGGCTGGGGATGGAGCCTGAGCCCAGAGTGCAGGTGGTAGAAGTAGCATGGCCAGGACCCTCATGGAGAGGAAGAGGGAGAGAGAGCGAGAGATAGAGGAGGACAGCAGCAAGCAGCTGGAGCAGATGTTCAGGACTATCATGTGGCTGTGTTGAGGAACCAAGGCTACTAATAGGGCAGGTCGAAGCCCATGATAGTAGTTAGAGATCTGGGAAGCGGAGCAGACAAACAGCTGCTGGAGAGCTAGGCAGACCATCCAGAGAGCAACCCTGAGTTCAAGAGACCACGAGAAGCAGAAGATCACCTCCCTGTCGAGAAGACAAGGTAACCTGGGTCTTGTCCTCATGGGAAATTAACAGTCAGAGCTCCACAAACTGAACTCTGCTTCCTGGAGTTTAGAGATCAGGAATTGGTATCCTAGTAGATCTGGAGCATCGGCCATGAATGCCCATTGTAAATAATTATTTGCTCTGAGCTAAGCTCCTCTGTTAATGTTTATAAAGATCTGATGCCAGTGGAATAAAGAATCCCTATTTTATTTTATTATTTTCTTGCAGCTCATTACAGAAACGTTAATCTTTCTTTTCCTTTCCTCTTTTCTCTTTATTCGTGGGTGTCACTGACAAGGACAGCATTTGTTGCCCATCCCTAAGTGCCCTTGAACTGAATGGTTTTCTAGGCCATTTCAGAGGGCAGTTAAGAGTCCAACCACATTGCTGTGGGTCTGAAGTCACATGTAGGCCAGGCTAGGTAACAATGGCAGATTTCCTTCCCTAAAGGACATTAGTGAACCAGATATTAGTGGGTTTTATGACAGGCAGCAATAATTCCATGGTCACTATTACTGAGACTAGCTTTCAATTTCAGAGTATTAATTGAATTCAAATTCCATCTGCTGCCTTACCTCCCATTAAATTTCTTTCATTCTGCATTTCTTTTTATTATCTATTTTTTTCTATTCCTCATTTTCTCTTGATCTTGCTATTTCTCCCTGCTTCTTTGTAACTTGCTATTTCTATTCCTTTCCCTGCATTTTTTCTTCCTACTTCATTTTTGCCCCCCATTTATTGCCCTCCTCTCTTTCTCCGTTCAACACACCCTCTTAACCTGTATAGGAGAAGGTAACAAATGTTTTGCTGCCAAAGCTCTTAATTTGTGAGCACTTACAGGCTGACAGCCTAGAATAAAATAACTGACACTGTGGCCAACCTGAGTTCATGTTCTGCTTTCTCGTTCCACCTGCAAACTGAAGACGGGACCACATCTGCCAGTCTATCCATATAACTGGCCAGTGATCCACTGATGTCAATACAGTGCCATTGTTGTGTGGCACTGCTGACTGAACAGCCTTTGCAGGATAGATAGAGGGTGCTGAATATGGAAGTCACATTGAACCTTAGTTAGGAAGCACAGAGACGTATGGAGCCCACAGTTGTTTCCTACTGTGTTTCCATAGCAGTTGTGCCTGATTAAATATTCTCTCTAACTCATGCATATTGCTAGACATATTTAATATTTCAACATCCCTTATTTTCATCTGGCACTTTTACACTTTGAAGTTTTAACCTCCTGTCTAACTGCTCTCTACTTAACGGAAATGTACTGGAAGAACTTTTCAGTTTTATGCTTAATACCTTTAATTGTTATCTCCAGCGTCTTCTTTGAATATCTAATATGCCTTTTAATCTATTTTTATGTTTTCCTACACCAACCTCAAGTTATTCCTCTATTTTACTCGTAACTTTTTAAGGTCTGCCTTTTTAATTCCAGTTTGTCCATTTTAGTGACTGCTTAGTTGATACCTGTCCTTCATATTTAACCCTTCAGTTTTTAAATGTACGCTTTTTACTGATCCGAGGTGTTTTTGGAGCAGAGAAGACTGAGGGGCGACCTGATCAAGGTGTACAAGATTATGAGGGGCATGGACAGGGTGGATAGGGAGCAGCTGTTCCCTTTAGTTGAAGGGTCAGTCATGAGGGGACACAAGTTCAAGGTGAGGGGCAGGAGATTTAGGAGGGATGTGAGGAAAAGCTTTTTTACCCAGAGGGTGGTGACAGTCTGGAATGCGCTGCTTGGGAGGGTGGTGGAGGCTGGTTACCTCACATCCTTTAAAAAGTACCTGGATGAACACTTGGCACGTCATAACATTCAAGGCTATGGGGCAAGTGCTGGCAAATGGGATTAGGTAGGTAGGTCAGGTGTTTCTCATGTGTCGGTGCAGACTCGATGGGCTGAAGGGCCTCTTCTGCACTGTGTGATTCTGTGATTCTGTTTTTAATTTTCCTGCTATTTGTTTGCAGTTTGGTTGTTATAAACCATGTATTGTTGGCTTGACCCTCACAAATTGAATGTGAATTCTTCCTTAACTAATTCCTTTGAAAAAAGCAGGACAAATATTTGATGAAAGAGCAGCTTCTGGGTTTAAGTGTATACTTGTCTGCTCGAACATCCATGGTACTGGTGGTGGCTTCATGGTTTTGTCACTGGGTTCCTAATCCGAAGACCCAGGGTATTGTCCCAGGGACCTAGGTTTGAATCCCTCCATGGCAGATAGTGGAATAATTTAATAAAAATTAGAATTAAAAGTCTAACGATTACCATGAAACTATTGTTGATTATTGTAAAAACCCATCTGGTTCACCAATGTCCTTTAATACCCAGCACTGGAAATGAGAACAGCAAACCCAGCCCTGCAAAGCCCTCCTTCTTAACATCTGGGGGCTTGTGCCAAAATTGGGGGAGCTGTCTGACAGCAACAACATGATTCAGTCACCCTCATGGAATCATAACTTATCGATCACTTCCCAGATACCACCATCACCATCACCATCCCTGGGTATGCCCTGTCCCACTGGCAGGACAGGCCCAGCGGAGGTGGTGGCACAGTGGTATACAATCGAGAGGGAGTTGTCTTGGGAGTACTCAACACCGACCCCGGACCCCATGACATCTCATGGCATCAGGTTAAGACAATGAAACCTCCTGCTGATTACCAAATACCAACCCCCCTCAGCTGATGAATCACTAGAGGTTAAACACTACTTAAGGAATGCACTGAGGATGGCAAGGGTGCAGAATGTACTCTGGCTGGGGGACTTCAATGTCTATTACTAAGAGTGGCTCAGTAGCACCACTACTGAGCGAACTGGCTCAGTCCTCAAGGACATAGCTGCTAGACCGGGTCATCCTCACCAACCTGCCTGCCGCAAATGCATCTGTCCATGACAGTATCGGTAGGAGTGACCACCGCACAGTCATTGTGGAGACAAAGTCCCGCCTTCACATTGAGGATACCCTCTACTACCATTGTGCTAAATAGGATAGATTATGAACAAATCTAGCAACTCAAGACTGGGCGTCCATGAGGTGCTGTGGATCAGATCTAAGCTCTGCAGACCTGCCACACTCAGTAATGAATGGTGGTGGATAATTAACTCACTTGAGGAGGAGTCTCCACAAATATCCCCATTCTCAATGATGGAGGAGCCCAGCAAATCAGTACAAAAGATAAGGCTGAAGCATTTGCTACAATCTTCAGCCAGAAATGTCGAGTGGATGATCCATCTCGGCCTCCTACGGAGATCACCAGCATCACGCTTGCCAGTCCTCAGCCAATTTGATTCATTCCATGTGATATCAAGAAATGGCTGAAGGCACTGGATAGTGTGAAGGCTATCCAGCAATAGTACTGAAGACTTGTGCTCCAGAGCTTGCCCCACTCCTAGCCAACCTGTTCCAGTACAGCTACAACACTGGCACCTACCTGGCAATTGGAAAACTGCTCAGGTATGTCCTGTACACAAAAAGCAGAACAAATACAACCTGGTCAATTGTCATCCCATCTGTCTACTCTCCATCATCAGTAAAGTGATGGTCATCAATAGTGTTATCAAGCGGCATTTGCTTAGCAATAACGTGCTCACTGACACCCAGTTTGGGTTCCAGTAGAGTCACTGAGCTTCTCACCTCATTACAACCTTGGTTCAACCATGGAGAAAAGAGGTGAGTGAAAGTGACTGCCCTTGACATCAAGGCAGCATTTGACTGAGTGTGGCATCAAGGAGCCCTAGCAAAACTGGAGTCAATGGGAATCAGGGGGAAAACCCTCTGTTGTTTGGAGTCATACCTAGCACAAAGGAAAATGGTTGAGGTTGTTGGAGGTCAGTCATCTCAGTTCCAGGACATCACTGCAGGATTTCCTCAGTGTAGTGTCCTAGGCCCAACCATCTTCAACTGCTTCATCAATGACCTTCGTATGACAAAAATGTTCGCTGATGATTGCACAATGTTCAGCACCATTCACGGCTCCTCAGGTACTGAAGCAGTCCATGTCCAAATGCAGCAAGACCTGGACAATATCTGGGCTTGGGCTGACAAGTGGCAAATAAAATTTGTACCACACACAAGTCCCAGGCAATGACCATCTCCAACAAGAGAGAATCTAACCATTGCCACTTGACATTCAATGGCATTACCATCACTGAATCCCACACTATCAATACCCTGAGGTTACCGTTGACCAGAAACTGAACTGGACTAGCCATATAAATACTGTGGCTACAAGAGCAGGTCAGAGGCTAGGAGTCGTTCAGTGAGTAATTCACCTCCTGACTCCCCAAAGCCTGTCCACAATCTACAGGGCACAAGTTAGGAGTGTGATGGAATACTCTCCACTTACCTGCATGAGTGCAGCTCCTAAATAACTCAAGAAGCTTGACACCATCCAAGACAATGCAGCCCACTTGACTGGCATCCCTTCCACAAACATTCACTCCCTCCACCACTGATGCAGTACAGCAGCAGTGTGTACAAGATACACTGCAGAAACTCACCAAGTTCCCTAGGCAGCAGCTTCAAAACCCACAACCTCTACCATCTAGGACAAGGGCAGGAGGTACATGGGAAAAATACCACCTGGAAATCCCCCTCCAAGCCACTCACCATCCTGACTTGGAAATATATCGCTATTCCTTTAGTGTTGCTGGGTCAAAATCCCGGAACTCCCTCCCCAACAACACTGTGGCTGTACCTACACCACGTGGACCGCAGCACCTCAAGAAGGTAGCTCACTATCACCTTCACAAGGGCAATAAGTAATGGTCAATAAATGCTGGCCTACTCAGCGATGGCCACATCCCCAAATGAATTTTAAAAAATTAGATTTGTCACTGACAGAATGTATTTGCGCTCTTGTTGTCCATAATCAGTATGTTTTTTATGGAAAGAGGTGTGTCTTTTCTTACCCTTGGAGTGCATATGCTAATTAAATAATTTAGCAGCAGGCTTTTGTGAGTTTAAAATAAAGAAGGTTATTTATTCTCACACATTTAACCCAAAATAATGCAACACTCGGCCACCATGTACACACACACACACGTGCACACAAGGATTGGCTACAGGTAAAGATAATGCACTATTACCAATTACAATTAATTCAATGTCTGATTGACGATTTCTGGTCTCCCATTGGCAGACCTATGATTTCTTGAATGGATTCGTTGATTTAAAGTTGAAGTAATGGTTTTGTAAAATGAAGGGTTCACAGCAGGCTGTGAGGTTTCTTGTTGTTGAATATCTAGAAGGTTGGTTCTCCAGTATACTTTGAAACTGGAACAGGTTGAGTCCTTTGGCTGCTTGATGAATTGCAGCTAGTTTTCAAGTCTGGTTCTCAGATTGGCTGTTGACTAATGGTTTTCAAAAGACAAAGATGGCACAGACTTTCACTGTAGCTGTTGTCTTGTCGATGTTCTTCCGTAGTCTGCCCCAGTCTCCTTTGAGTTTGGGAATAATAGATGATCTCAGTATCAGAAGCTAGTTTCTGTCACATGGTCGATGATCATTGTCCACCCAGAATGGCTTAAATCTCAAGGACCACTGATATACAATAGGAGATAGATGGTGGTCTTTCACACTTAACTGGTGCATAACTGGTCTTCTCTGATTTTCTTTAGTGAACTGCAAACCTGGAGACATAGGCCAGGATTTTCCCCTCAGCGCTTTGGGGCAGGACCCTCTTGCCGAGGGGAAAGTGACGTGGGATGATGTCGGGAAGAATCCCCGACGTCATCCCGAGCCATTTAAATCTTAAGGAAGGCGGACGGACAGAGAAATCAGCTATCCGCCCACCGACCTGTCAATGGCCAATTAAGGCCATTGACAGGCTCATTTTAAGTGATCTGCCCATCCAACCTTAAGGCTGGTGAGCAGGCCAGGAGCCTCAGTGGCCTGTAGGTTATTAATGAAACTTCATCCACTGGCGGGATGAAGTTTCATTACCGTTTTGTAAAAATTTAATAAATTTTATGAGTTTGTGATCAACATGTCCCATCTCGTGTGACATAGTCACATGAGGGGGACTTATTAATCATTTTTAAATGTCTCTATTTTTTGACATTACTTATCTTTTACTAAACTCCCTGAGACAGGACTTTACCTCAGGGAGCAGTGCGCTCTTTGGCGCGCATGCACGAAAGAGTGCACTTTGACAGATGGGGATTCCCTCCCCCCACCCTGCATAAGAAGCGTGCTTCCTGTCGGGCAGGCCGCTGGGCAGGTCTTAATTGGCCCGCCCACTCAAAATGGCGGCGGGCCCCATTTCGGCGGTGGAGGTCGGCTGTCTGTCAAGGGCTAAATTCTGCCCATAGAGTCTCGGAGTGCATTGACTCTGTGCTTTGTGTAAGTTTTGAACGATGGCAAGTGTGAATTCCAAGATAGGCGGAATCGTCTGTGTCCACTGGCGTCAGGCATGCTCAGTGGTGTGAATGGACAATATGGTGAGAAGGCCAGGAATTGGTTTCACAAAGTTGTGAAACTAGTTTGCGATCGTCCGCTCAGCCCGTCGCTGGCGATTCCCGCCATCGGAAGTTGGGAGCCTCATTGTAAAACATCTGTGTATCATTATACAGCCAGCCTGTTAGAATCATCTGGATTGTCCACCCATGTCGATGTGTTTCACAATAGCATATAAAATGTGTGCAATTGGCGGGCTGCACTTTGAGGGGAACTCGGAGGTGAGTACACAGTAACATTGCGCAGCACTCACCCCAGTCACATGTTGGACTTCAAGTTTGAGGCGTGTTGGAGGTGTGGGGGCAAGGGCTACCCTGAAGTCAAGGCAACTTGGGCGTGTGGGAAGGGAAGCCCTGCGGTTGAGATGCGTTGAGGTAGGGGGGAAGGACTGCCCTGTGGTTGAAGGTAGTGCACAAGCATGTGAGTGGTGGGGGAGAGGGGAAACGGCCACTCATTAGGGAAACCTTGTATAAAGTAATCATTCCTCTGCAGCTGAGACAGTTCCGGCGCAGTCACATTGATATGCTTGGAGTCGGGTCTCTAGCTATCCGCCCACTCAAGCAATGCAGAGGCATAGAAGAGCCACCAAGTGCTCCAGAGCTTTTCACCCCTTGAGCACAGACTGCAAACTAATGAGTACTTTAGTGGACTGCAGAACAATTGGATGACTGGGCACATTGTACAATCTCCTTGTGAAAGCTGGTCATGGAGCAGTCACTGGTGGTGGTGCTCACAGCCCCTTGCAATGTCTTCATTCAGGTTTGGACCAGTCTCCCCGATGGTTCATGCTAACAGTGCAGCCTTGCAGTGCGGGTTAGGAGAATGCCTGTGCCTGAGCTGAGGGCACAACGTGCAGTCCAATGGGCAAAGCTTCTGCCAATTGATCAGGTGGAGTGGAGTAACCAGGACAGGCTCTTAGTACACTCATGCTAATCCATGCATCTCACTCTTTCACCCTGCAGGAACAGTACATCAGGACCATGGATCCTGGTGGCCTCACTATATGCCTTGCGGCATACAGAAAGTGAAAACAACGGAGAAGAGAGCGACGAAGACACCTGGCTGTACAGAGGGAGGAGCAGCAGCTCTGGAAGAAGAGGTGGTTGGGGCTCCCACACATGCTGCTGAAGAGCCACAGCAAGCCGTCGCTGGTCAGTGCCCAGATAGATCCAGGGTCTATAGACACCACCTTTCTTTCCTGCAGATGGCTGAGAACCAGCGTCGCTGAAGACTGCACATGTCTACGGAACTGGTCGATCACATCTGCCAGCTGCTGTGGGATTTGGTGCCACAGGGACATGGAGGGCATCCACTGCCAGTGGCCGTGAAAGTTACGATGGTGCTCAATTTCTACGCCAGTGGCTCCTTTCAGAGCGCTTGGATTTACCCAGATCTCGGGTTTCCCACAGGTGCAGGGTGCCATCGATTGCACTCGTGGTGTTCAGATCTCCATGGCAACAAGGGGTCAACAAATCAACCTTCCACTCGCTGAACGTGCAACTGGTGTGTGACCACCACAAACACATCCTGCAGGTCTGTGCATGATTCCCAGGGAGTGTCCATGACTCCTACGTTCTTAGTTGGTCACAGATCCCTGATGTCTTCCAGGGTCCCCAAGGCTGCAGGGATGACACCCGTGTGGCAGCCTCAGACTGCAGCAGAGCAACGTTATAATGTGGCTCATGCTGCAGCTCGCAACTTGGTGGAGCAGACCATCAGGATGCTGAAGATGAAGTTCAGATGCCTGGACCGGTCCGGTGGAGCCCTGCAATTTAGTCTGCAGAGGGTGTCACACATTGTTGTCACCACCTGCTGCACCCCTTTACAGCCTGGTGCTGCAATGGGGAGAGGAGCTGGCTGAGGAGGAGATGGAGGAGCTAGAGGTCTCCTCCAATCAGGGGACATCGATGGTGATGAATGTGAGGAGGTCCTCGAAGGCAACGATAACGGTGATGAGGCCCTCACACTACCAGATGAGGCAGGTGCACTTAGGAGGCCCTCATAGCTGCTAGATTTGTGGAGGACGGTGACGACATGCAGTGAGGAGACACCATAGATCCTCACATTGCATCTGTGAATACTTGACTCCAGTCTCGCTTATGGAGCACGAATACCCTTTGTGAGAATGCTCCTGTCATGGAGATGCAGTGGAGGCCCTAATAGTCACTCAATTCCAGGAGGATGATGATGAGATGCGGTGAGAACACTCCACAGATCTTCACATAGCCTCTGAGAATGTCTGACTCCTATCTGGCTAAGAGCAGCTTGCTTGTGCTCTGTGATCAGAGTCATATCACAGAGACACAGCCATGAAACTTTAGAAGCATCTGATCCTTTGCCCGGCTTCAGCGCCTGACCCCTTCAGGAGCGCAGTATCACTGGTCACAGATGCTGACGAGATGGGAGCCAGCCCCACCTTAAAGGTGCTGAGAGCACACAGAGAGTATGAGAGAACTCTGTGACACTTGCCCTATACATTCTGGCAGGAATGACCAGCAGCGTCGAGGTGCTTCCATCAGTAATGTGTCCAGGGAGTGTGAGGCTGGACCATCACTTTGGTCTGAAGTCTGCACAGAGCACAGGGAAGAGGCCCTGGACTGAGACACCTGCCTTTATCTTGTGCAGAAAGGTTTCACATCTTAGTGACACGAACACTGCTCATCAGAACAAGGGGCCACATGCAGGGAGACATTCTTGGAAGTTTATTTACAATAATTATGTACAAGTGATTAACACCCGTGCCGTGGTTGTGAAACTACATTTTCTTAACTTTCCTAACTCTGCCGCTATGTCTTGGTGCTCCCCGGACATCCACAGCGGAGGTGGAGGCAGCCTGCTGACTGTGGCACCCTGTCTGTGATGACCTTGGTGGGCATCCTCTGGAGGGTCGAGACCTGGAGGGCCCCGGCCTGCTTTCGGGGTCCTGCTGTGTGGCAGTGGTGCCCTCCTCAGCCTGTGAAGCTGGAGCTGCTGGGGTCACAGGAAGAGGGGATTCAGATGGGCCAGTCACTCCCTGAGTCACCTGGATGGATGAGCCTGGGGGCTACACCTGCTGATCCTCCTCCCTATGGGCATCCAAGGGCCATTGGCTGATTCCTTGAGGAGAAGGGGTAGCTGGAGTGAGATCGAGCTAGCCTGCATCGCCCTTGCGTACACGCAGTTGGAATGGAGTTGAGCCTGCGCAACAGTGCAGGACCAATATCCTGGACCAAGGTCTCCATGACGGCCACCATCCTAACAATGTTGGCCTCAGTGCGTTGGCGTGCCAATGTTATCACCTCAGGCTGAAGGTGGACAGACTCCTTGCAATCTGAGGAGTACAGCAGACATCCCTCCCTTCCCGAGCTTGCCTTTGCAGCTCCAGCAACTGAGATATGACTGAGTCCAAAGGCTCATCACCTGACTCAGACACAGCAAATTTCTGGTCTCCAGCAGTCCTCCGAGTGCCGGAAATCTGGGAAGTCTCTGCTGCCACCTGCTGTGGATCAGACAGTGTGATGTGCTCACCAGATTGTGATCCTGAGGCTAATCTAAAGCTAGGTCCCATTGAGCTGTGTGTCTCTGTGCTGGTGGAGGGTGTGGGTGAGTGCTGTGACGGGATTTCAGAAAGGGTTTCAGCAGATTCCTCTTCTGAGCTTCCCTCGGGTCTTGATTGGAGGCTCTTGGTCGTGGACTGTTTGGCTGTTTCCCAGATGTTCCTGCAAAAGCAAGGGGAGATAACTAGTGCATGGCAGTGGCCTGTGAAAGACGACACATCACTCACAGCATGATTGTCTGAAGGATGTTGCACTGCTGGACTTGGTAGAGCAGCGCTGACCTCACCATTAGCACAGGACTGGTCCAGATTGTCACCAACCAGCTAGATGGCTCTATTTTCAAACTCTGTGAGGACACTGATTTCAGGCATTCCTCCACCGGTCGGTGACCTTTCTCGCTTGTTGTGTGCCAGCTTGTTCTATATGAACACAGATGAGGAGGGTATAAGCAGGATGCCTGCCAGGCCAGATGATAAGTATGCCTGGCATGTGTGGGTGGTGAGTGGTCCTATGGATGGGATGAGGACAACGAAGATATGTGTGAGAGAATGAATGGTGTTGTCCCTCAAACTGGCAGTGACTGAGGGCCCTGTGGATGCGTGATGGGTTTGTGAGTGTGAGTTGAGAGTAATGAGAAGAGTGACTTACCCTGGCAGAATGGATGAGACCATTCATCCTCTCCCTGCACTGGGTGGCTGTTCTCTTTTGCAGGGCATTGGTGCTGACCACCACTGCCACTGCCTCCCAAGCTGGATTGGTAAAGTTGCTGCCCATCCTGCGGCCACAGCGGGGGTAGAGAACAACGTGGCGAGCCTCCACTGTGTTCAAAAGGTTCTCGAGGGATACATCATTGAACATGGTGGCTGCAGTCTCCTTGCCTTTCGGGGCCATGTCTTCCATGCAGCAGTGCTGGGCTGGAAGCACTGAGAGCTGTGCGCCTGGCTGCATTTTAGATATGGCGCCTGGTGTGATGAGTGAGAGCCCGCCTGCCTTGGAAACAGCGTGTTTCCTGGGAATACATAAGTAATACAATGTGTTTGAAATGATACGGCGTGAGAAGCTGCCATTGCGGCTTAGTGCAAATCCGGGACAATTCCACCCATAACATCCATCTTGGTATGTCCATTCCAGAGGGAAGTTTCCACCGCCATGGTTATTCAATTAGGAGCCTTCCGGAAGCATGATAGTCTGTGTTGAATATGCAAAGGTTACCTGACCCTTTGGCAGCCATTTTAACTTTTTATCAGTGTCCATTTTAAACAAATAAAAGACAGTTCCAGAAGCTTCCATACGAGCTCGGTCCATGTATAAAGTTCTGAATATAACTTGCCTTTACTGGGCATAGCAGGTTGATACCTTTGGAGTTTAGCTTGAATACCTTCAGGAGATAAGGAGAGTGTACAGAGCTTTCCCATCTTGGAAGAGATTAAGCAAGGTGAGGAGAACCCACAACAGCACAATGCGCACCTTGTCCATCAGGAGGAGCGGCTGAATGGCCTGTTTTTATTCCATACTTACAGTGTGAATTTTTTTTTTATTCTTTCACCAGCTGTCCTTGTGGCCTCTGTGATTGCCAATTTAGTACCAGTTGGTGCAGAATAAACAGCAATTTTATACTGTGGACCTGTGCCCAATTGAAACAGTGTTTAGACAAACCTAAACTTTGATTTAATCGTTCTGAACTGAATTTGAGCTTGATCCCAGAGATGAAAGAATAGAATTCTTACTCACTGTACTCCTCAATGACCCTGTATGCACACAAAAAACTATGGATTCATCCTTGGGATAACTCTGTGATTGATCATCTCCCCTCCAGCAGACAAGTGATTATTTTATTATAGAAGTACCAGCCAGTCACATGAAGCACTAATTACTCTGCGCCAGCCCAGCTCTCAGCCTCTCTTTGAACTATTCACAGAACCGTGAAGAAATTGTTTCCTGTCAGACTCAACAGAACAGATCTCTGTTAATCAGTCAGCGGGTGTCAATTGGAAGGACGCCCATGAAAAAACCTGCCCAATTAAGACTGGGCTTACAAGACTGTACATATCAGCACAGAAACCCTGTGAGATGATTAAGGGCAATGAAGCCTTAACTGATTTTTTGACTTTGAAGGCAGTGGCATCAGTTATAACTTTATGCACTTTGGGAATTCACCCACTGCTACAGGAATGAGGCCCAGGATATTTTAACTCATAGGCCTTAGTAAATGCCACAGGTGCACTCCCCTTTCGATCTTCTGGATTGGTTCCTTCCAGATGGCCCTGGTAGGATAGCTGCGCTATTCCCTTGCTCAGACCTGAGCAAATCATTGAGACCCAATCTGTATATGTAATGGATAGTTTTGTGAAAAGGAAATTGTGTTTGACTAATTTATTAGTTCTTTGGGAAAGTAACAAGCAGAGTGGATAAAGGGGAAACAGTAGATATAGTGTATTTGGATTTCCAAAAGGAATTTAATAAGGTGCCACATAAAAGATTACTACAGAAGATAAGAGCTCCTTGTATTGGTGGTGATATATTAGTGTGGAAGAGGACTGGCTGACTAACAAGAAACAGAGTCAGAATAAATGGGTCATTTTCACGTTAACAATTTGTAACAAGTTGATTGTACAGGGGTCAGTGCTGTGGTCTCAACTATTAAAGACTTGGATCAAGGGACCAACTGTATTGTAGCCAAATTTGCTGATGACATAAAATTACATAGGAAAGCAAGTTGTGAATTTGCATAGGTATATAGGTAGGTTAAGTGAGTGGGTGAAAATTTGGTAGATGGAGTATAAAATGGAAAAAAGTGAGGTTGCCCACTTTGGCAGGAAGACTAAAAAAGCAGAATATTATTTAAATGGAGACTGCAGACATCTGAGGTACGGAGGGATCTGGGTGTCCTTGTACATGAATCACAAAAAGTTAGTATTCAGGTACAGCAAATAATTAGGAAGGTAAATGGAATGGTGACTTTTATTGCAAGGGGGTGAGGTATAAAAGTAGGGAAATCTTGCTACAACTGTAGAGGACATTGGTGAGACCACAAAAGGGGTATTGTGTGCAGTTTTAGGCTCCTTACTTATGGAAAGATATACTTACATTGGAAACAGCACAGAGGATGTTCACTAGGCTGATTCCTGGATGAAGAGGTTGTCTTAAGCGAGAAAAGATTGAACAGGTTGGGCTTTTACTTATTGAAGTTTAGAAAAATGGGGGGTAATCTTATTGAAGTATGAAATTCCGAGGGGGCATGACATGGTAGCTGTTGAGAGGATGTTTCCCCTTGTGGTGGAATCTAGAATCAAGGGGTGTAGTTTCAAAATAAGAGGTCTCCCATTTAACAATGTGATGAGGAGAAATTTCTTCTCTCTGAGTCATTAGTCTATGGAATTCTCTACCACAGAGAGCAGTGGAGGTGAGATCATTGAATATAATCAAGGCCGAGTTAGACAGATATTTTGATCAACATATAAGATAAGGGTTACAAATAGTCCTTTGGTAGTACAGAACTTGAGTATTGCTGAAAAAAGACATTTTGTTGAAGCTTTTCATTTTGCACTCATCGGGACAATCACAAGAATACCAATGTCAGGGGAAGCAACAACTTTTTACGGTATGAGAAGACAGAATTGATTGGTTGACAAGTAGACTCTGATTGGTAGAGGCGTTGCCATGGAGAATGCATTAGTTAATGGTGACTGGCAGTTAACTGCCAAGCATTGGCAGCTTGACTCTGATTGGTCAAGGCATTGCCCTGAAGAATGAACCAGCAAATCGCTACCACTTATTTTGTTTACCTGAAACAGGCGCAATGTATATACTTGATCTTTCTGTGTGCTCCCAGTGCGGGTGGGGGGGAGTCCCTGAGCAGGACTGTGCAATATTATGCGCATGCGTAAAAGAGCCCACAGGTCTCCCTGAGGCAAAGTGCTGCCTCAGGGAGATCGTTTCAACTTTAAAAACTGTGCTGAACGGAGAAGAAAAAAATTATTGACATGTCCCCTCATGTGATACTGTCATATGAGCTGGGACATGTCAATCACTTGAATGTTAAAACTTAATAAACATTTTTAAAACCCTCGTGAAACCTCATCCAACCTGTGGACGAGGTTTCATGCTTTTTCGGAAGCCCGCCTGGGCTCCGAGCCTGCCCGCCAACCCTAAGGTTGGACAGGCAGCCCTGACAACGGCCTTAATTAGGAAATTAACAGGCTTTACTAGGCCTTTGACCGTTCAGGGGGTATGCAGCCGATTCAGCTGCGTGCCTGCAAAACTGAAAATCTAAATGACCCGGGGTGACATTGGGGCGCACGCCTGACATCACCACGCCCCGCCCCCGCACACCGACCAGGAAATTCTGCCCTAGGTACCAAATCCAAACCTTAGGGTTGGCGGGCAGGCTCGGAGCCCAGGTGGTCTTCCGAAAAAGCATGAAACCTTGTCCGGTGCGGCATGAGGTTTCACAAGGGTTTTAAAAATGTTGCTTGCACACTTCCACTCAGAGTTAATAGACCTCCTCCTTCCATGGTGTGGGGATACAGGGTACAGTTGTAAAAACAGCGCAATGTCTGGATCATCTTGCGCTGTTCCTTATTGCTCAGATGTACTAGAGACAGTGCACTTATCACCAAACCATCAAGAAACCAGGACCAGAAAGTAACTCTTAAGCTGGCATTAACAGCTGTCATTGAAAGAATCGAATTCTGCTTTCAACTTACTGTTGAGAAACTGAAATTTCACAGCCAATTTCTTCAATCTTACTATTGGTTTTAAGCAAAATCTAGCTCAGGGTTAAGTGACGACCCGATAGTAAGCCCCATAAGAGTAGTGTTCATGAGCTGTGTAAGTAACTGTAGCTTGTTCATTACTTTAACTGTGCACTCCAAGCCTGTTTGATTCAGTCTTGATGGTGGGCTACAGTTCACTCAGTGAGTCCAAGTTGCTGCAGCAATGAAATAAAAGCAAAATACTGTGGATGCTGTCGGCCTGGAAAAATATGGAAAATACTGAAAAAACCCCAACAGGTCTGGCAGCATCTCTGGAGAGAGAAACAGAGTTAACATTTTGAGTCAAATATGAAAGTTGAACTCGAAACATTAACTCAGGTTCTCTCTCCACAGATACTGCCTGATCTGCTGAGGTTCTCCAGCACTGGCAGAGGCTCCAAGGTTCTGTCCATCACATGGCTGACCAGGAATCTCTCTTGCTCTCACCGCCTGCTGTTGGGCTGTGTTGGAAGATTTTACAGGTTGATCCTTAACTTGGTTGGCAAAGTGGTGAACACGCCTTCCTTGGCCATCAAGTCATGGGGTAGGACATGGATCTCAGTGGCTGGAACACTACCCACTGCACCATAATCCCTCCTTCTTCAGTATTAACAAAATTCAAAATAGCAGTTGCTTTTAATTTTATCTGCGTTTACTCAAGCTTTTTGAGAGCCATGTTTTTAAACACCAATTTAATCCCACTTTTGCGTACAGAATTCTCTCTATCAGCAAAAAAATACGGTTTTTCAAATTGTAAAATGGTCCCTACATGTGAATTGCAAGTAAGGGAAGGTTTGGGCCTCTGGCTAATCATTTCTGTGGCTGGGTGACTTTCCCCACACTTACCACCTTGCTTCACATATGGAATATGGGCACTTGGGACAAGTACTGTGGAAGTGCACCCCAGCATGTCAGTCCAGTCAGTCAGGAAGGGAGGGAGGGGGTGGAATTGGAGAAGGGTGGGCATGACAGAGGTTAGATTAGCCCCATTGATTGTGTTTCTGTGTAACAGGGTTTTGCACGATAATGATGATCTTCTGAGGGGTAAGCTGAAATCCTTTGTGACCTATTAATAACATGGTCCATTGACACATCCATTTATCTAGAATTAAACGGAATTCCTAAAAGCGTATTTGAATGTTTATCACTGCTTTTTTTATTGTTCAGTAGGGAGCTTGAGCTATTGATTTTTTAAATTGTTTTTCATTTCATCTGGCTCAGCGATGAAAACTAAAATAATGTTTTTCTGGGGGTAGGGTTGAAAACTGTAGTCTTGTGGATTAGAAACCAGAATTTAGAAAGTGCAAGAAAGAGGGTTGTATGTTGCTGTCCCTTACATATTTTCTCATTTTGATGACTAGGTCCTGATTCCTTTCCAAACTTGTTATGGTGGAAATTTCCTCTCCAACTGCAAACACCCCTCATGAACTAATTTTGAGCAGTTTCCTGCAATCATTACCTGACCATGCAACATTATCTAAAATTTAGCATGAGTTGGGAATAAAGGAGTACCTTACTTGATCAACAGGGATATCTAGCGTGTGCTAGCTTCTCCTGAGCCTACTGTCACAGATGCGGGTAGTCTTCATGTATTTTGCCCAAATGGTTCATCTTGGGTTTGGGCCGAGTCAGAGTTGTGCCAAGTAGCCTTGTTGCCCAAATAATCTTTGCAAAGGCTGAAACTTACAGAAAATAGATTAGAAACTTCACACACGGCCACTTGGTTAAGTTTTCCAGCCCTTTATGTCATCACCCTTGTGAACAGGGCTGAATAATCAGGCCAACAAATGTCTGAAGAAACCCATGCAGAGCTTATGATTGTCCTAGAACTGCGTGCCCTTGAATGGGACCGAGCAGACAGCCTCAGGCTTTGTAATCGTCAAACAAGTTTGAGGCGCTCACAACCTGTGTGGATGAAAGCAAAGGTGGATGAGCTGGCTGCCATGGCACTGTGGTACAGGAAGCCATTCAAACTGGGGGAGCAAAAGGGAATCTAGTGGTAATTGGTGACAGTATAGAGAGGGGGATTGACACTGTTCTATTTAGCAATGAGCAAGAGTCCAGATGGCTGTGTTGTTTGCCCAGTGACAGGTTTCGGGACATCTGCTCAGGGCTAGAGAGGAACTTGCAGTGGGAGGGGGGTATCCAGTTGTCGTGGTCCATGTAGGTACCAATGACATAGGTAGAACTAGGAAAGAGGTTCTGCAAAGTCAATATGAGAAGCTAGGTACCAAGTTAAGAAGCAGCACCTCAAAGGTAATAATCTCTAGATTATTATCTGATCCATGGGCAAATTGGCACAGGACAAATAAGATTAGAGAGATGAATGCGTGGCTCAAAGACTGGTGGGAAAGAAGTGGGTTCCAGTTTGTGGGGCACTGGCATCAGTACAGGGGAAAGTGGGGGCTGTACTGTTGGGACAGTTTACACCTGAACTGTGCTGTGACGAGTGTCCCCGCAAATCACATAACCAGGGAAGTAGAGAGGGCTTTAAACTAAACAAGAGAGCTGAGGGATCAAGCTTGGGTAGAGATAGCAATTCAAGGTGTAGAGTCAAGACAGGAGAGCAAAATAGTAATATGAGAAATGAGGGTCAGAGAATGGCAGGAAGGGACAGAGAGAAAAAACCTAAGAATACATCAACAGTCAAGACTAGGTGTTACAAAGGTAACAAAAAGATAAAACTGAAGGCTCTCTATCTGAATGCACGTAACATTCATAACAAAGTAAATGAATTGAAGGCCCACATTGAAGCAATTAAATATGATCTGATAGCAATTACAGAGATGTGGCTGCAGGACAACAAAAATTGGGTCCTGAATATTGAGGGTACGTGATATTCAAGAAGAATAGGAAGCTAGGTAAATGTGGAGGGGTAGCACTGTTAATCAAAGAGAGCATTGGTGCAAGAGTTAGAGATGACCTTGGTTCAGGAGATCAGGGTGTAGAATCCGTTTGAGTGGAGATGAGGAATAGTAAGGGAAAAATTTATTAATGGGAGTGGTCTACAGGCCCCCTAACAGTAGCCACAATGTAGGACAAAGTGTTCAAGAGAAAATATTGGGTGCTTGTGACAAAGGGATGGCAATAATCATGGGTGATTTTAATCTACACATAAACTAGAAAAATCAGATTGGCAGTAGTAGCCTTGATGAGGAGTTCTTAGAATGCTTTCAAGACTGTTTCTAAGAGCAGCATGTTCTGGAACCAACCAGAGAGCAGGCTGTATTAGGTTTGGTATTGTATAAAGTGACAGGATTAATTAATGACCTCAGAGTAAAGGCACCCCTAGGTAACAACAACCACAATATGATTGAATTTTACATCCAGTTTGAAAGGGAGAAGAATGAGTCTAAAACTAGTATCTTAAACTTAAATAAGGGCAACAATGTGGTCATGAAAACTGAGCTAGCTGAAGTGAACTGGGATACTAGGCTATAGGACATACCAATAGACAAGCATTGGCAGACATTTTAGGGGATATTTCAGAGTATTCAGAATAAGTACATTCCTACTATAAAGAAAAATTCTAAAGGGAGAACCCACCATCTGTGTAAACTAAAGAGGTTAAGGAAAACATCAAACTTAAGGAAAAAGTAAACAACTCCGCAAAGATGAGTGGCAGGGCAGATGATTGGATAGAATATAACGAGTGGCAGAGAATGACTAAAAGGTTAATCAGAAGAAAGAATGACTAAAAGGTTAATCAGAAGAAATAAATTAGAGTATGAGAGGAAGCTAGCTAGAAATGTAAAAATGAATAGCAAGAGTATTTAAAGGTATTTAAAAAGGAAAAGAGTAAGTAAAGTGAGTGTTGGTCCTCTAGAGAGTGGCAGCTGGGAGTTACTCATACATAATAAGGAAATGGCAGATGAAATGAACAAATATTTTGCTTCTGTGGGCACTATAAGGGATGCAAAAAACATTTCAGTATTAGTTGCAAATCAGGAGGTGAACAGGAGAAAGGAACTTGGTGAAATTGAAATCACTCGGGAAATGGTACTGAGCAAATTGATGGAGCAGCAGGCTGGCAAGTCCCCGGGTCCCGATGGATTACATCCTAGGGTCTTAAAAGAGGTGGCTAATTTGATATGCTGGTGTTAATTTTCCAAAATTCTCTGGATTCTGGAAAGGTTCCATCAGACTGGAAAGTAGCAAATATAACCCCTGTATTCAAGAAGGGAGGGAGGCAGAAAACAGAAAACTATAGGCCAGTTAGCTTGACGTCTGTCGAAGTAAAGTTGTTAGAATTAATCATTAAGGAGATTATATTTGGGCACTTAGAAGAGATCAAGGCAATTGGGAAGAGGCAGCATGGTTTTGTGCAAGCAAAATGCTGTTTAATCAATTTATTGGAGGTTTTTGAAGGAATAACATGCACAGTAAGCAGTACTGTAGAATACTGTACTTGGATTTCCAGAAGGCATTTGATAAGGTGCCACATCAAAGATTATTACAGAAAATAAAAGCGCATGGTGTAGTGGGTAACATATTAGCTTGGATAGAAGATTGGCTGGCTGGCAGAAAGCGGAGAGTTTGCATAAATGGGTCTTTTTCTGATTGGCAGAATGTGATGAGTTAACTCCCTCAGGGGTCTGTACTGGGACCTCAACATTTTTTACAATTTACACCAATGACTTAGATGAGGGGAGTGAAGACATGGTAGCAAAATTTGCAGATGACACAAAGATAGGTTGGAAAGTATGTTGCGAAGAGGACATTAGGAGTTTGCAGCTGGATATACATGGGTTGAGTGAATGGGCAAAGATCTGGCAATTGGAGTATAATGTGGGAAAATGTGAAGTTGTTCACTTTGGCAGGAAGAACAAAAAGCAGAGTATTATTTAAATGGAGAATGGCTGCATAATGGTGCAGAGGGATCTAGGTGTTCTAGTACATGAGTCACAAAAAGTTAGTATGCAAGTACAGCAAGTAATTAAGAAGGCTAATGAAATGCTATCCTTTATTACAAGAGGGATTGAACATAAAAGTAAGGATATTATGCTTCAGTTATACAGAGCATTGGTGAGACCACCCCTCAAATATTGTGTGCAGTTTTGGTCTCCTTATTTTCGGAAGGATATAAATGCATTGGCGACTGTTCAAAGGAGGTTTACTAGATTGATACCTGGAATGAATGGGTTGTCTTATGACGAAAGGTTGGACAGACTGGGCTTGTTTCCACTGGAGTTTAGAAGAGTGAGGGGTGATTTTATTGAAGTATACAAGATCCTGAATGGCCTTGACAAGGTGGATGTTGCAAGGATGTTTCCTCTTGTGGGTGAGTCCAGAACAATGGGGCACTGTTTTGATGAGGAGATTTTTTTTCTCTCAGTGGGTTGTGCGACTTTGGAATTCTCTGCCTCAGAAGGTGGATGCTTATATTTTTAAGGCAGTGGCAGATAGATTCTTGATAGACAAGGGAATCAAAGGTTATTGGAGATAGATGGGGATGTGGGAATTGAAATACAGGAAGATCAGCCATGATCTTATTGAATGGCAGAGCAGGCTCATGGGGCCAAATGGTCTACTCCTGTTCCTATTTCTTATGTTCTTATGTTCTTATGTGTCCAATCCTGCATTCAGACCTGTAAGCCACTCCAGGAGATGGCAGCTCTATTGGCAGTTGCCATGACAATAGAAAGAGGCCATTCATCCCATTGAGTCTGCCCTGGTTCTTTCAAGGAACAATCCAGTTAAACTCGATTGATTCCTGGGATTGGAGGATTGTCCTGTGAAGAAAGATTGTGTAAAATGGACCTATATTCTCTGGAGCTTAAACAGATGAGAGGTGAGCTTATTGAAATGAATAAAATTCTTAGAGGACTTGACAAGGTAGATGTCTCTTTCCCCTGACTGGAGAGTCTAAAACTTAGGGTCACAGTCTCAGGATAAGGGGAAGCCATTTAGGGCTGAGATAAAGAGAAACCCCATCACTCAGAGGGTTTGTATCTTTGGAATTCTCCAGCCCAGACAGCTATGGGTGCTTAAACATTGAGTTATTCCAGGCTGGATAGATGTTTGGGCATTAAGGGAATGAAGGGATTTGGGATCAGGTGGAAAAGTAGAGTTGTGGTAGAAGATCAGCCATGATCATTTTAAATGGTGGAGCAAACTTGATGTACCATATGGCCTACTGCGGATCCTATTTCTTATGTTTACACATCTCACTCAGGGAATCTTTCCCTACATATCTGCAATTTAGTCTTTCTTTTCCTTCATGGGTTTATCTGATGGTTAGAAGAATGGAGTTTTGCAAAGTCAAGAGCCATGAGCAGGAGCCCATAACGTCAGAAATGAGGCAGCTCTCTACCTAAACCAAATTTTAGAACCAGACCCCTTTGGACAATATTGGCACGCTCCAACTGGCAAATTTAATTTATTGTCCCAATAGAAAGAAAGTCAGAAATTTATGATGTTTTCTACACACAGAGCTGATGATGGTAGCTGGCATAAAAATTGCAACTAAGGAAGAGCATCACAAATGGGGTAAAAGGTCCCCCGTTGTTCAAGAAATTAATCTCCACATTTTAATTTTTCTTTGATTGCAGTAATTAATAAACAGTAAACCATCTGCCTGATAGAAACATCCGGTAAATCTACAGAGGCCAAACTATCCTCATGGATAATTTACGCTGTGCTGTGGGCACTGTGCCAGCTCCTTGGAACAAGCAGAGGCCCCTGTCGTAATTAAAGGCTTGCATTAGTAATAGGTGCGCATTGTGCTGGTAATTAACAGCCTCCAGCTGGGGAAGCAATTGTCTCCTGTGACATGTTATTCATCACAGATTAAAATCAAAGGAAGAAAAAGGTCAGAGGGAAATGAGGTGATACAAAACATCTCTAAACGGTCTTGAATATACTGCAACTAGAATCATCACTGTTGGCTTCTGATGTCCAATTTTAAGCATTTATCTGATCCATAATTAATGGCACCTGCATGTTGCAATGTATAACATTAATCCCCAATGATATAATCTTTGGGTACATACAAGCCTCAGCTTGGTACTGAGCTACACTGACCAAGGCAGTCCCAGATTCCATCTCCAGTCAGCTTTCAGTTTGCTGAAGATGCTAATCCTTGCTTAGGCAGCCTTGTGATTCCTTGTGTGATTCTAGACCTATTCCAACGCACTCCAGGCTGGTGTCCCAAATTCTATCCTCCATAAACTTGAAGTCATCGAAAATGTTGCTGCCCATGTCCCATTTACCCTTCACCCTTTGGCTTACTGAGCTACATTGGCAAAGTCAAGCAATGCCTTGATTTTAAAACACTTATCCTTGTTTTTAAATTCCTCCATAGCCTGACCCCTCCCTATCTCTGTAATCTCCTCTAGCCTGACAACCCTCCAAGATATCTGTGCTCCTCTAATTTTGCCCTCTTGACCAAACTTGATTTTATTGCTCCATCATTGGTCACCATGCCTTCAGTTGTCTCAGCCTAAACTTTGTAATTCCCTTCTTAAACTTTTCTAACTCTCATTTGTTTCCCTCTTTTAAGACACTCCTTAAAACCTATCTCTTTGAGCAAGCTTTTGGTCATCTGACCTAATGGGCAGAATTTTACAGCCCTGCCCTAGCGGCATTGGGATTGTAAATTGCGTTGAGCCATTCAAAAGCCCATTGACTTCAGCAGGACCGGAAAGTCCCGCCAATGGGAGGGGCCGTAAAAGTCTGCCCAATATCTCCTTAGTGTCGAAGTGTCAAATTGTGTTTTATTAATGCTCTTGTGAACCACCTTGGGACAGTTTATTATAGTCGTTTGGTAGTACAGAACTTGAGTAGTGCTGAAAAAAAGAGATATGCTGTCGAAGCTTTTCAGCTTACACTCATCAGGACAGATTCGCAAGAAATACCAATTGTAAAGGAAACAGTAATTTATACTGCATGAGAAGAGGGTGCTGATTCGTTGGCAAGTGGACTGATTGGTAGAGGTGTTGCCATGGAGAATGCACCAAGAAACAGCTAAGTGCCAAGCTTTTGTTTAAATTCAAAGTTGACTTTGATTGATCCTGATAAGTGCAAGATGGAAAGCTTTGACAGCATGTCTCTTTTTTCAGCAATATTCATTTTATTCTGTTAAAGGCCCTATATAAATGTAAATTATTGTTGTTGTTATGGTCTGAGATGGTGACTGTTGGGAGAAAACTTGACCATGCCGGGAAGGACAGTCAGTCTGGACCTCCCCCTTACCCAATGTCCCTGCTCTAACACTATCCAGCAAGAATATTAAGCTGCTCTTTACCAAGTTAACTTCAGGTGGAGTTAGTTTCACAAATACTGCAAACCTTTTTGATGCATTGAGCACACTGCTGATACAGTTTTAAAGAGCTAATGTGTTACTCACTGAGCACACCATTTTACTTCACACTAACATTGATCTCACTTCATTTAAATAATATACTGTTTTTCTATTCCTCTCACCAAAGTAGATGGGTTTACAGTTTCCCATCAGTCAAATTTTTGCCCACTCACTTAACCTATCTAAATCTCTTTGTATGGTCTTTCTGTCCTCTTGCCAACCTACTTTCCTGCTTATCTTTGTGTCATCAGCAAATTTAGCTACGCACATTCTGTCTGTGCTTCCAAGTCATTAATATAAATGGTGAATAGTTGAGACCTCAGCATTAACCTCTGTGGCACTCCATTAGTTACATCTTGCCAAACTGAAAATGACCCATTTATCCACACTGTCTGCTTCCTATTAGCTAACCAATCCTCTATCCATACTAATATGTTACTCCCTACACCATGAGCTCTTATCTTACATAGTAACCTTTAATGTGACACTTTATCAGATGCCTTTTGGAAATCCAAGTACACCACATCTATGGATTCACCTTGCTTGTTACTTCCTCAAAGAACTCTGATAAATTAGCTAAACATGATTTCTCTTTTTCAAAACCATGTTGGCTGCTTGATTGTACTAAATGTCCTGCCACTACCTCCTTAATAATGGATCCTAGCATTTTCCTTATGACAGAAGCTAGACTAACCGGCCTATAGTTTCCTACTTTCTGTCTTCCTCTTTTCTTGAACAAAGGTGTTATATTTGTGATTTTCCAGTCCACTGGAACCTTTCCAGAATATCGGGAATTTTGGAAGATCACAACTAATGTATTCATTAACTCTGCAGCCACTTCTTTTGAGACGCGAGGATGAAAGCCATCAGGTCCAGGAGACATTTCAGCCTTTAGCTCTAATAATTTTCCTAGTACCTTGTCCTTTCCCTAGTGACTGTGATAGCTGTAAGTAGGAGGAGGCAGCGGCATAGTGGTATTGTAACTGGACTGGTAATTCAGAGTAATTCCCCCCAGGACCCAGGTTCAAACCCCACAGCAAGATGGTGGAGTTTGAATTCAATAAATACCTGGAGTTAAAAGTCTAGTGATAACCATGAAGCCATTGTTGTAAAATCCCAACTATTTTGCTAATGTCCTTTAGGGAAGGAAATCTGCTGGCCGACATGTGACTCCAGACCCATAGCAATTAGGGATGGGTAATAAATGCTGGCCTAGCCAGTGATGTCCACATCCCATGATTGAATAAACAAAAGTTCCTTGCTCCCTTTTATCTTTTCATTTTCAAGTATTTTGGGGTGTTTCTTTTGTCTTTCCTAGAGTGAAGACAGGCACAAAGTACCTGTCAACACTTCTGCCTTTTTCTTGTTTCCCATTATTAATTCCCCAGTCTCATTCTCTAAGGGACCAACACTCACTTTAGTTACTGTTTTCCTTTTTAAATACTTGTAGAAAATTACTTTCTGTTCTGGTTTATATTTTTAGCTAGCTTTCTCTCATGCTCTAATTTCTCCCACCTTATTATTCTTTTAGTCATTCTTTGCTGTTTTCTAAAATCTGCCCAATCTTCTGATCTATCATTATTCTTCACAATATTGTAAACTTTTTCTTTGAATTTGATACCATCCTTAACTCCCTAAGTTAGCCACGGATGTTGTATCTTTCTCATAGAGTCTTTCTTTCTTAATTGAATATATCTTTGTTGAGAGTTATGAAATATCTTCTTAAAAGCCTGGTACTCTTCCTCTACTGTCCTTCCTTTTAACCTTTCTTTCTGGTTCACTTTAGCCAACTCTGTCTTATAATTGCATTTATTTAACTTTAAGACACTAGACTTAGACCCACACCCCTCACTCTCAAACCGAAATTGAAATTCTATTATGTTATGATCACAGTTGCCTAAAGGCTCCTTTACCATGAGGTCATTAATCAATCCTGTTTCACTTCACATGACCAGATCCAGAGTAGCCTGCTCTCTGGTTGACACTAGAATGTCCTGTTCTATGAAATTGTCCTGAATACACTCAATGAATTCATCTTGCAGATTACCTTAGCCAACCTGATTCACCCAATCTATATGAAGATTAAAATAGCCCAAGATTATTGCAGCGCCTTTCTCTATTATTTCATTATTACTTCTTTCTATGCACTATATACTGTCACAGGATAGGAGTCAGGAAAGAAAATGCTGGGTGTTTTAGTTTTACCCTCTTGCTAGCCGCACATTCAGGCTGAAATCAGTTAACACAACACATATGGAGCATCAAATGTGGGTCTTTCTGCTCTGCAGAGCTCCAAATAAAACAATCACTGCAATTAAAGGCAATTAGGGGTGGGCAATAAATGTTGGCCTAGCCAGCGACACCCACATCCCATAGCTAAATATAAAAAAATTACAAATTGGTCACGCCAAGGAGCTTCAGATCCTGCTCACAAAGGAATGCAAATCCAGTGCTATGACAGAGGTCTGCTGCCCACTGCTCACTGTATTGTAACCTCAATTTATCCAGTCAGCGTGATGCAGCCTCATACCATTAATTTTTAATTTGTGTTTGTTGTGTAGCTATTTGTGGTGCAATGATTATAGGTGCTGGCACTAAGTGATTCATCATAATAAGTAATGATTACATTAATAGTGACTACAAGTGGTTATCAGCATTTTTGTTCTTTGCATGAGGCCACACACCAGAACCAGAAAAGGAATTACAAACGCAAAGTGTTTTCCTCATTTGAACTTCAATTATTTTTTAAATGGACCAAATTTCTAAATGATCAATGGGTAAATGTGCCTTCCAGTGCGGTACTAAGTGACATAGGCCACAAGGGTCCCAAGCTCATTCCCTGCCTATTTTAAGTTGCTAATCTCCAAGCAGTTGGCGGGAGTACAGTCAGTTTTGCTGGTTGTCTCAGTTTGGCCCAACAGGTACTCCATTGCACTGGGCAGCAACTGCTGTGGGAGTGGGCCGCTCTTTTGGCTGGGGCGATGCCCTGCATGGGCAGTTGAAATTTTGTCCTTGGCAATGGGGCAGCCAGAAGATACAGCTGGCACAAGAGTCACCAGGATGTTCTACCCTGCTTTGTCTCTGCTCCTTACATCCCTGCTATCAATGCTATCCTTCCTCAATGGTTTGGCTGTGCAGTATGGTTGTATCAGTTGGTATAGACATTTTAGTCGGAGACAGTGACAGGAAGGCGATGGCATAGTGGTATTGTAACCCAGGGCAATGCTCTGGGGACCTGAGTTTGAATCCTGCCATGGCAGATGTTGGAATTTCAATTCAATACAAAAATCTGCTGTCCTTACCTGGTCTGGCTGACATGTGACTCCAGACACACAGCAATGTGGCTGAGTCTTAAATGCCCTCTGAAATGGCCAAGCAAACCTCTCGGTTGTATCAAACCACTATAAAGCCTCAAAAAAGGAATGAAACCGGATGGACCACCCAGCATCGACCGAGGCCCCAGAAATGATAACAGCAAACTCAGCCCTGTTAACCCTGCAAAGTCCTTCTTACTAACGTCTGGGGGCTAGTGCCAAAATTGGGAGAGCTGTCTCACAGACTAGTCAAGCAACAGCCTGATATGGTCATCCTCACGGAATCATAATGATTCCCAGACACCACCATCAACTTCCTTGGGTATGTCCTGTCGGGAGGGAGTTGCACATGAAGTCTCATGGCATCAGGTGAAACATGGGCAAGGAAACCTCCTGCTGATTACCACATACCGCCCTTCCTCAGTTGATGAATCAGTGCTCCTGTTGAACATCACTTGGAGGAAACACTTAGGGTGGCAAAGGAACAGAATGTACTCTGGGTGGAGGACAAAGAGCGGCTCAGTAGCACTGCCATTGGCCAAATCCTAAGGACAAAGCCACTAGACTGGGTCTGCAGCAGGTGGTGAGGAAAAACCTTCAGCAGCACCCTCCAAGCCCATGATCACTACCATCTAGAAGGACAAGGGCAACAGACACATGGGAACACCACCTACCTGGAAGTTCCCCTCCAAGTCACTCATGATCCTGGAAATGTATCACCATTCCTTCATTGTTGCTGGGTCAAAATCATGGAACTCCCTTTCTAACAGCACTGTGGGTATACCTACACCACATAGATTGCAGCGGTTCAAGAAGGCAGCTCACCACCACCTTCGCAAGGGCAACTAGGGACGGGCAATAAATGCTGGCCCAGCCAATGAAGCCCACATCATGTGAATGAATAAAAAAAAGGGCGAAACATACTTAACCTCATCCTCACCAACCTGCCTGCCACAGATGCATCTGTCCATGACAGTATTGGTAGGAGTGACCACCGCACAGTCAATGTGGAGACAAAATTCTGCCTTCACGTTGAGGATACCCTCCATCATGTTGTGTGGCACTACTACCGTGCTATATGGGATAGATTTTGAACAGATCTAGCAACTCAAAACTGGGCATCCATGAGGTGCTGTGTGTCATTAGCAGCAGCAGAATTGAACTCAACCATAATATGTAACCTCATGACCCGGTATATCCCCCACTCTACCATTACCATCAACCCTGATTCACTGAACAGTGCAGGAGGACATTCCAGAAGCAGCACCGGGCATTCCTAAAAATGAGGTGTCAACCTGGTGAAGCTATAACACAGGACCACTTGCGTGCCAAACAGCATAAGCAGCAAATGATAGACAGAGCTTAGTGATGTCATAAGCAACAGATCACATCTAAGCTCTGCAGTCCTGCCACATCCAGTTGTGAATGGTGGACAGTTAAACAACTCACTGGAGGAGGAGGCTCCACAAATATCCCCATCCTCAATGATGAGGTGCCCAGTATATCAGTGCAAAAGAAAAGGCTAAAGCATTTGCAACAATCTTCAGCCAGAAGTGCTGAGTGGATGATCCATTTTGGACTCTCTGGAGGTCCCCAGCATCACAGATCCCAGTCTTCAGCCAATTCGATTCACTCCACGTGATATTAAGAAATGGCTGAAGGAACTGGATACTGCAAAGGCTATGGGGCCTGACAATATTCAGGCAATAGTATTGAAGACTTGTGCTCCAGAATTTGCCGTGCCCCTAGCCAAGCTGTTCCAGTACAGCTACAACACTGGCAGCTATCCGGCTATGCGGAAAAATGCCCAGGTATGTCCTGCACACAAAAAGCAGGACAAATCCAACACAGCTAATTACCGTCCTATCAGCCTACTCTCGATCATCAATAAAGTGATGGAAGGGATCATCAATAGTGCTATCAAGCAGCACTTGCTTAGCAATAACCTGCTCACTGACGCTCAGTTTGGGTTCCGCTAGGGCCAATCAGCTCCTGACCTCATTACAGCCTTGGTTCAAACATGGACAAAAGATTTGAACTTTCGAGATGAAGTGAAAGTAACTGCCCTTGATATCAAGGCAGCATTTGACGGAGTGTGGCATCAAGGAACCCTAGAAAAACTGGATTCAATGGGAATCAGGGGGAAAATCTCCACTGGTTGGAGTCATACCTAACACAAAGGAAGATGATTGTGGTTGTTGGAGGTCAGTCATCTCAGCTCCAGGGCACCACTGCATGAGTTCCTCAGGGTAGTGTCCTCAGCCAAACCATCTTCAGCTGCTTCATTAATGGCCTTCCTTCCATCATAAGGTCAGAAGTGGGGATATTCGTTGATGACTGTACAATGTTCAGCACCATTCGTGACTCCTCAGATACTGAAGCAGTCCATGTCCAAATGCAGCAAGACCTAGCCAATATCTAGGCTTGGGCTGACAAGTGGCAGGTAAGATTCATGCCACACAAGTGCCAGGCAATGACCAGCTCCAACTAGAGAGAAACTAACCATCGCCCCTTGACATTCAACGGCATTTCCATCGCTGAATCCCCCAAGATCAACATCTTGAGGGTTACCATTGACCTCTTCAAAAAATTCAATCAAATTGGCCAGACATGACCTCTCCTTAACAAAACCAAAGACTGTCAGCATGGTTTTGTTAAGGGGAGGTCATGTCTCACCAATTTGATTGAATTTTCCAAAGAGGTGTGTAGATGAGGCCAATGCATTTGACATAGTCTACTTGGACTTCAGCAAGGCTTTTGATAAGGTCCCACATGGGAGACTGATAATGAAGGTGAGAGCCCATGGGATCCAAGGCAGTTTGGCAAATTGGATCCAGAATTGGCTGAGTGGCAGGAAGCAGAGGGTGATGGTCGAGGGGTATTGACTGGATGCCTGTGTCCAGTGGGGTTCCACAGGGATCAGTGTTGGGTCCCTTGCTATTTGTGGTTTATATAAACGATTTAGATTTGAATGTGGGAGGGTTGATCAGTAAGTTCGCAGATGACACAAAAATTGGGGTGGTAAACAGTGAGGAGGACAGCATTAGATTACAGGAGAATATAGACGGGCTGGTCAGATGGGCTGATCAGTGGCAAATGGAATTTAGTCTGGATAAGCATGAGGTGATGTGGTTGGGCAGGACAAACAAGGCACATGGTAGGACTCTGGAGATCAGAGGGACCTTGGTGTGCATGTCCACAGGTCACTTAAGGTAGCGGGACAGGTAGATAAGGTGGTTAAGAAAGCATATGGGATACTTGTCTTTATTAGCTGAGGCATAGAATATGAGCAGGGAAGTTATGCTTGAACTGTATAAAATGCTGGTTAGGCTACAGCTAGAGTAATGCATGGAGTTCTGGAATCCACATTATAGGAAGAATGTGATTGCACTAGAGAGAGTGCAGAGGAGATTTACCAGAATGTTGCCTGGGCTGGAGAGTTTTAGTTATGAGGAGAGATTGGATAGACTGGGATCATTTTCCCTGGAGCAGAGGAGATTGAGGGGGGACATGATTGAGGTGTATAAAATTATGAGGGTCATAGATAGGGTAGAAAGGAAGGAACTTTTCCCCTTGGTGGAGGGATCAATAACCAGGAGGCATAGGATTAAGGTAAGGGACAGGAGGTTTAGAGGGGATGTGAGGAAGAATTTTTTCACCCAGAGGGTGGTGGGAATCTGGAACTCTCTGCCTGAAAGGGTGGTAGAGGCAGAAACATTCATAACATTTAAGTAGTATTTGAATGTGCACTTGCGATGCCATGGCATACAAGGCTATGGGCCTAGTGCTGGAAAATGGGATTAAAATAGCTAGATACTTATTTGACCGGCACAGACTCGATGGGACGAATGACTTTTTTCTGTGCTGTAGACCTCTATTACTCTATGACTCTATGAAAAACTTTACTGGACTAGCCATATAAATACTATGGCTACAAGAGCAGGTCAGAGGCTAGGAATTGTGCGATAAGTAACTCACCTCCTGACTCCCCAAAGCCTGTCCACCATCTACAAGGCACAGGTCAGGAGTGTGATGGAATACTCTCTGCTTGCTTGGATGAGTGCAGCTCCCACAACAGCTCAATATCATCCAGGACAAAGCAGCCCATTTAGTTGGCACCACATCCACAAACATTCACTCTCTCCACCACTGATGCACAGTGGCAGCACTGTGTACCATCTACAAGATGCATTGCAGGAATTCACCAAGGTTTCTTAGACAGCACCTTCCAAACCCATGACTACTACCATCTAGAAGGACAAGGGCAGCAGCTGGATGGACACACCACCACCTGGAAGTTCCCCTCCAAGCCACACATCATCCTGACTTGGAAATATATCACCGTTCCTTCACTGTCGCTGGATCAAAATCCTGGAACTCCCTTCCCAGCAGCACCGTTGGTGTACCGACACCACAGGGACTGCAACGGTTCATGAAGGCAGCTCACAACCGCCTTCTCAAGGGCAAATAGGGTTGGGTAATAAATGCTGACCCAGCCAGCAAAGCCCACATCACATGAATGAATAAATAAAATAGTTGAACCCAGTCACTGCCCACTCCATCCACCTGAGTGGAAATATTTCATCAAGAAAATCAAACTTTGCTTGAATGGCCCAGATAGAACCAATTCAATGGTTTAGTATGGAAAAGATAGAAATATCAACTGTATTCAGGCCATGAATTTGACAAGGTACGGCATTTTGATGTCTCTTTTATATTCCTATGCTGCTTCCATGTAGTACCAGTTCGCTTGCTGCCAAATTGGTCCATTTATACTGTGGGGCAGATTCAGCAACATGCAATCTGTACATACAAAAGTTACCTACAGAGTTCAAATCTTCATCGTTCATTCAAGATTATATTATGATCCTGATCACTATGGGTGGGATATCGCTTAATGTTTTGGCTATAGTAAAAACACATTGTGGGAAAAGGCTAATTGGTCATTGACCAGACACATCCACAATTGGCAGGGCTGCTTTTTACCCACAGTGACAGGGATAATGTATGTTCACACTGCCAGGGACACTGTACACCCACATCAGGGTCACTGTGCATTCACACTGCCAGATCTGTTATATACCCACACTGCCAGGGATACTGTATACCCACAATGTCAAGGATGCGGTATACCCGCAGTACCAGCAACACTGCTGTGAGTACGTATACCCACAGTATCATGAATAAGTTTACCCACATTGCCAGGTATACTGTCAGGACCCCAACATGCCCATACAGGCTGGGTCACTGTGCATCTATACTGCCATTAATACTGCATACCCGCAGTGCCACTGTGCCCAGACTGCCAGTTACCCACACTGAAAGCAATCAAACACACTCACATTGATGTTTCAATTTCAGAAAAGATGGAAATGGACAGAGGTTTCAACCTTAAGATAAAAGCAAAATACTGCGGATGCTGGAAATCTAGAACAAAACAAAAATACCTGGAAAAACTCAGCAGGTCTGACAGCATCTGCGGAGAGGAATACAGTTAACATTACAAGTCCGAATGACTCTTCATCAGAACTAAGGAAAAATAGAAAAGAGGTGAAATATAAATTGGTTTAAGGGGGTTGGGACAGGTAGAGCTGGATAGAGGGCCAGTGATAGGTGGAGATTGCAAAAAGATGTCATAGACAAAAGGACAAAGA
The DNA here is from genome assembly GCF_017639515.1 of Carcharodon carcharias. Classification (NCBI taxonomy): domain Eukaryota; kingdom Metazoa; phylum Chordata; class Chondrichthyes; order Lamniformes; family Lamnidae; genus Carcharodon; species Carcharodon carcharias. The sequence goes on from NC_054473.1 coordinate 113,246,672, forward strand.
GGTGTTGACGGTGGTGATATTAGCTAAGAAATATGCTAATGGTGACATTAAGGGTGGAAAGCAGGACAAGCAAGGTACAGATAGCCCTAGTGGGGCTGGGGTGGGGGGAAGGGATTGAAATATGCTAAAAGGTAGAGATAAAACAATGGATGGAAATACATTTGAAGTTGTTGAACTCAATATTCAGTCCGGAAGGCTGTAAAGTACCTAGTCAGAAGATGAGGTGCTGTTTCTCCAGTTTGCGTTGAGCTTCACTGGAACATTGCAGCAGGTGAAGGACATGTGGGCATGAGAGCAGGGTGGAGTGTTGAAATGACAAGCGACAGGGAGGTCTGGATCATGCTTGCGGACAGACTGAAAGTGTTCCGCAAAGTGGTCACCCAGTCTGTGTTTGGTCTCTCCATTGTAGAGGAAACCACATTGTGAGCAGCAAATGCTGTAGACTAAATTGAGGGAAGTGCAAATGAAATGCTGCTTCACTTGAAAGGAGTGTTTGGGCCCTTGGACAGTGAGGAGAGGGGAAGTAAAGGGGCAGTTGTTGCACCTCTGCATGGGAAGGTGCCGTGGGAGGGGGTTGAGGTGTAGGGGGTGATGGAGGAGTGGACCAGGGTGTCCAGGAGGGAATGATCCTTGTGAAATGCCACCAGGGGTGGTGAAGGGAAGATGTGTTTGGTGGTGGCATCATGCTGGAGTTGGCGGAAATGGCGGAGGATGATCCTTTGAATGCAGAGGCTGGTGGGGTGATAAGTGAGGAGAAGGTGGACCCTTTCCTGGTTCTGGGAGGGAGAGGAAGGTGTGAGGGTGGATGTGCGGGAGATGGGCTGGACACGCTTGAGGGCCCTGTCAACCACCGTGGGTGGAAAACCTTGGTTAAGGAAGAAGGAAGACATATCAGAGGAACTGTTTTTGAAAGTGGCATCATCAGAACAGATGCAACGGAAGTGAAAGAACTGAGAGAATGGGATGGAGTCCTTACAGGAAGCGGGGTGTGAAGAGCTGTAGTCGAGGTAGCTGTGGGAGTCGTTAGGCTTGTAATGTATATTGGTGGACAGTCTGTTACCAGAAATTGAGACAGAGAGGTCAAGGAAGGGAAGGGAAGTGTCAGTGTTGGATGTGAAAATAATGGAGGGGTGAAAATTAGAAGCAAAATTGATAAATTTTTCCAGATCCAGATGAGAGCATGAATCAACACGGAAGCAGTCATCGATGTACCGGAGAAAGAGTTGTGGGAGCGGACCAGAGTAGGACTGGAACAAGGAACGTTCCACATATCCCATAAAGAGACAGGCATAACTGGGGCCCATGCGGGTACCCATAGCCACACCTTTTATTTGGAGGAAGTGAGACAAGTTTAAGGAGAAATTGTTCAGTGAGAGAACAAGTTCAGCCAGACGGAGGAGAGTGGTGGTAGGGATTGTTCGGGCCTCTGTTCGAGGAAGAAGCAGAGAGCCCTCAGACCATCCTGGTGGGGGATGGAGGTGTAGAGGGATTGTACGTCCATGGTGAAGAGGAGGCAGTTGGGGCCAGGGAACTGGAAATTGTTGATATAATGTAGGGTGTCAGAGGAATCACGGATGTAGGAGGGAAGAGACTGAACAAGGGGAGAGAGAATGGAGTCAAGATAGCAAGAAATGAGTTCCGTGGGGCAGGAACAAGCTGACACAATCGGTCTGCCAGGACAGTCCTGTCTGTGGATTTTGGGTAGAAGGTAGAAGCGGGCCGTCCGATGTTGGGAGACTATGAGGTTGGAAGCTATGGAGGGAAGATCTCCAGAGGAGATGAGGTCAGTGACAAACCTGGAAACAATGGCTTGATGTTCAGTGGTGGGGTCATGGTCCGTGGGAGGTAGGAGGAAGTGTCTGCGAGTTGATGTTCAGCCTCTGCGAGGTAGAGGTCAGTGCACCAGACAAAAACAGCACTGCCCTTGTCAGCAGGTTTGATGACAAAGTCAGGGTTGGACCTGAGAGAACGGAATGCAGTAAGTTCAGAGAGAGACAGGATAGAACGGGTGAGAGGAGCAGAGAAATTGGGACGACTGATGTCATGCTGACAGTTCTCAATGAAAAGATCAAGAGAAGGTAAGAATCCAGAGGGAGGGGTCCAGGTGGAGGGAGAATATTGGAGGCGGGTAAAAGGATCCATTGAACGAGGAGAGGCCTCCTGCCCAAAGAAATGAGCCCGGAGACGTAGGCAGCGGAAGAAGAGTTCAGCATCATGCCGAGCCCAAAATTTATTGAGGGGAGGGCATAAGGGTATGAAACTGAGTCCTTTGCTGAGCACTGAACGTTCAGTATCAGAGAAGGGAAGGTCTGAGGGTATGGTGAATACACGGCCGGGGCTGGGTTTGGAAGATGGGATGGGGATAGAGGGACAGGCAGGGGTGGAGGGTCCTGGATGGGCATTGGTGTCGATGAGTTGTTGGAGTTTGTGTTCCTTTGCATCTGAAAGAAAGGGACAAAGTTTCTTGTTGAGGCGTCAGATAAGACTAAGAATAAAATGAAACTGGGGGCACGGGCAGCTTAGAAATAAGGTGCGTCGGCGCTGCTGGAGGGAGAGGTCGAGTGTGTTCATATGGCGGCACATGGCACTGAGTGTGGATCTCAGAATGTGATGAGAACAGCAGTCCAAGGAGCGTTGTATATCCTGGAGATACCTATAATCCTGGGTGGGTTCGAAACATGAGGGGTGGAACTTTAGTTGGAATCCACATGGGGTAAGTCAGAGACGGAGACAGTCACTGAGGAATAAAATATGGCTGTGAAAGCGAGTTTTAGTAAAAACCTTGTCAAACACCAGGAGAGAAATGGAAAGCAATGAAGGTGAACAAGGCAAAAGAGATAGGCGGAAATCCTGTCGGAGAGAAGAGCAATACTTCTTCAAGGTTGACATTCCCTGAAGAGAAGTGGCAGTCAAATTAAACACTAAGATAAAAGCAAAATACTGTGGATGCTGGAAATCTAGAACAAAAACAAAAACTCAGCAGGTCTGACAGCATCTGCGGAGAGGAATACAGTTAACATTTCGAGTCCGAGTGACTCTTCATCAGAACTAAGGAAAAATAGAAAAGAGATGAAATATAAGCTGGTTTTTTGGGGGGGGGGGGATGGGGGGTGGTGGTGGTGCGGGTGGCTCAGGTAGAGCTGGATAGAGGGCTTGTGATAGGTGGAGATTGCAAAAAGATGTCATAGACAAAAGGACAAAGAGGTGTTGACAGTGGTGATATTAGCTAGGAAATGTGCTAATGGGGACATTAAGGGTGGAGAGCAGGATGAGCAAGGGACAGATAGGTTTTAGAGGTTTTAATCTTGCCTTCCCGCTGCTTAATCAGTTCTTCAAGGGGGCAGGCTCATTACAGGAAGCTGAGAAGCCTGAAATCAATATTTCCAACCATATCCCATGCTGTTCCTATGGCAACATTCATGGGAAGTGAGAGGTCCTCCCTTATACTGAAGGAGCATGGTTTAAACCACATATCACTCCAACCACAAGATTCAATCAGTGTTTGATTTGAGATTATTCTAGTGGTGAATGGATTTGAAACACAACCACTCACAACACCTTCACTAAAGGGTTACTCAGATCCTTTGAAGCCCTTTTATATTAATTTGTTGGTTTTCTCCACAAATATAAATGAATTGTACTGTATATTAAACTTAATCCTTTCTATTATTGAATTGCAGCTGTGTATTTATAAAAGGAAATCAATCTTTTTCAGAGCAGTGCTAGCCTTTATTGAGCTGGAGCCCGTACAACAGCTCTTGCCTCTTCATCTTTCAGACTATTAAATGTCTTTGGAGAAAACTGGCTATAATACCTCAACTTGTTCATGTAAGGAAAAGATCAGGGTATGAATACATTAGATCTTGCACAGACCAGACCCATTGTGAAGTATATTTTTCTATATGTCACAATCTGAAGAAAATAAGTTGTATCAAAGATATTTCGGTACTGAAATTTCCATAGGGGCTCTTCCAATTCTCCCTTTCACAATCTCAGTGAAACCCTCAGAAATGGTGCCGACAGCTGAAAACAACAGAAGGTCTAGGTGGCCCCTCCTGGAGCTCAGGGATTTAGTTATAGTGACCCACAATGGAGCACCACCTTGTCATTACTTAAGTTGCAAGTATATGCAACAGGATAATGTCACGTGACTTGTAGGGAGACACACTCAAAATGGCTGGAGAGTTGAACACAACAGCTGTTTAACCCCACCCTTTGACCTGCACAGTTGTTGATTAGTGTTCCCTGTTGGGGGAGCAGGATTGTAGAACTTCCATTAAGATTTCAGAATTTGTTTGGCAGAAGATTATCAGGAAAAGTTTTCCTATGGAGGAATTAGGGACTATTGTGAATACTTATTCAAGAAAAGATGCACTGTTGGATCTCGTTCTTGAAAATGAGGTGGGCCAAGTAGATCAACTGCCATTGGGGGAACATTTAGGGGACAGTGATCATTGTATTGTACATTTTAGGATGATGATAGAAAAGGGCGATAGGCAATCCAGAGTAAGAATAATTAACTGGACGAGAGCCGACTTCAATGGGGCAAGAACGGAACTGGGCCATATAGACTGGAATGAAAGATTGGCTGGAGAATCTGCAGCTAAACAATGGGCTACCTTCAAAGAAGAATTGGCTTGGACACAGTTAAGGTATATTTCATCAAAAGGGAAAGCAGGGCAAACAAATCCAGAGCTCCCCAGATGAAAAATGAGATAGAAATTAAGATAAAAAAGAAAAAGTGTGCTTATGGCAGGTGTCAGGTAGAAAATATAATTGAGAACCAATACAGAAGGTTCGGGGGTGGGGGAGGTGAAAAAGCAAATTAGAGAAGCGAAGAGAGATTATGAGAAAAAATTGGCAGCCAACATAAAGGGGAATCCCAAAATTTTCTGTAGGCACATAAATAGTAAAAGGATGGTAAAAGGAGTAGGGCCGATTAAAGACATAAAAGGGAATTTACACACGGACGAAATATTAAATGAATAGCTTGCATCCATCTTTACCAAGAAAGCAGATGCTATCCAGGCCATGGTGAAAGATGAGGAAACTCTGTCACTAGAAGGGTTCAAAATTGATAAGGAGGAAGTGTTCAATAGACTGCCAGTACTTAAAGTTAACAAGGCACCGAGGCTGGATGAGATGCATCCAAGGATATTGAAGGAAGTGAGAGCAGGGATTGCAGGGACACTGGTCATAATCTTTCAGTCTTCCCTAGACTCAGGGGAGGTGCCAGAGGACTGGAGAATTGCAAACATTATGCCCTTGTTCAAAAAAGGTTGTAAGGATAAGCCCAGCAATTACAGACCAGTCAGTTTAACTTCAGTGGTGAGCATGATTCTAGAAACAATTATTTGGGGTAGAATTAATAGTCACATGGAAAAATAAGTGTTGATTAGGAAGAGCCAGCATGGATTTCTAAAGGGAAATTGTGTTTAACTGACTTGCTGGAGTTTTTTGAAGATGTAGCAGAAAAAGTTGATGAGGGTAATGCTGTTGATGTGGTGTGCATGGACTTTGAAAATACATTAGGCACAGTGCCACACAACAGAATTTGTGAGAAAAGTTATTGCTCATGGAATAAAAGGGACAGGAGCAATGTGGATATAAAATTGGCCGAACAATATGAAGCAAAGAGTAATGGTCAATGGATATTTTTCGGGCTGGAAGAAGGTTTGTAGTGGAGCTCCCCAGAACCTTGCTTTTCCTGATGTATATTAATGATCTAGATCTTGGTGCACAGGGGGTAATTTCAAAGTTTAATAATGATTTAAAGCTTGGAAGTGTTGTAAACTGTGAGGAGGACAGTGTAGAACTTCAAGAGGACGTAGACAAGTTGGTGAAGTGGACAGATAGGTGGCAGGTGAAGTGCAATGTGGAGAAGTGTGAGGTGATGCATTTTGGTAGGAAGAACATGGAAAGACAATATAAAATAAGGGGGTGGAATTTTGAAGGGGGTACAAAAGCAGAAAGACCTGGGTGTATATGTGCATAGATTATTGAAAGTAGCAGGATAGGTGGAGAGAGTATTTAGTAAAGCACACAGTATCCTGGGCTTTTATTAATAGCGGCACGGAGTACAAGAGCAAGGAAGTTATGCTGAATTTATATAAGACACTCATTAGACCGCAGCTGAGTATTATTTACAGTTCTGGGCGCCACATTATATGAAGGATTTGAACACATTGGAGAGAGTGCAGGAGAAGTTTACAAGAATAGTTCCATGGATGAGAAAGATAGATTGGAGAGGTTGGAACTGTTCTCTTTGGAGAGAAGACGGCTAAGAGGAGATTTGATGGAGATGTTCAAAATCATGAGAGGGCTATACAGAGTAGATAGGGAGGAGCTGTTCCCTCTCATAAAAGGATCAAGAATTAGAGGCACAGAGTTAAAGTGATTTGCAAAAGAAGCAAATGTGACGTGAGAAAAAGCTTTTTCACACAACGAATGGTTCAGGTCTGGAATGCACTGCCTGGAAGTGTGGTGGAGGCATGTTCAATCGAGGCATTCAAGAGGGCATTAGATGATTATTTGAATAGAAACAAGGTGCAGGGGTACAGGGAAAAGGCAGGGCAGTGACACTAGGTCATAACGCTCATTTGGAGAGCTGGTGCAGACACGATTGGCCGAATGGCCTCCTTCTGTGCTGTTAAATTCTGTGATTCATTGCCAACCATTTGATCTTGAAAGAGTTTTCACTCATCACTCACACTGTTCACAATGGGCTGTTTTGAGGACCATTCCAGTCCTGAACATTATATAAATACTGGCATTGTTGTTATCACTACATGGACTTCGAGCTCTGTTGCCAGCTGTAATGTTTGGAGGCTGATAGACATTATTGCAACTGGCACAATTGGGTAGCTTTAAGTTACTGAAGCATTCAGATGTCACTTACCTTACCTGACTTAATCTGCACAGTCTACAGTCCAGAAATCCAGAGGGACTTCTGGCCCCATCATGGCAGGATCCACCATTTGGTGGCTCAGCCAAAAGTCCATTGATTTTTGGCAGGAGCAGACGATCCCAGAGATGGACAGGGCCAGGAAATCCAACCCTATGTCCAAGCAACACAGTGATGTTTTGCTGAAGGCTTATAAAATGAACCACAATACAGGTGTTGAGTATTTGATAAGCTTTCTTCCTTGTCAAATCTTTGGATGAAAACTGTTCCTTTAAGTAGAGGATGAGGAATCTCCATCATGGGGCAACTTTTAAAGTTATCGACTGTGGCACTCTTACCTCCGAGTCAGTAGGTTCTGAGTTCCAGTCCCACACCAGAGATTTAAGAACAAAATCTAGGCTGATAGTCCAGTGCAATGCAGAGGGAGTCCTGCACTTTTGGAGATGCCATTTTTCACATGAGACTTCAACCTGAAACTCCGTCTGCCCTGACATTTGAACATAGAAGAATAGATAGCACTATTCGAAGAAGAGTAGGTGTCCTGGCCTATATTTATCTCCCAAACAATATCATTAAAACTGATTATCTGGTCATCATCACAGTTTGTGAGATCTTGCTGTGTACGAATGGCTGCTGTGTTACAACAGTGACTACATTTCAAAAGTATTTCATTAGCTGTAAAGTGTCACGAGGCTGTGAAAGGTGCTATGTAAATGTAAGTCTTTCTTTATCTTCTTCAGAATTATATATGACAATGCTGAGTGTTTCTGCAAGAAAAGACTATCCTCCTAAAGTTATATTAATCTTACCGGTTGTGTACAGTTCTCTGTTGTTAACAATGGAAGCTACGTATATAAAATTTTTGGGGACATATGGATAATTATGGGGCATTACTGGTATGTTAGAGATAAACAGATGTTCAGCAAGTCCAGAGGTAAGGAAGAGTTGGAGGGTTGGGTGTGGGGAAGGGGCAGGGTTTGGTGTGGGTGTGGTGGGGGGAGGTACAAAAGGGAAGGCCAGTATAGGGTGGAAAGAAGGAGAGACAAAGTGCTTCTGATATGTTTCCCTGTCTCCTCAACTAATTGCTCCAGTCTGGAAGATTCCTGATGTGAATTGATTGAGGGTCAAGATGACCTTTACAGCCATAGTTAGGGCTCCTTGCCTTGCTCTGAGGGTGCAGCTCTGGTTCCAACAGATTGGAAAGGTAGGAGAGGTACTCCAGCTGGAAGGCCTTGAATGGATCAATCCTCCTGATGAGAGCCTTTGCCCCTCTCCTCCTCCTTGTACTTGCCTTATTTTCTGCCTCTCTCTCTAATGCCGCATGCAGCCCAATGGTCCTGCTACTATAGTCTTCATGACTGGAAACAAGTGACATATTCAGAGCCCTTAAAGTAGCAAATGATGCCTTGCAGACATGCAGCGCCAATCCCTGCAGACTTTACCAACTGTTGTCAATATCTCCGAACATCCAACACTTCCACTAACTCAAACTGAACCAGTCGACAGTAATCAGCAACTAAGCTGTAAGTTGTTGACGATGCTTTTAAATATAGCTGGTGAGGGTTCCTTCGTGCTGATGAACATGTGTGTGTTTCAGATTTGGTGTTAACTAGCGTGGCAAGGCCTAGCATCAGCGCCAGACACTGAATGACATCACGAATTGCCTGCTCTGCACATTTCTGTCACACACTCGTAACACCCTCACCAAAATGGCCAACAGCTTTTTTCCTAATTTTCCTGGCCCCCCTCCTCTAACAACCAGGAAAAGCTTCTCTCTTTGTGTGTGTCTTCACAGTAAATAACACAAATTACATACCAGAAACAAAGAACAATCCAGGGGCTAATAAGAGTGAGGAACTTAAAGTAATTAATGTCAGCAGTAAACTGTATTAGAGGAACTTAAAGGGCTAAAAGCTGATAAATCCCCAGACCTGACAGCCTGCATCTAGGGCTCTAAAAGAGATCACTGCAAAGATAGTGGATGGGCTGGTCGTGATTTTCCAAAATTCCCTAGATTCTAGAATGATTTCAGAGGATTGAAAGTTAGGAAATGTAACACCTCTATTCAAGGAAGTGGGGAGAGAGAAAGCAGGGAACGACAGCCCAGTTAACCTGACATCAGTAATCAGGAAATTGTTGGAATCTATTATTAAGGAAGTCTTTTAATGCATTTAGAAAATCATAGCCTGATCAGGCAAAGTCAGCATGGTTTTAAAAAAGGGAAAGCGTGTTCCACAAATTTGTTAGAGATTTTGAGAACACTAATTGAGTAGTTAAAGGAGATTTCCAAAAGATAAATGGCTCATGGGGCAGAATTTTACTGTCCACCACTTTGCAGATAGGAAGGCCTGTAAAATTCCCCAGGTGGCTTCCCCACTGCCCTCCTGCCCACCCTACCCTGTTCACAATTTTATGGGAGACAGGCAAGACCTGGCCAGCCAATCCACCCTTGCCCGAATTGAGGTCCTTAAGTAGGCAAATGAATGAGCACATAAGTGTCATTTCCTACCCGGCCTCAATTCTGAGCCTCCCTCAATGGACTCCTTTGCACATCATACACCTTCACTCAAGGTCTGGCCCCCGCGGGTGCTCCATCCTCCCCTGGCCTTTCCATCAAGACCCCTGACCCTCCCTCCCCACCTCCCCAGGCCTCACCTTTTTTCCCCACCATGAGACCACCTACGCTTATCTGGTCCTGGACTCTGGGACTTTGAATCTGGGGACTACTTGTAGTCCCAGTCTGGCCACTGCTGCTACTTTGCTGTTGCACCCACTGAGCTCCAGCCAATCAGTTTGGCCAAGAGTTCTCTGAGGTGGGACTTCCTCAAGATGTTAAGGGATGTTAAGTCCTGTCTCCAGCTACTTAATGCTCCTCAGAGTGTTAAAAGGCTGCAGGGCAGCCGTAATCAGCAGGGATGGGTTCCCTGGTGACTCTTTCAGTGACGGGGTAAGAACCTCCGTCATACAGAAAATCCAACCCAAGGAGTTGGGGTAATGTATTAGCATGGGTAGAGGATTGGTCAACAGAAATCTGCAAAAGATAGAGATAAACGGGGCATTTTCAAGTTGGTAAGCTGTGACTAGTAGAGTGCCACAAGGATCAGTGCTATTTAGAATCTATATTAATGACTTAGATGAAGAAACAGAGGCCAGGATTCTCCGGCCTGGGTGCAGTAAGCTCCGGTGTGGCGGAGAGCCGTTCTAAAGTCCGTTGACTTCAGCTGGACCGAAAGACCCAATCAGTGGGAGAGGCCGGAAAATCCCGACAAGAAAGTATGTATCTAAGTTCGCCAATGATGCAAAGGTAAGTAGGAATGCAAACTGTGAGGAGGACACAAAGAGGCTGCAAAGAGATTTAGACAGGTTAAATGAATGGGCAGCAAGATGGCAGATGGAGAATAATGTGAGGAAGTGTGAGGTTATTCACTTTGGCAGCAAGAATAGAAAAGCAGAATATATTTTAAAAGGTGTGAAACTTCTAAATGTTGATGTTCAGAAAGAAACTGGTACAACTGTAACAACAACTTGTATTGATTTGGCACATTTAACACAATAAAATATCCTTTGGCATTTCACAGATGCATTATAAAACAAAATATGACACTGAGCCACATAAGGTGATATTAAGGCAGATGGCCAGAAGCTCAGTTCATTAGGTAGGTTTTAAGGAGTCCCTTAAAGAAGGAGAGTGAGGTAGAGGGTGAAGGAAGAACTGCCAGATACAAGGGATACAGAGAGTTAACAAGTAGGTAAAACAAGCAATAAGAAAGGCAACTGGTATGTTGGCCTTTATTTCAAGGATATTGGAGTACAAGAATAAAGAAGCTTTGCTATAGAGTTTTGGGGAGACCACATCTGGAGTACTGTGTGCAGTTTTAGCCTCCATATGTAAGGGACGATATAATTGCTTTGGAAGTGATACAGTGAAGGTTCATCAGACTGGTGCCTGGGATGAGAGGGTTGTCCTATCATGACAGTGTGAGTAAATTAGGCTTATACTCTCTGGAGAAGAATGGGAGATGATCTTGTTGAAATGTTCAAGATTGTGAAGGGGGTTGACAGTGTAGACACTGAGAGGTTGTTTCCCCTGGCTGGGGAATCTATGAACACGTGGACACAGTCTCAGGATAAGACTCAATCATTTAGGACAGAGATGAGGAGAAATTTCTTCATTCAAGGGGTGGTGAATCTTTGGAATCTTTACAACCAGAGGGTTGTGGATATTCAGATTTTAGGTCTCTCGGGAAATTGAGGGGTTTTGGGAGTTGGTGAGAAAGTGGAATTGAGGCAGAATATCATTCATGATCATATTTAATGGTGGAACAAGTTCAATAATATGTTGTGGGACCGATTAGTTTGTGGAGTTCACAATGACAACATTCAGCACAGTTTACTCACAGACGTCAACATTGATTTGAAGCGTGCCATGGAAATAGCCCGAGCCAAGGAAAGTGCTGCGAGAGACTCGCAGGCTTTACGGAATGTGCAACATGGCGCCATTCATCAGGTAGGGCAGGAACCTACTGCCAGGCATGGCGCGAAAACAAGAGACACAGCAGTGAAGTGAGAGACAATCTCTGCTGTTAGAAAGACAGGAAGGTCTAGTGGAAGCATTTTGGCAGCAACTCCGAAGTTAATCTCTTATAGATGTGGGGTTAACTACACACCTGATACCTGCAGATTCAAGGAGGCAGAAAGCCATTACTGCCATAAAAAATGTCACGTGATAAAGCAATGCAGGGTGAAATCGAGACAGCCCTTAAGGCAGCAGAACAAAATGATTGAAGTGAATAACATAACAGAACCTGAAGCTGCCGATAACGATATCTATTTCCTGCACAGCAGGAAAAACAGAATCTATAACCATCACAATTCAAGTGAATGAGAAGCCACTAGTAATGGGGATAGATGCAGGAGCCTTAAACGCAGTGCTGGGAGAACACACATTTAAATATCTAAATGAAGATACCCAGCCACCTGAATCTGGAGCAAACAACACCTCAATTGAAGACATACACTGGACACTCCATACAGGTAAAGGGCATCGCCACAGTATCTGTGTCCTATAGGCAACAAACAGCCCAGCTTTCAGACACCATAGCAACAGAAGAAGGATCTAGTCTCCTGGGTCGAGACTGGTTGCAAAATATTAAGCTCAACTGGACTGAAATATTTCACTTGAGAACAGGAGCAGTTCCTAAGTTGCTATGGGAACATGACAGTGTATTTCGAAATGAGTTAGGAGGATTGAAGGACCATCACATGATGCAAGGATCCCTCAGGTCAGAGTTGGTTCCTCTGGAAAATCATGAAGAGAAACAAAATGAATTTAGTGTCCCTCTGAACAAACTGAAGAAACAGTTGGCAGAGAAGATTCAACAATGTTCAATATTCCAGGAGGAAGCCAAGAGATACAAGAATGAGAAATTTCCAAGATACGAATGGGTAACGAAGGCATGGGTAGTTCAATTACTGAACTGAACCAAGTTTAAGATTTCACCAGAGAGAAACTTGCCGACTGTGAAATCAAAAGGACGGACAAGGCAGAATCTTGTGACAAATAGAAAAAGAAAGGACAGAAATCAAATCTGAAAGGCCAATCGGCTCTGTCCCCAGAATCCAACCGTACCTGAAGATATAAGACCATTTCATGCCCGAGAAACAGAGTTTCAAGATGGAATCTTGTTGTGGGGATCAAGAGTTCCCGTCTCTTCACAAGGTAGAGAACTGCTCTTGACAGAGCTTCACAGTGCGCATCCAGGCATATCGAAGATGAAAATGCTTGCGCGATGCTATGTCTGGTGGCCAGGCATAGAGCGTGACATTGAAAGCATGGTCAAGCACTGACTCCAGTATTAACAACAACAGAAATTGCCTGTTCCAGCTCCAATGCACCCTTGGGAGTGGCCTGGTTGACTCTGGGTTAGACTACATTTCGATTATGTAAGACCATTCTTAGGTACCATGTTTTTATTGATCGTAGATGAACATTCTAAGTGAATGGACATTTTTGGAGTTAGATCACCAATACTGAATGCAGTTATTGAAAAGCTGTGTCAATGTTTCAGTATATGTGGCCTGCCGGAACTCATCATTTCAGGTAACGATATAATCTTTACAGTACAGAATTTCAGAGATTCAAGAGTTTAAATGGAATCAAACATATTAAAACAGGACCATATCATCCCTCATCAAATGAGTTAGCTGAAAGAGCTTTTACATCTGAAATGAAGAGGCTATCAGAAGGTAATCTGGAAACTTGACTTTCCTGCTTTCTTCTCAATTATTGTACGATGCCTCATTCAACTATGGGTTCAACACCGTCTGAATTATTGATTAAATGCAGTCTATGTACAAAGTTAAGTCTGGTGTTTCCAAACTTAGAGGGGAAGGTAGAGAAAAATCAGAGTAATCAAAAATTGCATTACTATATTCATATCAAAGTTCAAAGATTTACTGTAGGAGATACAGTTTTGGTGCAGGATTTTGGAAATGGACCTTGTTGCGTTCCTGGTTTAAATGCCTCAGGAAATGGTCCCCTGTCCTTCCAGGTGGAAATGGAAGACCAAATTGTTCAAAAACGTATGGATCATCTAAGAGATATTCCAACAATCAGCTATTTCTCCTGTGATTAACTTTGAACCATTAATCCCTGAGGTGACAGATCGACCTAGAATAGACATGCTTGAAGTCTCTGTAGAGTTGCCTGACCCTGAACTGCCACTTTGTAATGATGTATCTGGTGCTGCAGTTCCTGATCATATTGATCCAGTGGGGGAAATTCAAGTGGTGGCAAACCACAGCTCTAACCGAATAAGGAAACCACCTTAGACATTTAAGCTTTAATCACCTGACCTGTATATATGTATATGTTGTGGACTAAAATGTTCTTTGTAAATAGGAAATGTAAAAAACTAAAGGGGGAGGAAATGTAGTGATTGAAAGTATAGCCTTTTCCTACTGCCAACAGGGGTCACATGCTTGTTTTTGTTAACTCCCATGAATGATCATTAAGCGTGGGTAATCTGGGGGCATGGCCTTCTAGTTGTGGAGCTGGTTCAGGCATGTAGCCTCTGAAAAGCTCTCTGTAATAAAGTTTATCTGTTTCAAGTAGAAACCTGTCTGGTACTTCAAGTCATTACAATAAGCAACAATAGAAAGTCAGTCTGAGTCCTCCACAACAAAAACAGAATTACCTGGAAAAACTCAGCAGGTCTGGCAGCATCGGCGGAGAAGAAAAGAGTTGACGTTTCGAGTCCTCATGACCCTTCGACAGAACTTGCGTTCGAGTCCAAGAAAGAGTTGAAATATAAGCTGGTTTAAGGTGTGTGTGTGGGGGGCGGAGAGATAGAGAGACAAAGAGGTGGGGGGGGGGTGGTGTGGTTGTAGGGACAAACAAGCAGTGATAGAAGCAGATCATCAAAAGATGTCAACGACAATAGTACAATAGAACACATAGGTGTTAAAATTAAAGTTGGTGATATTATCTAAACGAATGTGCTAATTAAGAATGGATGGTAGGGCACTCAAGGTATAGCTCTAGTGGGGTTTTTTTTTTATTTATGTAATGGAAATAGGTGGGAAAAGGAAAATCTTTATAATTTATTGGGAAAAAAAAAGGGAAGGGGGAAACAGAAAGGGGGTGGGGATGGGGGAGGGAGCTTACGACCTAAAGTTGTTGAATTCAATATTCAGTCCGGAAGGCTGTAAAGTCCCTAGTCGGAAGATGAGGTGTTGTTCCTCCAGTTTGCGTTGGGCTTCACTGGAACAATGCAGCAAGCCAAGGACAGACATGTGGGCAAGAGAGCAGGGTGGAGTGTTGAAATGGCAAGCGACAGGGAGGTTTGGGTCATTCTTGCGGACAGACCGCAGGTGTTCTGCAAAGCGGTCGCCCAGTTTACGTTTGGTCTCTCCAATGTAGAGGAGACCACATTGGGAGCAACGAATGCAGTAGACTAAGTTGGGGGAAATGCAAGTGAAATGCTGCTTCACTTGAAAGGAGTGTTTGGGTCCTTGGACGGTGAGGAGAGAGGAAGTGAAGGGGCAGGTGTTGCATCTTTTGCGTGGGCATGGGGTGGTGCCATAGGAGGGGGTTGAGGAGTAGGGGGTGATGGAGGAGTGGACCAGGGTGTCCCGGAGGGAGCGATCCCTACGGAATGCCGATAAGGGGGGTGAAGGGAAGATGTGTTTGGTGGTGGCATCATGCTGGAGTTGGCGGAAATGGCGGAGGATGATCCTTTGAATGCGGAGGCTGGTGGGGTGATAAGTGAGGACAAGGGGGACCCTATCATGTTTCTGGGAGGGAGGAGAAGGCGTGAGGGCGGATGCGCGGGAGATGGGCCGGACACGGTTGAGGGCCCTATCAACGACCGTGGGTGGAAAACCTCGGTTAAGGAAGAAGGAGGACATGTCAGAGGAACTGTTTTTGAATGTAGCATCATCGGAACAGATGCGACGGAGGCGAAGGAACTGAGAGAATGGGATGGAGTCCTTACAGGAAGCGGGGTGTGAGGAGCTGTAGTCGAGATAGCTGTGGGAGTCGGTGGGTTTGTAATGGATATTGGTGGACAGTCTATCACCAGAGATTGAGGCAGAGAGGTCAAGGAAGGGAAGGGAAGTGTCACAACAGTCCTCCACAACACTGCCTTTTCTTCACAGACCTGGGTGTGTGATGTTTATCAGTTGCCAAGTTCTGATTACATATGGTCAATGGGGAAATAACATCAAAGTTAACTCATTTGCATTTTAACCAGTGATCATTCCTGTGAATTTACTTCATTGGAGCACAATATTTAAAAGTAGCTATTTTTCCAAATCCTTTCTGTGGGAAAATGGTCAAAAATATTTTGGAACTTGACAGTCACCTTCTGCACCATGACTTGTGCCCAAGCAACAGAATAACTCTGTTCATGGTTACCAAACACAGTTCAGATTTTAACTATTAAGCAACAGGCATCTTACAAGATTAAAGTCAAATACTGCAGATGCTGGAAATCTGAAATAAAAACAGAAAATGTTGGAAAAATTCAGCAGGTCTGGCAGCATCTGTGGAGAGAGAAACAGAGTTAACGTTTCGAGTCTGGTTTCTGTTTTTATTATGGCATCTTACAAACTTTGTTCAGGGATTTATTCAACATCAAACATGAAGATATCCTAATAATAATAAAAACAAAAATAAAAACAAAAAAACTGCAGATGCTGGAAATCCAAAACAAAAACAGAATTACCTGGAAATACTCAGCAGGTCTGGCAGCATCGGCGGAGAAGAAAAGAGTTGACGTTTCGAGTCCTCATGACCCTTCGACAGAACTTGAGTTTGAGTCCAAGAAAGAGTTGAAATATAAACTGGTTTAAGGTGTGGGGGGGGGGAGAGAGAGAGAGAGAAGTGGAGGGGGGTGGTGTGGTTGTAGGCAAAAGCAGTGATAGAAGCAAATCATCAAAAGATGTCAACAAACAACAGGATAAAAGAACACATAGGTGTTAAAGTTGGTGATATTATCTAAACGAATGTGCTAATTAAGAATGGATGGTAGGGCACGCAAGGTATAGCTGTAGTGGGGGTGGGGAGAGCATAAAAGATTTAAAATATTTAAAAATAATGGAAATAGGGAAAAGAAAAATCTATATAATTTATTGGAAAAAAACAAAAGGAAGGGGGAAACAGAAAGGGGGTGGGGATGGAGGGGGGAGCTCAAGACCTAAAGTTGTTGAATTCAATATTCAGTCCAGAAGGCTGTAAAGTGCCTAGTCGGAAGATGAGGTGTTGTTCCTCCAGTTTGCGTTGGGCTTCACTGGAACAATGCAGCAAGCCAAGGACAGACATGTGGGCAAGAGAGCAGGGTGGAGTGTTAAAATGGCAAGCGACAGGGAGGTTTGGGTCATTCTTGCAGACAGACCGCAGGTGTTCTGCAAAGCGGTCGCCCAGTTTACTTTTGGTCTCTCCAATGTAGAGGAGACCACATTGGGAGCAACGAATGCAGTAGACTAAGTTGGGGGAAATGCAAGTGAAATGCTGCTTCACTTGAAAGGAGTGTGGGACCCGCATGGGCCCCAGCTATGCCTGTCTCTTTATGGGGTATGTGGAACATTCCTTGTTCCAGTCCTACTCTGGCCCCCTTCCACAACTCTTTCTCCGGTACATCGATGATTACTTCGGTGCTGCTTCACGCTCTCGTCGGGACTTGGAAAAATTTATTCATTTTGCTTCCAATCTCCACCCCTCCATCATTTTCACGTGGTCCATCTCTGACACTTCCCTTCCCTTCCTTGACCTCTCTGTCTCAATCTCTGGTGATAGACTGTCCACCAATATCCATTACAAACCCACCGACTCCCACAGCTACCTCGACTACAGCTCCTCACACCCCGCCTTCTGTAAGGACTCCATCCCATTCTCTCAGTTCCTTCACCTCCGTCGCATCTGTTCCGATGATGCTACCTTCAAAAACAGTTCCTCTGACATGTCCTCCTTCTACCTTAACCGAGGTTTTCCACCCACGGTCGTTGACAGGGCCCTCAACCGTGTCCGGCCTATCTCCCGCTCATCCGCCCTCACGCCTTCTCCTCCCTCCCAGAAACATGATAGGGTCCCCCTTGTCCTCACTTATCACCCCACCAGCCTCCACATTCAAAGGATCATTCTCTGCCATTTCCGCCAACTCCAGCATGATGCCACCACCAAACACATCTTCCCTTCACCCCCCTGCTCTTTGAATGTTTTCTTTTCCTTTTTTATTGAATTCTCAAAAAAGGTATGTTGTTTTCTAAATGTACACTGATATTTTCAGACAGTTGTACAGGCAACAGACATGCAGTGTCGCATCAATCATGAGAAAAACCATGAAAGAATTTCGGTATATAAATGAGTTGCTTTTTTTTTTCAAAAGATAAAGATAAAGCAATATAGATTGACAGCTGGTTTAAAAATATAATTAGTGGCTTATTCAACCCCCAGATCAGAGCTCTTTACAAAAATGTGTTACTGCATCTGGAAATACTTTACAAAAGAAAATCTTTAAAAATGCTACCTGTCATGTAGATCTGATCAAAGTTAACCAATTTGTTCTACTCCCCTGCACTTTCCCCATAGAACTGAAGCGTTTTCTTTATCCAAAGGTAAGTGATGAATGAACTAAGTTAATTCTCTCTTCCCAGTCAGTCTCTACCAATACAATCCTCACACACAGCAATGAGATATCTTAAGGGAGAAGGAGCAAAGCCGACAGTGCAAACCAGAAATGGGGTTGGAGAGAATGGGAGCCCAGATGGAAAGATGAAGAACTTCAAGTGTTGGTGAGTTTGGATGTTTAAAGAATGTGGGAGGGGGAGAGGAGCCCTCAGTTCGACGGTCAAGGATTGTCGTTGTTCTTTGTGGCAAAGCTACTGAAGGCAAGAGGTGAGGAACTAATTCCCAGGGTAAGAGTCAGCACCCAAGCACTAGCCAATCTCCCAGAGTGAGGCTGAATCTGCCAGATATCACTCAGAATGTCAGCAGGTTTCAGGCAAAATCTATCAATCTCTGTCTTGAACATACTCAATGACTGAACCTGCATGGCCCTCTGGGGTAGAGAGTTCCAAAGATTCGCCATACTCTAAGTGAAGAAATTCTTCCTCATTTTAGTCCTGTACCGTTTTGGTATCCTTACCTAAGAAAGGATATACTTGCCAGAGAGGAAGTGCAGCAATGGTTCACCAGACTGATTCCTGGGATGGCAGGATTGTCGTATAAGGAGAGATTGGGCCGACTAGGCCTGTATTCATTGGAGTTTAGAAGAATGAGAGGGGATCTCATTGAAATATATAAATTTCTGACAGGGCTAGACAGACTGGATGAAGGGATGATGCTTCTTCTGACTGGGGGGGTCTAGAACAAAGGGTCACAGTCTCAGGATACAGGGTAGGCCTGTTAGGACTAAGATGAGGGGAAACTTTTTCACTCAGAGGGTAGCGAACCTACTGAATTCTCTACCACAGAAGGCTGTGGAGACCAAGTCGCTGAATATATTTAAGAAGGAAATAGATCGATTTCTAGACGCTAAAGGCAACAAGGGTTATGGGGAGAGAACGGGAGTATGGCAATGAGACAGAGGGTCAGCCATGATCATATTGAATGGTGGAGCAAGCTCAAAGGGCTGAATGACCTAGTCCTGCTCCTATTTTCTATGCTTCGAAGTCTTAAATGGCCTACCTCTTATTCTGAGACTGTATCCCTTGGTTTCCCATGAGGGTGGATGCATAAATCTGTCTGGGGTAAACTCTTGTCTGCTACAAAGGTAGATGGAGATTTATTAATACTTCCCCTACTCCTCAATTGCTGTTAGGTTCAAATGAGTGTCACGTGCCCCTGGCCATGGTTATGTGTAAACCAGGCCAATGAGCGCCAACAGACTATTCACCCAAGGGTGAGGTGGTGGACTGGGCAGTGCAGGGCTTACCTGAATCCCAGCTGTGACTATCCATGTGCACTGGAGATCGCTAGATAGCAATGGGCCGATTCTCACATCCCAAATCCCGGAGTGCTCAGCCCATGTGAAGCGTGACTGCCACTGTCACTGCCACAGTTGGCTAAGCACAGACCAGTAACCATAGAGATGAGTTCAAAATTAGCATGGAATCGTAGAGGTTCTTAAGGGATTCTCACTGTCTCCTTGCTGTGACTTAGTAAATCCTTCCTTTTTCATAAACCACTGGTGAATTGGATTGTTTGGCCAAACACACTCAAAGATTGTGGTCTTTTGACATACTAACTGACGGAGGTTGGTCAAGTTTTTTCTGAACTCAGAACCATCTTCATTTCCATACAAGTCAATAGATCTTGCAGACAATGTGCAACAGTTATTTTTTTTCCTTAAACATGAAATGTTGGCAGATTTCTTTGTACCAAACATTTTCATAGATGGTTTCATGAGTAAACTATTTATGTTTTCTGTCCCGAAAACTGTGTTTCTCTGGTGGGGGAGGGTTCCCAAAGGGTTAACCCAAAGTTATGGCAGGAGATCAGGAGAAATTCCTTTCAAACTCTGGGCTGCAGCCCCTTGGTTGCAGGGGCCTGTCACGATTTATACACGACGATTTACTGCCAGTTGTTTTCTCCCAGCCAAGATGGGAAGTGTCAGAAAAGGAATTCCCCACTATTAACATCCTGGGCGTTACCATTGGCCAGAAACTGAACTGGAACGCAACAGCCAAATAAACACTAAGTTAAAAGCAAAATACTGCGGATACTGGAAATCTGAAACAAAAACAGAAAATGCTGGAAAAACACAGCAGGTCTACAGCATCTGTGGAGAGAAAGACAGAGTTAATGTTTCGAGTCCGCATCGTTCTGTTCTTGAGCCAAATAAATACTTTAGCTACAAGAGCAGGTCAGAGGCTAGGAATCCCATGAATGAATAAAAAAAAAGGTGTGTGAAGTAGGTAAGAGCTATCTCTCTGCAGTCAGTGAGAGAATCTGTGTACCTCATTCAATGAAGACACAACTCTTTTCATGCTCAGGTTATTTTCCACCCAAACACTTAATTTCATGTAAAATAGGAAAACAAAAAGTGCTGGAAAAACTCAGTCGGTCTGGCAACATCTATGGAGAGAGAAACAGAGTTAATGGGTGGAATTTTCTGTTCTGGAGACTAAGTGCGGTGGTGGGTCAGAATGGTATGGTTCCTGCTGGGTGGAAGGGTGGGTAAACACACGCGATCTTCTGCTTTTCAGCTCATTAATTATGCATCCGCGAGGAGCGCAGCAAATCTCGTGGCAGGGAGGGCAGGAAGTCACCCGCTCCGCCGTTACCTCATGGGTTCGGAGATCCTGCCAGCGTACTTAAAGGGACATGCAGGCCAGGAACTCCGCATTACTCCTCCAGAGTCCTTGCAGCCACAGATTGTGCTGGAGAAGCTGGAAGCTGTGAGCAACCACATTCCAGGACATATGAGGGCTCCTCTGGCATTGCCTTTCACTCATCTCTAGGTCAGAGCGTCACCGGCAATACACCCATGGTCAGGCCAATGCTCAACGCTGCAGTGGTTCATGTTCGCCAGCATCTGGACCTTCTAGAGGTCCTGCTGCCCCTTACTGCTCAGGCCCTTGCTCCTTCCGACCCTGTGCCAACCAGTGATGGGTCCTTCTTCGCCTCATCTGGATGAGAATGGTTACTAAGGCAAGGTTGCCTGCAGGCTGCATTGTCAAAGCCTCAGTGGATATATGAACGAATTGAAGTGATACATTTAGTGAGCATGTCCTTTACAGGATTCCCTTCATCTTAGAGCCAGCTGGAAAATGCTAAACACTTCTCGTGGCCTCCATCTTGACATGGCACCCCCACCCCACCTCTTCCAAGTAAAGGAATCCTGGATGACAAGAGATGGGAGTTCCTCCTGTTCATACTTGTCTACATATGAAGACATTGCTCTTTGGCCAGGGTGACTACAGTCATGTTCTAGAAGCCTCCCTCTAACACTTTTCTGCTTGTCTCCACTACTCTTGAGACTCTATAGAGAGACCATTGCCTTGGCAGCATAGAAAGAATAACCACGTGATCCTTTCTCAGCCATGACCATTCACCTGGGTTGATGGAGGTTTGGAGTTGCGAGTTGGCTGCCCTCCACCAGCCATGCCCCTTGGAGGCATCCACCTCCCTCCCTCCCTTCATCCCTGCCTCTGACTGCAACCAATGGCAAATGGCAGCTCCACACCTTGCTGGATTCCTCTCCCCCCTCTCACTCTTGAACCTCCCCCGTTACCCTGGACCCTATCGCCGTCCACCTCCACATGCCTTTCCTCTTGACAGTGCTGACACCTAACACCGTCCTCATGAACCCTGACCCTGACTTCTCCTGTTACCCAAGCCACCTGTCTTCTCCCCCTCCATGACCCACCCGATGAGACCTTCACTTACCAGACCCTCACCCTGAACTGGCCACCCTACTGCACTTCACACCAGTGACTGTGACATTCAGTCCTATTACCAGTACCATGAGTTCTCTCCTCAGGACCCCATCATCAACACCACCTCTAAGACATTCTCCCCTCCTTCCCCAGACATTATACTCCCCACCCCTCCGCCATTTCTGGACATTCTGCCTACCCTTCCCCCGTATCCCTGCCGCCCTTATCCAGCCTCGGTGCAGTGTTTGATAACAGCACTCGGATGAAGTTATGCGAGGCCTCCCGACAAGGAGAAAGCACCACCTACTGACCTCGATGTCACTGATGAAGCGAAGCTCACCAGCTGCACGCTACTTATATACAGCCGGGAAACAAAACGTTCTAAATTCTTGCTGGCAAGGCACTTAATTTGGAGGGGAACATAATTCTGCCTTTTAATAAGCATTCATGAGATGCGAATTAATGCAAATGTGGTCGGCGACATAGATCAGCGGGAAACCAGTCCTGCCTTTAACTTGCCATGAAAGTCGGGGGAACAAATTTCCAAACTAACTTTCCACTGGCGGGGAACTGACTTTTTCCATTAGGCCAAATTTTGTGCCCCTGCCTGCCACAATTCCAGCTGCTGGTGGGAGCAGAAAATTCCAGCCCACCTTCCGAGTCCAATATGACTCTTCTTTGGAACTGTACTTCATTTCATAGAATGGGCAGCTGGGCTTCTGCCATTTTCAAAGGAAAGCTTTAACCTGCCAGTTACCAAGTGATTCTGCCAACCCTCTGTGCTTCCCATTTGTTGCATTGAGAAACACTACTGAATGGGCAAGTGTTGTAATGTACTGTACCATCAAAGTAGATAAAGCAAATCAAAAAAACAGGGAACACTAAGTTTGGGCTTTAAAAGCTTCAAGCTTGTTGGAAGAAAGGAAATTTGAGGGACCTGAGAAAGCAGTTTTGAAGATATCTTTGTTCTCAGTGCACTGAACTAATCCCAGAACTGACAACGGTCCTGTCTCCCAAGCCCAGGCAATTTCCCTGTGAAGCTACTCAAGCTTGACTGATGTAACCCAGTCTTTAGGCTTTCTATTTTCTGAGCTGCCCCATTACATTATTCTGAGTTACATCTGCAGTCGGCTATTTACTGCAATTTATTTTAATAATGCTTTTAAAAAGAAAAAACACGGGTTATTGCCAACAAAATGTTATTGTGTGTTTGATGTATGAAACTGTTTTACAGAGCAGCAGTACAGTAATGAAACAGTATGAAAGTCAGTCTCTGAGGGATTGTAGAGTGCAAAATCAATTAATGTGCCTGATTGCTGCGAACATGGCTGTGATTTCATTTAACACTCATTGCAATGAAATCACACTGCAGATTGTTGGAACAGTTGGGTTTAACAGGACGAACAGGGTAGAGACTGGAAGGTTGTTTCCTTGGCTTGGAAGTCGAGAATTAAGGGTCACAGTCTCAGCATAAAGGGCTGATCATTTAGGACTGAGATGAGAAGAAATTTCTTCACTCAAAGGGTTGTGAATCTTTGGAATTCTTTGTGCCGGAGAGCTGTGGATGCTCCACCATTGAACAAATTCATGTTCGGGATCGATAGGTTTTTGGATACTAAGGGAATTAAGGAACATGAGGATAGTATGGGAAGGTAGAGTTGAGGTAGATCAGCCATGTATGTTTTGAATGGCAGAGCAGGCTCAAAGGGCTGAATGGTCTCCTCCTGCTAATAGACTCATAGACTCAGATTTTTACAGCACTGAAGGAGGCAATTTGGCTGACGACACTAATTCCATTTTCTAGCGCTTGGTCCATAGCCCTGGAGCTATGGCAATGCCAGTGAATATCTAAATACTTCTTAAATGTTATGAGAGTTTCTGATTCAACAGGCCTTTGAGTAAAAAAAATTCTCCTCAACTCCCCTCTTAGCCTTCTACGCCTCACCTTAAATCTATGCCCCTTAGTTATTGACCCCTCTACTAATGGAAAAAAGTGCCTTCCTATCCACCCTATCTATGCCCCTCATAATCTTTTACACCTCTATCAGGTCCCCTCTCAACCTTCACTGCTCCAATGAAAACAACCCCAGCATATCCAATCTTTCCTCATAGCTCAGACCCTCCAGCCCAGGCAGCATCCTGGTAAATCTTCTCTGCATCCTCTCTAGTACAATCACATCCTCCCTATAATGTGGTGACCAGGACTGCATGCAGTATTTCAGTTGTGGCCTAACCAATGTTTTATACAGTTCCAGTATAACCTCCCTGCTCTTGTGTTCCATGCCTGGCTAATAAAAGCAAGTATGCCATATGCCTTCTTAACCACCCTATCTACCTGCCCTGCTACCTTCAGGGATCTGTGGATGTGCACACCAAGGTCCCTCTGATCTTCAGAACTTTCCAGGGTCCTAACATTCATACTGTAATCCTTTACCTTGTTAGCCCTACCCAAGTGCATTACCTCACACATTTCCGGGTTGAATTCCATTTGCCACTGCTCTGCCCACCTGACCAGTCCATTGGTACCCGCCTGCAGTTTACGGCTATCCTCCTCACTATTTACCACTATTGCAATTTTGCTTCCATTTCTTATGTACTAGATGGGAACCTGCAAATGACTGGGCTGGGAAAGTGAAGGGAAAAAATTCAGTCCCAGGATCCTTCCTCCTGATCAACATCCTGCTGCATTGATGGTGGCATTGGTTAAGGAAAGGAATGAGGGGCGCCATGATACTTAAGTGTCCACACAGTAACTATCTAAAGTTAGGATTTTTGCCAGGCCAGAGATGCTCTCCGAGGTTCACACATGCATGATTCATGGAGGCAGCTGCCCATTTAAATCACAAGCTACCTCCACTGAAGAGGGATCTTGGAAAAACAGGAGTGTGGAATCTGGAGGGTGCAAATTAGAACAGGTAAGAGGAGGTCTGAACTTGGTGCATTTGGATATCCAGGGTACCTCTTTGGCGAGGTAAGATACCCATTTAAATAGGGTCCCAGAACACCTTTGTGAGAGGTAAGGCACTCTTTGGGTTGTTAAAAGTGAACATGATTATGCAGTTTTTACATACAAACTGATTGGAACTATCCATCTGTCAAGGAACTATCCAACTGTCAAGGAAGTGTTAAAAAGTTGTCCAGCTGTCCAGGCGCTGCCCCAGCTATCAAGGAAGTGTTAAAGAGCTGTCAAGCTGTCAAAGCTGTCCAGGGAGTGTCAGGCCTGTCAAGGAGCTGTACAAGGATATTAGGTGAGTTGAGTTGGAAGGAGTGAGGGCAAAGAGTAGTGGGTGGGGGCATGGAATAGCATGAGTTGGCACTAAACTGGCATGGGGGTATGGGAATTATGGTGGTTGGGTAGAGGGACAATAAATTGGCATAGGGAGTATAGAGGCAATGAGGATGGATAGAGGGGCATGGGTTGTCATAAGTTGGCATGGATGGAGCATAGGGAGTCAGTGATGAGGGCTGGAGGGATGCTTTTTTTAAAATTTATTTAAATGCAGTGCTGGAGCACAGAGTCTTGCACTCCGCCCGTCTGCACACCCGGCAGCCTGCGCATTCATTCTGGGATCGCCCGCTGTGAATCCTATTTCAGCCTTACCACCTCTCCCCCTAAACCCGAACGAAAATCCGACTTGTAGGCAGACATTTTTAAAGGCTGGGTTCGCCGAGCTGGGAAATCTTCAGACTTAGTGGACCTAACCCGGGGATAAACACCTGGGATTTAAGTGTACCATAGCTGCCTAATGAATAACAAGAAGCCTGCCACTACCATTAAGACATCATTCAACCAGCGCTAAGCCACTTTCAAGCCTCCCCAATTTGCTTATTTGGATTCTTGTAACCAGGCCAGTTCTTGAGATCCAATTTCCTCAGTAAGGCAGATGGGGGAATCAGGTATCCAATGAGCTCCACTGTCAAAATATACACAGCTGGAGCTTGGGTGAGGGCAGGATCAAGTTCAACTGTGATGCCCCCACAGTGAAATAGCCTGCTTCCACTTACTGTCCAGGCTCCCACATGAAGAATGGCCTCTAGTCGGAGGTACTGATGAGTACCAGGCACCCACAGAACTCTAGCACATGAGAAGCAAGGAAAGCTAACAATAAAGAACTTGCTCCCAGTGCCTATCAGGACACAACATCTTGTATGGGTTAGCCTTACAAGCGTGTTCTCAATGTTCTTGCATTAGCCAGCTAATCCCTTCAATAAAAGGCACTATCAGCACATCCTTGAGTCATGCACAAAGGGAAAATGCTTGATGGCTCAATAAGAAATATCAAAGTCCACGTATTGACAAAACGTGGAATAAATTTGAGAATGGTTCTGTTAATATGAACTGCTTCACTGCACATTCCCTCATATCCATTTGGTAATAAAAAAAATCTTCCTACAAGACAAATTAAAAGTAATATTTGCTTCCCGGAGGTAAATGAGTAGCCAAATCATTTCATAAAAAGATATACAAGGAAGAAGAATAATTTACTTCAATAAGCTGCTCGCTGTTGACACATTCTCTGTAACTCCTGCAAAGCCAAATGCACAACTAATGAGCAAGTCAGCGCTAAAGAAGCACTTATCATAACATTCACTGACAGGATTTATTACCTAGTAACAAAAAGTCCTTGCAAAAGAAATTAAGAATATGGTGCCGTGATATGGATGGGCAAATTAAAAAAGCTGGAAGACAATTCTCGGTGTAAGTGCCCCTCATGACTTTAAGCCTATGTATGCAAATGGCATAAAACATGAGGTGCATGTTAACATCAGGCCTATTGGTTCAACCTAAGACTGTTTGGTAACTTTCCAACATTTAATCATCCAATAATCTGATTAGGTGGGTAATGTCTTTTGAGAGCAAGTGGCACTGCACGGACAGAATGTTCCAGAAACTGTTACAAGACAATTATTTCTGCAGTTTTCTATCTATGGTGGAAGTGCAGCCCAAAGCAATGCTGAGATTATTCTATCTTAGAACCAACAAAGAAAACAGAAGGAGACCCTACCAAGGTCATACAGCTCCTGATCTCCCTTTTCAGCTCCGTCTGGGTTTTAAAGACACCAGGAGCAGCTCCATATCTATAGCGTGGGCTGAGGTGGATTGAGTGAGACTGCTGCTCTGCTGGTTTTACTGTAGCGGAGAGAAGTTGTGTTCAATCCCTGTGTTCCAAACATATTCCACTCAACGTTGAGTAAATAGTCTCAGTGTTGAGATCAGAGACCTGTTACCTCGAGATTTCTGATCACAGCGGGGTAAAGCTGATCACAAACTCATTTGAAGAGAACTTACCTTCTGCAATTGGAAGCTGCTCCTCCTCCTGCCACTCGCTGCTCATCTCCAGATCCCGCATTCATAGCGAGGGTTCAGCAGAAGCAATCAGTGAGCGGGAGAGTCGGGTGGGGGAGTGCAAGAGGTCCGGCAAAAACAAGGGTCAGTGAGAAGGCGAGTCAGGGAGCAGCAGAGGCAAAGCCCAGAGGGTTGGCAGCAAGAGAGTGCTTTAGGGAGCGGCAGCGGCTGCTAGTCAGAGGATCAGGGAGTGGGAGAAGGTGTCAGGGGGTGGGAGGGGCTGCTCCAAAATGCGCTGATTGTACCACACGGCTCTACGTCAGGTTGGTGGGAAATGACATTAAAACAAATCTCACAAGATTAAACAGGATGATAGGCCCCATTAATTAGCCTACATTAAAATGAAACAATATAAAATGAGGAAACATTAAACAGGGATTTACGGTATACTGTTCTTTATTCATGCAAGGTAGCTCAGGGCTCTTATCTGACAACAGCTTTCATCATTGAGTTTCATGGGTATGATTTTCTTTTCTTTATTCTTTCATGGGACTTGCGTGTTGCTGCAGTATTTGTTGCCTGTCCCTAATTGCCTTTGAACTGCATGGCTTGCTAGGCCATTTCGGAGGGCAGTTAAGAGTCAACCACAATGCTGTGGGCCTGGAGTCACATGTAGGCCAGACCAGTAAAGGACAATAGTGAACCAGATGGGTTTTTATGACAGTTGATACCAGCTTCATGGTCACCATTACTGAGATTAGCTTTATATTCCAGATTTATTAACTGAATTTAAATTAACATCAGCAAAGCACACTTACACAAACCCTCCCTCCCTTGGATCATGGCAGTCCTGATAATCTTTTAAATGAAAACCAAATCAACAATATTGGGATAAATCAGGCACAGCCCCTAATTCAGGTCAGCTATAAAACCAAGGACAAAAATTTAAAGGAACCTTACAAACTTTAAATCAAAATGTGATTAAAGGGGCCAACAAAACACCCCAATCCCCGCGGTGCCCACCGAGCACGGAAGGCCTCGAGAGTGCCAGCAGACACCGCGTGCTCCCTCTCCAGGGACATCCGACAGCGAACGTAGCCGCGGAAGAGGGACAAACAATCGGGCGGGACTCCCCCGTCGATCGCCCGCTGTCTGGACCTGTTAATGGCCAACTTGGCCAGGCCCAGGAGCAGGTTCACGAGGAGGTCCTCCTCCTTCCCGACCCCCTTCCGCACCGGGTGCCCATAGATCAGGAGCGTGGGGCTGAAGTGCAAACAAAACATCAATAAAAGGTTTTTCAAATAACTAAAAAGGGAGTGCAGCCTACAACACCCTATGTATACATGGTCCACGGACTCCACAAGACCGCAAAAAGGGCACGTGTCCTGAGAGTCCGTGAACCTATGCATCCTCTTATTATAGGGGACTGCTGCATGCAACACCCTCCAACCCAGGTCCCAGATAAAAAGGGGTGGACACCTCCGTAGAGGGCCTCCCATCGGGGGCCTCCGCCGCCGGACGGCAACAAGGCACGCCAGGGTGTGTCTGGTCGACGGACAAGGGCGAGAAAATGGAAGGTGTGCAGCAGCAGTCCATACAAAAAGCCCCTCTTTGCCGTGCCAAAAGGCACGGAGGGCATGTCCCCGAGGTGGCTCATATTGTGGGGCACCAGTACCCGAGGGAGGGTTCGGGGCTTGGGGCCAATGTGGAATTCTGTCCGAACAGGGGAACGTTCAGACGGAAGACCACCGCGCACCTGGGCCACCTCAAGACCCAAAATAACGTCGGGTCCGAGCACGACCGTTCTCAGGTCTTGGATGGCATCGGCTGCGACCTGGACACTCACAGACGCGCGTCACGCCAACTCCTGCGGGAGCATCAGCCCAGTCCTCCACTTCCCAGCACGTCCCCGATCCTGGTCACCCCTGCGGCCACAGCCCTCCTCTCTGCCAACCACTGAAAAGGACGGAGGGGCGGATGGCTGTCCTGATAGTGAAGCATTCAGACTTCCTTTTCAACCAACCAATAACAATATAGTTCATGGTTTAACCACTTGGGAAAACACCCAGCTTTATAGTGTCTCTGAGCTATTCACAAAGCTTAATGCGTTTTAGATATTCTTGTAGCCAGCTCACACAGTGTTAACAGGACCCAAGCTGGTTGGTGAAGTTAAAAACAAGGCATATTTCTTTTCTTTACTAGGAGAGTTTATTGACTTTGTTCAGTCTCAACACTCATCACACACGCCAGTGTCCCAGCTGTCCCCTATTTATATGTGCTCCAAGTACTTAATTAAACAATGCCCTTCACTTATGTATCTTAACAATATAATTAACATACTACGAAGACTCAGTACCCCCAAGAGCTCCTGTGTCCTTTTCAGATAACAGAAAAATTGACCTCTTCATGAGAGGGATTGGCCTTTTCCTAATTTGGAACTTTTACACCAGGTACATCTTTATCCTTTTCTATAACCACACACCACATTAAATCTAACCCATCACTACCACAAAAAAGCTGTTCTTTGATATCCCTTCTACCTCCCCAGCTTTGTTCTCTAAAACTAAGTCCAGGACTACCCCTTCTTTTGTTGCGCTTGCTACATACTGGCTAAGAAAGTTCTCCCGAATACATTTTAAGAATTCTGAAGTCTGTACACCTTTGACACTGATTTTAATCAATTAATATTTGCGTAGTTCAAATCCCCTATGATTACTGCCCTATGATTTCTGCATTTCTCAGCAATTTGCCAACATATTTGCTCTTCTACCTCTCGCTGGCTGTTTGGGTGTTTATATTACACTTCCAGCAATGTGATTGCTCCATTTCATTCCTCAATTCAACATATATGGACTCAATTGATGATCCTTCTAACATATCATTCCTCCTTACAGCTGTAATTGTTTCTTTAACCAACGTTATGACACTCCCTTCTCCTATATGCCTCTCTTTATTTCATCTGAAAAACTGTGACCAGGAATGTTGAGCTGTCATTCCTCCTATGTTTCAGTAACAGCTATGATATTGTACTTCCAAGTAAATAGCTGTGCCCTCACTCATCTACCTTATTAACTAAACTCTCTGCATTGAAGTATATACCATTAATCGCTGAGCAACTCCCATGTTTTCTGTTTTCTAGCTTTCCATGCTCACTCACTAATTTTCTTCTTCCATTTCCAACTTTGCTTCTCTTTGCTGAATCTAGCTAGGCTCAGGTTCCCATCTCTAAGCTTAAACAGGTGGTGATTTGATAACTTTAGACTTAGGTTAATTTAGTTGCATGCAGGCTAATTACTGGATCCCAAATTAACCCTTTAAGCTGTTTTAGTCCGACAGAGGTTTAACCATCAGGCAATTGCTCAGAAACTAAGTTAACAACTAATATCGAAGTTCATTGAATAAAAGACTAAAAGAACAAAAATATATTTATCAAGAATACACAATTGACGTTACAACTTCAAGGTCTTTGCACTGACAGTGCTTCACTATTGATTCTTGTGCTAACAGGAATTCTGCCTCTGCTCCCAGGAACAGTGCTTCATAACATATGGCACTGCCTGGTTCCAATGCTGACAGGAATTCTGCCTCTACCCTTGAGAATGCACAACACAACTGGTTTCCTTTTACTTGGTGTGCACAAACCTAATTCTGGGGTCACCCCACCTTGGTCCAAAGGTGTTGTTAATAGCCAATCAGTCAATAATGCTGTCAGGGTTAATTTCATTGGTCCTGGCCATTTGCACACATTACCTTGGGCATAAAACAATGGATTATTTCAAGGTGTACTCCTTATCTTAACACTGCACAAGTGCCTCATTCCATTATTCCCAGTACTAGTCAAATCAAGGACTGTATAAGGACTGGACAGTGTAGGTTCCTTTCTCACAAATGCTGTCACAATTATAAAATAAGAATGTTGGTAGAAAAAAACAGAAAAAGATATAATCTGACTTTCATTAACAATTTGATCATTAATTACTTATTCTTCAATTATCGAGTACAGGTACTTCTAATAATCAACTATTGTTTGGTTGCTACTTTACAACACTAGTGGTTAGTGTACTAAAATATTGCAGCAGGTGATCAAATTACAAAATGGCTTCTTTTAGAGAGTGGGTGGAATTGTGCCTGTCTGCCGACGTCAGGCTTATTTGGCAGTGTGGGCAGACAGTATGGCAAGATGGCCAAAAATCAGTTTCACAACATCATGTTGTGAAACCAGTTTGCGATTTTCCTCTCTGCCCGTCGGATGTCGGGAACCTCATTGTAACATATCTGCATATCATTATAAGGCCAGCCAGCCGGAATCATCCCGCACCCTCACCTACCCCCCCACCCCATCCCCCACCCCCTTCCTCGCTGAATCGTCTGCCCATGCCGAAGTGTTTCACAACAGCATATATAAGGCACTTAGTGGCCTGCACTTTGAGGGTAACTTGGAGGTGAGTACACATTAACGTTGCTTAGCGCTTGCCCGGGTCACCTGTTGGGCTTCAAGGTTGAGGCACATTGGAGGTGTGGGGGTCAGGGCTGCCCTGTGGTTGATGCAACTTGGGGGTGGGGGCAAGGGCTGCCCTGCGGTTGGGGCACTTTGGAGATGTGGAGGAAAGGGCTGCCCTGCAGTTCAGTCACTTTGGAGAGGGGGGCAAGGGCTACCCTGCAGCTGAATGTAGTGCACAAGCACATCTGGGGTCAGTGGGAGGGAAGCAGCAACACATTAGGGAAACCTTGTATAAAGTGACCATTCCCCTGCGCTGCGACAGTTCAGGCACAGCCACATTGACATGTGTGGTGTCGGGCCTCTAGCTATCTGCCCACTCAAGCAGGTCAGAGTCATCAAAGTGCTAGCAAGTCTCCCAGAGCTTTTTAAAAAATTCATTCATGGGATGTGGGCACCACTGGCTGGGCCAGTATTTATTGCCCATTCCTAATCGCCCTTGAGAAGTTGGTGGTGAGGTCAGACTTAACCAAGAGAGGTTCTTAGCACACCCAAGCTAACCCGTGCATCTCTGTCTTTCATCCTGCAGGAGGAGTACATCAGAATGATGGAGCCTGGTGAGCTAGCTGTGTGCAGAAAGCGGAGACGGCATAGGAGAACAACAGAGGCGCTTGGCTGGGCAGAGGGAGGAGCAGCACCCTCAGGAAGAAGGGGCAGCTGGGGCTCCCACACACACTGCTGAAGAGGCACAGCAAGCCATCACTGGTCAGCACCTAGTAAACCCAGGGTCTGTAGACACTGACTTTCACTCCTGCAGATGACCGAGCACAGTGTCACTGAAGACTGTGCATGTCCAGGGAATTAGTGGGTTACATCTGCCACCTGCTGCAGGATTTGGTGCCATGGGGACATGGAGGGCAACTACTGCCAGTGGCCATGAAAGTGATCACAACACTCAATTTCTATGTCAGTGGCTCCTTTCAGGGCTCCACAGGTGATCTCTGTGGGATTTCACAAGCCTCCACCCACAAATGCATCCATGAGGTCACGGATGCCATCTTTGCGAGGGCACACAACTTTGTGCATTTTGCCCACGACCAAGGGAGCCAGGATGTAAGAGTGATTGGATTTGCCCAGATCTCAGGTTTCCCACAGGTGCAGGTCGACTGCACTCACGTGGCACTCAGATCTCTGTCACAATAAGCTCTCAACTATGTCAACCATAAGGCCTTCCATTTGCTGAATGTTCAGCTGGTGTGCGACCATCAGAAATGCATCCTGAAGGTCTGCACATGGTTCCCAGGGAGCGTCCATGGCTCCTACATTCTCAGTTAGTCACAGATCCCTGACCTCTTCCAGGGTCCACAGATGCTGCAGGGATGGCTTCTCAGGGGCAAGGGCTACCCACAGAGGAAGTAGCTGATGATACCTATGTGGCAGCCTCAGACTGCAGCAGAGTGAAGTTATAACAAGGCTCATGCTGCAATTCGCAACTTGGTGGAGCAAACCATCAGGATGCTGAAGATGAGGTTCTGGTGCATGGACCGGTCTGGTGGAGCCCTGCAATATGGTCCACAGAGGGTGTCATGCATCGTTGTCATCTGCTGTGCCCTTTACGACCTGGCGCTGCAATGGGGTGAGGAGCTGGTTGAGGAGGAGATGGAGGAGCTGGAGGTCTCCTCCAATGAGGAGGACACTGACAGTAATGAGGGTGAGGAGGTCCACAAAGACGACAATGATGGGGATGAGGCTCTCGCATTGGCCAGACGAGGCAGGCGGGCTCAGAAGGCCCTCATAACTATTGGATTTATGGAGGATGATGACGACATGCAATGAGGAAACACTATCGATCCTCACATTGCATCTGTGAACTTTTGACTCCAGTCTGGCTTATGGCAGCGCGAATACCCTCTATGATAATGGAACTGCAGTGGAGGCCCTAATAGTCGCTTGATTGCAGGAGAATGATGACGACGTACAGTGAGAAAACTCCATAGATCTTCACACAGCCTCTGAGAATGTCTGACTCCTGTCTGGCTGAGAGCAGCTCGCTTGCACTCTGTGATCAGGGTCATATCATAGAGACACAGCCACGAAACTTTAAAAGCACCTGATCCTTTGTCGGCCTTCAGTACCAGAGCCCTTCAGGAGCACAGCGTCACTGGTCACAGATGCTGAAGAGATGGGAGCCAGCCCCACCTTAAAGTTGCTGAGAGCACACAGAGAGAATGATGGAACTCTGTGACACCTGCCCACTACATTCTGGCAGCGATGACAAGCACTATCGAGGTGTAGGCATCAGTAATGTTTCCAGGGAGTGTGAGGCTGGACCATCACTTTGGTCTGAAGTCTGCACAGAGCATAGGGAAGAGGCCCTGGACTGAGACACCTGCCTTTATCTTGTGCAGAAAGGTTTTACATCTGAGGGACAAGAACACTGCTTATCAAAACAAGGAGCCATAGACAGGAATACATTCTTGGGAGCTTATTTACATTAGTGAACATTATGTACAAGTGATTAACACCCATGCACAGGCTGTGTAACTTTATTGACCATCTTAATCACATTTTGGTTTAATGTATGTAAGTTTCCTTTAAATTTTATCTTTGTTTTTGCAGTTTCCCTTTAAGGGGCTGCTTTTTAATTTGTCCATGATTTTGTTAATTTAGTTTATTTGGTGGACTCAAAAGAGTACATCTTCTTAACCTTCCTAACCCTGTCTTGGTGCTCCTCAGACATCCACAGTGAATGTGAAGGCAGTCTGCTGCCTGCTATGCCCTGTCTATGGTGACATTGGAGGCAACCTCTGGAGGGCTGAGATCTGGAGGGCCCCAGCCTGCTTTCAGGGTCCTGCTGTGTGGCAGTGGCACCTTCCTCAGCACCTGTGAAGCTGGAGCTGCTAAGGTCACAGGAAGAGTGGATTCAGATGGGCCGATCACTCCCTGAGTCACCCGGAGTCACCTGGATGGATGGCCCTGGAGTGTGCACTTGCTGATCCTCCTCCCTATGGGTGCCCAAGGGCCCCTGGCTGACTCCTTGAGGAGAAGGGGAAGCTGGAGTGAGATCAGGCTGCCCTGCACCCTTCTCCCATAGACACAGTCAGAAGCCAACAGTGGCAACAGCAATGGAGTTGAGCCCGCACAGCACTGCAGGAGCGATGTCCTGAACCAAGGTATCCTTGTTGACCTCAGTGCATTGGCAAGTTATCACCTCAGCCTGAAGGTGGACGGACTCCCCCATTGTGCCTTGAAATCTGAGTAGTGCAGTGGACATCTCTTCCTGATGTTCCCGAGCTTGCCTTTGCAGCTCCAGCAATTGTGACATGTCTGAGTCCAGAGGTTCATCATCTGTCTTGGCTCAACAATGCTCTGGCCTCCAGCAGCCCTCTGAGTGCCGGGGACCTGGGAAATCCCTGCCTCCGCCTGCTGTGGATCAGGTTTAATTGGAGGCCCAGAGTCATGGATTCTCTTGGCACTTTCCCAGATGTGTCTGCGAAAGCAGTGAGAGATAATTAGTGCGAGGCAGTGGCCTGTGAAACAGGACTCATCACTCACAGAATGGTTGTCTGATGGATGTTGCACTGCTTGGTCCTCACTTGGTAAAGCACCACTTCACCCTCAGCACAGGACCGGTTCAGGTCCTCGCCAGCCAGCTTAAAAGTGTAAGCAGGATGTCAGGCAAGATGATAAGGATGTGTGTGTGGTGAGTGGTCCCATTGATTGGATGGGAACAATGAAGGTGTGTGTGAGAGAGTGAATGGTGATGTCTCTTGAGCTGGCAGTGAGTGAGGGCCCTGTGCTTGTGAGATGGGTTTGTGAGTGTGTGAGTTGAGAGTGATGAGAAGAGTGAATTACCCTGGCAGAATGGGTGAGACCATTCATCCTTTTTGGCACTGGGTTGCTGCCCTGTTTTGCAGGGCATTGGCGCTGACCACCGCTGCCACTGCCTCCCAAGCTGGATTAGTGAGGTTGCTACCCATCTTGCAGCCAGACAGGGATTAGAGGACACACAGCAAGCTTCCACTGCATCCAATAAGTTCTAGAGGAATGCGTCATTGAACCTGAGGGCTGCAGTCTTCTTGCCTTTCAGAGCCATGTCTTCCTTGCAGTCCTGGGCTGGAAGCACTGAGACGTGTGTGCGCAGCTGTACTTAGTATATGGCGTCTGGCACTATGACGCAGTGAGGTGATGACGTGGAGGGCGAATGAGACCCTCCCACCATGGAAATGGCCTGTTCCCCAGGAATGCATCATTAATACGGTGGGTTTGGGATATGCAACATGAAAAGCCACCATTTGGCTGGTGGGTAAGATGTCTACCCACTACTGCACTTAGTGCAAACCTGGGATGTTTCTGCCCAATATGTTGGCACAAAATGGAAATATGACCTTGTTAGCCTATTGCAGAATATATACGTTGTCAAAGCCATTGAAAGTTGTCAAGTTAAGCAGGCAAACTAAATCCTACTAAAATAAAATCTGAAATCTAGGCCACCTTACACATTGTTCTGCCAAGCTAGCTTAAACCCACCTCCACAGAACCAGCATACCTCCCTGCTAAGATATTGATCCCGGCCCTGTTGAGCTGCAAACCATTCAGCCTGTCCGGAGCTTACCTCCCCCAGAACTGGTCCCAGTGCCTCCATAATCTAAAGCTCTTTCCACTGCACCATCTCTCTAGCCACACATTCATCTTCTCTATCCTCTGATTTCTGTAATCTGGCAATTGCAACCTTTGTGGTCCTGTTTTTAAATTTTTTTCCTAACTCGCTAAAATCTGACTGCAGGACCTCATCCCACTTTCTATCTGTGTCATCGGAATTGATGTGGACCACAACTGCTGGCTGTTCACCCTCCCTCCTCAGGGGGCTCTGTAGCCACTCAGAGACATCCTTAACCCTGGTACATGGAAGCAACATGGCATCCTGGATTCACATCTATAGAATCTGCTATTTCTATTGTCCTTCTGTTCTTCTTCCTGCTATCTCGCCCCCTCTAAAACTGAGTCACCTATGATACTGTGGGCTTGGCTCTGCCTGTACTCACTGTTCTCAATTGAACTCATCCATATCCTGAGCTGAACACTGGTTGGAGAGTGAGATGCATTCAAGGGGGTCCTGGTCCTTCTAGGCTGTCTGGCAGTTACCAAGACACTTTCTGCCTAAATACGCTTAAGCTGTGGGGTGACCACCTCCAGCAACATGCTATCCATGTAGTTCTCAGCCTTGTGGATGGCCACAGTGACACCAGCTGCTGTTCAAGGTCTGAAACCCAGAGTATGATCTCCTCCTGACATTTCCTGCCCATTTGGTTATCCAGGACATGAAGCCTGGAATTCCCACATGTAACAGAATGCGCATTTGATGGGACTGAGCTACCCTGCCATGCCACAATTGATTAGACTATTATCTAAACTTAGCAGAAATAAAACTGAAGAGTTAAGGTTTAAAACTTAAAGACTTGGACTTTTAAAACCCAGTTTAATTTTTCTAGCTTAGATCTTTACCTTAATGGTTAACCACCCCAACCCCACTCCAATACTGATTTTAATGAGTTTTGCTGATCGTTCCTCTCTGCATTGATTCCGGTATCACTCTTTCACTTTCTGACTGTGTTTGAATTGGTCTCAGCTAATCAGCCCCTGCTCCCCCTGATCTGGGGGGAATTGGGTGTGTATAATGTCCCGTGAGGGATAACGAGATTTTCCTGAAAATGTGGAAGGATGATTGGGACCTGAAAGGTCCGCTATTGAATTTTCTGTAACTTAAAAAATTGAATTGATCTAAGTTACAAGAGCTGCTTGTGTTGAAGAGGGAGCGAGAGAGAGACAAGGAGAGAGAAAAAGAGAGAAAAGGGAGGTAGCCCTAGGGGTGTTAATAAGCATGGACAGGCAGGAGCTGGGCAAATGTGAGATTTCGTCAGTTTGATTGTCCCTATAGGTGGAGCCTTCAAGATCCCTTTATTTCCCCCACTGCTATTTGAAGTTTCGTTTAGAATATGAGAGTTTTAAGTTGATAAACAGGGTTAGATGAACCAACATCTGCACTACCCCCTTGCAGACTAGTATCACCAGCTTCCAAGCTGATTGGGATTGATACATACGAGTTACATTAATTCAAATGAGTTAGCACTCTAAAATTCTGAGGGGAAAAAAAATACCTGAAATTCAAAGGGATTTCAGGAAAACCAAAAGGTATAAACAAACAATCTAGGTGGTTCCAATGGAATAAAAAGGGGTTTCTTTTGAAGAGATTAATTAAATATGAAAGGAAATCTGCATCCCAACAGCACTGTAATTTGAGTTTGAGACAATCTTGAGATGTAAAGTGCAGTGTAATTTAACAGGTTACTTTTGAATCACTAGGATGCTATCTAAGATAAAGAATGTGTCAATAAACGTACGGGAATTATAACTTGGATACAAATCAATACACATAAGAAAGAGGTAGTTTTAATTTTGATGGTGTAAATTACATTTCTTACAAAGTTTAAAATTTCAGGTTTGGTTCCTGATAATTTCTCAAAAGGGAATTTTCATTTTAAAAGGTTTGACAACAATTGGCACTTATTCACATGCTGCAAGCTTTTGTATTTGTTCCCAAAATATGAAGCTAAGCTCAAGACCTTGACAAAGTTTGGCAGAAATCCAATTTTTGGCTGAGTTAATGAATCTTGGATAATTCTAAAAGAAACAGATCAGACACAATTTAGTGGGTTATTTTTGAGACAATAAAATGTTGTTTGATAAGATGATAAGGAACATGTCAATGCCTAATTTCTGTTTTT
The DNA here is from genome assembly GCF_017639515.1 of Carcharodon carcharias. Classification (NCBI taxonomy): domain Eukaryota; kingdom Metazoa; phylum Chordata; class Chondrichthyes; order Lamniformes; family Lamnidae; genus Carcharodon; species Carcharodon carcharias. Next base: position 113,284,966 of record NC_054473.1, read on the forward strand.
AAAACTGTGATGAGAATATTTTATTTATTTTAAAGTCTCTCTAGGCAACCTGAACAAGATAAGGTGGTAGCTATTACATGTGTAAAATGGTATGAGGCAAGTAGGAGAAAGAGTTAGGGAAAGAGGGCACAATATATAAACTTTTTTAAGGGAAGTGAATTTGATAATTTGGCCATCAACTGAGACATTGGAAACGCACAGGGGGAGATAACAAGGATCTAGACATAGAGATCCTCATTGACATGGAATAATTAATACGGCCTAAAGAGCAAGGAAACCTTATAAATGATCAAGACAATAGAGAAACTGATATCAAGAGAACCTTAGGATGATCATGGTCAGGGGAAAAAAAAACTTAGAGATAAAACCATGTGGAATCTGTAGTTCAGGAATTGAAATGTAAGGAGAAATAATACTTAACAACAATTTACCACAAGATGGATACAGGTAAAGGGAAAGCTGGAAAAAGGCTAAATAGATGTATTACTGATTGTACTAATGTGCCTGCAAGGTACAAAAAGTAAGAACACTATGATGACAGACAGAGTTAAGTGGCTCTCAGAGAGCACCATCACTGGAAGTGAAGGTACTGAGCCATTGAAAGATAGGATAAGAAGGTGCATTGTAGAGTTATGTCGGCAGTTTAAGGAATTGAGGTCCGACGTGGGACTGCAGCAGGAGACAGTAGACTGGAAGGAGTGGAGGGGGCCTATCCAGATGGATTCAGATCAGGGAACTCATTTCACAGGAAGAGTCATTAAAGAAATGTATAAATTTAAATATAAACAGAAATTCCACATTCCCTTCCAGCCACAGAGCTCGGGGATGGTGGAAAGGATGAACTGAACTTAAAAAAAAACATCAATCACAAAAGCAATTCAAGAGACAGGGAACAGCCCAATATTCTAATGTGCCTTATGGCTACCCCAAGCAGGACCACCAGGCTCACCCCATTTGAAATAATGACAAGGAGAGCAATGCCATTACCCGAGGGAATCATAGTAGCAGTGGGAGATGCAGGACCACTAAAAGGAAAGATGTGAGACTATGTGAGGGAAATAAGTAAGCAATTGCATGAGTTAAGGAAGGAAATCAGAGACCGACAGGTGATTAAGGCTATGGAAACCGGCAAATCCAAAGAGCAACAATGGACCAAGTGGGGAATAAGGTGGTGGTCAAGGTGAGCCCAGAGCGAACAGGCATGGACCATACGAGATAATTATGACAGGTGACACATGCGCACTTGTAGATATGAGAACAGGAAGTAAATGGAGGTGTTCCACACAGTTAAAGGTACATGACAATTGATCAAGTGGTAACCCGGAGAATGGGAGCCGATGTTAATGTCTCTACAGATCTACAATCCTGGTTGTGGGCATATCAGTACTGGCAAAAAGGTTGAGGATCATCACTGCTCGTCCCGCACCGCAGGAGGAACTTTAGTACAGCACGGACAGTGCCAAATGTGACACGCAATGGGGAATGATAAATGTAACAGTAAGAGAACAAGTGCTTTTGAATTGTAGTAAGGGTTTGCTTCAGATCGGGTGTGGGAGGTCCGCCACTATCCAGCCACCTTCCACATCTACTTCCACAGTCTGAGTAGAGATAATTGAAGTCCCTCAAACCACACCGACTGACCCTTGTCCGATTATGCATCCAGGACCGACGAATGGTTTGGTACTGGTTAATCAGAAGTTATGTATGATAATGTAGACCAGGAGCTGGTACCCGTAGTCTTGAACATATCCGGAATTGCCCCACCCCAGTGGTGCTCGATCCATATTCGAGGACTATATAAGGCTCGAATGGGCCAACTGATGACTGAAGCATCTCAGTTCAATGGCAAGATACGATCAGGCTTGGGAGGGAACTGCTTTAAGCACAGCCTGATAAATGATGCTGCTACGGTATTCAATACAGAGAGATCAGTGGTTAATTCAGAACCTGGCAACTGTAGATCAGAAGGTCTGTACCCTGAGCTTTAAGCTTAAGGAGATTCTAGAGCGGGGACAGGGAATTCATAACACCCAATTAAATACAGACCAGGACATGACACGGTTAATCCAAAGCCTGGCTACCGTGCTTGAAAGTCATGTGGGGACTATCGACAAATTGATTGAAATAGGGAAAAATATTTCAGATGACGTGAGCAGAAATGATGTTTGCAGCACCTATGGGTCTTGGGCACTGGAACAAGCCTGAGAGAACTTAAGACAGATTAATGAAGGGGTAGTCCCTTTATGGTTAACTAATGAGCATTTATTTAATCTTTCACAACAAAAGGATGATGACTCGACCGGTTGCCAGCTCAGAGGTTTAACACGCATAAAAAGAATGAATGCTGAATGTAGAGTAAATAGTAATATGCTAATATGCATTGTATTAGTAATATCTGCCATACCTATGTCAACACTAGGCGGGACATTATATAGAGTAGAAAATATTGGGGTTTTAAACGGGAGAATAGGTATCACGACATTCCACCATATACAGTAGACATAGAAGGGAATATTGTTAGCACCACATTAGAAGAGTGTAGGATAGAGGCCACTGCAGTACCCAATGCACACCCAATATATGAGACAGATGAAGCTAAGTGGATTTAAAGCAGCAGCAAATTGTACAATGGAAACTCTATGGGCTGCAAAAGAATTGACCCATGTTGCATATACAGGGAATGGGAGATATTGCATCACCACATGGCAGGAAAGAATCCAGTACGGGAACAACCGGATATGCCCCGTCCATAATCATTCAGTGTGCCTACACCCACAGACGCCAGCAAGGGTAGGGAAGGTGGAACTGGTCGAAATATACAAGAGAGGAACGACTACTATTTGCGTCAAGGAAAGCCTTTAGGATAACCTGACAGTACTTTCTTCCCCCTAACAATACCATATTCTTTCATTGTCTAATCACTGTTAGATACAATTGTTTTATAACAATTAGATCACTGAACAGATTGCTGGACAATGATGTGGGCCCTACATCCTATCACGTTGTATCTTCACTTGTTACCTTTGCTCTTCCTAAACCATAACCTTTGCTGTTACAATCCTTTAGTATCATCTGCTATAGTAGAAGGAACATGGTGCCTAATGCATAGTGTCATCCTTTTCAAAACCCTCCTGCTCTGATACAAGACCTATTTTTCAAAAGCCTGTGTGTGTCAGTCCATCAACTCTTTTATCACCATTTTCTATCTTTAATACCATGCAGCTTATCTATTTAATAATCTACATGTGCCCGCCCTTACAGTACAATATCTTGGTCCCGATATTATTCTTCTCCGATGTTATCGGTGCCACTGTGACCAAAAAATAGAATTTATGTCTAGATTATCTGTCCTGTCTTTGTTCGGTATTAGAATTATGTAAAAACATATCTATATTCTTACAATCAGAAACCTGGAAGTTACAGACTTGAATCTAATCAAGGGGTTCAGATAGTTTAGATATAAAATAATGGATGTCTAGCACTAAGTCACAGGCTGGAATCAATTGAGAGGTTCAGACGGTTTATATACAGAATAACAGATACCTAGGAGTGAGTTACAGGCTGGAATCCAATTGAGGGGTTCAGATGGTTTATATATAGAATAATGGATACCCAAGTGTGAGTTACAGGCTGAAATCTAATCGAGGGGTTCAGACAGTTTATATATAGAATAATGGATACCTGGGAGTGAGTTACAGGCTGGAATCTATTCAAGTGGTTCAGATGGTTTATATATAGAATAATGGATACCTGGGAGTGAGTTACAGGCTGCTAACTAAGTGAGGGGACTTTATAGTTTATACAAAGGGAAATGTATGTGTCAAGGTGTGCCAGTCTCAATTATAACATGAAATCTAATTAACTGGGTCACATGTTGAGAAACAAATGTTATGGACCAAATGGTTTGGAGGGTTTATGGATCAAATAATAGACTTTATGGAATGAGTTTTAGGCCAGAATTCAAATTTGCAACATCATGAGGGGTTTTGGTCCAGTCAACAGGGAGGAGCTGTTTCCATTGGCACAAGGGGCTATAACCAAGATCTACGCGTTTAAAGCCATTGACAAAAAAACCTGAGGGGGAAACAAAGAAGGTTCTTTTAATGCCCCAAGTTGTTATGGTCTGAAATGGGCTGCCTAAAAAGATAATTGAAGAAAATTCAATAATAACTTTCAAAAGGCAATTGCCAAATATTTGAAAAGAGGAATTTGAAAGGCTTTGGACAAAGGGCTGGAGAATAGGTCTAATTGGACAAAGAGTGGGGACAGAGTCGCCTCTCTGCTGTAAGGTTCTATGATTTTATGCAAGAAATGGTGCAGATATTTCCTGAAGAAAATGTCTAGTTGATATAGAGACCATGGAGAGAATTTTCTTCCCGGTGGGGGGACTGAGTGGGAGCCAATTAAGGCCTGCCCAGCATGATGTGCACCCGGAAGTGATCAGCGCTACCTGTGCGGGCAGAGGGAGGAGGCTGAGTCGTGGCCTGCGCTTGCAGAAATCCGCCGGAGGCACAGAGCTGCCTCAGGGAGATTAGTGTGATTTTCAAAGATTTTAATAAAGAGAAAAAAAATGTTTTAAGACATGTTGCCTCATGTGACTGTGTCGCATGAGATAGAACATGTCAATGAACTTTAATTTAAAAATATATTTAATTTATAAACCCTTCATGAAACATCATTCCGCCCGTGGATGAAGTTTCATGAAAAATGCAAAGGCCGCCTGGGCTCTTCTTCTGCCTGCCAACCTTAAAGTTGGACGGCAGCTCTGTTAATAACTTTAATTAGTTTTTAAATGGCCTTGACAAGCCGTTGACAGTTCGGCGGTCCGCAGCCCACTCTGCTGCGCGCCTGCTGAACTGAAAATTGGAATGATGCGCGGTGACGTTGGTACGCATGTTCAACATCACCGCGTGTCAGCAAGTGGGGCCCGCCCCTGCAGGCCGACCCGAAGATTCTGGCCCATGAGTACCTGTATCTACCTGCTCTGTGATGGAAATGCTCAACTGGCAAATTGTGCTTTACTTGGCTTTGCCCAGAAGGCAGGGAGAAAACCCAACTTCAAATGTACCTGGTGAAAGAACTGTTGAGCGGGCAGTTAATGGTGAAATTTGCTAGCTGGCTAACGTTCAGCTCCATTTCTAAATAATTGGTTTTGTTGCAGATTTCCTCTGGTACATCAGACTGCGAAATTACATGAAAGGTCAGTTTCCTTTTGCAGTGCCAAAATGAAGGTCAACTCCATTCCATATGAGAGCAGCTTGGCTGCTTACGTTACTGAAGATAGGATATTTCGCACCAGGATTGTTCAATTATTTTTTGTTATTGTGAAACCATGGTAAATGCCTGGGGCCCACTTTCTAAAGCACGACAAACATTGGTATATAAAATGGAAAATGAGGTAAGTGAGGAAGCAGCAGCACAATTAGCCAAGCTGTTTCAGTACAGCTACAACACTGGCCACTACCCGACAATGTGCAAAATTGCCCACGTCGACAAAAAGCAGGAAAAATCCAATCCACCAATTACCACCCCACCAGTCTACTCTCAATCATCAGCAAAGTGGTCAAAGGGGTCATTGACAGTGCTATCAAGGAGCACTTACTCAACAATAGCCTGCCCACTGATGCTCAATTTGGGTTATGCCAGGACCATTCAGCTCCTGACCTCATTACAGCCTTGGCTCAAACATGGACAAAAGAGCTGAACTCAAGAGGTGAAGTGAGAGTGACTTCCCCATGACATCAAGGCAGCATTTAACTGAGGGTGACATCAAGGAGCCCTAGCAAAACTAGAGTGAATGGGAATCAGGGGGTAAACTCTCCGGTGGTTGGAGTCATACCTAGCACAAAGGAAGATGGTTGTGGTTGTTGGACCATGTTCCGCTGCATCCTATGGCGAGTAACTCACTTCCTGACTCCCCAAAGCCTGTCCACCACCTACAAGGCACAAGTCAGGAGTGTGAGGGAATACTCTCCACTTGCCTGGATGAGTGCAGCTCCAACAACACTCAAGAAGCTTGACACCATCCAGAACAAAGCAGACTGTTTGATTGGCATTCCATCCACCATCTTAAACATTCACTCCCTCCACCACTGATGCACAGTAGCAGCAGTGTGTACTTTCTACAAGATGCACTGCAGGAATTCACCAAGACAGCACCTTGCAAACCCACGACCACTACCATCTAGAAGGACAAGATAGATGGATGGGAACAGATAGATCTGTGCAGCAGATAGATAGGAATACCACCACCTGGAAGTTTCACTCCAAGCCACTCACCATCCTGACTTGGAAATATATTGCTGTTCCTTCACTGTCACTGGGTCAAAATCCTGGAACTCCCTCCATAATAGCACTGTGGGTGTACCTACACCATATGGACTGCAGAGGCTCAAGAAGGCAGCTCACCACCACCTTCTCAAGGGCAATTAGGGATGGGCAATAAATGATGGCTTAGCCAGTGACATCCACATCCCTTGAATGAATAAAAAATACAATGACCTCCACTCCATCCTAAGATCAGAAGTGTGAATATTCACTGATGATTGCACAATATTGAGCACCATTCGCAACTCCTCAGGTACTGAAGCAGCCTACGTCCAAATGCAACAAGACCTGGACAATATCCAGGCTTGGGCTGACAAGTGGCACATAACATTCGCACCACACAAGTGCCAGGCAATGACCATCTCCATCAAGAAGGATTCTAACCATCTCCCCTTGATGTTCAATGGCTGAACCTCCCAACATAAACATCCTGGGGATTACCATTGACCAAAAACTGAACTGGACCAGCCACATAATTACTGTGGCTACAAGATCAGGTAACAGGCTAGGAATGCTGTGGAGAGTAACTCACCTCCTGACTCCCCAAAACCTGTTCACCATCTATAGGGCACAGGTCAGGAGCGTGATGGAATATCTCCACTTGCCTGGATAAGTGCCCAACCCCATCCAAAACAAAGCAACCTGCTTGATTGGCACGTCATCCACCACCTTAGGCATTCACTCCCTTCACTACTGATACAAAATAGCAGTTTGTACCATCTACAAGATGCACTGCGGCAACTCACCAAACTTCCTTCAACAATCCCTTCCAAACCTACCACCTAGAAGGACAAGGGCAGCAGATGCAGAGGAACACCACCACCTGCAAGTTCCCCTCCAAGCCACTCACCATCCTGATTTGGGATTATAAGCTGAATTTTACCAATCCTTTGGTGAACGGCTGGGAGGTGGGAGGCTGAAAAAATGCCCCCGCATTTGCTTTCAACCCCAGCAGTGGGAAGTCTGCCACCTCCTCAAATTCAGCCCTATATCCCCATTCCTTCACTGTCGGTGGGTCAAAATCCTGGGCATCCCTCCCTAACAGCATTGTGGGTGTACCTACACCATGTGGACTGCAGCAGTTCAAGGAGGCAGCTCATCACTAACTGGAATATAAAAGTAGGGATCTTTTGCTACACAGTTGTATAGGGTATAGGTGAGACTGCATCTGGAGTACTGTGTACAGTTTTGATCTCCTTATTTAAGAAGAAACATAATTGCATTAGAAGCAGTTCAGACGTTTAGTTAACTGATCCTGGGTGAAGGGTCATCTTATGAGGAAAGGTTGGACAGACTGGGTCTGTATCCCTTGGAGTTTAGAAGAATGAGAGATGATTTTATTGGAACATATAAGATCCTGAGAAGGCTTAACAGGGTAGATGAAGAAAGGATGTTTCCTCTTGTGGGAGTGACTAGAAGCAGCGGACACAGCTTAAAAATAAGGTGTCTTGCATTTAAGATGGAGATGAGGAGAGGGTTTTTCTCTCAGAGGGTTGTGAGTCTTTGGAACTCCCTTCCCCAGGGAGCAGTGGAGGCAGGGTCGTCGAATATTTTTAAGGTAGAGGTAGAAAGAGTCTTGATTGACAAGGTACTCAAAAGATATATGGGGGAGAAGGAAAGTAGAGTTGAGGCAACAATCAGATCAGCCATGGTATTATTGAATGGCAGAGCAGGCTCAAGGAGCTGAATGGCCTACTCCTGCTCATAATTCATATGTCCTCAATGGTAATTAGAGATGGGCAATAAATGCTGGCCTCTTCAGTGACCCTCACATCCCAAGAAATATATATTAAAGAAAATCAGAGTCTGCGGACTATAGGCAGATGACAACACTGGTAGGAGTGGCAGTTGCAGAGATTTGAGGATTGAGAAGATTATCAGCTCTTATATCTTGTTCAGGACCGTGAGAAAGAATATTGAAACAGTATCTCCAGAGATGGGAGCAGGACAGGTTTGGATTTTAAAGAGGCTCAAGATTGGTTGAGGGAAAAAGGAGCATTCGACACAAAACAGCTAACTCAGCCTCTTGGAAGCAAATGTAGTGATCGAGGAGATGAGTGAGTTCTGGAACAGGATGGTGAGACGAAGGATGTTGGCAGATGAAGGATTAGTGTTTATCCCTTAAGATAGAAGATTGTAGATGCCTTAGGTTTGTGAGACTCAAATAGGCTCTCTTTGGACACTTGAAATGAGCCAGGAATTATTTGTCAAACAAAGGACATGGAGGAGGTCAAAATGTAGTGAATCAGCAATTGCATTGTAAGACAGCTGGAGGTTGTGTGGATTCCGAGTGTTTATTGTGAAGAGTGTTAATGAGTGAATGGAATCTCCAGTGAAAGAGTGGGCAGGGTCGGCTGAGAGGGTAAATCTTACGAAGAAGAATCAGAGTCAGAGAGGTGAGGGAGCACAGGCCTCATTGGAAACACTGAGTCATTGGAAAATTACAGCAACCATCATCCACTGTAAAGATAAAACAGATTGAGAGAAAACTGGCTAGCCAGAAAGATAGAAGGAAAGACTTAGTTATAAAACACTTGTCAGGATGCTCCAAAGCACTTTACAGACAATGAACTGTACTTGAAGTGTAGTCATTGATGGAATAAAAGGAACGTTGTGGTGGGAGATTCCATATTGTGATTATGAGTCCCTTATAGTTGGACGTCATGATGTACATTAAGGCCACTTGATACATTGACCTGCAAAAGGGTCAAACAAATAATGAAATAAATGAATTATTCCTGTCTTTGCTGTCAAGGGTATCTAAAGAGAAATCTGATTGGCACGTAGCCTTTTCACATCTGGCACCTGACATCCAATCTGTTTAGAATTAAATTCTTCTCTTGCCAGCTGTAGATGTCCTACGCTTTGCACCACAAACTCCCTTTGACTGAAAGGCCCAGATTTACTCGGAAGTCCTTTAACAGTGGCAGGCAGGGCCCGATTCCAGAATTCCTGTCCCCAATCCCATTTCTGGTTATTTTCACTTGAGTGGGGTAAGGGCCTGGGTAGTCAGCCCACACGCAGCACTGCTGTCCTTGCTGGCTCCGTTGTGGAAGATGGGCAGTCCAACCCCCCTGCTGCAAATTTTGTGGAGTCTTTTGTATGTAGACATCGCTCGTGGCCTCCCAGAGGAGGTGTGAACCACAGAGGAAACCCCAGTGCCAAGTGGAGGAGCCAAAAGAAAAACAGTCATCTGCTCCTGGATTCTGTCACTGACAGTCTTTGAAATACAAATAAAAAACCTGTTCTTTCTTCTTCAATAGTTTCAATAGGGCAATAGTTTGCTCTGTCCTGCAAAGGTAAGTTGGCCCATTACATTGATCAGCATTGTGTAAATGTTGAGATGCATTAGAGTACTTATCGTATTGGGAAAAGTGCTTTTGTGCATTCAAACCAAGAAAACACTGCTTGGGAACTCTTGTGTAATGATTTGAAGTGATTTAAATGCCTAGAGCCCTTTAAAAGTAAAAGCAACACTTTAGCTGCTGTCATAGAGAAAAACAGACAGGGCTGCTGGAGTGTATTGATTGACAGACCACCTGGTATAGCCTAGACAAAAACCTAGTCATCTGTTTTTGCAAATTCAACATATTCCATTATCTGTGAGCTGAAATGAGTTGTTATGACAGCTGAGGCCATTATGAAAGTTTGGCTGAGATTCAGAAGGTCGAAAAGCACTTATCTCAGCAAGGGGACTAGATGGATGGCTTGATTGACAGTTTTAAGAGGTTATTAAAAGATTAGCTGTCTTTGGTGTGGTTAAGTGAAATAGATGTTTGTTTGTTTTTATGACACATTGACTAATTTAGGCTGATTAATTTTTTTGGAATGGCTTTTTCTTTGAAGGAGAGTTTTTCAGTATGGTGCATTTATGAGATTAGATTGTAAAAAAGTTTAGTTGGTTTCTAACACTCATTTCAAAGACATTCTGAGGTCTGCCCAGAGAGGCTATGGAGAATACATGGAGGGGGCATTGGGATATTTGAGGGTATAAGGAGGAATGGGAGATATGAGGGGGCATGGGCTATCGGGGACATGGAGCGGGTATGGGGATAGGGGAGCATGGAGGGGATGTGGGGGATTGGTTGGGGTGTGGGGGGGAAGGGCAGTGAGGAGTGAGGGTTTGAGGGTGTGACATTCATTGTTAAATTTTGGGTGATGTCCCAGTAAACAGAAGTGGGCATTCTAGCCTGCCAGCCTCACCATCCACCCCGATTCTGTTGCCTCCCTGAGTGTGCTTCTGAAGGCAGTGGGGCCGACTCCATCTAGCCCCTGTCCCACCTCCCCAGAATGAAAATATGGAGGGCCGGTCCCTTTTAAAGGCGATTAGTCCAACTTGACCTTCTCACCTCCTGCATGCAAATCTGGCTCATAGTATCTTTCAAGGGGTCACAAGGATTTGTGGTATAGGGAATATAAAATGTGCTCCAGTAGGTTAAGGAGTACGTTTCCCACATTGGGATTGAGATACAAGATTGGGTTTACTTTGTAGTGCTGTGACTGAACATGATTTCCACACACACTCTGACACCACAGTAATGCTGACCTAATTGCCTGGGTCAGAGTTTTTAATCCTAAGTTTAAATCTAGAATTGCACCCCCTCTCGTTGGTCTTGTTACATGCTGGCTAAAAAAGTTCCCTTGAATGCAGTTCAAGAATTTTCCGCCTACTGTGCCCTTCACACTGTTTCTATCCCAATTAATATTATGATAGTTGAAGTCCCCAATTATTACTGCTGTATTGTTTTTGCACTTAGAAATCTGCCTCCTAATTTGCTATTCTAATTCTCTTCCACTATTTGGGGGCCTAAAGTTAACTCCTAGCAGTGTGGCTGCCCCTTTTTTATTTCTGAGCTCAACTCATATGGCCTCATGTGATGCTTCATTTAGTCCTCCTCAGAGCTGTAATTGATTCTTTAACCAATAATGTTACCCCACACCTTTTTTATCTCCCTCCTTATCATTCCTGAATACTCCATATCCAGGGATGTTGAGCTGCCATTTTTGCCCCTCCTTAAGCCAAGTTTCCGTAATAGTGATGATATCATGCTGCTGTGTGTCTATCTGTGCCCTCAGCTCATTAGCTTTATTTACTTTGCTCCTTGAATATACACCTTTTAACACTGCCAAATTCCTGTGCTGTACACTTTTTAACCTGTGCTGCTCTGTCTGTCTTTCAGAGTCACTCATTAATTTTCCATCTCCTGTTCCCTGCTCTGAATTTGCCCTTTGGTTCCCAACACCCTGTCAACCTGGTTTAAACGACCCCAACCCGCACCAACAGCACTAGCAAATCTCCCAGCGAGGATATTCACCCCAGTCCTGTTCAAGTGTAGGCCGTCCGGCTTGGACAGGTCCCACCTTCCCCATAACTGGCCCTAGTGCCTCAGAAGTTTGATGCCCTTCCCTCCTACACTAGCTTTCCAGCCAGGTGTTTTTTGGCTCAATTCTCCAATTTTTATACCAACTTGCATGTGGTTCAGAAGTCCTGCATTCCAATCTCCTTCCTGGCTCCCTAAAGTGTGCTTTCAGGACCTCATCCCCTTTCCTACGTAAGTCATTGGTACCAATGAGGACCATGACCTCTGGCTGATCGCCCTCGCCCAAAAGAATGTCCTGCAGCCGCTCCACAACATCCTTGACCCTGGCACCAAGGAGGCAACATATAATCCTGGAATCATGTCTATGGCCACAGAAATGCCTGTCTATTCCCCCGACTAATGAATCCTCTATTGCTACTGCACTCCCCTTTTCTTTCTCCCCCCTGTACAGCAGAGCTGTCCTTGATCCCTCAACATGGCTCTGACTGCACTCCTCCAAGGAACCAACACTCTCACTGGTATCCTCTAGGATATGCTGACTGTATATCCCAGGACCCTTCTCTCGCATTCTCCTCTAGGTGCTGCTGACAGCCTGTCCCAGGTTCCTCCTCTCGTACTCTCTTCTAGGTACTCCTGACTATCTTTCCCAAGTGTCCTCTCACAATCTTCTCCAGGTGCTGCTGACTGCCTGTCCCAGGTTCCTCCTCTCATGCTATCCGCTAGGTTCTGCTGACTGCTAGTCCCAAGCTCCTCCTCTCATGCTCTTCTCTAGGTGCTGCTGACTGCCTGTCCTAAGGTCCTCCAATTGCACTCTCCTCTCGGAAATGCTGACTGCCTGTCCCAGGGTACTCCTCTCGCAGTCTCTTCTAGGTGCTGATGACTGCTTGTCCCAGAGTCCTCCTCTTAAGATCTCCTCTAAGTGCTGCTGACTTTCTGTTCCTGGGACCTATTCTCACGCTCTCCTCTCGGAGCTGCTGACTGCTTCTGCCAGGGTCATCCTCTCACACTCTCCTCTAGGTGCTGCTGACTGCCTGTCCTAGGGTCCTCCTCTCGCACTCTCCTCTAGGTGATGCTGACTGCCTGGACCTGGGTCCACCTCACGGACTCTCCTATAGGTGCTACTGATGCCTGTCCCAGTATCAATGTGCACTCTCCTCTAGCTGCTGCTGACATCCTTTCCCATTTTCCTCCTCTCAAACTTTCCTCTAGGTGCTTCTGATTCGCTGACCTAGGGTCCTCCTCTTGCACTCTCCACTAGGTACTGCTGCCTGCCTGTCGCAGGACCCTTCTCTCACAATCTCCTCTAGGTGCTGCTGATTGACTGTCCCAGTGTCCACACCTCACACTCCCCTCTATATTCTGATGGATCCCTGCCCCAGGGTCCTCCTCTCGCACTCTCCTCTCGGAGCTGCTGTCTGCCTGTCACAGTGTACTCCTCTCGCACTCTCCTCTTGGTAGTGCTGACTATCTGTACTAGGGTCCTCATTGTGCACTCTCCTCCTGGTGCTGCTGACAGCCTGTACCAGGATCCTCCTCTTGCACTCTCCTCGAGGAGCTGCTGACTGCCTGTCCCATGGTCCTCGTCGCGCACTCTCCTCCTGGTGCTGCTGACAGCCTGTCCCAGGGATGTCCTCTTAGCACTCTCTTCTAGGTGCTGCTGCCTGTCTGTCCCAGGGTCCTCCTCTCGCACTCTCCTCTATGTGCTGCTGATTGCCTGACCTAGGGTACGCCTCTTGCATGCTTATCTTGGTGCTGCTGATAGCATGTCCCAGGGTCCACCTCTCAAATTCTCCATTAGGTGCTACTGACTGCCTCACCTAGGGTCCTGCTCTTGCACTCACCTCTAGCTGCTGCTGACAGCCAATCCCAGTATCCTCCTCTCAAACCCTCCACTAGGTACTCCTGACTATCTTCCCAGGGTCCTCCTCTCACACTCCCCTCTATGTTCTACTGACTGCCTGTCCCAGGGCCCTTCTCTCGCTCTCTCCTCTTGGTGCTTCAAATTGCCTGACCTGGGGTACTCCTCTCCTAGTCTCCTCTACGTGCTGCTGACTGCCTATCCCAAGTTGCTCTTCACATAGATTCTTCTATGTGCTGCTGACTGCCTGTCCCAGTGTCCACCTCTCGCACTCTCTTCTAGGTGCTGCTGACTGCCAGTCCCAGGGTCCTCCTCTCGCATTCTCCTCTAGGTGCTGTTGCCTGCTTGTCCCAGGACCCCTCTCTCGCAACCTACTCTAGGAGTGGCTGACAGCCTGTTCCAGGGTCCTTGTCTCGCACTCTCCTCTAGGTGCTATGTCTGCCTGTCCTAGGAACCCTTCTCTCGCAAACTCCTCTAGGTGCTGCTGATTGCCTGACCTAGGGTCCTCCTCTCGAACTCACTTCTAGGTGTTGCTAATAGCCTGTCCTAGTGTCCTCCTCTTGCATTCTGCTCTAGGTTCTGATGATTGTCCTTGCCAGGGTTATCCTCTCACACTCTCTTCTAGGTGCTGCTGACTGTCTTTCCCAGAGTCCTCTAAGCGCATTCTTCTCTCAATGCACCTGACTGCCATCTAATGCTCCTCCTCTCATACTCTCCTCTAGGTGCTTCTGACTATCTTTCCCAAGAGTCCTCCTCTCACACTCTCCTGACAGTGCTGATGACTGCCTTTCCCAGGATCCTCCTGTCACACTCTCCGCTAGGTGCTGCTGACTGCCTGTCCCATGGTAATACTATCGGAGCTGCTGAATGCCTGTCCCAGGGCCCTCCTCTCTCACTCTCCTCTAGGTGCTGCTGACTGCCAGTCGCAGGTTCCTTCACTCGTACTCTCCTCTGGGAGCAGCTGGCAGCCTGTCCCAGGGTCCTCACCACGCACTCTCCCATAGATTCTGCTGACTGCCTATCCCAGGGTCCTCCTCTCATGCTGTCCTCTAGGTGCTGATGCCTTTCTGTTCCAGAGACCTCCTCTCATGCTATGCGCTAGGTGCTGCTGACTGCCTGTCCCACGGTCGTCCTCTTGCGCTCACCTCTCGGAGCTGCTGTCTGCCTGTCACAGTGTACTTCTCTCGCATTCTCCTCTTGGTAGTGCTGACTACCTGTACTAGGGTCCTCGTTGTGCAGTCTCCTCCAGGTGCTGCTGACAGCCTGTACCAGGAACCTTCTCTCGCACTCTCCTCTATGTGCTGCTGATTGCCTGACCTAGGGTCCTCTACCACGCTTATCTTGGTGCTGCTAATAGCCTGTCCCAGGGTCCACCTCTCAGACTCTCCTCTAGGTACTGCTGATAGACTGTCCCAGGAATCTTCTCTCGCACTCTCCTCTAGGTGCTACTGACTGTCTTTCCCCGGTTCCTCAACGTGCACTCTCCTCTAGCTGCTGCTGACAGCCATTCCCAGTTTCCTCCACTAGGTACTCCCAGTTACCTTCCCAGGGTCCTCTTGTACTCCCCTCGAGGTGCTCCTCACTATCTTTCCCAAAGGTCCTCCTCTTGAACTCTCCTCCAGGTGCTGATGAATGCCTGTCCCAGTATCCTCCTCTCATGCTCTCCTTTAGGTGCTGCTGACTGCCTGTCCCAAGTTCCTCCTCTCAGAGCTGTTGAATACCTGTCCCAGGGTCCTCCTCTCTCACTCAGGTCTAGGTGCTGCTGACTGCCGGTCCTAGGGTCCTCCTCTCGCAGTCTCTTCTAGGTGCTGCTGACTGCCAGTTCGAGGGTCCTCCTCTCGCACTCTCCTCTAGGAGCTGCTGACTGCCTGTCCCAGGGTTCACGTCGCGCACTCTCCTCCAGGTGCTGCTGACTGTCAGTCCTTGGGTCCCCCTCTCGCACTGTCCTCTTGGTCCTCCTGACAGCCTGTCCCAGCGTACTCCTCGCGCACTCTCCACTAGATGTTGCTGACTGCAATTCCTGGGTTCCTTCTCTTGCACTCTCCTCTGGGAGCAGCTGACAGCCTGTCCCAGGACCCTTCCCTCTCACTCTCCTCTAGGTGCTGCTGATAGACTTTCCCAGTGTCCAGCTCTCACAATCTCCTATCGGAGCTGCTGACTGCCTGTCCTAGGGTCCTCCTCTTGCACTCTCCTATACGTGCGCCTGAGAGCCTGTCCCAGTGGCCTCCTGGCGTACAGTCCTCGAGGTGATTCTGACTGCCTGACCCAGGGTCCTCCTCGCGCAATCTATTCTACGTGCTGCTGTCTGCCTATCCCAAGTTCCTCCTCTGATATACTCCTCTTTATGCTGCTGACTGCTTGTCCCAGGGTCCTCCTCACGCATCATCCTCAGGAACTGCAGACAGCCTGTCCAAGGCTCCTCCTCTCGAACTCTCCTCTACATGCAGTTGATTGCCTGATCTATGGTCCTCCTCTCGCACACTCATCGAGTTGCTGCAGCCTGCCCCAGGACCCTTCTCTCGCACTCTGCTATGGGTGCTGCTGATTACCTGACCTAAAATCCTCCTCTTTAACTCTCATCTAGGTGCTGCTAATAGCCTGTCCCAGGGTCCACCTCTCACTCTCTCCTCTAGGTGCTGCTAATAGCCTATCCCAGTTTCCTTCTCGCGCACTCTCCTCTAGATGCTGCTGACTGCCTGTCCTAGGGTCCTCCTCTTGCACCCTCCTCTAGGTGCTGCTGACTGTCTGCCCAGGGTTATCTTCTCGCACTCTCCTCTAGTTGTGGCTGACAGCCTGTCCCGTGGTCCTCCTCTCGCACTCTCCTGTGGTGCTGCTGATTGCCTGACCTAGAGTCCTCCTCTTGCACTCTCCTCTAGGTGCTGCTGACTGTCTTTCACAGAGTCCTCAATGCGAACTTTCCTCCATGTGCTCCTGACTGCCTATCCAAGATTCCTCTTCTCGTACTCTCCTCTAGGTGCTCCTGATAACTTTCCCAAGAGTCCTCCTGTCGCACTCTCCTGACGGTGCTGATGACTGCCTGTCCCAGGATCCTCCTCTCACACTCTCCGCTAGGTGCTGCTGAAAGCCTGTCCCAAGGTAATCCTCTCGGAGCTGCTGAGTACCTATCCCAGGGCCCGCCTCTCTCTCTCTCCTCTAGGTACTGCTGCCTGCCTGTCCCAGGACCCTTCTCTCACACGGTCCTCTAGGTGCTGCTGATTGCCTGACCTAGAGTCCTTCTCTTGCACTCTCCTGACGGTGCTGATGACTGCCTGTCCCAGGATCCTCCTCTCACACTCTCCGCTAGGTGCTGCTGACTGCCTGTCCCAAGGTAATCCTCTCGGAGCTGCTGCCTGCCTGTCCCAGGGCCCTCCTCTCTCTCTCTCCTCTAGGTGCTGCTGACTGCCTGTTGCAGATTCCTTCTCTCGCATTCTCCTCTGGGAGCAGCTGGCAGCCTGTCCCAGGGTCATCACCATACACTCCCCGTGTGTTCTGCTGACTGCCTGTCCAGGGTGCTCCTCTCACGCTGTCCTCTAGGTGCTGTTGACTGTCTGTCCCAGGGTTATCCTCTCGCACTCTCCTCTAGGTGCTCCTGACTATCTTTCCCAAGGGCCCTCCTCTCGAACTCTCCTCCAGGTGCTGATGATTGCCTGTCCCAGGATCCTCCTCTCACGCTCTCCTTTAGGTGCTGCTGACTGCCTGTCCTAAGGTCCTCCTCTCGGAGCTGCTGAATATCTGTCCCAGGGTCCTCCTCTCTCACTCAAGTCTATTTGCTGCTGACTGCCGATCCTAGGGTCCGAACTCTCTCCTAGGTGCTGCTGACTGCCGGTTCGAGGGTCTTCCTCTCACACTGTCCTCCAGGTGCAGCTGACAGCCTGTCCCAGGGTTGTACTCTTGGCACTCTCCTATAGGTGCTGCTGCCTGCCTGTCTCAGGAACCTTCTCTCACACTCTCCTCTATGGTCCTCCTCTTGCATGCTTATCTTGGTGCTGCTAATAGCTTGTCCCAGTGTCCACCTCTCAGACTCTCTTCTAGGTGCTGCGGATAGCCTGTCCCAGGAAACATCTCTCGCACTCTCCTCTAGCTGCTGATGACTCTTTCCCAGATTCCTCAACGCGCACTCTCCTCTAGCTGCTGCTGACAGCTATTCCCAGTTTCCTCCTCTCAGACCCTCCACTAGGTACTCCTGACTACCATCCCAGGGTCCTCCTCTCACACTCCCCTCTATGTTCTGCTGACTGCCTGTCCCAGGGCCCTTCTCCTGCCTCTCCTATAGATGCTTCTGATTGCCTGACCTAGGGTACTCCTCTCGCAGTCTCCTCTACGTGCTGCTGACTGCCTATCCCATGTTGCTCCTCTCACAGACTCTTCTATGTGCTGCTGACTGCCTGTCCCAGTGTCCACCTCTCGCACTCTCTTCTAGGTGCTGCTGACTGCCAGTCTCAGGGTCCTCCTCTCGCATTCTCCTCTAGGTGCTGTTGCCTGCCTGTCCCAGGACCTCTCTCGCAATCTACTCTAGGAGTGGCTGACAGCCTGTCCCAGGGTCCTCCTCTCGCACTCTCCTCTAGATGCTGTGTCTCCCTGTCCCAGGACACTTCTCTCGCAAACTCCTCTCGGTGCTGCTGATTGCCTGACCTAGGGTCCTCCTCTGAAACTCTCCTCTAGGTGTTGCTAATAGCCTGTCCTAGTGTCCACCTCTCGCACTCTGCTCTAGGTTCTGATGATTGTCTTTGCCAGGGTTATCCTCTCACACTCTCTTCTATGTGCTGCTGACTGCCTTTCCCAGAGTCCTCCACGTGCACGCTCCTCTATGTGCTCCTGACTGTCTATCTAAGGTTCCTCCTCTCGCACTCTTCTCTAGGTGCTCCTGACTATCTTTCCCAAGAGTCCTCCTCTCGCACTCTCCTGATGGTGCTGATGACTGCCTTTCCCAGGATCCTCCTGTCACACTCTCTGCTAGGAGCTGCTGACTGTCTGTCCCAAGGTAATCCTCTCGGAGCTTCTGCCTGCCTGTCCCAGGGCCCTGCTCTCTGACTCTCCTCTAGGTGCTGCTGACTGCCAGTCGCAGGTTCCTTCTCTCGTACAGTCCTCTGGGAGCACCTGGCAGCCTGTCCTAGGGTCCTCACCATGCACTCTCCCCTATATTCTGCTGACTGCCTGTCCCAGGGTCCTCCTCTCACGCTGTACTCTAGGTGCTGATGTCTTTCTGTTCCAGGCACCTCCTCTCATGCTATGCGGTAGGTGCTGCTGACTGCCTGTCCCACGGTCCTCCTCTCGCGCTCACCTCTCGGAGCTGCTGTCTGCCTGTCACAGTGTACTCCTCTCGCACTCTCCTCTTGGTACTGCTGACTACCTGTACTAGGGTACTCGTTGTGCACTCTCCTCCAGGTGCTGTGACAGCCTGTACCAGGGTCCTCCTCTCGCACTCTCCTCTAGGTGCTGCTCCCTGCCTGTCCAAGGAACCTTCTCTCGCACTTTCCTCTATGCGCTGCTGATTGCCTGATGTAGGGTCCTCCTCTACCACGCTTATTTTGGTGCTGCTAATAGCCAGTCCCAGGGTCTACCTCTCAGACTCTCCTCTAGGTACTGCTGATAGACTGTCCCAGGAACCTTCTCTCGCACTCTCGTCTAGGTGCTACTGACTGTCTTTCCCCCGTTCCTCAACGTGCAATCTCCTCTAGCTGCTGCTGACAGCCATTCCCAGTTTCCTCCTCTCAAACTCTCCACTAGGTACTCCTGGCTACCTTCCCAGGGTCTTCCTCTCGCACTCTCATCTAGATGCTGCTGACTGCCAGTCCTAGGGTTCTCCTCTCACACTGTCCTCTAGGGGTTACTGAAAGCCTGTACCAAGGTCCTCCTCTCGCACTCTCCTCTAGATGCTGCTGACTGCCAGTCCTAGGGTCCTCCTCTCGCACTCTCCTCTAGATGCTGCTGACTGCCAGTCCTAGGGTCCTCCTCTCGCACTGTCCACTTGGACCTGCTGACTGTCTGTCCCAGAGTACTCCTCGCGCACTCTCCACTAGATGTTGCTGACTGTAATTCCCAGGTTCCTTCTCTTGCACTCTCCTCTGGGAGCAGCTGACAGCCTGTCCCAGGGTCCTCCTCTTAAGCTCTCCTCTAGGTGCTGCTGACTTTCTGTGCCAGGGACCTACTCTCACACTCTCCTCTCGGAGCTGCTGATTGCTTGTGCCAGGGTCATCCTCTTACACTCACCTCTAGGGGCTGCTGACTGCCTGTCCCAGTGTCCTCAATGTGCACTCTCCTCTAGCTGCTGCTGACAGCCTTTCCCATTTTCCTCCTCTCAAACTGTCCTCTAGGTGCTGCTGCCTGCCTGTCCTAGGACCCTTCTCTCACACTCCCCTCTATGTGCTGCTGACTCCCTGCCCCAGGGTCCTCCTCTCGCATCATCCTCAAGGTGCTGCAGACCGCCTGTCCAAGCCCCCTTCTCTTGAACTCTCCTCTACGTGCAGTTGATTGCCTGACCTATGGTCCTCCTCTTGCACTCTCATCGAGGTGCAGCCTGCCTGCCTGCCCCAGGACCCTTCTCTCACTCTCTCCTATGGGTGCTGCTGATTACCTGACCTAAAATCCTCCTCTCGCACTCATCTAGGTGCTGCTAATAGCCTTTCCCAGTTTCCTCCTCGCACACTCTCCTCTAGGTGCTGCTGACTGCCTGTCCCAGGGTCCTCCTCTCACAGTCTCCTCTAGGTGCTGCTGCCTGCTTGTCACAGGACCCGTCTCTCGCACTCTCCTCTAGGTGCTGCTGATTGCCTGACCTAGGGTCCTCCTCTTGCACTCTCCTCTATGTGCTGCTGAATGTCTTTCCCAAAGTCCTCCACGCGTACTCTCCTCTAGGTGCTCCTGACCATCTTTGCCAAGAGTCCTCCTGTCGCACTATCCTGACGGTGCTGATGACTGCCTGTCCCAGGATCCTCCTCTCACACTCTCCGCTAGGTGCTGCTGCCTCTCTGTCCCAGGGAGCCCCTCTCACGCTATCCGCTTGGTGCTGCTGACTGCCTGGCCCACAGTCCTCCTCTCGCGCTCACTTCTTGGAGTTGCTGTCTGCTTCTTGGAGTTGCCTGTCACAATGTACTCCTCTCACACCCTCCTGACTATCTTTGCCAAGAGTCCTCCTCTCGCAATCTCCTGACGGTGCTGATGACTGCCTGTCCCAGGATCCTCCTCTCACACTCTCCGCTAGGTGCTGCTGACAGCCTGTTCCAGGAAACTCCTCTCAAACTCTCCTCTTGGAGCTGCTGACTGCCTGTCCCAGGACTCTTCTCTCGCACTCTCATGTAGGTGCTGCTGACTGTCTTTCCCAGAGTCCTCTGCGCGAACTTTCCTCTATGTGCTCCTGACTGCCTAAGCAAGGTTCCTCTTCTCGTACTTTCCTCTAGGTGCTCCTGACTATCTTTCCCAAGAGTCCTCCTGTCGCACTCTCCTGATGGTGCTGATGACTGCCTGTTCCAGGATCCTCCTCTCACACTGTCCGCTAGGTGCTGCTGACTGCCTGTCCCAAGGTAATCCTCTCAGAGCTGCTGAGTACCTGTCGCAGAGCCCTCCTCTCTCTCTTTCCTCTAGGTACTGCTGACTGCGTGTCACAGGTTCCTTCTCTCGCACTCTCCTCTGGGAGCAGCTGGCAGCCTGTCCCATGGTCCTCACCACGCACTCTCCCCTATGTTCTGCTGACTGCCTGTCCCAGGGTCCTCCTCTCACACTGTCCTCTAGATGCTGCTGACTTTCTGTTCCAGGGAACTCCTCTCATGCTATCCGTTAGGTGCTGCTGACTGCCTGTCCCACAGTCCTTCTCTTGCGCTCACCTGTCGGAGCTGCTGTCTGTCACAGTGTACTCCTCTTGCACTCTCCTCCTGGTAGTGCTGACTACCTGTCCTAGGGTCCTCCTCTCGCACTCTCCTCTAGCAACTGCTGACAGCCTGTCCCAGGAAACTCCTCTCAAATTCTCCTCTAGGAGCTGCTGACTGCCTGTTACAGGGTTATCCTCTCCCACTCTCCTCTCGATGCTCCTGACTGTCTTTCCCGAGGGTTCTCCACTCACACATTCCTCCAGGTACTGCTGAATGCCTGTCCCAGTGTCCTCCTCTCACGTTCTCTGCTGTGTGCTGCTGACTGTCTGTACCAAAGTCCTCCTCTCCCCCTCTCCTCTCGGAGCTGCTCACTGCCTCTGCCAGGGACATCCTCTCACACTCTCCTCTAGGTGCTGCTGACTGCCTGTCCTAGGGTCCTCCTCTCGCACTCTCCTCTAGGAGCTGCTAACAGCCTGTCCCAGGGTCCTCCTCTCGCATTCTCCTCTAGGTGCTGCTGCCTGCCTGTCCCAGGACTCTTCTCTTGCATTCTCCTGTAGGTGCTGCTGACTGCCTATCCCAGGGTCCTCCTCTTATGCTCTACTCTGGATGCTGCTGACAATCTGACCCAGGGACCTCCTCTCACGCTATCCGCTAGGTGCTGCTGACAGCCTGTCCCAAGGTCCTCCTCTCGCGGTCTCCTGTCGGAGTTGCTGACTGCCTTGCCCTGGTTCCTCCTCTTGCACTCTCCTCTACGTGCTGCTGACTGCCTATCTAAGATTCCTGCTCTCATGCTCTCCTCTAGGTGCTCCTGACTATCTTTCCCAAGAGTCCTCCATTTGTACTCTCCTGACGGTGCTGCTGACTGCCTGTCCCAAGGTAATCCTCTCGGAGTTGCTGAATACCTGTCCCAGGGTCCTCATCTCTCACTCTCCTCCAGGTGCTGCTGACTGCTGGTCCTTGGGTCCTCATCTTGCACTCTCTTCTAGGTGCTACTGACTGCCTTTTCAAGGGTCCTCCTCTCGCACACTCCTTTAGGAGCTGCTGACTGCCTGTCCCAGGGTTCTCGTCGCGCAATCTCCTCAAGGTGCTGCATGCCTGTCCCAGGGCCTTCCTCTCTCACTCTCCTCTAGGTGCTGCTGACTGCCAGTCACAGGTTCCTTCTCTCGTACTCTCCTCTGGGAGCAGCTGGCAGACTGTTCCAGGGTCCTCACCACGCACTCCCCCTCTGGTCTGCTGACTGCCTGTCCCAAGGTCCTACTGTCACGCTCTTCTTTAGGTGCTGCTGACTGTCTGTCCCAAGGTCCTCCTCTCGGAGCTGCTGAATACCTGTCCCAGGGTCCTCCTCTCTCACTCTCCTCCAGGTGCTGCTGACTGCTGGTCCTAGGGTCCGCATCTCGCACTATCTTCTGGCTGCGATTGACTGCCTGTTCGAAGGTCCTCCTCTCACACACTCCTTTAGGAGCTGCTGACTGCCTGTCCCAGGGTGCTCGTCGCGCACTCTCCGCCAGGTACTGCTAATAGCCTGTCCTAGGGTCCACCTCTCGAACTCTCCTCTAGGTGTTGCTAATAGACTGTCCTAAGGTCCTCCTCTCGCACTCTCCTCTAGGTTCTGATGATTGTCTGTCCCAGGGTTAACCTCTCGCACTATCTTCTAGGTGCTGCTGACAATGTTTCCCAGCTTCCACCGCACGCACTCTCCTCTATGTGCTCCTGCCTAAGTTTCCCAAGAATCCCCCTCTCGCACTCTCCTGATGGTACTGATGACTGCCTGTCCCAGGATCCTCCTCTCACACTCTCCGCTAGGTGCTGCTGACTGCCTGTCCCAAGGTAATCCTCTCGGAGCTGCTGAATACCTGTCCCAAGGCCCTGATCTCTCTCTCCTCTAGGTGCTGCTGACTGCCAGTCGCAGGTTCCTTCTCTCGTACTCTCCTCTGGGAGCAGCTGGCAGCCTGTCCCAGGGTCCTCAACACGCACTCTCCCCTGTGTTCTGCTGACTGCCTGTCTCAGGGTCCTCCTCTCACACTGTCCTCTAGTTGCTGCTGCCTTTCTGTTCCAGGGATCTCCTCTCATGCTATCCGCTAGGTGCTGCTGACTGCCTGTCCCAGGAAACGCCTCTCAAACTCTCCCCTAGGAGCTGCTGACTGCCTGTCCCAGGGTCCGCCTCTCGCACTCTCCTCTGGTGCTGATGACAGCCTGTCACACAGTTATCCTCTCCCACTCTACTCTAGGTGCTCCTATCTGTCTTTCCCGAGGGTGCTCTCCTCGCACTCTCCTCCAGATACTGCTGAATGCCTGGCCAATGTCCTCATCTCACACTCTCCTCTAGATGCTGCTGACTGCCAGTCCAAGGGTCCTCCTCTTGTACTCTCCTCTAGGTAATGCTGACTGCCTGTCCCAGGGTACTCCTCGCGCACTCTCCACTATATGTTGCTGACTGCCATTCCCAAGTTCCTTCTCTTGCACTCTCCTTTGGGAGCAGCTGGCATCCTGTCCCAGGGTCCTCCTATTACGCTGTCCTGAAGGTGCTGCTGACTTTCTGTGCCTGGGACCTACTCTCACGCTCTCCTCTCGGAGATGCTGACTGCCTGTGCCAGGGTCATCCTCTCACACTCTCCTCTAGGAGCTGCTGACTGCCTGTACCTGGTGCCTCCTCACGGACTCTCCTCTAAGGGCTACTGACTGCCTGTCCCAGTGTCCTCAATGTGCAGTCTCATCTAGCTGCTGCTGACATCCTTTCCCAATTTCCTCCTCTCAAACTCCTCTCCGCTAGGTGCTGCTGACTGCCTGTCCCAAGTTAATCCTCTCGGAGCTGCTGAATGCCTGTCCCACGGCCCTTCCTCTCTCACTCTCCTCTAGGTGCTGCTCACTGCCAGTCCCACAGTCCTCCTCTCGCGCTCACCTCTCGCAGCTGCTGTCTGCCTGTCACAGTGTACTCCTCTCGTACTCTCCTCATGGTACTGCTGACTACCTGTCCTAGGATCCTCCTCTCGCACTCTTCTCCAGTAGCTGCTGAGAGCCTGTCCCAGGATACTCCTCTGAAATTCTGCTCTAGGAGCTGCTGACTGCCTGTCCCAGGACCCTTCTCTCGCACTCTCCTCTCAGAACTGCTGACTGCCTGTCCCAGGGTCCTCCTCTCACACTCTCCTCAGGGTGCTGATGATGGCCTGTCACAGAGTTATCCTCTCCCACTCTCCTCTAGGTGCTCCTGACTGTCTTTCCTGAGGGTCCTCCTTTCGCACTCTCCTCCAGGTACTGCTGAATGCCTGTCCCAGTGTCCTCCTCTCATGGTCTCCGCTAGGTGCTGCTGATGGCCATCCAAAGGTCCTCCTCTCCCCCTCTCCTCTCGGAGCTGCTGACAGCCTGTCCCAGGGTCCTCCTCTTGCACTCTCCTCTAGGTAATGCTGATTGCCAGTCCCAGGGTACTCCTCAAGCACTCTCCTCTGGGAGCAGCTGACATCCTGTCCCAGGGTCCTCCTATTACCCTCTCCCTGAAGGGGCTGCTGACTTTCTGTGCCAGGGACCTACTCTCATGCTCTCCTCTCGGAGATGCTGACTGCCTGTGCCAGGGTCATCCTCTCACACTCTCCTCTAGGAGCTGCTGACTGCCTGTACCTGTGTCCTCAATGTGCACTCTCCTCCATCTGCTGCTGACATCCTTTCCCATTTTCCTCCTCTCAAACTCTCCTCTAGGTGCTTCTGATTCGCTGACCTAGGGTCCTCCTCTTGCACTCTCCTCTAGGTGCTGCTGTCTGCCTGTCGCAGGGCCCTTCTCTCACAATCTCCTCTAGGTGCTGCTGATTGATTGTCCCAGTGTCCACCTCTCACACTCCCCTCTAGGTGCTGCTGACTCCCTGCCCCAGGGTCCTGCTCTCGCACTCTCCTCTATGTGTGCCTGACAGCCTGTCCCAGGGGCTTCCTCATGGTCAGTCCTCGAGATGATTCTCACTGCCTGTCCCTGGGTCCTCCTTGCGCACTCTCCTCTACGTGCTGCTGACTGCCTATCCCAAATTTCTCCTCTCATACACTCCTCTATGTGTTGCTGTCTGCCTGTCCCAGGGTCCTCCTCATGCATCACCTCGAGGTGCTGCAGACAGCCTGTCCAAGGCTCCTCCTCTCATTTCTCCTCTACGTGCAGCTGATTGCCTGATCTATGGTCCTCCTCTCGCACTCTCATCGTGGTGCTACTGACTGCCTGACCTAGGGTCCTCCTCTTGCACTCTCCTCTAGCTTCTGATGACTGTCTTTCCCTGGGTCCTCCTCTCGCACTCTCCTCAAACTGCTGCTGACAGCCATTCCCAGTTTCCTCCTCTCAAACTCTCCACTAGGTACCCTTGACTAACTTCTTAGGGTTGTCCTCTCATACTCCCCTCTATGTTCTGCGGACTGCCTGTCCCAGGGGCCTTCTCTTGCACTCTCCTCTAGTTGCTTCTGATTGCCTGACCTCGGGTACTCCTCTCCCAGTCTCCTCTACGTGCTACTGACTGCCTATCCCAAGTTGCTCCTCTTATACACTCTTCTATGTGCTGCTGACTGCCTGACCCTGTGTCCACCTCTCGCACTCTCTTCTAGGTGCTGCTGACTGCCATTCCCAGGTTCCTTCTCTCGAACTCTGCTCTGGGAGCTGCTGACAGCCTATCACAGGGCCCTCCTCTCGCATTCTCCTCTAGGTGCTGTCGACTGCCTGTCCCAGCACCCTTCTCTCGCACTCTACTCTAGGAGTGGTTGACAGGCTGTCCCAGGGTCCTCCTCTCACATTCTCCTCTAGGTGCTGTGTCTACCTGTCACAGGACCCTTCTCTTGCAAACTCTTCTAGGTGCTGCTGATTGCCTGACCTAGTGTTCTCCTCTCGAACTCTCCTCTAGGTTCTGATGATTGTCCCAGGGTTATCCTCTTGCACTCTCTTCTAGGTGCTGCTGACTGTCTTTCCCAGAATCCTCCAGGCGCACTCTCCTCTATGTGCTCCTGATTGCCTATCTAAGGTTCCTGCTCTCGTACTCTTCTCTAGGTGCTCCTGACTATCTTTCCCAAGAGTCCTCCTCTCGCACTCTCCTGACGGTGCTGATGACTGCCTGTCGCAGGATTCTCCTCTCACACTCTCCGCTAGGTGCTGCTGACTGCCAGTCGCAGGTTCCTTCTCAGCCTGTCCCAGGGTCCTCACCTAGCACTCTCCCCTGTGTTCTGCTGACTGCCCTTCCCAGGGCCCTCCTCTCACGCTGTCCTCTAGGTGCTGCTGACTGCCTGTCCCACAGTCCACCTCTCGCGCTCACCTCTCAAAGCTGCTGCTTGCCTGTCACAGTATACTCCTCTCGCACTCTCATCGTACTGCTGACTACCTGTCCTAGGATCCTCCTCTGGCACTCTCATCTAGTAGCTGCTGAGAGCCTGTCCCAGGATACTCCTCTGAAATTCTGCTCTAGGAACTGCAGACTGCCTGTCCCAGGGTCCTCCTCTCACACTCTCCTCAGGGTGCTGATGATGGCCTGTCATAGAGTTATCCTCTCCCACACTCCTCTAGGTGCTCCTGACTGTCTTTCCCGAGGGTCCTCCTTTCGCACTCTCCTCCAGGTACTGCTGAATGCCTGTCCCAGAGTCCTCCTCTCACGCTCTCCGCTAGGTGCTGATGACGGCCAGTCCCAAGGTCCTCCTCTCCCCCTCTCCTCTCGGAGCTGCTGACAGCCTGTCTCAGGGTCCTCCTCTTACACACTCCTCGAGGTAATGCTGACTGCCAGTCCCAGGGTACTTCTCGCGCACTCTCCACTATATGTTGCTGACTGCCATTCCCAAGTTCCTTCTCTTGCACTCTCCTCTGGGAGCAGCTGACATCCTGTCCCAGGGTCTTCCTATTACACTGTACTGAAGGTGCTGCTGACTTTCTGTGCCAGGGATCTATTCTCATGCTCTCCTCTCGGAGATGCTGACTGCCTGTGCCAGGGTCATCCTCTCACACTCTCCTCTAGGTATTGCAGACTGCCTGTCCTAGGGTCCTCCTCTCGCACTCTACTCTAGGAGCTGCTGACTGCCTGTACCTGTGTCCTCCTCACGGACTCTCCTCTAGGGGCTACTGACTGTCTGTCCCAGTGTCCTCAACCTGCTGTCTCCTCTATCTGCTGCTGACATCCTTTCCCATTTTCCTCCTCTCAAACTCTCCTCTAGGTGCTTCTGATTTCCTGACCTAGGGTCCTCCTCTTGCACTCTCCTCTAGGTGCTGCTGCCTGCCTGTCGCAGGGCCCTTCTCTCACAACCTCCTCTAGGTGCTGCTGATTGATTGTCCCGGTGTCCACCTCACACACTCCCCTTTAGGTGCTGCTAACTCCCTGCCCCAGGGTCCTCCTCTCGCACTCTCGTTTTGGTGTGTCTGACAGCCTGTCCCAGGGGCTTCCCCGCGGGCATTCCTCGAGTTGATTCTCACTGCCTGTCCCAGGGTCCTCGTTGCGCACTCTCCTGTACTTGCTGCTGACTGCCTATCCCAAATTCCACCTCTCATACACTCTATGTGTTGCTGTCTGCCTGTCCCGGGGTCCTCCTAATGCATCATCCTCAAGGTATGGCAGACAGCCTGTCCAAGGCTCCTCCTCTCATTTCTCCTCTACGTGCAGTTGATTGCCTGACCTATGGTCCTCCTCTCGCACTCTCATCGAGGTGCTACTGACTGCCTGACCTAAGGTCCTCCTCTCGCACTCTCCTCTAGCTGCTGATGCCTGTCTTTCCCAGGGTCCTCCTGTCGCACTCTCCTCTAGCTGCTGCAGACAGCCATTCCCAGTTTCCTTCTCTCTAAGTCTCCACCAGGTACCCCTGACTAACTTCTTAGGGTTGTCCTCTCATACTCCCCTCTATGTTCTGCTGACTGCCTGTCCCAGGGGCCTCCTCTCACATTCTCCTCTAGGTGGTTTGTCTGCCTGTCACAGGACTCTTCTCTCGCAAACTCCTCTAGGTGCTGCTGATTGCCTGATCTAGTGTCCTCCTCTCGAACTCTCCTCTAGGTTCTGATGATTGTCCCAGGGTTATCCTCTTGCAGTATCTTATGGGTGCTGCTGACTGTCTTTCCCAGAATCCTCCGGGCGCACTCTCCTCTATGTGCTCCTGACTGCCTATCTAAGGTTCATGCTCTTGTACTCTGCTCTAGGTGCTCCTGACTATCTTTCCCAAGAGTCCTCCTCTCGCACTCTCCTCAAGGTACTGCTGACTGTCTGTCCCAAGGTAATCCTCTTGGAGCTGCTGAATGCCTGTCCCACGGCCCTTCCTCTCTCACTCTCCTCTAGGTGCTGCTGACTGCCAGTCGCAGGTTCCTTCTCTCGTACAGTCCTCTGGGAGCAGCTGACAGCCTGTCCCAGGGTCCTCACCAAGCACTCTCCCCTGTGTTCTGCTGACTGCCTGTCCCAGGGACCTCTTCTCACGCTATCCGCTAGGTGCTGCTGACTGCCTGTCCCACAGTCCACCTCTCGCGCTCACCTCTCGCAGCTGCTGTCTGCCTGTCTCAGTGTACTATTCTCGCACTGTCCTCATGGTACTGCTGACTACCTGTCCTAGGATCCTCCTCTCACACTCTCCTCTAGTAGCTGCTGAGAGTCTGTCCCAGGATACTCCTCTGAAATTCTGCTCTAGGAGCTGCTGACTGCCTGTCTCAGGACCCTTCTCTCGCACTCTCCTCTCAGAACTGCAGACTGCCTGTCCCAGGGTCCTCCTCTGACACTCTCCTCTGGGTGCTGATGATGGCCTGTCACAGAGTTATCCTCTCCCACTCTCCTCTGGGTGCTCCTGACTGTCTTTCCCGAGGGTCCTCCTCTCGCACTCTCCTCTGGGTGCTGATGATGGCCTGTCACAGAGTTATCCTCTCCCACTCTCCTCTAGGCGCTCCTGACTGTCTTTCCCGAGGGTCCTCCTCTCGCACTCTCCTCCAGGTACTGCTGAATGCCTGTCCCAGTGTCCTTCTCTCACCCTCTCCACTAGGTGCTGCTGACAGCCAGTCCCAAGGTCCTCCTCTCCCCCTCTCCTCTCGGAGCTGCTGACAGCCTGTCCCAGGGTCCTCCTCTTGCACACTCCTCTAGGTAATGCTGGCTGCCAGTCCTAGGGACCTCCTCTCGCACTGTCCTCTTGGACCTGCTGACTGCCTGTCCCAGGGTACTCCTTGTGCACTCTCCACTAGATGTTGCTGACTGCCATTCCCAGTTTCCTACTCTCATGCTCTCCTCTCGGAGCTGCTGACTGCCTGTGCCAGGGTCATCCTCTCACACTCTCCTCTACGTGCAGTTGATTGCCTGACCTATGGTCCTCGTCTCGCACTCTCATCGAGGTGCTACTGATTGCCTGACCTAGGGTCCTCCTCTTGCACTCTCCTCTAGCTGCTGCTGACAGCCATTCCCAGTTTCCTCCTCTCAAACTCTCCACTAGGTACTCCTGACTATCTTACCAGGGTTCTCCTCTCACACTCCCCTCTATGTTCTGATGACTGCCTGTCCCAGGGTCCTTCTCTCACATTCTCCTCTAGGTGCTTCTGATTGCCTGACCGGGGGTGCTCCTCTCGCAGTCTCCTCTACGTGCTGCTGACTGCCTATCCCATGTTGCTCCTCTCATGTACTCTTCTATGTGCTGCTGACTGCCTGTCCCAGTGTCCACTTCTTGCACTCTCTTCTAGGTGCTGCTGACTGCCAGTTCCAGGTTCCTTCTCTCGCACACTGCTCTGGGAGCTGCTGACAGCCTGTCCTATGGCCCTCCTCCCACATTCTCGCTTAGGTGCTGTCGCCTACCTGTCCCAGGACCCTTCTCTCGCACTCTCCTCTCAGAACTGCTGACTGCCTGTCACAGGGTCCTCCTCTCGCACTCTCCTCTTTGCTGATGACGGCCTGTCACAGGATTATCATCTCCCACTCTCCTCAAGAAGCTCCTGACTGTCTTTCCCGAGAGTCCTCATCTCGTACTCTCCTCCAGGTACTACTGAATGCCTGTCGCAGTGTTCTCCTCTCACGCTCTCCGTTAGGTGCTGCTGACAGCCTGTCCCAGGGTCCTCCTCTCCTACTCTCCTCTAGGTGCTGCTGACTGCTAGTCCTAGGATCCTCCTCTTGCACTGTCCTCTTGGACCTGCTGACTGCCTGTGCCAGGGTACTCCTCGCGCACTCTCCACTAGATGTTGCTGACTGCCATTCCCAGGTTCCTTCTCTTGCACTCTCCTCTGGGAGCAGCTTACATCCTGTCCTAGGGTCCTCCTCTTACGCTCTCCTCTAGGTGCTGCTAACTGCCTGTACCTGTGTCCTCCTGATGGACTCCCCTCTAGGGGCTACTGACTCCCTGTCCCAGTGTCCTCAACGTGCATTCTCTTCTAGTTGCTGCTAACAGTCTTTCCCAT
The DNA here is from genome assembly GCF_017639515.1 of Carcharodon carcharias. Lineage (NCBI taxonomy): Eukaryota > Metazoa > Chordata > Chondrichthyes > Lamniformes > Lamnidae > Carcharodon > Carcharodon carcharias. The sequence continues at coordinate 113,315,614 of NC_054473.1, forward strand.
TTTCCTCCTCTCAAACTCTCCTCTAGGTGCTTCTGATTCGCTGACCTAGGGTCCTCCTCTTGCACTCTCCTCTAGGTGCTGCTGTCTGCCTGTCCCAGGACCCTTCTCTCACAATCTCCTCTAGGTGCTGCTGATTGACTATCCCAGTGTCCACCTCTCACACTCCCCTCTAGGTGCTGCTGATTGCCTGTGCCAGGGTCATCCTCTCGCACTCTCCTCTAGGTGCTGCTGACTGCCTGTCTTATGGTCCTCCTCTCGCAATCTCCTCTAGGAGCTGCTGACTGTCTGTCCCAGTGTCCTCAACCTGCAGTCTCCTCTAGCTGCTGCTGACATCCTTTCCCATTTTCCTCCTCTCAAACTCTCCTCTAGGTGCTTCTGATTTCCTGACCTAGGGTACTTCTCTCACAACCTCCTCTAGGTGCTGCTGATTGACTGTCCCAGAGTCCACCTCCCGCACTCCCCTCTAGGTGCTGCTGAATTCCTGCCCCAGGGTCCTCCTCTTGCACTCTCCTCTACGTGCGCCTGACAGACTGTCCCAGGGGCCTCCTCGCGGACAGTCCTCGAGGTGATTCTGACTGCCTGTCCCAGGGTCATCCTCGCGCACTCTCCTGTACGTGCTGCTGACTGCCTATCCCAAATTCCTCCTCTGATATACTCCTCTATGTGTTGCTGACTGCCTGTCCCAGGTTCCTTCTCATGCGTCATCCTCAAGGTGTGGCAGACAGCCTGTCCAAGGCTCCTCCTCTCATTTCTCCTCTACGTGTAGTTGATTGCCTGACCTATGGTCCTCCTCTCGCACTCTCATCGAGGTGCTACTGATTGCCTGACATAGGGTCCTCCTCTCGCACTCTCCTCTAGCTGCTGCTGACAGCCATTCCCAGTTTCCTCCTCTCAAACTGTCCACTAGGTATTCCTGACTACCCTCTTAGGGTCGTCCTCTCACATTCCCCTCTATGTTCTGCTGACTGCCTGTCCCAGTGCCCTTCTCCTGCGCTCTCCTCTAGGTGCTTCTGATTGCCTGACCTGGGGTGCTCCTCTAGCAGTCTCCTCTACGTGCTGCTGACTGCCTATCCCAAGTTGCTCCACTCATACACTCTTCAATGCTGCTGACTGCCTGTCCCAGTGTCCACCTCTCGCACTCTCTTCTAGGTGCTGTCGCCTTCCTGTCCCAGTACTCTTCTCTCGCACTCTGCTCTGGGAGCTGCTGATATTCTGTCCCAGTGCCCTTCTCTCGCACTCTCCTCTAGGTGCTTCTGACTGCATGTCCTAGGGTCCTCCTCTCACAGTCTCCTCTACGTGCTGCTGACTGCCTGTCCCAGGGTCCTCCTCATGCATCATCCTTGAGGTGTTGCTGACTGCCTGTCCTAGGGCCCTTCTCTCTCACTCTAATCTAGGAGTGGCTTACAGCCTATACCAGGGTTCTCCTGTCGCACTGTCCTCTAGGTGCTGCTGCCTGCCTGTCACAGGACCCGTCTCTCGCAATCTCCTCTAGGTGCTGCTAATAGACTGAATCAGGGTCCTCCTGTTGCACTCTCATCTAGGTGCTGCTGAAAGCCTGTCCCAGTGTCCTCCTCTCATCCTCTTCGCTAGGTGCTGCTGACTGGCAGTCCGAAGGTCCTCCTCTCTCCCCCTCCTCTCAGAGCTGCTGACAGCCTGTCCCAGGGTCCTCCTCTTGCTCTCTCCTGTAGATTCTGCTGACTGCCGATCCGAGGGTCCTCCTCTCACACTGTCCTCTTGGACCTGCTGACTGCCTGTCCCAGGGTACTCCTCGTGCACTCTCCTCTAGATGTTGCTGACTGCCATTCCCAGGTTCCTTTTCTTGCACTCTCCTCTGGGCGCTGCTGTCACCCTGTCCCAGGGTCATCCCCACGCATACTCCACTATGTTTTGCTGACTGCCTATCCCAAGTTCCTCCTCTCATACACTCCTCTATGTGTTGCTGACTGCCTTTCCCAGGGTTCTCCTCACGCATCATCCTCGAGGTGCTGCAGACAGACTGTCCAAGGCTCCTCCTCTTGAACACTCCTCTACGTGCAGTTGATTGCCTGACCTCTGCTCCTCCTTTCGCACTCTCATCGAGGTGCGTCTCCCTGCCTGCCACAGGAACCTTCTCTCGCACTCTCCTAAAGGTGCTGCTGATAACCTGCCTAAAATCCTCCTCTCACACTCTCACTAGTTGCTGCTAATAACCCATCCCAGGGTCCACCTCTCACACTCTCCTCTAGGTGCTGCTGACTGCCTGTCCTAGTGTCCTCCACTCGCACCCTCCTCTCGGTGCTGCTGACTGTCTGTCCCAGGGTCATCCTCTCGCACCCTCCTCTCAGTGCTGCTGACTGTCTTTCCCAGAGTCCTCCTCTCGCACTCTCATCTAGGTGCTGCTATTAGCCTGTCCCAGGATCCTCCTCTTGCGCTCTCCTCTCGGTGATGCTGACTGTCTTTCCCAGCATCCTCCGCTCGCACTCGCCTTTATTTGCTCCTGACTGCCTATCTAAGGTTCCTCCTCTCGTAGTCTCCTCTCGGTACTCCTGACTATCTTTCCCAAGATTCCTCCTCTCGCACTCGTCTGACAGTGCTGATGACTGCCTGTCCCAGGATCCTCCTCTCACACTCTCCGCTAGGTGCTGCTGATGGCCTGTCCCAAGGTAATCCTCTCCGAGCTGCTGAATGCCTGTCCCAGGGCACTCCTCTCGCACTCTCCTCTGGGTGCTGATGACTGCCTGTCACAGGGTTATCCTCTCCCACTCTCCTCTCAGTGCTCCTGATTGTCTTTCTCAAGGGTCCTCCTCTCACACTCTCCTCCAGGTACTGCTGAATGCCTGTCCCAGTGTCCTCCTCTTATGCTCTCCGCTAGGTGCTGCTGACTGCGAGTCCCAAGTTCCTCCCCTCCCCCTCTCCTCTCGGAGCTGCTGACAGCCTGTCCCAGGGTCCTCCTCTCGCGCTCTCCTCTAGGTGTTGCTGACTGCGGGTCCTAGTGTCCTCTTCTCGCACTGTCCTCTTGGACCTGTTGACTGCCTGTCCCAAGGTACTCCTCGCACACTCTCCTCTAGTTGTTGCTGACTGCCATCCCCAGGTTCCTTCTCTTGCACTCTCCTCTGGGAGATGCTGACAGCCTGTTCCAGGGTCCTCCTCTTACGTTCTCCTCTAGGTGATGCTGACTTTCTGTGCCAGGGACCTACTGTCATGCTCTCCTCTCGGAGCTGCTGACTGCCTGTGCTAGGGTCATCCTCTCGCACTCTCCTCTCGGGGCTACTGACTGCCTGTCCCAGTGTCCTCAACGTGCAATCTCCTCTACGTGCTGCTGACTGCCTATCCCAAGTTCCTCCTCTCATACACTCCTCTAGGTGCTTCTGATTCCCTGACCTAGGGGCTTCCTCCCGCATTCTCCTCTGGGTGCTGCTGCCTGCCTTTCCCAGGACCCTTCCCTCACATTCTCCTCTAGGCGCTGCTGATTGCCTTTCCCAATGTCCACCTCTCACACTCTTTCCCAGGGACCTCCTCACACATCGTTCTCGAGGTGCTGCAAACAGACTGTCCAAGGCTGCTCCTCTTGAACTCTCCTCTACGTGCAGTTGATTGCCCGACCTATGGCCCTCCTCATGCACTGTCCTCTATGTGCTGCTGCCTGCCTGCCCCAGGACCCTTCTTTCACACTCTCCTATGGGGGCTGCTGATCACCTGACCTAAAATCCTCCTCTCACACTCTCCTCTAGGTGCTGCTGATAGCCTGTACCAGTTTCCTCCTTGCACGCTCTCCTCTAGGTGCTGCTGCCTGCCTGTCCCAAGACCCTTCTCTCGCACTTTCCTTTAGGTGCAGCTGACTGCCTGTGCCAGGGTCCTCCTCTTACGCTCTCTTCTAGGTGCTGCTGACTGCCTGTCCCAAGGTCCTCCTCTCGCGCTCTCCTCTCGGAGCTGCTGACTGCCTGTCCCGGGTTCCTGCTCTCGCACTCTCCTCTAGGTGCTGCTGACTGCTTGTCCTCGGGTCCCCCACTCGCTGTCTCCTCTAGGAGCTGCTGACTGCCTGTACCAGGGTCCTCCTCACGCACTCTCCTCTATGGGCTACTGTGTGCCTGGCCCAATGTCCTCAACGTGCACTCTCCTCTAGCTGCTGCTGACAGCCTTTCCCATTTTCCTCCTTTCAAACTTTCCTCTAGGTGCTTCTGATTAACTGACCTAGGGTCCTCCTCTCGCATTCTCCTCTAGATGCTGCTGCCTGCCTGCCCCAGGACCCTTCTCTCACACACTCCTCTAGGTGCTGCTGATTGCCTGTCCCAGTGTCCACCTCGCACTCTCCCCTCTAGATGCTGCTGACTCCCTGCCCCAGGGTCCTCCTCTCGCACACTTCACTTGCACTCTCCTCTATGGGCTTCTGATTGCTTGGCCTAGGGTCTTCCTCTCATACTCTCCTCTAGGTGCTACTGACTGCCTGTCCCAGTGTCCTCAACGCGCACTCTCCTCTGGCTGCTGCTGACAGCCATTCCCATTTTCCTCCTCTCAAACTCTCCACTAGGTGCTCCTGACTACCTTCCCAGGGTCCTCCCCTTGCACTCTCCTCGATGTTCTGTTGACTGCCTGTTCCAGGGCACTTCTCTTGTACTCTCCTCTATGGGCTTCTGATTGCCTGACCTCGGGTCCTCCTCTCACACTCTCCTCTAAGTGCCACTTATTGCCTGTCTCAAGGTCCACCTCTTACACTGTCCTCTAGGTGCTGCTGACTGCCTGCCCCAGAGTCCTCATCTCGCACTCTCCTCTAGGTGCGCCTGACAGCCTGTCCCAGGGTCCTCCTCACGCAAACTCCTCTACGTGCTGCTGACTGCCCATCCCAAGTTCCTTCTCCCATACACTCCTCTAGGTGCTGCTGACTGCCTGTCCCAGGAACCTACTCTTGCACTCTCCTCTAGGTGCTGCTGATTGCCTGACCTAGGGTCCTCCTCTCGCACTCTCCTCTAGGTGCTGCTGACTGTCTTTCCTAAGAGTCCTCCCCTCCACTCTCCTGATGGTGCTGATGACTGCCTGTCCCAGGATCCTCCTCTCACGCTTTCCGCTAGGTGCTGCTGACTGCCTGTCCCAAGGTAATCCTCTCGGAGCTGCTGAATGCCTGTCCCAGGACCCTCCTCTCGCACTCTCCTCTAGTTGCTGCTGACTGCCAGTTGCAGGTTCCTTCTCTCGCACTCTCCTCTGGGAGCAGCTGGCAGCCTGTCCCAGGGTCCTCACCATGCACTCTCCGCTATGTTCTGCTGACTGCCTATCCCAGGGTCCTCATCTCACAATCTCCTCTAGGTGCTGATGACTGCCTGTCCCAGGGCACTTCACTTGCACTCTCCTCTATGGGCTTCTGATTGCTTGGCCTAGGGTCCTCCTCTCATACTCTCCTCTAGGTGCTACTGACTGCCTGTCCCAGTGTCCTCAACGCGCACTCTCCTCTGGCTGCTGCTGACAGCCATTCCCATTTTCCTCCTCTCAAACTCTCCACTAGGTGCTCCTGACTACCTTCCCAGGGTCCTCCCCTTGCACTCTCCTCGATGTTCTGTTGACTGCCTGTTCCAGGGCACTTCTCTTGTACTCTCCTCTATGGGCTTCTGATTGTCTGACCTAGGGTCCTCCTCTCACACTCTCCTCTAAGTGCCACTTATTGCCTGTCTCAAGGTCCACCTCTTACACTGTCCTCTAGGTGCTGCTGACTGCCTGCCCCAGAGTCCTCATCTCGCACTCTCCTCTAGGTGCGCCTGACAGCCTGTCCCAGGGTCCTCCTCACGCAAACTCCTCTACGTGCTGCTGACTGCCCATCCCAAGTTCCTCCTCTCATACACTCCTCTAGGTGCTGCTGACTGCCTGTCCCAGGAACCTACTCTTGCACTCTCCTCTAGGTGCTGCTGATTGCCTGACCTAGGGTCCTCCTCTCGCACTCTCCTCTAGGTGCTGCTGACTGTCTTTCCTAAGAGTCCTCCCCTCCACTCTCCTGATGGTGCTGATGACTGCCTGTCCCAGGATCCTCCTCTCACGCTCTCCGCTAGGTGCTGCTGACTGCCTGTCCCAAGGTAATCCTCTCGGAGCTGCTGAGTACCTGTCCCAGGACCCTCCTCTCGCACTCTCCTCTAGTTGCTGCTGACTGCCAGTTGCAGGTTCCTTCTCTCGCACTCTCCTCTGGGAGCAGCTGGCAGCCTGTCCCAGGGTCCTCACCATGCACTCTCCGCTATGTTCTGCTGACTGCCTGCCTGTCCCAGGGTCCTCCTCTCACGCTGTCCTCTAGGTGCTGCTGAAGGCCTATCCAAGTTTCCTCCTCTCATAATCTCCTCTAGGTGCTCCTGACTATCATTCCCAAGGGTCCTCCTCTTGCACTCTCCTCTTGGACCTGCTGACTGCCTGTCCCAGAGTACTCCTCGCGCACTCTCCTCTAGATTTTGCTGACTGTCATTCCCAGATTCCTTCTCTTGCACTCTCCTCCGGGAGCAGCTGACAGCTTGTCCCAGGGTCTTCACCACGCACATGCAACTATGTTCTGCTGACTGCCTGTCCCAAGGTCCTCCTCTTAAGCTCACCACTAGGTGCTGCTGATGACTTTCTGTGCCAGGGACCTCCTCTCACACTCTCCTCTAGGAGCTGCTGACTGTCTGTCCCAAGGTCCTCAATGTTTACTCTCCTCTAGCTGCTGCTGACAGCCTTTCCCATTTTCCTCCTCTCAAACTCTCCTCTAGGTGCTTCTGATTTCCTGAACTAGGGGCCTCCTCTCACATTCTCCTCTAGGTGCTACTGCCTGCCTGTCCCAGGATCCTTCCCTCACAATCTCCTCTAGGCGCTGCTGATTGCCCTTCCCAATGTCCACCTCTCACACTCCCCTCTAGGTGCTGCTGACTCCCTGCCCCAGGGTCCTCCTCTCGCACGCTCTCCTCTCAGTGTGCCTGACAGCCTGTCCCAGGGTCCTCCTTGCAGACAGTCCTCGAGGTGATTCTGACTGCCTGTCCCTGGGTCTTCCTCTCGCACTCATCTCTATGTGCTTCTGACTGCCTTGATCCATGGTCCTCCTCACACATCATCTTCGATGTGATGCAGACAGCCTGTCCAAGGCTCCTCCTCTTGAACTCTCCTCTATGTGCAGTTGATTGCCTGACCTATAGTGCTCCTCTCGCACTTTCATCGAGGTGCTGCTGCCTGCCCCAGGAACCTTCTCTCGCACTCTCCTATGGGTGCTGCTGATTACCCGACCTAAAGTCCTCCTCTCGCACTCTCATCTAGGTGCTGCTAATAGCCTGTCCCAGGGTCCACCTCTCACACTCTCCTCTAGGTGCTGCTGATAGCCTGTACCAGTTTCTTCCTCGCGCACTCTCCTCTAGGTGCTGCTGACTGCCTGTCCTAGGGTCCTACTCGTGTACCCTCCTCGAGCTGCTGCTGTCTGTCCCAGGGTTATCCTCTCGCACTCTCTTCTAGGTGCTGCTGTCTGTCTTTCCCTGAGTCCTCCATTGGCACTACCCTGTAGGTGCTGCTGACTGCCTATCCAAGGTTCCTCCTCTTGTACTCTCCTCTAGGAGCTCCTGACTATCTTTCCCAAGGGTCCTCCTCTCGCACTCTCCTCCAGGTGCTGCTGACTGTCTGTCCCAAGGTCCTCAATGTTTACTCTCCTCTAGCTGCTGCTGACAGCCTTTCCCATTTTCCTCCTCTCAAACTCTCCTCTAGGTGCTTCTGATTTCCTGACCTAGGGGCCTCCTCTCACATTCTCCTCTAGGTGCTGCTGCCCGCCTGTCCCAGGATCCTTCCCTCACAATCTCCTCTAGGCGCTGCTGATTGCCTTTCCCAATGTCCACCTCTCACACTCCCCTCTAGGTGCTGCTGACTCCCTGCCCCAGGGTCCTCCTCTCACACGCTCTCCTCTCGGTGTGCCTGATAGCCGGTCCCAGGGTCCTCCTTGCGGACAGTCCTCGAGATGATTCTGACTGCCTGTCCCAGGGTCTTCCTCTTGCACTCATCTCTACGTGCTTCTGTCTGCCTGATCCATGGTCTTCCTCACGCATCATCTTCGATGTGATGCAGACAGCCTGTCCAAGGCTCCTCCTCTTGAACTCTCCTCTACGTGCAGTTGATTGCCTGACCTATGGTCCCCCTCTCGCACTCTCATCGAGGTGCTGCTGCCTGCCCCAGGAACCTTCTCTTGCACTCTCCTATGGGTGCTGCTGATTACCCGACCTAAAGTCCTCCTCTCGCACCCTCCTCTAGGTGCTGCTGATAGCCTGTACCAGTTTCTTCCTCGCGCACTCTCTACTAGGTGCTGCTGACTGCCTGTCCCAGGGTCCTCCTTGTGCACCCTCCTCTAGGTGCTGCTGACTGCCTGTCCCAGGGTTATCCTCTCGCACTCTCTTCTAGGTGCTGCTGTCTGTCTTTCCCTGAGTCCTCCATTGGCACTACCCTGTAGGTGCTGCTGACTGCCTATCCAAGGTTCCTCCTCTCTCACTCTCCTCTGGTTGCAGCTGACAGCCTGTCCCAGGGTCCTCACCATTCACTCTCCCCTATGATCTGCTGACTGCTTGCCCCAGGGTCCTCCTCTCACGCTGTCCTCTGGTGCTGCTGAATTTCTGTTTCAGAGGCCTCCTCTCACGCTATCCGCTAGGTACTGCCGTGACTGCCTGTCCCAAGGTACTCCTCTCGCATTCACCTCTCAGAGCAGCTGTCTGCCTGTCACAGGGTCCTCCTCTCGCACTCTCCTCTTGGTACTGCTGACTGCATGTGCTAGGGTCCACCTCTCGTACGTTCCTCAAGCAGCTGCTGACAGCCTATCCCAGGATACTCCTCTCAAACTCTTCTCTCGGAACTCCTGACTGCCTGTCCCAGGGTCCTCATCTCACACTCTCCTCTAGGTGCTGATGACTCCCTGTCCCAGGGCACTTCACTTGCACTCTCCTCTATGGGCTTCTGATTGCTTGGCCTAGGGTCCGCCTCTCCCACTCTCCTCTAGGTGCTACTGACTGCCTGTCCCAGTGTCCTCAACGCGCACTCTCCTCTGGCTGCTGCTGACAGCCATTCCCATTTTCCTCCTCTCAAACTCTCCAATAGGTGCTCCTGACTCCCTTCCCAGGGTCCTCCCCTTGCACTCTCCTTGATGTTCTGTTGACTGCCTGTCCCAGGGCACTTCTCTTGCACTCTCCTCTATGGGCTTCTGAATGCCTGACCTAGGGTCCTCCTCTCACACTCTACGTGCTGCTGACTGACTATCCCAAGTTCCTCCTCTCATACACTCCTCTATGTGCTTCTGACTGCCTGTCCCAGGGTCCTCCTCATGCATCATCCTTGAGGTGCTGCAGACAGCCTGTCCAAGGCTCCTCCTCTTGAACTCTCCTCTACGTGCAGCTGATTGCCTGACCTATGGTCCTTCTCTCGCACTTTCATCGACGTGCTGCCTGCCTGCCCCAGGACCCTTCTCTTGCACTCTCCTATGGGTGCTGCAGATTACCTGACCTAAAATCCTCCTCTCGCACTCTCATCTAGGTGCTGCTAATAGCCTGTCCCAGGGTCCACCTCTCACACTCTCCTCTAGGTGCTGCTGATAGCCTGTACTAGTTTCTTCCTCGCGCACCCACCTCTAGGTGCTGCTGACTGCCTGTCCTAAGGTCCTCCTCTTGCAGTCTCCTCTACGTGCTGCTGACTGCCTATCCCAAGTTCCTCCTCTCATACACTCCTCTAGGTGCTGCTGACTACCTGTCCCAGGGTCCTCATCGCACTCTCCTTTAGGTGCTGCTGACTGCCTGTCCCAGGGTCCTACTCGCGCACACTCCTCTACGTGCTGCTGATGGCCTATCACAAGTTCCTCCTCTCATACAGTCCTCTAGGTGCTGCTGACAGCCTGTCCCAGAGTCCTCCTCTCGCACTCTCCTCTACGTGCTGCTGACTGCCGGTTCTAGTGTTCTTCTCTTGCACTCTCCTCTAGGAGCTCCTGAATGCCTGTGCCAGGATCCTCCTCATGCATTGTCATCTAGGTGCAGCTGATTGCCTGACCTATGGTCCTCCTCTCGCACTCTCATCAAGGTGCTGCTTCCTGCCCCAGGACCCATCTCTCGCACTCTCCTCTTGGTGCTGCTGATTGCCTGACTGAGGATCCTCTCCTTGCACTCTCATCTAGGTACTGCTAATATCCTGTCCCAAGGTCCACCTCGCACACTCTCCTCTAGGTGCTGCTGATAGCTTGCACCAGTTTGCTCCTCGAGCACTCTCCTCAAGGTGTTTCTGACTGCCTGTCCCAGGGTGCTCCTTGTGCACTCTCCTCCACGTGCTGCTAACTGCCTGTCCCGAGTTCCTCCTCTCATACGCTCCTCTAGGTGCTGCTGCCTGCCTGTCCCAGGATCCTTCCCTCACAATCTCCTCTAGGCGCTGCTGATTGCCTTTCCCAAAGTCCACCTCTCACACTCCCCTCTAGGTGTTGCTGACTCCCTGCCCCAGGGTCCTCCTTGCGGACAGTCCTCGAGGTGATTCTGACTGCCTGTACCAGGGTCTTCCTCTCGCACTCTCCTCTACATGCTTCTGATGGCCTGACCCATGGTCCGCCTCATGCATCATCTTCGATGTGCTGCAGACAGCCTCTCTAAGGCTCCTCCTCTTGAACGCTGCTCTATGTGCAGTTGATTGCCTGACCTATGGTCCTCCTCTCGCACTTTCATCGACGTGCTGCCTGCCTGCCCCAGGACCCTTCTCTCGCACTCTCCTATAGGTGCTGCTGATTACCTGACCTAAAGTACATCTCCCGCACTCTCATCTAGGTGCTGCTAATAGCCTGTCCCAGGGTCCACCTCTTACACTCTCCTCTAGGTGCTGCTGACTGCCTGTCCTAGGGTCCTCCTCTTGCACCCTCCTCAAGCTGCTGCTGACTGTCTGTCCCAGGGTTATCCTCTCGCACTCTCTTCTAGGTGCTGCTTTCTGTCTTTCCCTGAGTCCTCCATTGGCACTACCCTTAGGTGCTGCTGACTGCCTATCCAAGATTCCTCCTCTCGTACTTTCCTCTAGGTTGCTCCTGACTAACTTTCCCAAGGGTCTTCCTTTCGCATTCTTCTCCAGGTGCTGATGACTACCTGTCCCTAGATCCTCCTCTCACACTCTCCGCTAGGTGCTTCTGACTGCCAATTCCAGGGTCCTGCTCTCACGCTCTCCTCTAGGTTCTGCTGACTGCCATTCACAGGTTCCTTCTCTTGCACATTCCTCTGGGAGCAGCTAACAGCCTGTCCCAGGGTCCTCCCCATGCACTCTCCCCTATGTTCTGCTGACTGCCTATCCCAGGATCGTCCTTTGACACGGTCCTCTAGGTGCTTCTGACGGCCTGTCTCAAGGTCCACCTCCCACACTGTCCTCTAGGTGCTGCTGACTGCCTGCCCCAGATACCTCATCTTGCTTTCACCTCCAGGTGCACCTGACAGCCTTTCCCAGGGTCCTCCTCGCGCACTCTCCTTTAGCTACTGCTGACAGCTTTTCCCGTTTTCCTCCTCTCAAACTCTCCTTTAGGTGTTTCTGATTCCCTAACCTAGGGGCCTCCTCTCGCACTCTCCTCTAGGTGCTGCTGCCTGCCTGTCCCAGGACCCTTCTCTCACACTCTCCTCTAGGTGCTGCCGATAGCCTGTACCAGTTTCCTGCTTGCGCACTCTCCTGTAGGTGCTGTTGACTGCCTGTCCTAGAGTCCTCCTCTTGCACCCTCTTCTAGTTGCTGCTGACTGTCTGTCCACGGCTTATCCTCTCGTATTCTCCTCTAGGTGCTGCTGACTGCCTGTCCTAGAGTCCTCCTCTTGCACCCTCTTCTAGTTGCTGCTGACTGTCTCTCCATGGCTTATCCTCTCGTATTCTCCTCTAGGTGCTGCTGACTGCCGGTCCCAAGGTCCTCATCTCGGAACAGCTGAATACCTGTCCCAGGGTCCTCCTCATGCACAGTCGTCTAGATGCTGCTGTCAGCCTGTCCCAGGGTCCTCCTCTCACACTCTCCTCTAGCTGCAGCTGACTGCCTGATCTATGTTCCTCCACTTGCACTCTCATCAAGTTGCTGCTGCCTGCCTGTCCCAGGACCCTTCTCTCGCACTCTCCTCTGGGTACTGCTGATTCCCTGACTGGGGGTCCTCCTCTTGCACTCTCATCTAGCTGCTGCTAATAGCCTGTCCCAAGGTCCACCTCTCGCACTATCCTCTAGGTGCTGCTGATAGCCTGTACCAGTTTCCTGATCTCTCACTCTCCTCTAACTGCGCCTGACAGCCTGTCCCAGGGTCCTCCTCGCGCACTCCCTACGTGCTGCTGACTGCCTATCCCAAGTTCCTCCTCTCATACACTCCTCTCGGTGCTGCTGACTGCCTGTCCCAGAGTCCTCCTCTGGGACTCTCCTCTAGGTGCTGCTGACTGCCGGTTCGAGTGTCCTTCTCTTGCACTCTCCTCTAGGAGCTCCTGACTGCCTGTCCCAGGGTACTCCTCATCCATAGTCCTCTAGGTGCTTCTAATTGCCTAACCGAGTGTCCTCCTCTCACATTCTCATCTAACTGCTGCTAATAGACTGTCCAAGGTCCACCTCTCACACTCTCCTCTAGCTGCTGCTAATAGCCTGTCCCAAGTTCCACCTCTCACACTCTCCTCTAGGTGCTGCTGACTGTCTGTCCAAGGGTTATCCTCTCGTATTCTCCTCTAGATGCTGCCGACTGTCTTTGCTAGAGTCTTCCTGACACACTATCCTCTAGGTGCTGATGAAGGCCTATCCAAGTTTCCTCCTCTCGTACTCTCCTCTAGATGCTCCTGAGTATCTTTCCCAAGGGTCCTCCTCTCACACTCTCCTCTTGGACCTGCTGACTGCCTGTGCCAGGGTACTCCTCGTGCACTCTCCTCTAGATGTTGCTGACTGCCATTCCAAGGTTCCTTCTCTTGCACTCTCCTCTGGGAGCAGCTGACAGCCTTTCCCAGGGTCCTCCCCACGCAAACTCCCCTATGTTCTGCTGACTGCCTGTCCCAGGGTCCTCTTCTTACGCTCTCCTCTAGGTGCTGCTGACTTTCAGTGCCAGGGCCTACTCTCACGCCCTCCTCTCAGAGCTGCTGACTGCCTGTGCCAGGGTCATCCACTCGCACTCTCCTCTACCTGCTGCTGACTTTCTGTGCAAGCATCTACTCTCACGCTCTCCTCTTGGAGCTGCTGACTGCCTGTGCCAGGGTAATCCACTCGCCCTCTCCTCTAGGTGCTGCTGACTGCCTTTCCTAGGGTCATCCTTTTGCACTCTCCTCTAGGTGCTGCTGAGTGCCTGTAGCTGGGTCTTCATCATGCAACCTCCTCTAGGGGCTACTGACTGCCTGTCCCAGTGTCCTCAATGCGCACTCTCATTTAGCTGCTGCTGACAGCTTTTCCCGGTTTCCTATTCTCAAAGTCTCCTCTAGGTGTTTCTGATTCCCTGACCTAGGGGCCTCCTCTTGCACTCTCCTCTAGGTGCTGCTGCCTGCCTGTCCCAGGACCCTTCTCTCACACTCTCCTCTAGGTGCTGCCGATAGCCTGTACCAGTTTCATCCTCGCGCACTCTCCTCTAGATGTTGCTGATTCCCATTCCCAGGTTCCTTCTCTTGCACTCTCTTCTGGGTGCAGCTGAATGCCTGTCCCAGGGTCCTCCTCTCAAACTCTCCTCTCAGTGCTGCTGACTGCCTGTGCAAGGGTCCTCATCTTCCACTCTCTTCAAGGAGCTGCTGAATGCCGAACCCAAGTTCCTCCTCTCATGCACTCCTCTAGGTGTTGCTGACTGCCTGTCACAGAGTCCTCCTCTCACACTCTCCTCTAGGTGCTGCTGACTGCCGGTTCTAGGGTCCTTCTCTTGCACTCTTTTCTTGGAGCTCCTGACTGCCTGTCCCAGGGTCCTCCTCACGCACAGTCCTCTAGATGCTGCTGTCAGCCTGTCCCAGTGTCCTCCTCTCGCACTCTCATCTAGCTGCTGCTAATAGCCTGTCCCAAGGTCCACCTCTCACTCTCTCCCCTAGGTGCTGCTGATAGCCTGTACCAGTTTCCTCCTGGCACACTCTCCTGTAGATGCTGCTGACTGCCTGTCCTAGAGTCCTCCTGTTGCACCCTCATCTAGTTGCTGCTGACTGTCTGTCCACGGCTTATCCTCTTGTACTCTCCTCTAGGTGCTGCTGACTGCCGGTCCCAAGGTCCTCATCTCGGAGCAGCTGAGTCCCTGTCCCAGGGTCCTCCTCTCTCACTTTTCTTGACGTGCTGCTGACTGCCGTTCCTAGGGTCCTCCTCTCACACTCTCCTCTTGGAGCTGCTGACTGACTGTCCCAGGTTCCTTCTCTTGCACTCTCCTCTAGGAGCTGCTGACTGCCTGTCCCAGGGTCCTCATGCACTCTCCTCTAGGTGCTACTAATAGCCTGTCCCAGGGTTATCCTCTCCCGCTCTCCTCTAGGTGCTGCTGACTGTCTTTTGCAGAGTCCTCCTCGTGCACTATCCTCTAGGTGCTGCTGTCTGTCTTTCCCTGAGTCCTCTATTGGCACTACCCTGTAGGTGCTGCTGACTGCCTATCCAAGGTTCCTCCTCTCTCACTCTCCTCTGGTTGCAGCTGACAGCCTGTCCCAGGGTCCTCACCATTCACTCTCCCCTATGATCTGCTGACTGCTTGCCCCAGGGTCCTCCTCTCACGCTGTCCTCTGGTGCTGCTGAATTTCTGTTTCAGAGGCCTCCTCTCACGCTATCCGCTAGGTACTGCCGTGACTGCCTGTCCCAAGGTACTCCTCTCGCATTCACCTCTCAGAGCAGCTGTCTGCCTGTCACAGGGTCCTCCTCTCGCACTCTCCTCTTGGTACTGCTGACTGCATGTGCTAGGGTCCACCTCTCGTACGTTCCTCAAGCAGCTGCTGACAGCCTATCCCAGGATACTCCTCTCAAACTCTTCTCTCGGAACTCCTGACTGCCTGTCCCAGGGTCCTCATCTCACACTCTCCTCTAGGTGCTGATGACTCCCTGTCCCAGGGCACTTCACTTGCACTCTCCTCTATGGGCTTCTGATTGCTTGGCCTAGGGTCCGCCTCTCCCACTCTCCTCTAGGTGCTACTGACTGCCTGTCCCAGTGTCCTCAACGCGCACTCTCCTCTGGCTGCTGCTGACAGCCATTCCCATTTTCCTCCTCTCAAACTCTCCAATAGGTGCTCCTGACTCCCTTCCCAGGGTCCTCCCCTTGCACTCTCCTTGATGTTCTGTTGACTGCCTGTCCCAGGGCACTTCTCTTGCACTCTCCTCTATGGGCTTCTGAATGCCTGACCTAGGGTCCTCCTCTCACACTCTACGTGCTGCTGACTGACTATCCCAAGTTCCTCCTCTCATACACTCCTCTATGTGCTTCTGACTGCCTGTCCCAGGGTCCTCCTCATGCATCATCCTTGAGGTGCTGCAGACAGCCTGTCCAAGGCTCCTCCTCTTGAACTCTCCTCTACGTGCAGCTGATTGCCTGACCTATGGTCCTTCTCTCGCACTTTCATCGACGTGCTGCCTGCCTGCCCCAGGACCCTTCTCTTGCACTCTCCTATGGGTGCTGCAGATTACCTGACCTAAAATCCTCCTCTCGCACTCTCATCTAGGTGCTGCTAATAGCCTGTCCCAGGGTCCACCTCTCACACTCTCCTCTAGGTGCTGCTGATAGCCTGTACTAGTTTCTTCCTCGCGCACCCACCTCTAGGTGCTGCTGACTGCCTGTCCTAAGGTCCTCCTCTTGCAGTCTCCTCTACGTGCTGCTGACTGCCTATCCCAAGTTCCTCCTCTCATACACTCCTCTAGGTGCTGCTGACTACCTGTCCCAGGGTCCTCATCGCACTCTCCTTTAGGTGCTGCTGACTGCCTGTCCCAGGATCCTACTCGCGCACACTCCTCTACGTGCTGCTGATGGCCTATCACAAGTTCCTCCTCTCATACAGTCCTCTAGGTGCTGCTGACAGCCTGTCCCAGAGTCCTCCTCTCGCACTCTCCTCTACGTGCTGCTGACTGCCGGTTCTAGTGTTCTTCTCTTGCACTCTCCTCTAGGAGCTCCTGAATGCCTGTGCCAGGATCCTCCTCATGCATTGTCATCTAGGTGCAGCTGATTGCCTGACCTATGGTCCTCCTCTCGCACTCTCATCAAGGTGCTGCTTCCTGCCCCAGGACCCATCTCTCGCACTCTCCTCTTGGTGCTGCTGATTGCCTGACTGAGGATCCTCTCCTTGCACTCTCATCTAGGTACTGCTAATATCCTGTCCCAAGGTCCACCTCGCACACTCTCCTCTAGGTGCTGCTGATAGCTTGCACCAGTTTGCTCCTCGAGCACTCTCCTCAAGGTGTTTCTGACTGCCTGTCCCAGGGTGCTCCTTGTGCACTCTCCTCCACGTGCTGCTAACTGCCTGTCCCGAGTTCCTCCTCTCATACGCTCCTCTAGGTGCTGCTGCCTGCCTGTCCCAGGATCCTTCCCTCACAATCTCCTCTAGGCGCTGCTGATTGCCTTTCCCAAAGTCCACCTCTCACACTCCCCTCTAGGTGTTGCTGACTCCCTGCCCCAGGGTCCTCCTTGCGGACAGTCCTCGAGGTGATTCTGACTGCCTGTACCAGGGTCTTCCTCTCGCACTCTCCTCTACATGCTTCTGATGGCCTGACCCATGGTCCGCCTCATGCATCATCTTCGATGTGCTGCAGACAGCCTCTCTAAGGCTCCTCCTCTTGAACGCTGCTCTATGTGCAGTTGATTGCCTGACCTATGGTCCTCCTCTCGCACTTTCATCGACGTGCTGCCTGCCTGCCCCAGGACCCTTCTCTCGCACTCTCCTATAGGTGCTGCTGATTACCTGACCTAAAATCCTCCTCTCGCACTCTCATCTAGGTGCTGCTGATAGCCTGTACCAGTTTCTTCCTCGCGCACCCTCCTCTAGGTGCTGCTGACTGTCTGTCCTAGGGTCCTCCTCTTGCACCCTCGTCGAGGTGCTGCTGACTGTCTGTCCCAGGGTTATCCTCTCGTACTCTCTTCTAGGTGCTGCTGTCTGTCTTTCTTTGAGTCCTCCATGCGCACTACCCTCTAGGTGCTGCTGACTGTCTATCCAAGATTCCTCTTCTTGTACTCTCCTCTAGGAGCTCCTGACTATCTTTCCCAAGGGTCCCCCTCTCGCACTCATCTCTAGTTGCCGCTGACTGTCAGTCCCAGGTTCCTTATCTCACATTCTCCTCTGGGTGCAGCTGACAACCTGTCCTAATGTCCTCATCTTTCACTCTCCCCTATGTTCTGCTGACTGCTTGCTCAAGGGTCCTCCTCTCATGCTGTCCTCTAGGTACTGCTGAATTTCTGTTCCAGAGATCTCCTCTCACACTATCTGCTAGGTACTGCCGACTGCCTGTCCCAAGGTACTCCTCTCGCGTTCACCTCTCAGAGCTGCTGTCTGCCTGTCACAGGGTCCTCCTCTCACACTCTCCTCTTGGTACTGCTGACTGCCTGTCCTAGGGTCCACCTCTCATACGTTCCTCAAGCAGTTGCTGACAGCCTATCCCAGGATACCCATCTCAAAATCTTCTCTCGGAACTGCTGACTGCCTGTCCCAGGGTCCTCCTCTCACACTCTCCTCTGGGTGCTACTGACTGCCCGTCCCAGTGTCCTCAATGTGCACTCTCCTCTGGCTGCTGCTGACAGCCATTCCCATTTTCCTCCTCTCAAACTCTCCACTTGGTGCTCCTGACTACCTTCCCAGGGTCCTCCCCTTGCACTCTCCTCGATGTTCTGTTGACTGCCTGTCCCAGGGCACTTCTCTTGCACTCTCCTCTATGGGCTTCTGAATGCCTGACCTAGGGTCCTCCTCTCACACTCTACGTGCTGCTGACTGACTATCCCAAGTTCCTCCTCTCATACACTCCTCTATGTGCTTCTGACTGCCTGTCCCAGGGTCCTCCTCATGCATCATCCTTGAGGAGCTGCAGACAGCCTGTCCAAGGCTCCTCCTCTTGAACTCTCCTCTACGTGCAGTTGATTGCCTGACCTATGGTCCCCCTCTCGCACTCTCATCGAGGTGCTGCTGCCTGACCCAGGAACCTTCTCTCGCACTCTCCTATGGTTGCTGCTGATTACCTGACCTAAAGTACATCTCCCGCACTCTCATCTAGGTGCTGCTAATAGCCTGTCCCAGGGTCCACCTCTTACACTCTCCTCTAGGTGCTGCTGACTGCCTGTCCTAGGGTCCTCCTCTTGCACCCTCCTCAAGCTGCTGCTGACTGTCTGTCCCAGGGTTATCCTCTCGCACTCTCTTCTAGGTGCTGCTTTCTGTCTTTCCCTGAGTCCTCCATTGGCACTACCCTTAGGTGCTGCTGACTGCCTATCCAAGATTCCTCCTCTTGTACTTTCCTCTAGGTTGCTCCTGACTAACTTTCCCAAGGGTCTTCCTTTCGCATTCTTCTCCAGGTGCTGATGACTACCTGTCCCTAGATCCTCCTCTCACACTCTCCGCTAGGTGCTTCTGACTGCCAATTCCAGGGTCCTGCTCTCACGCTCTCCTCTAGGTTCTGCTGACTGCCATTCACAGGTTCCTTCTCTTGCACATTCCTCTGGGAGCAGCTAACAGCCTGTCCCAGGGTCCTCCCCATGCACTCTCCCCTATGTTCTGCTGACTGCCTATCCCAGGATCGTCCTTTGACACGGTCCTCTAGGTGCTTCTGACGGCCTGTCTCAAGGTCCACCTCCCACACTGTCCTCTAGGTGCTGCTGACTGCCTGCCCCAGATACCTCATCTTGCTTTCACCTCCAGGTGCACCTGACAGCCTTTCCCAGGGTGCTCCTCGCGCACTCTCCTTTAGTTACTGCTGACAGCTTTTCCCGTTTTCCTCCTCTCAAACTCTCCTATAGGTGTTTCTGATTCCCTAACCTAGGGGCCTCCTCTCGCACTCTCCTCTAGGTGCTGCTGCCTGCCTGTCCCAGGACCCTTCTTTCACACTCTCCTCTAGGTGCTGCTGCCTGCCTGTCCCAGGACCCTTCTTTCACACTCTCCTCTAGGTGCTGCTGCCTGCCTGTCCCAGGACCCTTCTTTCACACTCTCCTCTAGGTGCTCCTGCCTGCCTATCCCAGGACCCTTCTCTCACACTCTCCTCTAGGTGTTTCTGATTCCCTGAACTAGGGACCTCCTCTTGCACTCTCCACTAGGTGCTGCTTCCTGCCTGTCCCAGGAACCTTCTCTCACACTCTCCTCTAGGCGCTGCTGCCTGCCTATCCCAGGACCCTTCTCTCACACTCTACTCTAGGTGCTGCCAATAGCGTGTACCAGTTTCCTCCTCGCGCACTCTCCTCTAGATGTTGCTGATTCCCATTCCCAGGTTCCTTCTCTTGCACTCTCTTCTGGGTGCAGCTGAATGCCTGTCCCAGGGTCCTCCTCTCATGCTCTCCTCTCAGTGCTGCTGACTGCCTGTGCATGGGTCCTCATCTTGCACTCTCCTCAAGGAGCTGCTGACTGCCGAACCCATGTTCCTCCTCTCATTCACTCCTCTAGGTGTTGCTGACTGCCTGTCACAGAGTCCTCCTCTCACACTCTCCTCTAGGTGCCGCTGACTGCCGGTTCTAGGGTCCTTCTCTTGCACTCTTTTCTTGGAAATCCTGACAGCCTGTCCCAGGGTCCTCCTCACGCACAGTCCTCTAGATGCTGCTGTCAGCCTCTCCCAGTGTCCTCATCTTGCACTCTCCTCTAGCTGCTGCTGATAGCCTGTACCAGTTTCCTCCTTGCGCACTCTCCTCTAGATGTTGCTGACTCCCATTCCCAGGTTCCTTCTCTTGCACTCTCTTCTAGGTGCAGCTGACTGCCTGTCCCAGGGTCCTCCTCTGACGCTGTCCTCTAGGTGCTTCTGACGGCCTGTCTCAACCTCGACCTCCCACACTGTCCTCTAGGTGCCGCTGACTGCCTGCCCCAGATACCTCATCTCGCATTCACCTCTAGGTGCACCTGACAGCCTTTCCCAGGGTCCTCCTCTCGCACTCTCCTTTAGCTACTGCTGACAGCTTTTCCCGTTTTCCTCCTCTCAAACTCTCCACTAGGTGTTTCTGTTTCCCTAACCTAGGGGCCTTCTCTCGCACTCTCCTCTAGGTGCTGCTGCCTGCCTGTCCGAGGACCCTTTTCTTATACTCTCCTCTAGGTGCTGCTGCCTGCCTGTCCCAGGATCCTTCTCTCGTACTCTCCTCTAGGTGCTGCTGATAGCCTGCACCAGTGTCCTCCTCGTGCACTCTCCTCTAGATGTTGCTGACTCCCATTCCCAGGTTCCTTCTCTTGCACTCTCTTCTGGGTGCAGCTGACTGCCTGTCCCAGGGTCCTCCTCTCACGCTCTCCTCTCGGTGCTGCTGCCTACCGTTTCTAGGGTCCTTCTCTTGCACTCTCCTCAAGGAGCTTCTGACTGCCGAACCCAAGTTCCTCCTCTCATGCACTCCTCTAGGTGTTGCTGACTGCCTGTCACAGAGACCTCCTCTCACACTCTCCTCTAGATGCTGCTGCCTACCGTTTCTAGGGTCCTTCTCTTGCACTCTCCCCTATTTTCTGCTGACTGCCTGTCCCAGGATCCTCCTCTGACGCTGTCCTCTCGGTGCTTCTGACGGCCTGTCTCAAGGTCCACCGCCCACACTGTCCTCTAGGTGCTGCTGACTGCCTGCCCCAGATACGTCATCTCGCATTCACCTCCAGGTGCACCTGACAGCCTTTCCCAGGGTCCTCCTCGCGCACTCTCCTATAGATACTGCTGACACCTTTTCCCGTTTTCCTCCTCTCACACTCTCCTCTAGGTGCTGCTGATAGCCTGTACCAATTTCCTCCTCGCACACTCTCCTCTAGGTGCTGCTGACTGTCTGTCCAAGGGTTATCCTCTCGTATTCTCCTCTAGGTACTGCCGACTGTCTTTGCTAGAGTCTTCCTGACACACTATCTTCTAGGTGCTGATGAAGGCTAATCCAAGTTTCCTCCTCTCGTACTCTCCTCTAGATGCTCCTGAGTATCTTTCCCAAGGGTCCTCCTCTCGCACTCTCCTCTTGGACCTGCTGACTGCCTGTCCCAGGGTAATCCACTCGCACTCTCCTCTAGGTGTTGCTGACTGCCTGTCCTAGGGTCATCATTTTGCACTCTCCTCTAGGTGCTGCTGAGTGCCTGTACCTGGGTCCTCCTCATGCAACCTCCTCTAGGGGCTACTGACTGCCTGTCCCAGTGTCCTCAATGCGCACTCTCATTTAGCTGCTACTGACAGCTTTTCCCGTTTTCCTCCTCTCAAACTCTCCACTAGGTGTTTCTGCTTCCCTGAACTAGGGACCTCCTCTTGCACTCTCCACTAGGTGCTGCTTCCTGCCTGTCCCAGGAACCTTCTCTCACACTCTCCTCTAGGCGCTGCTGCCTGCCTATCCCAGGACCCTTCTCTCACACTCTCCTCTAGGTGCTGCCAATAGCGTGTACCAGTTTCCTCCTCGTGCACTCTCCTCTAGATGTTGCTGATTCCCATTCCCAGGTTCCTTCTCTTGCACTCTCTTCTGGGTGCAGCTGAATTCCTGTCCCAGGGTCCTCCTCTCATGCTCTCCTCTCAGTGCTGCTGACTGCCTGTGCATGGGTCCTCATCTTGCACTCTCCTCAAGGAGCTGCTGACTGCCGAACCCATGTTCCTCCTCTCATTCACTCCTCTAGGTGTTGCTGACTGCCTGTCACAGAGTCCTCCTCTCACACTCTCCTCTAGGTGCTGCTGACTGCCGGTTCTAGGGTCCTTCTCTTGCACTCTTTTCTTGGAAATCCTGACTGCCTGTCCCAGGGTCCTCCTCACGCACAGTCCTCTAGATGCTGCTGTCAGCCTCTCCCAGTGTCCTCATCTTGCACTCTCCTCTAGCTGCTGCTGATAGCCTGTACCAGTTTCCTCCTTGCGCACTCTCCTCTAGATGTTGCTGACTCCCATTCCCAGGTTCCTTCTCTTGCACTCTCTTCTAGGTGCAGCTGACTGCCTGTCCCAGGGTCCTCCTCTGACGCTGTCCTCTAGGTGCTTCTGACGGCCTGTCTCAAGGTCGACCTCCCACACTGTCCTCTAGGTGCCGCTGACTGCCTGCCCCAGATACCTCATCTCGCATTCACCTCTAGGTGCACCTGACAGCCTTTCCCAGGGTCCTCCTCTCGCACTCTCCTTTAGCTACTGCTGACAGCTTTTCCCGTTTTCCTCCTCTCGAACTCTCCTCTAGGTGTTTCTGTTTCCCTAACCTAGGGGCCTTCTCTCGCACTCTCCTCTAGGTGCTGCTGCCTGCCTGTCCCAGGACCCTTCTTTCACACTCTCCTCTAGGTGCTGCCGGTAGCCTGCACCAGTGTCCTCCTCGTGCACTCTCCTCTAGATGTTGCTGACTCCCATTCCCAGGTTCCTTCTCTTGCACTCTCTTCTGGGTGCAGCTGACTGCCTGTCCCAGGGTCCTCCTCTCACGCTCTCCTCTCGGTGCTGCTGCCTACCATTTCTAGGGTCCTTCTCTTGCACTCTCCCCTATGTTCTGCTGACTGCCTGTCCCAGGATCCTCCTCTGACGCTGTCCTCTAGGTGCTTCTGACGGCCTGTCTCAAGGTCCACCGCCCACACTGTCCTCTAGGTGCTGCTGACTGCCTGCCCCAGATACGGCATCTCGCATTCACCTCCAGGTGCACCTGACAGCCTTTCCCAGGGTCCTCCTCGCGCACTCTCCTATAGATACTGCTGACACCTTTTCCCGTTTTCCTCCTCTCAAACTCTCCTCTAGGTGTTTCTGATTCCCTAACCTAGGGGCCTCCTCTCGCACTCTCCTCTAGGTGCTGCTGCCTGCCTGTCCCAGGACCCTTCTCTCACACTCTCCTCTAGGTGCTGCCGATAGCCTGTACCAGTTTCCTCCTCGCGCACTCTCCTCTAGATGTTGCTGACTCCCATTCCCAGGTTCCTTCTCTTGCACTCTCTTCTGGGTGCAGCTGAATGCCTGTCCCAGGGTCCTCCTCTCACGCTCTCCTCTCAGTGCTGCTGACTGCCTGTGCATGGGTCCTCATCTTGCACTCTCCTCAAGGAGCTGCTGACTGCCGAACCCAAGTTCCTCCTCTCATGCACTCCTCTAGGTGTTGATGACTGCCTGTCTCAGAGTCCTTCTCTCACACTCTTCTCTAGGTGCTGCTGACTGCCAGTTCTAGGGTCCTTCTCTTGCACTCTCCTCTTGGAGCTGCTGACTGCCTGTCCCAGGGTCCTCCTCACGCACAGTCCTCTAGATGCTGCTGTTAGCCTGTCCCAGGTTCCTCCTCTCGCACTATCCTCTAGGTGCTGCTGATAACCTGTACCAGTTTCCTCATGTCGCACTCTCCTCTAAGTTCGCCTGACAGCCTGTCCCAGGATCCACCTCGCCCACTCTCTACGTGCTGCTGACTGCCTGTCCCAGAGTCCTCCTCTGGTACTCTCCTCTCGATGCTGCTGACTGCCGGTTCGAGTGTCCTTCTCTTGCACTCTCCTCTAGGATCTGTTGACTGCCTGTCCCTGGGTCCTCCTCATGCACTCTCCTCTAGGTCCTACAAATAGCCTGTCCCAGGGTTATCCTCTCCTGCTCTCCTCTCGGTGCTGCTGACTGTCTTTCGCAGAGTCCTCCTCGCGCACTATCCTCTAGGTGCTGCTGACTGCCTATCCAAGTTTCCTCCTCTCGTACTCTCCTCTAGGTTGCTCCTGACTAACTTTCCCAAGGGTCCTCCTTTTGCATTCTTCTCCAGGTGCTGATGACTGCCTGTCCCTAGATCCTCGTCTCACACTCTCCGCTAGGTGCTTCTGACTGCCAGTTCCAGGGTCCTGCTTTCACGCTCTCCTCTAGGTTCTGCTGACTGCCATTCACAGGTTCCTTCTCTCGCACATTCCTCTGGGAGCAGCTAACAGCCTGTCCCAGGGTCCTCCCCATGCACTCTCCCCTATGTTCTGCTGACTGCCTGTCCCAGGATCCTCCTCTGACGCTGTCGTCTAGTTGCTGCTGACTGCCTGTCTCAAGGTCGACCTCCCACACTGTCCTCTAGGTGCCGCTGACTGCCTGCCCCAGATACCTCATCTCGCATTCACCTCTAGGCGCACCTGACAGCCTTTCCCAAGGTCCTCCTCGCGCACTCTCCTTTAGCTACTGCTGACAGCTTTTCCCGTTTTCCTTCTCTCACACTCTCCTCTAGGTGCTGCTTCCTGCCTGTCCCAGGACCCTTCTCTCACACTCTCCTCTAGGTGCTGCCGATAGCCTGCACCAGTTTCCTCCTCGCGCACTCTCCTCTAGATGTTGCTGATTCCCATTCCCAGGTTCCTTCTCTTGCACTCTCTTCTGGGTGCAGCTGAATGCCTGTCCCAGGGTCCTCCTCTCGCACTCTCATCTAGCTGCTGCTAATAGCCTGTCCAAGTTCCACCTCTCACACTCTCCCCCAGGTGCTGCTGGTAGCCTGTACCAATTTCCTCCTCGCGCACTCTCCTCTAGGTGCTGCTGACTTTCTGTGCAAGGGTTATCCTCTCGTATTCTACTCTAGGTGCTGCCGACTGTCTTTGCTAGAGTCTTCCTGACACACTATCCTCTAGGTGCTGATGAAGGCTAATCCAAGTTTCCTCCTCTCGTACTCTCCTCTAGATGCTCCTGAGTATCTTTCCCAAGGGTCCTCCTCTCGCACTCTCCTCTTGGACCTGCTGACTGCCTGTCCCAGGGTAATCCACTCGCACTCTCCTCTAGGTGTTGCTGACTGCCTGTCCTAGGGTCATCATTTTGCACTCTCCTCTAGGTGCTGCTGAGTGCCTGTACCTGGGTCCTCCTCATGCAACCTCCTCTAGGGGCTACTGACTGCCTGCCCCAGTGTCCTCAATGCGCACTCTCATTTAGCTGCTACTGACAGCTTTTCCTGTTTTCCTCCTCTCAAACTCTCCACTAGGTGTTTCTGATTCCCTGAACTAGGGACCTCCTCTTGCACTCTCCACTAGGTGCTGCTTCCTGCCTGTCCCAGGACCCTTCTCTCACACTCTCCTCTAGGCGCTGCTGCCTGCCTATCCCAGGACCCTTCTCTCACACTCTCCTCTAGGTGCTGCCAATAGCGTGTACCAGTTTCCTCCTCTTGCACTCTCCTCTAGATGTTGCTGATTCCCATTCCCAGGTTCCTTCTCTTGCACTCTCTTCTGGGTGCAGCTGAATGCCTGTCCCAGGGTCCTCCTCTCACGCTTTCCTCTCAGTGCTGCTGACTGCCTGTGCATGGGTCCTCATCTTGCACTCTCCTCAAGGAGCTGCTGACTGCCGAACCCATGTTCCTCCTCTCATTCACTCCTCTAGGTGTTGCTGACTGCCTGTCACAGAGTCCTCCTCTCACACTCTCCTCTAGGTGCTGCTGACTGCTGGTTCTAGGGTCCTTCTCTTGCACTCTTTTCTTGGAAATCCTGACAGCCTGTCCCAGGGTCCTCCTCACGCACAGTCCTCTAGATGCTGCTGTCAGCCTCTCCCAGTGTCCTCATCTTGCACTCTCATCTAGCTGCTGCTGATAGCCTGTACCAGTTTCCTCCTTGCGCACTCTCCTCTAGATGTTGCTGACTCCCATTCCCAGGTTCCTTCTCTTGCACTCTCTTCTAGGTGCAGCTGACTGCCTGTCCCAGGGTCCTCCTCTGACGCTGTCCTCTAGGTGTTTCTGACGGCCTGTCTCAAGGTCGACCTCCCACACTGTCCTCTAGGTGCCGCTGACTGCCTGCCCCAGATACCTCATCTCGCATTCACCTCTAGGTGCACCTGACAGCCTTTCCCAGGGTCCTCCTCTCGCACTCTCCTTTAGCTACTGCTGACAGCTTTTCCCGTTTTCCTCCTCTCGAACTCTCCTCTAGGTGTTTCTGTTTCCCTAACCTAGGGGCCTTCTCTCGCACTCTCCTCTAGGTGCTGCTGCCTGCCTGTCCCAGGACCCTTCTTTCACACTCTCCTCTAGGTGCTGCCGGTAGCCTGCACCAGTGTCCTCCTCGTGCACTCTCCTCTAGATGTTGCTGACTCCCATTCCCAGGTTCCTTCTCTTGCACTCTCTTCTGGGTGCAGCTGACTGCCTGTCCCAGGGTCCTCCTCTCACGCTCTCCTCTCGGTGCTGCTGCCTACCATTTCTAGGGTCCTTCTCTTGCACTCTCCCCTATGTTCTGCTGACTGCCTGTCCCAGAATCCTCCTCTGACGCTGTCCTCTAGGTGCTTCTGACGGCCTGTCTCAAGGTCCACCGCCCACACTGTCCTCTAGGTGCTGCTGACTGCCTGCCCCAGATACGGCATCTCGCATTCACCTCCAGGTGCACCTGACAGCCTTTCCCAGGGTCCTCCTCGCGCACTCTCCTATAGATACTGCTGACACCTTTTCCCGTTTTCCTCCTCTCAAACTCTCCTCTAGGTGTTTCTGATTCCCTAACCTAGGGGCCTCCTCTCGCACTCTCCTCTAGGTGCTGCTGCCTGCCTGTCCCAGGACCCTTCTCTCACACTCTCCTCTAGGTGCTGCCGATAGCCTGTACCAGTTTCCTCCTCGCGCACTCTCCTCTAGATGTTGCTGACTCCCATTCCCAGGTTCCTTCTCTTGCACTCTCTTCTGGGTGCAGCTGAATGCCTGTCCCAGGGTCCTCCTCTCACGCTCTCCTCTCAGTGCTGCTGACTGCCTGTGCATGGGTCCTCATCTTGCACTCTCCTCAAGGAGCTGCTGACTGCCGAACCCAAGTTCCTCCTCTCATGCACTCCTCTAGGTGTTGATGACTGCCTGTCTCAGAGTCCTTCTCTCACACTCTTCTCTAGGTGCTGCTGACTGCCAGTTCTAGGGTCCTTCTCTTGCACTCTCCTCTTGGAGCTGCTGACTGCCTGTCCCAGGGTCCTCCTCACGCACAGTCCTCTAGATGCTGCTGTTAGCCTGTCCCAGGTTCCTCCTCTCGCACTATCCTCTAGGTGCTGCTGATAACCTGTACCAGTTTCCTCATGTCGCACTCTCCTCTAAGTTCGCCTGACAGCCTGTCCCAGGATCCACCTCGCCCACTCTCTACGTGCTGCTGACTGCCTGTCCCAGAGTCCTCCTCTGGTACTCTCCTCTCGATGCTGCTGACTGCCGGTTCGAGTGTCCTTCTCTTGCACTCTCCTCTAGGATCTGTTGACTGCCTGTCCCTGGGTCCTCCTCATGCACTCTCCTCTAGGTCCTACAAATAGCCTGTCCCAGGGTTATCCTCTCCTGCTCTCCTCTCGGTGCTGCTGACTGTCTTTCGCAGAGTCCTCCTCGCGCACTATCCTCTAGGTGCTGCTGACTGCCTATCCAAGTTTCCTCCTCTCGTACTCTCCTCTAGGTTGCTCCTGACTAACTTTCCCAAGGGTCCTCCTTTTGCATTCTTCTCCAGGTGCTGATGACTGCCTGTCCCTAGATCCTCGTCTCACACTCTCCGCTAGGTGCTTCTGACTGCCAGTTCCAGGGTCCTGCTTTCACGCTCTCCTCTAGGTTCTGCTGACTGCCATTCACAGGTTCCTTCTCTCGCACATTCCTCTGGGAGCAGCTAACAGCCTGTCCCAGGGTCCTCCCCATGCACTCTCCCCTATGTTCTGCTGACTGCCTGTCCCAGGATCCTCCTCTGACGCTGTCGTCTAGTTGCTGCTGACTGCCTGTCTCAAGGTCGACCTCCCACACTGTCCTCTAGGTGCCGCTGACTGCCTGCCCCAGATACCTCATCTCGCATTCACCTCTAGGCGCACCTGACAGCCTTTCCCAAGGTCCTCCTCGCGCACTCTCCTTTAGCTACTGCTGACAGCTTTTCCCGTTTTCCTTCTCTCACACTCTCCTCTAGGTGCTGCTTCCTGCCTGTCCCAGGACCCTTCTCTCACACTCTCCTCTAGGTGCTGCCGATAGCCTGCACCAGTTTCCTCCTCGCGCACTCTCCTCTAGATGTTGCTGATTCCCATTCCCAGGTTCCTTCTCTTGCACTCTCTTCTGGGTGCAGCTGAATGCCTGTCCCAGGGTCCTCCTCTCGCACTCTCATCTAGCTGCTGCTAATAGCCTGTCCAAGTTCCACCTCTCACACTCTCCCCCAGGTGCTGCTGGTAGCCTGTACCAATTTCCTCCTCGCGCACTCTCCTCTAGGTGCTGCTGACTTTCTGTGCAAGGGTTATCCTCTCGTATTCTACTCTAGGTGCTGCCGACTGTCTTTGCTAGAGTCTTCCTGACACACTATCCTCTAGGTGCTGATGAAGGCTAATCCAAGTTTCCTCCTCTCGTACTCTCCTCTAGATGCTCCTGAGTATCTTTCCCAAGGGTCCTCCTCTCGCACTCTCCTCTTGGACCTGCTGACTGCCTGTCCCAGGGTAATCCACTCGCACTCTCCTCTAGGTGTTGCTGACTGCCTGTCCTAGGGTCATCATTTTGCACTCTCCTCTAGGTGCTGCTGAGTGCCTGTACCTGGGTCCTCCTCATGCAACCTCCTCTAGGGGCTACTGACTGCCTGCCCCAGTGTCCTCAATGCGCACTCTCATTTAGCTGCTACTGACAGCTTTTCCTGTTTTCCTCCTCTCAAACTCTCCACTAGGTGTTTCTGATTCCCTGAACTAGGGACCTCCTCTTGCACTCTCCACTAGGTGCTGCTTCCTGCCTGTCCCAGGACCCTTCTCTCACACTCTCCTCTAGGCGCTGCTGCCTGCCTATCCCAGGACCCTTCTCTCACACTCTCCTCTAGGTGCTGCCAATAGCGTGTACCAGTTTCCTCCTCTTGCACTCTCCTCTAGATGTTGCTGATTCCCATTCCCAGGTTCCTTCTCTTGCACTCTCTTCTGGGTGCAGCTGAATGCCTGTCCCAGGGTCCTCCTCTCACGCTTTCCTCTCAGTGCTGCTGACTGCCTGTGCATGGGTCCTCATCTTGCACTCTCCTCAAGGAGCTGCTGACTGCCGAACCCATGTTCCTCCTCTCATTCACTCCTCTAGGTGTTGCTGACTGCCTGTCACAGAGTCCTCCTCTCACACTCTCCTCTAGGTGCTGCTGACTGCTGGTTCTAGGGTCCTTCTCTTGCACTCTTTTCTTGGAAATCCTGACAGCCTGTCCCAGGGTCCTCCTCACGCACAGTCCTCTAGATGCTGCTGTCAGCCTCTCCCAGTGTCCTCATCTTGCACTCTCATCTAGCTGCTGCTGATAGCCTGTACCAGTTTCCTCCTTGCGCACTCTCCTCTAGATGTTGCTGACTCCCATTCCCAGGTTCCTTCTCTTGCACTCTCTTCTAGGTGCAGCTGACTGCCTGTCCCAGGGTCCTCCTCTGACGCTGTCCTCTAGGTGTTTCTGACGGCCTGTCTCAAGGTCGACCTCCCACACTGTCCTCTAGGTGCCGCTGACTGCCTGCCCCAGATACCTCATCTCGCATTCACCTCTAGGTGCACCTGACAGCCTTTCCCAGGGTCCTCCTCTCGCACTCTCCTTTAGCTACTGCTGACAGCTTTTCCCGTTTTCCTCCTCTCGAACTCTCCTCTAGGTGTTTCTGTTTCCCTAACCTAGGGGCCTTCTCTCGCACTCTCCTCTAGGTGCTGCTGCCTGCCTGTCCCAGGACCCTTCTTTCACACTCTCCTCTAGGTGCTGCCGGTAGCCTGCACCAGTGTCCTCCTCGTGCACTCTCCTCTAGATGTTGCTGACTCCCATTCCCAGGTTCCTTCTCTTGCACTCTCTTCTGGGTGCAGCTGACTGCCTGTCCCAGGGTCCTCCTCTCACGCTCTCCTCTCGGTGCTGCTGCCTACCATTTCTAGGGTCCTTCTCTTGCACTCTCCCCTATGTTCTGCTGACTGCCTGTCCCAGAATCCTCCTCTGACGCTGTCCTCTAGGTGCTTCTGACGGCCTGTCTCAAGGTCCACCGCCCACACTGTCCTCTAGGTGCTGCTGACTGCCTGCCCCAGATACGGCATCTCGCATTCACCTCCAGGTGCACCTGACAGCCTTTCCCAGGGTCCTCCTCGCGCACTCTCCTATAGATACTGCTGACACCTTTTCCCGTTTTCCTCCTCTCAAACTCTCCTCTAGGTGTTTCTGATTCCCTAACCTAGGGGCCTCCTCTCGCACTCTCCTCTAGGTGCTGCTGCCTGCCTGTCCCAGGACCCTTCTCTCACACTCTCCTCTAGGTGCTGCCGATAGCCTGTACCAGTTTCCTCCTCGCGCACTCTCCTCTAGATGTTGCTGACTCCCATTCCCAGGTTCCTTCTCTTGCACTCTCTTCTGGGTGCAGCTGAATGCCTGTCCCAGGGTCCTCCTCTCACGCTCTCCTCTCAGTGCTGCTGACTGCCTGTGCATGGGTCCTCATCTTGCACTCTCCTCAAGGAGCTGCTGACTGCCGAACCCAAGTTCCTCCTCTCATGCACTCCTCTAGGTGTTGATGACTGCCTGTCTCAGAGTCCTTCTCTCACACTCTTCTCTAGGTGCTGCTGACTGCCAGTTCTAGGGTCCTTCTCTTGCACTCTCCTCTTGGAGCTGCTGACTGCCTGTCCCAGGGTCCTCCTCACGCACAGTCCTCTAGATGCTGCTGTTAGCCTGTCCCAGGTTCCTCCTCTCGCACTATCCTCTAGGTGCTGCTGATAACCTGTACCAGTTTCCTCATGTCGCACTCTCCTCTAAGTTCGCCTGACAGCCTGTCCCAGGATCCACCTCGCCCACTCTCTACGTGCTGCTGACTGCCTGTCCCAGAGTCCTCCTCTGGTACTCTCCTCTCGATGCTGCTGACTGCCGGTTCGAGTGTCCTTCTCTTGCACTCTCCTCTAGGATCTGTTGACTGCCTGTCCCTGGGTCCTCCTCATGCACTCTCCTCTAGGTCCTACAAATAGCCTGTCCCAGGGTTATCCTCTCCTGCTCTCCTCTCGGTGCTGCTGACTGTCTTTCGCAGAGTCCTCCTCGCGCACTATCCTCTAGGTGCTGCTGACTGCCTATCCAAGTTTCCTCCTCTCGTACTCTCCTCTAGGTTGCTCCTGACTAACTTTCCCAAGGGTCCTCCTTTTGCATTCTTCTCCAGGTGCTGATGACTGCCTGTCCCTAGATCCTCGTCTCACACTCTCCGCTAGGTGCTTCTGACTGCCAGTTCCAGGGTCCTGCTTTCACGCTCTCCTCTAGGTTCTGCTGACTGCCATTCACAGGTTCCTTCTCTCGCACATTCCTCTGGGAGCAGCTAACAGCCTGTCCCAGGGTCCTCCCCATGCACTCTCCCCTATGTTCTGCTGACTGCCTGTCCCAGGATCCTCCTCTGACGCTGTCGTCTAGTTGCTGCTGACTGCCTGTCTCAAGGTCGACCTCCCACACTGTCCTCTAGGTGCCGCTGACTGCCTGCCCCAGATACCTCATCTCGCATTCACCTCTAGGCGCACCTGACAGCCTTTCCCAAGGTCCTCCTCGCGCACTCTCCTTTAGCTACTGCTGACAGCTTTTCCCGTTTTCCTTCTCTCACACTCTCCTCTAGGTGCTGCTTCCTGCCTGTCCCAGGACCCTTCTCTCACACTCTCCTCTAGGTGCTGCCGATAGCCTGCACCAGTTTCCTCCTCGCGCACTCTCCTCTAGATGTTGCTGATTCCCATTCCCAGGTTCCTTCTCTTGCACTCTCTTCTGGGTGCAGCTGAATGCCTGTCCCAGGGTCCTCCTCTCGCACTCTCATCTAGCTGCTGCTAATAGCCTGTCCAAGTTCCACCTCTCACACTCTCCCCCAGGTGCTGCTGGTAGCCTGTACCAATTTCCTCCTCGCGCACTCTCCTCTAGGTGCTGCTGACTTTCTGTGCAAGGGTTATCCTCTCGTATTCTACTCTAGGTGCTGCCGACTGTCTTTGCTAGAGTCTTCCTGACACACTATCCTCTAGGTGCTGATGAAGGCTAATCCAAGTTTCCTCCTCTCGTACTCTCCTCTAGATGCTCCTGAGTATCTTTCCCAAGGGTCCTCCTCTCGCACTCTCCTCTTGGACCTGCTGACTGCCTGTCCCAGGGTAATCCACTCGCACTCTCCTCTAGGTGTTGCTGACTGCCTGTCCTAGGGTCATCATTTTGCACTCTCCTCTAGGTGCTGCTGAGTGCCTGTACCTGGGTCCTCCTCATGCAACCTCCTCTAGGGGCTACTGACTGCCTGCCCCAGTGTCCTCAATGCGCACTCTCATTTAGCTGCTACTGACAGCTTTTCCTGTTTTCCTCCTCTCAAACTCTCCACTAGGTGTTTCTGATTCCCTGAACTAGGGACCTCCTCTTGCACTCTCCACTAGGTGCTGCTTCCTGCCTGTCCCAGGACCCTTCTCTCACACTCTCCTCTAGGCGCTGCTGCCTGCCTATCCCAGGACCCTTCTCTCACACTCTCCTCTAGGTGCTGCCAATAGCGTGTACCAGTTTCCTCCTCTTGCACTCTCCTCTAGATGTTGCTGATTCCCATTCCCAGGTTCCTTCTCTTGCACTCTCTTCTGGGTGCAGCTGAATGCCTGTCCCAGGGTCCTCCTCTCACGCTTTCCTCTCAGTGCTGCTGACTGCCTGTGCATGGGTCCTCATCTTGCACTCTCCTCAAGGAGCTGCTGACTGCCGAACCCATGTTCCTCCTCTCATTCACTCCTCTAGGTGTTGCTGACTGCCTGTCACAGAGTCCTCCTCTCACACTCTCCTCTAGGTGCTGCTGACTGCTGGTTCTAGGGTCCTTCTCTTGCACTCTTTTCTTGGAAATCCTGACAGCCTGTCCCAGGGTCCTCCTCACGCACAGTCCTCTAGATGCTGCTGTCAGCCTCTCCCAGTGTCCTCATCTTGCACTCTCATCTAGCTGCTGCTGATAGCCTGTACCAGTTTCCTCCTTGCGCACTCTCCTCTAGATGTTGCTGGCTCCCATTCCCAGGTTCCTTCTCTTGCACTCTCTTCTAGGTGCAGCTGACTGCCTGTCCCAGGGTCCTCCTCTGACGCTGTCCTCTAGGTGTTTCTGACGGCCTGTCTCAAGGTCGACCTCCCACACTGTCCTCTAGGTGCCGCTGACTGCCTGCCCCAGATACCTCATCTCGCATTCACCTCTAGGTGCACCTGACAGCCTTTCCCAGGGTCCTCCTCTCGCACTCTCCTTTAGCTACTGCTGACAGCTTTTCCCGTTTTCCTCCTCTCAAACTCTCCTTTAGGTGTTTCTGTTTCCCTAACCTAGGGGCCTTCTCTCGCACTCTCCACTAGGTGCTGCTGCCTGCCTGTCCCAGGACCCTTCTCTCACACTCTCCTCTAGGTGCTGCCGATAGCCTGCACCAGTGTCCTCCTCGCGCACTCTCCTCTAGATGTTGCTGACTCCCATTCCCAGGTTCCTTCTCTTGCACTCTCTTCTGGGTGCAGCTGACTGCCTGTCCCAGGGTCCTCCTCTCACGCTCTCTTCTCGGTGCTGCTGAATGCCTGTGCAAGGGTCCTCATCTTGCACTCTCCTCAAGGAGCTGCTGACTGCCGAACCCAAGTTCCTCCTCTCATGCACTCCTCTAGGTGTTGCTGACTGCCTGTCACAGAGTCCTCCTCTCACACTCTCCTCTAGGTGCTGCTGCCTACCGTTTCTAGGGTCCTTCTCTTGCACTCTTTTCTTGGAGCTCTTGACTGCCTGTCCCAGGGTCCTCCTCTCGCACTCTCCTCTATCTGCAGCTGACTGCCTGATCTATGGTCCTCCTCTCGCACCCTCATCAATTTGCTGCTGCCTGCCTGTCCCAGGACCCTTCTCTCGCACTCTCCTCTGGGTACTGCTGATGCCCTGACTGAGGGTCCTCCTCTTGCACTCTCATCTAGCTGCTGCTAATAGCCTGTCCCAAGGTCCACCTCTCACACTGTCCTCTAGGTGCTGCTGATAGCCTGTACCAGTTTCCTGATCTCTCACTCTCCTCTAACTGCGCCTGACAGCCTGTCCCAGGGTCCTCCTCGCGCACGCCCTACGTGCTGCTGACTGCCTATCCCAAGTTCCTCCTCTCATACAATCCTCTAGGTGCTGCTGACTGCCTGTCCCAGAGTCCTCCTCTGGGACTCTCCCCTAGGTGCAGCTGACTGCCGTTTCGAGTGTCCTTCTCTTGCACTCTCCTCTAGGAGCTCCTGACCTCCTCTCCCAGGGTACTCCTCATCCATAGTCCTCTAGGTGCTGCTGATTGCCTAACCGAGTGTCCTCCTCTCGCACTCTCCTCTTGGACCTGCTGACTGCCTGTGCCAGAGCACTCCTCGTGTACTCTCCTCTAGATGTTGCTGACTGCCATTCCAAGGTTCCTTCTCTTGCACTCTCCTCTGGGAGCAGCTGACAGCCTTTCCCAGGGTCCTCCCCATGCAACCTCCCCTATGTTCTGCTGACTGCCTGTCCCAGGGTCCTCTTCTTACGCTCTCCTCTAGATGCTGCTGACTTTCTGTGCAAGGACCTCCTCTCACGTTCTCCTCTCGGAGCTGCTGACTGCCTGTGCCAGGGTAATCCACTCGCACTCTCCTCTAGGTGCTGCTGATGCCTGTCCTAGGGTCATCTTTCGCACTCTCCTCTAGGTGCTGCTGAGTTTCTTTTCCTGGGTCCTCCTCATGCAACCTCCTCTAGAGGCTACTGACTGCCTTTCCCAGTGTCCTCAATGCACACTCTCATTTAGCTGCTGCTGACAGCTTTTCCCGTTTTCCTCCTCTCAAACTCTCCTCTAGTTCTTTCTCATTCCCTGAACTAGGGGCCTCCTCTTGCACTCTCCTCTAGGTGCTGCTTCCTGCCTGTCCCAGGAACCTTCTCTCACACTCTCCTCTAGGCGCTGCTGCCTGCCTATCCCAGGACCCTTCTCTCACACTCTCCTCTAGGTGCTGCTGCCTGCCTATCCCAGGACCCTTCTCTCACACTCTCCTCTAGGTGCTGCTGCCTGCCTATCCCAGGACCCTTCTCTCACACTCTCCTCTAGGTGCAGCCAATAGCGTGTACCAGTTTTCTCCTCGTGCAATCTCCTCTAGAAGTTGCTGATTCCAATTCCCAGGTTCCTTCTCTTGTACTCTCTTCTTGGTGCAGCGGAATGCCTGTCCCAGGGTCCTCCTATCACGCTCTCCTCTCAGTGCTGCTGACTGCCTGTGCATGGGTCGTCATCTTGCACTCTCCTCAAGGAGCTCCTGACTGCCGAACCCAAGTTCCTTCTCTCATGCACTCCTCTTGGTGCTGCTGACTGCCTGTCACAGAGTCCTCCTCTCACACTCTCCTCTTGGTGCTGCTGACTGCCGGTTCTAGGGTCCTTCTCTTGCATTCTTTTCTTGGAGCTCCTGACTGCCTGTTCCAGGATCCTCCTCACGCACAGTCCTCTAGATGCTGCTGTCAGCCTGTCCCAGTGTCCTCCTCTCGCACTCTCCTCTAGGTGCAGCTGATTGCCTGATCTATGGTTCTCCTCTGGCACTCTCATCAAGATGCTGCTGCCTGCCTGACCCAGGACCCTTCTCTCGCACTCTCCTCTGGTTGCTGCTGATTGCCTGTCCAACGGTCCTCCTCTCGCACTCTCATCTAGCTGCTGCTACTAGCCTGTCCCAAGGTCCACCTCTCACTCTCTCCTCTAGGTGCTGCTGATAGCCTGTACCAGTTTCCTCCTCGCGCACTCTCCTCTAGGTGCTGCTGACTGCCTGTCTTAGATTCCTCCTCTTGCACCCTCCTCTAGTTGCTGCTGACTGTCTGTCCACAGGTTATCCTCTCGCACTCTCCACAAGGTGCTGCTGATTGCCGGTCCCAAGGTCTTAATCTCGGAGCGGCTGAATCCCTGTCCCAGGGTCCTCCTCTCTCACTCTCCTCTCAGTGCTGCTGACAGCCGGTCCTAGGGTCCTCCTCTCACACTCTCCTCATGGAGCTGCTGACTGACTGTCCCAGGTTCCTTCACTTGCACTCTCCTCTAGGAGCTGCTGACTGCCTGTCCCTGGGTCCTCCTCATGCACTCTCCTCTAGGTGCTACTAATAGCCTGTCCCAGGGTTATCCTCTCCCGCTCTCCTCTAGGTGCTGCTGACTGTCTTTCGCAGAGTCCTCCTTGCGCACTATCCTCTAGGTGCTGCTAACTGCCTATCCAAGTTTCCTCCTCTCGTATTCTCCTCTAGGTTGCTCCTGACTACCTTTCCCAAGGGTCCTCCTCTCGCATTCTCGTCCAGGTGATGATGACTGACTGTCCCAGGATCCTCCTCTCACACTCTCCGCTAGGTGCTTCTGACTGCCATTTCCAGGGTCCTGCTCTCACGCTCTCCTCTAGGTTCTGCTGACTGCCATTCACAGGTTCCTCCTCTCACACGTTCCTCTGGGAGTAGCTAACAGCCTTTCCCAGGGTCCTCCCCACGCACTCTCCCTTATGTTCAGCTGTCTGCCTGTCCCAGGATCCTCCTCTGATGCTATCTGCTAGGTGTTTCTGACGGCCTGTCCCAAGGTCCTCCTCTTGCACTCTCCTCTCGGAGTTGCCGACTGTCTGTCCCAGGGTTATGCTCTTGCACTCTCCTCTATGTTCTGATGACTGCCTGTCCCAGGGCACTTCTCTTGCACTCTGCACTATGGGCTTCTGATTGCCTGACCTAGCGTCCTCCTCTCACACTCTCCTCTAGTTGCTGCTTATAGCCTGTCTCAAGGTCCACCTCTCACATTGTCCTCTAAGTGCTGCTGACTGCCTGCCCCAGAGTCCTCATCTCGCACTCGCCTCTTGGTGCGCCTGACTGCCTGTCCCAGGGTTTTCCTCGCGCTCTCTCCTCTTGGTGCTGCTGACTGCCTGCCCCAGGGTCCTAACCTCGCACTCTCCTCTAGGTGCTGCTGACTGCCGGTTCTAGTGTCCTTCTCTTGCACTCTCCTCTTGGAGCTCCGGACTGCCTGTCCCAGGGTCCTCCTCATGCATTGTCCTCTTGGTGCAGCTGATTGCCTGACCTATGGTCCTCCTCTCACACTCTCATCAGGGTGCTGCTGCCTAGTTGTCCCAGGACCCATCTCTCACACTCTCCTCTAGATGCTGCTGATAGACTGACAAGGGACCTCCTCTCTCATTCTCCTCTCGGTACTGCTGACTTTCTGTCCTAGGGACCGCCTCTGACACTATCTGTTATGTGCTTCTGACAGCCTGTCCCAAGGTCCTCCTCTCACGCTCACCTCGCGGAGCTGCTGACTGCCTGTCCCAGGTCCCTTCTCTCGCAATCTCCTCTGGGAACTGCTCTTTGCCTGACCTAGGATCCTCCTCTCGCACTCTCATCTAGGTGCTACTAATAGCCTGTCCCAGGGTTATCCTCTCCCGCTCTCCTCTAGGTGCTGCTGACTTTCTTTCGCAGAGTCCTCCTCGCGCACTATCCTCTAGGTGCTGCTAATAGCCTGTCCCAGGGTCCACCTCTCACACTCTCCTCTAGGTGCTGCTGATAGCCTGTACCAGTTTCTTCCTCGCGCACTCTCCTCTAGGTGCTGCTGACTGCCTGTCCTAGGGTCCTACTCGTGTACCCTCCTCGAGCTGCTGCTGTCTGTCCCAGGGTTATCCTCTCGCACTCTCTTCTAGGTGCTGCTGTCTGTCTTTCCCTGAGTCCTCCATTGGCACTACCCTGTAGGTGCTGCTGACTGCCTATCCAAGGTTCCTCCTCTTGTACTCTCCTCTAGGAGCTCCTGACTATCTTTCCCAAGGGTCCTCCTCTCGCACTCTCCTCCAGGTGCTGCTGACTGTCTGTCCCAAGGTCCTCAATGTTTACTCTCCTCTAGCTGCTGCTGACAGCCTTTCCCATTTTCCTCCTCTCAAACTCTCCTCTAGGTGCTTCTGATTTCCTGACCTAGGGGCCTCCTCTCACATTCTCCTCTAGGTGCTGCTGCCCGCCTGTCCCAGGATCCTTCCCTCACAATCTCCTCTAGGCGCTGCTGATTGCCTTTCCCAATGTCCACCTCTCACACTCCCCTCTAGGTGCTGCTGACTCCCTGCCCCAGGGTCCTCCTCTCACACGCTCTCCTCTCGGTGTGCCTGATAGCCGGTCCCAGGGTCCTCCTTGCGGACAGTCCTCGAGATGATTCTGACTGCCTGTCCCAGGGTCTTCCTCTTGCACTCATCTCTACGTGCTTCTGTCTGCCTGATCCATGGTCTTCCTCACGCATCATCTTCGATGTGATGCAGACAGCCTGTCCAAGGCTCCTCCTCTTGAACTCTCCTCTACGTGCAGTTGATTGCCTGACCTATGGTCCCCCTCTCGCACTCTCATCGAGGTGCTGCTGCCTGCCCCAGGAACCTTCTCTTGCACTCTCCTATGGGTGCTGCTGATTACCCGACCTAAAGTCCTCCTCTCGCACCCTCCTCTAGGTGCTGCTGATAGCCTGTACCAGTTTCTTCCTCGCGCACTCTCTACTAGGTGCTGCTGACTGCCTGTCCCAGGGTCCTCCTTGTGCACCCTCCTCTAGGTGCTGCTGACTGCCTGTCCCAGGGTTATCCTCTCGCACTCTCTTCTAGGTGCTGCTGTCTGTCTTTCCCTGAGTCCTCCATTGGCACTACCCTGTAGGTGCTGCTGACTGCCTATCCAAGGTTCCTCCTCTCTCACTCTCCTCTGGTTGCAGCTGACAGCCTGTCCCAGGGTCCTCACCATTCACTCTCCCCTATGATCTGCTGACTGCTTGCCCCAGGGTCCTCCTCTCACGCTGTCCTCTGGTGCTGCTGAATTTCTGTTTCAGAGGCCTCCTCTCACGCTATCCGCTAGGTACTGCCGTGACTGCCTGTCCCAAGGTACTCCTCTCGCATTCACCTCTCAGAGCAGCTGTCTGCCTGTCACAGGGTCCTCCTCTCGCACTCTCCTCTTGGTACTGCTGACTGCATGTGCTAGGGTCCACCTCTCGTACGTTCCTCAAGCAGCTGCTGACAGCCTATCCCAGGATACTCCTCTCAAACTCTTCTCTCGGAACTCCTGACTGCCTGTCCCAGGGTCCTCATCTCACACTCTCCTCTAGGTGCTGATGACTCCCTGTCCCAGGGCACTTCACTTGCACTCTCCTCTATGGGCTTCTGATTGCTTGGCCTAGGGTCCGCCTCTCCCACTCTCCTCTAGGTGCTACTGACTGCCTGTCCCAGTGTCCTCAACGCGCACTCTCCTCTGGCTGCTGCTGACAGCCATTCCCATTTTCCTCCTCTCAAACTCTCCAATAGGTGCTCCTGACTCCCTTCCCAGGGTCCTCCCCTTGCACTCTCCTTGATGTTCTGTTGACTGCCTGTCCCAGGGCACTTCTCTTGCACTCTCCTCTATGGGCTTCTGAATGCCTGACCTAGGGTCCTCCTCTCACACTCTACGTGCTGCTGACTGACTATCCCAAGTTCCTCCTCTCATACACTCCTCTATGTGCTTCTGACTGCCTGTCCCAGGGTCCTCCTCATGCATCATCCTTGAGGTGCTGCAGACAGCCTGTCCAAGGCTCCTCCTCTTGAACTCTCCTCTACGTGCAGCTGATTGCCTGACCTATGGTCCTTCTCTCGCACTTTCATCGACGTGCTGCCTGCCTGCCCCAGGACCCTTCTCTTGCACTCTCCTATGGGTGCTGCAGATTACCTGACCTAAAATCCTCCTCTCGCACTCTCATCTAGGTGCTGCTAATAGCCTGTCCCAGGGTCCACCTCTCACACTCTCCTCTAGGTGCTGCTGATAGCCTGTACTAGTTTCTTCCTCGCGCACCCACCTCTAGGTGCTGCTGACTGCCTGTCCTAAGGTCCTCCTCTTGCAGTCTCCTCTACGTGCTGCTGACTGCCTATCCCAAGTTCCTCCTCTCATACACTCCTCTAGGTGCTGCTGACTACCTGTCCCAGGGTCCTCATCGCACTCTCCTTTAGGTGCTGCTGACTGCCTGTCCCAGGGTCCTACTCGCGCACACTCCTCTACGTGCTGCTGATGGCCTATCACAAGTTCCTCCTCTCATACAGTCCTCTAGGTGCTGCTGACAGCCTGTCCCAGAGTCCTCCTCTCGCACTCTCCTCTACGTGCTGCTGACTGCCGGTTCTAGTGTTCTTCTCTTGCACTCTCCTCTAGGAGCTCCTGAATGCCTGTGCCAGGATCCTCCTCATGCATTGTCATCTAGGTGCAGCTGATTGCCTGACCTATGGTCCTCCTCTCGCACTCTCATCAAGGTGCTGCTTCCTGCCCCAGGACCCATCTCTCGCACTCTCCTCTTGGTGCTGCTGATTGCCTGACTGAGGATCCTCTCCTTGCACTCTCATCTAGGTACTGCTAATATCCTGTCCCAAGGTCCACCTCGCACACTCTCCTCTAGGTGCTGCTGATAGCTTGCACCAGTTTGCTCCTCGAGCACTCTCCTCAAGGTGTTTCTGACTGCCTGTCCCAGGGTGCTCCTTGTGCACTCTCCTCCACGTGCTGCTAACTGCCTGTCCCGAGTTCCTCCTCTCATACGCTCCTCTAGGTGCTGCTGCCTGCCTGTCCCAGGATCCTTCCCTCACAATCTCCTCTAGGCGCTGCTGATTGCCTTTCCCAAAGTCCACCTCTCACACTCCCCTCTAGGTGTTGCTGACTCCCTGCCCCAGGGTCCTCCTTGCGGACAGTCCTCGAGGTGATTCTGACTGCCTGTACCAGGGTCTTCCTCTCGCACTCTCCTCTACATGCTTCTGATGGCCTGACCCATGGTCCGCCTCATGCATCATCTTCGATGTGCTGCAGACAGCCTCTCTAAGGCTCCTCCTCTTGAACGCTGCTCTATGTGCAGTTGATTGCCTGACCTATGGTCCTCCTCTCGCACTTTCATCGACGTGCTGCCTGCCTGCCCCAGGACCCTTCTCTCGCACTCTCCTATAGGTGCTGCTGATTACCTGACCTAAAGTACATCTCCCGCACTCTCATCTAGGTGCTGCTAATAGCCTGTCCCAGGGTCCACCTCTTACACTCTCCTCTAGGTGCTGCTGACTGCCTGTCCTAGGGTCCTCCTCTTGCACCCTCCTCAAGCTGCTGCTGACTGTCTGTCCCAGGGTTATCCTCTCGCACTCTCTTCTAGGTGCTGCTTTCTGTCTTTCCCTGAGTCCTCCATTGGCACTACCCTTAGGTGCTGCTGACTGCCTATCCAAGATTCCTCCTCTCGTACTTTCCTCTAGGTTGCTCCTGACTAACTTTCCCAAGGGTCTTCCTTTCGCATTCTTCTCCAGGTGCTGATGACTACCTGTCCCTAGATCCTCCTCTCACACTCTCCGCTAGGTGCTTCTGACTGCCAATTCCAGGGTCCTGCTCTCACGCTCTCCTCTAGGTTCTGCTGACTGCCATTCACAGGTTCCTTCTCTTGCACATTCCTCTGGGAGCAGCTAACAGCCTGTCCCAGGGTCCTCCCCATGCACTCTCCCCTATGTTCTGCTGACTGCCTATCCCAGGATCGTCCTTTGACACGGTCCTCTAGGTGCTTCTGACGGCCTGTCTCAAGGTCCACCTCCCACACTGTCCTCTAGGTGCTGCTGACTGCCTGCCCCAGATACCTCATCTTGCTTTCACCTCCAGGTGCACCTGACAGCCTTTCCCAGGGTCCTCCTCGCGCACTCTCCTTTAGCTACTGCTGACAGCTTTTCCCGTTTTCCTCCTCTCAAACTCTCCTTTAGGTGTTTCTGATTCCCTAACCTAGGGGCCTCCT
Organism: Carcharodon carcharias; assembly: GCF_017639515.1. Taxonomy (NCBI): domain Eukaryota; kingdom Metazoa; phylum Chordata; class Chondrichthyes; order Lamniformes; family Lamnidae; genus Carcharodon; species Carcharodon carcharias. The sequence continues at coordinate 113,357,055 of NC_054473.1, forward strand.
CTCGCACTCTCCTCTAGGTGCTGCTGCCTGCCTGTCCCAGGACCCTTCTCTCACACTCTCCTCTAGGTGCTGCCGATAGCCTGTACCAGTTTCCTGCTTGCGCACTCTCCTGTAGGTGCTGTTGACTGCCTGTCCTAGAGTCCTCCTCTTGCACCCTCTTCTAGTTGCTGCTGACTGTCTGTCCACGGCTTATCCTCTCGTATTCTCCTCTAGGTGCTGCTGACTGCCTGTCCTAGAGTCCTCCTCTTGCACCCTCTTCTAGTTGCTGCTGACTGTCTCTCCATGGCTTATCCTCTCGTATTCTCCTCTAGGTGCTGCTGACTGCCGGTCCCAAGGTCCTCATCTCGGAACAGCTGAATACCTGTCCCAGGGTCCTCCTCATGCACAGTCGTCTAGATGCTGCTGTCAGCCTGTCCCAGGGTCCTCCTCTCACACTCTCCTCTAGCTGCAGCTGACTGCCTGATCTATGTTCCTCCACTTGCACTCTCATCAAGTTGCTGCTGCCTGCCTGTCCCAGGACCCTTCTCTCGCACTCTCCTCTGGGTACTGCTGATTCCCTGACTGGGGGTCCTCCTCTTGCACTCTCATCTAGCTGCTGCTAATAGCCTGTCCCAAGGTCCACCTCTCGCACTATCCTCTAGGTGCTGCTGATAGCCTGTACCAGTTTCCTGATCTCTCACTCTCCTCTAACAGCGCCTGACAGCCTGTCCCAGGGTCCTCCTCGCGCACTCCCTACGTGCTGCTGACTGCCTATCCCAAGTTCCTCCTCTCATACACTCCTCTCGGTGCTGCTGACTGCCTGTCCCAGAGTCCTCCTCTGGGACTCTCCTCTAGGTGCTGCTGACTGCCGGTTCGAGTGTCCTTCTCTTGCACTCTCCTCTAGGAGCTCCTGACTGCCTGTCCCAGGGTACTCCTCATCCATAGTCCTCTAGGTGCTTCTAATTGCCTAACCGAGTGTCCTCCTCTCACATTCTCATCTAACTGCTGCTAATAGACTGTCCAAGGTCCACCTCTCACACTCTCCTCTAGCTGCTGCTAATAGCCTGTCCCAAGTTCCACCTCTCACACTCTCCTCTAGGTGCTGCTGACTGTCTGTCCAAGGGTTATCCTCTCGTATTCTCCTCTAGATGCTGCCGACTGTCTTTGCTAGAGTCTTCCTGACACACTATCCTCTAGGTGCTGATGAAGGCCTATCCAAGTTTCCTCCTCTCGTACTCTCCTCTAGATGCTCCTGAGTATCTTTCCCAAGGGTCCTCCTCTCACACTCTCCTCTTGGACCTGCTGACTGCCTGTGCCAGGGTACTCCTCGTGCACTCTCCTCTAGATGTTGCTGACTGCCATTCCAAGGTTCCTTCTCTTGCACTCTCCTCTGGGAGCAGCTGACAGCCTTTCCCAGGGTCCTCCCCACGCAAACTCCCCTATGTTCTGCTGACTGCCTGTCCCAGGGTCCTCTTCTTACGCTCTCCTCTAGGTGCTGCTGACTTTCAGTGCCAGGGCCTACTCTCACGCCCTCCTCTCAGAGCTGCTGACTGCCTGTGCCAGGGTCATCCACTCGCACTCTCCTCTACCTGCTGCTGACTTTCTGTGCAAGCATCTACTCTCACGCTCTCCTCTTGGAGCTGCTGACTGCCTGTGCCAGGGTAATCCACTCGCCCTCTCCTCTAGGTGCTGCTGACTGCCTTTCCTAGGGTCATCCTTTTGCACTCTCCTCTAGGTGCTGCTGAGTGCCTGTAGCTGGGTCTTCATCATGCAACCTCCTCTAGGGGCTACTGACTGCCTGTCCCAGTGTCCTCAATGCGCACTCTCATTTAGCTGCTGCTGACAGCTTTTCCCGGTTTCCTATTCTCAAAGTCTCCTCTAGGTGTTTCTGATTCCCTGACCTAGGGGCCTCCTCTTGCACTCTCCTCTAGGTGCTGCTGCCTGCCTGTCCCAGGACCCTTCTCTCACACTCTCCTCTAGGTGCTGCCGATAGCCTGTACCAGTTTCATCCTCGCGCACTCTCCTCTAGATGTTGCTGATTCCCATTCCCAGGTTCCTTCTCTTGCACTCTCTTCTGGGTGCAGCTGAATGCCTGTCCCAGGGTCCTCCTCTCACGCTTTCCTCTCAGTGCTGCTGACTGCCTGTGCAAGGGTCCTCATCTTCCACTCTCTTCAAGGAGCTGCTGAATGCCGAACCCAAGTTCCTCCTCTCATGCACTCCTCTAGGTGTTGCTGACTGCCTGTCACAGAGTCCTCCTCTCACACTCTCCTCTAGGTGCTGCTGACTGCCGGTTCTAGGGTCCTTCTCTTGCACTCTTTTCTTGGAGCTCCTGACTGCCTGTCCCAGGGTCCTCCTCACGCACAGTCCTCTAGATGCTGCTGTCAGCCTGTCCCAGTGTCCTCCTCTCGCACTCTCATCTAGCTGCTGCTAATAGCCTGTCCCAAGGTCCACCTCTCACTCTCTCCCCTAGGTGCTGCTGATAGCCTGTACCAGTTTCCTCCTGGCACACTCTCCTGTAGATGCTGCTGACTGCCTGTCCTAGAGTCC